>NC_059137.1:2675000-4008750 GCF_020740605.2 Lemur catta | reverse complement strand
AGTTTTTTTCCCGATGTACTGTCAGATTCTAAAAGATAGTGCTCATACCTAATCTTAAAATAACTAGCAAGAACAATTTTTAGTATTATATGTGATCAATTTTTTTTGAACATCAAGAATTCAAAGTACAGTCCAGGTGTGGACAGGCTAGATTCTTTCCCAATGCTGCAGACACAAAAAATGAAACTGCAGTCTGTCTGGATTAGAAGTTTTGTATCTCTTTGCTTAGTAACATGACACAGCCACTACCCCTTTACTAAGTATGGGTGTAGGTTTGGCCAGCTTTGCCCAGAGGGATATGTTGTTGCCATGAATTTGTGAAGTATCTTTATCTTCTAACCAAGTATCTTCACTTGGTTAATGTGTGGTTTAGAATAACTCCGTGGTGGAGCTACACAGGCTGCCTTCCCAGTGCTGGCGGAACTGAGCAAGCCCTTTCCCTTGACAAGACGGTATGTCTTCTTTCAGGTGCTTTTTAACCTACCAGTCCTGCCAGAGTTTGATATACAGAAGGTGTTTGCTCCATGACAGCATTGCCCGGCATCCAGCTCCAGAAGGTGAATGCTTTCCCTGCCTTAGGAGGGTGGACAGAGCCTGCTGGCAGAGTGCCAGCGCCCTAGACTAATTGCTGGAGTCACACTCCACACTGCTC
The DNA here is from genome assembly GCF_020740605.2 of Lemur catta. Classification (NCBI taxonomy): domain Eukaryota; kingdom Metazoa; phylum Chordata; class Mammalia; order Primates; family Lemuridae; genus Lemur; species Lemur catta. Next base: position 4,008,098 of record NC_059137.1, on the reverse strand, counting down.
ACTATTGTGCCGTCGGGGATGGGCAGCAGGTTTGTGCTGCTGTTTACAGTGTTATCCTGAAGCCACAACTACAATAATTAAAACACGGTCATTGGACTATGTCGTGGTAAAGTACATATGTAAGTTAAGAGAGCACTTGCTGCTCTGCCACTGCAAACAAATTATTCATTCCAAAAAAATATGTCAGAGCTCGTTTTAGATGGCACATATAGATTATATTTGAGTAAAAACTCTGCAAATGATATTGTATATACAAAGATAACATTGCTGAAGCAGAGTCATTTACTCAGAGTCTAGTAGCCTTGATGGGTTTTTTCTTGGTTGACCTATATTCTCTTTCCTGATAGCCCTGGTGACAAAGTACACATTTCTATTTCTGAGATAACTAGCTAGAAATAAGATCATAGACACAGGCAAGGAATTAGTGATTTTAATAGCTATGCAAATACCAGATTTTGTCTTGAGGTTCATTAACAGCACACTGTAACCAAATTAGCTAACTAGACACAGCATATATAATTATATATACATGTTTTGGGGGAACTTTGTGGTCTTAACTGAAACAAAAACATTCTATATAAAACTTCATCTTTATTTTTGATTTTTGCTCTAAACTGGCTCATTCTTCCAAAAGCTCTAAATGGCTCAACTAAAAGTCAATGGGCAGGTTTGTTTCTAAGTTTCCATCTTCTCCAGATTTCCTGCCTAAATGTATGTCAATTCTCAATTGTAGTTAATGTTGAGAAGTTCTCGAAAATATATTTCAAAGTAATCCAATAGGAGGAAGGAGGTAGGTGGGGGAGTTCAGATGAAACAGAAAGGGTAATGAGTTGGTAATTTTTGAATCTGAGTAATAAGTAAACAGGGGTTTATTATATTCTTCTCTATGCTTTTTTTTTTTTTTTTTCTTTTTTTTGAGACAGGGTCTTGCTCTGTAGCCCAGGCTGGAGTACAGTGGCCTCATCATAGCTCACTACAACCTCCTGGGCTCAAGCAATCCTCCTGCCTCAGCCTCCTGGGTAGCTGGGACTACAGCTTCATGCCACCACTCCCTGCTAAACTGGCTGAAACTCTCTAATTCTCTGACATGTTGACAGTTTGTGTTCTGTTTTGGCTTATTATTATGAAAACTATAATCATACACAAGAATAAAGAAAAGGCCAGGTGTGGTGGCTCACACCTGTAATCCTAGCACTTTCGGAGGTTGAGGTGGGAGGATCACTTAAGGCCAGGAGTTTGAGACCAGCCTGAGCAAGAGCAACACCCCGTGTCTACACAAAATAGAAAAATTAGCAGGGAGTGGTGGCATGAAGCTGTAGTCCCAGCTACCCAGGAGGCTGAGGCAGGAGGATTGCTTGAGCCCAGGAGGTTGTAGTGAGCTATGATGAGGCCACTGTACTCCAGCCTGGGCTACAGAGCAAGACCCTGTCTCAAAAAAAAAAAAAAGAAAGAAAGAAAAGCATAGAGAAGAATATAATAAACCCCTGTTTACTTATTACTCAGATTCAAAAATTACCAACTCATTACCCTTTCTGTTTCATCTGAACTCCCCCACCTACCTCCTTCCTCCTATTGGATTACTTTGAAATATATTTTTGAGAACTTCTCAACATTAACTACAATTGAGAATTGACATACATTTAGGCAGGAAATCTGGAGAAGATGGAAACTTAGAAACAAACCTGCCCATTGACTTTTAGTTGAGCCATTTAGAGCTTTTGGAAGAATGAGAAGCTGCTGGGTCTAAAGAGTGTTAGAGTAGAGCAGAGCATTTCACAGACCCAAGGGGAGGAAGTACTGACTCAGTATTGCCGCATTTTTTATTTCTCTTAAATAATGGTATTTAAAAAAAAATTACTATTACCATAATTTTATGAGATCATATTTTAACATTAACAATGTATGAAGGGTACACTCTCAGAATAAAGTGTAGTCCTTTCTTTCAATTGAATAAATTTAGCTTTATGAAACATTCGTTACCCTTATTTTCCTGTTTCATCACACAGCTTTGGGAACCACAAATTTAGTCCTGCCTAATTTGGGATGTTAGAACCCTGAGGGAGTGAAGTGCTTTGTCGGGGGCTGCAGAGCTGGGACCAGAATGCCCAGCTGCAGTCCTGTACTCATCCCTGACTGCCTTTCCTGGAGCTCATGGTTGATGGCACTTGTCTTCCTTTTGCAGATCCTGACTGGATTAAGAGGTTACTGCAGAGTCCCTGCCCTTTCTGTGATTCTCCTGTCTTCTAAGTGTCAGTGTTGGGAGGATGGAAGGGCATGAACTCTGCTGTGGAAAACACCCTCTGGCCCGAAGAGAGGACGCGCTGGAGCAAGCCTGGCCCCCGCAAGTGCAGAGGCAGCCTTCGTGCTTGTAAAGAGGGGCGTAGGCACTCATTTCTGAAGGGCACTCTCCATCGCTAGGCACTAAAGGGTGTCTTCTGAAATGACCAAATGCAGAGAGTTTGAGTCATTTTGAGATGAACATTACCCTGGCTTCTTACCCGATGAGGAACACTTATTTTTCAAGTGTCTTGACTGAAGCAATTTGAACAAAAAGAATGTCCTGTCATTTCTAGAAACAGAATGGTGTCTTCTAGAGAGTTTGGATAAGGGCCCCGCTGGGCCGAATTAGGTTTTAATCCTTGCTTTGGTTTGGAACTGCTTTGTGGCTCCAGAGAGCTTAAATTACCCGGTACGTGGCTTTCGATGTACCAACAGATACTAAAAGTGTCTAAAACAACATGTGGGCTGATGTTTTGTTCTCAGTAAACATCTGTAGATCTGTATCCTGTCAATTCCTGTTTTCCATGTATATTGAAAACATTTTCCTAAAACTATATTTTTAAGAAGTTGAAGCCAAGACTAAAGTTGGTTTTAATGTGTCAAATGATCAGCTGACTATTGTAAGTAATAATTGTAAGTGACTTATTTTTCATTCTCTCTTGTGTCATTCAACTTCCTGACCCACCTCCTTAATTTGTATAAAGATGTCGAATACTCCAGTTCACCCATGACACAGCCCTGCTTCAGACTTACCTGTGACAACCTAGATGAGATATTTGTACATAGAAGAAAAAAGATATTTTCTTCCTTTAGCATTAAATCAAAATGTTCTGTATTTTAAATGTTGACATTTCCAGGTGTTTCATTTAATATCGAGGATAGGAGTCTGTCTAGAGACTTTTCGAGAGAGATGAGCAGCTCAGAAGTGGAGACCCTTGAGCTCTGGTGCTAAAAGCGTGTGCAGCTCAGTCAAAAAGAGCCTGGGACTTTCTTCTCTCTGCGAAGGTCCTTGATATTTGGAATACAGGTATTTTTTTTTCCTGTGGCATACTAAGAGGCAATGTCAGACATCAGTTTTGTCAATTTGATTAATTGCTCTTAGAACCGAAAAGATATTTTGGAATTACAGTGTTCTTGGATTCTTAAAATAAATGTCCCATCATTTAGGGTTATGCTAGGGGGTTATGCTAATCAATGGGACTATAACACACACATCTTGGAATGGTGCATATTTCTGAGAAGTTGGATAAGAAATAGAAAATATGAAATGTTAACTCATGTTTCATGCTTTTTCCTTTATTCTCATATAATATCTTGCTATTATGTATCCTCAATGAAAGACGTTTGTCCTCACTTTAGAAACAGCATTTTAATGTTTGCAAAACCCTGAAATGGTGACCCTCTACCCCTGTTGGTAGATAATGGAGACAAGAGCCCTTGAGAGACACTTCCAAACAGTCTGCTCTGAAATGTCTCATTTCCTATTCAAATTGCTGTTTTGTTCTATGTTTAATTACATATTTGCTATAGTCTTCTGCTTATTTTTCTTGTTTTGGTGGTAATTTCAAGAGTAGTGTTTCTCCAGACTTTAGGGTCTAGCATGTTAAATTGATTTTCAAGAAAGAGAACCAGGCATCATTGAAATCATGAATAACAGTCTGAACATTATATATTTGAAGTCTTTTTTGTGCCTGCAGCTGTTTCTTTCACTTTACAATAAATATAACAGTAAAAACTGAGATCATGTCAAAAAAATTATTGCAGTTTTAATAATCATGGCTTGCTTAGTTTCACTTATTTTTTTGTTCCTAATCAGAGTCAGTAGGGATTTGTTCTTACTAGGGATTTTGTGCTGCTGCCATTTAAAACTTTCATTAAGTTTTTACATAAGCAGTTGTACATTTTTGAGAAAATATCACTGTTAGCAACTAGAAAGGGGCCTCCCAAATCATTTTTTATGTCTCTATAGGAGTGTACATGGCCACAGTTTTACTAGAACATTGGTTCTCTGCAAGGTCCTGGCTCAGTGGCATCCTTAAGACCCTGAAATCCAGCCGGCGCCTGCCTTGGCCAAGTTTCTGCACACAGTTGAGCGGCCTTTCCCCACTGCTCTCCCCCATCCGTGGAGTTAAACCACTGAGCTGGGGAAATAAGAAGAGCTTTTGAGTTAATGGTAGCCTCATAAACAGCACACTTCTGAATTTCTCTAAGTGTCAGCATGCCTGATGATAGTGTTGGTCAGTGAAACCTTAGGAAAGAGGAAGTGGCACCAGAAATGTTTATTTTATTTCATTTTATTTAGAGACAGTGTCTTGCTTTGTTGCCCAACCCCTGTTGGCTGAGTGCAGTGGTGCAGTCGTAGCCCACTGCAACCTCGAACTCGGCACCAAGAATCTTCGAATTGCATCTTCTAGTTTATACTTACAGCCTCTCTACCTTCCTAAAATTTGCCTGATCTGTTTGGTAGAATTCAAGTTGATTTTAGCTGTAACTGTAATAACTACTTCAGGAATGGGAAAAATAGTAGAAATGATACTGCTGAACTGCATTTAAAGATTCTATACAATTAGACCCTTTAAGCTACAATATTGTTGCATTTTGAGAGTCTGATATGCACATATGTATCACATTTTCTCTGCCTGGGGTTAATTTGTTCCTATTATTTTAGATAAGAAATTGATAGCTTGTTATGCTTGATATTCATTCTGAAATCCTTATGTGTCCAGCACCCAGACTCCAAGCAGTCTCTACCTATTGTTATAGCTGCCAAAACTACCAATTATTTCTCAGTGTCAGAAGGCATTAGAACCACTGGCGAAGCTCATGGGTGAGTGTGACATTTTTCTGTTTTTCCCTCTCAGAAGTTTTTGAGAATGTTAATATTGAAGTGTATAGGTTGGACCTATTAGCAAGTTTAACAGGTTAATTAGGTTAGAAGAATGTTAAAAGATGATTAAATATTAAAATATATTCTGTTATAATGGTATCAGATAAGACACAAAAGAAATGCATGCTTCTTGGTGCTTGTTAAGAGGATCACAATGCCTGTTCTCTGAGCAGCTGCTCCCCTTGCCGCAGTTAACTGCCTCAAGTTTGGTGATTTGCTGCGGTTCCTGGAATGGAATCGGGAATTAGTGTCACGGGTTGATCCCCACAGGGTCTGTCCCTCCTTTCTGCTCCTGGCTGCTCCCTCTCTTGCTTTTCCTTCCCAAAGAGACCCTCTTGGTTCCCATTCCTTTAGTTTTCTCATCTTTAGGACATATTCAGAGCTAACAGATTTCATGTTTGAAAGAAAAATGGATCAATGATAAAATTTCTAAAAACTAAATCATGTAGTAAATTTCCCTTCCAAGAAGAAACTATTAAACAGTTATATTTCTTTCTAAAGGTAATAGTATTAATTGTTAACAACTTGAGAAATTGTATCTGGTTTTCTTTAACACTTACAATTTCCCAGGGTGCTCGTTAACTCTCAGTTGGACTTTGGGCTAAGGGAGGCAAAATTTTAGCTCGTTGCCACCACCCATCCCCACTCCCAGCCAGTAGTAGTCTTCGCAGAAATTCTGGTTAAAGCAGGGCGGAATGGGTTATATTCAAAGTCAGTCCAAAGAGCAAGTAGGCAGACAAATAAGTGAATCTCTTTATGATTAGCCCACCAGGGACTGTGTTGAGTCTCTGCTTGGCCTCCGTGTATCTTTATGCACTTACACTGCTCTCCTGTGTGTTGGTGGATTGAGCAGTTCAGTGAGACTGGGGGTGGGGGGCGGGCCTCAAGAACCTTTCCCCTCAAGGTTGTTGGATTTTTTTTTTTTTAATGACTCTAAAGGATCTAACTGAAAATGAATTGTTTTCATTTTAGTTGTTAGTGAAAGTATCCACTGGCAGCCTCAAACAGTTTTAGACTGTCTCTCTCAAGGCTCTCATAGTTATTAGATTTTGAACTGCTCTTTCTTGAATCTAAAAGAGGATTTTTGAAGTTAAGATGCTTCATTATCTTTTAACATGGTATCTGCTATTTAGCCTAAAGATGAAGCATGTGAAATTTGGCTGTCCTAAAATGGAATTAAACCAAACTCAAAGAATACAGGGTTGCTTATAATTATCTAAAGTACTACAGTATCACTACCCTGGTGAAGCGGCAGGTTTTTCAGAAAAGTGTGTGAAATGGCACAGTTGTAAATCAGTATCAGGACTTGTTAGCTAGGATGTGTCTCATAGATAGGATGTAGCCTGCACGGCTGGTTTAAGACAGTGCTGTTTCTGAAAACCTGCTGTGGGAATCATTAACAGAGGAATGAGTATTTGTAAAGTCCTATAGGGAGGTTGATTTTTTGGTACATGACTGTTTCTTTTCCAACTCTTACCTGATTAGGTGGTCCAGCTTTTCTTATCTTGCATTTTCTTTGAGTCATAACTATATTCTAGAGGAGAACTAGAATAAAATCTGGGATCCTAGTCAATGGAACAATGTATTTGTTCTTTCTGGTCTTGAGAAGGGTTGAAAAAAGGGAAACATGATACAGTCGTACTGAAATCAAGGTATAGGCTATCTAGTTGAAATACTGTAAATAGGTTAGTAGAATTAAATTTCAGAACTCTAAATCTTACGTTTATTTTTAAGCTAGAAAGTTGCTTACCTCACCATTGTGAAATCCTGTTACTTTCATAAAGAAAAAGGTCCTATAAAATGGTCAGGTTGGACAGTGTAAGAGATAGTGATGGCTTTGAGGCATTTCATACTTTATCAGTTTATGTTTGGCTAACAGACTGGTAGGGCTTAGGGGTCTCCCCTTTCCCCACTTCTGCAAAATGGCCTAAGAATTATGTTTTCAAGGCTTTGACTCAGATTTGTACTTTGATATATGAAAGGAAAGTGAATATCAAACTTGTTTATATAGAAGTAAGACTGTATAGAAAAATAAGTCTGTATTGAGTGTAGTGATATATATTTTATGTTTACCCAATGCCTGTGCTAATGTTTGTGCTTGGCTTTGAATTATATATATGTTTACATATGAAATTTTTAAAATAAAAAGAACAGTCATCTAAAAAGGTTATGGAAAGGAGATTTTTAAAAAATTCTGATTAGATGGTATGTTTTAGATATTTGGTGTTTAAATTAAAAATCTTTAATAACACATTTTGCTGGGAATACCCCCGATCCAGAAAAATTGGCTGCTTCTCTCGATTGTATATATGTACATAGTGTTCATTATTAGATTGTAAGCTCCTCCAGGGCAGGAAGTGTTTCGTCTTTGTCGTTCCTGCAGCACCTAATGTAGAGAGTGCCTTGCACAGGGTAGGTGCTCATGACATGAATGAGTGAGTGACTTCCTGCCTCCTTCAGGATGAAACATGGTTCACTTTTCCAGTGTGTTCAACACTACAAAGCCACTAATGCCAGAAGAGGGCAGAGTTCTTCCTTGGGTTTGAACCAGGTTTCTTGGGTTGAATCAGACCAGACCATATCCTCTTTAACCTTCTTTTCCTGAAGATAATCTGTCAGTTCCTGAGCGTTTATCTAATAATAGAGCTCAGGTTTCTGGGAAAACTTTGAAGTGGGTAAGATTATACAGAAAAGGAAATAGAAATTTTGAGAGGATTGTTTATCAGTATACAGCTCTGTGGGGCAATCATATTTTAGTTCTTACTAACGAAAAGGGTGACAGATCCTCTGTTTCTTTACCAATTAGCTGGTTGACCATTCATCCAGTTGACAAAATCATTGGTTTTTAGCTTTTTCTTGTTTTGGATTCCCCTCAATTGCTTATATGATTCTAGTATTTAGAGTCTAATAAAGTTGCTGTGAATATCTAGTGCTGTACATAATGGCAGTTTTTAAATGTGAAATAACCTTGAGTATGTTGTGTTTTTGTATGCAGAGCCATTAGTATTGTTATTTTGGCCACTTTTTTATTCAAAATAAATAAATAACAGAATTATTTGTATACTATGTGTCTATTTTATGGGGCTCACATGGTTTGTAGCAAGGCTTAGAAATCTCTATGCCTGAGCACTCCAACAAGGTTAAGTAATGCCCAGGCATGGGCAGAGAAGGAAAGAGAAATGTTAGGGAAATGACCACTAGCAACTGCCTCAATCAATTCATTATGTCAATTTGATTGTTTATTTCTGAAAAAAATATGAGAAATTTAAGGGTAAATAATAGAAATCCTGCAGTATGTTAAACTACATATTCTTAGCAATGTCATTAAATAGTATTTGGTGAGGAAAGTGACTCAACAAGTGTTATGTACTATTTGTAAAAAGACTGGAGCATATCTCTACCACACATGGCTTATTTTTTTTTTTTTTTAATGTTTTGTAGAGACCGGGTCTCACTCTGCCACCTGGGCTGGTCTCGAACTCCTGGCATCAAGCAGCCCTCCCACCTTGACCTCCCAAAGCACTGGGATGACAGGTGTGAGCCACTGCACCCAGCCTGAGAGTTGCTGTTTCTAATGCATTCCTGGTTGGTGTTCATACTGCTGATCTGGGATCTATATTTTGGAAACTGTTGGTCCACAGATGAACTCAAACACTGCTCCCTACCTCTCCTGTGGTGCCTGCCAGTGGCCTGTATGGATTATTTGTCTATAGATTCTTGTGTACCAGTCTTACTTGAGAGTCTCAACATCACTACACCAGTTACTTTTAACTTTATTAAGACAGTATTTTTAACTTTAAATTCATCATTTCCTAAGGGAAGACAAGTAGGGTGGACCACTATAATGGTCCTTTTCCTTTCATAAGTCTGGCTTATTTCCTTCTTCCTCTAAAATTCACCTTCAGGTGAAATGAAGCTAGCTGTCCCATCCTTTGGGGAACTTGATCTTAATTCAGCCCATCATTTGAGGTTCATTGAATACGAAGCTTCAAAAAAGGCCAAAGTATTTGTGCTATTCCATTTTGAGACAATTTAAATGAAATACCAATTGCAGGGAGTTCAGCAGTGATAGTTGTATAATTCAGACAAATACTCCTGCAGAGAACAACCAAAAATACTAGACAAAATTTTAAAAGTATACATCTGAAAATGTTGGAGACAGAACAAGGCAGTGAAAAATTAGGGGGCCAATTTCTGGGAGAAGGAGGAGTCTCAGAGAGGTGAACCCAGCATTTGGGATTGATTTATTTCCCTAGACACATCTACCAATTCCAGAAGAGGCAGGTGGGAGGCTAAAAAGCTGAGCAGAACTTTGGACATTGTTTCACAACAGGAGCAAAAACTGGATACTATTGCCTACTAAGAAAGGAGGTACCTTGGTAAGCGCCCCCATTTTAGATTAGGAATCTAAAGGACTATACCTTGAGAGTAAAAGTAAACTGAAAATAGACTGATTTCCCTAGGAACTGGAGCCCAGCTTCAGATCATTTCAATCCTTGAAGTTGGGTTAAGGTGATTCAAGTTGGACAGTACTTCTCACTGTCTTCTTTTGAAGAAAGAGGCTGGCCTAGGCCTCAAATTATGATTGTTGGCATTCAATAAAAAATAGGCCAAAACCATAATAACTAGGCACACAAAAAGGCAACATGACTTTTTTAAAAACAAAAGAAATAGACTGACAGGTGATCCAAATTATGTTCTTATCATACATGGACTTTAACGATGTTTAAATATCTTCAGGAGACTAAAAGACAAGTTTGAGAGTTTTACACTTGTTGCGGGTTACAAAGGCAGCAGCAGCAACAGAAGCCCTACATGGCTCCCAAAGCTGACGATAGTTACTATTAAACATCTAGCCTCTTACAGAAAAAGAATATCCAAAATGCTGTGTGGGGAGAGAAAAAAACAAAAGTGAAGGAAAGAGCATAAGAGATATAAAGAATGCAGTGGGAAGATATAAATAAAATAAATGTGGTAGGAACCCCAGAAGGAAAGGAGAGAGAGAAAGGGGCAAAAGAAATATTTGAATAAATAATAGCTCAGAATTTCCCAAAACTTAACTAGAAATTCCCCAAAGCCTTATGAACACCAAACAGGATAAAAAAAATAAAAACACACAATCATATAGTTAAGCTGCTGAAAATCAAAGACAGGAAAAAATTAAGTAACTGAGGGAAAAAGGCAAGTTACCTTAAAAGGAACAGCAGTAAGACTTGACAGCTGACTTCTCAATAGAAATGGAAGTGAGAAGACAATGGAACTGGCTTTGAAACGCTGATGGAAATATGAACCTGGAATTCTGGATTCTGCAAAAGTGCCCTTTAACAATAAAAATAAAGACATTTTCAGACAAATAAAAATAATTCATTACCAACAGACCAACACCAAAGGAAATTCTAAGAGGTATTTTAAGGTAGAAGGAAGCCCAGAAAAGCAGCAAAGAAGAAGAGCATGAAAGAAAGAAAATAGGTGGACAAAAACTATGACTACATAAAGCAAATATGACATAAAAGTTGTCAGAATTAGCCGGGCGTGGTGGCTCACGCCTGTAATCCTAGCACTCTGGGAGGCTGAGGCAGGAGGATCACTTGAGCCCAGGAATGTGAGGTTGCTGTGAGCTAGGCTGATGCCACGGCACTCTAGCCCGGGCAACAGAGTGAGACTCTGTCTCAAGGAAGGAAAAAAAAAAACAAAACAAAAACAGACAAATGGAGCTGAGGAAGGCCATGAAGAGAGTGTTATCATACTTGCATGCCTGATAACAAAAACTAAAAACTAGCACAAAAGACTCTGCAGAAACCACAACCTTGAACAAAAATACTTCTGCAGGGACATTTGCCCAGCAACTGCCTGCCAACCTTGGACTGACATCACCCTTGTTATAAATCTTCGTAGCCAAGGATAATTATCTCAAAACAATTATGGAATGCTTCTCATTTTTTTCCTTTAAAAACCTTTGTCTTCTTTTACCTCCCTGAATATGCACAAAGTTTACTACATCATGCGTATTCCCATGGCAATGCTCTACTCCCAAATAAATGTCTTTTTTCTGCTAGAGAGCCTGTCTGCATTTGTGATTTAGGTCGGCATAGGTGGTGTCAGAAACAGGACCTGAGAAAGATCACTAGCAAGGGATCAGCGATTCTCGATTCTCGCAACCGCAGGTGCGGTGCTCTCTTGATCCCTGCGAGCTCTCTGCTCCCACAGGGCGCCTCTTTTGTCCTGGTGAGTCTTCTCAGGCTGAGCTGCTGCCTCTGGGTAGAGCAAAGAACTATGCAGTCCCTTCTGGGATGATTAAAGACATTAATTAGTCTTTTATGGTAAGTCCTTTCTGGTGTAAAGACAAGTGTCTTTCTGGGCTGAGCCCTCTCGATCTCTACTTGGATTTACATTCCATCCGGGAGGCGTGTCTTTTCTGGTGCATTTACTTTCAGTTTGGTCTGCAGGCCTAGTTTAATATTTCACTTGATCTGCTAACGTTTTTGTGAACACTATTATTTTTATTTTGGTTTCTTTTGATTTGATTTGACTCTTTTGCTTGTTTCTGAAAAATAAACTTATACATGGTGGGCGCAGGATGGCAAATTGAAAGCCACTAGGGCAGTTGCCACCATCTAAAACACTGGCATAAACTCCAGACATTCCTTGACAGTGTTCACAGAACGTTCTTTGCTCTGAAGAGACTGAGAAATGGAGTGGGATTCTCAAACATTAAAACATGCCAGGGTTTCTGGGACTCCAGCTGGCTACATGCTATGGTCCATTCTTGTGCACATGTTTAAACTGATGAGCAAAATTATATCAAGGAAAAGCTGGAGCTCAAATGGTCATTACTCAAAAAACCTGCAGCATAGAGTTAACGTGTAGAGTCTTCTAAGTTCTCTGTCTCTTTTTTTTTTTTCTACTTTAAATCTGACTTTTCTACTGGTGTTGAGATAGAAGTCATTGTTTATGACATTCCAGCCAAGATTTTTAAAAATAAGAAGTCTTAAAGTGCTTTCAAATTAATGGCTTTACAAATTACAACAGTTCTGTGGTACCCAACAACCTAGACACTATTTATGTATGTATGTATGCACGTATGTATGAATGAATGAATGAATGAGACAGGTCTTGCTCTATCGCCCAGGCTGGGGTGCAATGGCCTGATCATAGCTCACTGGAGCCTCGTACTCCTGGGCTCAAGTGATCCTCCCTTCTCAGCCTCCCTAGTAGCTGGGACTACACGCACCTGCCATCATGCCTGGCTAATTTTTTGAAAATATTTTTTTTTATAGAGACAGGGTCTCACTACATCACCTAGGTTGGTCTCTAACTCCTGGCCTCAGGTGATCCTCCCACCTCAGACACCTTTTAGAAATAAAAATTTAGGTTTACCTGACTAACAATTGCATGCAATGATGGAACATATATACATATATATATATATAGAGAGAGAGAGAGAGAGAGAATTGAAAAAAACAATCATCAAAAGGATAAAGAACTAGATAAATGTTTGTAAAATTTAGGCTCTCAGATCAAACAGGTCAAAATCATGAGCTCACAGCTATAATATAAGGTATCTCTATCCAGCATAAACATTTTACTTTTTTCGCCATGACAAAGCCAAAAAGCAAAAGCCAGGAAAAAAAAACCACTAAAATTCCTCCCCACTTGCATTTGATAATCAAACAAACCAGACAAGCAAACAAAAGATAGATTTGTTACTATTTCAAGGCTACTTGGAGATTTTGTTTTTCTTATAGAATTCAGCCAGTCAAATGTAAATTGAAAAATTTAACCCTAAACTCATTTAAAACTGAAAAAAGCAGGGGAGGTGAAAGAGGGTTTTAAAAATCAAACTACCATAGAAACTGCTTTGCTCAAAATTTTGGTGCATAGCCTTTATTAGATTACCTGTCAGGACAAATCAAGTTTAGCCATGTAAACAAATCCTAATTTTGTTAGCACTATAACTTGGATTCAAATATTTTTTTATAAACCAGTGAGTTTGTATTACTATCTCATGACTAAAATTCTAAAATGAAAGTTATAAGATCTTCACTGTGTATGTGTGTATGTAATTAGGTGTGTGTACGTGCATGTGCATGTATTGTATGTTGTGTCTACATGGTACATTCTGGCATAGTCAGCATCTCTTAAAGAATTCTATTTAGAGAAATGAGTGCCCATATAAAAAGAATCCATTTTTCATCACTCGTAATAATACAGTGCAGAAATGGCTCACCTTTCTGTCATGACAGCAAAGAAAGGCAAGCTTCAGGATGATTTCTCTTCTGATGCTCATTTAATTCATGTGGAATCCATCTAACCAGCTTCTTTACCTTGCCCATTTGTTTCCAATGGTCCAATACTGTTGGAATAGTAACGTCAAACCTTGCTGCCAATTCATGTATAGGTTGAGATGGATTTGCTTCCACTACAGCTTTCAGCTCATCATTATCCACCTTCGTCTCAGGTCACCCACGTGGCTCATTTTCAAGATTAAAATCACCAGAATGGAACTTCTCAAACCATCGATGTGCTGTGCGTTCATTAGCCACATCCTTCCCAAACACTTCATTGATATTTCGAGTTGTCTGTGCTGTATTGGTTCCACAACGGAATATCCGAAAATGACATGAATTTTTGACTTATCCATGGTTTCAAAAAAATTGCTATAAAAATTTTTTTGAAAGATAATTACAAGCCAAACAATGAGGATGTACCTTCACAATAAACAAAACAAAACAAAACAAGAAGGGTCAAAGTAAAATGTCAGAGATATCAACTGTCAAACTTTGTACTTAAGGAAATCAGACATTCCATACTTAATAACCTAATATAACACAAACTGAAATTGTCATATTAGTATCAATGTTACTTTGTATTTTCCCTTTTCAAACTTTGTATCTATTACTTGCTAAATTTTTTGCAGAAATATAACTCCTAACAAAATAATGCTGCCCTGGCACTTTGAGATGATAACAAAAGACTATGGAATGGACAAAATTGAACTTAATAATGGACTCCAGGTAGACTTAGCCTGAGAGCCACTCCTTCAAACCTGCCTTGTTCAAATGTGGCTAAAAGGGTTTTGACACCAACTCCTAGTCACCCATCAATCCCCATAACGTGAGACAAGACCAGCAATTGGGACAGATCTGTCCCAGCACCAAGAGACATCAAAACCTAACTACAAGATGATTGATCAATGGCACTTTAAGAGAAACATCTTGATCAAAAGGGGGAAATGTAAAAGTTGTCAGGCCCAGACTCCCTGAGCTTCCCAGAGCCCCAGAGGGAAGAACCCTAGGCCGCCGGCCTGCTGCAGCCCCGTGGGTAGACACTGGTGGTGCCCAGAGCACTGGGTTTAGGTCTAGCCATGAATCCAGGTGACCTTAGGCAAGTCACTTCCCCTCTGCAGCTTCAGTGTCCTCCTGAGTTGCTGAGGGGACACCCAACCTACCTAATGAAGATAGTTACGAAGGTAAAAGGAAATAATGGGAGGGCAGCGTAGGGGCACGCAGAAGAGGGTCAAGTGCTCCCTCGGTCTAACAGATTGCGGTCCCTCTGGCGTCTGCTCCCGGCCCTGAGGGCTGTGCAGACGCCAGAGGGACTACTTCTGCCCACTCTGGGGGACCCAAAGGAAGCGAGTCTGAAGCAGCAGCTAAGTCTGTCTAGACGTGCACTGTCCAATATGGCAGCCACCAGCTGCATGTGGCTGTTTAAATTTGTGAAAATTAAATAAAATTTAAAAGTCATCTCCTTGGTTGCACTGGCCACATTTCAAGTGCTCAATAGCCACCTTCAGCTAGTGGCTGCCCGTCATGCAGAGTTCTGCGGGACGTGCTCTCTGGAGACGGCGGTGTGTGAGGCTGGCTTTATTGGGTGCTCATGAGTCCAGGCTCTGTGCTAAGAGCTTTATCTTAATCCCCCGGCAACCCCGGGCGGCAGCTACTGCCATCCTCACTTTGTTGTGAGGACAGAGAGGCTCTGAGGGTTAGGTGACTGATCCAAGGACACACGATGTGTTGGGGCCGTGACTCGCCCCAGGTCTGACTCCAGAGACCCTGTCTGAAGCTCTGAACTTCACCACCTCCCTGGGCTTCACCTGTCCTGTGTTCCCAGACCCCAAAACAGGGCCACCTTCCAGCCACCTCACCTTTAGGACACATGAGACTGTACCCAGCACTCTTTATTGGCCTAGCGGAGATTTCCAGAATTTGGGGGTAGGGGGTTAACTTGTCTCCCTGAGGAATGCTGGAAACCCATCAGGGGATTTTCTTAGGCAGGGGGTTAATGATCCCACTCTCCACATATTCAAAGACTGTGTAGGGGTCCTGGTCCCCGTTCAGGGTGACAGCCTGCCCGTAGAATTGCTCCAGGTCAGCGGAGTTCCTGTAGAACAGGTCGACTTTGAGCTTGACCTGCTCTTCGGAATCCTTCGGGTGCTGCAGGAGACGAGCCTGGATCTCCATGGTGGGAGGTGGCTTGTACAGCAGGTGGTACCTGCACGGGAGGGGAGAAAACAGGTGACCCACGGGCCAGCCCAGAGGGCAGGGAGAAAGAGACTCTGTTCTATTGCTGACCAAGTTGGCGTGCCCCGGTCACCACCACTACCACCACCAGCAGCAAACATTTACTGTGCACCAGCTGTGTGCACACCCTCGACTGGGCCCTGGAGCCACAGAGAGATCCAATATGTGGTCCCTACTCAAGGGAGAGGGATAGAGAGCAGTGACAGGAGGACACAACCAGGAACATACTAAGCGTCAAATTCACTGCTCGCTCTCTCTCTACCTCCTTCCTTCTTCCTCTTTTTCATCCTTCCATACAATACCTATTACGCATCTGTTCTACGTCTGGCGTCACATCTGCCATTGACAATGCCACGGTAAGCAAGATGGCTGTTGACACCACACTTACAGAACTTACAGTCAGCTGGGGGAGTGGGAGACTATAATGACAACTGTGAGTGGAGGTGACAGGAAGTACCACAGTCACTGCAGGGGAGATCCCAGGGACAGGGAGACATAAGGCCACAGGACTTGACATGGGTCAGCTAAAGATCACGCCCCCCAGGAGCAAAGACGGCAAATCAGGGCTATGTTTTAGGAAAATCCTGGCTTTACCTTCCTGCCCCACCCACCACGCTCCTGAGTCCCAACCAGGAAACATGGCCTGGTTACAGGGAAGATGGCCACGCCTGCCCGTTTGCGATTGGGGGGGTTCTGTTGCATTCCAACGTGAATGCAATGAGTGTACTTGGTCAGACTGCAGGATAAAACTCGGAATTTTCCTGCTATAACTATGGGAAGGCTCAAAGGTGGCCGTTCCTATGGGGATGTGTTTGTGCAACAGCCACCTCTGAGATGCATCATGGCTCAAGCAGAGCCCCAGGGAATCACGCAGGGGACACCGAGCTAACGCAGCCGTTCCCCATGCTGGGGTGAAGCCGCTGAGCCCGGGAGAGAGTGGGTGGGCGCTTCACCAACGTGTTGCCGCAGAGCGTTAGACATTAACTTCCTGGTTACTCTTCCAGGCAGAGTCAACAGATACTGCCCAGAAGAGCCAGCTGGATAAAGCCCATTTCTAGAGTCTTCCTCCAGTGGCAGCCAGTGTTACCCCCGTGGTGGGTCAGTCAGAGGCTCCCCAGCTGTGGCTGGTCCCTGGCAGCCCTCGCAGGGCCAACCCCCAAGAACCCAGCACAAACCTTTCTCCTGTAACCGGATCGATTCTTCTCAGGGTCAGCCGCTCGACGATGGAATCAAACGGCACATTCAGGAAAAACACCCTACAGGAAAAGAACCGTATTTATTATGTCTTTTATCCTCTGTATTTTACGATGGTTTGGCACCCTGGGGCCTTCCCAATCCCGTAGAGACTGCCCCTCCCAGAGCTAATCCCCAGAGACGGCAAACAGCTTGCCTGCGAACACGCCTTTCACACACAAACCACCAGCCCAGGGCCCGTGTCCCCAAGCCCCTCCTCCGTCTGACTCTCACACCCAGGCCAATATTCTCCCTGCCCTAAATCAGCCCAGGGCCAGGAACCAGGCAGCAAGAGACCACCCTGTAGCCCAGAGCCCACCCGAATTACTCAAACTGCCCAGTCCGAAGCGCACTGTGACTTGCCTACCCGGCTTCACCTGCTCCCTTCCTTGGGGACCACAGTGAAGGTGGAGGACCGTGCTCTCCCCTCACCTTGCTGCCTCCTCACTGGCTCTGGGGCTCCACATGTGGCCCTGAGTGGCGCGGTGTGCCCCCTCTCTCAGGGACTGTAAGAAACTCTTGTTTCAATGGCATTCACCTGTGTGTATCACCGCTTGCTTACCTCTATAAACTGAATTTCAGCTACAATTAAGACAAGAACAAGCACTGTGGTCACCTGGAGAGAACCCGGGCTGGACTCTCCCTCTCAGCCAGACCAGGCATCCTCCCTGCATGTGGGTGGAGCCATCAGCGGCTCCAGGAGACCAAACGTGGAGTTCATCAGGGGAAGATGTGGGGCGGGAGGGTTCCCCGCCAAGGATGCTCTCAGCTCCCCTGATTTGGGGACAGCTCCCAGCCCCCATCACTCCTGAGGCAGGACTCCCTGGGGGCACTGTTCAGGTGAGCTGCAGGACAGCAGGTGCCCCCTCCCCGCAGGAGGACAGCGCGTTCTCTGGAGTCACACAGACTTGGATTAGACTCTGGCTCCCACCATGCACTTGCCGTGTGACCTTGGGCCACTACCCCATCTCTCTCAGACTCAGCTTCCCCACCTATAAAATGAGGCTAATAATAGTTGCCTAGTATTGCAGATTTAATGAGATAAAGTGTGTGACGAGCTTAGCGAGGGGTTCTTACAGACTCAGTGCTCAAATGCGGCAGCTATTGTAATTTCATCCTCATCATCACCGGATACTCTCCCTGGGAGCTCGTGCACCCTGACTGCCCATGCCCTCCTTGGAGGGGCGGGGCTCTTTGTTCCTTCTCATTGTTCTTTCTCACTTTCTCTTTTTTTTTTTTTTTTTGAGGCAGAGTCCCGCTCTGTCACCCTGGCTAGAGTGTAGTGGTGGTGTTGTAGCTCACAGCAACCTCCAACTCCTGGGCTCTAGTGATCCTCCTGTCTCAGCCTCCCAAGTAGCTGGGACTACAGGTGCACACCACCACACCTGGGTACTCTTTTCTATTTTTTTTTTTTTTTTAGTAGAGACAGGGTCTCGCTCCTGCTCAGGCTGGTCTTGAACTCCTGAGGTCAAGGGATCCTTCTGCTTTGGCCTCCCAGAGTGCTAGAATTACAGCTAACCCGGCCGAAACTTCCTCAATAAATGAGGAGATATCCTTTTTATATGTCTACATTAGTGAAAGATAAAATTTCTCAAGATTCCCAGCTCTTTGGGCGACTGCCTATGTGGTGGGGACCATCATGGTTTTTGATTGATCTCGTCAAGAGACTTAGGTTGTGTTGAGGTGGGAGCATTGCTTGAGCGCAGGAATTTGAGGCCAGCAAGAACCTGTCTAAAAAAAGAAAGACTTAGGTTGCCTGTCATGGTATTTCAGATGACCGCAGTTATAAAGCTGAGTGCACACAGTCACCAAACGTCGTGGTATGTGTTTACACATTTCACTTTTTGACCTGTTTCATTTTGAATACCATTTGTCTGCTCACAACGTTAGACACGTGTGACTGCCCTTAGTACACCTGAGTGTTTGTGCTTGCAAAAATATGGATCTTACTATTGCCTATTTTATTGTGTGTAAAGCAGCCTATAAAGTGTTCTGTTGTGTTTTTATGCTTCACATAAATCTCCTTTTAAAATGTAAATTTAAATTATTTTTTCCAGAATTATATTTTCAGAATTTTAGTAAAGTCTAAAAGTTTGAGCTTTTAGGATTTCAACATTTGGCATTATAGCGTTTGGGACTATGATCAACTGAGCTAACTTGTTCCAGGACTGCAGGGCTGGCATGAGGGAGGCCCAGAGGTCACCAATCTGAGCACTGGCTCCTCCTGGCCTCGGGCATTGGTTCATAGTGCAGGGATGATCCAAGCCAAGACGATGAGAGGCTGCCCCGGAGCTTGCTGGGGAGAAGGAAGCTTCATTTCCGCTGAGGCTACAAAACTGATAAAATGGAAGCCCAGGGTGTCTGGGGCCTGCACCCAGAGAGAGCCTAACTGAGAATGAAGCCCAGTCCAAGAGAGCAGAGAAATGGCGCGAGACATTGTTTGGGCCCTGGATCAAGCTATGCCTGCAGCCAACATCAACATTTCACTGACATGAATACATCACTCTCTTCTTTTGCTTAAGCCAGTTTGAACTGGGTTTCCTGCAATTGTTACCCAAAGGACACCTAATACACTAGTCTCTCCAACATCACTTGCTTCTAGAAAATGTGTGAACTTAAAAAAATCATAGATCCCTGAGCTAAATGCTCTTTCTGCTTCAAGGCCAGCTTCTCCCACGGCCTTTCTTCTCCCTCTCTCGCTTCACTGGCGCCTGGACGCAGCAGCCGCCCCTCCACATGGCGATTTCCCAGCAGCCTGGCGGGCTGGGAGCCACGAACATCCCCTTCTTCCCTGCACGTGCTCTCGATAATGACTTCCGTTCACAACGTGCTGCAAAATAACAGCCACCAGACACAACATCGAGACCGGGAATGCTGGTGTTCCAACGCGCTTTCATCCCTTGCCGCCGAACACGCCAGCCCCCCGTAGCAGCGCAAGGCCCAACAGCGACACCGAAACACGCTGTCACCGTGGCTGGCGGCTGACGGTGCCGCTCGGGCTGCCGACGCCAGTAGAAAGGAAGCCAGTTTGGAAATCCCTGATAATTGAAGCTGCTTCGTAAACAAACAAGCCCCAGTTGAAAAATTTTTAACCCAGCATATCAAGACTGCTTGTCGTCATTCACGGGAATGGCTTGTGACAGGCTGGCGAGATCAGAAGCACAAGGACACCCAACTGGTACTTGAAACGCGTCGCCGGGAAGAGCCTCGCGGAGGAGGGCTGCGTTCCACGCTGGAAGCTTCTGATTCTCCAGGTTCACGGTGCCGCGGGGAGGGCCAGGTGGCGGGGTGCGGGGCAGCCCAGGCCCCTCTGCGGAGGCATCTGGCCCACGCCCGCCCCCGGCCCTGGTTTTTGTTTTCTGTTGTTTATTTACGACAACACATCCAGCAAAGGGAGGATGGTGAAAGCAAAGAATACGCAAAGCCATGCCGGGCAGACACTCCCGGTGCGGGAGCGCAGCCGGCGCTCGGATTGGCCAGGGGAGGGCACCGCGCCTGCCTTTGGGATTGAAGGATTTCAGGCTGGTGGCTGCCTAGGGACGCAGGTGGAGGGTGCCTGGGAGGCCGCTAATCCCTGCTCCAGGTGTGGTGGCTGCACCAGCGCATCAGCACCACCTTGGAGCTCGTTAGCAACGCAGAGCTCCAGCCCCACCACCCACTGCCGAGTTGGATCCACAGTGATTTGTAGGCCCTACCCCCCATCCCCGCTACTAACCCAAAACCTCCAGGGGAGGGTGTGGGAGGCCCGTATTTGTAAATCAGCCTCTCAAGTGACTTTCACGTGCAGGTGTGTTTGGGAAGCGTAGCTCCCATCAGCGGGGCCACCCTTGGCGGCACACTGAGACCACCGGGAGCTTTGAGGACACTGAGGCCAGGCCCCACCCCAGAGGTTCTGCCCTAATTGGTCCAGGCTGAGGCCAGGAATGGGGATTGTTACAAGCTCCTCAAGACCCTGTAGTGTGAAGCGAGGGTTGAGAACTGCTGCTCTGATTCAATCTACCTAGTGCACCAGATGGGGAAACTGAGTCCCAGAGAGCCGAGGGCCTCACACTGTCTGGGCTTTGGTGTCAGATACCCAGTGACACCACCCTTGTAACGTCCCCTCTACTCACACTGCCAGAGGCTCTGTTTGCGGAACAAAGGGACCTTCTTCCTCAAAGACCCTGAGGCCCATGCCCTGCTCCAGAGCCAAATTCCCTGGAAATTAAGTGAACTGATGAAATTTACTCTGGACCCACGGATAGATTTGGTAAATCGAGGGATGTGATATACAATAACCGACTTTAAATGTGATGTCCAGTCCTGTCCAGAGGCAGGGGCCTGCCTATGTTGGCCTCTGATCTCAGCCAATACGCCTCTATTGACTGCAAAACCCTACACAAAGCCCTACCGTGCAACCACAGTGAGACACCATTTCACATCCACTAGAATGGCTATTATAAACATTTTTTTAAAAATAGAAAAGAAGTGTTGGCAAGGATGTGGAGAAATTGGAACTCTTATGCATTGCTGGTGGGAATGTAAAATGGTGCAGCCTCTGGAAAATGTTATGGCAGCTCCTCAAAAAATTAAACATAGAATTACCATATGATCCAGCAATGCCACTTTATGAGTATAGACCCAGAGGAATTGGAAGCAGGGACTTGAACAGATATTTGTACAGCAGTGTTCACAGCAGCATTATTCACAATAGTCAAAAGGTAGAAACAACCCAAATACTCATCAATAGATGAATAGATAAACAAAACACAGTCGTGTCCCTTATCAATGGGGATAGATTCTGAGAAATGTGTCACTCTGTGAACATCACAAAGTATGCCTGCACAAACCTAGGTGCTATAGCCTATGACACACCTAGGTTGCAAACCTGTACAGCATGTTACCGTACTGAATACTGAAGGCAATTCTAACACAATGCTAAGTATTTGTGTATCCACACATATCTAAACAGAGACAAGGTAGAGTCAAAATACGGTAATATAATCTTACAGGTCCACCGTCTTATACGTTCCATTGCTGACTGAAATGTTATGCAGTGCATGACTGTACATGCAATGAGATATTATTCAGCCTTACAAAGGAATACAATTCTGACATATGCTACAACATGGATGAACCTTGAGGACATTATGCTAAGGGAAATAAGCCAGACACAGAAGGACAAACACAGTATGGTTCCATTTATATGAGGTACTTAAGAGTCGTCCAATTCATGAAGAGAGAAAGTAGAATGGGGGTTTCCAGAGGTGGTGGAGGGGATGGGGTTAGTGTTTAATGGGTATGGCATTTCAGTTTGGGGTGACGAAAAAGTTCTGGAGATGGATGGTGGTGATAGTTTCACAACCATGTGAAGGTACTTAATGTCACTGACCTGTACACTTACATATGGTTAAAATAGGTGAGGCACAGTGGCTCACACCTGTAATCCCAGCACTTTGGGAGTCTAAGGTGGGAAGATTGCTTGAGGCCAGGAGTTTGAGACCAGCCTGGGCAATATAGTGAGACCACAAAAAAAAAAAAAAAAAAAAAATTAGCCAGGGGTGGTGGCATGTGCCTGTAGTCCTAGCTTCTTGGGGAGCTGAGGTGGGAGGATCATTGTGTTCAAAGCTGCAGTGAGCTATGATTGTGCCACTGCACTGTAGCCTGAGCATCAGACTGAGACCCTGTCTCTACAAAAAAAAATAAAAAAATAAAAATAAACAAAATTTTTTAAATGGTTTAAATAGTAAATTTTATGTTATACATAGTTTTACCCCCCTCATCCCCACATATAAAGCACTATGGTGCAGTTAGTAGACATTATGGTGAAGGCAACTGGGGGAGAGGAGTTCTCTGACCTTGAATAAACTTACTATTTAATGAGTTCTGAATATATACACAGGTATAGAAATAAATGGGCAGACCAAAAAATATGAACCATATAATAGTACTAGTTCTACACAATAATGCAAATACAACACAATTTTTTTCAGAAAATAAAAGAAGAGGGAATACTTATCTGATTAGGCAGTCTTTCCTGATACCAGAATCAGACAAAGACATTACAATAAAACTACAAACCAATATCCCTCATGAACACAAATGCAAAAATCCTCAGTAAAATATTAGCAAATTGAATCCAGCAATACATAAAAAGAATAATAAAAAAAAAAAAACCCTCGCAGCAAACTAGAAACAGAAGGGAAATTCATCAACCCAATAAAGGGCATTTATGAAAAAAACTATAGTTAATATCACACTTAATGAGGAAAGATTAAATGCTTCCCTAAAATTGGGAACAAGCTAAGAATGTCCACTCTCACTACTACTATTCGTCATCATACTATAAGTCCTGGATTGTGCAGTAAGATAAGAAAAGGAAATAACAAGCATATAAATTGAAAAGGAAAAAAATAAAACTGTCTCCATTTGTAGATGACACTATTCTCCAAATAGAAAGACCCAAAGAATTTTTTTAAAAAGCCACTAGAATTAATAAGTTTAGTGATTCACAGGACACAAGATCAATATACAAAAAATAGACTTTCTAGATACTAGCTATAAATAATTGGAAGTTGAAATTAAAAATTACTACTTATGATAGTATAAAAGTGAAATACTTAGGTGTAAAGCTAACAAAATAATATAATGTCTGTGTTCTGAAGACTACAAAACAATGATAAAAGAAATAATGACGTAAATGAGGAAGCTATACCATGTTCATGGACTCAGAGACTCAATACTGTAAAATGTCAACCCCCCTCTAATTGATCTATAGATTCAGTACAATCTCAATCAAAATTTCAACAAAGTTTGTTGAAGATTCTACACAATTCTAAAATTTATATGGAAATAAGAATTATTAAAACAGTGTTGAAAAAGAAGAGAAAATTAATTTTAAGACTGACTACAAAGTTATCATAATTGTGACATTGGGTGTTAGTTAAAGGACACATAGATCAAAGGAATAGAACAGATTCCAGCTCAAAAAATATGGCCAATTACTTCTAATAAAGGTATCAAGGCAATTTAATGGAGAAAGAATGGTCTTTTCCCCCACTGGTGCTGGAATAACTGGATATCCATATACAAATCATCATCATTATCGTCATCATCTTGACCCATACCTCACACTATATACAGAATTTGACTCAAAATGAATCACAGATCTAAATGTAAAACCCAAAACTATCAAACTTCTAGAAGAAAACCTTTGTGACTTTGGGTTAAAGATTTTCCTAGATATGACACCAAAATCATGATCCATAAAAGAAAAATTGATAAATTAGATGTCATTAAAAGTCTAACAATTTAAAATGTCTGCTCTTCAAAAGATATTAAGAAAATGAAAGATAAGCCACAGACTGGGAGAAAATATTTACAAAACACACATCTAATAAAGGATTTGTATGAAGAATATACAAAAATGTGAACTATATGTACAACAAACAACATACACCAGGAGGCACAAATAGATCCCTTGTTACCTTAGAATTTCCAAATTTGACATTCAGATTGGGAAAGTCTGGTCTAGGAAAACAGTGTCCTGAAAAAGGCTCCAGCTTTTTCAGGCAGTGACGCTGTCTGGGCTTTAAATGGAGACTCAGCCTCTGTCACAGGGAGAGCACACGCTTCCCAGGTGGGCTGCAGCCGACTCCGGCTGTGGGGTAACCATGGGGTCTCTTCTCGAGGGGAGCTTTGTGCTGACTGCCGCTGAAGATGGGAACTAGAGAGAAGGGAGAGCCACCAAGAAAAGTGCAAAATGACACCGTGGGTTAACACTCAGAATGGTCTGCTTATCTTTAACTAAAACGTGCTGCCTATGACACATCGGGGTGGAGATGGAACATAGAAGTTGTTGCCAAATTAGTCTTCGCACAGTGGCAACCTGCGGATGCTCACGTGGCACGAAGCAGGAGTGGCTACTTTTTGCAGACTCGCCAGGACAAGATCTCTGTGTAGTTTAAAGGCAGAGACGTGTGAGCTCTACTCAGCAAATGGCTACTTGGCTCCCTTTTAAATTTAGGCCTCATTAGCCACTCAGGATCCATCTTGTAGGATTGGCTCTTTTGTGTTCACATTTGTTCACAACGTAAAAGAAGACTAAATCTATGCACTTGGGCATCCGTATTACTAAACCCTGGGCAGCTCTAGGGCACCCTGGCAGTCGCAGCAGGCTTGGGGCAGCACAGTGCAGGTAGGAGGTGACTGAGAGGATGGGGGCATCCGAGTGGGGTCTGGGCAGCTGTGTCCATAGTCCTGGAGAGGGAATGACTGAGAGGGGGGTGACAGGTCTGACAAGCCTGTACAGGGGTGATTTACAAAACATACTCCTTTTTATTATAAGTGAAAATCCAAAAAAAAAAAAAGGCAGAAAGGCAGCATTCATGTCTAGGGATGGCCACATTTGGGGACGGCAGCTAGCAATGGGCAAGCGGTTAGAGGGAGCGAATCGGAACTGCAGATGAAGATGAGCTTCGAGTGGGTGGAGGAAAGCTGCCCTGGGAAACCGGGAAGAAGGGCAGCGGGCGCGCGAGTCACGCAGAGACTATCCACCCACCGCACACGAGAGACAGACGAGACCCCTGCAGGAGTCACGCCGCTGAGCACACTGGGGTGGGCTGTCTAAAGACGGGAGCTGGGACCCCCGCGTTGGCGCTGAACTCTTCATGCCTGGCATGTGCTGAGTGCTAAATACACATGCCGAGAGCGAATGGGCGCATGTCGGTACACAGCCCGCTCTGATGTGGGGGGAGGCCTAATTCCATCTCACAGAGAAGCGCCCCATGACTCAATGGGGTTGTCTCTCTGGTCCTCCAAGCAGGTGTCCTGGGCCACAGGTGCAGGTGCACAGATCCCCCTAACAGCCGTCAGAAAGGACAGTGCGTAGGGGAGAGCACTGTAGGAAGGAGTTTGGACAAAAGGCCTCCCTGGATTCCGGAAAAGGCCCTGGCCAGAATTTTTAAATGTTTACTATGTATCTTTTGTTTTTACTTTAACAAGAATAAAATTTGACAATTAAAGGCTAAACATCTCTACCTCTTTTTAAACCCCCATGCATTGTGCCTCCTGCCCTCAGGTAGCACCTGCAGTGCCCCTAACTTTTCTTCGCTCCCCACTCCTTGACAAAAGAGGCTCCTGCAGGCCATTTCTTGTTTAAAACTGTGCACAATTGACAGTGGCAAATCTACGCTGGCTGTGTCTAAAACCTCTCCAGGGGCAAGGAAAACGCTCTCTGTGACTGTCATTAAATTAGCAAGGACTCCTGGTAGTTTACCACGTGCTGTACAAAATGCAACAGTCTGGTGTAAGGAGAATGACCCGGGTATCAAATTCCTGCATAATCCATCTCCATTTTAAAGTCATCTTAAAATGTCTGCCTCCTTCACCACTGGGAAGAAAGAGAATCATTCCTCTGCACGCTGCCATCCAGACGCTCCCCAGACAATAATGAAACACAAATTGTTGGAAGCCACAAAGTTCTGCAAACTTTTCCCCAGAGAAAAAGGCAAATGAGTTTAAGGCAACCATGACAGTAGCCAAGTGGAAAGCTAGCCAGAACCCCAGAAGCAAATCCTGTAGCAGATACCTCTGTAGACCAGAGACCCTGGCCCTTGCTTGGGGTGAGGGGAGTGGCTCTACCCACCGCGGGAAGCCCACCCTTGACCCTCCTGCTGTACGCTGTGAGGTGCTGCAGAGAGGCCTTCGTTAGCCCTTTCCACAGCCACGGCATCCACGGATCCCTGCACCTGAAAGTGTTTTACTGCTGGGCCTCAGTTTTACTCCTCTGCCTTCCATTCATCATCATCGTCATTGTCGTCACTGCAAGCCTTTATCGATACCCACAATGTGCCAGGTGCTTGTGCTGGGTGTGTTACACACGTGTTTTCTCATTTAATCCTCGTAAGAAGCACATGACCCAGGTACTGTGATCCTGCCCATTTCCCAGGTGAAAAAACTCAGCCCCGAGGGGTGAGGTGCCATCTCCAGGCCAGCCTGACCCCAAGACACTCTCTTGCTGCCCTGCCACGTTCCCATATGTAAAGCCATCGTGCTTTGTTCCCTGAAGTTGTTAGAGCGCTCGTGCGGTCTCTAGTGAGAGTCGGGGGACGGGCAGCGCAGGCTGGAGCAACTTAGGAGGCGAGCTGGACCCCACCTCGGGCTCCTCTGTGTCCTCCGTTACATACGGGGCACCCGGCTCCCTCCAAGGGCGGGATCACTCCTTAGCTTGCCTCAATAAGGACACGGAGCACAGCTGCCTCTCAGGGCTAAAGATAAACACTGAGGATTCCAAAAGACCCTTTATCCCCAATCACAGCTGCCTTGCCTAAGGAATCCGCCACTGTGGTTGTTAAACCCACACTTTAATTACTCCAAAATTATGTTAAATCCTTGCATAAATATTGCAGTGGCATCTTCTAAAGAATTTCATTACAGGAAGTTGGGTTGCCGCCAGAGCTCTCCACTAAAAAGTAAGAACAGAATAGACACGTGCAAAGAAAAAAGACAGATATTGTTTTCAAAATAAAAAGGCAAAGAGGTTATCCTTTGTCACATCACCCAGGTGTCAAAGAGAAACAGTCTCAGGGTGGCAGAAATCTCCCATTTTACAGACTGAAGTTGGGGGGAAATGCCCTTTAGCCCGCCAATCTAATAGGTTTTACTTCTGGAAAAACCTAAATCTGATTAAATATTAATAACCAGTGGTATTAATTAAGGGGGAAAAGTCCATCAAGAGAACCCCAATATGTTTACAGTGTCCCCAGGAAACTGGGAAAATTCACAATCAAGTGTGTAAATGTTCTAAAAAAGGGTCCTGAATATTTTATGAATATTTGTCATAAAACAGAAATAATAACCACTGTGCAGAGCTATTAGAATTAATATTTATGCTGCCCGCCATGAAATATTCATGGGGACAGAGAAAGGGGGGCCGTAAGACAAGAATTAATTTACATTGGGCTCGGTTTACCCGCTGGCTTGATGTTTAAAGACGGTTGACAAGCCTCCGTATGAATCCGCCAGTCACTTCCAGCAGGCTGCGGAGTGGAGGGGGCGGAGACGGTCCGGGCTGCTGACAGCTCACAGATTGAGTTTCTGACAGCCCTTAAAAAACCTAAACGGCCCCCCACCTTTTTTCCCTTCTTCCATTGCCCAAGGCGCTCTGTTCTGCCACCGTTCATCCGATCTCCCCTTCCATCTGCTGAAATTAACGAATTAATGAGCGCGATACGCTTTACGGCGGGGCCCTATGAATGTTTACAGGCGATTAAATTATAATGCGGGGCGGCTGTATAATTCATGAACCAATTAAAGGAAGTGTTAGTTGATTTGATGGGATGAGGACGTACAAAATGCATTTAACTAATGGGGAACCGCGGGCTGCCCAGGGCCGGCTCCCTCTCTCGGATTACCCGGCTAATTGCTCGACTTTACGGGCCTGTCACAGATAGCCATGCATATTTCATTGTTCTCAAAGACTTCAATTGTTTGCGTCCGTGTCTCGGCTGTAATGTGGAGAAGCTGGGCCAAACTTGGGTGTAGTTACAGCGCCCGGGCTGGGCCGCGGCAGAAACCTGAGCCCGCGAGTCGGGTGTCCAGCCATTAGGCGATTAAAAAGGCTCAGCGTGCAATCACCTTTGTGTTACCGCGGTCCCTGGGACACTACGGGATGCTGACGTCACGGCCATGCACGCACTGGCGCCCTGATCCCCCTTTTTTCCCTGGGGAGGTGGGAGGGGAAGTCCACAGCCCCCTGTGTTGTTCCCACCCGCATGCCCTCCACAGCCCAATGTCCAGAGGGGTCCCTCGGGTCACTGGAGCCCCAATTTCCCTGGCACGGACCACCTGGGGCACTTCCCAGGCTAAGGGTTTCCTCCAGGCCTGACTTTGTCCGTCCGTACAAGGTGGCCACTCAGGGCTTCATTAAACGAGATTAGTGGCAAACTTGGACCCAAACTTGAAGCTCTGCCACCAGCTCCTTGGAGTGCGCTTGGCAGGAAATCAGCAGAGAAAAGCAAGTGCGCCTGCCCCGAGAAGGAGCAAAACTATCCTGGCGCTCAGGAAGAGAGAGAACGCTCCCATGATTCTGTGCGCCGAAGGACAGAGGAGATGACAGTGACCGGCTTCCCAGCTGGAGCAACAGGTTGTCCAGGTTAGGGAGATGCCACCCTCATGCCGACACTGCCAGTTTACTCTGCAGGGAGCGGCCGAGCTTCCCCAGCGCATCTCCCATGGGCAGAGCCCTGCAGGCCCGTTGGTCAGTCCAGTGAGGTGGTTCCCTTCTCTGGCTTCCAAGCCAAAGTCTGCCTTTCACACGAGCTAAGCACATACTCCCCCACACCCCCACCGACAAATTAAAAACCCTGTGCTGACCATCCTCAATACCCCTGTGGATGCCCAAGAAAGACTTTCTTCTGCTCCCACTTTCGCACCCACAGCTGTGATTTGGCCTGCACGCCCAGGCAGCGCCCACACCCTGCCCCAGACATGAGGGCTGTGCGGCCGTGGGCAAGCCCCAGCATCCCCATCTAGGATGGGGCTAGGGAGGGCAATAGCTGGGGAGGAGGAAAAGTGCCGACCCACGGGCTCAGCATTTGGGCTGGCACGTAATAATTGCCCAAATTATGTTGGCCAGTGCCGTCATGTGATGTTAGAGAGTCCAACTCGTGCAGTCAGGGAGGCTAAGTCACCTCTTTTCTCCTCCACAGAGGCACATGACAGTAGGGCTGGCTTCCACCCCTCAACTGCATAGTGGACACTGTGCGGTCGGATTTAGCAACCAACGAAGTCTACAAGAACACCTTATGGAGCGAGCAGAATGTCTTGTTCAAGCACAGGGTGTTTCTTTGACTAAATCCAGGTGGAAAAGGTTGCAGGAACCCAAGGACCAGAGGTGAGAAGAGCACCCAAACAGTCACCACTTCAAGGACGAAAGAAGAGACAATTGCAAAGTAAAAGTAAGTTAACTCATTCTAAAATATTTAACTGGGGCCTAATTTTAAAAGTAACTGGCAATTAGTAGTCGAGCTAGATTTTAATACATTCTGGTTTAAAATAAAACCAAACTATCATTAATCAAGTGCACATATCATCTCAGTATTCTCAATGCACCAGTGGGGAAACTGAGGCCCAGAGGAGCCAAGCATCTTGGTTCAGAAATATCTTTTAAGCAAATACTTGTACAAGTACAAAGATATACGGGCAAGATTTCTTACTCCTGAATTACTTACAATAGCAAAAAACTGGGCACACATATATGTCCACAAACAGGGAGGGGTAACAAACTGAGGCAGCTTTTAAAAGCAACGAGGCAGAACCGGTGAGAGAGGCCAAGACACCACCTTAAGTTTAAAAAAAAGTTACATACTAACAAGTACGATCCAAGCCAGTTTATGTTTCACAGAGAAGTAAATGTGGCAGGACAAACACAAAACTGGTCATAATGATTATCTCGGGGGGGCCAGTGGGCTTGGGGGGGTATAAAAGGGTCTTTTTCTGTTATACACGTCTGTATTTTTTTTTACGAGACTACTATTTCTACAATTAGGAAAAACACTGATTATGAAATCACAAGAAAAGGATTATTTTAAAAAAGCAAAAGCAAAAGTGTCAATTTTAAACTACAGGACCAACATAATGGTCAAAACACGTATGACTGGACTTCCTTGTGCAGATCACACAATGTACAGACTTAAAATTTAATGTGTCTGGGCACCTGCCCCGTCTCCTGTCCAGCCACCCTGATCCCGTTATGCAGTCAGCACTTCCTTTCAACAAGAGTGGGCAAACGGAAGACAAGGATACGACAGAGGACAAACGATGACATGACCTCCTTCCCAGGCACCAGCTTCTCAGGTGCCCAGCTGCAAGAGGGGTCAGACAACGAAGTGTAAATACCTCAGTGCAAATCAATGCCTCTGGCTTAAGAAAGCTGACTTATGCTCATTCATTCATTCAACAGCTGTTTACCCTGTGCTGCCTACGTGCCAGGCACCGGCCGCCCCGGCCCCTTGGATCTAGCGGTGAATGAGCCAGACGGAGCTCGAGCTTACCTGGCATGTTTATGTGCAGATGTATAAAGACTTTCTGTCCATGCTACTTGGGATTGATCCATGATTAAAAGATTAAAATATGTAATATGAAAGGAACAGTTTGCAACTGGCAAAGGGATGAGACGCACAAGTTTTTTGGTAAATGTGGTTTGGGCAAGAAGGGTGAAGTCCACACTAACATCTTGAAGGGATAATTTTCCGATGAAGTGGCTAAGTCGTTAATTAGCTAATATTTACAATGTTCGTTATGAGCTAAGCATGCTACACAATGTAATCTCATGGAATCTTGTCCCCACAGGAGCTAGGCACAACCACTGTCCCCCATTTGGTAGGTACGGGAACTGACACTCAAGGAAGGTGACGAGCTGCTCAAGGTGGCAACCCTAGAAAAGGCAGGCTCTGAGTTCAGGCCAGCTGGACACCCGGCCTGAGCAGTAGCCACTGGGCAATGCTGCCTCTCTGGGTGCTCTGGTGCAGGACACCTTGTAAGAGCTCTGGCTCTCAGAGTCCTCGTGCACCGCCCTGTGCTGAGAACGTGCAGGTGCCACCTCACTGGGTCTTCACAGCGGGCCTGGGACATTTCACAGATGAGGCAACTTGCCCCGTTATCAGCTACTGACTGACCCCGATGGACCCACAGCTGCTGGACTCCAGCTCCCCCATTACTGAGTGTCTGCCAAATCAGGACTTTGCTAAGTGTTCTGCCTATATTGTTGTATTTACTCTTGTGTTTCCCTCCAGGCAGGTTTGTTCATCATTTGCTTTTCATTTTTTTAATGTGAAATTCACAGAACATACAATTAACCATTTTAAAGTGTGCAATTCAGTACATTCACAATGTTATACAACCATCGCCTCTGTCTGGTTCCAAAACATTTTCACCACCCCGATGGAGACCCCCCGCACCCAGCAGTCATTCCTGATCCCCCTCGCCCCTGCCACTGGCAGCCGCTACCCGGCTTCCATTCCCTGTGGATTTACCTACTCTGCATGTTTCATACAAATGACATCCTGCAATATGTGAACCTTTGTGACTGGTTTCTTCCACTCAGTGCAATGTTTCTGAGGTCGTATTTACCCTTCTGAAGTATTAATAGTACTATCACTAGCCCCATTTTGTAGATCAGAAAATGGAAACTGGAAGCTCAGCGGAAGGAACTTGCCTGGGACTAAGACGCTAGCCAAGGGCAGAGCCAGATTCCAATCAGCCTGATTTGAGAGCCCACCAACAAGTGTCCCGGCTCTGACACTTTCGGTTTTGCTTAAGATGACTTTTTTTTCAAGATGGACTGACCGAACATTTCCTGCACGCCTAGCTCAGCTCTTGGGTGTCAGCTGCTCCCAAACTGTATCCCTCTCCACTGCCCCTCGCTCCTGACTCCTGCCACATGGCTCCCTGCTGTCCTGAAGCCCACCCTCTGTGCAGGCCAGCCCCCAGCCTGCATGCATCTCCCAGTTCCCACAGGGCCACCTCTCACTTCCTTCAGGACGCTGCTGAGATGTCACTGCCCCCAGGGCCCCACATGCAGAGCAGCACCGTGTGCACACGGCCAGCTCTGTCCTCCCTGCAGCCCTCCCCTGGATTTGGTTATGTTTGCTGTCTAGCCCCAGCATCGCCCCGAAGGCACATACTGTGTCCATGCTGCTGTCTTCTCTGTTGTCAGCTCCTAGAACAGTGCCTGGCACATAGTAGGTGCTTTATTAACCTTCTTTGGCTAAATTATGCTGCCCTCAAGAATCTTGTCCTTTGAAGGGTGGGTCGGAGCTGAGGGCAGTTGAAAGAACAAGAGGGGACGGCCACAGCCAGAAGCCACGTGAGAAAAACTGACGTGGAGAACAGAGGTTACTACGGGAGGCCGTTGGGATGGGCTTGTTGGGGGCTGGAGCGTGTACTTGCCATCGTTTTATTTCCTACATGAACTGCTTCCTCTGCCTTCCTTTCCTTGCAATGCTGACAGCAGCTTTCACTGAGTTTGGCCGTGTGCAGGCTCTGGGGGCCGGCTGGGGAGGCCCTCTGAGCCCACACCTGAGCTGGCCTGAGCTGGCCCCTCCTCCCCTGCCTCCTCTCACGGCCTTGCCAGGCTCCCCCCACCCCCCACGTCACGCATCTTTCTGTTCATGGAGGTGGCGGAGACCCACAGGAGACACGGCTCTGTGGCCTTCCCAGCACAGCTCACAGCACTTTGCTGAACACCCCAACCCTGGGACATCCCCCTGAGCTTCCACTCTAGGAAGGCCACTGTTTCTTCTCAAGTTTCTAAATATGACAGAAGCTCTAACCTGGGCACTAGCAAAGACAGGTTCGGCTTCTAGGCATCACATAAGATCCCATCGAGCGAATCTCATCATGACACCATGCTACCCTCCGAAAGCAGCCTCCGAGATTCCCTTACAGCCCCGCCCCTCCTGAATCTGTGCCTGACTTCAGGCTGCATCCAGAGGCACCAGTGGAAATCAGGTGCAGATTGCACCTTGGACTTGACTCTTTGCCGCTGGAAGAAACCTGGATTTGGAGGAATAAGGAACACCGGCCTAGAAGGCCGGACTAACCCCAAGGCCAGCCCTGTGGCTTGGCCTCGCCAGGAACGGACTCCCCTAATTGCCTACTGAAAAGAACCCAGGGTTAAACTGTTTATCTGGGCGATGCTCCCAGGTCAAACTTCTCAAGTGAACCTACCCAGGAGGTGAAACCTGCATTTCTAGATAAAGCTCTTCCCTGTCCTTGGCTGGGTACACAGAACTGCAATTTAAAACTTCAGGGTTTTGACAGTTGTCTGTGAATTAGTCCATTATTCCAGTCCCAAGCCTGCAACATCCAGGTGGAATCTTTCCCCGGGGCCGTCTCCCTGCAGTAATCCTGTTCCTACGTGCAGTGTTGGCGCTGGTGAGTGCAAACACTCTCAAAGGAGCACTGTGCGGCCACTCGCGGTGAGGCTAGGATAGCGCTTGTGAATGGGACGTGCGGTATGTTTAGTGGAATAAAGGGCTGTGATACGGTGTGTATAATTAGGACCCTGTTTTTATAGAGCATCTTTTAAAATGTTGGAATATACATATACTAAAATGCTAACATTTGTTACCTCTGGACATTGGAAATATATTTTCTTAGCCACATTCTCTAACTTTTCCAT
Source organism: Lemur catta (assembly GCF_020740605.2). NCBI lineage: Eukaryota > Metazoa > Chordata > Mammalia > Primates > Lemuridae > Lemur > Lemur catta. Next base: position 3,974,014 of record NC_059137.1, on the reverse strand, counting down.
AATAAATAGACACCTGTGTAATACGACATTGAAGCATACATACACAATCCCCGCCTTCACCACATCCTGCCGCACCCCCGTCTCCCCGTGGCTTCCCGTCCGCTCTCCTGGCACATGCCCGGCTCCCTCCAGCCCCCTTGCCTGGACAGCTCTCCCTGCCCCTCCCCGTGGCTGGCTCTTTTTTCTTTCAAGTCTGCGCTTAAACCACCCTTCCTCAGAGGTGTCTTCCCTGACCACTAAATCCAAGCCTGCCACCCTGCCCTACTCATCGTGCCATGCAATTCTCATTCCACGGAAAGCATGTGGTCTCGTGGATGTTCCTCCTCTGTCTGGCTGTTTAAAGGTCTGCCTCCTCCCGTGGGAATGTGGGCTCACTGCTGTGGCCCCAGGATCCGGGACAGTGCCTGGCAGAGCAGTGAGATACTTGCGGGATGAACAAATCAATGTGCGAGTCCTTCCCTTCCCACCAAGAACAGCGGCTGCCACGACCGGGCTGAACACGCATGTGAGGAGATCGCACTGCGTGCCTGGGAGGAAGAAGCAGCTGTTCTTGACCTTTGGCCGTGGGGAAGCTGAGGGTCAGGGATGCAAAGTAACCTCTAAAGTCACCCTGGTCAGCCGAGGTCCTGGGCTCTCTTATCTTGCCGCTCCATTGCCAAGTGCCTCCCTCCCACTCAGTGGCTGGGTCTGGCCCTGCGGGATGGGGGATTGGCAGGCAGCAAGCACTGACCCTCCGTCTGGCCCCAGTGCTGGGCCCCACGATTCCTATCTGGGACTGGCTTTAGTGGCAGCAGCCCAGTTAGATTTGCAGCCCAGTTGCACACTCTGTTTGCTTAGATGGTGAGTGAATTTGGGGGGATTGGGGTTGAAGCCGTCCTGGACTATGCCCCAGGTACTCGCATGTTGGTCAGGAAGCGCCAGGCGGGCTCAGGCTGGCAGCTCCAAACTAGGTTCCTCCCTGGAGGACTATAAGTCATCCTCCCTCGGGTGGCCCTGTGGGGGATCTCCCCTGTGGAGAACAGGAAGCTCCTCAATGTTTACTAACAACAGGAGGCAAGTGCTCTCATGCTCACTCCTGCAGCCTCCTGGGGTGGCACTAGGGTGACAGTGGGGACAGCAGGAGCATGCCCTGGAGGGCCTCCTCTTTGTACCTACTCTTCAACTCTCTCAACAGCCCTCTGAGTGAAGTCCTGTTATCACCTCCATTTTATGACGGGGAAGGGGCCCCAAGGTGAAATAACTGGCTCAGATAGTGCAACTCGTGAGGGACAGAGCTGGAGCTGGCATCCGAGCCAGCGGGGCTGGAGCTGGACGGCAGCGTGGTGCGATGGCACAGAGCTGCCGTCCTCTAAGGGACTCGCTGCAGGCAGAGTTGGCTAACAGCTCCCTGAGAATCCACTCAGCTCAGCACAAACTCCTGGGAAGGAAGGAGAGAGCACACGGCCACCCAGGATCTCTGCAGCAACTGCTAACAGGAGAAGGCGACACAGCAGGGTCAGGAAATGGGAAGCAGATGATGTTCTTTGATGTTTCTGAAGTCCCTCGGCCACAAGTGAGCACGAAGATGTATTTCCGTTCAGGATAGAAATGGCTATTTGCATTTCATTATCTTTGAGCAGATACAAGTGGGGACCCATGACGGAGCGAAATCAGCTTATTGCAGCGTGAGCCAAGGTGACATGGAGCAGGCCTTTGAGACAGGCAGCAACCGGCTTGTAACATGTGCGTTGACCCACAAGTGGTTCTGAGTGATTGTGTTTTCCTGGAAGATCAGTAAGCGTGCAAAGAGGGGACAGGCTCGGGCCCCCATCCCTACCTGTATTACACGTTGGTGTGAGATGTCGCAAAAGCTGCTCCACCTCTGATAGCAAGTTTCCATCATGAAAGCTCGACTCTGAAGGCCCGCTGCCCTCACCCCTGCACTCTCGCTGTGCGTAAGGGAGCACTGGGGCAAGGCGCAGCCTCTCCTCTTCTCCCTCCCCAGCCACGCCCGTCTCACATGATGGACCAGTATTTTCCAATTTGATTCCATTTCTCTCCAGCCACTTAAAAAAAGGCCTTACGGCCAAAACATTACCGCTGACCCGATTAGCTATTCTTTGCTGATATTTTTATCAGCATCTTCCCTTCTTTTAGCTGACAGGAGAGAGCGCTTGCTGTCGTGCCAGGATATTTGGATTAAAACTTGGCTGTTTAAAATATTTAACAGGCGTTCGTATTTTCCATGTGCCAGGGACCTGGAATGCCACTGTGTCCTGGCACCCCCTCAATTTTTTCTTATCTAAGATATCTCGCAGGTGCCGGGTGCCCCACCCTGCACCCCAAGAACTCCCCTTGGAGAGGCTGCTGTGTGTCGAGCACTCTTGAATCCCCTCCCTCCCGATCGCGCTGGCTGAAAGGCAGACCTCAGAGGCGCACTTGTGGCAAGGGACCGTAGTTAGTTGTGTCCAAATCTGCCCATCCTGCGGGGCAGGCAGCTCCTGGGGCAGGGGCCGTGGCGGGCAGGACCCTGCCCCACTGCTCTCTGCATCTCCAGGGCCTGCGCTGTGTGCACACAGCCCTCGTCATGGGGCTGAATCAGAGTTTGCCGAAGAGTAAGCAGCCTTCCTGTGTTCTGAGGTCTGCAAATCACCAGCCGTGGCAGCAGCAGCCCCAGCAGCGGTTGCTGTATAGCATCCCAGGGCCCAAGCGAACCCCAGGCAATCTCGAATTCTCTAGGCAGAGTTTCCTCGGGCCAGTGGCTATTTCCAATTCTCAAAGATTTTCAAAACAAGAGGTTTATTCTGCAGCTGCTCTTGGTTTGTTTTTTTCACCGTTGCCACCTTCATAGACACTAAAATGTTCTTTTCGTCCAGACTTGTACTGGTGCATTTAAATTCCCCTTCCTTTTGTTTTCCTCTCATAGGAAATATATAATAAAAATAGCAGCTCAGTCTTCTATGGAAAAGAATTATCCTCCCAAAAAGAAGCTTCCAGATTCTAAAGAGGAAGCTTTGAGGCCAGCAGCTCAAGCCATTTTGTCTTCTGCAGCATTCAGGGAAGGGCTGCTGCTGGGGGCTCAGCTCTTTCCTGGAGGCACCTCGGGTGTGGAGCTCAGAAAACAGGGCCGGGAGCCCGAGGGGGAGCGCCTGCAGCCTGCACAAGCCATTTAAGTAAACCATTTGCATGCTCACAAACTTCCACTGCTCTTGGTAACAAGTTCCTTTTATCCACCTTCTCCACGGATCGCAAATTGCTGTCTTCCCACAGGGCAGGAGGGATCAGCCCCCAGGGGCCACACTCCAAGCACAAATTGAACCTGAACCACCCTCTCACCGAAAACAGCAGCACCCCACCCACATGACTTGAGACATCCTTCTGGCCAAGCGAGAGGGCACTGTACTGCCTCACAATCTGGACCTCAAAATGGCCTCACACCTGTAATCCCAGGTGGGAGGATCTCTTGAGCCCAGGAGTTTAAGGTTGCTGTGAGCTATGATGATGCCACTGTACTCTGGCCCATGCAATAGAGCAAGACTCTGTCTCAGACAAACAAAAACAGGGCTTCTGTAAGCACTGGATGCATATCGCCTAGTTTATTCCTCACCATACCCTGGCAGTGAGCCTTTCTTGCCCATACGGCTGCTGCACCCGGCCTGAGGGACCACAGCAGGTCAGGGGGTTTGGGTACATTCTCCACCCCTGCACAGCTTCCCGCAGCACACACGGGGCTCCCTGAGCCAAGCACCACCAGGCTGCTTGGACTGTCTGTACCTAATAGTGCCCCGTGAGTGCTGTGGATGGCTGGCATCGTCCCCACCCCAGGCCAGTCTGACCCGCTCCCCAGGCAGCTGCATCTCTGCCCACTGGATCCAGGTTATCTGCAGGGCAAATGGCTTGAGGCTCGGAGTGACGCAGCACCACACTCAGTGCAGCCCTTGATTCGAGCTTCTAATATCAATGCCTGCACAGCCATAAAACGACTCACTCAAGATCATTATCAACCCTGCATATATAACTCACTGGATTGGTATCTAGAGAGTTCTGCCTGGCTGATTTTCTCTGTTCTTCTAACTACTACACAACTAAATGTTTCACAAGGCCATTTCCGCCCAAAATATTTATGTTCTCAAATGTTTATTAGCCTCTCTGTCATGATCAGGCTTTTATGAGCACTCTGTACCAACTGCGAATTAAATACATAATTTCGGAATGATCGTGTTCCAGTTTGGTGATGCATTTGTCTCTATTACGCCGCAGCAATTGCCGTGGGCACCCGACAGATGACAACTGAATGCGTTTGTCCAGGGGCAGCCAAAGTGACTGACATTTCAATCCAGAAGCAGCCACGGGGATTTGGTGATTACCACCATTAGCAGGAGAGAAATTTCCACAGCCTACTGGGATGGTTGCAGGGTTGAGAGCGAAGGGCACAGCTCAGGAGGGGCTCCTCCTACCCTCCCGGCAGCACCGAGGCCCTCTCCGGCCCACTGGCCTCTGGGGAAGGAGGCCCGCCACCTCACGGCACATGAAGAAGACAGACAAGGAAAAGAGAGACTTTCTTCCTCTGATGAGCAGCACCAACTCTCTTATAGAACAATCCGGGCTATGCCTGGGGGCCTATCGGTTAATCCAATCCTCTCTGGGAAATACAGAAGGAACCCCAAGCCTGAAACAAAATTGCTCCAGTTTATTATTTGCATTTTCCTATAGGTACTACCTCATTGAACCCATCAGCAACTTTACACGTTGTGTACTGCTAATCGCACTTTGCAAAGGGAGAAACAGAGGCTTGGAAAGGCGACACAATTGCACAGGTGGAGCTAGTCCTGTCTCAGGCCTTCACCCTTCCTGCCCCCTCCGCTTGGAGCCCTCCTCCCCCCGAAAATCTCACAGCTGCCTGGCACTCAGCCTTGCCCGCCCTCCAGAGTGGAGCTCCGGCCTGGAGGCTGAGCTGTTCACCAGGAAGAGCCCTGCTTAGAGCCGTTCCAGAACGCAGCATGTGCTCACTAAATATCTGTTGACCAACATAGATTCAAACTCAAGTCTACTAAACTCCAAAGCTCATGTTTCTAGCACTAAACCTACCACTTCTAGAAAGTGCCAGCCAGCAGTCAGTCCTCGGGGGAGCCGAGCGGGTCTGCTTTCGGGTGAGCTCTGTGTCTTTGCTTTTCCTAAGTGTGCGTCTGTGCTCCCAAAGATGGGTGGTCCTGGCAAGTCTCTACCGCCCTCCAGACGACAGTGGGAAGCCCGAGTTAAGAGCAGAGCTTCTGGAGACGGACCTTCCTGCACGCCAGATGCGCATGGCCCGTCCCGACCCTAAGTCAGCCTCTGCCCCTGCCCCTGGCAGGGCTGCCGGGCAAATTAGCCTCCAGCTTCTCAAGCAGGCGGTGCAGGTCTCATGGGAACCACTTCCTTTCCTGATGGACCTTTACACACATGAGCCTGTCACGTTTTAGCTGTGGCTAGCCACTCAAAGCACTAAAAATTGAAATGATTATCATTACTTAAATATTCTACATATATATCAAAAAGTAACTGCTGTGGGTAATATGGCCATTCTTGGAAGAAAACATTTAGCCATGTTCTAAATCCATCATTGAGCCTAAGGAAAAAAATACACTCCCTAAAACTGAAGTTTCATGATGTTAAACATTCCCACAGCTTGAGCACACAGGTGGTAATTCAGCTGAACTGTACCACTAACTTGGGCAGGGCTATGGCTCCAGGGGCTGGCACAAACATTTTGTCTTCATGTCCTCGTGGTGTGCAACATGGCATCATTAAACTTAATTACACTGATACCAAAACCAGACAAAGACACAACAAAAAGGAAAACTTTAGGCCAATATTCCAGATGAATATAGATGCGAAAATCCTCAAGAAAAGACTAGCAAACTGAATCCAGCAGCACACTAAAAAGATCATTCACCGTAATCAAGTGGGATTTATCCTAGGGATGCAAGGATGGTTCAACATACATGAATCAATAAATGTGATACATCACATCACCAGAATGAAGGCTAAAAACCATACAATGAACTCAATAGATGCAGAAAAAGCATTTGGTAAAATTCAACATCGCTTCATGACAAAAACCCTCAATAAGCTGAGTGCAGTGGTGTGTGCCTCTAGTCCCAGCTATTCAGGAGGCTGAGGCAGGAGGATCACTTAAGTCCTAGAGTTTGAGACTGGCCTGGCTAACATAGTGAGATCCTGTCTCTTATTAGGAAAAAAAAAAAAAAAAGGAAAGACATTCCATGTTCATGGATAAGAAGAATTAATATTGTGAAAATCATCATATTATCAAATACCACAAGTAATCTACAGATCCAATTCAATCCCTATCAAAATTCCACTGACATTCTTCATAGGAATAGAAAACACAATCCTGAAATTCACATGGAACCATAGAAAACTCTAAATAGTCAAAGCAATTCTGAGCAAAAAGAACAAAGCCGGAGGCATCACACTACCCGACTTCAAAATACACTACAAAGGTATACTAACCAAAACAGCATGGTACTGGCATAAAACAGATACACAGACCAGTGGAACAGAATAGAGAGCCCAGAAATAAATCCATTTATTTATATCCAACTGATTTTGGGGGTGCCAAGAACATTTAGTGGCGAAAGGACAGTCTCTCCAACAAATGGTGCTGGGAAACTGGATATCCATCCGCAGAAGAATGAGACTAGACCTTTATCTCTCACCATATACAAAAATCAAATCAAAATGGATTAAATCCTTAAATGTAAGACCTGAAACTATGAAACTACTAGAAGAAACCCTGTTGGGGACCAGGCCACAGAGCTCCGCTGCACTGCCCTTCCCACCCACCCCTGCAGAAAATTGTCTTCCACGAAACTGGTCCCTGGTGTCAAATAGGTTGGGGACTGCTGCTTTAGGACATTGGTCTGGGCAAAGACTTTTTTGAGTAAAACCTCAAAAACACAAACAACAAAAGCAAAAACAGACATTTGGTGATTACAACAAGCCAAAAAGCTTCTGCACAGCAAAAGAAATGATTAACAGAGTGAACAGACAACCAACAGAATGGGAGAAAATATTTGCAAACCATTCATCCAAAAAGGGATTAATAACGAGAATATATGAGGAACTCAACTCAATGCCAAAAAGAAAAGCCCAAATAATCTGATTAATAAATGGGAAAATGATACGAATAGACATTTTGCAAAAGAAGATATACAAATGGCCAAGAAGCATATGAAAAAAACGTTCAATATCACTAATCATCAGAGAAATGCAAATCAAAACCACGATGTGATATCATCTCACACCAGTTAAAGTGGCTATGATCAAAAAGAAAAAAATAACAGATGCTGTGAAGGATGCGGAGAAAGGGAAACTCTGTTACACTGTTGGTGGGAATGTAAATTAGCGCAGCCACTGTGGAGAACAGTATGGAGGTTCCTCAAAAGAACTAAAAATAGGTCTACCGTATGATCTTGTAATCCAGCTGTTGGGTATACAGCCAAAGGAAAGGACGTCAGTACCTCACAGAGACACCTGCACTCCCATGCACACTGCAGCACTATTCAGAACAGCCAAGATATGCAAGCAGCCTAAGTGCCCATCGATGGATGAATGGATAAAGAAAATGTGGTGTATATACACAGTGTAATATTATTCAGCCATAAAAAAACAATGAAATCCTATCATTTGCAGCAACATGGATGGAACTGGAGGTCATTACATTAAGTGAAATAAGGCAGACACGGAAAGACAAACATTTCATGTTCTCACTCACATGTAGAAGCTACAAAGGTTGATCTCACTGAGGTAGAGTAGAATGAAGGTGAGCAGAGGCTGGGGAGGGTGGAAGGGGGAGATGAAGAGAGGTTGGTTAATGGGGACAAATATAAAGTTAGCTAGAAGGAATAAGTTCTAGTGTTCCATAGTACAGTAGAGCGACTACAGGTAACAATAATTTATTGTATATTTCAAAATAGCTCGAAGAGAAGATTTGAAACGTTCCCAACACAAAGAAATAAATGATAAATGTTTGAGGTGATGGGTATCTTAAATACCTTGATTTGATCATTACATATTACAAGTATGTATTAAAATATCATGTGGGCCGGGCGTGGTGGCTCACGCCTGTAATCCTAGCCCTCTGGGAGGCCGAGGTGGGTGGATCGCTCGAGGTCAGGAGTTCGAGACCAGCCTGAGCGAGACCCCATCTCTACTAAAAATAGAAATAAAAATTATCTGGACAACTAAAAATGTATATAGAAAAAATTAGCTGGGCATGGTGGCGCATGCCTGTAGTCCCAGCTACTCGGGAGGCTGAGGCAGGAGGATCGCTTAAGCCCAGGAGTTTGAGGTTGCTGTGAGCTAGGCTGACGCCACGGCACTCACTCTAGCCTGGGCAACAAAGTGAGACTCTGTCTCAAAAAAAAAAAAATCATGTGTACCCCACAAATATTATGTACAATTATTATGTATCCACAAAAAATCAAAGTAGTTTACTGTTTAACTGTGCGTACCCTTTGGCTTAGCAATTCCATTTCTATGGATTTTTCCCAAGGAAATGACTAAAACAAATGCAAATACAAAAACAAATACAAAGGCATGTTTTGCGTGTGTGTGTGTGTGTGTGTGTGTGTGTGTGTGTGTACATATGGATGCTGGTTGCTATGTTGTTTATAATAGAGAAAAACAGGAAACAAACGTCTGCCAACAGAGGGCATTTAAATACATTATGATACATCTGCACAGTCTAATACTACTCGAACATTTAATGAGTAGTAGCTTTATGTGATGATAGGGAAAGATGTCCACAATGTTTTATTAAGTGAAAAAGCAAGTTACAGAGGATGTATGCATGATTTTCTTTTTTGTTAAAAATTTCTGTGTTTTAAAATTCACTGGAAAATGAGTCCCAGCCTGTAGCAGTTCCTTAGTTGGTTTGTTGTTAGAGTGAGCACAATACAGTCCCTACAGCAAGGGGAAGAAGCAGCCAGGTAGGAGAGCCCTGAGAGGGGTTGGGCTGGGAAGGCACATGGGAGGGCGGTGGGGGAGCGTCCCCAGGAGCCCTCAACATTTCAAAATACAGCCGCGCACAAGGTTCAAGAGAGGCTGAAAAGGCAGAGCAGTCCTGCTCAGACCCGGCACCATCCTGCCCTGCCACTCCCTGGCGGAGTCTCTCCGGGCCCCCAGCGTGTTCCAGGCAAATAAGAGACTTCACTGAAGAATGATCTCTACGAAATTCCCTGCTGACATTCTCCAACAGCAAGGCTGACTCGAACCCAGACCTCTGGGGAAACTGGGGGCCAATAGGTTTCCCCGGATCTTTAGCAGAATGGACCCCTCCTTCCAAACACTCTGTGGGGCAGGGACCCCCTGGTCTTCATGTCCCCAGCCTGGCACACAGGAGGCAGCAGTAAATGTGGGTGGGCTGAGGGCACGAGAGCGAGTGAACGAGCAAAGCAAGGGAGTAACGTGCAAGGCGGTGCCTGACAGGAGGGCTCGAGGGCGGTTCCAGAGCAAGACTTGTCTAAAATGGTTCCTCAAGGTGAGCTTGGCGGTGACACTGCGACGCGCCTGGAAGAAAACTCGGCAGCAAGGGTTCCCATCACTCATTTTTTAAAAAGCTGAGCCTTTCAGCCGACTGCCACTTGCCATTCCTGCTAGGTAACCAGATCGCGGTTAATTAATAAAGCTGTCAGGTGAATGGTCCTTTCTGGTCATTAGTATCCTTTCAGAAAGAGAATCCTGCCATCACCACCCCATCCGCCCCTCGGCCTGCGGCGCAATTAACTTAATGCTATGCAAATGAGAGGCTCTTCTCATCATTAGCTTATAGCCACCAATGTTAATCGCATAATTGGGCCTTCAACAGGGTAATTAGACACGATTTCCTCCATTAGTCTTACAAGGCTAATTATTGTTGAGAGGAGAGGGGGTGCTCCCAGAGCTCCACGCAAAGAGGGGCATCTGGTTAAAGCAAATCCGGGCAGAACATCCGCCAGGTAAGAACCGGCAGTCACCATCCCTGTCACAATCTGCTGTCCCACCCATCGTGGGGGAGGGGGCAGGCGGGAGGGGCAACGGGAACATGGGAAGGCCTTGGGGGCAACTGTGCCGCCCGCCTGGGTGCTGGGATGGAGAAGCGAATATGGCATTTAAAAGCAAACATGAAACAAAACACCCGCCATCCTGGGGCCTGGAGGCCCACGCAGCCCCCGGCTCCCTCGACAACAGTGTCACCTTGGGTTCCTCACTCGGTCTCTGCACAGTGAGGAGGGCGCACTAGATGGCGGCCAGGGGCCTTCTGGGTTTGACTTTAGTGGATTTGAATTTCAGCACGAAAAAAGAAAGCCCAGCGCCCTGGCTGGGGCTGGGCCTGGGGCTGGGGCGGGGGTGACCGGAGACCTTGCTGACCAGTGGCCGGGAGCGCTGGGAGATGCCCTGGGCCCCCTGGACACGCCCCTGGCCGGAACTTGAGGAGCCGGCCTGAGGATAAGCGATTGCTTCCAAGACGGAAAGTCGGTCCTGTGTCAACAGATAAGTGACCGCCCCAGCTCCTGAGCCCAGCGCGGGGACAGTGCGGGACGAGCTGTCGGATGGGCCTGGGGCGGGGGAGGGTAGAAAAGGCGCCGGGCTGGGCTGAGACCAGGGCGAGGCCTGGAAGAGCACGATGGCTGCGCCTCCAAGGGCGGATGCCAGCCCGTCCTGCTGCCTGTTGACCCAGCCTCTAGTGCCTGGGACACAGCTGGCTCTGCAAACAGGCGCTGAAGGCACTGGGGACCCAAGCGGGCTGGGCTTACTATGCCTGCTGGCAAGGCCAGCCGGTGGAGGGGTGGGGACAGGGTTCCCCCAAATCTCCTCTCTCCGGGGGGATGAAGCTCACCGCCACGCACAAGCAGCACAAGAGAGGGGAGGAGGGTCCCCTGAGGAGGGGGCCACAGGAGGGCGCTCTGGGAAGGGGACAGCAGGGCCAGGTGTGCACCTGTGTGAGGGTGTTACGAAGACTCTGCTGTGCCGGGGCTGAGAGCGTGGGGGTCCAAAGACCGGGTCTGAGTCCTCCCAGAGTCTCTTCTGCTCTGGCGCCAACAGCCTCCTCAATGTTCCTTAAACTTGCCGAGCACATTCCTACCTCGGGGACTTTGCACTTGTGGTTCCCAGGCCTGGGCCACTCTTCCCCAAATTCCTGGGGCTCGCTCACTCCATCTAAGTCCCCGTGCACATGACATCTGAAAGGCCTTCCCTTTCTGACGACATTGTGTAGACCACCGTCTACACAACATACCGTCCCATCCTCTCCCTTCCTACTGCCCATCTGCCCTACGCCCCTCCTGTCTGACAGGTCTCCATAGCGCCCGACATGTTGTGCACCTGTTGTCACCTACAGCCTTTCTCCCTCCAGCCAGAACGTGAGGCACACGATGCCAGAAAGTTTTATCTCCTTTTGTGTCCCAAGAACTCAAGCAATGCCTGCATGTAATTGATACTCCAGAAGTATTTGTTGCATATCTGAACAAAGTCATCACCGTCTTACCCAGAGGAAACTGAGGTTCAGAAACGATAAATAACCTGCCCGGCCTTGCACAGCCAGGATTTCAACCTGGCTGCCCAACCTCAGAGCCTCTTTCTTAATCACTGTCCTAGTACACTGCTCCCTGTCACAAGAACAGCATGCAAAGTCTTGTGGAGGCGAGAAGAGGCATCAGGGAAGGCTTCCTGGAGGAGGTGGCATTTGAGCTAAGCCTTGTAGAAAACATAAGATTTGGATGAAAATCCCTGGTGTTCTGAAAGAAGAAACAGCTGGAGTAAACACCTGTGTTTAGGAAACAGGAAGTAGGCAGGCATGCTAAGGTGTGGGGGTGAGAAGGGAGTGTTGGATGGGAAAAAGAAGAAGTTGGGCCCTCTCTCTTCCCTTGGCTCCAGGACATCGGCTTCTCCTGCTCCCCACCCCCACCACGGTAACGGTGAGTTTCTGGCCTGGTAGGTCTTTTTTTTTGATGCCTGCAGCCTCTTCCTAGGATCTAGAATCCATGCTCCTGAGACAGAGGCCCACGGGAGAAAAGAAGGCATAAAGCCAGAGCCCCCGGACAGACACTCTGCCCAGAGGCGGGCATGGGCTGGGGTGGCTGTGGCCTGCCCACGGTGGCGGGCGTGGGCTGGGGTGGCTGTGGCCTGCCCATGGTGGCGGGCGTGGGCTGGAATCTGCAGGAATCTCAAAGCCAGCAAGGAGACAATGCCCCGAGTTTTACAATCTCATAGAAAGTAAAGCTGCACTTCTATTTGTGGAAGACTTTTCTTAAAAGTTTTCTTATATATTAAATAATTTCTGTGATATTTAGGAAGAAGAGCTTCAAGCTTTTAGACATCTGCCACCCGAATCTGGCAGAGGCCCAAGCTTTTAAAGCACAATGCCGGGTTCAGCAGTTCAGCACTTTAGTTATGTCTCTAAGGAAGATGGAAAATTGAAGTACGCTCTGATGTCTCCCAAAGTCTCCTATGGGTAAAGAAAAACAAATATGATTTCTCCAAGTCATCTCGGCATCTCTGTCCTCTTGCCTTTCTCTGGGAAATGAATTTAAGTTAACGGTCGAGCATCGCGCCTGCCAAAAATGGGGGCGCCTCTATCAGAGCTCGACTCAAATGCCAACTACCCCGGGCTCTGTTCTGTTAAAGGTCACCTGTCATTCTCCACCCGAGGCGTGGAGATTGCTTTGGATCTCGATTTCCACGGCGGGGGAGGAATGTTTATCTTCTCCGATGTCTCATTCACCACCAGCGTAGGCCGAACTGTTACCGGTTGAACACAACCCATTGGGTCCCTAATAAGAGCCTGGAATCCGCAGGGGAAGGGAGATTGAGATGTGCTTCGCCAGTGAAGAGTAGTGAACCTCAAAGCGGGGAAAGGGGGAATTAGGCCGCGCAGGAGGGGAAGTTTTCCGGCCGGGAAGGTTCTCAGACACGGCAACGGGAAAATGGGGAAAGTCGTCACTGTTTCTCCAGAGGACACGTTGACCCAGAATAACATGCGAAGAGTAGAGAACAGCAAACAGGGCCTGGAAACCTCTCCCAGGCCTCCTGGAGACAGCAGGAAAGTCAAACCTGCAATGGCGGCAGGGCTGGTGCCTCTCGGAAAGCTCTTAGGAAAACATTTTAAATGGTAAAGAAGTAAACTGAGTTTCAACAGACTGCAGTGAGGATGTTAGTGTCTGCTCTAAACTAACAAAATGACTCACCAAGAAAACACCGTGCAAATCCCTTGTTCTGTGGTATGGACCTGGCTCTTCCTCGAGGCACATTCCCCGCCAGGGCAGGCCACCTCCCCACGGCCCCTGCGAAGCTTCCCCCACTGGCCGGAGGCACCTTGGGGACAGCAGAGCTGAGCCTGTGGTCGCCTGGGCTCTTTCTCTCTCTGGAAATTCACTGTATTTTTCACTCCAAAAGATCCTGGAGGCTGCAGGCAAGGAGTTCAAAGGTAGTGTACACTCTCCATGTCGTTGCTGCAAAAGTAATTGCTCTTACGCTCTCAGTGACAGACAACACACCTAGTAACAGACTGTCATAAACTTAGTTTTAACCCAGGAAAGAAGCAGTGCTGACCTTCCACATCTGCCCAGAGTCATCCTCACCAGACTCCTTCTTACGCAAACATTGGAAATAAGGAGTAAAATGTCAACAGTCCCTAGGTGGGAAAATAATGGGAGAACTTTCCTTTTTCCACCCCAGTTCTTATTTACTGAAAGATTAAAATGCTACAACTCCAGGGGCTGTGGGCTGATGGCCTGTCACCGCCATTACCAGCCACATCCTTGGGCTGCAGGCCCAGGGGCACCTCCCGCTGAACTCCAGGCTGGGTAGGCAGCCTCGCTTTGCTACAAGGAAGCACAGCACCTGCGCTGAGAGCCACGTCGCGCAGGGTGTGCTGCTGCTGAGCGCAAGTGTCCGTGAGAAGCGCAGTGGTGACTGAGCTGGTGGCACGGGAAGGTGGCCTGTGGGGGGGCGGGCAGTGGATCTGAAAGCGAGGACCGGGCAGTTCACCCCAACAGTCGCAGGACGCACACAACGCGGAGCTTTGAGAGACGAAGGGCTGCGAGGACGGGTGGCCTTTGGGTTGAGCTTTAATGCTTCCAAGGCACCTGCACAGGCGGGCCTCGGCCCCAGAAAGGAGAACGTGGACTTAGGGCAGGCCAGTACTTCTCAGCTGTCCCACGCGGGGCGGGGGGAGACGCTTTCACACGGGCTGCCGTGGCCCGGCTTTTGAGTCACGGCTACAATCTGCTGTTTCCCCACAACGGGCAGTTTTCTAAGACCCCACCCCCACCACGTCTCTTAGCTGGCTCCTGCGTGCTGTGCCACCTGGGGGCAGGTTCCAGCCAGCTCCAGATAGCCGCTGTGCCTGGCGCCTCTGACATTATCTAACGTAGCCGACCCCAGGGAGGCTGCGGACCTGGTGAGCCGCTGCGTGCCATCCGTGCGCGGCCTGCCCCAGCCCCAGCTGCTGTCGCCCTGTGCCCGGGCACGGCTGCTGCGAGGCCTGGCAGCCTTCTCCCACCTGGAGCTGTAAGAAAGACTGCCGCCTTTCACCTGTCTGAGTGTCACTGTGTTGTGTTTCCTGTCAGAAGATCTTTAAATCTTACAGGTGATGAAAAATACACGTTTTTCAAAGACCGGGTTCAAAGCTCCATTCCAGCCTGCGAGGCTGTCCTGCTTCGGGATGTCCCAGCTTGCCTGGCTCCATGGGGTCTTGGTCTGTGTGCGGGACCATCCTCCCGCCACGTGTTGCCAGGCGCCTTCTCCAGCTCCTCCCCGGCCAGTGCAGAGGGCAGGAGTCTGCTCAGAGGGCGGCCCGGGCCACAACACCTGCAGCTGGTAGTTTGGGTGAGGGCTTGTCTGACCTTACTGTTCAGAAGCTCTGGTCCCCACGGAAAGGCACGGAGTCGCAATGCCTTAGTGACACATGCAGCTACACGCGTGGAGCTATTCGTGCCCGGCTCTGTGCCAAGTGTGTCTGTGCATCATCTCATGTAATCCTCTCTCCGGATGTCCCAGACACTACCGTCCCTGGTTCTGACTTGAGGAAACTGAGGCACAGAGGAGCTAACAACCTGCCCAAGTAGAAGAGATCCAAGATGATTAGTTCTGACCTCACACCCTTGTTCCCCGTCCCTGCTGCCACCTCCTGTGCTGCAGAATGAGCCTGGCCCCTGCAGCAAGCTCAGATCCTGACTTTCAATCTGTCGCTGACATTATCTTGGTTGTATAGGGCCTTTCCGATTCATAAATCCCCCACACAGGTTTCCTCAGCACACGCATCCACTAGTCCAGCACGTGGACAGGTAAGAAGGGCGGGGTTGTTGCCCCACTCCATGGTTAAGGAAACTGAGGCTCACAAAGGTTGGGCAGTGCCCCCTGGACCACTGGCCAGTAGAGACAGTGGTCAAATGTTTAAAGACAGAGGAGACCCCAGAAGAGGTTCCCTCCACCCCAGACACTTTGTGGAAACAATGGCCACTTCCTCCAAAGCCGTCCAAGTTGAGGCTAAAGCCTTCAATCCCAAAGTGGACATCTGCCTAGAGGTGCAAAGGGACACAGCAGGCCCTCGCTGCAGCACTGCTCATGCGACAGCATCCGAGTGACGTCGGGATCCTGCTGTAGTCACCGCACAGCTACTGTTAGGACGGGGCTTGCGCCTCACCGATCTTCAAGAAAGATCTTTCTTCCAAAAATAAAAGGCACCCACGGAGCACACAGTCAATGATATGTATTCCAGCCCATGTCTGGTAAACTCTCCGATGACAGCAGCAAGGCAGGGTCACTCGGGTTCTATTAGCTCAATTAATGAGGAGTAAGATAAGGCTAACACCCTGCTCGTCCGCGGCTCAGGCGCAGAGCTGCAGTAATGGAGTTATTAACCTTCGTCAGCCACCGAATTTTGCTGCTGATTCCAACTCCATTTCCTGGTTCAGGCCTCCATTAATGGGCTGTTTATTATCCCTAATCCACGCCAGGATCAGCTGCAGAAATATGAGAGCTTCCTGGAAGGAGCGGGTGATAATGAGAGAGAGAGAGAGAGAGAGAGAGAGCGCAAGCCAGAAAGGGAGAGAGAGAGGGAGGAAGGGGCAAGAAATCCTCTTTATTTTGCATTTTCATTTTTTTCTTTGGTACTACTGCTCTCCTCTTAAGAAACTATAGCGTCCTTCTCCATTTTGACCAGATTAGAAACGGCAAAGTCATTATCCAAGGCTTTCATTGTGTTGTCCCCCAAAAGAAATTGTCATATGAAATGAAAAAGTAACAAGCTTTTAAATCAAATTAGAGGGCTCTAGCATTTAAACTATATGCCAACTCAGTTTTTAATTTCACAATGTACCATAATATTCCACTGTTTAAAATTTAACATAATTGAAACCAAGAAACCAAACCGGCATTTAGTGGAATAATTTTATCAATGTCGTTAAATGTCCTGATTAGAACTGCTCAGTTTGCCTGGCTAGACGGGTCCTGAACCAAAGGGCAATTTTGTCTTTGACTATTTCAGGGGCATTCTGCCCCACAGGATACCAGGAGAACGGGCCACCTTCCCAATTCCAACCCAACCAGAGCCTTTGAAATGTCTTCCACAGGTAAGAAGAGCAAGCAGATTGCTAATAGAGAAAAATATTTTTAAATAGCAGTAAGTTATTTGTATCAATGCATAATGAGTAGATATCGCAAATACTCTTTGATGGTCATCCCTTCATTATTTGCCATTCTAGCCTTTTTTTATTGAGCAGGAATTCAAAATCACACAGGTAACCATCATAATCAATGTTTTTATACTTCTTAACTTGTAGACAAACCTGCAGCATTCCTATGTTGGGGTCGTGAGTGTGTAAGTTATATGAGAATAGGCAAGAAGACAAACTCTGTCCCCCACGTCTCAGTGACAGTCTGCCCCGACAGGAGGCGCTGTGGGGACACACACACACACACACACACACACACACACACACACACACACAGAGCCAGTGTTCGTCAGCCTACGGTATGTGTCTGGCGCTTTCCAGTTATAAATCACACGCACACATATTCCATTTCCTCTCCAGAGCAGTAGTACCGTGGGGCTAAAAGAGAAGAGATTATTGCCCCATTTGACAGATAAAGAAGCTGAGATGAAATGTGTCTTTTGCAAACTAGCTAGCCAGCACTGGGATAAATGCTAATCCTGCCGCACAAAGGATACAACGTTAACAGTTCAGAGCAAAGAGCTGGGCTCAGGGCTGGACTCTTCCTTGGTCTTGTCCAGCTGTGTGGCCTAGGGCAAGGGACACTCTCAGCTTCTCAAAAGCCGAGTGCCTCTTCCCTGAGCAAACCTACTTTATGGGGCTGTTGAAAGGATTAAATGAGATGGAAAACAGTAGCCAGAATGGAACATTCTGGGCCAGCCTCAGCTGACCTGCAGGACTACCGAGCAGAGATGTCCCATTCGGAGCCACCAGGGTTTGTTTGCAGGGCCCGGCCCCAGGAAATCTGAAGAGCAAGCAAGCTTCCAGACCTACTGGCCTGCAGGCTGCACTGGGTGTGCAGTGTTCGCCAGCCTCTCTCTCCTCCGCGCTGTCACACACAGGAAATGCCTGTGTGTCAGACGTCTGCTTAGCAAAAGCCAACAACAACAAACCCAGCACCAAGGGGGAGGGGAGCCAGATGCAATGGGAGGAGACCCCACACTAGCTTCCCAGGGACAACCAAACCCCTCTGGGCTCCTCTGGATGTGGGCCACACGCAACCATCTTATTTAAACAATGATAACAAATAAAAATTTAAAAATTTGCACGAAATGGCCTAGGACACAAATAACCTAATCAAAGATATCATTCTTGGGTGATTTTTTGAGAGTCCTAAAATTTAGTCCAATGGAATCGAAAAAGAAAAATACTAAAGAAAATACTAATAAAATGCCCGCCACCATCTTGCTGAATTTTATTGCCACTGAGTCATCTAGGTCCCTCCTTTTACCTCTTTTTCCAGGGATTTCTGAAAGATCAGGACCAAGGCCTTGGAGGAGGGTTAAGGTTGCAGCTTGCCCCACCCCTCCCTCCCTGCAACTCAGAGGGCAAGGATGATGCAAAAAAAACCAGTTCTGCCTGATACACCACAAACTTCCCAACATCAATCAGAATCCTATACTCCCTCTCTGTAGTCAGCATTAATTTTAAAAGAAAATACTGTGCTACAAACTTGCAGCATGAAATGAATTATTTTACAGTCAGGCAGAGGGCAGAGTTCTGGATGTAGCCTTGGATAGCTCTTTGTTTCTTTCTTCTTTCTTTTTTTTTTTTTTTTTACTATTATTACGTTTTAACAAACTTTATAGCCCATTTTATTTGTTCTCAAATAACTTTTTCTCCTTCTTTTCGACACATCAATTACTTGGTTTGTTCCCTTCGTTGTATGATGTTGGAATCAAGAGATTGATACTGCTCAGTGGAATATAATTTAGTATTATGTGCCATGGGTTTATGAGGTAGGAGTCAGACAAAACATTGCATTTGAACACTATCCATTTATTAGTTCTAAGAAGAGATTTATATTTGACAAGGAGACAATAACTTTGTTTTCTGATAAGCCAAAGAGGTCTGTTTTTGTGTCTAATACACAGAATAGCTTACCCTTCCCCAATAACTCTAGTTACTAGTGTGAATATATTTTAATAAAATTGATATATATGTAAATTTATTTTAATCTAATTTCATCAAACCTTCCTAAAAAAGAGCCTTTGTAGATTTTTTTCATATCTGAATTATAGATTTCTGTATCGTATTCCCAGATTGATTTCTAGGCTATAATTCTGTCAAGATTTCCTCCTGGTGTCAAAAGCAGCAACACCACAGCTAGAGTGTTTTATAATTGGCATCACAACCAAACCAGAATTATGGCCCTGATAGTCATCCCAGTGGTGGGTGGATTCATTTTAGAATATTTCTCTCTTTCTTAGTCTGTATCTGGACTTGAAGGTTTATGGCTAAAATTACTTTCCGAGTTAATCATAAAAATGTCTAATTGAAAGCTAAGGTGGTGGAAACGGAAGAGACAGAGACGAGAAAGGAGGAAGAAAAACACATCTGCAGTGAATACAAGAGGTGGATTAAACAGCATGGGATTAAATCTACATTGTAAATAAATACATTTTTTTTCCTCCCTGTCCTCCGCCCTAGGGTCAAATAAATTAAATTGGCATTATTTACTAAGTCTTTAGAAAGTGATTTTTACTCCATGGAGAATGGAGAGGTATTTACTTGCAACCCTGCCCTAAATCAAATTGGTTCTTGAATATTCTTCCTTGTACTCTTTTGAACAAACACTGTGCCCTCCCCATGTTGGGCTTGCCGTACTGGTGCATGTAGGCTCAAGAAACAAAACAGTCAATTTTCCTTCCAGGCTCCAGAAAACCAGCACTAGGTTCTCTCCCCCGCCCCACCGTGATAATGACACCGACCCTGCCTTCTTTAAAGTGACTGTGTGCATTTCCCCCAGTGCCTTTCATCTTCAGGTGGAGGATGAGCTCACGCCAAGCAGCTGAGCTGGAGTCAGGTGCCTTACCGCGTCAGGAGATAACAGAGGGGGGATGTTGAGCCACCAGGAGGTACTCAGCCCCTGGAATTTCACGGGCAGTTTTGGTAGGAAAAGAGGATGCTCAGGTGAAGACTGGGGCATCCCTGCTGCCCTAGACCTGAACAGAGGCTTCTGTCTTCCAGAGGGAAGGAAGCTCTCCAGCCCGGACTCCAGGGATACAACCAAAACAGCGTTGAGGAGAGTCAACTGTGGAAGGCAGAATAATGCCACCCCCATGATGCTCACTCCTAATGCCCAGACTCTGTGACTAGGTTATTTTACATGGCAAAGGGGACTTTGTAGATGAGATTAAGTTAAGGACCAAGATATGATTAGATTCTCCCAGGTTATCTGGGGGGTGTGGGTCAAATCTAATCACGTGGGTCCTTAAATCTGAGAAGAACTCCCAGCTCTGGCCAGAGGGAGAAATGTGTACAGAAAGAGGGTCGCAGGGTGGCAACACTGGGGGCTTTGAAGGTGGAGGGAGGGGCCACAAGCCAGGGAATGCGGGTGCCTCTAGAAACTGGAAAAGGTAAGGAAATGGACCCTTCCCGAGAACCTCCCGAAGGGAATGCAGCCCTGACAGCACCTTGACTTGAGCACTGTGGAATTATAAGACAATACATTCGTGTTATTTTAAACCACCAAGTTTGTGGTGATTGATGTCAGCTCTAAGAAAAAATTAAATCATACCTTCAGAATACCTTTAAAAAAAAAACGAAGAAAAGAAAATACTATGACACATAGCCAAAGCCAGAAGAGAGGACAATTCAAGGCCTTTACCATTTTCGTACCAAACAAAAAATACAGAAAATAAGTGAATTATGCATTTTGGTTATACTTTGAGAAAAAGAACAAAATAAACCCAACATAAAGAAAAGTCATTAATCAAGAGAAACAAAATTTCATGAATATACAATACAGAAAAAATGTAGAATTGATAAGTAAATCCAAGGTTTCTTTAGTAAAAAAAAAAATTTAAAAGTCAGTCTACTAAACTAATCCTCAAAAAGGATGAAAACACAAATACACAAAACAAGCAATAATAAAGAGGAAACAACCACAGATACAGAAAAAATGGGAAAAACCCATAGGATATTCAAATTATGTTAATACGTTTAAAGACACAGGGGAGCAGAATGGGATGATTTTCTAGGAAAAGACCAAGCACGAGACAAGAGAGAAGTTCAAATCGACTGAACACCATGAACAAAATCAATCGAATTGTTAATAAGCTATCTTTGCCCAAAAGAGCTAGCTCCAAGAAACAGTTCAAAACTCTCCCAGATATGGAGAGAGAATGAAAATCCATGAAATTACCTTATCACTGATACTAAAGCCTGACAAAGCACAAAAAAAGGAAAAAATTCTAATCCATATTACCTATGTACATTAACACAGAAACCTAAATAGAAACGGAACCAGTATATCCCAGCAGCACCTCAGTTTCCCATGGCTGCCATAACATAGGAACACAAACCCAGCTGCCTACAAACACTCAAATTTATTATCTCACAGTTTCTGTGAGTCAGAAATCTGATATGGCTCTAACCGGGCTAAGATCAAGGTGTTAGTCAGGGCTGTGGTTCTTACCTGGGGTCCACTGGTTGTTAGTAGAATCCATTTCCTGCTCACAGTGTCCACAGCCCCCCACCCCCATCTTTGAGCCAGCAATGGCATGTCACGCTTGGCACCTCTCTGACTGCCCCTTCTTCCCTTGCTCAGAAGAAAGCTCTGCTTTTACGGGCTCACTGATTATTTTGGGCCCACCTGGAGAGTCCAGGATGACCTCTCTACTGCCAGGTGGATTAATTACATATGCAAAGTCCCTTTTGTTGCATAACGTAACATTCAGAGGTGTCACACCAGAGGGCAAAGGCCATAAGGGCAAAAATTCTATCTGCCACAAGCAGTATTGAAAGAATAGGCTCCCATGACTAAGCCAGTATCATTCTAGGAATGGAAGGCTGACTTACTGTTAGGAAACCTATTCACATAATTCATTACATCAATACATCAAAAGAGAAAAAAATATTAAATTGTCTTAAAAGATGCTGAAAAGGTCTTCATAAAATTCAACATCAACTCCAGACAATTTAAATCCATGAAGCTATACTTCTTTATAAAAATTGTATATACCTCAAACCAAAAGTCAGTAGTGCCTTAATGGTAGCATACCAGGACAGCCCTTTAGGTCAAGAAAAAGTCACCCTGTCAATAATGACCCTGTTCTGCAAGTACTGCCCAACAAGAGTAAAAAGAAAAGTATAAACATTGAAAAGGAAGAGGCAAAAAGATGAATATTTGTAGACGACATAATTGTCCACCTGAAAAACCCAAGAAAATCAACTAAAGAACTATCAGAAATAGTAACAGAGTTCTAGGAGGCTGGAGTATAAAATGAATAAGCCAAAATCAATGTCTTTCTTATACTCCTGAAAATCCATTTAGAAAGTATGGGATGAAAATACCTTATCATAATATCAACAAGAAGAGTGACAGATAATATAATACCTAGAAATACACTCAAAAAGTGTGAGCCTGAAGAAAGTGCTGATAGTTTCACTCAGGGGCAAAGACAGGATGTTGCCACATCAAACTGTAATAGATCAGTTTATAAATCTAAGCAATTCCATTTAAACTTTCAACGTCATTTTCCCTTGTGCACGATGCAATTGTTATCGTATTCTTTCGGAGTAACAGAGACGCAAAGTAGGCAGTAAAGAAGAGCAGTGAGAGGACCTCGCCCTGCACTGACTGCCGAAGCACAGCGTGTGAGAAACCAAGGTAGTTCAGCCGCGTGGGACTGCCGCAGACATGCATAAATATCAGGGACTGGACATACTTGGACAGTGGCCGGCTCATATACAAAGACAGAACTTGAACCCACGACCTGTAGCAACCTGCCCAGGAAGCCGAAGCACAGTCTCTGCAGCAGTCGGCCCCCGGGCCAGGACTTGCCAGTAACTGACAGCTTCCCTCATCTTCGCCACTGTTTCCAGTGTAGGACCAACCAGAGAGAGCCGGACGTGCTCCCTTAACCAGTCGCGTAGGGCGCTCTGCTTCTCAGTGGCCCCTCCAGCTTCCCCAGGCCCCCAGCTGCAACCAGGTCACGGCAGCACCGAGGCTTTTCCCGTTTGCCACTGGACAGCTGCCCCACTCCGCCTGCCTCTGATCCCTGCCACAGCACCGAGCAACGGTGGCCGCCCCCCTTGCTATTGCCAGGTCTGATGAAGTAGCTTCGCTTGTTTTCACTTGGGTAGTCTCTGCTGCTTTCCACGATATATACAACTGTGAACTCTCAAGTTCAAACTAGTGGAGGCAGGACAGACTATTCAACAACATTCACCACCATTTTGGAAAAAAGGGTTAGCCATTTGGGAAAAAAAGGAACTCATACTGCATATCCATGTCAAAATAAATACCAGCTACACCAACGATTTAAATGTAAAAAATGAAACTGTGAAAACCGTGGAAGAAAACATCAGCTGATTTGTATGACAACCCACAAGGCAGGCCGGGCTGTTTGCTATTCACCACTGTTTTCCACATGGGAAGCTCAGGTCCAGCCAGGGGAGTGAGAGCCAGGAGTTGAACCCAAGGCTGACCCCTAGTCTGCAGGGCAAATGGGGTCGGGGGATGGGTGGCGATGGCGTGACCAAGCGAAATTCCACTTCGGGAACACGTAAAGGCTCACATGAACTGGAAGCTGTCAAATAGACCCTTCCTCGGAGCCGTGGAGGGAAGGTGCCCCGGGGCGTGGCCGGCAGCTCACCTGTTGGGATCGTAGCCCACGCTGTTGAGCATGTGCGCCTGGTCCAGGTCTTGCGGGAAGCCGTGCAGCACCCAGCCTTTCTGAATGCTGTCCTGCTGGTCCAGGCGCTCCGACAGCACCTTCACAACAAGGCTGTTGGGAACTGCAGAGAAAGGAGCCAGTGAATGCAATGCTGTCTGCCGCTCTGTGGCCCGTGGGCTCCTGACCTCGCCTGACCGCAGAGTGAGCTGGTGAAGAGGTGGCTTTAGGGGAAGCCACATGGAACCACCTGGACAAGGCTGTGGGTGCCTGTTTCCCAGGTCCCTCTACAGTCCCTGCAACAGGAGGAATGTGGCTGCCTGAGGTGAGAAATGCACTGGGTGGCCTTGACCTAGACCGTTCGCTGACCTTGACAAGATACCATCCCCATCTGCAGCCATTGTAGTTCCCAACCCTTCAGTGACATTTAGGCAGTTTTTCTCCCTGTCTTAGTCTGTTGGGGATGCTACAACAAAATACCACAACTGGGCAGCTTAGAAACAACAGGAATTTCTTTCTCACAGTTCTGGAGACTAGGAAGTCTAAGGCCAGGGCAGACTCAGTGTCTGATAAGGGCCCACTTTCTGGTTCATAGATGGTGCCTTCTCGCTGCATCCTTACATGGTGGAAGGGGTGCGGGGTCTCTCTCATAAGGGCACCAATCCCATCCATGAGGGCTCCACCCCCAGGACCTAACCACTTCTCAAAGGCCCCATCTAATGCCATTATGTTGGGGGTTAGGTTTCAACATATACATTTTTGGGGGACACATTCAGGCCACAGCACCCCTGCAGGGGTCCAGTTTTTGTACCAAACACTCTTCACGGAAGCACATCTGCCCCAGGTAAGTTTTAGTTTTCCTCAAACAGGATCGCGTTGGTGGCCCTGACACTGCTGATTTGTGATCCACAAGCAACCCCAGCTTGGCTCCTTCCCCCGATTCCCCCCTCCTTGACGTTCAGAACCGAATCCCTCTTAAGAATCACAGCCCTAGTTATAACTGGAGACTGAAATACAGTTCTAGGGAGAGTGAGATAGAGAAGCCTCTTGTTTACTCTGCCGCAATTGACATTTTCCTGAAATTCGTATCTCTCTTCCCAGACTCATTAAATGTCCTGTGTTGCTAATGTACTGCGTTCTAGCAATTTGCACTGCATTTCCTGCACTTTGCACTCATTTTTCCAGAAATACTTGGTAAATATTACCATTGTTTGCTATGACTGTGGCCCATGTGGAGCTGGTTCCTAAAGGTACAGTGGCAGTGAATTTGACAGTTTCTCTGGAAGCTGCCTGGTTCCCCTCCTACCGGCCACCTGTGGGTCTGGCAAGTGGCCCTGAGGCACACGTTTGAAACCTTTCAAAAGGACCCAGGTTAGCAGCCGGGTGGATGTGGGAGTGAGAGAGGCAGAAAAGTCACTACCAGCCACTCTCCTCCACGGCTGTGACTTGCTGGGTTACTGCCCTGTCGCCAAAGAACCATAAACCTCATTCTAAGTAATTTGCATTTCCCTAAATTTGTTCTTTCTTGTATCCTCCAACCTTTCTTCCCCAGTTTCTAGAAAAGAGCAGAAAAGGGAATTTGCTTTAACGAGAACATTTGGCTATCTAACATGAATGAGAAGTTGATACACCTCATCCCATCCTTCCCCTGCTTAAAACCCGCAGTGGCTCCCCAGTGCTCAAGGATAGAGCGGTCTCCTCTCCATGCCAGCAGGGCCTGGCTGGGTCTGGGTCCCGCCTTCCTCCTTGGTGGCTCTCCCCAGCCTTCACCTCTCCGTGCGCGTGCCATCCTCTCCAGCTTTCCCCCGCACCTTGCCCAGGGCCACAGAGGAACGTTCCCTCCCCAGAGGAGCCTCCAAAGACAGTCCCCAGCCTAGGTGG
Organism: Lemur catta; assembly: GCF_020740605.2. Taxonomy (NCBI): domain Eukaryota; kingdom Metazoa; phylum Chordata; class Mammalia; order Primates; family Lemuridae; genus Lemur; species Lemur catta. The sequence goes on along the minus strand of NC_059137.1, from coordinate 3,948,780 downwards.
CACCTGTCCTTCTTGCCCTTCTTCATGTGGCCAACCTGTTATCACAGGGACATTCTCTCTGGGTAATTGTTTAGTATCTGTCTCTCCCGAAAGACGGTGGGTCCCTTGAGGACAAAGGGCCACATCACTCTCACTTTCCATGCATGACACCGTGCCTGGCACACATAGACGTGGAGTAAGTGGCCGGGAGGCTTCTCTTTCCGAACACTCTCTTGACCAGACTCTGGGGCAGCCAGGCGGTAGGGAGGAAAGCTCACAAATCCAGGTCTCTTCTTAGCCCTGCCCTTCAGTGCCGGCTCACCCCCAGTCAGTCTCCCAACCTCTCTGAGGCTCAGCTTTCTAAGTGGCCAAAGAGGACAACAGCATCCATGGTGATGGGGGACACCACGCATAACATTCAAAGACGGTGGCTGTTATTGTTTAATCCAGGAGCTGTGTGTCAGGAAACGATGCTTCATGAGTATTGCCGTGTCTCCCCGTGGTCAGGGTGTCTGCACACAGACTGCCAGCGCCCGGGATAAAGGATGACGGACTACAAAGGAGCCCTGCAAGTTAGGGACAGCCAGAGAGACTTAGGGACCTCTGCCCAGAGACATTTGTTTATATTTCAGGGGCTATAAACCTAGAGACCTCCTCCTCTACAACCCAAAAGGAGATGTTCCCACTCCAGGGTACAGTTTGGGGGCGAGCTGGCACCGCTGCCCTCCACAAGCTCCAATGTCATCGGGGCTGCTTTCCTGTGCCGCGGCCCCGGTGCACCCGGGTGCAGCTGGCTTCTTCCAGCTCGCCCCGTGAGGAGCCGGGCGCGGGAGCCAGCGTGGAGAGCACTGGGTGCCTAAGTAATCGGTCTGTCTCTGATCCGGAAACCCCGTGTTTTCCGTGCGGATAAATAAATGGAGAATAAAAACAATGTAGCAGAGAAATCTGCCATGGAGCTTGCCAGTCCAAGTCCACCCTAGATATTTACAGACATTGTCACCTAAATAAGAAGCTAGAACAGAAATAAGCCTTTCCCAGTGATGGGGAAAGTCCCTGGCCATCCGGGCTGTCCATGCACTGTGTTGGACACCAGGATACGTGGGAAACAAGATGACAAGGGCTCCGTGCTCCTCAAGTCTGCGTTCCACGGGGAGACAACCAGTACACAGGTAAATAACCATTTCAGAGCGTCACGGATACTATGAAGAAAGTTAACCCAATGATGGGCGGCTGCTGTTCCACTGGGTCTAGGATGACCTGGAAGGAGGTCACGTTTGGCTAAGATCCGAATGGTGGGCCTAGCTGACACCCCGGGCCCATCAGGGCTCGGCTGCTTGGGGGTGAGGACTGCATCAGGCCAGATATGCTCCGATTGTCATCCCCTCTAATCAGGTCTTGCTTGGAAACCAAGCTGCACCCCAGGGAGGTCTGACCTGCCGACCGCAGCTTTCTCCGAGGGCCTGGGAGGTCACCCTCCTCGACCACCCTCATTTCAAAGTTGGGAAAGCGAGGCCCAAAGAGGCTGTGGCGTAGGTGACCTGTCCGAGGTCATCCAGCCAGTGGGTGTCGAGCTGGGACAGGACTGTGATCCCTGGCCCAGAATGCCCCCAACTGCTCTGTTGCCTCCTTGCCCAGGGGCCCCAGAGCCTCTGAGTCCCTCTCCTTGGCCACTTACAAACCAGTACCAGACAGTTTCTCACCCAGGGAGAAATCTGACTTGAGAGAAGAATGGAAGATCAAATAGAAACACAAAGAGATTTTTTTGTTTTGTTTTGTTTTTGCCTGTTAGAGAAAGATTTCCAGAGGGAATTTCCCAATTTGCATCAACATTAAAATGTACGTGCCTTTGACCCAACAATGCTATTTCCAAGAACTTCCACCATAAGGATAACAGCACAGAGGGAAACATGTGCGCGGAGATGCCCGCTTCAGCGCTGTTTGTGATAGTGACGGCGGGAAGCCACCTGGACTGCCCGTCACTGGTGGGCAGGCTGAATCCAGGCTGTGCAGCCGGACGTTACGCGGCTGCTTAGAAACATCCACGTTTGCACTCAGCCCGAAAGAAGCCCGTGACAGTCTAGACGGAAGAAGTCGTGACAGAATGAGGAAAAAGCAGGTAAATAACAGCCAAGGAGAGTGGACTGGGATGCACATGCGTGAACAAGAAAGAAAGGAAAGAGTTTCCTCTAAAAAAAAGAAAAAAGCCATCTTTTTAATGGAAGACTTTAAAACAAACATAAAAGGTAGAGAATAGAGTAATGAACCTGCCGGTTTTTAGAGGAAACTATTTAATGCCTAAAAGAGGTTGCAATGGCCCCGTGAGAAACCGTTCCAAAGGGACAAAGGATGCAATCTCCCCAGAAGGCCATAGGTGGCTCCCCATTTGGGGGGACCTGGGGTGTGGGTGGCCTCCGTCCTCCTAGCGCCACCAGTTCCAGAAGCTCTGCCCAGAAGCCTGGCATCATGGGCATGTGCCCATATCTGCCCATCTTGGGTGATCCTGGGAACGCCTCTGACCCCTGCACAAGTTCTTAAACTTTAATGTGGAATAGTGACAATTTGTCACTCACAGAGCTGCGGCAGGGGCTGTGTGGCAAAGGGGCCACAGTGGTCCCCTCCCAGCACCGGTTTCCCATACACGTTGGGGGGCTCCTCCGTGTCACCCTATCTGGGTCAAGACGAACCACAGACTGAGGCCACCGGCCTTTCCCAGTCAGTGTCTCTCCCCAGTGGCAGTGTGCAGAGCACAGGGTGAAGGGTGAACCCTGAAGCCCCTGAGCAGGGTCCTCCACGCCCACCTGGGTCTCCTGCGCCAGCCCCTTTGCAGCTGTTCTGTTTTTTCCTGCAGGCTATCGACTCCCTTTTCCAGCCCCACCTGGTCTGACCAGCCAGTTCAGCAAAAATGCAGTTTCTTCAGAACAGCTCTTGCCGGCCGTGTTCTGCCAGAAGTTTCGAGTCCCTTGATAATGCTGTCCATTTACCCTTTCTCCTCCTCGCAGATAGAGACTTTCAGTGTGGTCTAAAGTCTTTCACCATTAAGTCAGATGCCTCGGGCTTGATTTCTGGGCTTGACAGTTAACATCTCACCCTTCAGACAAGTTAGCGCCAAGGGAGACCTCTCTGGAATGTCCTGTCAACCCTAGATTTAGCAAAGTGCAAGATATAAGTATCCCATTATTTCGTAAGAACACACTACATGGTTTCGGATTTGTGTGTGTGTGCTCAAGATCTTCCATAAAAGATGGCAGTCCTCGAGTTGACCTCAAGGTTATTAAAATCTCAATCCACTTATTCCCTGCTGGGCTGGGTGTGCCTGGCACAGGGGTGATGGGGAGCCATGGTCGATCCTCCTGGGCCCCTCACCCCCGGCCCCTCGCCCACCCTCCAGTCTTGAAGGGGAGCGGTCCTGTCTAAAGGCCCAGGCCCCACACCAGGCTCCCTCCTGCACATCATTCCAAGGCTCCAGACAGGAGTCCCGCCACCCATGAGATGGCACTGGACCGCAATGGCTCTTCTTGGGATACAGGCCTGACTTCGGTCACCCCCAGTCATGTCCCACAATGGCAGCTGTGGAGTGGGAGCTGGGGAAAGCCCGGAGAGAGCTGGAGCCCTTCCCGCTGCACCGCGCTGCCGCCTGCTGTCTGCACAGGGAGCCGGCCTGCAGGGACTGCAGTTTTCTGCCCACCAGTTAGTGTCCCTGGGGCTCAGCAGGCGGGACACAAGGGGAACTAAGGGTGCTGGTCTTGACACAAAAAAGTAGGACAAAAATGAAGAAGAGGAAATAGCTCCCTCACCCAGTGCTTAAAGGTAAAAAAAGACCCAAGGTTGATTGATAGACCCATAATGAGCTCGTTAACCTTGTTGGCGCCCTGGGGCAAATCAGATAGAGCTGAGGACCTCACCACACGCCCTGCACACCCCACCCCTACATGCACACTCATAAGCCCACCCACACACACTGCACCTGCAAGACACAGTACACATACTCATGCACTTGCCTACAAACGCCCCTGCACACACCTCCATACCCATGTTACACACCCACACAGCCCTACACGCGCATACGCCCACATGCACAGTGCAGGCACTGTATACACACCCATCTACACACAAAACGCCACGCACACACCTACACACCCACACCCTCCCCTACACACCTACACACACTCCCCCCCAACTTCTTTCCTTCTCCAAGCCTACCTTGAAGACAGCGGAAAGGTGAGGGTCAGGGCTGCTTCCCGTTCCCCTCCCAGCTCCCAGCACAGCTCCGGGGCCCTGGGCCCAGGCCCCACCCACTCTTGAAGGGGCCCAATGGGAACCAGGTGGTTGGGAGACTCTAAGAAAGGAACAAGGACTGCGCAGGATTAAAAAAGGGTGGCTTTGATTTTGTTAGAAATTTCCATCCATTTCCCACATCCTGGTGCTTGGAGGAAGCAGGGCTCACACTTCTCCCCAGGAATTCTGGGGGCTTTGCCCAGGCCCCCGACTTCCTGTCCCTGTGGTTCAGTGAAAGCTAAGCTCCTACCATTTCCAGGTGATCATCACTCCCGGATGGCACTAATTCCCCGCAGCTGGGGCCCGGACGCCCTCGGTGCGGCTGCAACCGGAAATCCCGCGTCTTACTTAGAAGGACCCACAGCTGGGAAGTGCGGGACCTGCCCGGTGCTGCCCTTCCCGCGGCCGTTTGTTTGTGACTTACTGCCACCTGGTGGCCGATCCTGGGTGCTGCACCCAGGTGACCGCTAATAATACACATTTCTAAAGCCCATGGGGAGAGCTAGGACCACCTGAGACTGCTGCGTGGGCCGCACCCTGCAATTCTTCAGGGTGGGTGAAGCCCACTGGATCTAGATTCCTCTTTGGTAAACTTAAGTCACTGGCCCCAGACAAGCCCCTGTCTTGCTGGGCCTTGGTTCCCCAGGGACAAGATGGAATGGATGTTTTCTAAGGTTTCTTTAGGTTCTTAACCACAGCATTTAAAATGGTTTGGCAGAAAATGGTGCCAGAAAACAATTTTTTAATACTGGATTTTTATCAAGTCCAGAGAAGTATTTAATACAGTAGCCTGGGGAAGAATCTGTGCTGCTCCTCCTCGCAGCACAGCCCCCCCTCTGCCTGCCTTCTCCGCACATCTACTCGGTAACAGGCAGGGACAAGATCCCGCGGCCCCTGCGGCATTGACATGTCTGTGGCCAAGAGGCAGAGCTGCCTAGCAGTGGACTTTTCAATTTGTCCCTTTCTACTGAAGTTTTAGATTAGAAAAAGACCAAAAGTAGACATTCTTCTATAAATAACAGGTACTTCACTTAGCAAATTAATAAGACTTATTTAATAGAAATGATCAGCTACAGCACAATTCACAATTGCAAAGATGTGGAAACTACCCAAGTGCCCATCAATACATGAGTGGATTAATAGAATGTGGTATATGTATACCATGGAGTTCTACTCAGCTATAGAAACAATGGTGATATAGCACCTCTTGTATTTTCCTGGATAGAGCTGGAGCCCATTCTACTAAGTGAAGTATCCCAAGAATGGAAAAATAAGCACCACATGTACTCACCATCAAATTGGTTTCACTGATCATCACCTAAGAGATGTGGGGGGGAGGGGATGTGTGTATACGCATGTGTGCGATGCGCACTGTCTAGGGGATGGACATGTTTGAAGCTCTGACTTGGGGGGGAGGGGCAAGGGCAGTATACGTAACCTAAACTTTTGTACCCCCCCACAATATGCTGAAATAATAATTTTTTAAAAAGTAAAAAAAAAAAATGCTCAGCTAGCCACACTGCGTGAATTGATAATTATTCTTATCTTAAAGTGCATTTTTACCTTTTTTCAATGCAATACGAAAGTATCTGGGAAAACGAGAAGGGGTCAGGTAGGTTGAGTGTGAACTGGGTTGTTTCGAAATGCGATGTATTCACTCCATGTACACTGCAGATCAAAGAGTTTAAGGAACACGATTTTCCTTCTGTTTTAATGAATTCAACACTCAAAATCAGTTTTTTCTCCCGTATCTCAGGGGCAGTGAGGATGCTGTTGCCCCTGCACTCTGTCAGAAGAAGGTCTTATAACTGCTGCTGGGAAGGCATGAAGCGAAACCATGAGCCCAGTTTTCTGGGGCGCAAAAGACACAATGGCATATTTAACATGTACGTGTGCGATTGTGCACACTGAGAGCCTGGCACCGCTCTGAGCACGTATTTGTTCTAATACAAATATTAACTCATGTATTTTCACCCTGGGAAAGAAGTAGTGACAGTATCCCACTGTACAGATTAGAAAATTAAGGCACAGAAAGAGGAAGTGACTTGCCCAAGGCCACACAGCTAACAGCTAATGGAGCTGGGATTTAAACCCAGACTATGCGGCTCTGGGGCTGCTCGCTCGGCCTCCGTGCTGCCCACCTGCCTTTGGAAGGAGCACTGTGACCAGGACAGGAGGCCTGATTCTGCCCTCCACTCTGCATTCGCTTGCAGCCTGCCCTTGGGAGAGTCACTTCACCTCCCAACCAGGCTTTCCTCCTCTTTAAAGGGACAGAATTGGACTCCAAAGTCACTGAGGTATCAGCAAGCCCCAAGGTGGCACCTCTGAAGTCACCCTGTGGCTCTAGCTCCTGAGGATTGATGAGGCTGTTCTGCCTCATAGGCACATGAGGTAGCCAATCCTGAACAAAACTGAAATGCTCCAATCAAGCCTTCCCCAGTGTGGCAGATTAAACATGGCCACACCGTCTTTGGTACTCTTCCCACGGCGGGTGGGGCACGTATCCAATTCCCCTCCCCTCGACTCTGGGCCGGCCTGATGGACTAGCTCCATGAACAGAATCAGGCAGAAGTGCATGCTGGGATTTCTGAGGTCCTAAGCTTACCCCAGCCTCCCACCCCAACCACTGCTGCATATAGGCTGTTTCCTTGGAATGCTTATTCCAGAGGAAGCCAGCCATCAATAAGACTGACTGGCCTGAGGCTGCCATGCTGTGAAGAAGCCCAGGCCAGCCACATGGAGAGGCTCTGAGAAGAGAGAGAGGCACCAGGCATGGGAACGAAGACTCCGTCCTGGACACACCAGCCCTGGCAGATGCATCATGGAGAGGAATCAAGGAACCAAGTTGACACCAGAACCAAGATCCAGGCGTAGGGCCCCAGATGAGCCAGCCCAGTTCTCGTTAGCAGTTCAAGCCATGCCAGCTAAGCTCAAGTCAGTGTAGAGCGGAGTGGTGTCAAGCCCTCCCTGCCATGCCCTGCCTGAATCCTGACCCACTGAATCAGGATCATAATAAACTACTCAGCATTTTATGCCACCAAATGGTGGGATTAGCTTGTTATGCTGCCATCAATCGTTGGAGCACCAGGGTTATGGCAAACTGGAACGTTGCCATTTCCCAGCTACCACAGGGACCAGGCACCAAAGCTGGGAACGGTCACAGGAAAAGAATGAGATATCCAAAAATCCATATACAAAATATGCATATTACCCAACAGGACTTGCTACTACCGACATTACAACTACTACTATGATGATGATGATGACAACTCCATTACTACTACTAATAGTAAGTAATCAATAATTATTTTTGTGGTTGTGCCATGCATGGTGCTAAACTTTCTATAGATACCAGTCATTTTATACACAAAGAAGCCCATGCATTTGATACTATGAAAGCTCACCTTGTAGACGGGAACTGAAGGGAGCTCTGACAGGTGAGTGGCTTGCCCAGGGTCACACAGCTGGGAAGGGGCAGTATGACCTGGAACCAATTCTGCATTATTCTAGAGCCGCACCCATAACCATAGCCTCTACACCAGGCTGTAAGTTCCCTTCTATCATCTGTCCCTTCTTTGTTCCTTCAAGACTAACAGGGTGTCACCTATACAGAAATGTAGGCATCAGAGGGTGGCATCTGGGCCCCAGATGTCAGAGGGTGGGGCTGCCTGGTGCTGTCCACACCACAGGGACCCAGGTCAAATGCCACATGCTCACCTATTCATTCACAAACATCAGCTGAGCTCCCACTATGAGCCATGCTGGGGTTGGGACTGGGGAGTGGCCTACCCACCCCCACCGTGTGGTCAGGCAGACAGCGCACGGGCAGAAACGGCGGATTCTGCGGTAGGGAGGGGTCCCAAACGAGGTCCATCTTATCTCCCAGTAAACCAGCCAAAGCCTGAAGGAGATGACAGTTCTCGCAGTCAAGATCACGGACAGGGTAAATCAGAAGAGGTCTGAGGTGAGAGGCGAGAGAAGGTTCTCCCTCCCCTGCTTCTGCCTCGCCTGGCACCCACGGGGCCCTCCAGGGAGGGAGGACGGGAAGAGGATTCTCCTCTGTACTCTGGGGAGGCTCTGCCCCACCCCTCCACCTCCTGTGTCTGCCTGTCCCCACCTTGCCACCACCCTCTCTTCCCAGTGCCCCTGTCATCCACCACCATCCCTGCCCCCTTGCCACCCAGGGCAGCGGAGACAGGTCCCCGGGCTTCCCTCTCTTCGCATCCAGCATGGCTGTGCCAAGTTCCCTTGCACAGGGAAACCTCGGTGATGGCTTCTAGGTGACAAACCCCAACAAATCCTATGTCCCTGACTGTAGGTGTCAGGTCCGCAGAGGGCCGCTAGGAAACCCCCCCCAACGTCCCCATCAGGCCCTGCCGCCTCCTCTGTCAGCCCCACTCACAGCCTGACGAGAAGGAACCGGTGTCAGCTCCTGTCAGCTGAGGATGTTTCCAGAGGGAAAGGGGCTTCAAGCTGCACCTGCCTTGGGGGGTCTGCGAGGGGCACGAGTGCAGCGCTGGCCGTGCCAGGGGCTGCCCGGACGCTGCGCCAGGAGACCTCCCGGCGAGAGGAGCAGGGCCAGCCTCCAGGGTCGGGCCTGTCAGAGGCGATTTCACAGCTGAGTGGGCTGGAGGTTTTGTTCTTCTCCGAGGCCACTGGGGCTGCCGGTGGAGAGGGAAACGCTTCTAGAAGCTCTGATCAGTGCAGGCATGACACTGTGTACTCTGGGCTCTCCTTGGACTTCCCAGAAATGTCTGGGTTGGGTTTGGTTTCGCTTTGTGATCTGGATGCCTGACACATAACACTCAGTAAACATTCAGTCCAGCAAGAAAATCTGTGGCTGCTCCCCTGTGGTGGGCCCAGCCAGGTGACAAGAAACAGCACGACACAAGCTGGACCTGGCCCCTGCTCCCACGGCGCCCACTCTTGCTGGGGAGAGAATCTCACTGAACGGATGCATGAATAAATCAAGTGTCCCTTGTTGCCTCAGTTTCCCTACTGGACCAGCCATTGAATAAGAAGCTTTTGGTGACAGGTGCTGCACCCCTGGCAAAGCATCATTTTGATACTGTAAAAAGACAATGTGCACTTTCGTAATGAAAAATCTGGTTTAAAAAAACAAGAAGAGGGGCCCTTGGTGGGGGGCGGGCAGGCGCCTGTGGACAAACAGGGCGCTGACTGCCCGCGTCTCCCTGTCCTCACTCCCGCGCCCTCTGCCCTCAGAGCGCAGGCACCCGTCACACCTGCCGCTCTGTCTGGCTGTCTCGGCCTCGGCTTTCTCCGGGGCTGGAAAAGACTCCTCCCTATCTTCCATAAGGAAATCTTTGTAGCAGTCCCAGCGGAAAAGTCAAAAGTTTGACTTGAAAAAAGGAGCTACTTCAAAAGCATTGTCAGACCGAGGCGAGGGGTCCTCTAAATGCATAAATTACAGGGGGCATCCATTGATCCACCTCCAGGCCACCCTACCGTGGGGGCTCCGGGTGGGGGGGGCGCCAGAGGGACCGAGCCCGACATGTGGGGAGGCAAAGCAGAAAAAAATTCATGTTGAATAAAAAAGTAAATTAATGTGTTTATTACTTACTGCTTGGACTGTGTGTGTGTGTGTGTGTGTGTGTGTGTGTGTGTGCAGAAAAATGAAAGAAAAATGTAGAATTTTTTCAATAATAAAAAGAGAGTTGCACTGCGGGGCCCCTAAAGCTTGTGAAAAATTAAACTCGACGGATTCAAACTGTCCTATTTCCACTTCAAAAGAGAAGAGGCACTGAGCTCTTCCCAACTTATCTTCAAACGCCCAGCACCCTAGAAAGTTTCTTTAAAAAAATAAAGGCTCCTGTTCCCCCAAGCACTGTACCGGTTACTGTACCCACTGTCTCTCCCTCTTCTAATTATACCCCTGTGAGTCTATTAATCAACTTGTAAATTATTTAGAGAGCCATGCGCTGTCTTCAGCTAGTACAAACACACCACATGCAAAGACTTGCTGGAAACGGGCAGAGGTCCCTCAGGGTCTCCCCTCCGCGGGAAGACAGCTTGCAGCTCACTGAGGCTGCTCTGCTAAAAACAAGAAATAACATTCCGCTTACCTCCTCAGATGGGGAGATTTATTTTGTCTTTCAACTCAGCAACTCCTCGCAAGTTTTTAACAAAAGAGAAAAGCTGGTCTATTGTCGAATCTTTAGTGTGCATTTAGTGATAAGAATATTAATTCCCCCTAAAAAACGAAGCACTTCAGCTGAGCTCTGATCCAAGCCTCCTGGGATCTGGACTTGTGGAAGGCTCTCGAAAATGCTCGTAATCATCCCAATTTAGGGCTGGTTTGGCTTGTTTGTGTTAGGATGCCTGCGTTTGCTAGGGTGAGGTCTCATTACCAGAAAGGGTGCAAATTAGAGCCTCGAATCTCCCTCAAATCTCCCGCCTCTTCCCCGGTTCTATTAGGCCATGAGGGACCTTCTCCAGACAGAAATATTTAGGAAAACAGGGGTGTGCGGGAGGGGGTACAGGTAACACTCGATAATGATCTGTCTTCCACGATATCTTTTCGACACACTAGGACTTTCGCTTTTAGGGGAAAGTTACTACCAATTAAATAGCTGTCTTCTCACCTGAAAGTAAGCACTGTGTATGTCTAGTGTGCACCAAGGAATTTGGGCCTTCCAAGAACTGAACTATTAATACTTTAGCTGGGGAGATGCTGGCAGGGCAGGGTCCCAGGGGCAGGTCAGTCAGGGGCTCGTTGTACCTGGGTCAATGAGCTGGGGGCAGGGCAGGTGCTGGAGTGTGTGGTTCTCCACTCCTGGAGAGACAGGAGGTACGAAACGCTAGAGTCTAGTTCAAAAAACCCACTCTTGGGGCCATGCCCTCGCTGGTGGACGCCTGACCATACAGTTCCAACACGTCTGGCTGTTTTTAATCTTGTTCCTGGGTAGCCGTTCTCGAGAGAAAGTCCCAGCAATGTGTGAGAATGAAAATGGTTACCAGAGCCAGCGTAAGAGCCAATCCTCTGAACCAAAGAGATGGCGGTTGTATCAGGAATCAGGCCCAACAATCAGAAGCAGGTTACATCTGCCATCAGTTGCTACCGGGCCCTAACTGAAGGCTGAAATTTCCATGAGAAGAGCTAAAAATAGAACAGAGTAGACTTTTTCATGATGGGTGAGTTTGCACAACACAGTGAGGCTGAGGAGCAGGGTGGGTTTTTATAGTAAGAGAAATTTGGGTGGCAAAAACCTACCTAACGGGTACAATGACCACTATTCGGGTGATGGGCACACTTGCAGCCCTGACTCAAGTGTCATAAAAGTGATTCGTGTGACAAAAACATTTGTACCTCTTAATATTTTGAAATAAGAAATAAGAATAATAATAAAGAAAAAATGGAAAACCAGACATTCCAACAAGCACAGAATAGATAATTTCCATGGAAAGGTCTGGCTCTCTAGAATTCAGAAATTTCACAAAACCCTCTGGAAGGAATGAGGCCCTGGGGAAGGGGCATGTTGTCTGGGGACAGTGGCCACCGTGAGACACCACCGAAGTAAGCAGAGACGTGAGGTCTAGCAGCTCCTTTGCTCGGTTTCGGAGCGACAAGAGCATGGGCACGGCCACCGCACCCAGCGGCGGTGGAATCCGTCTCGGTCGGCGCCAACCACCTCATGTTAAGTGATACAGAAATAGCTGAGAACTTATTTTTCCAAAAGCCCAGAATAGTTGTTGCTTGTTTTGTTCCAGTGTAGAAGTGACAGGTGCTTCCCAGCCACTGAGGCGCCTGACTGAAGCTCGACCCGTTTGCCGTCTGCGGCGCGCACGCCCGTCGGCGATAATGGAAGTTGCCCGCATACAGAGCGCGCGGAGCCCTGGGGAATAAATTTGTTCTGCTCGCCGCAGCTCGAGTCAGAACGAGTTTAGGAGGCCAGACCTATATATTTCAAAGTCCAGGGCACAGAATAAGCACCTCCCCAGCCCTCTGACCACGGCGCCGTCACCAAGCGCCCAGGATCAAGGGACTGAAGATGCGCTAAGACAGGGGCCCTGGAGTCCCTTGCCCAGTAAATGTGGAAGGATGGGAAACAGCACAGTTATTAATTTTGCTGCTGATTCGAAAGAAGGAGGTGTTGGCAGCACCTGTGAGGACAAAAAGAGAACATAACGAAGTCTACAGAGGTCACGGCGGGGACATCGTGAGGCCTGGAGTGGGGAGATAAGAGCAAGTGGCTCCACGGGGAAAAGATGACATCTGGATCTGTTCAGCAGAGCCAGTGATGGCGGTGACGACTGCGAGGGTGGCAAAGAGGCACAACAATAACAAAGCCACATGTCTCTGGGGCGGGCAGCTCCAAGGTGAGTGGAGAGAGGGCAGCAACCCGCACTGGCAGGGCTCGCAGGAAAGAAGGATGGCCGCGAGGCCAGAGCCAGGTGCACGGGCAGGGCAGAGCGCCCAGTAGAGGCGGCCCAGCACTCAGAGGGCAGTGAGGCGCGGCCCCCCCCCCCCGCCCCGAGGAACCCACGTTGCCTGGCTTGGGGGACGGTGAGGGTGAGCTTTCTACGCCAGTGGCTAGGATGGTAGGAAGCCCCCGCAGTGACATCTGTTAGCGCAGAGATGCCAGGGGCCTCTGGGCCACGGTCCTTGTCATAATCTCTGCTCCTGGGAGCTCCCTGCACCGTGCAGCCTTGCGGATTTCCCGTGGGAAAGCTCCTTGCACGCAGCGCAGTGGCAGCTGCCTCCCAGTGTTCTCAGGAACACAGCCGGCGCCCAGAGCAGAGATATCTGAAACGCGCCTACGATGTTGAAGACAGAAAGCTGGAATGCCTCAGTGGATGGCGGAGCAAGCATCGGCTGGCTCCCTCGGCTAGAAGCTCTGAAAGTATTGGGGGATGCACCAACCTGTCCAGGAGGGGCCGTCTGGTCCCAGGGCAGTGATGGGAAGACGAATTCCACTGTCCCTCTGCCCTTTGGCTTCCTCCTCCCAGCGAGGACAGTCGCCCAGAGGACTGGCCCCTCCAGCTCCCATGCTCTGCTTGCTGGCCCTCGCCCACAACGTGAAGAGATTCCCTTCCACACCTGCCTCCACTCAGTCAGGGCTCTTCCTGGTGAGGTCTGGGGTCCCATCTCCCGGGCCCCACCATTGGGGTGTAGCCATTTATTGGGTGGCTTGTCCCCAGGCCTGGCCTTGGAGTGGTGGGTCAGGAAGCCCACCCATGACCTGGGATCCCACCATTTCTCCATTCGATGCTTCCAGCAAACTCTGGGATCTGACTCCTAAAGGGTTCAGAAGCCAGGATGTGGGGAAGGGATGTGGTTCATCACCACCCCCAAAACCCAAACAGTGGCACACTGGCAGGCTAGAGGGCCCCTGAGTCATAGATGTCACCGATGCTCAATTTGGGAAGCCAGGGGCCTCAGCCAGGCCACCAACTGCAGTTACTCAGAAACGAGCAAGGCTGTGGTTGGCTAAGCAGGCTTTCCTTACTCGGGCTGACCTTCCCTTCAAAACCAAATTCTGTCGAGAACCATTTAAATTTTCTTCCTGTTTCGGCTGGCAGTGAAGTGGGCCCCGCCAGACCCGGGTGGTTCCAGCGCGCCTCCTCTGCGAGCCGGGCGCGATGGTTTTCTCGGCAGCTTCTCCGCAGCCACTAATGAGCCCCTGTTAGTGGTTATGAATGTAAATGCATTCTTTGTTATCCCTGCGAGATCAGGATTAGTGAAATGACAGAATTTATTGCTTCTGTTAGGAAGATATGATATTGGTTGTTGTTGTGTCTTTAATTTTGTAGAAAGAGCAAAAGTCTAGAGCTACACAGTCTAAATAAACAAAAAGCTGTGGAAGAAAACCTCTAGCATGAAACACTGAAGATCGAAGCTATCGAGGTCTTACTAACTTGACAGGAAACTGGGAAATGCATAGTCCATCTCCTTTGTATTCACCAAAAAACAAAAAGCAAAAACAAAAACAGCCCTGCATCTGGACCACCCCTGAAAGGCCTCCTCGGGTTTGTGGTTAGTGGCGGGTGAATTAAGCCGACTATGTACAAGGTTAATGTGCTTTGACTCAAGCAACTTCATTTCTGTCTCTGTAAACGGAACTAGCAATAGGTTCCATTTACCCAAAAGATATGGGTTGAATTAAGTAAAGAAAATAGTGCTCATATCTGACGGTTAATTAAAGATCTGTAAATGCCCAGGTCCCTGTAAGACAAAGGAAGATAAGCCTGCCTGTCAAACGGTGAGGAGGTGAGGAAGGAAACTCAAAGGCCATGGGCTTCACGACCCCACAAAGAATCAACATCCTAATGTGACCACATGACCTCCTCGGTGACCATGACATTCCAGAAAGTCTGAGAACCGAAGGGCTGTGATGAGTCACAGTTCTTTTCCCAAACAATTGCTAAAACTACAAGGTTATAACGTGCCTTGAAATATAGACATAAAATATAGAATATAGGTATAAAGACAAATTAATGGAAAAAGCTAGACAACCCCAATATGCAAAGAGCACTTACAGATGAATTAAGACAAAAAATAGCTTACTTGGAAAATGGGCAGAGGGTAAAATAAGCTAATAGGCCAAGGTTATAAGGAGGCAGTTCACAAAAGATAAAATATGCATGACAAATTATCTTATGAAAATATGTTCAAATTTACCAACATCATTAATAATCAAAAAACCACAATTAAAAAGAAATAAGTCTTTGTCACCTCACAAATCAACAAAGACTCAAATGACTGGCTGCGGTAGGTAGACTAATGCCTCCCTCCCCACAAAAAAGATGTCCACATCCTCATCATCACCGGTACCTGTGAGTATGTCACCTGACGTGCAGCTGTGATGAAGTCAAGGACTTTAAGATGGGGGATCATCCCAGGTCATCTGGGTGGGCCCAGTGTAACCCCAAGGGTCTTTCTAAGATGGAGTCAGGAGGTCAGAGTCAGAGAGGGAGATGTGACAACAGAAGCAGAGGTCAGAGAGAGACATCTGGAGACGCTACTCTGCTGGCTTCAAAGACAGAGGAAGAGGCTGTGAGCCAAGGAATGCAGGAGCCTCTAGAAGCCAGCGAGGAAATGAATTTTTCCTTAGTGCCTCAGGAAGGAAACAGTTCTGTTAACACCTTGATTTTAGGATTTCTGCCCTCCAGAACTATAAGATAAACTTGTGTGATTCTTTTTTTTTTTTTTTTGTGAGACAGAATCTTGCTCTATCACCCAGGATAGAGTGCTGTGGCATCATCATAGCTCACCGCACCCTCAAAGTCCTGGGCTCAAGTGATCCTCCTGCCTCAGCCTCCTGAGTAGCTGGGACTACAAGCACTCGCCACCGCATCTGGCTAATTTTTTCTATCTTTTGTAGAGACAGGGTCTCGCTCTTGCTCAGGCTGCTCTTGAGCTCCTGAGCTTGAGCGATCCTCCCGCCTGGGCCTCCCAGAATGCTAGGATTATAGGCGTGAGCCACCACACCCGGCCTAAATTTGTGTTGTTCTAAACCACTAAGTTTGTTATAGAAGTGATAGAAAACAAATACACTGGCAACACCAGAGATGGCAAAGACACAGAGGAAACGAGTGCTCACACATGCCGATGGCAGGACTGTGCAGCAGTGCAGTATCACACACCACTGTCACTTACGGGCATTACCACTGACTCCGTGCGCAACTGATCGTAAGATTACCGGGGACATTTGTATGAATAAGAGTATGCATTACAGTATCATTGAAGGAGTGCAAGTTTGGAAACCACCTAAATGTTTACTTTTTGTAATTTTATATTTTGAAATAAAATTCAAACGTACAGAAAAGCTGCAAGAAGAGTCAAAGGATCCCTGCATACCCTTCCCCACGATTCACCGGCGATTAACACCGCTTCATTTGCCTGGTCATTGTCTTTCTTTCTGAACCACTAGATGCTCGTTAGTGGGGAATTAAATTACCAGCAAAATTTAATACTATATAAGTCTGCGTTAACTTGGTATCACATTCATTCCTTATTCAACAGATAATTGAATACATTATTTAGGGTGATAATCACCACCATCACCCCAGTAGGTGGGAATCTGGCATGGGAGGAGAGAAATTACGCTTGAGGATACATCAGGTGCTCTGCTACGGGGAGTTCCTAGTAACAGCAGCTGCCCTGCGGCGAGCCTCCCAGGTGCCGCACCTGTATGTTACAGTCTGGCCTCACGACAAGCCTGCACGCAGGGGTTCCTATGTCCATCCCACTGTCAAGAAGCTGGGGGCTTCAAGAAAGGCAAAGGTGGTTTCTTGGGGCCACATGGCTGGGGCAGCGGCACTGGAATCTGCCCAGACTGGGAGGCACCAAAGCTCACACTGGTTTTTACCCTCCCCAGTGCCTCCTGCTTCCATCTCACTCTATGGACCACCGCAGTGACCCAGGAATGGATTCACCCATGGACATACCCCTACACAGGGCTTTGTGTCTGATGGATCCTACTTTGCCCGTCTTGAACTTCACCCTGGGGACTAGGACATCTTAAGGAGGGGCTTGGGAGAGCTGGCCAGGATGTCTCCCCGGGGACCCTTTCAGCCTGTTCTCACATGCCTCCTCGTCCACTTGCTCTCTCTAGAAAACGGTAGGAGAAGCTGATGAGCTGCTGCAGGGAGGGTGTCCCGGCCAGCGCCCACATTGCTCACTGTAACGGCAGCTTCTTGTGGGGCTGATTTTCTTCACAATAAGCATATGTTCAACCAGCCTTGATAGCTGAGCTTGTACAGATGGCACAGAGGAGCCTCAGCACTTTATGCAAGAGAAGAAGATGTGGGTGAGTGGAAAATCCACCGCCCAGGGAGCAAATGGAGGGTCAAGAGCAGCCCAGCCAGGAACTAGCTGTGTAGCCTTAGCAGCTGGGTTCCTTCCCGTGGCTCATTCGGACTCAGGAAGCTGGACTAAAATGGTCTTGAAAGTGCCCTTGCTGGGGCCGGGTCCTGGGAATGCTTTCAGAGTGTAGACTGTCAAGAGGGTCTGGAAAGATCATCCGGTTCTGCTCCCCGACCAAGCAGGTGAGCATCCAAGTCCCCGAGGACCAGTGCCAGTCAACCCTCACACCTGCAAGGCTGCCTGCAACTTCTGGCTTCTGACTGCTCATTACGTTGGAATATTTGCCCACAGTGTTTTTGTATAACAAATAATAAAGGATGTGAGAAGCTCTGGGGCCTCTCCTGGCTCTCAGTTTTAAGGGCTATCAGTGATGACAAGCAAACATTCTTGAGAAACAGGAACATTCTAAACCACAGCGGTGACCCCACCACATCCACACACCACCTCCCTTGAGACCAGGTGTGCACACCAGGAGTGAGCAACGGAGCCTTGGCCCACGAGAGAGCCCGGTTTCCATTTCTTGGCTGTTTTCCCCAGTGTTGAGCCCCCAGATGCTCAGAGAGCCGCACACGGAGCCTGTAAGGTCATGGCAGTGAGTGGGAAGCGTGACCTACCTGCCATCTCCTTTTCGAAAAAGGGCCGGATGAGCTCGCCAAATTGCGTCTTGTCTGCCACAGCCTCTTTCAGCAGTTGCCCGCAGCAGACTGAAGGGGAGAGGAGCAGAAAGGCACCCATTACATTTTAAATAGGAGGAAGGATGAGGGGAAAAGCCCCCCGTGCTGCCTGCGGAGGGGGAAGGTCGCTGAGAGAAGTGAAAGGGTGTTTCTGTGTGTGGGTGTGTGTCCACGTGACAGTAAATAGCCAGAGGGAGCTGGGAAACCAAGAGGAGGGAGACGCAGAATGAACGGGCACGCGCCTGGCAGAGCACACACCGAAAACGGCGGCTCGGGGAAGGCACTAACGACGGATGCTGCCAGCAGAGAAGCCCCTGCGCAGCCCGGCTACACCTGGAATTGCCGAGTGGAAGCTGGTGCCCTCTGGGTCACTCTGGAGGATTAACATTTGGGCGGGAACCGCTATCCCTGAGTGACGTGCCACCAGTGTGTCCACACTGTTACGACACCCTGGGGGGCGGCGAAGTATGTTGCCTCCACAGCCCTTCCTGTTTGCAAGGTGTCTCCACGGGACGGTGGGCCCACGAAATAGGATCAGTTGACATACCAAGTGCACTGACCCGTAACTACAACACACCATGCTAGAGTTACCTGGCCAGTCGCCGCTGCCCGCCTTTGGAAGCGTGTTTGCTGCATGCAGGAGCCCTCCTCCTTCCTCTCATGCCCCCACTGTGTCTCTAGCCCTGAGCCGGGGCGGCACGGGGCTGGGCAACGAGTGCTGAACGAGTAAACACAGGCTACCGCCTCCCTGGCTCTGAACGTCCTCTCGCCAAAGCTAGAAGATTTGAGCTGTATTTCCGTGAGTTGTTAATTGCACATTCGTGGTTTTCTTACCTTTAGCGCTCAGGAGTTTTCTGCCTATACTAAAGATACTAAAAACCACCCTAAAATTAACTGGATAACATGAATGTTTAAGACAACTACCATCACCAAAACTTTATTCCTCAACAATGATATGCTTAATCACTATGCAGATGATAGGAGTGATTTAATCCAAAGTATTAGCAGCTGCACTGGCAAAAGAAACATTAAGAATCAAGGCTGATGGTAACTGAGACTCTTCTATATGCCAAGCGCTGTGCTAAGTATGCTCTGTCTTACTCAGTCTTCGCAACAACCTGTTGCTTTTTAGACAAGGAAACTGAGACTCAAAGAGGTAAGTAACCTGCTCTAGTCACAAGCCAGTAAGGGCAGAGCTGGGATCCACACCCAGGTCTGCTCTGACCATGAAGGAGTAACAGGTACCATATTTAACTTCTCTTACAGAAAGCCATGAAACTGAACAAAACATATGAAGCAAATTCTTTTGAGTCACTGGGCAACAGACAGAACAGGTGTGTCATTCCTGAGAGAGGGAAACACACGAAACAAGCCCTGGATTTCTACCGTCGGGCAGTTTCCAAGCCACGGCACAGGAGAACTGCAACCCGAATGGAGCGGCAGCTCGCTGGGTGGAGGGAACAAAGTTAGGAGCTTGGCGCTTTGAGGTAGCTCTAGTCTGTGGAACAAGGTAATGGAGAGGAGGGAGCTGTGCAGGGAAGGCGTTCCCGAAATCCCACGGGGACTCACTGGGCCTTTGTCAGTACAAACCCAGCCCATGTGCAGGGTGAGCCTCCACAGGGCCTGACAGAGAAAAGTGGCTGGGAAGCTGTGAGCCGAATGGAATTCACACAGCGCCGGAGATGGTGGCATTCGACAGCCAATGTGAGAGATCCTGCCGAACATCCGATAGCTCAGCTGAGACTCCAGGAAGGCCACACCTTACAGGGTTGGGGAACCTGTGGCCTTAAGGTGAAATGTGGCCTTCTAGATCCTGAAGTGTGGCCTTTTGACCTAATTCAAATTTTGCAGCACAAACCGTTTTATTAAAAGGGGTGCAGCAGAGAAAGATAAAGCTTTTCTTGCCTCCTTTGGTGCTTAAAAAAGAACAATCTTGAAATCAGAAGGCTGCAGGTTCCCCACCCCTCTGCAGCTAGGAATAGAGTAAGAACACTCTGGCCCCACCTTAACAAAGCCTAAAAATAAGCTTCAAAGGGATTGAGTTGATCCTCCAATAAATTAACTGCCTGTTAGAACTCAACTCATTTAAACTCAAATTTGTAAAGCAGTACCACACAATCCAGATTTTCAACACTGTGAGAAACACAATGTCTACGATATAATCAAAAACTCCTTGACGTGTAAAAGAAAAGCAAGAAGAGAAAATAGGCCATAGAATCAGATCAGGAGATGATACATATGTCAGAATTAGCATACCAGGAATTTAACATAGCTATTATAAATATATTTTAAGCCTTAAAAAAAGATAATTGAAAGGAGTAAACAGATGGAAAAATCTCAGCAAAGAATGGAAACTATAAAAAAGAAACAGATGGAAATTCTAGAATCGGAAAATACAGTATATTAAATGAAAAAAATCACTAGGTGGGCTGCAATCAGTGAATTAGAAGACAGGAAAATAGGCAACAGAAAGTATCCATGAGGGATGGGAAAGGACTGTAAGAAAAGAACAGAACCTCAGGAACCTGGAGTACAATGTCAAGCAGCTTAACATACATGTAATTGAAGTTACAGAAAGAAGAGAGAGGAGGGAGGGAGGGGGGGACAGAGAGAGAAATATTTGAGAAAATAATGATAGGAAAACTTCAAAATTTAATAAGAATATCAACCCACACATCCAAGAGTCTCTGAGGTCCAAGCAGAATAAACACAAAGTAATCCACATTTTGATACATCTTAGTCAAATTTCTGAAAGCTAAAGAGAAAATATTAAAAGCAGCCAGAGGGAGGGGCAATGCTTCATATATAGCACAACAATAGTGAAAATAATCTAAGATCTCATCAGGAGAAATGCAAGCCGGAGACAAAGGAATGGCATCTTTAAAGGGCTGAAAGAAAAAAACCTGTCAACAATAGATTTCTATATGCAGCAAAAACATCCACCAAAAGGTGAAATAGTGACATTTTCAGAAATACAAAAGCTGAGAATTTGTCATCATCAGACTTTCACTACAAGAGATATTGAAGGAAGTTCTTTAGGCTGAAAGAAAATGAAACCAGATGGAAACTTGGAAATAAACCAAGGAATGAAGTGTGTTGATATGTGGATATATAAAAAAGTCTTTTTCCCCTTATATCTTAACTTCTTTAAAAGAGATATGACTATGTAAAGTAAAAATAACTATAATATATTGTAGAGTTTATAACATATGTAGAAGTAAAATGAATGACAATGACAGCACAAAAGGCAGGAGCAAGGTAAATGGGAATATACTGCTGTTATGTTCTTATGTTTTATACCCAAAGAGGTGTAATGCTAATTCAAAAATAGGCTGTGGCAAGTAGAGGACACGTATTTAATCTGTAGAGCAACCACTAACAAAATAAAGCAAAGGGATATAGCTGAAAAGTCAATAGAGGAAATAAAATGGATTACTAAAAAATTTTGGTTAATCCAAAAGATGGCAGGAAAGGAGGAACAAAGAATGGATGACACAAATAGAAAACAAAAAAACAAAATAGTAAAACTACAACTGACCATATAAAAAATACTTTAAATAGCAATGGACTAAACACTTCAATTAAAAGACAGAGATTTTCAGACTAGATTTTTTAAAAATAGCAAGACCCACCTATATGCTGTCTACAAGACACATATTTAGAATATAAGACGTAGATAGTCTAAAAGAAAAGGGATAGAAGATATACCATGTAGACATTAATCATAACAAAGTTAGAGTAGCTACATTAACATCAGACAAAGTAGACTTCAAGAAAATGAGTATTACTAGAGAGGCAGAGGAACATTTCCTAACAATAAAAGAGTCATTTCACCAAGAAGACAACAATTCTTACAGTGGGCCCTCCATGTCCGTGTATACAGTGGGCCCTACATATCCATGTATACAGTGGGCCCTACATATCCGTGTATACAGTGGGCCCTACATATCCATGTATACAGTGGGCCCTACATATCCGTGTATACAGTGGGCCCTCCATATTTGTGTTTCTACATTTGTGGATTCAACAAACTGCAGATTGAAAATATTCGGGAAAGAAAATTTGCATCTGGTGTACTCAACATGTACAGACATTTTTTGGTCATTATTCCCTAAACAATACAGTATAACAACTATGTACACAGCATTTACGTTGTATTAGGTATTATGAGTGATCTAGAGATGATTTAAAGCATGCAGGAGGATGTGCGTAGGTAATGTGCAAATACTACACCATTCTACATCAGGGACTTGAGCATTCTTAGATTTTGGTGTCAAATACAGCAAGAGAGGCCCTTGCTGGACCTGGGGGAACCAATCCCCCACAGTTACTGAGGGACAACTATATGCATTTAACTAACAAATTACAGGAAGCAAAAACTCACAGAGAAATAGACAAATCCACAATTAAGAGATGGAAATTTTAATGCACCTCTCTCAGTAACCGAAATAATAAATACAAAATCATTAAGGACATATTTTAACAACACTATCAAACATCTCATCCTAGCTCACATTTACAGAACACCACATTCAACAAGGCCAGAACACATACTCTTTTCAAGTGGACATAGGAATTCATCAACATAGACCATATAGCCTGGGCTATAAAAAAGTACTAGTAAATTTTAAAGGATCAAAATCACATAGGGTATGTTCTTTGACGACATTAGAATTAAATTAGAAAGCAATAGCAAAAAACAATCTGAAAAATCTCCAAATATTTGGAACTAAGCAATACACTTCCAAATAAGACATGGGTCAAAAAAGAAACCACAAGGGAAATTAGAAACTGAATGATAATGAAACACAACATAGTAAAATGGGATGCAGCTAAAGTAGTGTTTAGAACAAAGTGTGTAACTTTAAGTGCTTATATGAGGAAAGAATGGTTAAAACCCCTGCCTACAGCCACCGCCCTCGACAATGTCTTATGAAGAAAACGCTGGCGCAGTCTCCTCTCTCCTAAAGAAGCAAAGTCTGGAAAGGAAAAACAATTAATTGTATTTGTGGTCAAGATGTTCAAATAAAGGCAAAAGTCTTTTTGCTGTTGGATTTGATGAGGCGTTTTGAGAAGAAACGATGGGCGAAGGTGAGGTGGCAATGCTTGGGTGGCCACAGTCAGGCCCGCGACTGCGTGGGGATCAGCCCCGCCTCAGTGTCCTCACGCCCCTTGCCCCGCCCGCAGCCTCACCTGCATCCTACAGCTCCCCTTATTTTTTCTGCATTTGACCCTACCTGTGTCCTTGTACCCAGTAAAGTGCATAGAATACAGCAGGCACTCAAGGAGTAATATTAATACTATTAAACAATTAATTAAATAACATTTAATTATTCGATTTAAAAATTATCAATAAAATAATTCATTGGGCTAACATAATTTAATTATTTAATTTAATAATATTAAATGATTAAATAATAATGTCTCATGGTTATTTCTGATTAGAAAATTCATGTTCATTGAAAAATCGGAATTGTGTAATGCACCACTCTACAGAGAGGTAAGCAGTTTGGTGTATGGACGTTTCTTCAGATTTTTTCTGAGCAGAGACATACTTTTTTAAACAAAAATGAGATCATCTCCTGGATACTGCTGAGTGATGTGCTCTCCGCCCTCTCATTTAGCAATGATCATGGATGTCAGGTTGCTGGGTGGGTTTCCTTTTACTCGCTGTCTGTTACCACAGCTCTATTAACAGAGCTTGAGGTGGCCCCCATTTTTCATTGTATATCTGCCATGTCTCTCATTGAGCATCCGAGTGGGTGTTTCAGTGGGATAAAATCCCAGGAGCGAAATCCCGGGTCAGAGGACTTGCACAGTTAGTGTTTTAATCAACAGTGGCTTTTGCCTTTCAGAAAGCTGTGGCCATTTATAGTCCCACCTGCTGTAAATGGGAGTCTTTGGATAAGCTTTGTGGGAGTGAATATTGGGTTCGTTTGTGTTAGTTTGGAGATGTTGTCCCATGATGTGCAGACTAGAACCAGGCCAGGGGATGACCCCAGAGGAGCAGGTGGCATCTGGAGCGCTGGATGCAGACAGGCCTTTGCAGAGAGACCTCAAGGCACGGTGCTGCTCTTCCTGCCTTGGGTCCTTTACAGGGCTTTACTGAAATTTCACGAAGTCTTGTATTCTTCAAGAAATTTCGAGAAATGAGCTTTGAGAAATGAACTTTCTGTGTTAGTTTCCAAATGCTGAACTATCTAAAAGAGTCCCATAATGGCTCTTACATCGTGAACTTTTCTGTTTTCATTTTTAGGAAATTCTAGGCAGGTAATTTCATCTCCTCATGGTTGGTACACTGAGCGAAATTTAAATGAAAAAATATTTTTCTCGAGTGAGAGTGTCTGTGAACACAACACAGCACGAGGCAATTACCTCAGTAATGCGGGGTGCTGCACCGAGGTGCCGCTATTGTGTCTGCGGAGCCCCCTCTGTCGAGAGTGCTCCCGCTGCTGTAACTCTCTGTCCCCTTTCGTGAACATGAGGGCAGACACTCACATGAGCACGTGTTGCGACAGCTAGACTGCTGTTCATTCTTGACAAAGAAGCCATCCCTAACCGCTGCTGGAAATCCAGCCTTACAATACCCTTTACAGGTAAAATCAAAAGGAGAAGAAATTTTTGAAATAATTGGTTTGTTTAAAAAAAAAAAACAAAACACTGATGCAAAGAAAAGCATTTGTTTTCCTAAATTGTCTAGATTAATTTTCCATATTAATCAAATTTGTGGTTCAGTCTTCTACCTTCATTTTATGGGTATGATTTTTGACATTGATTCCGGGCTAGTCTCAGTGGCTTTAAAATTTTATGTTGGAGGAGACCTAATTGAAAAGCATTTTTATTCAAAACTTGATCCTGCTGGGGTAGTGCATGTGTGTACAGTGTATATATATATATATATATATATATATATATAGTATGTATATATATATTTGTATGTGTGTATATGTTTCTGTTCTCTCTGTATATTTGCATGGTGTGTCTGTGTGATTCCGGGGGTAGTATGTTTATGTATATTTGGGGTGCAGCTCTCATGTTTTGTTAGCAAATAACATAGAGGATTTGGGGGCCTGTGGAGCATGGGGAGGGGGGAGGCAAGGCTTGTAACTCCCTCCAGCCCTGAGCCGTGTATCTGCTACAGTGTCTTCCTCCTTTCCAGGCCTTTATCCTGCTGAACGCAGGCTGGCATCCAAGATCACCTGGGACCACCCCGGGAAAGACCTGGAGAGCTGATTTCAATATTTTCTCTCCTCCTGGTAAAATATTTATTGAAACTGTGCAGAGCGAGAAGTCTTCCTCTGGTTCAGAAATTGTTTGCCTGTAAACACACTGACCTGGGTTGGGGGAGCCAAGTGAGACCGGAGAAAATAAATAAACCGTAGGTTCCTATTATGCAAGAGCCGGGGCTTCAAGGGAGACAGCAGGGTCTGGACGGCAGCACCCTGGTGCACAGCACGGAAACCACTGCTCCAAAGGAGATAAAAAATGATGACTGGAAAACGTGCTGGCTCTTCGGGCTGCCGACATGTTTTTATTGGTTAATATTTTCACGGCAATATTCTTTGGGGGAAAAACATCTATCCCTGCAAAGATGGACTGACTGAAAAGTGCTAGGAGCAGAGAGCGGGAGAGAGAAGTGACGCTGACCCTTCCTACACCCCCTCCCCAATAAAACGCGGAAGCCGGGCAGGGCAGAGGCAGGGAAAGGTTCTGGAAGCGGGCAGCTCCTGGGCACTCACCGTTGACAAGGCCGTATTTCTGGGCCAGGAGGGCTGCCTGCAGACTTTTCCCACTGCCCGTGGGCCCACACAGCAGCACCTTTGGGGTGAACGGGGCATTGGATCGATGGTGAGTTTGGACGTAGGTCAGAGCTGGAAAGACAGGATACGAGGATAATAAAGCCAGGTCCTAGAGAAAGGGAAGCAAGCTTACAGCACCTCTGCTTTGGCTCTTTTAACAGCAGTAATTATTTCTCTCTTTTACAGCACCATGGAAACCCTCTGTGCATCTGCCCAGCAGCCAAAGGCAAGGCGGCGGGGGAAGAAATGACGTGGCAGGCTGGGCACCAAGGCGGGGAGGGGCAGTGAGACCCACAGAAACCCTCCTCTGAGCACTGCCCCGGAATTCCTCTAAGACGCGGTGCAGGCATCTGTCTGCGCACCCTCCAGGTCGAACTGGGGCGGGTGTGCTGCCGTGGGGAGGCTGGTCCTGGGATGTGATAGCACACACGATGGGGTCGGGCTTTCCACACTGAACCCAGGCTGAGCCCTCACCTCAGGCCCTGGGACCAGGCCGGTTTCCTAGGGGAGGTGCACACTGGCTTCCAGCCGGGTGCGCCTGAGTCAGACACAGGCTTTGATAAATGCATCAGGCCACGCGGGGGCCTAGCACGCAGGGACTTCTAAAGGACTCGGGAATCGGTGGAGAATGATTTGTGAAGCCGCACTCCAGTGACATCAACTTTGTTGCAAGTCTCCAAAGAGGCAGTGATCAAATAGGCGGCAGATTAGCCGCACGGCCCTGGCCTGTGGTGTGCCCCGGCATTTGATGAACAAAGAAGGGGAGACGGGGTGAGTGTCTCCAGCAATGAGGTGGCCTGCACTGTGGGGGCGCTGGATGCCAAGAAGCCAGAGAGAAAAGCTACTGAACATCAAACCGGGTCACCTCCTGCCGAGCTCAGAGGAGGGGAGCTGTGGGAACAGGCCGATGAGGCTGGAAAAGGGCAGCGTTTCGGGCACCTGAGCTAGGGGAGCTGCCTGCAGATGAGGCACCCACCTGCACTGCCCCCGAGCCAGCCTCAAACAGGGTCTCCTTCCCAGGCCTCGCCTCCTGCCAAGGTCCAAGGTCAGCGCTGTTACACCTTCCTGCCCATCTGCCTTTGCCAGTGTGCCTTCCAGCCGATTCTGTGCTGGGCAAGAGCCGAGCCAACACACCCCCTCCAGGAACACGCCACCCAAGAACCCCCTATAGATGGGGCGGCATTCCCCAACCTCAGCACTGCTGACACTTGGGGCCAGGTGATTCCTCGTTGTGGGGCTGTCCTGTGCACTGTAGGATGTTGAGAAGCATCGCTGGCCTGTGCCCGCTAGGCACTAGTAGCACAACCCCAAGTTGTGACAGCCAAAAAATGTTTTCAGACATTGCCACATGTCCCTGGGGGTGCGGGGTGGGGGCAAAACTGCTCCCAGTTGAGAACTATTGGGATGTATTCATTGTGCAAATTTTGAACTCTCAAATCTTTGTAAGGCTTTTTAATTGGAAGGATCATTAGAGATACTACAGTCCCCTCGTTTTAGAAGTAAAGGCTCAGGTAAGTTAGAACTGAGTGTCTTCACGTTCGTGATAAGCATCATCATCTCCATCAACAGCATGTATTAATTGCTGAGATAAACCCTCTGCGGCATAACCTCATTTGTGTGACCCAACAGTCCCCCGAGGGATATGTCATTCTTGTCCCGTCTTACAGATGAGTCAATTAGGCTCAGAGACTTGGCAGAGTTGGGGCAACCCTCCCAACCTGCCGCCCTGGGTAACATGCCCGCCTGAGAGGAGCCCAGAGGAAGGGCTCAGGCAGGGCTCTCTTCATCCTCAGACCTGCCGCCACCCAGTGCATCTGAAAAGCACAAATGCTACAGGCAAAGCAGCCTGCTTACAAATGATGCTTAATTTACAGTAAATAACTAAGTTAATTAGAAGTAATGATCCCCCAGACAGTCTCAACATCTAATTATTCTTTTTAAAAATATGTGGTTGCCGGATGCACTGCAGAGAGATTAAAAAACAACACGGAGAGAATTTTGCATTCCAATTTTCAATTTATCTCTCTGCATTATTAATTAATAATAATTAATATTCAGACACTCACATTTTTATTTACAATTCCAGGCATGAATTCTTTATGAACGATCACATGAACTTTTAAATTTAATTAAGTAATTTGGAAGTAATTAATGTGTAAATGCAGAATATGCCATAAGATAAATGTTGTGGTTGTTTATCTTAGGAGTGCAGTGCTTGCTACTAAAGACCCTTCCGAGATGCAGAATCACTAGAAAATTAGAAGCCATCGGAAGCCTGGCATCTTTTAAAGTAGCATCATTTTCTACACATCCGCCCAATTGGATGACCGCCCCCTTCGGAGGGCGAGGCTACGCTGTAGATGCCCCCCCACTCCAGGCAGAATCACGTTTCCGGGCTCTCGGGGATGCTGAAAGCATCGCTTGTTCGTGCAACAAGTCCACTAGCAGGAGGGGTGCGGGGAGATTGGCAGGGAAGGGTTGGAGGGAGTTCAGAACCACCCCGCCACATCAAAACAAAACTTTTCTTGAAGAGGTTTGAGAGAATATATGAAAAAAGGACTTTATAAACTGTCAAGTGTCTTAACTATCATTAATGTTATTTTTATTGTAAATGCTGCATTGACCTGCCATTGCACGGAAGGGGAGAGCTGGATTTTGAGATGTCTGAGGCTCAGCAAGCCTTTTAAAAACTATAATACAGCGACTTTGGGATAGAATTATTCTAACTTCCCCTCGCTTTCTGGGCGGGATGTTGAATAATGATGACCGCAAGAAAGTCTGGCGCCCAGTGAGCCGTGTCTCTGCACCAACTACGGTGCTCATGGCTGTGGGTACCTGAGTTAAAGAATCACGTTTAATCCTCAGCTACACCTGGGACGGAGGCACAAGTTTTGTTCCCCTGTTAGAGGTGACAAAGCGGAGGCTCAGAGGGGTGGAGAGCCTGGCTGAGGCCTGCGCAGCTGACTGTGCTGGGTCTGGCAGGTGAACGCAGGTCAGCCTGCGCCACCTCACGCGGCTGCCTGGGGCCAGGCCCTGCGAAGCTATTGCCGCGGATGGCAACGCAGTGCCCGCGTCCAGCTGCTCTCTCTGCTCCAAGAGGACTCGCAACACCTGAGTTGCATTGTGGTTTTGTTGCTTCTTGTGGGTGGTGGCTTTTGATTTTGTTTCTGTCTTAATGTTTATATATTTTTTCTTTCTTCTCCCTCAAGGTCAGGCCCAAACTTCTCACTACCATGTCCCTCCTGCCCCATCCCTCACCTCCCCTCCCCCGCCCCCTCTCTGTCAAATCTGCTGTGGGCCAGAAATGGGACCACGCCTGCGTGCAGGACACTAGCCCAGGGTCCCCCAGGGGGCACTCCCCCACGGGCCTCACACACAGGTGTTTCTGGGCGGGAACCTGAGCCGCTATGACTTGACACCTGGGGTCCCAGGCACATCCTGGACACTAGCTGCTCCCAGAGTGGGTGACGCTGGGCCAAGGAGGTAGAAGTTCATGGTGACCCCGGCCCTGGACCGTGCCCAGTGTGGGGCCGCCCGTTTGTGTTTACCCTGGTAGAAGACGTCCACGCATGGCTGGTCAGCACTGATGACTTTCAGGATTTTGGGGTAGGAAGGGATGATCCTGACGATGTTCCTGTGATACTCCAGCAGCTTCCGAGCCGTCTCCATCTCTGAGATGCCCGCCGGCACCACCAGGCGGTTCTGGATGTCGGACTCAGGGGGCCAGTCAAAGGTGGTGTGATAAATCTCTGTGAGGAGACAGACACGGCTAGAATCACCCACTCAAGGGCCACTGTGGATTTGGCTGCATCTGGCTGGGACGCATGCTGGCCTGGGGGCCAGGGTGTGTCTGACTGTGACAGGACACAGTCACTCAATACCAGCACTTCTAGATGCGTCTGTGGCTCTGGGCCTGCCCTTACCACTGTCATTGTTACTAGTGACAATAACAAAACAACGGAAATGACACTCGGTACAGGACAAGGGTGGCAATGAACTTCTGAGCTCTTACTCTGTGCTGGGCACTCTGACACGTACCTACCTGCAGACTCCCGCTTCATCCTCACAGCAGTCTGATCACAAAGGTGGTTCTGGTATTTTCATCCCCAAGTACCGATGAGGAAACTGACTCTCAGAGAAGTGTTCCATGTCTACAGCCGGAAAGGGGCAGAGCCAGGGATCCACAAACCCAGGTCCATCTGCCGCCAGACCTGAGCACTGGAGGTCAAGGGCGCACCCGCCTCCTCCCCACCCCCCTCAGAACTATGTGGTCATTTGTTTGGTTTTTTGAGACAGGGTCTAACTCTGTTGCCCAGGCTGCAGTGTAATGGCACGATCATAGCTCACTACAACCTCCAGCTCTAGGGCTCAGCTAGCACTACAGGTGTGCACCACCATGCCCTGCTAATTTTTTTTTATTTTTTGTGGAGATGGGGCATCTCAATATGTTGCCCAGGCTGGTCTTGAACTCCTGCTTCAAGCGATCCTCTGGCCTCAGCCTCCCAAAATGCTGGGATTACAGGCATAAGCTACCATGCCCAGCCTGTCTGGTCTTTAAGACCCAACTCAAGGGTTCCGTCTGCTATAGCACTTGCCAGTTCTCCCAGACAACCTTCGTGCCTTGCTCTTCCGTGTGTGCACCCCAAACATAGGGGCACAGAGTTTGTCCCAGGGAGACACAGACACATCACCTGGTTCCCGTGTGAGCTCAGCAGAGAGTGGGCTCAAAGCCTGGGTGCCCGGTGTCACAATCCACACTCTGCTCTGGTTCTGCCACAAACAGGGCTCCCCCTTTAACCTAAATGGGCCTCTTTTTCCCCATCTGCTGAAGTTTATTGTCTCCCACTTGCCCTCCAGCTCAGAGCCCGGCCTGCGGCACCTGTGCCTCTGCTTGCCCACGAGGCTCTCACGTGCCCCTCTGCGGGTGCCCAGAACACACTGTGCCCAGGAAAAAGCAGGGGGGCTGTTACCACCATCGTCTCTGAAGCCCCGCAGGGCAGGCGGGGCGGCAGGGCCGTACCTCCAGTCTGAGGGTCCACTCTCTTCCCCAGGTTTCTCTCGATCAGCACCGTGTCCAGGGCGCTCAGCACGACTGTGCAGACAAGAGAAGGACTGAAACGGGTGCCGCACATTTGAATCTTATGGACCAGTAACTGGTCTCATGGGTTTTTTTTTTTTTTCTGCATAATAACATTAAAACAACCACCATCGTCCATCCCCATAAATTCCTAAAAGAAAGGTCTCGTCAGCACCCCAGTACAGGACAGAGGATGGCCCGTGACCGAACACTTCCCCGCTGACAATTTCCACTGCCACAGATAACACCGCAGTGAACGTCTTTG
Organism: Lemur catta; assembly: GCF_020740605.2. Classification (NCBI taxonomy): domain Eukaryota; kingdom Metazoa; phylum Chordata; class Mammalia; order Primates; family Lemuridae; genus Lemur; species Lemur catta. The sequence goes on along the minus strand of NC_059137.1, from coordinate 3,917,885 downwards.
TCATACATCTCCTTCCACGTTCCTGATTATTTCCTAAAGACAGTTCCTGAGCTATGGGATTCCCGGGACCAGGAATCACCAAGGTGAAAACAAAACCCCACTTTTCCTCAGGGCCAGCCCTGAATTCATTGAGCTTTGAGGAAAATTCCACTGTGCTGTCTGGCCTCCTTTTCCTTATCTTGCGCGGGGCCTGGGCTGAGGGCTCTGGGGGCGGTGGGGTCCACGGCTGCGCTGGGAGGGCCCCGGAGCGACTCACCGACGTGTCTGGGGATAACGCCCTGGGTCTGGATCATCAGCGCCTGCTCCCGCGTCTCAGGGATGCCGTCCAGGATCCAGCCCTAGGGGGGATTTGGAGAGGTCCTCACCTATTTTTGTCTTTAGATTTTTTGAGTTATTTTAAAAGGAATAGAATGGCTTTATAGAAAGACTAGAACTTTTAAGACAAAAGAAAATAAATGTTTCTGATAACTGCATCACGCTTTCATAAAACTACTCTCGTATTACTATATTCCCTCTGGAATCTTATGCTTATGATTGTAATCATAACATATATATTCTCTTTTATGTCCTGATTTTGTCCACCACACACCATAGCGCTGTGTCATGTTGGCACAGCTCTTCGCTGCCACCATTTGCAGCAGCAATGCAACCTTGCGCCACGAGATTATGCCATAGCCGCTTCACCAGGCCCTGCGACTGCAGGTCCCCACTGCTGACACCTGCTACCAGTTTTCACTGTCATAAATAACATTGTGATGAACATCTTTGTGCACACAGCTGTTTCTGTATTGTGGATTATTTCCTAAAGAGAATTTCTAAGATATAGGATTCTTGGGACAAGAAATCACCAGGGTGAAAACAAAACCCCACTTTTCGTTTTCTTTTCTTTCTTTCTTTCTTTCTTTCTTTCTTTTTTTTTTTTTTTTTGAAACAGGCCTCGCTCTATCCCTGAGCTAGATAGAGTGCAGTGGTGTCGTCAGAGCTCACAGCAACCTCAAACTCCTGGCTCAAGTGACTCTTCTGCCTCAGCCTCTCAAGTAGCTGGGGCTACAGGCATGCACCACCATGCCAGGCTAATTTTTCTATTTTTTGTAGAGATGGGGTCTCACTCTTGCTCAGGCTGGTCTCAAACTCCTGATCTCAAGCGATGCTCCCTCTTTGGCCTCCCAGAGTGCTAAGATTATACACATGAGCCACCAAGCCCGGCCAAAATCCTATTTTTCCTAAAAACAATCTGAATTTTGCTTTCCTTTTTGGATTCTGACATTGTGTGGATATACAAAAAAGACTTTCCCATCCCCAAAACTGACACATATTCACTTGCATTTACATTGTGTTCTCTTATGCTTTTCTCTTTACAGGTAAATGTGTAATAGAGCCACACTGTATTCTACGGACGAGGTGAGGCCGTGACCTGACTTGTTTCCTTGTGGTTCCCTGACCGACCCAGTCTCATCTGGGAGCAGCCTGTCCTTTCCTTTCTGATGTCACTTGGATCATGGTCTAAATGCTGGTAAGACAGTGGCTCTGCCCTCTTTCTGCCTGTAGGTTATTAAATTATTTTATTTAGCCTTTTACATTATTGTCATTTTATAACTTATTATATCTAATGGAACGTGCTCTCCATTCTTTTTTTTTTCCGAGAATTTATTCTTCCAGGTAAACATCAAAAATATTTTGCCAAGTTCCAAAATGGAAATTCAACTAGGGTTTTGGAATGACATTAACTGTGCAGATTAATTCATGAAGAATTGACGTTTCACAGTATCAAGTCAACACATCATCTTCTCATTTGCTTAAGCGGTTTTTTATGTCCCTCAGCGATGTTCACATTAAACAATTTTGAAAGTTCTTTCAAGCCCCGTGAGTCTGGAGTCACACGCACACACTCACAGTTCAGTGCTCTAGATGGATGTCCAGACAGATCAGTAAACTGAGCTTTGCAGGAGTGAGGTCAGCCAGCAGCTCGCCTCGCAACTCCCCTTGGCGGAGAGGGGGTCGGGCCACCTGCACTGGAGCCCAGGCTCCCAGCACCGGCCCCCGAGGGAGCCCCCTTGCTCAGACCCCCCTCAGGCATTATGTGATCTCGCTGCTCTCACGTCAGAGGAAGGTCAGAGGAAGGACAGAAACGGGTGAACTCAGCCTCTCTGACTCAGGGTCACGCATAACCCATGCTACCTGATTCACAGGACACAGCGTGGGGGACGGCAGGAGATGGCTTTCTTTAAAAACTACAAAAGTGCTCACATTGCTTCAGTATTAAAATATTTAAGTTCCAACAGCCTCCACTGACAGTTAAGAAAAAAAAAAGCTAAACAAATTTAGCCTCAAGAGTGTTGGAAAAATCAGGCAAGCTTTTCATTAATTTCTTAAATTATACAGGAAGACTCACAGCCACAGAACCCCTGGTTTCTAGAACTAATGAAGGAAAAGTGCAAAAAAAATTTTTTTAACAGTCTTTTGCTCCCTCAAGTCCTTGTTATGGCCAGCCAAGCGCGGGCCGCAGCTCGCAGAAGGAGCGAACATCTCGGACTGAGCAAGACTGCAGGAACCGGGAGGCGCTGCCTCTGAGCGCCCTCACTCACAGTTCCGGAAGCCGAACTAACATTCTCTGAACTTTAGCCAAATTCATACCTCCTTATTTTTTCTTCATTTGGATGAGGAGGAATTGGGAGCCCATTGATTGCTTTTTCTAGTACAAGGGCTGGTAATTCTGTTTCGAGTCCCTTTTTGAAGCTGGAAGAAGGTTGGAGCTCCGTCTTCACTCAGCACCGAGAAAGACCTCTGCTTTTAATATTGCATTACTGAGCAATCATTATAATCTCGCCCATAAATCTGCAGCTGCTATCAGTATGTGGTCCAAAGCTTTTAGAACTATTCAGGGGAACAGCTCTCACTGACTTCTCACTGGAGAAAGCAGGACTTCCAATTACACAGGAAAAGTGCAGCAAAATGAGGAACATCTCCCTAATTAGCCTGGCCTCACTGGTATGTCTTTCTGGTGCAGATGTGAAAATTTAGAAAGAAGAAGGTGGGGGGCTCTGAAGTGAGCCCAGGCCACCAGTTCTTCAGGTCTGCTCTTTCTGCCACAGAGCGGGGGGTGGTCGATCACCCAGAAACAAGGTCCCTGAGGAGCCCCTAGCACAGCACCCACACCGCATTAGAGTAGCCCCAAGTTCTAGGGAAAGGTGGCCTTGGAGGCTCATGTTGGTCCACCCGGAAGGGAAGGCGCCTTAGCAAGGCCTCTGTGTGAGGGTGGGTTGATCCTACAGCAGCCTCAACACGGAAGCTCCAGGCTTAGCACTCAGAGCAGATCTTTCCCAGAGCTCTTGCATTCAAAGAGGTTATTTGCCCAGTTGCAAAATGGACAGCACATTCAAGAGGAAATAGCAATTTTGGCCAAGGACACTTTAATGGCTGCAAATCCTGGCAAAGCAAGAAGTCATAAATCAGTAAACAGCATCCGACAGCTGACATGATGGGACACTAAGACATTCCCTACAACCCTGCGTTGTGAGGGTCATGGGTCTGACGTCCAAGAGTGGCTCGATGCGGAGGTATCAGTCAATCCCTAATTAGAATACATTATCCATCTTCCTGACACTTCAGTGAAATGTCTGTTCCACTCTGGAGCTGCAGCTTTGTTCGGAGCAGGTTAATTGATATTCTGATGCCTTCGCTCGCCATACCCCTGTGGCTTGGTTCTGTTTTATCACACATCAAAAAGGCCGTATGCTCAGGGCACTCCGTGCACCAGTGCGGAGCTGGAGGTCTGCACAGCTGCGAGGGGTATGGTATCACAGGAGGGACAAGCACCGAGCAGATGTCACAGATGAAAAAAAAAGGAAGGAAAAGAAGCCAGCCAGCCTAGGGAACATGCGAGGCCCAGCAGAGCACGGCCTGATGCGGCACCAGCGGTTCTGCTTTGTGAGAACACTGGCCTTCGCTGCCCTCCTGACTATTATTAAAACGCAATTAGCAACTTCACACGGGAAGACTCTGTTGCCCTCTGGGCCTCTGCCTTTTTGATGCATTGCCTTTCCTCTCCTCCCCAGACCAGCGTGTGGGTGCCCCCTGGGTGTTTCTCCCAGTGCTGCCCGCCCCAGCTCCGGTTCCAACTGCAGACTCCATCCGAGGCGCTCCCTGGAGCTGATGCTGACTCCCGAGGCCCCGAGGAGGCAGTCTGGGGCTGGAGACTGGGACTCAATGCATCAGATTCACCGGGCTCCAAGCCGGAGTCAGGGCGAGCGTCACAAGAGGCATCACAGGCCCAACATTTCCTAATGAAATACTATGTGTTTTCCTAACATATAAAAGAGAAAGAATGAGATATTTTATCACCTAGAAAAGAAATGCATCTTAAAAGATCAAGTCTGGGATACTGAAGAACACTAAAGCCAGTAGGTGAGAACAAGGAGTCTACTTTGATAAACAGAAAAAAGTTGACATCAAACTGTACCAGTTACTCTGGTTTATACAAAAATATGCAAACCTTAGCCTGCCATGTAGCCTAGGGTGCCTTCCCTATTAAACTCATCTGAAAGATGACTAGCAAGAATATTTATTTCAAAGTTTAATCTCAAACCATACACCCCCCCTGCTGCCATTCCATGTTCCATGTGCGTGATCGTAGCAGGATGGGTTATTCCTTAACTTGTCTGACTCTTCCACCTGGGCAAGGTGTTAACTGGGCTTTGGCCCTTTTCTGGGCACAGCCTAACAGTGATTATGCTCATACAATGTGGAAATATTCAGGAGTGATTTTTCTAAATAACAATGTTGAATTCCACCCTTGCTAGCTAATGACACACGAGTGACATTTCTATACAAATGTGCAGATGCAGGAAGATCATTACTCCTAGGTTTGCAGGTCAGAAGCCACTGATCTCCAGGGTGTTAAAACAGAAGGGAATGTTCAAGAGGCTTTTTATTAGTTCCCAAATAGTTAAAAACATTTGAAGATCAAATTCACATCAAATGTCTGCAGTGTCCCTGAAGCCACTCCATGGAGCGAGACACAGTTTGAAGACCACATTGTCCTGTCCCCAAATGAACCAGTCTCACCCCAGCTCCCAGGCTGGGATGGCGCCAAGACACTCCACCCAGAGATAACTCGCTTTGCAAATTGACATTTACTTCTCCAGCTCAGGGGCAGTGTGCTGGGGTGACAGTGACAGACACGGGGAATCCAACATCCAGGGTCCGTTCCCCTCGAGCACGTTAGACCAACTCCATGCTGTAGACCCACCTCTTCAGAAACCAGATTAGCCCTGGAGGGTGTCGGTTTACCGTGGCGGTGAAAAGCAGTGGCTTTGGAATCAGACAGCCTGTGCCATGCCAGTGTGTGACTGTCAACCAGTCACCTCGACCCCTCTGGGCCTCACTCTCCTCTGCAAAACGGGAGCAATAATCATAATCTAGCTCACAGCTGATGGGGTAATTCAACGAGGGCTATAAACAACAAACAACAACAAAGCAAGGGAGCGCCTGGCAACAAAGAAATGACCCAAAGTTAACTAGTTTCATCATTATAATTATACTTTTGAGAAAGGTGAACTATGCTCTTTTTCTCTACCTACTTTCAAGAAAGAATCCCACTAAATTTGCAGAAAGAAAATGTATGAAAAGGCAATCTCTTGGAAAGAAGAGTAACTGAGGGGAGAGGACTTGGGAAGGGCACCTTTCGGTTGGAATGAGGGGTCTAGTGAGCTGGCCCGACTGCGGCTGCACCTGAAGCAGGGTCATCCCGCTGCCGGCAGGCTGTCCTCCCCCAGGGGAGTGTGGTCCTCCTCTGGAATCCGGCTACTCCCTTATCTGTGAGACAGGAAATGATGATAGCGCCTGCACTTCCCAGTGCTTAGGATTAAATGCAGGGATGTACCTGAAGTGGCAGCACAATGTCTGACAGACAGTAGGTGCTAAATAAATGGCTAGCTCATTGTTTTTGCAGCCTCCTGGCATATTTTTGTGGGGTGTTGTTGTTGTTGTTGTTGTTGTTGTTGTTGTTGTTATTGTCTGTGTGCGGTTTTTGGTTTTTTGTTTGTTTGGGGGTTTTTTGTTTTGTTTTGTTTTTAGTTTTTTTGTTTTTTTAGAGATGGAGTCTAGCTCTGTCGCCCAGGCTGGAGTGCAGTGATGTAATCATAGCTCACTGCAGCCTTCAACTCCTGGGTTTAAGTGATCCTCCTGCCTCAGCCTCCCGAGTAGCTGGGACTACAGGCACGCACCACCACACCTACCTAATTTTTTTGTAGAGATGGGGTCTCACTATGTTGCCCAGACTGGTCTTGAACTCCTGGTCTCAAGCCATCCTCTGTCCTCGGCCTCTCAACGTGTTGGGATTACAGGCATGAGCCACTGCATCCAGCTGACAATTTATTAATAAAAAACACACGAAACTCAGCCTAAGGACAGGAGAATGAGCCACTGCCGCCTTCTGCCGTGCCCTTCTGCGGCTGGTGTCCGCCCGCTCTCGGGAGGCCTCCCGCTTTGCTCGCTCATTGTCAGCCTCTAGCTGGGAAGAGTGACCGGTTGGTGGTGCTGAGTCCAGTCCCATTTCCAGCATCACCGTGCCTGTCCAGCACTCTCTCCTGAGCCAAAGTCCGCTGTGTTTGCTCAAACCTCAGGCTTCATCCTCCATGTTGATGATCTCTTTCCTCCCCGACTGCAGTGAGAGGGATCAGATGATGCATCACATGCCCACGAAGCACAGGGAGCGCTCGTTCCCATCCACATTGTGTGCTGCTGCTGAGCATGCAGACAGGTGGTCCACACACGCCGTGAACAAGCCCTACATCACACCAACCCGCCAGCCAGCCAGCCATGGCTGCAACAGGAGGGGCCAGAAACACCCACAAATAAGGGGGCGGTGAGTGCTTGCTCCCAGCACTCTGCCCTGCACTGCACCAAGCCCTCAGCACCCCCTGCCTCACTGTGCTGCATGCCGTGAGTTTTCTGAGTGGGGTTCAGACCTCCCCTTCTGATCCCCTGCAATGCTAACTGCATTTGTATTAGAGGAACACACAGCCCAGGGCCTCAGCAGAGCCGTTGATCAATAAAACCGCACTCCTTGGAGGAGACAAGTGACATCCATAAACCCATGAGTGTCAAAACAACTGCAAGAAAATCCTGTGTTCCTACTGTCAGTGGGATGAAAGTGGTGTAATTAATGCCAGCCCAATGACACCGCAAGGAGAAATAAAACAAACAGCTGGTGGTTCTGTGGACCAGCATCTAGCTCCTCCACTCCGTTAACAATTCCACTATAAAATACTGATTCATGTTATGGGCAGGGAAGCATAAATCTGTGCCCCCAAAAAGGAGGGGAAAGACTCTAGAAAGCCACCGAGTAAATTTGAAACTTTGGTTCCACAGTCAGAAGTATGCTACGTTATCTCCCCTTTATTGTGAAATAACTGAGTCTCTGTGACATTAAATGAGACCTAAAAGAAGTCTATGAATACAAAGTAGAATTTTGCACTCTGTCTACAGTAAAGGAGACACCCCCAGCCAATACAGTCACTTTTGGGGCTGGAGGTGTGACCCTGCTTCCAGCACACGTCAGAGACCTTATGCCTGACTCCAGGAAGTGGGGGATGTGGTTGGGATTCGGCAGAATGGTCAAAGTTTTGCATTTGATAATGGCGCTTTTTCTTCAGCTCCAGGAGGGAGATTATGCAGAACCAGACATTTTGAACCTGATGCATTTCTAGGTCTATTTTTCTGTTTGGTAACGTGTGTGTCCCTCCTCTGGGCCAGTGGGTGGGCTCCCTGTGCGCAGCCTCCTTATCTGTGGAGGAGGATGACTGCAGCTCTTGCCACCTACCTGCCCCTGCCGGCTCTGTTTTGAGCCCTACACGACCTAGAATAGTCCTGGTGCACAGCACGGGCCACAGACGTTTTAGTTACTGGAAACCTCGTAGGACAGTCATGAGGATTCCATGGGGAAAGGTGCCAGACGCCGGGACGTGCTGGCTGACCAACATTTGTATCTTTCCCGGCTCTTTGCCACCTGCCTTTGGGCTCAGTGTGGCCTTCCTTCTTCTTCTCCCAAGATCGCAGGCCCGAAGAGTCCTGGGGCAGGGTAACATCCTTTCAACATGCAAAGTAGAGGCCTGTTCCCATCCCTTTATCCAACCACGAGTCCAGAGGATGGGCTCTGTCGTTCACCCTTTGCTTTCAGTGGGGGAGTCAGGAGGACTTCTGGATGCGTTGCTGGGGAGCAAGAGGAGATGTCTAGAATTTATTAACCAAAACGCAGACGGGGGTAGCGTTCCTCCGCAGCATGGTTCAGCAGCACCAGGGAGGATGCAGCAGGTCTAGTTTTTGTTAGTCATGGTGTGGCGTCAACTCGGGTGGGGGCTCTGAGCATTGTGGCTGAGGAAAGAGCGCTGTGTATCAGTTCCTATTGCTGCCTAACAACCTTAATGGCTTTAAACAACAACCTCGCTATCTCACAGTCCCGTGGTCAGGAGGCTGAGCGCAGCTCGGCTGGGTGCTCTGCTCGTGCTGCGAGGCTGCAGCCAAGGTGTCAGCTGGGCTGTGTTCTCACCTGGAGGCTTGGCTGAGGGAGAATCCTCTTCCCAGCTCACTTGGTTGTTGACAGAACCCACTTCCTGGCTGGTGTATGACTGAGGGCTCGCCCTTTTGCTGGCTGGAGGCTGCAGGCTTCCAGCAGTCCCTGGAGACCACCCATGGGGGCTTCTCCAGCACAGCCGCCTGCGCCATCGTGCCAGCAGGGAAGATCTCTCTCAGTCTGCTAAGACACATTCTTACCTAACGTGATGCAATCGCAGGAGAGACACCCCCTCACCTTTGCCACGTTCAACTGGACCTGCCCCGACTCGGCATGAGGGGATTACACAAGGAGTGGATACCAGTAGGTGGGAATTGCTGGGAGTCGCTTGGGGTCTGGCCGCTGTGTGCAAAGGCCCTGGGGCAGGGCGGGGACAGGGGGCACTGGAGGAGGAGGAAGGCGGTGGGTGCCGAGGGTGTGGATGAGAGAAGTCTAGGGGTGACGCTGAGCCACAGGCAGGCCCAGGACACACGGGGCTCCAAGAAGAATGGGAAGCAAGGGAGGGCCACATTCTCTTTGGATAAAATAATCTTCTCTATGAATAAAATAATCTTCAGAAGGACATACTTCCAAGAAAGTGTTAACATTAGTTGCCTCCAGGGAAGCTACCAGGGGGCTAGGGAACAGGAGTGAGGGGGGCGTCAGTGCCTTCTGAATTTTGAACCATATGAATGAATGTATTGCAGTTAAGAAAGAAATTCATTCATTTTTTAAGAAAGCGATCCCTCCGGCGGCAATATGAAGGAAGGAGTGGGAAGAAATCAGGGTAGCTGCAGGGAGATGGATTAGGTGCCACATAAAGGAGGGGATTCTTAGGAATTCAAATAAAATGGAGCACAAACAGTGACTATGGTCAAAGCAAAATTTAGAATCTCTAGTTTTGAGGCTTTCCCCCCAAATTTCCAGAACTCACTGCTGTAGTTTTTGGCTTTCCTTTGCCATAGAGATGTGGTCTGAGGGCCTGGGCACATTGTGACCACAAGACCTTGACTGTCCCTAACGAATGGATAATGGGTCTCCCACAGACCGCCGCCTCCTTTGACAGCTCCGATACAAAGTGCTAATTTCTCCTTCTCTAATGCATTTGATGGTCACCTCAAAAAAAATTCTTCAAAGAGATTGCATTAGACAAAAAAAAAAGAAAGAAAGAAAGAAAGAAACCCCCCCAGCATTAACTACAGAATCCTGATGGGCCATGATTGCATTATTTTCCCTGAACACTATTCCCTGCATTCTTTTTGTGCTCTAAATTACCAATTCTAGTCCCTGTGTAGCTAAATAATAATAATTACCATATAAATGAATATGCATATGTGTCATTTTTCTCCCTAAAAGCAAGAAAGCCTGTTTATTTTGGATGAGGGTTTGTTTTGTTTTTGAACAACCAAAGCACATAATTAGAAGCCTAACCTCTTACTCTTGAAATCCTGTCTCCACCGGGAAGAGATGAAAAGGTACTGGATGCCCCTTGAAGGTTAGAAGAAATTTTAAAACAAATTGAAAGAGATATTTCTTTACTCTGCAGGTAACAATGGCTTGGGTGTGATCAAGATCATAGACTGTAGGGCCAGAAGGGGCTTCCGTGCTCAAGCCCAACCCTGTGGTCTTACAGGTGGGGAAACTGAGGCCTACGGAAGTGAAGCTCTCACCAGAGTAACACTGCCCATGCCCCCAAGAAGCAGCCTTTGAAACAAGAACAGAGGGGCTGACCGCACACTGTCGTGCTTGCCTCTTGGCTCTGGGCTCATCTGCAAGTCCTCACTTCTGTGTCTGTGCAAAGGGGTAGTGACAGTGCCGCCTCTACGGGGCTGTTGTAAAGACCCGGTCAGGTACCAGACACAACACACGGCCCTGGCTGCACGAGCAACCCTCCCAATCAATGGTAGCCACCAGAAATATAACAATTGCAGCCTCTCTGCATAGTGCCAGGTGCACCTGCAACGCGATGTAACGGATAACGTGCCAGGCCAGGCGTCCAGACAAGAACTGCTACCATCATCAACATAATCATAATGATAACAAGGTTATAAATATTAATATAATCAATGTATTAATTATAATATCACGTAAGCATAGATCGTGTAATATAACTAATGATGTCAATAATAGTATAATTGCTAATGCAAACAGTTCGATGACGGTGGTGGCTGTTGGTGAGGACCGGGGGTGCTTGGTCTTGCACACTGTGCGCTGCAGCCACACTACGCAAAAACGTTGTGCAGACCAAGCTTTTCAACAAGGCCAAGAAGTGGTTATAGAAGTTAAATGCACGTTTGAGAGACTATTCTAGATCATTGAGGGCACCTTTGGGAAATTATCTGAAATTACAGAGAAAACCACCATATTTTCCCCAGAAACTATCACTCAGTGACATACAAAGATTAAAAAGACAAAAGATCATAGAAGCAAACTTGTCCAGGCCACCTGGATCCTATGTCTAAACCATGTGGCATTTCTTAGGTCTCAGAATGGGGGAAGAAGGGCAGCCTGAGTTTACAGGGGTGTGTGCGGCCGGCAGGACACACACGTGACCATTCAACACCACCACCCGAGCCTCTCCGTGTCTGGACTCCAGGTGGAAATGCTTACACGCCAGAAACACTTAAGTTGGGATGTAGTAATCTGTAACAATATTGTATACCAAATGGTGGCATTTCCTATGTTCTGAGGTTGGAAAGGATGGTGACTTAGAGGGTTGCTTGGTGGTCCTCAGACAACTCAGCTTCCATGCCACTTGGTTCAGGGTCACCAATGATGTGACAGTGAGTTTCTCCCTTCCCTCCTGTCTTTCCTCCCTGCCCCATCCCGCCCTTGGTCCCCTGTGACGGCTGGGAGGCGTGTACTGGTGAGAGGGGCCCACAGTGGCAGCTCCACGGCAAGGCCCCTTCCTGCTGTGCTTTTCTAAGCCTGTCTGCAGCTGGCATCGGGACCGCATGCCTGGCTTATTTATTTCGTTTATCGTCTGTCTCCCCACGACTGGAATTTGTGTTCCTCGAGAGCAAGGCATTTACCTCTTTTGTTCAGTGCTTTGGCCCCCATGCTTATAAAAGTAAAGATTTGTTGCATAAGAGAATAAATGAATGGACAAATGAGTACTTTTAGGAAACACTGGCTGGGGAGGCAGGTGGGCCAACAATTCCTGGCAAGGCATTTGGTAATGACAGTAGTGGAGGGACACATGTTGGTGCATGGGGACATGTGGGGGCCTGTGAATGGCGCAAAGTGTGGCCGAGTAGACAGGCTTTGCACAACCTTGGAGCTCTTCACCGGGGCTGCCCAGTATGGCCTGACAGCCCTCGAATCAAAGTGCCAGCTCTGTGCACCACGAGCCTGGGTCAACACTGGCCAACCCTGCTGCTGCCCACCGTGTAGCTGTGGGCACACCTCAGGTCCTGCATCTATAAAATGGGCACAACAGTTACACTGACCATGCAGGGTCATGTGAGGGGCTGCAGCAGTGGGCATGGTGCTGGGGTGCGTGTTCAGTTCAGGTCTCCAGCTTTTCTCAGAAGAGGTGCAGGGTCTGAGCAGAGGAGCTGGGCCCGCCGGCCCTCCTGCCTGCCTGGACCCCGGAGCCCTCTGCCTTCCAGTGGTCAGCTGGGCTCCAGCTCCAGCCTCTGCTGCACCAAGGCAGCCAGTCAAAGCAAACACTCTTGACCGTGAGGAAGGGCCTGGGAAAAGAACAGCCAGATGCAGAAATTCCTGCTCAAGTTCCTAGATCACAGGTGGTTTGGGGTCATAGCATCTTAAAAGTAAATTTTAAAAAGGGAATTTACAGCCTGGTGGGAGAAGTCCTGCTGCCTTGGCTAAGACTGAGATGAACCCTGGAGCCACCTCTGTTGGGACTTTTGTTTGGAAGGGGTGGCGACTGTGGTTCACAGGAAGCCCACATTTTCCAGGACAGGTGCTATTCCTGGGGGTGGGAACTGCAGACTTACTCCCTTCCCAGGGTCGCAAAGCCTAAAACGTTGACTATCTGGCCTTTACAGCAAACGTGTGTGCACCCCTGATTTAGAACAGCCCCTGAGCTCTGGGTACTCGTCTACACCTGGGCCGAGGGCCACCAGCTCACTGTGAACAATCTGGGGTCAGAGGGAAACACACTGTTCAGATCCGGTTTTGAATCCCAGACTGCAGCTTGTGACTGCCTCCTAATTTAGATCCCACGGCTGAGGAACACACAGCAAGCCTGTGAGAACCGCTACTCACCTGCCAGCAACCAGAAAGATTCCCAGGGATCTTTTCAGATTTGGGGCCTCCCAAACCAATTTTTGAGGGAGAGACAAAGAAAGAGAGCAATAGACTGTCTCTATGTCCACACATGTGTACACATGTATGTTTTTTTCTTTTTTAAAAAAAGCACACAAGTTCTGGTTCTGGGCAAGACGGAGTAAGCACACCTTGTTGCCCCCGCTGAAAGCAGCTGTAAAACATGCAGAGAACACATGTGGCAGCTATTTGAGGCCTCAAAAATTATCCAGCAGTAGGATGAGAAAACCAGAATTCTAAATGCCACCAAACCAGTGTCTCCTGACCTAGTCTTACGGCAACCTGAAACCCGAAAGTGGGCACCAAATGGGGACAGAGAGGGTCAGGAGGAAGAATGGAAAAGGTACTCCAGACACTGAGAGAGAGTGGGAGAAATCTCTGTGGCTTTTTCCTCTTCTCTACTCTGCAGCTGCAGTGGCACAGCTGTGACAAACGGGACCTGCAGGTCCCTGAAACTCGGAGGGAGGGGACACTTCCTCTCCTGTCCCAAGAGATGTAGCAGAGCCCTGTTAACTTTTCCTCTCTCTGTCCCCCCACCCCTTGGCCCTGATCATGGGTGCAGTCCCAGGAAGCATGTGGCAAAGCAGGAGAAATAAAGCCCCAGCTTTCTGGTCAAAAGACCAGGAAGAGGAGCACCGGGCAACTGGAAGTTTCCAGGGCGATAGCGGAGAGGGGCACTCAGAAAAGCAACCAAATACAGTTGTTTATGGATTCGCAGGCTCACCTTCAAGCTGCGTGTGTGGCCCTGAACGCTTTCCAAAGACACTGAGAAATGACCTGTGGCAGAGATCACTGCCCAGGGCTGCCTGAGTGGTGCCCACGTGGCACAGAGCAGCACAGCATTGCATGGTCATGGCTCAGTCCCCGCGCGGCACCGCAAAGGTGCTGGAAACAGGCCTGACGGTAAAACCACAACCTGCAGAGGCCGGGTTGGAATTTGTAGCCTGGACTTAGCTGAATCGGTCACTTGCTAAGACAAAAATATCAACATTCATCACAGGATTTAGATAAGACCCAGAGTTTCATGACAGCATTAAAAATGTCCAGGATACAAAATTACTCAACACAGGGAGAACCAGGGAAACCTCTACTCACATGGGAACAGATAATGGACATCACCACCAGTATGACTCAGAGGTTGGAATTATCAGGCAAAGACTCTATAGCAGCTATTATTAAAAAGCTCTGTGGGGTGCGGTGGCTCACACCTGTAATCCTAGCACTTGGGAGGCCAAGACGGGCGGATCATTTGAGTTCAGGAGTTCAAGACCAGCCTGAGCAAGAGTGAGACCCCGTTTCTACTAAAAAAATAGAAAGAAATTAGCTGGACAACTAAAAATATATAGAAAAAATTATCTGAGCATGGTGGTGCAGGCCTGTAGTCCCAGCTACTTGGGAGGCTGAGGCAGGAGGATTGCTTGAGGCCAGGAGTTTGAGGTTGCTGTGAGCTAGGCTGTCACCACGGCCCTCTACCTGGGCAACAGAGTGAGACTCTGTCTCAAAAAATAAAATAAATAAAAAGCTCCAACTAGTAAACAGATGGAAAGACAGAAAGTAGCCAAGAAACGAAAGGTAGGAAGAAGAAGCAAACAGAATTTTTAGAAGTGAGAAATACAATAACCAAAATAAAAAAACTCACTGGATGGGCTCAATAGTGGAATGAAAGGAAAGAAGAGGAAAGATTCAACAAACCTGATCTAGTTCAATACAGATGACTAAATCCGATCAACAGAAAGGAAAAAAGATAGAAGGAAAATAAAAAACAGAACAGAGCCTCAGGGGCCTGTGGGACAATACCAAAATGTTCACATCATTAGAGTTTCAGAAGGAGAGGAGAAAGAGCATGGTGTGGGGAATTATTTTAAGAAATAGACCAGCCTGAGCGAGACCCTGTCTCCACCAAAAATAGAAATAAATTATCTGGACAACTAAAAATATATATATAGAAAAAATTAGCCAGGCATGGTGGTGCATGCCTGTAGTCCCAGCTACTTAGGAGGCTGAGGCAGTAGGATCGCTTAAGCCCAGGAGCTTGAGGTTGCTGTGAGCTAGGCTGACGCCACGACACTCACTCTAGCCCAGGCAACAAAGTGAGACTCTGTCTCAAAAAAAAAAAAAAAAGAAAGAAAGGCAGAAAACTGCTCAAGTTTGGAGAAAAACAATAAACCTATAAATTCAAGGAGTTCAGCAAACACCAAAAAGAATAAACTCAAAGAAATTTATACCAGACATATCATAATTAAATTAGTGAAAACTAAAACCAAAGAAAAAAATCCTAAAAGTAGCCAGATAGAAATGATGCACTACTTATAAAAGAATCTGAATGACTGTACATTTTTCATCAGACAACACAGCAGTCAAAAGTAAGTGGAACTGGCCGGGCGCGGTGGCTCACGCCTGTAATCCTAGCCCTCTGGGAGGCCGAGGCGGGTGGATCGCTCAAGGTCAGGAGTTCGAGACCAGCCTGAGCGAGACCCTGTCTCTACTAAAAATGGAAATAAAAATTATCTGGACAACTAAAAATATATATAGAAAAAATTAGCTGGGCACAGTGGCGCATGCCTGTAGTTTCAGCTACTCGGGAGGCTGAGGCAGGAGGATCGCTTAAGCCCAGGGGTTTGAGGTTGCTGTGAGCTAGGCTGACGCCACGGCACTCACTCTAGCCCGGGCAACAGGGGAGATCGAAGGACAGGCGGCAGGAGTTGGGGAGCCCCCATTCTCGCTCTGCCCCTGCACGGTTTGGCAGTGGTTTGTTTTGCCACCTGCCTACGGCAGCCTGTCCCCTAGGGCTCCCGCAGCTCTAAGTCACCCTCTCCCTGCCCCTCCAGGTCCAGGGGCATAACAGCTCCCTGCCACTGCCAGTTCCGGCCGCGTAACCATCGCTGGTCAGTGGCCTTAACTCTCCCACACTTTGCAATCGTCCTCTCATTAAATGCTCTCCTGTGACCCCTCCAAGGGGGAGCCCTGATGGATCCTCCCAATTCCACGCTGTTCCTTTTCCCCCAACAAAGGTGAAGTCCACGTCTGCAGATTGACCTTGGCCAAGCTTCTGTGTGTCTGCTTGGCCTTCCGCGTGTGCCTCTGTCTTCTCCCCACTGGGAGATGAACCGCCCCTCACCCTCCCCGCTAATTCTGGTACCACGGCCCCAGCTCGCTGGCGTCTTACCCGCCTGATGCAGTCCTCTTGGGCCAGGCGTTCCTTGATCAGCCGGACAAGCAGCGTGCTGGGAACTGTCTAAGGGAAAGACCACACGGAATGAGGGTCCAAACTTGCATCTTGGAGCTTAAAAGGACACGCACTGGCAGGTGTCCCTGACTGACCACCCTGCCTCTGTGAAGCCTGGGCCTGCCACCTGCCTCACCCTCCTCCAGCCTCCACTGCCGCACCTGAAGCCTTGAACTTTCTCCCCTAGCCAGCACCTCTTTGATGGTCTCCCCACCACGTGTCCTACCCTTCTCCTGTGCTCTGGCCAGAATGTCCTCCTCCCCGCAGTGATCCCAGAGTGCCCACAGAGGCTCAGCCCCAAGCGCCACTGCCTGCAGGACACCCTCCCAGCCCGGGTTGGGTACTGCTTCCCATGCCCCATAATCCTGGATGGCAAACTCTGTTCTCGCACTAACCACGTGGCAACCCAATGGCCTGCCCAGGTGTCTGTGTTCCCAGCAAGTTGCAAAGTCCCTTAAGGAAAGGGACTGTGTCTTATTGTCTCTGCACCCCAGACAGTGTGTGGGAGGGGCCAGCCCTAGAGCCCAGGAGAGGCGAGTGTGTAGTCTCCTCCCTGCTCCACGGTCCAGGACCTCACACTGGTAACCGAGATGGCCACGGTGGGAGTGTTTACACCACAGAGACGGGCAAATGCTGCAAAAATGCTGTTTCCCTGGAAAGCTGGTTGTTACATTTTGACCAGCAGACCACAGCCCCAGCCCCAAAGTAGTGTCAAGGACATAGGAAGCGCTGCTGACTGATAAACTAATGAAGCTTCAAATTCCTTAATTCATACAATGAGGAATACTAAGGCTGGCTGGCACTTGCTGAGCACGTACTATGTGCCAGGCACTGGGCCAAGCACTACATTATTCAGTTTTTATTACGATTCTGGATGATCTGCACTATTTTTATCCCTTTTTTGTAGATGAGGAAGGTGAGCCTCAGAGAGGTTAGGCCACTTCCCCAGGGTTACACAGCCAGGGAGGAGAGAGGCAGGACTTGCACACACGCAGGTCTAGCCAGAGCGCCGGCCCAGCCAGGCTTGGGAAGGACAGACAGGCTGGGGATGCCCGCGGGGAGGAAGGTGAAGACAGTCTTCCTTCTGCTTTCTCTCCTCTGAACTCTCTCTCTCTGACCAGAATCCATACCCCAATTTCCACAACCAAGCCTGATCTGAACCTTCTCACGAAGCCTCCAACACTGCAGAGCCAATGTCCCTGGAAAACGCACACCTGAGCACTCCCTTGATTTGAGATCACTAAGAGCTGGGGCTTCTCCCCAGCCCCCCAAGTATTCTGCCAGGGGAGACTCGCAGGCCAGCCCCAAACCACACACCCCAGGCTACATCAGGGCCAGATCGGCCTCCTGGGAAGAGCGGGGAGGGGTCCCAGCTGCTGCTGGCCGTGCAGTCGGGTGCCACACAAGGCAAGGCAGGGAAACCCCTCACACTGCTCCTCCACGCAGGCCCAGGGGGACGAGCGTCTTTCCTCATTTCCCAAAGGGCCCTTAGGGCTGGGGGTGGCCCAGCGCTGCAGGAGAAAAGTTGTGACCTTTAATTCTAGAACCCACATTTGTGAGGGTTCAGGGTGACCAGCTCCTGCCTCCATAAAGCTGTCGTGCCTGCCTTGAGTGCTGTCAGAGCATCTAAAGGACAGAGAGCTGGGACATCACAGAGCTTCTCCAGCAGGCTGTGTGAAGCCTTCGGGGCCTGCTGGCTTGAAGTGGTGCTTTAATGAGTGTCCTGCACAGGGCAGAACTTGTCCACGCTTTGTTTCACTGTGTCTGGTGGCAAGGCGGGGGAACAGATAGACTTCGGCCACCTCCAACTATTGAGGTTTGGCATTTTTCTACCCTCGAATAACTTATTATCTGTGCCCAGTGAACCAGCTGGAATGCCACTAGAACGTGACCAATTCAGACGGAGGATCTGAGAGAGGGGGAACCCGGCACCAGCCCATGTAGGGAAGCTGGGGTGGGGCATGGAGGGTCCCTGCAGGGGCTCGGTTCCGGCACATTCAGATTCCCCCAGTTCTCACGGAGGCAGCCTCCTGTCCTGCCCTTTCCTGGAGCTATGTGAATGGGCTCCCTGGTAAGAGCAGGCTGCACTGGGCACGGGAGGTGGACATGAAGGACCTCCTCCCTCCTCGGGGCACCAAGGCATTCAGGGCGACCGGCTCACGGGGCAGGGACCGGCACGGGGATAGGGGAGGGCGAACGCGTGCTCCTGACTGCAGGCGGCTAATGCTGGCTTCAGGAGGAGGACGGGGACAGTGAGGGCAAACTGGCCCCTGGAGGCCCTGCCAGACCGCTGCAGTGGTGGACCCGGCCGCTCACGGTCTGGGCGCTGGCTGCCCACTGAGGGGCCCTGCACAAGTGGTAGCCCTCTGAACCCCTCTTTCCTCGTCTGTGAATGAGACAAGGAAAACGTGCTCCCAAGAGCTGCTGAGGTGACATATGAGCTGAGCGCGGGACGCAAGGCTCAGTGCTGTGCAGTCACCAGCCCCGCACTCTCCATGCATCCCGCCTGCTCCTTCCTCACCCTCCAGGACGACTGCACGAGGCCCCGCTCTTCTCAGGGGAGCCACGGGGCCTGGTCTGCCTCGCCCTCCTGGTAGTGCCTACCAGGGGCCAAAAGTCTCCCCACCCCGCCCGCGTCTCTGATGAAGGACATGGAAGTGGAAATAAATTCCACACACTGAGCCCACCGCCGGGTGGGGCTCCCGGACGGCCCTTCTCGCGTGGAGCAGAGACTCGCCCCCGGCATCAGAGCTCGCCCCGCCTCTGCCCAGGCCAGGCCCCTCCTCCTGGCTACGTAACAGCTGCTGCCCTCCAGCCAGCTGACCTTGGGCAAGTCGTGACCTCTTTAGGCCTCACGCACCTCACCAGTTGAAATCAGTAATAATACTGTAGTTTTTGCTTTTATTTTTCTTTTCCATACACCCCACTTCCAGTAGCACAGTTCCCCAGAGTTCCTTTGAGGAGTCACCCTCTTGCTCGTCAGTCTGT
This sequence comes from Lemur catta, assembly GCF_020740605.2. NCBI lineage: Eukaryota > Metazoa > Chordata > Mammalia > Primates > Lemuridae > Lemur > Lemur catta. Next base: position 3,898,830 of record NC_059137.1, on the reverse strand, counting down.
ATGGTTTAGGTGGGGTCAGTTCCACCCTCAGATCCAGGGGAGGGCCCTGACTGGTCCAAGCTGGGCAGCATATCCCACCCCTTGCCACTGTGATTGCTTCAGAGGCTGCCTGTGACCCAGTCCCAGCCAGCAAAAGTCAGGCCCAGGAGGAAAGTGCAACCCTACTTTCCACCAGATGGAAGCTGGGGGAATGTAAGAGCTGGAGTTTCGCAGCCACTTTGCAGGCATGAGAGGTGTGCAAGTGAATGAGGCCAGCACAAAGGGAAAGAGAGAAACCAGGCTCAGCTCCAGAATGGCTTTTCCTGGGATGTGGAATTGGACGAAAAAGACAGAGCAGCCAGCAAGGGAAGGAGGAAGCACCTCTGCTGGGAACCAGACTTATAATGTGTTCGCCTGAACGTTACGGGGCCACCATGTTGTTATGAAGTGGACGGCAAAAGTCAAGAGTGAAGGCAAAAGGCAGCGAGAGAATGAATGAATGGCGCCTAGAGAACAGAGAGTAGAGAGGCAAGAAGGAGGCTGGCCGGCATCCAGTCAGTCCCTGGTTCCGACATCTCTGATAGCTCTGAGTCCTTATAATACTGTCCCCCAGCACCTCACATTCTTGCGTAAGCCAGTGGATCCCGCAACAGGATCCTGGCAGGGTTGGTTAAGGCACAGACTGCTGGGCCTCACCCCGGGAGTTAGATCCGCAGGTCTGGGGTAGAGCTGAGAATTTACATTTCTAACGAGTTTTCATGTAATGCAGGGATCACACCTGGGAACCAGTGGCTTAAGTCAACCCCAAAACCGAAGAACCCCACGCATCTGGGGGAAGTCGCTGGAGAGGGAGGGCATCTTTCTGTTAGTGTTTGTTTCCTCCCAAGTATCAGGAGCTTCCCCAGGTTGGTGAGGGAGGGGCTGGGCAGGAAGCAGCCCTGCCCTTCCCCCCCGCATCACCCCTCCCCCGCTTCCTCTCTCCTCCCATCCCTTCCCTTCTTTCGAGTCCCCTTGGGTCCCCTCCCACCACGGGCAGAGCTGCTTTCCATCCTGAGGACATTTTCCCATTTTCCTGAGATTCATCTCCCCTCCCTGACGACACCCATTCAGGAGGCAGCATTTAAATAGGTATGGGGACATTACAGGGTGCCAGCTGGGGATGCAGGGGGGTGCCAGCCAGTCAAAGAACACAGGTTGAAAGGTGGCAGGTCCTGGTGGGGCACAGCGCCCCCTGCAGCCTGCGCAGCAGGGGGACAGGCCGGTGGCTTTGAGCACAGCTACTCCGAGCGCCCCCCTGCCGCTCCCAGCCACTGTGCTGTCTCAATGCCAGCTTTGATGTGTCACATCAGCAGCAGGGGCTTTCAGGGGGCTGCTTCTCGAAGCCCTGCCAAACTGTCTTTGCAGGAATCATGCTTCCCTCCTTCCAGAACTCTGTGATGCTCTCCCACCCCAGCCCTCCAAAGCCTGGCATTTGGGGGAGAATCAGGGACAAGTTGATAAAGCCCAGTGGGGCTGCTCCTGTCACAGAGGGGCTCAGCCCCTGGTACAGGCCCCTCGTCTGCCTGCCCGGTGGCACCGCAGCACCCAGCTGTGTCCCTGCCCTTAAGGGCAGGATTGGCTGCATTTGCTGCAGTTTGGACCTTCTTCTCTTCCCCTCCAGCTCCCAGAGACAGCTTTGGGGGCTCCCTGGGGCCCAGGGGCAGAATCACCAATCTGCTAACCCACGCTGCCCCTCCCCGGAAGGATGCTCTGCTTTGCTGTTCAGGGGCAGCTGAGAGTGGGGGTCCCAACACTGGCTCTGCCCTGCAGGGTGTCATTTAATTCCTCCAAGCATGAGAAATGGAAAGCCTGAGGAACATGGGAAGGACATGAGCCTGTGTCTCATGTCCCATCACCAGGCCCCACTCTCAGTGACCCTAATGTCCCTGTGTCACCATAGTGGGTGATACCTGCTCAGAAGTCATGGGCATTTTGAGCTACAGTATGAGCTTCAGGGACAGGTGGGGAGGGGAAGAGTGGAGGTCGTCTGTCCCACCCTCACCTGCTCTCCCTGCAGGGGCTCCTCCTGGTAGTGGAGGAAAGCCCGGCATTGGACTTGAGCTCCCCTAAGAACTGATCAGAGAATCCTTTAAAGACAGCTATCATTTTAAAGTTTCTGCTGCTGCTTGGAGTTGTCAGAGCAGGTTAGGAGATAGCAGGAACTGTCTCCTAGAGCCTGGAAGGCAGAGACAGGAGATTTCAGGGACAGGAGGAAGAGGAGGGAGGGGAGAGGACAGGCTTTGAAGGAAGAGAGCCGAGCCCACAGCGTGGCACGCAGACAGGCTCATGGAGGGAGGTGGCAGTGAGACAGACCCTGGGATGGAGAAAGGCCAGTGGATTTTAAAAGGAGCCCCAGAGACTGGTGCTCAGGTTCGCCTGGACTGTAGTTACCCTCCTCTGCTCTGTTCCACACCACCACCTTGAGTGGCTGACTTAGGGAAGAGAGGGCATTCGCACTTTGTCCCAGCTCAGCCTCCAGAAAATGAGAGCAGTGAGGCTGGCTGGAGAGGGATGGCCAGAGGCGATGGTGACATCCAGCAGGGCTTGGAATTAAGAGCTGATGGGCTGTTCCCCAGAGATTCTCAGGACTATTTGGAGGTGACTGTGTTTCTTGTGTGCAGCAGATGCAGGATAAGGGCTCAAGTTCTTTCATTTGAGTATTAAAAAAAATTGGTGACTCTAGGCAGCTGGTGCACTTGGGGACATCAGGCTACATCAGATTTAAAATTTGTAAACAGAATGGAAAACTGAAGTTATGAAGAACCCAGCCTTGGGAAGGCATCCCTGCTCCTTCCTGTCCAACCAGCCTTCAAATTCAAAGCTCAGGTCATTTATTCATTCAACAAACATGGGCTGTTGTACTCTAATGTAACAGTTGATGCAGAGGATACTTTGACTTAGCAGTAATTGTGTTATAGAAGTAATAACTGCAATAAGAAAAGGCGAGTGGTGCTTGAGGTGGGTTCTCAGCTGGTCTATGTTAGAATTCCCTGGGGAACGTTTTTTAAAAATGTTGAAGGCTGGCCCTACTCCTGGGATTCGGACAGAGTCTGGGTGGGGCCAAGGTGATTCCAACGTGCTGCCAAGATTGAGACCCTCTGGACTAGGCAGTTTCAAAACTGCAAATACATATTCTTCCTACAAGAATTTCAATAATAAAGGTTTTTTTCTTTTTGCAGTAGAAATCTCAGGCTTGTGCACATAAAGGGCCAGTACCTGAGAGTGGGCTCCTCACCCCCGGCCTGGGGCCTGCCTCACCTGAGCCTTTCTGTGGTGTTCATGATGGCAAACTAGACCGTGGGCTTAGAGACAGGAGCAGCAGAAGCAGGGGAAGGAAAAAGATTTGGCAGAAGAGGTGAATTCAATTAACTCACTAAAGAGGAGGAGCGTGGAGCAAAGGGGGCCTTGGGCTGGGCTCCCAGGTGGGGCATTTGGGGGGTGACAGGGGCCTGCAGAGAAGGTGCCAGAGCTGCTGCACCAAGAAGAAAAGGTGGGGGCTTCAGTAGTATTTTTCAAAATGATGTCCCTTTCATGGAGTCATTTTGACATTCATCTCGGTAGCCTTCGCCATGTCCTTGGGTCTCTGGCCCCTTCAGAAAGAGTCATGGAGTCAACAGCTAAACAAAGTCACATGATGATCAAGGAGTGGGTCACCAGCCAAAGACCTCACTGGAGTTGCCCGGCGACAGCCACCATCGCCAGGGCATTAAGCATCTCTTCCGGCTCAGACCCAGAAGAATGGAAGGGGTCAGATGGCCAGCTGAGGAGGAGGCTGGAATGATGCTGCCCTGGGAGTGTCTATAACCCAGGGTGACGGAGGGAGGGCCTGGGAACACCAAAGCTGTCTCTTCAAGGAGATTTGTAACCCTGACCAGACGCTGGTGAAATCACTGGTGAGTTTTCAAGGTGTGATAATGTGTGCACGTGTTTAAAACAGGGCCCTTATCTTCTGGAGAGCGGAGATAAATGAAGTCCCCCCAAGTGAGACAAGCTATTCAGAGCTTGCTGTAGCAAGGGAGTCGCCACTACCGTGTGTGTTTGGCAGACTCAAAGGCAGGCAGAGGAGTGGGAAAAGTTTCTAGAAAAAAAAAAGGGATGGCTCTGGGCATGCCTTGATGGAGGCTGCTGGCCTGGGGAAGCTGGTGGCTCACGGGAGCGGGTCGCCAGTGGGGTTGGGCAGGGGCGCATGGTTGGCTCTCTCTGGCTGGTCCTACGTTGGAAGCAGGGAAACTAACTAGAGAAGCTGTCAGTGACCAACCACGTCCTGGCCATTTTGGATTGATTGTTCCGGGGGTTACTGTGCGGCTTCCTGGATGGTTGGCAGAAAGGGCAGTCTGACTTCCTGCAAGTCTGACCCGCGGCAGGCTGGCTGCCCGGACTGGCTCTCGCAGGCCCTGGGGTGGTTCCCTGGGCAGGCTGCTGCACACTGTGGGTCAGAGTGCTATTTTTATGTAAGGTCTGGCCATTGTCCACAGGGAATCAGCATTCAGTCTCTCAGTGGACATGGACTAAAACATCTACAGATGAAGTGAAATGCTGTCTGGGTTTGCTTTGAGACACCTGGGGCAGGGGCAGTCGGCGAGTGCAGAACATGAAACCAGGCTGCCAAATGTTGGCTGAAGCGGGTGATGGATCCATGGAGGTTCCCATACTGTTCTCACTGCTTCTGAACGTCTTTACGGTATTTCACGATGATTAGTTAAAAACAAGCAAACAAGCTGTTTCCAATCCCTGGCCAACTCGAATCCCCTGTTCCCCAAGGGGCACTCCTGCCCCTGTGGGTTTCATGACACTTGTCCCGATTCCAGGCTCTCCATGCCTTGGAATGACAGCGTGCCCTGTGGGAAGGCTTTGCTTAGTGGTTATAGCTCCACGGAGCCCCTAAATCTTGTAGCCTGTGCCCCCTTCCCAGCCCAGAGCCAGTGCCCAGGACTTAGTAGGCACTCAGAATTAATCTAAATGAATTCGTAAATGAATTAGTCAACTAAAACACCATTAACTGGTTGAATGAAGGCTCCCTGGCCCGTATCTTGGCTTGGTTTTTTTTTTTTTATGGTGCGGTCAGTCTCCCCTCCCACTGGAAGCTCCCAAGGCACAGAGAAGGAATTCGTCTTTGGCTTTCCCACAGCACTGCAGAATAGCGCTTGGCAGACCATAGGTAATTAGGAAGAATTTCAGAAACCACTTGGAAATGCCTAAAATGGAGATGTCTTAGCTAATACCAGCAACATAAGAGAATTCCGCTTAGGAGGGCAGAGCGAAGATTAGTAGGAGAAAAGAAGGTATTTGAAGGTATTACTGCTACTTGCAAAAACAGCCATAAAGACGCCAAATGAGCAGACAATTTAAAGAGGACGTTTAGCGAGAGGCCTGGCCTGGCCTGGGCTGGCAGCAGCCGCGCCCTGCTGTGCCCACTCTGCTCTTCAGAACCTTTTATTCCTTCATGAGGCCTGATGTCCTTGGCTTTCATCTTCCCTCCCCCCGTATTTCTGAACCAAGGAACCCCAAGAAGACACCCTTGAAAGCACTTCGATGTGGTCTGAAATATGTTGATGATTAGCGTAATGAAACCCAGGAGGAATTTCCTTAAACTCCCTCCACTCTGTTGAATTTTATAAACCTAATAAAAGCATCTTTATCCTAGAAATAAGCCTACCTCTCCCCTAAAAGCTTATCTTCTGCAGAAAGTGAAATGACCACTTTCTTTCTAAAATCATATTCCTACCTGCAAAGGCTGGTGTCCCCCCAGGCGGTAGCCACACGCTCTGACTCACCTGTGGGTAGCTGACCCTGCTGCGTGAGGCTCTCCTTCTCTAACGAGTTGTCACAGGCACACCTGGGGCTGGACTGTGCCCACGTCATACTTCTCATTTCCAAGAACTTCCCTCCCCCAACCAGGGGCCCTCACAGCCACGTCTGAGCTCCGTGGCTTTGCCGAGCCCTCTCTGCACACCCCTTGCCAGAGCTGACCATGCCTGGGACACATGACCAGCTGGCCCCGGCAGATCCCCCTTCCTGAGGACTTGGCCTTGAAGCTGCCTTTGTGAGTGGTTTGACCTGAGGACACAGGAGGCAGGAATGGAGTGGCCAGGAGCGTGGCCAAGGAAGGCAGAAGAGAGGAGGAGGAAACTGCAGAGAGAATGGAGATGAGAGATGAAGTGCCTCAAAGAGGTGGAGAAAGGTCGAGGCCCGATTCCTGGCTGCTGAGCCAAGGAGCTGGCCACCACCTCCATCTAGGTCCCAGGAGTCCCTGTGTCCCCCTTCAGGTCCTCTTTCTTCGCTGGGCAGCCCAGTGGATCCCTGCTCCTTGAAACCAAAGGCTGGCCACAAGAGTTGTCCTGCTGACCACCATTCACAGGCGGCCCGTGAGGCCTGGGGACTCACTTCCAAGTTCTTGGAGGAACAGTGGCCACATGACCATGTGGTAAAGACCTTGCCCACTGAATGAGGACGAGGACAGGGTGCAACTAGCTCTCAGGTGCAGCCCCCGCAGAGACAGGTGGGAGACCCCGAGTTCTCATGCGGTTGGTGGTCAGGCCATGGGCAGACCTGGATTGGCCATCACACAAAATAAGCCTCCGCTTAGGGCACCAGGGAAGGGGGCACCAGTGCCCCCACCTCCACCCCAGCAGATCATGCCTTAACTCTTTTGAAGAAATATTTTGAGTTTCTATTTCTATTATAGAGAAACAATGGGATCAAGCCCTATATTTCCCTTTAAAAGATATTTTTCAAATATAGAGTTAGTGGGATTTTAGAAACAGAACCTCCAGCCCTCCTAGGATGCCCCGCCATAGCCGTGTGACAGAGGGACAGAGGGTGGGCACTGTGCCGCAGGGTGCTGGGTGGCAGGAGGAAGGTACAGCACCAGGGGTGTTCCACGCTGGAGACAGCGGCATGGCTGCCCTTTCAACTCCCGGCCCAGCTCGGCTGCACACCCTGGCGCGGGCCAGCAGGCAGAAAAGGAGCAAGCCGGGACCATTCCATTCGGACAGAATAGCTTCCCTCGCTCTATTAACAATCCTTTCCCACCACAAAAATCTCGGCTCGCGGTACCCACTGGGACGCGGGCCCTCGCTAAAAATCCTCTCATTCCTGCCACCACATGCCGCTGGTGTCTCCCTCACACCGGGCATTCTCTTTCACTTAACCCAAGAGGAAATGGGACCCAGCTCAGCAAAGGCAGGGAGCACTGTCCTCTGGCCCCACCCCAGCCCCTGGGGCCAGTCCTACCTTGGTTTTCTGATAATGCTTCCTGGTTTCAGTGGTCAGCAAGGGAAGTTCTCTTATTACCAAGTTCTCCACGCTGAGGAGATTGCTGTTCAGGTGTTTGCAAAGCCACATTGCCTGAAGAAGGGAAAGAGGAAAAGAAAAATTTAAGCAAAAACAATTAATACCCGAATAGCTCCACGAAAACATCCAGGTTCTTCCCTATTCTAGAAAAGGTTGGCCAGGGGAAGCACAATTATTTCTGGCTGGAGCAAGGCCACCAGGCAGACAAACCCACAAGGCACATCCCAGCCTAAGTATCCTGCTCGTGTGCTCTGTCTCCTGCAGCCAGCATGGATGTAGACAGAGCTACCAGACCCACAAGTGGCTATACTTTGAGCTGCCCTTGACACACCTTTTCAAGCTCTGTGGACTATCAGGTTTTAACTCAAGGGAGGTTTAGAACAGGAACTGTGGGGATAGGACCTAAATATGGGTCATGCTCAACATTCACTGTTTCTTTAAGATTGGGAGATGATATATTCCCGGCAACTGAATGTTTAGCTCATTGATGACTACTCTATGTAGCCTACAACGGAGGAATACATTTTAAGGAATAACAATGCAATAAAATATTCCTAACACCAAAATTATGCTGACGACCATTTCAGCATTAGGAAGGCCCTTCCAGGTCCCCTGGGGTTGGTGTGACCCATCATTCTTTCTGTTCCTGCTGCTAAAAAACAATCAGTGACAGTATCAGGAAGAAGCCGTTTAGAGCTCTCTGTTTGGATTTTACTATATATCATCTTATATCAGATTTGTGTGTCTTCACAGGGCACTCAGGGGCAAGGACAGCAAATGCACCAAAACTCTTGCAGCTGAAACACCAGCAAACAGCCGTTAGTGCCTGACCTTATCAGGGAAGACAAACTCAGTCACCTTGGCCACACTGGAACTTGGCAAAAGCAGGTCTCTGTACTTGGAATCTGCTCTGCCCAGCAAATTCCTAGGACTGGAAGAGCTAGGACTGGAAACAGAGCACAGGTGGCCCCAGAAAGTCAAATGTCGAAGACAAAAGCCCTTTACCAAAGGGAGGCCCTCACAATGAGTGAGCAGACTCTTCTCGAAAACCTAGTTTAACAAGCATGTTTGTCTAAATGCAGACTCAGTCATCCTCATTCCCAATGTCAGAATCACCTGGGCAGCATATTGCAACTACTAGTTCTCTGGGCACCGTCCCGGGAGATTCTGATGAGGTCAGTCTAGCGGGGAGCCCAGGAGCAGGCATTTTTCAAAGCACCCTGGTAATGCTGGTAACGGGCAGGTCTGGGAGTCCTGGCTTCTCACAACGGTGGGAGTGGCTGGAGTCAGGGGGGTTGACTGCAGAAAGGAGTGGAAGCTGACAGCCTGATACTGAAGAGTCAGGTAGGAAAACCACAGAGCGACAGACAGACAGACGGATGGGTAGATGACAGATAAGTAGGACAGCTATTCTAACTCCAAAAGCAGAGCAGATGCAGATGAGTTTGTGTAAGGATCGAGCCGTCTTAACCCCTTTCCAGAAGAAAGCAAGGTGCCAGTGTCTGCCCCATCACACCGCCTGTGACAAGTGGCCACAGTGATGACTTAGTCATGGAGGATGGGTTCACTGATGTTCACTAACCAGCCTTTTAAAAGGCAGAAAGGGTCTCATCTCAGATGACAGACCTTTTAACATGGTTTTGGAATGTAAAAAACAGACCTTAGAGGTTGAAGCCATGGATGGCATGAAGCACACCAGCTTCCAGGAGGGAGGGAGGAACAAGGGTGAGCAGTCCTTGTGCGTATCATAGTAACAAAAAAATTAATTCATTCATTAATAATAATTTACAATTTTTAAAAATTAAGAAAAAGGGTGCGCAAGGTGGGCTCAGGTATTTGCTGTACGTTTAAAGTTGTATTTTCTTTAAAATGAAGAGAGAACAAAGCAAATATGGCAAAATGATGAATGTGTGTAAAATCTGGGAGTTGGGGACGTGAATATCTATGATACAGTTTCTGTGCTTTTCTATTTGAATTATGAAATATTTGAAAGATTTCATAATTAAAATTTTAAGAGAGAATTTTACCAAAGTCTATGAAATGTACGTGCTGTTTGACCCAGCACTTCCACTTCTAGAAATTTATCCCACGGATATAACTAGCTAAGGTGTGCAAAGATAGCATACATGTAGGCACGAAAAAACCCTGAAAGGGTTTTTTTTAGCAAAGATGCTAAAGTAATGCTTATCTCTGGATAGTTGGGGAATTACATTTTTGTTTTTGTGTATTTTCTAGGTTTTCTACTATGAACCTACAACTACCTTTTGTGATAAGAAAATAAGAAGGAGAAGAAGAAAAAGAAGAAGAAAAGCTCAGTTATGCTGCAAATTCACTGAGGTGCAGTCTCATTCTAGCTCTGGAGGATAAATGAGATATTACAGTGTTACAACACTTAATATGATACACTTACTATAGTTGTTTTCCCCGAGGCGGGTGGACCTAATATTACAATCTTCGGCACTGCGGAATAAAAAGATTTGAATGTCACCACTCAGTATGACAAAGCAGCCTCCCATGTCTGCAGTGTTCTGGGCATACTTCTTTCCTGCCCAGATTTCATTTTCTGCCAGTGACACGGCCATTTGTAATGCAGCGGCTCAGAGATGCTCTTGCCATAGAATAGATTCTGTGTTTAGAGAGGTAAGTGATCACTGAGATGGTTTATTCTTCTATCTCCAAGGGGACGTGGACACAGTAACTTGTTTGCCAAACTAATAAATATCAAGAACAATTGGGATTTCAAACACCATAAAGCATTTTAAACAGGGACTTTGTTTCAGGGATGCTTTCTCAAATAAAGCTGTATTTTATGTAAATCGACCTTTGAAGCTCTTTTTATGTTTATGCCTTTTTATTTAGCAAATTGTACTCCCCATCTTTTACAGAGGAAAATAATGGGAAAAACCTGGAGTGTATGGTCCAAATTTATAAAATCCAAGAAAGGAAAGTCTTTGTTTTCAAATATGGACATTTCTATGCAAATGGAAAAAACTGGTAGCTTATCGTCTCGGCTCTGGAATATTCTCGGCCCCACAGAATTCCTAAAGCAGCTACCAGACTACGGGGCAGACACTGGCAAACGGAAAAGGGACGACCACCATGGGGAGAAGGTGCTGAAAGGCGCGGGCACTTGGGCCAAAACAAAGGCGACAGGCGGGGCGTCTGGACAGATGAAGCCAGCTGACTATCCACCAAGGCCACCTTGATGGCGCTACTTCTGTCCCCCTACTTGTGGAGAGCGAGTAACCTCAGCCTGGCCCCTGACCCACAGGGACGGATGAACGGATGTTTGCTCCAACTCGAGCGGCCTCTACTGTCTTTACGTAGAGTCCGTCCCTGCCAGGCCACCGGGAGGAAATCTGGTTCGTGCAGAGGAGGGAGGGGTGTTACCTTCATGTTTGGGGCTGGACACAGAGAAGGAATCAGACAGTGTCTTTTTGGCCGGTGATTTAATGATCAGACATCTACACCCAGCCAGGCTGCCTGGGTTTAAATAGATCTTTGCCCAGGTTCACAGCACCTTCTCATTTCCAGGGAAAATGTGGAGGAAGAGTTCAAGGTAATTCACTGACTCACTGCACAAATCCCCGCGCGGGGCTGGATGCTGCCGAGGAAAGCAGGATGGGCCACAGTTCCTGGTGACACGTTAGTGAGGTTGCTGTACCGGACGACAACTGAAAGGGAGGTGGGCCTCCTCTTTGCCCCCGTCTCTGGCGAGGGAACTGCCATCTCCTCAAGGACATGAAGGGCTGGACACACAGGGCTTTCTGCTGCTGCTTTGGTTTTACGTGTTCCTGATGGCTTTAGAATGCCCTGTTGTTTTCTACATTTCTGCACATTTATAAATCTGGCCCAGCAGCCCCCTGATATGTGAAACGTAGGTAACTTGCAACTGTCAGTGGTGATGTGAACCAAGGGACGCCCGAGGTGGGCAGGCCCTGGATAAGGCAGCACCAGGTGCGCCTCTTCTAGCCTGGGTGACTGCCAGGGGAACACTGGGGTGCTCCGGCCTAGCAAACCATTGAGACACTTCCCTCTCCAAGTCAGGCTTGGGCTGGGTGTCACCTGTCACCTGCCCTCCACAGTATGGTGGGCACCGCTCTCAGTCTTCTTCTGCCCAAAGGTCTCTGTATCCCTCTAAGTCTCCCTGGACTCTAAGGGGCATGACCTCCATAGAAGGAGGAGAGATGTCCTGGTCTCCTGACAGCCTTTTCCTCCAGAGCCCCGTCCAGCTGGGGATGCAGAGAATTACCTGGGATCCATGAACAATCCTCTCCTTTGATCTAAGGAGCCTTGGACTTTTCTTATTCTTCTTGTGGGTGTTCCTTCCACATTCCTACCTTGCCACTTGTCATTTCCCCATCAAGAATGTCCTCCTCACCCCCACCCACTCCACAACCCCACCCCCGGGCCCGTACTGTCTCTCCCTTCTCTGAGACCCTCGCTCTCCTCCTCCCTGAAGGCTCACGACCAGTGGCTTGCTGTTGCTTGCCTTCCACTCTGGGAAGGCTCATCCCACTGCTGAGAAGCCAGTGGCACTGCTGTCCTGCAGAGAACAGCAAGCTCCCTGAGGACAGGGACCAAGTCTCATCCTCCTTTCCTATCCCCATGGCAGACAGAACTGCGAGGAGCCACACACAGCATGGCCTTCAGGAGCAGCCTCCTTGGCTGTCCCCATCTCATTCTTTGGCCACTGAGTATTTATCACCTTTGTCACCACCGTTACCACTGCCTCACAGCGGGTCCTCTGCCAGTCCACATTCTCGGGTACAAGCCGCAGGAACCAGCTGTGGCCGAGTCAAGAAGAGAAGGGCTTTACGCAAAGAACCAGCGTGGCTCAGACTCCTGCACAGGCTGGGAGCCAGCCAGGCCCGGGGCTGCCACCACTATCCAGGACCAGGCCCTGCAGGGCCCCCAGGAAGAGCACCGCCCAGACCACAGTCCGGAGTCTCGGCTCACCTGACCAGTGAAGCTCAGGTCACAGGCCCAGGCCCTGGCGTCATGGAAGCTGGGAAGGCATTTTCAGCTTCTGGGGTGGGAGCCAGGCCAGGGATTGAGCGGCCTATTCTCTGCTCTGGGCCTGAAACCTGAGGCCTGGCCTTCCAGGGTCCGCCCCGGGGGAGGAGAAGCCACACAGGTGAAAATACCTTGTAGGACAAGTCTGGAAATGAGGTGGCTTTGGGGACACACGGTCGGGTGAGAGCATGAGGGGAGACTGGAGCTGGGGTGTCACGGGAGGTCTGAGGGAGGGGCAGCAGAGAGAGTGGTCAGGGCTGAGGGGCCTCAGGCCATGAGGTGGAGGACCACGGGGAGAGCGTCTGCTTGGCCAAAGTCAGATAAGAGAGCAGTGGGGACCCTGGGTCCGCTCACATGCCCCTTGCCTGCTGCCCCTCCAGAGCTCCGGCCGCAGGCCCCACGGAAGTCCCTTGGAACATGGGCCTGATCCAACAGGGCTCAGGGCTCGCAGACCCCAGGAGATGTGGCTTGACAAGGGCATTTTGGGAAGGAGTCTCGTTCCCGAGTCACACGTTCATCTTGACAAAGTTACCGGGCTGGAAGGCTTGCAGGGGGACCCTCCCCTTCCCGGTTCCTGTAAGTGGCACCCAAATTGTACACATCTATGAAAATACTTTAAAAGGGGAACATCCACGGCCTCTCTCCCCACCTAATTTCTCACACACATTTATGTGATTAATTTCAGTTTCTTAAAATCTAACACCTTGAAAGTCTAGCCCTGCTCATGAGTAATTATTTATAAACAGTGTCATAAAAGGCTGCTTGACTGCCAAGAGTAATCAACTTCTTCAAACCACTTCAAAGGAAATCAAAAAACCTTTCCATCCACGGATCCTTTTGAGGTTTAACTAGGAGCATGATTTAAAATTCACAAGAAAACCCTTAGGTATTGGAGCTCTAATACACAGCTTTCTTGGACAAACGTTTGATAAAAAACGAAACATACCATTATATACACCATCGCCTGCTTTAATATTGCCCAGGGCTACTGTAAATGCTCACTTTGTACTAAATCTGCTTTTCTCTCAGCAAAGGGGCTGCCAGCCCGTGTGCCGTTCCCTCATGTGCACGCTCACCAGGATGAGTCCGGAGCCTTCTCTCCCTCTACACCCGTCACCGGCCATGTCATCGTGTGTCATGGTTAACCCCGTGCCCAGTGAGAGGAAGGGTTGAGGTCCTGGCCCCAGTTAACACAGGCTGCTGTGTGGCTGGAAGGAGGCACAACAATCTGACACGGTAGCCCAGGGGAAGAGACGCCCCTTGGATGTCTTGGGACCTCTCCGAGCCTCCTGCACTCTTCTAGAATGTATGAGGATTGGGCTTCTACCCACCCCTAGAAAAGTCACGAAAGCAAGGTGGCCTCTCCCCTGCTTCCCCTCCTCCCGCCCCATTTTTGCTTTCTGTGTCTGTGAATCCTTGTGCAAGGGGAGGGAAATCCACAAAAGTCCCTCTTTTCTTTTCACGTAAGCAGCTGGGACTTGAGCCAAAGGCTCAACACGTTCCAACATCCATAAAAGCTGCCAGCCCAAGGCCTGGCAGTAAGGGTGGAGGGCGTGGGAATGGGGTTACTGGGATCCAGTGACTCTACTCCCTGAGAGCATCTGGACCAAAAAACTGGACTCTGGCTATTCAGGAGGACAGACAGGAGGCCAGCCCTCAGCCCACAAGTAAACCAGGCAGGTCTGGATTCTTTGGCCCTGCTTGAGAGCAATCAGCATCAGCTGCACTGCATCCAAACCAGACAGAGATGATGTTTAAACTTAAAATCCTGATGAAGTGGATAGTTTGACACTGAAAACTAAATTTGTACGCAGATGCAAGATCAAAATGTAAAGAGAAGGCAGAATCTGCTTCAAATTTCAGGCTCTTGAATTTCTAGGCTGGGAGACTAGCTAAGCCTTGAGGTTCATGGTTTAAGAACACAGAACATGGCACACACACAGGATTTTCAAACCAACGGCAGAAAGCGCCAGTGCAACCCAATTTCTCAGTGTTCAAATGGTTATATTATTATAAAGCACAATTTTTAATTTGGAAAAATCTCATTAGACTTTTCACAAGTGGAAATTCAACATCTCATTCCCTAAAGCCCCCCACCCATGGGAGCATCAGGACTTGCCACTCCCTGGGCCACCACTGGCCAGGCCAGAGCTCCACAGCTTCTACCTCGCTTAACCAGACACACCCATTTTACAAATGAGGAAACTGAGGCCAAGAGAGAGCAATGATCTCTCACTGTCTCTTTACATTTGAAAAGGGGAATGAGTCAATGATTAATGAACCGGAGGGTCCCTGACACTGAAGGGTCCCTGACAGTGGGGTGGCAGGATGAGCACAGTGCACTGCACAGCAGCTGCTTCTGCTCGCTCTCGGCTGACTTTTGCCTTACTTCGCTTTTACTTCATACTTTACTTTTACCTTAGCTTTTACTTTGCTTTTGTTTTCCTTTCACTTTGTGCTTACTTTTCCTTTGCTTTCCCTTTGCTTTCCATTATTTCTTTGGTGGTAGCAGCATAAGAGAGTTGGGCACGAGCACAGATGCTGCCAGCAGCCCTGGAGTAACACAGCCTAGCAACACCCGAGCTCAGCAGGGGGTTGGGAGCACGGGGAATGCAGAAACTTCTTCCTCTGGCAAAGGGAGCCCAAGTCAGTGAGGCCTGGGGGACAGCCTGGGTCTGCAGCAGTAAGGAGCAGCCAGGAGGGAAGGGTGGGGTTAGCACCCACCCTGCAGAGCAGGTGAATCCAGAAGAGGCACCATGTAATTCTGTACCGCCTGCACCACGTAATAAATAGCCACGCAGAGAAAGGAGGCATCTGAGAAGAGTCACTGCAGGGCCAAGTACATTCTACCAGGACGGGGGGTCTGGGGAGGAAGCGGGTTCGACAGCTCAGGAAGGTGGCTGTCCTTGCCCACTTTGGCACCGCTCTGCCTGCACCTGGGCATATGGGCTCTTAGTCAAGTCAGCTGAATGTGGGGATGCCCAGAGAATCACCCACTTGTGCCTAACTAGAGGATCAGGAAAGGGCCTCTTTGCTGGGGCTGTCTTTGAACCTGCCTGCCTAGGTCCATGCAGTGGCACCAGGATCCAAGAAGCCCCTCACTGTTTCCCACAGCCAAGCCGGGGACTGCATCAGGACCTGTGTGTCTGGCAGCAGAAAAGCCCAGTGTGCCTGGAGCATCTGCAGGCGTGGAGCCTCCTCTCTCTAACATGTTTTAAAAAGCTACTCAGTGTCATCTCTTACCTTGGGTCTTCTGAACCCCACTGCAGGGCATTTGAGGCCTCTGTCCTTAGCTGCACCACCTGCTAATTTCAATAGTGTTCTGGTAGCTCCTTCAAAGTGTGTGATGCTTCAATGAAAGAAACATAAAAACTCCAAGACACGAGTTCTCCCTGACAGCTCACACAGGACAGAGCTCACATGGCAGACTGTGAAACGAGTGAGGGCCCTTCCTCGAGTGAGCGCCTCCCTCCTCCCCGGTTCTGCACTCTGGCCCTGGGTCTGGCAGACCTGCACTCGTTGACTGCGAAGTTTCGGGGAGCTCTGAAACTCATTAACGGCGCCGATAATGAGACCATCGGAAAAGCCCAAGCGCTTGCCTGTCTAGGCAGACCAGAAACCAAACTTACACCTGACAAGTGGAGTGATCAGAGAGCTTAAACCCAACAGGCAACATCAGTTAGGGCAGGGGAAAGCATTAATAATTTATTCCATGGGCCATTCGGAGGTTTTCATTTTAATAACTTGGCAAGAGAATTTTTATTAGTTGTGCTCCAAAAGAAATTAGGGGATTTTTCAATTAACTACCACTGCAAGTTGTCAAAACCCCTCCCCACCCTGTTCTGACCTCCCTCAGGCACAGGTAGGACAGAGTGGTTCTCAGCTGTGCCCAGGGCAGCGCAGGGTCTCCTGAGGAGGAAGAGGAGGAGAAAGATGGGGAGGATGCGCACCAAGTGCTCACCATTATCGTTATTGCGATCCAAGTGCTGGATCATGAAGGATATGGGGTCCTCGGGCTGGTGGATCAGGAGTTGCTCCAGCATGTTCTGTGGGCACAGGGCAGACAACAAGGTGGTCAGCACCTGCAGGAGAACCCTGGTCGCCACGGATACCAGCTACGGGGCCTGCTCTCTCACTGCACCCCACCAAACATGCCTTCAACCTGGGACCCAGCCCCTCCCCCAGCTGGCATCTGTGTGGGTCCCCATGAACAGAGGCGTGAGAGGGGCTGTGTGGGTGCTGCTGGGGAGGCGGCACCTAGAAGGAGGCAGAGCTGGAGGGCCCTCACCCGACTCAGAGCAGGCAGTCCCTGGGCCCTCTCCCCTGGGTCCCTCTGTGCTTCCCCTACAAAGTCTTCCCTCAGTTCTTCTCATGCACTGTCCTTCCCCCTCAGGGCCTCAGCCAATGCTATTTCCACAGCTCGGAATGCTTCTTCCTCATTCTTGTCCTGGCTAACCTCTCAGTCCTCAGATACCAGGAGCACATACACCAGGTAGATCTGCTGGATGTTCCTGCACCTGCCCCCTGCGTCCCTGTTCCTTGCCTCACCTTGTCCCTGCCCATCCAGCCACCAGCCACCAGCAGGCCATGGGTTCTGTGGGCCTCACTGTCTTCCTGGACACTCCGGCACCCCAGTGCCTGGCACAATTGCAGCACGTGCCCAGTGCAGATGGCTGCTGGGGGACATGGCCATCACTACTACCTGTGTTCCTCTAGAATGGGGCAGAATGTTTACCCACCAAGTATCTAAATAGTCCTGGGATATCCTGGCAATTTACTCCAACTGAGCAAACATATCAAGGGAAGCCGCTTTTAGGGTTGCAGAACAAATGGCACGGAAATGAGCTGAGCAGCTGACAGGAGCTGGGCTGCTGTAATAAGGGGCATCCTTCTGCCCCAGGGATGAGCATTCACCCTCTGGGGGCAGACGGAGTGCAGGGCAGTAAAAAGGGCACTGAACTGGGAGACACCCTGGTTCTAGTCCCGGCTATATCTCACCAGCAGGTCCCTTCCCTTCTCTGGGCCTCAGTTTCCCCTCATGTTCAGTGTCACAGTTGCACTAAAGTCATGTTTGTATATTGCTGATGCGATGGTGTGAGATGATTCTTGATGGTTTATACATATTTTTCATTTCATTTTTAAATAGTTGCATATTTAATGTGTATTGGAAACATAACTACATCAGACCTATAATTTCATGGATATTTCTTAGGATGAAGCAAAAGAAGTTACTTAATTTTTTTAAAAAGTGAGTTGATTTCAAGAAATGATTAAGTTGAAATGAAAATGTGGCCATGGTCATGTGAACCTATACATGTGATAAAATTTCATAGAACTGTACACATGACAAACAAATGAGTGCAGGGAAAAACAGATGAAATCCAAATAAGACCTGCTGTCCAGGCAACCACATTGTGCCAGCGTCGCCTCCCGGCTTTAACCAGGTATTACAGTTATGTTAGAGGTGGTCACTAGGGAAAATTGGAGGAAGGGCAAAGGAGAAATCTAAACTATTTTTTTAACTTCCTGTAAGTCTAAAACCATTTTAAAATAAGAAGTAGACCTGGTGGCTCATGCCTGTAATCCCAGCACTTTGGGAGGCTGTGATGGGAAGATCCCTTGAGCCCAGAAGTTTGAGGATGCAGTGAGCTATGATGATGCCACTGCCCTCCAGCCTGGGCAACAGAGCAAGACCCTGTCTCTAAATAAATAAATAAAATATAAAGTATAAAAAATGGAAAAGGTCAAAACCAAGGAGGGAATACACACATGACTAAGGACTGGAATACTGGACTAAAAACTTTGTTGGGCAGTTCCTCTGACAATTGCTGTGGGAGACACCCCAGGTTCTCTAGAGCAGACCACGGGGCCCCACGAGCTCCACCATCCTGCCCACTACCTGCCAACTACTAACCTACCTAGCTATTTTATTTGTGATTGGACAGTCAAGCAGTTTTAGGAATCTCTCCTCCCTCTGTCAGTTAACACTTTCCAAAGGAAGCATATGTTTGCTGGAGAGATGGACTCAGCTCCCTAGCGTGCAGGTCGGAGGTCACACGACCACAGGCATAAACATGGCTGTGCCTCTGTGAATGGGGTGTACCCCCAGGAGCAGACAGATGTTCTGGAAACTGAGCTCCAGCTTCCCTGTGGCCCTCAAAACCTTTGAGTGGCTGAGAGTTCTTCCAATCCGGCTCCTAAAAGCCTTTACCTCCACCGGCTGCAGAAGGAAACCCGGGGCACAGGTGAGGGCAGGGCTTTGTCTAAGGTCACACAGTTCGGTGGGGGCCCAGTCAGGCCTGGAACCCAGGATGAGACCTCCGGAGCTGTCGGGGCACCTGGCCCTGAGCAGGGGTCAGGATGGGCGATGCTGCTGTTCCTGGAGGCGGCTGCCTCAGGGGATGGGGATGCCTCTTCTAACTCGGACAACCTCCAGCTCCCAAACCTGTCCTGAGAGGCTCCCCCATACAATTCGACAGACTCGGAATTGCCAGCGCAGAAGAGCGCCCTGAAGGCCACCTCTTGCAACCCAGCATTTTTCAGGTGGAGAAACTGAGAAAAGGAAGACCAGAAGGCCACCTGGCGGCAGAGCCAGGACCACGTCCTGGCCCGAGGGGCTGTCGGGGTGTGAAGTCGCCTGCTCCCTTGCCTCCCACCAGGCTCCGCCCGAGGCAAACCGGGCGGCGCCAGGGAGGGGGGCCTTCAGCTCGAGGGCGCCCTCGGGGTCACAGCGACCAAAGAATCGGACACCCCGAGGTGGGCTGCCTCGTGGGCGAGCGACTCGGCCCCCTCCCCGCGCTGCAGGTCTCGTCGCACAACTGACATCGCGACAGAGGCTCCCCCGCCGCTGCCTGTGTCGTGACAGGGCAGGGAGACCCGGGTCACCTGCATCAATTCGAAGATGTGGTTCGACTCCCCGTACTGGGGCATTTCCGCTGGGATGCGGTGAGGGGCAGTGGTCACATCCATGTCGCCGCTGCGGCTCGCCGCTCCCTAGCAACCGCGTCGCTAGGGCCGCCGCGCCGCCTGCGTCATCACCGCGCGCCGCCCCGCCCAGCCCGTCCGCAGGCCCCGCCCATAGGCCACGCCCCGGGCCGGCCCCTGCCCCGCTCGCGCTCGCCCCCGCCGCGACGTCCTCTGCCGACGCGCTCGGCGGCTTGGACAAGTCATTTTCTCTCCCCCGGCCTCTCCCCATGTGCGCATCTTAACGGGCGACACCCTCAGGTCGCTTCCAGCTGCGCCTTCTAGGACCAGGGCTGTCCCAGTGCGGAGACCCCCGCGACACCACGGCGGGGCCGGGAGGGGGCGGGCGACGGAGCCTCTGGGTCAGTCACTGCGCTCTGGCCCGGGCGGTGGAAGCTTCGTGGGCCAGCTCTGGCTCTGCTCTCTGGGCCTCAGTTTCCCCGTCTTTAAAATGAAGAGGCTGGAATAGCTGCGGGGGAGGGTCCAGAAGAGGGAGGGGCGTGCATGGGACGGGCCGGAGGGCCGCGGGGCCGGCGTCTGAGCCCGGGCGGACCCCACCTCCGGCTCCCGGGTGGGGCGGCGCGGCCACGTGACCCGATTGCTATGGCCCCGCGGCAACAATCGGGCCGCGGCCCCGCCCGCCTCGCCGGTGCTGGAAAGGGCCTCCCCGCCCCTCCGGGGCCCCAGACACTCACGAGTCACCCCAGCTTCTGGGTCTCTGAGAAGCGGAGACGTTCTAGACAAGCGAGGGTAAAGGGGGCCGAGGGCGGGCCGTCGCCGGCCCCGGGGCGCGGAAACCGTGGAGGAAGAGAGGAGGGTGGGGGGCGGAGGGAGGGGGGGCTGCGCCGCTGGCCCTGGAGGGGTTGTGGGGAGACGCGACGGGGGAGGGAGCTCTGCGAGTCGTGTTTGTTCCCCGAGGGCCGGGGTAGCCTGGTGGTGCACGGACTGTTAGTTGAACTCTTAACATTGTGCTCTCCGCAAGCTCGTCTGTGTGCGTCACGGAGCAGGAGCAGGCATAACCAGAACCGACGGCCCAGAGTTCGAGGCCGGGTTTCACTTTTACTGGCAGTGGGAGCTGGGCGGGCTGTTGACCTGTCCTGTGCTTCCCTCCCCTCCCGTGAAGTGGGGACTATAGAAGGGTCTCACGAGCTCCTGTTCTCAAGTATTAGCACCTGACATGCAGTAAGCACAAAATACGTGGGGCTGCTATTAGTAGTATTACCTCATTTAATTTTTGCAACAACCCTGTGAAATAGGCACCTTCATTCCCATTGGACAGATGAGAACTTTGAGGATCAGAACAGTGAAGAGCAGTTGGCTGGGCGCCTTTGGGTAAATCATTTCCCCTTTCTGGGCTTCTTTTCTCAGTTGTTGATCATAAAGCATTAGAATCAGAAGGCCCCTTGAAGAGCCTCTAATCCAAACTCCCTCATTTTACAGATGGATAAACTGAGGTCCAGGAAGGGGAAAAATCTTGGCCCAAGGTCTCTGGGTAAATCAAAGGCAGGGCCAGGGCTTGCACTAGGCATCCCAAGGGCAGCCAAAGCCCTTTGCTAGCAGTCAGCAGCCCAGAGGCCTGCCCCCCAATGGTAAAAGTCAGCAGTGTTGCCTCTTCCCCCACAACCACTTCCTCAAAGTGTGCACACCTTGGCAGGCTTGTCAAACCCACCTGTAAAGATAGCCATGGAAGAAAAGGAAGCTGCCTCCCCCTGAACAAAGAATACAACAACCAAGCCTGCAATTTGCACCGGAGAGGTTCAGTTTGCTTCCTGGACATTTCTGAAATAACTTGCCTTTCTCCTCATTTATTTTAAGCCCTAGGCACTTTTCATACCATGATTTAATCTTCTGTAGCAGCCTGGAAAAAATACAAATCAATTAAAGCCTAAAACCTATTGGGTAATCATTTTTTTCCTTCCCTCCTCCCCTCGATTGAGAAGTGCCTGCACCCTGTGACTTTCATCCACACCAGTGTGGCTGCAGTGGCTCTGGTTCAAGGGATGATCACTTTGGATAGCTTATTACAGCTCCTCTCATGCCATTCCTGGTGTCCATGTCATAAGTCGCTAGGAT
This sequence comes from Lemur catta, assembly GCF_020740605.2. NCBI lineage: Eukaryota > Metazoa > Chordata > Mammalia > Primates > Lemuridae > Lemur > Lemur catta. The sequence goes on along the minus strand of NC_059137.1, from coordinate 3,877,467 downwards.
CAAGAACGGAGTCAGTTTTGCTCTCAGGGACTCTTGAGGCCACCAGCCAAGGTAGCACTGTATCCCTGGAGAACTTAGCCCCAGGAAGCCCCAGGAGGGTGGCAGGGAGCCAGGCACACAAAGAGTGACCCCCTGAATATTAGTCCTTCTTGCTTTGGAATAGGGAAGATGAAAAGTCTAGAGGGAGTAGAAGTGAAGTCCAGAGGTCTACTTCGTGGATGAACCCTAGGAGAGGCTGGCAGCTTTGCAGGCCCTTGGTGTCCTCCCCCTACCGCTGCCAAGTCAGTCTGATGTTTGGCCTCTTTTGTCTTTAAGGCCATCACTGAGGGAGGGAAGGGGGAAGGGAAGTATCCAAGCTGAGAGCTCAGACTAGCTTATCAAGAAGTCCTTGGCTTGTGCACTTCCTTATCTGGCCTCAGCTTCATTATCTGTGGCGTGGGGGTAATCATGGTACCCTCTTCTAGGGCTGTGGTGAGGACTTGAGATAATGCACGTCCCAGAGCCCTGTCAGTCACCTGCTGTTCTCAGGATTGGAGTGAGTACCCTTCTTCAGGCCAGGATGTAGCTGAGAGCTGGTGTGTGGCTCTAGTTTACCCTGCCCATACCCAGCCTCCTTCTGCAAATGGCCCTGTTCCCTAAGGTCCCCACCGCTTCCCTGCTTTGTGTCCTCCAAATTTGACATGCTATGCATTTCGCTGTGGGTATTGTCTGCCTCCAGGGTGAGGAATCTGGTCTATTCTGTCCAATGCTAGACAGCCCAGCAGCTGATAGCGCCTGGCATGTAGAATGAACAAACAAGTGAATGAATGCTTTCCACCCCCTTGGCTTAAAAGCCTTCAGTGGTTCTTCCAAAAACAGCCTTGGCCGGGCGTGGTGACTCACGCCTGTAATCCTAGCACTCTGGGAGGCCGAGGCGGGTGGATCGCTCGAGGTCAGGAGTTTGAGACCAGCCTGAGCAAGAGCGAGACCCCGTCTCTACTAAAAATAGAAAGAAATTATCTGGCCAACTAAAAATCTATATATAAAAAATTAGCCGGGCATGGTGGTGCATGCCTGTAGTCCCAGTTACTCGGGAGGCTGAGGCAGTAGGATCGTTTAAGCCCAGGAGTCGGAGGTTGCTGTGAGCTAGGCTGACGCCACGGCACTCATTCTAGCCTGGGCAACAAAGCGAGACTCTGTCTCCAAAAAAAAAAAACATAGCCTCACACCCAGCGTCCCTCGGCCTGACCCCATGTATTGCTCTCTTCTGCACCTGCTCACAATGTTCCCATATCCCCTCCCCCCAACCTCTAGCCCAGGGTCCCCCACCACCCACCTGCTCCATCTCTCCAAGGCCTGCCTTTTCAAGTCTGGGTTCAAACCTCCCCCCCTCCAGGAGGTCAAGCCGTCAGCAGCCCCTGCTGCTGTTGAGGCACACACCAGGCCTGTTGTGGCATTCCTTCACCATCACATGCATGCTTTGATCACAGTAGCACTGATGGCACCAGTGACTGGGCCCCACCGCATTCCCGGCCTGGGCCCACACCTTACGCTAACCCCAAGGCTGGGAGGCTGATGCTGTTGTCTCCCTGCAGCATGTTATGCCACTGAGGCTCCGGGAGGATGAGCAGTTTGCCCAAAGTCAGCAAGAAGGGATGGAACCAGGATCTGAACCAGGCCTGTGCAACTCCAGGGCCTTCTCAACCACCACCAACCGCAGCTCTGAGCATTATGGGGAAAGGCCAGGCAAAGAGGGCACGCTCCCCTCCTCCCTGGGGACCCACCTATGTGCCACTCTCTGGCTCTTCTGGGGCTTCACCTTCGGAGTCATCTGTGAGCCCTGGGCCAAGAGGCGGCGGCAAATGAGGCACCCACCTCGGCACAAAGCTTAAGGCGGGGGGAGGGGGGAGCACCGAAAAACTCAATCATAAGATAAATATTTTAATGCTGTATTTGTTAAAAATCAAAATTAGTGCCAAAAGTCCATTTGGAATAATACCAGAAATTTAAATAAGGACAGGATCAGTGTTGGTTCCATCAGTGATGGTTCCTTTTGCCTCCAATATGGCACGCAAAGCAATCCTGTTTTTCTTTTAAGAATTCTGATATTTTGTTCTTTTTGGACTCTGCTAAGTTTTATTTTTTTAAATATTTTTATCTGGATTGCTGAGTTTTTTGACACTCCCTTAAATCTTGAGTGGAGGTCAGGGCCTCCCTCGCCTCCCCCTAGTGGGGCCTTGGTGAGCCTGACGTCATGGGAGGCACGACAGCTGTGCCCCCGTCAGCGCATCTGCTCCACTGGGGAGGAGGGACCAGCCCAGGGCATGGCAGGTGTTCAGTAAACCTGGGCCCCCACCCACTCCCGCGACCCCGGTGGCCCCTCCCTCATAGCAAGCTGGAAGGAGGCCCTGCCTGGCCTGGCCCCGGCCCACCCCCGGGGAGCTGTGTCTGTCGGGCACACTGCACTGTGGCTCCTGCCTCGGACGCGCCCTCTGTATTTCCAGTAGGCCCCTCAGGTGTGTGCGGTGTGACTGTCAGGGTCCCTCCTGAGGTGGCTCCTCTAAGACAGCCTTACTTCCTTTCAGCTCCATGCTGGGCTCCGCCTCGCTCAAGGGCCTCTTGCCCTGTCTTTGGCAAGTTCTCTGACTTACTGCACCCATCATTTCATGGAGGCATCTTCTGGTCTATTCTTGTGTTTCCTTTCAGTCCCCCGAGGCCATCTCCTCTTGCCACAGAGCCCCCACCCCGCTACTCCAGGTCCAGCCCTGCTCTGTTCCTGGCTCCAGCCTGTTCTTGTTCCTCTCTGCCTGGAGCCTGGAACGTGCCTTGCCCACTCCAGTCCTTGCCAAGTGTTCTAGCCCCTTCCACTTCTAGCATCTCACTCGGACCCTACCTCGGCACAGGCTCCTCTGACCCCCGCTCAGGTGGCGCTGGCTGGTGCGTTTGAGCCTGGACTCCATGTGTGCTGGTGGCAGTGGAGGAGCAGCTGGATGCAGCAGTGAGGATGCTGGTTAGATATCAGGACACCTGGGACCCAGACTGTCTCTGGAACAAACTTGCTATGACACCCTGGGCAGGTCCTTTCTCTCTGAGCCTCAGTTTCCCCCCTAGAAGTTCCGAGGAGTTGACCTACTGAGATCCCTTCCAGCTCTAACATAAAGATGTGGTCCGGAGCACTTTGCATGGGCTCAGCAAAATTGTGATGTCATGGAGCGTAGAACCCACAGCCTTTTCTGCTCACAGGATTCTAGACTCGTTGTGGACTGCCTCAATTGTGACAGGCAGGAACAGTCTGTGAAGTGCCAAAAGACAGCACTCCCTGCAGCGTTAATGTTACTAATCAGGGTGATTCCAGCAATTAACACTAGAGCAGGAAGGAGTTGCCAGCCACCAACCCTGCCCAGGGATCAGGGATCCGGCCCCAAACAGAGCAGGGAGACCGCAATCTTCTCAGAGTAGATAAGCAAGTGTTGACTCTTCTCCCTGCTTAGTCCCCGGAAAAGAACTCCCAGACTTTCCTCCCGACTGACTGCAGGGTGGCAGATGTTTTAAAATAATTTGGTCCAAATTGATAATCAGCTGGTTTCACATCCACGGCATATCCCTTGATCCCAGCTTTGCTGACGCCACAGGGAGGCACTGGAGGCTGTGTGTGTGTTTTACCCACAATCTGGAGAAACTGAGGACCAGAAAAATGGTCTACAGCTGAGGGCAGGAAGTCACATTTCGTGGCAAAGAATGTGGCCATGAAGGGTAAATATCGAGGGTCAGGCGTAGCTCTCGTGGACAACCTGGGGGGGTCTTGTGGACAACCTGGGGGGTCTTGAGCAGGTCGCCTCCCAGGGCTGCTTCTCCTCAGCAAAATGGGGGTGAAAACAGCCCCTGCCCCTCAGGGTTGTGGGGGACGCTCGGCACAGCGCCCCACGGATGGGGGCCGTGGGCATCCTCCCTGGAGAATCCTTCCCTCTGGAGCTGGGCTGAGTCTCTGGCCCCCGGGATGTCATTGCTCTCCCCTTCCTCCCCCTAGATCCCTTCTCTCCCGTGTGACCGTGGAGGAGGACGATGAATGAGGTGAAAGAATCCCTTCGTGGCATCGAGCAGAAGTACAAGCTGTTCCAGCAGCAGCAATTCACCTTCATTGCTGCTCTGGAGCACTGCAGGGAGAACGCCCACGACAAGATCCGGCCCATCTCTAGCATCGAACAGGTGGTGCCCCCGGCGACGGGCAAGCGGGCGGGGTCATGAGGGCCCTGCCAGGCTCCGATTCCGGGGCCTCACCAAGCTCAGTCCCCTCTCTTGGGACAACTGAGGCCCAGAGACAGGAGGCACGTTTGTGCCAGAATCAGGACTCAGATCCTAAGTGGTGGAATGAGTCATTCATTCATCCCCCCACCAAATATGCGAGTGAATAACAACACAGCATTATAAGATGTGGGCTCGAGACTCAGCCAGCCAGGGTGTAAATCCTGGCTCTACCGCATGCCACCTCTGTCACCTTGGGCCACTGAGTTGACCTCTCGGAGCCTCAAGTTTACTCATGTTATGTGGATCCAGTGAAATCATCCACGGGAAATGGGGTTTGTCGGTGACCAGACAGATACGGTCCCTCCGATCAGATTCCACTGGGGTTTGAGAAGCTGCCACATGTTAAGCACATTGCTAGTCACTTTTGCAGATGTTTTTATTTAACTCCCATCTCCTTGAGGGTTAGCTGCTGTCGAAGTCGCTCTGTAGGACTTGGAGGCCTCAAGACCAAATGAGCCTTCCAGGAAGTTAGGGGGCTTGAGTCGCAATGCAGTCCGGACACACATGGGCCAGATGCCCAGTACTGAAAAGATGAAGGGTGACTACTCAGAGATGGGCTGGGAATGTGGTTCAGGGCTCAGAACTGCTTAGGAGAAGCAGGGTCTTGGAGAACAAGCAACCCTTGCTGGCAACATCTTTAAAAACTTTTCTCTGGTTTTTCTAAGATTTCTCCCTCGATTTTTAAACTTGTAACATGTTACATGTACAGAAAAGCAACACCCATATAACCTTCACCTAGATTCACCAACGTGCAACAGTTCGCCCCATGTGTACAAGCATGTGCCCTGAACTATATGAAAACAAGCTGACTGCATCCTTTCTGCCCATCCGCCAGCAGCTCAGCCTTCTAAGGGCACTGGACAGGTTTTCAGTACCCAAAAGTACAGCCCCCACCACGGAATCTACATCAGTGCTGTGGGACCCCTGCCGGTCTCCTCCTGCGCATAAAGGAGTGGCCTTCTTGCCTTAGGTTCAGCCGAAGGCTCCTGGCAAGCAGGGCCTTATACAGTTCCGACTCTTCATCTGGAGTGTTGACTCTCTCACCTGCCCTCCCTGAACCAGAGGTGTCCAAGGGCTGCCTGCACACATAGCAGCGGCTCTGTTGCAGTTACAACACGGTGCAGGTTCCTCCTCCTTGCCAACAGGTGCCCCCGCAGGAGTGTGTGAGTGAAAGGCCTCTCCCCCTTACAAAGCTGCTTGTGGACCTGGCAGTACTAGGGACGGAACACTTCGGACCATTTGGGAAGCCATCCCTTAGCAACAGAAAGGCAACTGGTTGCAGCTTGAAAACCCTGGCTTAGACGTAGAAATTTTGGGGTGGGTCGGGGGGCACCTGTGGCCTTCTAGATCCTGAGTGCAGCCTTTTGACTGAATCCAAACTTCACAGAACAAATCCCTTTATTTTTTTAAAAGGATTTGTTCTGTAAAATTTGGATTCAGTTGAGGGGCTGTACTTGGGGATCTGGAGAGCCACCTGTGGCCTTAAGGCCACAGGACCCCTCACCGCCCCCTACTCCATCATCAGATCACAGAGAGTAGAACTGTTTGGCTGTGGAATGGGTCAGTTCATCTGGCCTGGACCAGAGCCAGTTTCCCCAACACAAGATCAGGCCTCCCGCCCTGGCCCACCCATGAGAAGCAGAGTCACTGGGTGGCCCCGGGCAGCCCTGGAGAAAGGAAGGACCCAGCCCTCTACCAAGGAAAAGAGCTGAAAATAGATCAGGGTATCAGTATTTTTAGTTAGTACCTTTTATGGCTTAAGAAAGGTTTCCATACTTCCACATCTAAACATATTCACATGGGAGTTTCAAAGTTTTATTTTTGGTATTTAAGCTTTTGATCCTCCTAGAGTTGATTTGATTTTCCTCACATGGATAATCATTTTCCCCAGCTTCGCTTAGTGACCTGTCCCTCCTTTCTCTGCCTTGTAAATGCAGTACACAGCCAGAGCCCAAATGACTCCAGTTCCTTCTGTTTCCTCCTCAGTACGGGTGGCCCAACCCAGCAGTTGTCAGGGTGGGTCCTCTAAGTGGGGCCGTGGCATGGAAAGTCAGGGAAGGGAGCAGTCCCCTTTGCTTGAGGAGGTGGCTGGGTTAGGTGACATGGGGACTGGTCGGGGCATGGGCTCAGAGCCACTGAGCTGGGGGCAGGCCTCTAACACGGGTGCCCTGAGCAGGCTATTGCACCTCTCTGAGCCTCCAACATTCACGATACTCATCTGTGAAACGAGGATTTAAAAAGATATCTGTTCAGCATGGAGGGTTTAGGTGAGGAGTGAGACCAGGCCTGCAAAGCACTAAGTGTGCAGCCTGGGACACTTGATGTTACCTGTATACAATGGTCTGTATGTTAAAATGCTGAAGCGTTACTTTCACCCCCGCCATGAATCTGGGAGGGTGGGAGGAATGGGGTGGGTGCTCCTGGATGTTTGCCCTATAAGCCAACCAGGACAAGGGTTGGCATCTCCCCAGCTCACGTCACGTTGGGCTTCGCAGGTGCAGAGCTACATGGAACACTACTGCAACAACTCCACGGACCGGCGGATTCTGCTCATGTTCCTGGACATCTGTTCGGAGCTGAACAAGCTCTGCCAGCACTGCGAGGCCCTGCACACTGGCACCCTGGTCACCAACAACCTCCTCGAGAAAGGCAAAACCCTTGTTAGCCAAAGCAACGACTTAAGCAGCCTTAGGGCAAAGTAAGTCCCTTCTGGTCCTATTCTTGAGGCCTCATCATGTGCCTGTCGGAGGCTTTTGCTGAGGGCAGTGACTGCACTTTTCCTCTCCTCTGTGGCGTGGATCATGTGGCTACTGCCCAGACTGCCCCAAGCAGGAAATCCTAGTCCCCATTAATTTGCTGGAGTGACTCCACTCAGTGACACCTCTTTAAAACTGGTCGTAGGACCCGTCTCACTGGAGTTAGCATCAAGCAAAGGGAGAAGGGGTGATAGAGCAGTTGTTCCCAGAAGCCCACAGAGATCCTCACTGATACGCAAATAGCAGGATGCGGCAGTACCGCCACTGCAGGTCCTCCTTAGGGAACCCACAGCATGCTGTGCCAGAGTCTCGAGGCAGTTCTGTAGATGGGTCAGAGGGATGAACCAGCAGGTTCCTCAGCCCCTAACCCAGGTCTCTACAAACCACAGGTTAGTGGTTCACAACTCACGCCTGGGGCTCCCAGCCCGCAAACCTACTAAACCAGAATCTCCAGGGACAGAGAGCCTAAGCATGGTGCGTGTCCAGTTCTGTGCCACAGCATGGTGAGTCCCTGGAGCGTGGGCTCACCTGGCCCCCTCTTGCCATCTTGCAGATATCCCCACGACGTGGTGAACCATCTCAGCTGCGACGAGGCCAAGAACCACTACGGAGGCGTGGTCAGCCTCATCCCCATCATCCTAGACTTAATGAAAGAATGGATCGCCCACTCGGAGAAGCTGCCCCGCAAAGTGCTGCAGCCTGTGAGTGAGCCCCGGGCACACCAGGAAACCACTGGGAGAGCCACTCGTCCTGTCCAGACCACAGGCACCCAGCCTTGGTTCAGAGAACACAAGTATAGGCAACTCACAAAAGACAGGGGCAAAGACAAAGGATGTTCCAAACCTCCCTGGAGACCACCTGGTGGGAAACTGTAACTCAAAGCCAGGGAGCTGCTCTGTGGAGGGGTGCTTTGTTACGGAATTTGCTTTCTACTGGTTGACCCATTTGCTTTGGTGCCCATAGTCCCTGTCACTTACTAATCCCAAAAGAGATCAGCCAATACATTACTGAGAATCTCTCTCCCTCTCTTGCTTTAACTTCTAACTTTTCCGCCTCTAAGTGTCAGGCTCTGTGCTGATGAAGAGGATCTCCACTTACACGAGTTGCCCAAAGTGTGGTGTTGGTAGAGGGTGTCCCAGGAAGGCTGGTAACGAGGAAAGGCACTGAGCTGCACCCCCAGGTCCTCCCTGAGCCACACCCACCACAGTGCCAGGCCTGGCCACGCTGTGGGCCCCAGCTTTGCAGCGAGCTGTCAAGCTGGAGGAGACCACCTAGCTCCTTGCCCCCCCAACCAGCCACAACTGTAGGCAAGGCACGCGCTCTGTCTGCCAGACAGGATGCTCCCGCCTCCAGGATGAAGTGAGGGTCAGCAAATCGAACTCCTCAGTGTCTTTAGTTCTCTGGACCAAAGCCAAAGGGGAATGAACCCATCTCTCCCACTCCTTCACTTGGGAGAGGGGGACCATGCCAGAGGCTGGAAGAATTCTGATTTTATGGCTCCTGTACAAGGACAATGTCCTGGTTTTCACATCATAGTCAATCCCCAAACATTATAAAATGTGTCCCTGGCTTCTGAACTTGCCCAAAGTAAGTCTGACTGTTGGTTTTTCCCTTCACAGGGGACGACTTAGCTTCTGTATTGTTGGTTCCTCAGGGGGAGACAGTCAAGAATAAAAAGTGTTCTACCACCTCTCTGCCTGGCTTGGTTTCCTGGGATTTGTCCCTAAAAGAAAATCTACATTCCTCCTAAGACATCCAAGGCCACTGGGCAATAGCCACACAAGCAGAACCACAAGCAGACAGCAGAGAGAGAAACCACTCTAGACAGGTGCATGCCCATCTCTAGAAAGAGTCTGTTTCTGAGAGGTTCATGCCAACAATCTGCAGAGGGCCAGCACTGAGACATTTCTCCACAGGTAGAAAGTCTAGTTAGAGATCTATTCAGACAAGAAAACCTGAATTTTCCAGACAAACTAAAACTTGCCCCTTCTGAGTCTTTGTCTCAAAGGAGTTGCTTCCACCGTTAAAATGGGCGGAGCAATACTGATTTCCAGACAGCCAGGCAAAAAAGCAATTGAAAACCACACTGCAGACAGAGCTCGTCACCACTGCTCCTTACACGTATGTCCCAAGCCAAGAGATCCTAAACCAGGGTAGATGTCAACATTGGTAAAGGCACAGTTTTCAGCCTCCTTCCAAAGCGCTGAAGGGCACGAAGAAGGTGGTGAGGTAGCTGCAACTGCTTCCTTGGCATACGCACAAAAAACAACCAGCACGGCGCAGAGTTGGCAAGCTCTGGGACACCTGTCAGTGGGGTTCCACCAAAGGGAGCAGAGGAAACCCAACGTGCTGGCCAACCACCGGGAATGCAAGCACCAAAGGCAAGGCCAGGGGCAGCACAGACTGCAGGCCCCTGGCTTTGGGGCTTTCTCTGGTAGAGGAGTCTCAAGTCCCCCTCTCCCCCACCATACCACTTGGCCATTCTTTGGGGAAGAGCACGAATTTGAGGTAGATAAAGACAGGATTTGCGGCTGTGTGCCACATAATTTACCAGAATAAAATGGGCCTCAGAGACAAAAGTTTGAATCTATTACTTGTCAGCCCCTCTTCCAGCCACTCAAAGCTAAGACCCTCGGGCTTCTGAATCTCTGGACTAGTGCTGCACTTCACCTCTGCGTCTCCAAGGCCAGCATGGGTCACTCCAGGTCAACACAGCAGAGTAGTGCAAAACAATAAATTTTTATTTGTTCACAGTTAAACACAAGCAACTGCCTTGACATTTTAGAACATTCTAAGAAGGACAGCAAACCCTTTTGATTCCAATTCCCATTCACTAAGATTGTACCATTTTCTCTTGCAGTTCATATTTATGGCATCTGATGTGGATTGTTTGACATGCTTTTAAGATCAAGGTGGGAAAGTTTAAACCTTTTGACAAGAGATGACTTTCTTCAATTTAACTAAAAGCAGTCAGTTAAAAAAACCTGTTTCTTTTCACTGATGGGACCCCTTTAAACTGCAAGTTAGCCACATATGGTTCATCCATGATTGAGTTATAAAAACTAGATTATGTCTTAGCAAAATCTGTTCCTCCGTAATATATTTGTGGTCCATAGAAGTCTTCTGAAAAGTGATCACTGATTCTTCCTAGTGCAAAATGCCTGGCTGCCTCTTTGATAAGCCTAAGTATTTGCTACAGAGCAGCACCATACCCTCCTGTCCAAACACTGTGTCGAGGTGGGGAAGGGAAGAGAAGGGAGGGCGTGGTCTGGGGGTTCTCAAACTCTCAGGGTCTCTCCTCTAAAAGATGTATTCCAACGGTTAAGCAGCCTACTTATCCCAGAAGATGGATAATTGTGTGGCATTGGGAAGAGGGGAGAAAGCTCCTCTGCCTTCATTTACTCACTTTAAGACCAAAAGCAGTTGTGGGTGGAGGTGCTCGACTCTCGCAGGCAGGTTTCCCTTGTAGCTACAGCCACTCTTCTCTCAGGTGAGCACGTACAGACTGTAGTACAGCGTGGAAAAGGTGGAAACACAATCCCCTGGGCACATCGAAGAGTCCCGGACAGGGAAAGGAGCTACGTGGGGATGAAGGTCACAGCAGCAGCCTAGGGGCCAGTCCCCGACCTAAACTTGTTCTTTTACCTACAGACAAAAACTTAATCAAGTGCAATCAATGACTTTGCAGCGATCTGGGAGAAGGGTCAGGGGGCATGTGTCACACAGAACTCTGGATGTAAACAGATACACGAACATCTTCAGACTGGACACATTTCCCTACTCATCGCAGGTCAACGTTAAAGCATGTACCTCACAGAGCGAAGACGCAGCAGACAAGGAGCACCGACATGAGTCACCGCACACAGGGCAGCTTTCTCCTCCACGAGAGGCAAAGCCTCCTGGGTGGGACTGGGCTTCTCCCGGGACCACTATCCAGGAGTATCCGCGAAGAATGGGCGACACTCCTCCACCCAGCCCCGGATGGAGGCTTCACTCTGCCCAAACCCTCCTCCAGCCCGTTCACGCTTCCTCCTGCCTCGTAGTGCTTTCAGTGAGAAAAACCCAGTTTTGTCCATGGTACTTTTGTCTGTTTTTCAGTTCTTTCTGGCTGCAAGTGGTATGTTTTAGTATTTGGTAGAATTCATATTGGCTAGTCACAGCACACTTCAGTTCTACTGTCTACACGGAAACACATACCCAGCTTTCTATTCTTGACTGCGAGTCTGAGCCCCTGAGGTCCAGCTCACAGAGATCCTTTCAGCCCCACGACCATTTCATGCATACTCTGAACAACTGCTAGAGTTTTATCTGTCTCGAAAACACACTGGCAACTACACATGCTGTCACAAACAGGGACAGCACAAGAGCCTGGGACTTTGTTTCCTGTTGTTCTGCTTATGCCCAGCGATGTGCTGGCCTATCTGGCCACGCCACTGGTGGCCTAATTGTTCTAATTACTGGCTTCCAGGACCTCCAGCAGTTTACCATCTATGAATAGTTTGGACTGTTTCCCCCTAACCACAGCACATAAATTTTGGCTCACAAAGTAACTCATCTATCATCTCTCCACTCACAGAGCCTAATAAGAACCTTCTGCAGCTTATTCCCAAAGGTTGGGCAGTTTTCTCTCCTGAAAAACTGTTGGCAAACCTAGCGAGGTCACTGTCTGCCCACCTGCCTTAGTAACACTGGTCCTAGTACATTTTTTAAAACCTCTTGATGCAAGAAATGACCTTGCCCTCCTACCTTTAGGTTTCAGTCAGTTTTCGTATATTCATGACCACATATTTCTTCCAATTCTACAGTAACAATTTTTATAGACTTCATGGTAGAACCCTGTGAAAAGCTTTTGAAACATCAAGTTCTATCAAATAGAGATCCATGTGCTTATTTACCTGTAGGAGAGTCAGGAACCCATTTTCTCCACGTCTTCCTGTCTCCCTCACCCCCCATATCGTAGTGCTCCTTTGAGAACAAATTCTGTGCTGCACAAGCAGCAGACTCTAGTCTCCTCGGGGCCTGGGCTGACCCTGGGTAGCGTCAGGTGGGAATGAGAGCAGGTTATGTGCACTGGCCAAGCAGCTCGGACAGGTCTGCTTGTTCACAGGGAGTTGTGGACAGAGCCCATCCAATCTCGACAGTTACGAAACCAAGCTGCTTAATCCGTTTCAAGATAGGCTCTGCCTTAACACTAATTGTTCTAATGCCTTTGCCCAGGCCTGGACTGCCTCTCAAGAGTTGTTCTACTACCACCTTTCCATCCTTGAATGACTCACTGCAGCATGATCAAGTGACCCATGGACTCTCGTCAGGTTTATCGCTTCTAAAACAAAACCTTACTGTTGACTCTGGAGTCCATCACAACATAAAAGCCCAAATTTTTAGGCTGGGTAACTTCAACATGACTACAGGTCTCAATCCCTCAACCTTGGTTGAATAAAACCCATGGCCTTCTAGAAATCAAAGGCACCTGAACTGGACCTCTCCTGGTTGCCCTGGTTGTAAGGGGACACGCAGGCAGCAGGCAAGTGCCGAGGGCCCTGAGTTGCAGGGGTGTCTGCAAAGCTTCCAGCCTGGGCCTCAGTCCACTTTACCATGCTGCCTCCTTTCTTCCCTGTATTTTTACAATCTGCCAGTTTTTTAAAAGTGTTTTTTTCTTTTTTACATTGGCATCTTTCCTCTGACAGTTAAGGCAAGGCTTTAAGTGCCTGGTACCTTTGTTCTGTGGCACAGATCTCTCGGGCTTGAGGGGGGAGAGCAATTAAAGCCAGTTTCAATAGTTAACCTACGACATTTTTTTCCCTCTGTGCATTTGTTCACATTTTCCTTTTCTAAAACTGAACCAGGAAACGAGAACATATTGGATATTAAGATTTCCTTTGGACAAAGCTGAACTAAATGCGTGGCATCACCAACGCTCCACGCTGGACATCCGGTGGCCACGGCCAGCCTGTGCTAGGCACAGAGCAACTGGGACATGCCCTGCCACGGGCTGGGAATCGGTCACAGCCAGAACGCCTGCCCTGAACAGGCCTCCTGCAGTACAGCCACGGTGACACGAGTCTCTAATGGTCTAGTTCCCTTTAGCTGGGGATGCTAGAATATTTATTGCCATATTTAAAAAAAGAAAAGACTTTTACCTTCATGTGCTGAAAGCTTCCGTATGCAGTAAAATCTCGTACCATTACAGTTTCTTTTATCTCTTTATGACTGAACCGTTCTATTCTTTTTACTGAAAGAATAGAAGCAAGAAAACCAAGATCATTGGCTCTTTCCTACCAACTCTCTCCTTGCCTCAGCTGGAACACTAAGCAACAATTCTTAGGCTTCTAGCATTTATTTCAGGAGGATTTGTTGAGTTTGGATTCTCTGCCACTGCCAGTTTTCTGACTGCTGTCACCTCTCAGGAGCATGTGGGGACAGCCCAGTGGGTACACAGAGTGAGCCTCTGTCAAGAATGTTGACAAAGGTTACATTACTTACATTACATGTACCCAGCCTCCGCTTTACATGACTCTGCCATTGCTAACATGGGAGAGTGTGACAAAAATCAAGCTCCTCAGAGAGCTGGAATTGGTATGAAAAAGCTGCTCCCTTTTTGGTGGCCTAGAACCTACTATAATGAGGCAACACTAACAGCCTGAGAAACAATGGTCACATAAACTCCGAAGAAACTCTTTGGACCTCCAGAGCCCTTCTGCTGCAGCGTCACAAAGAAGCTGACATAAACAAGAGGATGTGTGAACACACAGGGAGGCAAACAGACGAGAGAGGATCTAACCGAAGGTGCAGTCAGCTGAGATCAGCCTGGAGGTGGAGTTCCTCACGCACAAGGCTTCTCCACATCTCCAAGCGACCACTCCTTGCCGCCCGCAGAAAGCAGGTTTTACCACCTACACACCAGCCTGTGGTCAGAATAGTACCAGCATTCAAGCAAACACCAAATAAATAAGAGGTAGTGGGGGAAGAAGGGATGAGAGCTTTCCCAAAGAGTAAGTGTGGTCTCCCCAGTGCCAGCTCTAGATTTTTCAAACAGGCTTTTGTTCACACAGAACTTTCTAGGAAGCTTATCAGAACCACCAAACGAATGTGAGGGTGAATAAACCATTGTTTTTCTAGATCTACTGCTTTAGATGCTGAACTTCAGAATCAAAAAGCAGTGAAAAAGTCTCACATCAAAGCTTTCATGTGGAGACAATCAGCTTTGTAGGCTACATCCTCTTGGGAGGGACAGAGCCAGACTTAGCTGCAATGCCACAAACTGCCTGGTCTAACCGAGAGCCAACCCAGGTATCTGAGCCTCAGGAAAGCAGAAAGTGGTGTGTTAGACTTAAAGATTAAATTTGGCCTCATATTGCACAGGTTCAAAGGATGCAACCATCGGAGGGGAAGGAAGAAAGGAAAGCTACTGAGGAACGCAAACTGGCCCGGATTAGTACACACTGCTAGGTAAATGGAGGAGGGGGTGGGGGTGGGTCAAGGGGAAGGTTAAGAGGCATTTCAATGCCAGATCCAAACACCATTCCGCATTCAGTCAGCTGTCAAAAGGACCCTATCCCATTCCCACCACGTGAACTTGCCACTCAGACCCTGGGACAGGAAAGCTTTGAAACGTGCACTCACGCCTCCTGTTCTGTGCCAATAATACGCAAGGTAACACTGACTGACCCTCATCCTTAGCTGTGCTCATGATGAGTCTCATTGTAGTCCATGATACGTAGCTGTCCAACACTGTCCGCGGTTGGGGGAACTGGGTGCGGGCCATCTAGGTTCAGGGGAGTCTTGGCTTCCACACCCGAGTCTTTGCCCAGTTCTGTCTTTAGGGTTTCAGAAAGGCTACTGATGGTCACGCCGTCCTCATCACACTGGCTCTCACTCTTATTACGAAATAACTCTCGGGCCTTCATACCCAGGAAGCTTTTTGAACTAGGAAGTGAGCCAACAGTTGTAGGGATGCTGCCAGAGGACTCTCCCATGGCAGTTTCCCACCGACTGCTGAATGGTCCTGCCCTCTGGTTTGGGGGTTTCTCCGGGGTAGAAAGCTCGCTGCTGCTGCTGCTGCCTCCACCTCCTCTGCTTCCACTGCTGCCCCGGGTGCTGCCAGACCTGGGGGTCTTGGTCTCACCGTTGTGGCCAGATGCCTCTTCATTGTGCCCCACCACGGAATCTGAGCAGCCATCATCACAACAGTCAAGCCTGTAAGAAATCCAGGGAGGGAAAAGGAGCTGGTGATTGCAGCACTCACATTTGGGGAATGTGAGCTGCACTGGCACTTGCCCGCCCTGACACTGCACTCTGAAAGCCCTCTCTGTTGTGTGACAGCATACTCAAGCAAGAGATCTCATCAAGAGAAACCAAGTCACAGCCAGGGATGCTGCTGGGTGGCAATCTTAACTATGAACGCTTCCTGCAGCCATGTCGAGTGAGTCAAGGCCAGGACAAGGAACATGGAAAGATCACTGGACACTATGAGGAAAGGCAAGTCAGGGTGGAGGGAGCCGAACGCTGCAGCCCAGTCTCGGCAGCTGCAACCGCTTCCAACACCAGGTGACACAGTTCTCATTCTGTTAGTGGCAGCTTAATCCCAAGGCCACTGATGCAACGTTTTGTTCCTACCTTTCTTCTGCTGCTTCAGCTGCTTCTGTTTTTTCTTCTTCAAGTTTCTTCAGGAGGCCATCTTTCTCCAGCCTGCCATATAAATCTAAGATCTCCAATTCAAACACCTGGGTTATCCTTTTCTGAGCCTCATACCTGCTCTCTGCGGCGTGCAGCTGTCCTCTGAAAGATACAGACCAGCCCAGAATATGGAAGCTCCACTAAATAAAAACAAAGCACTGCAAAAACCTTTCCTGATGAAAGTTACCTTGCCTGGAGTTTGACATCTTCTAAATATTTCTTCTGTTCCAAAAGAAGGTGGTCTTTCTTGGCCAGATGAGATTCCAGTTCCAAGATCCGTTTCTGGGAGGTATCGAGCCTCTGATTCTGCTGGAGAACGTGGCTTCTGTTTTTTTCTAACTCTTTCCGATATGCAGCCTTCATCATTTCTACTTCCTAAGAAGGAGACTGGAATTAGTACTTACAAAAAATGAACATGCTGTATCCATTTTGAAAAAAACAACGTAATAAGCTTTGAGAAGGTGCTTTAGTATACTGACAGTAAAAATATAAACTAATATAACTTTCTGAAAAATAAGCTGGCAGTTAAGTATTATCCTAGTAACCCTTCCTTGAAATCTATTCCTAAAGAAATCACTTAAAACGTGAATAGACATTTTGCACACAAAAAAGTCATCACAGAACATTTATAAGAGCAAATAACTGGAAATACAGTAAGTCTTCAGGGAAACAGTTAAGTAAATTAAAATACATCTTATATTTGGAAGTTTTAAAAACTGATATGGTATCAATAAAAAAAGACCACAAAACTGTGTGAACAGTATGATCAACTATGCAAACATATACATTTCCAAAACACCAAATGAAACTATGCCAATATTCAGTTATAATTTCAATATAGTGGTATCGTGGATCGTTTGCTTTCTCTTGTATTTTTCTCTCTCTCCTAACACCAGCTGCAGTAAAGCCAGAGCATGCGACACAAACGGGGCAGGTTTGCTCAGGGAGAGCAGCCTTTGCAGGTTAGGCACCTGACAAGGCTTGCTGACCACGCCAGGCAGACAGCCTGCCTGCAGACAGAAGGGACAGCTGGAAACCCCGTGCAGCTGCACTGTAATGCTCAGAAAAAAGGCAGAAAGGATACTTTTCTAACAATCCCGCGTTACGTTTGTGTAGGTGTGTTTATTGTGGTAAAATGTATGTAACATAACATTTGCCACACATTTGTTTTTTAAAAAAAGACGGTAAACCGCAAGAAGCGAGGAGGAGGTGGTGAGCTTTCACAAGGATGTGCCTGCCTGGAGCTGACTGGTACCCCAGTGCTTCCTCGAGGCAGGTGCTCACAATCGGCTGCCAGATAATGTGGCCGTTCCAGCTGTGCTGAATGGCACCAGACTTCAGCACAGGTTAAGTGAACACAGCTGACTTTTGTCATAAACGGTAGTTCTTATCCATGGCTGACCACACAAGGATTCAAACCAGGAATGTTCATGCCATCTCACTAATCCTTACAATAAACTCAGGGGGTGCTTTGCCCAACCCCTGCCAGCCACTCCCCACCTGATTCTGAGACACCCACCCCTCCTCCTCCACTAGACAGAACAAGAGCAACCCTAGCTCCAGGTCCAGGGGCAAATCCTGACTGGTTCAAGCCAATGACTGGGTTGGCGACAGGCACATGACACAATCCTGGAGGATAAGAGAGACAGGACATGTGTGGAGGGTTTCTGGGAAAGGTTTTCTTGCTGAGAATGACCCACAGGAAGAGAGGGTCCCCTCTTCTGTGGGGCATCATTGTGTCTGCCTGTGATACCTGCACCTGTGGCACACACCTGGTAGCCATGAGGTCAGCCAGCTGGAGGACAGGGCCGACAGCATAAAATAAGATGGCACAGAAGAGTGGAACGAGCCTGGCCCTGTGATGCCGCCCCTGAATTGCCAACCTGACCAACCTGGAACTCACTTGCCTTGGGATTTCTCGTTAAACAAAACAATAAAATTCCTCATTGTTAAGCTAGGCTAGTTTGGCGTTGTTTTGGCTTTGTTTTTAGAGACAGGGTCTTGCTATGTTGCCCAGACTGGACCGAACTCCTGGCCTCAGGAGATCTGTCTCTTGTCCCTTAGGTATACCCCCAGTCCTTTCTTTTCCCAAAGCCATTATACCTCAAAATAAGTGATAGCTGGTTTCTGGAGGAAGTTCCACGCATAACATCCTTCTACAGGGAGTCTGAATCTGAGATCTAAGAGGAGCTGGGAATAAAGAGTAACTCTACTGTGGAAATTACATCTTTCTACTTCTAAGGCTACTCTACATTTGGCCAAAAAAGGCACTTTATAAAGCACAAGCACAAGAAGTCCTAAAAAGAAGGCCTGTGTGTGATGGAGAAGTTAGTGACAGGAAGCATCTGAGCATTTACTATTAAAATTCTATTCCCAACTCATTCACTAACATTACCTGAGGCTATTTATAAAGTGACATAAAACTGCTGCCTCAACACCACTGGTGAGGCACTAATTAATGTAAGATCATCCCAATGCTGGCCTTGTTGCCAGGACTGAACTACCATCTGCAAAAATTCAACATGAAGAGGAAGAAAAAAATGACATGTACACCGATATATATCCACAGTCCTGAGAGGTATGTTAAACAGAACTGCTTCCCATCCTCCTCCTTTCTCTCACTCTTTTAAAGAGGACACCGGGAAGAGAAAAGAAACACTTTTATATCTACTCTGTACCAATTATCATCAGGTGCTTTCTCTTACACCCAACAAAGGGAAACAAGCTCACATGATGGCTGGAAAGTGCTTGTACTGCTGAGCCAGAAAAGGTGAGAGTAGACCTGAACCATTGCTCCATCTTTTAGGAAACAAGTCACAAAGCCACTCAAATGATGCACCTTAGACATACCATCTGGGTCCAAAGAGCTTCCCCCCTGAGGTTTGGCTCCCTGAGCCCAGCATACCTTTGTTGTGTCTGAATGCTTGTTCTGCAGTTGTTCCAAATACAGCTCGTTGACCTCCCCAAGAACCAACAGCTGCCTGTTCAAGAATTCCATCTGCTGCTGGACTGACTCACTATTTGAGAGCTAACCAAAAAACATATAGAAGCAGAGTAAAAACTCTAATACTAGCACACGGACATTAAACAGGGAGCCAGATAAGAGCATAATATTTCAATGCAGGGGCAGAATAAACAACTCCCATAGTTTTAAACTCCCTTACATAATGCAGGTGGGGAGGACGGCACCCAGTGGCTATTAAAGACAGACAGAAATGTACTTTAAAACTGTGCTCTGCAAAGGGGAAGAAGCAGAAATACACTACATCAAAACTGACCCCCATAGGATACCTGGAGAAGATGGACAGGTATATATGACCACCAAAGCAGGAACGTTAGGTCCAGTGGGATAAAGCCCCAGGGAAAACTCACCCATTCTCGAGTAAATGATGTATAGAGTGTGCAGTGAATCCCAAAGGAGGACTCACAGCTCAAAAACCCGAAAAACTTTTTACATTTATATAAACAAGGTATGAAGAAAGAGTTCCATGGGATATATTAACACAGAGACTATGGCTTCGGCTGGATATGTCTTTGTTGTCAGGGGCTGTCTATGCATTGCAGGATATTTGGTAGCACCGCTGGCCCCTACCCACTAGATGCCAATAGCACCAAAAACATCAGTCTAGAATGTCTCTAGACGTTGCCAAGTGTCCTGGGGGTGGGGATGAGGATCACTCCCTGTTAGGAACACCTGACACAGACATGCAAGTAATGTATTTGTCCTGTCTGAAGAAAGAATGTCAGCAAATGGTGTTTGAACAGATACAGCTCTGCCTCATTTCTTACCTTCTGAGATACCTGACTGAGCTGCAGCTCAGTGTGACACACCTTGTTGTTAGCCTTCTTCAATTCTATCCGAAGTTCCGCAATCATGTTCCTGCAGTCCTCCAGCTTTGTCTACCCAAAGAGATGTGGACGTGAAGTCACAGCAGCACTGACAGGACAGACCATGAGCCTACTGGCCTTTGGTCCAAAGAGAATTGGGAATGCCTAGTTCTCAACTGCTCTACTATTCTTGGGCCATAGGATTGACTTTTCAGCTTTAAAAAGTTAAGTTATGATTGATTTATGAGTTCCTTACTGTTTAGCGAAAGACCTTAGATGCTCAGCTCCCAAACTGTGCACCAAAGAGCCTTGGGGCTATGCAGCAAATTCACAGGGATGCAGTGAGATTTTAAATTTTTGAGGAAAACAGCGACACCTGTTGGACACCCATGTGAACTACTAACTTGCTGGAGTTGCCCCTTCAGTATTAGCTGGTGTGTGTGCCCATGGATGACATCGTGTCTTATCTTTGTGCAGCTGTGATAAAAAGCATCACACCACAAGAAAACCAACATGAAATCAAGGTGTCACTTTCCACTGCGATTTCAAGATCTCAGACTCTGTGCTGTGCCCAACAGGTACACAGGTGGCATTAGTAATTGCAGTTATTTTAAAAAGAAATTTAAAAAATTTTTAAATTTATGTGTATTATTTCCAAACAGCTACCAAGTTGTTAGGACATGAATATCCACTGAATTATTTAGATATACTTAATGACTAGAAAGATCAGAGCTATGAACCAAGAAAGTTGGGGAACCCCTACCCTAAATAAGATTTATCTGACAAAAAATATACCTGCCATGATTTCAGAGAGAAAAGTACTAACCTTAATTAAGCTGAGCACGGTGACTACACTGAAGGAAACACTTCTGCCCTCCTCTCCACTGCGTCCCTGCCTTCTCTTGGTTGACCCTGCCTGGAGGTGCAGTTCATACCTGCAATTCCTGGCTCTGGTTGTAGAATTCTTCTCGGTCATGCTGCAGCTGTCGGATCTGGCTGTGGAGCTGTGTTACCACAGTGTCACGCTGCTCCTGAAGCTGACTGTACCTGGATTGTTCTTTCTGCAGACTAACCTTCCACACCTGGATGTCTTTCTCTTGTAACTTCAACTGATCTTTCTAGCAGAGACCAGAAATGCCATCATTTTAGCTGCCTTCCAACAGGGGAAGTCATGCTTAAGTTTAACACACACTGCAAACATTTCTTCATCTAAACAGTCATAAGCTACCCTGGAACTGTAACTACATCCCCAAAATATGACAGCTCACTACTGTCTTACTTGGCTTGAGGTCAAGATTTTCCAAATTTCACATTAACAAATGGATCATAAGTTGCTTAAAGAACCTTTCTCAGAGATCAACTTGCTTCTAATATTTTCAAAAGTCCTAACCACCAAACACTAAGCAGATGCTTACTGACCTGATTTCTTTTAACCATCACCAACTTAAAAAGTAGGTGCTGTTATTATTATTTCCATTTTATACAATGGGTAACAGGCTTCAAGAGGCCAAATGACTTTTCTAAGGTAACGACCAGTAGAGCCAAGATTCAAACTCCAGGTCTGATTGGCTTCACACATGCTATACCAGACATGCTTAAGTTTCATGTGGAGAAATAATCTTTTGACCCTTTTATCATCATAGCCAATTACAAGCAAACAAACATACAAAAAAGTCACTCATCCCCATGGTTTCTGAGAGCTACAAGGGAATTCCAAGATCTTGCCATTCGTATCTTAATCTCAGAGACTCAGTGGCCTGCCCCAAGCCATACCTGTGTGCAGAGCTGGGACCAGGAACTGACCTCACTGGCTGCTACTCTTTACAAGCTGTCATGCTGACCCAAACAAAACAAAAAATGGAGTCCACCTCTCCCCAGGCCTCACCATAGCAGCATTATGTTCCTCCAGAGCTGCTGCTTTGATCACCTTGCGGAGGAGCCGCCTATTCCGAAGAGCATGCTGCTGCCTCTTAAAACGCTCATAGAGTAACTGGTTGTGCAGT
Organism: Lemur catta; assembly: GCF_020740605.2. Lineage (NCBI taxonomy): Eukaryota > Metazoa > Chordata > Mammalia > Primates > Lemuridae > Lemur > Lemur catta. The sequence continues at coordinate 3,855,920 of NC_059137.1, read as the reverse complement.
AAAAGCAACTGGTCTCGGAGGGTACGGATCTCATCTGAGGGGGGAGAGCCTGATTTTAAAGCAGAGGGAGGGTAGCAGAAATGCCTTTTACATATCGTTCAATCAAGCCCCCCACCCACATGTGTTCTTTAGCTTAAGAAACACAATTTTTTAAAAAACAAATCACCACTCACTTTGCAAATGACCACTTAGTTTCCAGCAACAGTCATTCCTTGGGGGATAGGGTGGAGGGAATATTTACTACTTGTCTCCCTTTTAAAGGAATGCAAAGGGTTTTATCACGTGGGATGACTCTCTGAGAGCTTTATTTTTTTCCCCTCAAACCTGGATCATACATTTCAGACTCCCTTTCTATTTCCCAAGGGCCTTCCCTCACTGGCATGTTCTCCCCCAAGAAGACTCCCCAGTACCATTCACGTCACTTGGGCCTTCCTAGGCAAGCCTGGCTCGGAGTCTGCGCTTTTTGCACATCTACTGTCAAGCACCCGGTACTTGCCACTTTTCAAAAATTAGAAACGCTGATTTTGCAATACTTGAAATCCTTCAGCCGAGCAGATAAGCTGGCTGGTGCAGCAGCCAAGGGGAGATCTGTTTCCTACAGGGCATCTCCTTCAAGGGCAGAAAAGGCAACGAGCAAGCAGAACCATACGGGCTGGATTTGGAGCTAAAGTAGCAACTTTACCTCCAAAGTGGGTCCAGTCGACAGACTTGCTGGGTAAAGACAACCTAGAAAGAAAGTTTTTGAGTAATAAAGTTACCAATCTTACCTAGAAAAAAACTTATCTGGACTTTTATTTGCAGCAAGGTTAGATGACTTCCTTGTGGTCAAAATCTGCACTGGCATAAGAGTTTCAAACTTCAAATCCACATGGAGTTAGAGAACCCCTCCAGTGGATGGAATGAGCAGGCGGCCAGGTGCGTGAGACCATGTCTCCACAGTGGGGAGGCCCCAGAAAGCAACTGAGTGGGAAAATACACTGACAGCTGCTCTCAATCCTCTGCTGAAACACACAGGGAGTGGCTCTCCATTGAGAAGCTACTGTCACCAAGTTTAAGGAAAAAGTCAGTAATTTACCTCAGACTATACTAAATCTCATTTTTTAAAAAGGAAGTTTAAATATTACAATCTCTGTCAAATTCCACCTTAACTATTATATAGAAGAAAAATAAAAACTAACATTCCCAAGCACCTGTTTTGAAACGGCACCTGTTTTTAGACTCTGGACTAGCTCCCTCATCCCTTCCCTGGATATGCTTTGAAAAGGGTCACAAAAAGAGGACTGAAAACAATGTCTCAGATTTCCTTCTAAGGAGCCTTGTGTGCTTCTGAGGGGGGCTGTCGGACCACTTCAACTTGCATAAAATGCTGATGATTTTATCTTCTACCTAATGAAATAAGATGCCAAGTAGAAAGTAATAATAATCTACAACCAGACAGAGAAACACTGTGACAAATATATTCTTTGAAATACCCTAATGTTATTTTTAGCCTACAATGCTTAGAGCAACACTGAAAGCATTTGACTGTCCTCATGGAACAGTCTATAATAAAAAAAGACTCATTTTGAAATAGACCACTATCCTAAGGAATTATCCCAATCTAATGTGCATATGCAGAGAATACACGTGGCCACATATATGAAAAGGCAATAGACTAGAAGGACACCTGACACAGAAGAGAACTTGGTGCCTTTGGGTGAGAACATGAAAACCCATTCTTATTCCCACCCTTGTGCTTTCTTCTATAATAAAATGGGATGTTTAAACACAAAGAAAAGGGCTCAAGTCCCTTACTTGTTAAGTTCCTTGCTATGTGCGTCTGCTCCCTGCTGTATCAGTCTATCCAGTACTTCCATTGGGGAGGTAGAGGGCAGAAAGTCTTCCTCTGTGTTTCCTTTTGCTTTCTTTAACAGTTCGTCAGTCTTCTTGCTGACAAAGTGATAGGCAGTCTTTGGCAATGCCACCTCAAAAAGATGATCGTAAGGGGGAGGCTGCCCACTTCCAAAGCCCACTCCCCTTTGAGGTGGAATTTTACAAGGGCTGGGAGTGAGGATATTGGTCTCCAAGGAAGTCTGGCATTCCCTGCCCCCGACAGGGCTTTCGTCAGCACTGCCACAAGGTAGGTCTATGGGGGTGAAGGCTTGCTTTGGTGTGTCAGGCCCAAGCTTGTCCAGGGATGAGTGCAAAGGCTCAGGGTTCATGCTGGCGCCCTGAGCACTGGAGGCTGCTGAATGGGTCTTCCGCTGAGAACCTGGGAGACTGTCTCGGTAGAAGGGAGAGTCAAAGCCTCCTCGAGGAACCACAGGTTCAGCCTCTGCTGTAGTGATCTCAGAGAGTTCTTTAGATATTGCAGCTGAGAGGAGGAAGGGAAACAAGAGAAAGCCCTGTAAATATGGGAAAGGCCAGGCAGTTTGGGTTGCGTGCTGCCACGTGCCAGTGCCACCCAGAGGGGGGATAAAAAGTGGCATCCCTTTACCTGACACAGGTCCTATGCTAAAGCACCCATCAGTTTCCCCCAAGAAAAGGCAAGCAAGCCTGTGAGCAGTGACAGGAAATCCCAGTTGTGTGGCAAAAGCAGGGTCACGTTTCAACTCACAGCAACCCCACATGCGTTACCTTCTTCTTTATCTTTCTCAATGCTATCTTCTTCAGAGGCCAGGTCACCTAGAAACCCGGGAAGGTCACTTAGAGTGACAGAACCTTTGCTGCCGAGTGGCTCTTCTAAAGAGAAACAAAGACAACTGAAGTCAAAGAAATACCCTGTAATGCCTCTAAGTGTAAAACTGCTCACATGGTAACAGAGTATGTCCATAATAATTCTTCCTGCTGAACAGAGAAGGCTGGAAGTGGCTATCTCCTTGGGCTACTATAAAAGGCTAAGATGTAATAAGTAATATAATTAAAGGCTAAGATGTAATAAGTAATATAAGCCCATAGAAAATAAAATTCTCCGTTCTTAATGTTTCCAAGAACAAATAAAAACACATAGTTTGACCAGTTCAAAATACTTATAGGTACCTCACTGCAGTAACTTAAAAGCACTTTTTTCATGTTATTATTTGGTTGGCTTTTAGAATTCACTACTTGTTTCATTATCTCTGGGCTTCAGTGTTTTATGGTATTCCAGAATTTCCTTGTTTCCACTTAACTTATTTTTAAATACACATAACCCAATTAGAATAGACAAGCAAGGCCTATCATGACCCAAAGACTTTACCTAATCCTCTGTCGTTCGGAAGATGGTGCTGTCTGTGTAGACATGGCCTTGCAGAATCTGTTCTCTCTTCCTGAAAAGATAAGTACCATTTATATCTCAAGGCAAAAAATTTTGTACATGTTCTCTAACATATTGTAAAGAATTTAAAGGTTAGCCCAGTGATTCTCAAACTGTTTGGTGTCAGGATGTCTTCTTAAATGATTGAGAATCTCAAGAACTTTTGTTTACATGGTTATATCTACTGATTACTGTATTAGAAATTAAAACTGAGAGATTTAAAAAGCATTTATTAATTCTCTTAAAAATAACAAGCCCATTAAATGTCAATGTAAATAACATATTTTTGTGAAAAATATCTATATTTTCCAAAACAAAAATAAACTTACTGAGAAGAGTGGAACTGTTTTACACTTTTGCAATCTCTTTAATACCTAGCTTAATGAAAGACAGCTGAATTTTCATATTTACTTCTATATTCAATCTGTTGCAACATGTTATTTTCACTTAAGTATATGAGGAAAATCTGGGGCCCCACAGATATGTAGTCGCAAAAAGTAAACATATGTGAACAGACTTTTCAAATAATTGTAGAAAATCATCTTTGATATTACACCAAAACTTGACTAGTGGTAATTTCTTAAAAGTTATTTACAAAGTGGAATCTGAAACCATATAAATTAACTTTTCATACTGTGTTAAAATCCACGGGCCTACCTTATACTTTGAATACACTTTTTACCTATGCACAATTCTGTATCATACATTGGACATTTAGAAAATACAGCTTCACCAAGTTATTTAGATCTTCCAAATATTGAAATACTTCATTACACAATATCAAAAAATCAAATTATTAACCAAGCTTCCCAATCTCAACATAAAAGTCTTGGAGAAACTATCAAGTTCATGGTGGCAGATATTAGTTTTTTAGTAGGCTAATTCTCAACTGAAAGTTGAATTTTACCATTGGCAACAAACACTGTCAATTGTTTATCCTGAGTGACAGACTTGGTTCTTCATTTAAGAAACTGCCTGCCAAGTATCCAAGTCTAAATAATCAGTTTGTAAGTCATTCCCTTGTTCCTTCAAATAAAACTGGTGCCCCACGAAAAAAACCTAGTTCAATTCTTAATACAAATAATCACATGAGGACCTGAGATTACCATCATACTTTAAGTATGCAGTAAATGTGCTTCATGCATATCTATTAATATTTTGTCACCAAGAATATTAAATATACATGTTCTCAAGGGCCAAGATTTAATAAAATAATTTTTACTGCCTAATAAAGAATACTCATAAGTTTTTAATTATTTTTTCTTTTTTAAAACTGAACGAACATGTCAAGGAAGAATGCAATGCCCACTAGTATAGCTCAGTGCCTGCCTTGATTCAAGCTAAGGTGCCACCATTTTAGATGCCACTGTCTTTGTACGACCAGCACAAACTCCAGTGGAGGGCAAAGCAGCTTGGTGTGAATATGAGAATCTATTGGATTCTCTATTGGATTCTCTAAAAGGGTTTTTGGACTGCAGGGGTCAGCAGATCACAACTTGAAAGCTGTTATATGGTCTATTTTCAATTATTCTGAAATAAATCCATCATGTTTTAGGTCAGAATTTTATCTATTTGGCTCAATCAGGCTTCCCAAAACGAGGCTTGAAGCAAGTCACCGCGCTGGGCAGAGGGCAGCAGGCAGCTGCACTCACTTTCCTGGGGGGTGTGGCTGCGGCCTGCGGGAGTGAAATGTGCACGTAGTCATCGGCATGGCAGAGTGGGGCTGGAGGAGGAGAAGTTGCTGGGGTTCCCAGAGGAGTTCCTTTTCCACCTGCTCAGAGACAAGGGCAGAATATATATGAACACTGACCCCAACTATTACAAAAATTGCCAGCTCTTTTTCAGTCTAACATACTACATATAAAGCTGCTAGAGTTAATTTTCTGGGAATCTATATAAGTCTTTTTTTTTATATAGGCTTACTTTATACATTCTGAAAGCCCCAGAGGTTTGCAATAGGTGTCAAGAACAGATTGACAACTACAAGTAGTCCCCAAACTCACTATTAGATCTAAGAGACAGCTCCTATCATCAAAGGCAGCTCCAAACCAACCAGTCAAATACAACCTAAGACATACATACCAGTTGTACCAAAGACTTTACTGTAAGGGTGTGACAAATCAGGTGGGACATTTCCAGGAGAAGTTGGAGGAGTGGTCATACCACAAACCATAGATGGGCTCCAAAGAGTAGCCTGGGAAGTTAATAAAGTACATCAGCAATGGCAAGTGAATACTAAGTCATCCACAAGGTTCATATGCATGGTCAATGTTCAATTTAAATTTAGCATTTCCAACTTGAAAAAGGCATCTTATTAAAGCTTTATCAAGAGACAAGTTGCATTTTATAAATCAAGACTTTAAGATGCACCCGAGACAACACTAACTTTCTTTGCTACTATTATAGATTCTTAAAAGTGACTGCTGAAATGAGCACTGTGAAATTTTCCCAACCATGTACTTGACCCAAATGGTCAGCTTCACCGGAAAGTAAAGGAGAGAGCAGGCACATTATTTGACACTATACTTGTGGCGGCTCAGTTATCAGCCGTGTTGACGGGGAACTCAGAGTCTGAGGTAGCTGCCCTGGCGTATTTAACAACGTCAGCCGAGAAGTGGAGGAAGGGGTAGAAGTAGCACACCCTAAAATGAAAGGGAAGAAACACGGGGGTTAGTGTGTGTGTGGTTTTAGACTATTCTGATAAAAAATGACGGTCCTCTAGATCATTCAATAATATTCAATTCTCTATATTTAAAAAACCTGAGGGACTTCCTGCTATCCTTGGGGAAAAACATCATTTAAAAGATTCTTTAAATGCTCTTTGGACATAAAGTTCAATAAGGTTTGATGTCCAGGTAAGCCCCAGAATAACTTGAAAAGCACAATATGGATGACAGCTTCAGTGGGTGCAACTTACAGATAAAGCCTAGATTTTTATATGAATGCAATTCTAAATTGTCCAGACTAATTTAAACTGTGTCGGTGCTACAGCCCAGTAGGCCTCACTCCAAGTGTCTGAAGAGTAGAAAGATTCCCTTACGAGGCAGAGCCTAGACATCAAATACTTAAACCCATTTTCTTTGTTAAGTGTTGAAGACATATCACCAAATCTGTTGGCATACCATCAGGTAGGAGATCAAGCACATCTAAGTTAAACTTGAAGGAGAAATTAATTAGAAGAAAATGGAGACAAACGCAAATTTAAAATATTAGGGGAAAAGTTCCTAGTAGCTGAACTAAGTCTTACTCTAAGAAAAGAAAGTAACATCAACAAAGATAAACAATGCTTTGCAGAGACAAAATTGTAAAACAGATAAGTACCAAAGTCACTTTTTACCATAGCTATTCTGTGTGTCAACATAAGGGCTGGCGGTGATATCAGCTGAACGATGAAGAAAGCGGGCTGAGATCTGGTGAGACACAGAATAGCCATCTTCATACGAGGCTTCTGTAGGGTCCAGAGAGATTTTGGCACACTCTATTACAACATCATGAGTTTCTAATCTCTTCCACCTGTAAAAGGCAATCAAAGTCAAGAAATGCAAATTGTAATCCACTCAATTAATTCAATTAAATACTTGAGAGTGTCAACTCAGTGCCAGCTATGGAACTATGACAGCAAAGAACAAGGAAGAACCACACCAGCCCAAGTATGAAACAGCAATAGCATATGAATTTTTCAAATCCATACTCTCCCTATTTAAAATGGTCATATCACATTAACAGAAACTAATTTGAAACAAAAATCTCATCAAGAAAAGACTAGGCATAGCCTAAAAATAGAACATAAACTATGCAGAGAAGCCACCAGAGGAAAATCTCTGGGGCAACGGTAATCAGAGATCAGGGAGGCCTGGAAACTACCAATCAGCTAAGACTTATGGCCAACTTACACTGTTCTATCAAAGCCTCAAGATTCAAACCCGCCCCTAGTGCAGAAATACAGTACAGAAAGATAAACTAGAAAAGATATTTTAAAAATTGTCTAAAGATTCTTGTTATATGATCCACAGTTCCACTTCTAAGAATCTATCCTATAGAAATAGACATACATCAAGATGTACAAAAATGTTCAGCACAATACAGCTTGTAACAAAAAGAGAAGAAATAACCCAAAGTCAAACCAAAGGGATATATTCTATAGAAAAAAATAGTATTATACCACTATGAAAAAGCATGTGTTCAGCAGGTCAATGGTTGCCAGGAATGGGGGAGGAGACTGACCACAAAGGCCATGATGGAACCTTTTGGGTGGGAGGATTGCTTGAGGTCAGGAGTTTGAGACCAGCCTGAGCAACAAAAAGAGACCCTCCCCCACAAAAAAACAGAAAAATTAGCCAGGTGAGGTAGTGCACACCTATAGTCCCAGCTACTCAGGAGACTGAGGCAAGAGGATCACTCTAGCCTACGAGACAGGGCCTCATCTCAAAAAAAAAAAAAAAAAAATTAACAGAACATTTAAAATATGAATGCCTAATCAAGTATAAACTTTCTTTCTTTTGGACAATATAACTTCACTAAATGTGTTTCTAAGTGGTAAATTCCAGGAGAGATTTTCCTTTTCCGTTCCAAAGTTTACAGAGAACAGCATAGCAACACTAAGGACACTCCATGAGTTTACCCTAACAAGACGTTGCTCCCACACAACTGCTGGCGAATGCTCATTACATCTTAGATGCTGAAAATGTGGTATTAGATACAGAAATGAAGGCATCCAAGGTGTGGGGAGCACACAAGGTAGCTTCCCTCGGGTAAGCCTTTCGATTTCAGGGTTACATCTTCACTCACTCCCCAGTTCGTTACCTGTGGTACAAGGTTACTGGGGGCAGACTCCTCTTTACACACTCTCAGTATGACTGGACAGTGACTGAATGAGAGCCAGAGTCGAGACACTTATGTACACATAAGAAGATTGGTTTTAGAGAAGAAAATGAGAATCATAATAAGGTAGAAATACAGTTAAATGTTCTATTTTAGTCAAAGTAATGTATGTACTTATAAAATTTCCTTGATTCTTAAATGGACTTTTCATATTATTATCTCTGAAACTGTGAACTATAGTTAGCTGTGTGTTACTTTATTTGGTATTTTTTCTCAGATGTACATAAAATGTAAATATATCCAATGGCATCTTACATTCAATGAAATAGAGTAGTTTAAAAAGTCAATACAAGCATTCTGGGAGGCCGAGGAGGGTGGATCACTCAAGGTCAGGAGTTCGAGACCAGCCTGAGCAAGAGCGAGACCCTGTCTCTACTAAAAAAAAATAGAAAGAAATTATCTGGCCAACTAAAAATATATATAGAAAAAATTAGCTGGGCATGGTGGTGCATGCCTGTAGTCCCAGCTACTCGGGAGGCTGAGGCAGGAGGATCGCTTGAGTCCAGGAGTTTGAGGTTGCTGTGAGCTAGGCTGACACCACAGCACTCTAGCCCAGGCAAGAGAGTAAGACTCTCTCTCAAAAAAAAAAAAAACTGGACAAGGTATTCCAGAAATAGTTGAGAGCATGAGCACCATTCCAAACAAAGGGATTAAGTGAATGTATATATTCTGAATGCCAAGACCAACAATCCACCCCTCACCACCAGCCTCTTTCTCCCTAGTCGCAACCAGACTCTTATGAGCCTGAAGATCAGATGACTCTTTTTTAAAAAATTTAACCAGCTCAAGAAGAAAACAAAACTGACATCTCTAACAGATGCTCAGCTCAACATACAAAGAAGCTCAAAGTGAACAAGTCACACCATCGTGAACAAAGCTTTTTAGTCTCCCCATGCAAACGTAAGGAGATTACTGGATCTTTGCAGAAAGCCTCAAGGATTTAAAAAAAAAAACAAACAGAAAAGAAAGCAGCTTAGAAGAAACAGGTTATGCAGGGAAAGGAAACCTCTCTGAATATCAAAATATATATATTAATACACAAACTGGCCGGGCGCCGGTGGCTCATGCCTGTAATCCTAGCTCTGGGAGGCCGAGGCGGGTGGATCGCTCGAGGTCAGGAGTTCGAGACCAGCCTGAGCAAGAGTGAGACCCCGTCTCTACTAAAAATAGAAAGAAATTATCTGGCCAACTAAAAATATATATACAAAAAAATTAGCCGGGCATGGTGGCTCATGCCTGTAGTCCCAGCTACTCGGGAGGCTGAGGCAGTAGGATCGCTTAAGCCCAGGAGTTTGAGGTTGCTGTGAGCTAGGCTGATGCCACGGCACTCACTCTAGCCCGGGTAACAAAGCGAGACTCTGTCTCAAAAAAAAAAAAAAAAAAAAAAAAATATATATATATATATATATTAATACACAAACGCAATCATGTGTTGTTTAATGACAGTGATACATTCTAAGAAATACATCATTGGGCAATTTCATCATCATGTGAACATCACAGAGTGTACTTACACAAACCTAAATGGTATAGCCTACTACACACCTAGGCTATGTGGTATAGCTTATTCCTCCTAGGCTACAAACCTGTACAGCATATTACTATATCAAATACTGCAGGCAACTATAACATAATGGTAAGTACTTGCATATCTAGAAAAGGCACATGGTATTATGGTAAAAATAGGGTATTATAATCTATGGGACCACTGTGGTAAACATGGTCCATTACTGACTGAAATGTAGTTATGGGGCACATGACTGCACTAAGATTTCTAGCTGGAAAGACAGACACAATGGAGGAAAGAAAATCAAGCACAAAATAACTAAAGAAACTTTCCTAGAATTTAAAGAGCTTCTAGATTAAACAAGAATAGACTCATTCCAAGGCACATCACTAGGAAATTTCAGAATATTATGACAACAAAGAGAACACTCTACCAGCTCCCATAGAGCAAAATACAGCAGATACAGATGATCAGAAACAGAATGTCTTTGGATTTCAACAGCAACACTGGAAACAAGGTGGCCATGGAATAACACCTTCAAATTACTTAAATGAGCCCAACTCCCAACCTAGAAGTCTACACCCAGCCAAACAATTCAACAACTGCATCCTTCCTCAAAAAGCTACTAGAGGATATGTTCCATTGGAAAAAGAGCAAACTGAGAAAGAAGGCATGAGATACAGGAAATGGGAGATCCTGTGCAGGAGAGAGGCAGAGGGGAGCCCCATGAAAACAGGATGACAGGTGGGTACTAGGCACAGATGACAACCAGTTCAGATCAGAACAGACCTGCCAAGAGACAGGCAAGGTTGCAGGCCCTTATCAAAGATCCTGCTGCCCTGTGTGATCTTTTCAACCAAAGGACAGAGCCAGGTAACCCTGGCCTAGATAACTTGTCTAAACTTGGCTTGTCTTGAGTATATACTGATGGAGTTCCTACTCTCTCTTCTCTGCCAGATCGGCCAGGTACATTCATTTTATCCCACAGAAGAATTCTGCTGTGACCTATTCCTGAGAGCTTGAAGTGGCCAACACAGGGCAGTCTCCTCCCTCTGCCATATTTCAGTAGGACATCCAGTACCTAGCCCTTGCTAGGAGTCCTGCCAGATGCTCTGCCAAGGGTAAGCCATACGTTTCCCAGGCCTCACTAATGACCTTGTGCACTGGCTTCCCAGAAGGGGCTGTAAAGTCTCAAGGAAGGAAAACCCTGACCAAGACCCAGACACACTGGTCCTCCTCCCATCTTCTGGAAACCTTCATGTAACAGCGACAGAACTGCCCTTTCCTCAGCCAGGCTTTGCTTCCCAACCAGCTTTTCAAAACAAAACGCGGTAATACTATATAGAGTGAGAGAACGATTAATATAAAAAAGCAAGAATGGTAACTGTCTCTGAGGTGGGACAGAGAATAGGGAGAAAGGAGGCTTCTAAGGAACTGCTAATGTTCTACTTTTTAAGCCAGGTACTGGCTACATGTGTTGGTGTGTTATTAAATTGTACATACGCATTTGCTATAGTTCTCAACATATATCTCACAACAAGCTGTTTTAAGTTGACTAAGGCTCTGTGTAGCAGAGGCAGGCTTTGTAGAGAGGTAAAATTCGCAGTAGGGGAAGCAGGCAATGAGCTAGCTTTTTCAGTGGAGGACACTCAATGTCAATATGTGTGGGTCAGTTTCCCCAAAAATGGCTCCACCCCTTAGCAGGGAAGTATAAGCTAGAGAAGAGTAGAGGGAAGTCATGGAGCTTCCCACAGCTGTGTCTTTAAATTCTCTTTCATTCCCTCCCTGCAGTCTTGCCCTCAGCACCACTCTCCACCGTCCTGGTACTCTTAAATGAGGAGCCTCACAGGTTCAGTTTTTCCAGAGGACAAACCTGGGAACTTCTGCAGGGCCCCATGGAAGACAGTAGCCACCTGGCCAAGCAGGATGGAGACAGGGCCTCAGGGAGCCCAACCACTCAATACATGATGTTCTGCAACCTACTTGCCTTCAGCCACACACACTTCACCTCCTTCCTCACATATCACTGGCACCACCAAGGCACAAGCCTCTCTCGAGCTCTGGGGGACAGGCACTTGCACACTCTGCTGAATGAGCTATCAGGCCTCCAACTGTGAGGAATGTGTTACAGACTCATACAAGGGACTTAGCTGTGTAAGTCTTTCCAAATGGAATGATTCTGTAAGTAGAATATCTATATTCCCAAATAATCCCTCAACAGAGACATCACCTAGATCACATTTTCAATCTCTCAAGAGATTCTTTAGAATTCTGTCACTAGGTAGTTTAGTTTCTATACCTTCGAGGGTCCAGTTCATGGTCCTTGGATCCAGTCACTAATTCCGGATGAATTCGCACATGCTCCATCATTGGCTAGAAGAGTTTGGATTGACAAATTATAAAGGGCTGAATGTTTGTGGTATATTCAAACAGGAGAATATTATTTGACAACAAAAAGGAATGAAGTACTGATACATGTTACAACACGGATGAACCTCAAAAACATTATAGTAACTGAAAGATGCCACAAAAGACCACATACTATATAAGCCCATTTACATGAAATGTCCAGAATAGCCAAATTCATAAAGACAGAAAGTAGATTAGTGGTTGCCTAGGGATAAGGGGGTATTTGGGAGAAAGCGGAATTTCTTTTCAAAATTTCCCTACCACCTAATTCAAAAGGGATAAATACAGCCTGTCTAAATAGTATGCTACATGTCAAATAAACGAGCAGTTTTAATTTACCTTGACCACTTCTTCAAAAGTCTCCAGGTTTTCTTTCATACTATAGTGAGAACGCAGAAAGGAGACAAAGTTGCAAGGGTACATTCCGTACAGGCGATGAAAGAGCGCATACACACTGGCATGGAGATGGACGAGATAGACTTCTGCCACATGGCCTAAAAAAGGAAACCATTGAGAGAAGCCTCTTAGTTGGACACTGGACACAAGATTGAGCAAGACTGAGGTGTGTAAAACAGACATGAACACATGGCTGTCAGAATGACTTTTTCTATTTTTTTTTTTTTGGAGACAGGGGCTAGCTCTGTTGCCCAGGACAGAGTGCAGTAGCACGATCATAGCTCACTGCAGACTTGAGACTTTTTATTTATGTATACTCCCACCTCACTCCAAAGATAGTAAAAGTGGTTTCCTAAAATGCAAATCTGAACACAGCAGACATCCTCATTTAAAATCCACCAATGGATCCCTATGGCCTTTGGATAAACTCCAGTCTGCTGAGTGTGACCCATCAAGGCCCTTACTGATCCACTCTCTGCCCTCCTTTCCAGTCATTCCCCAGAAAGGATTCCAAACAGTCTTGCAGTACTGATCTTCATGATAGTTACTCTCCCTAAAATTGTAATTATAATACTTTTCTACTGCCAAATTCAGTATGAGTTTCTTAAGAGAAGGACTATCTTATCTCTGTATCCTCAGTGCTTTACACTATGCCTGGCATTTAATAAGCATTCAGTATTTGTGGAATGAATGTGTGAGAACCTTTTAAAATCAGCATGTAGTCTTAGATATATAGATTTACAACTAAGAGTTACAAAACTATTACCTAGAAATTAGCTTAAAGAGCAAAGAATGGGAGAAATTGAAAATTCAGTTAATTTAGCCTTACCTAGACCCTAAAGAAACCCCTGTGTCCACAGGGCACATAAAGGTCCTGCATAATAATGGACAGATTGCTCTTCTTCTCAGTCCCATATTGAACTTGAGTTGGAAGAAGTGAGTTTGGTCTTAAAATGGAGGTAGAAGGGTCACTCAGGTGCCCCTAGCCTGACTTTGGCCAAGGCCACTGCCGCCACCAGCAGGAGGAGGGCCATCTTCCAAAGGAACCAGAGCAGTTCAGAAAACCGTTCATTGGGGCCTGGGCTTTGAAACTACAGATGGTGGTTTAGGAGAACATTTTGAGAAATGGGGTACACTCATAGATTATGCAGTGGAGAGACCCCCAAACGAAACGTTCCAGGGGCTTTGGTTTTGTGATTGACTTTTGTGTTGAAGAGGTGGATGCAGCAATGTGTTCTCGGCCACACAGGCTGATGGGCAGTTGGCAGAACCAGAGAGCTGTTTCTAGAGAGGATTTCACAGAATCTGTCTCTAGAGAGGCTTTACAGAAAGCCTAATGCCCATCTAATAGTGAAGAAAATTTTTGCTGGTTTTTTAATTTTTATTTTTTGAGAGAAGGTCTTGCTCTGTTGCCCTGTCTAGAATGCAGTGGCATCATCATAACTTACTTCAACCTCAAATTCCTGGGCTCAAGCAATCCTCCTGCTTCAGCCTCCAGGATAGCTGGGACCATAGGCGCACGCCACACCCAGCTAATTTTTCTATTTTTTGTAGAGACAGGAGTCTCAGTCTTGCTTAGGCCAGTCTCAAACTCCTGACCTTGAGGAATTCTCCCATTTCAGCCTCCCAAAGTGCTGGGATACAGGTGTGAGCCACTGCACCCAGCCTACTGGTGGTTTTAAAGAAAATACAGAAGAATATATTAATAACTTGAGAGACTACTTTGAAAAGTATGGCAAGACTGAAACCATAGAAGTTACGGAAGACAGAGTAGGAAAAAGAGAGGATTTGCTTTTGTTAACCTTTGAATAGCATGATACAGTTGATAAAATTGTTGTTCAGAAACACCACACTCTTAATGGGCATAACTGTGACATGAAAAAGGCCCTTTCTAAACAAGAGATGTAGTCTGCTGGATCACAAAGAGGTCGTGGAGGTGGATATGGCAACTTTATGGGTCATGGAGGAAACTTTGGAGGTGGTGGAGGTAATTTTGGCCGTGGTGGACACTTTGGTGGAAGAGGAGGCTATGGTGGCAGAGGTGGTAGCAATGAGGTTTAGTTACAGAGGATGTGATGGTGACAACTATAGCAGTGGTCCTTTATAGTAGTAGAGGGGCTATGGTGGTGGTAGACCAGGATATGGAAACCAAGGTGGTGGATATAGTGGCAGGGGTAGCTGATATGATGGTTACGACGAAGGAGAAAATTTTGGCAGTGGTAACTATGGTGGTGGTGGGAACTATGATGATTCTGGAAATTACAGTGGACAACAGCAATCAAATTACGGACCCACGAAAGGGGGCAGTTCTGGTGGAAGAGATGTAGACAGTCCCTATGGTGGTGGTCATAGATCTAACAGTGGAGGTGGTGGACATGGTAGCAGAAGGTTCTAAAAACAGCAGAAAAGGGCTATAGTTCTTAGCAGGAAAGAGAGCGAAGAGTTGTCAGGACAGCTGCAGCTTAAGCAGGCCTGTCATAACCATAGTTTACAGAAAGTGCAAGTATCAATTAATGCAATGCAGTATCAATTAGATGTACAATCCTGAGGTCTTTTATCTGTTGTAGTTTTGTCTTTTTCTTTGCATTATATCAGGTATATTGCCTGTAAATTGTGACAAGTGGTACCAGGAATAAAAAATTAAGGAATTTTTAATTTTAAAAAAAATGAACCGGCTGGGCGTGGTGGTTCACGCCTGTAATCTTAGCACACTGGGAGGCCGAGATGGGAGGATCCTTTGAGCTCAGGAGTTCAAGACCAGCCTGAGCCAAGAACAAGACACCATCTCTACTGAAAAAAAAAAAAAAAAAAAATAGAAAGAAATTAGCTGGACAACTAAAAATATATAAAGTTAGCCGGGCATGGTGGCGCATGCCTATAGTCCCAGCTACTTGGGAGGCTGAGGCAGTAGGATTGCTTGAGCCCAGCAATTTAAGGTTGCTGTGAGCTAGGCTGACACCACGGCATTCTACCCTGGGCAAGAGAGGAAGACTCAGTCTCAAAAAAAAAAAAAAAAAAAGATCCATTTCTTTCTCCCCAAGAAGATCCTGCTAAATAAGCTGGCACCACATGGACCTGGGCTTGTTATTTAATCCTACACAGGAAGCCACAGCATTCTGTCTCACAGGTCTTACATATTTTACCCTTTTGATATGAATATCACATGCTGGGATTACCTAAAGATTCTAAATTTCACACGCTTACAGCTGCTGAATCACTTTGATAGAGCTATGCTACCTGCCAGTATGAAAAAACCCACTGCGTTTGGAACTGGAATGCTAATTAGGACATGCTCCATTTCCCTCCTCCTTCTATAGATACGATGAACAAGTTCTCAGACCAGATGTTTGTGTTCTATCACAACAGAGTACGACAAAAATGTTCCACAAGCTTAGTCCTATACGCTGCCATGTAGATGGAAGCTGTTTTCTAGACTAACTACCAAAAATCAGTTAAGTTTTACATCCCACCACTCAATTTCTCTGACACCAGTCCTTTTAAGCCAATAGAATAAGGAAGGTATCTCAACAGTCATGCTTCTTACATGTGTCTATAGTGGACATGCCCAAGGTACTGCCTCATCTGTCTAGTGAAAACCATTCATTTCAGCTATAAATTTTACATGCCCATTCCTTACAGCTGCGGTCCCTAACCCCCAGGCCACAGAGCTTTACCCCACCCCACAACATACCCATGGAAAAATTGTCTTCCATGAAACTTAAGAATGGGGTGAGGCAGGGGGGTGGGGAGGTACAGCAGAAGGTGAGCGGTGAGCAAGCGAAAGCCAAGCTTCATCTATACAGCCACTCCCCATTGCTCACATCGCCACCTGAGCTCCGCCTCCTCCCGCAACCCACCCCCAATCCATGGAAAAATTGTCTTCCATGAAACCAGTCCCTGGTGCCAAATGGTTGGAGACCACTGCCTTACAGCACATGACCTATTAATCAATAATGAAAGCATTCACCTAGTAAGATCTGGCGGGTACATAAGGAGATCCATACCTGGTTTCTTCAGGCACCAAGATGAAAGGCGGCCAAAAATATCAAAGAAATCAAGAAGGTGCTGTTTCCCAGACTGTGGGATCATTGGGAGCATGGTTATCAACACCAAGACACCTGTTGTGAGGACGACCACGTCGGTGTCCATCTGCAGAAGGAAGGGTCAAACAAGAAACCCGTCAGGAAGAGCACCAGGATCAGCACTGCACGGTATGTGATGAGGCTCTAAATACTGAGGGAATCACAGATCAGAAGTTCACTCACATGCTCATTTCCTGTCCCTAAGGATTTTGAGGGGACATTAAAACAGACTGAATGGAAAAATTGCTGAGTCCTGGCTCTACCGCAGTGAGCCTGTGAGAACCACTTACAATACACCTATACAGATGCATCTGGGAGATGAGCTTAAACTGGACCTGGGGACTCGCAAGGCCTGAAGCCTTAGGATGTTTTATTTATAGCACTTGGATGAAAGCACAAGAAGTTGCTTTTTAACAGAACACAGGAATGCTGCTCTGTTTTCATTCATTGAACCACACCCTAAGATATTTACTTTTTGTTATGTCAATTAAAAAAAAGAACACCACACAATGACAAGTAATTCCATATTTTTTAAATGACTACGACAGAAGAATAACTGAAGAAGAAATTACTAACATATAGTGCTATAAAGAAATATAGCACTAACAAGTCAACTTAATGGCTCACTTCATTGCAATATTTAAAGATCAGCAAATTAAAAAGATATGGAAACCTCTGGCCATGCCTATAGTTTAAGTCAAATAACTTTAGGCTAATCGAAGACATTTAACATCCAATGGATGATGAATCAACTCTGACTAGCCACAGAGCTCACCCCACCCATAATTAAATCATGGCTCTTTGCCAAGTAGCTGAGGTTCAGATTTATAAAACAAGATAGTAATCAAAAGACTACCATGCAGGCTAAGACATCCATTATTCCTATTAGAAAAGGAATCTACAAATCTGGAAATATAGCTTTAAATATACTTAATTTTTATTATCAAGCACCAAGCCTTTTGTTATGGCAGATATCTAGTAAGATGATTTGGGTAGGAGAATTGAAAATATAATGGGAATATATAATGATTCCTGCAAAAAGAACTAACTAATTTCATTTATCATAACATTCTAACTGAAGACCTGGGTAATAGTCTGTGATTAATATTCAAAGCTTACCCTTTTGGAAAGGATAAGTATTTTGCTATCTGAACTAAATGTTGTGCCTTAAAACTGGATTATATTCTCATCAACCCATTTACTTAAAAAATATTAAGTTGTTAAAACTGTTCCTGTTTTTTCTTAACATTAACTATATATTTTTATACTACCCTATCAATGTGACTCCTTGTGACCCACCTCTAGGGATAATAAAACAATTACCCTTCTTGGCAGACACAAAAATCAATGTGCATGGTGCTGTATCAGATGAATCCAATGGCACTGCCATCCTGGAACAAACACTACTGGACAGTTTCATGTCTCTGTGAGGTACAGGCAGTTAATATTAACCACATTTTCTTATTTTATAGATAGGAAACAAGTCCAGGAACTAAAAGAGATTAAGCAAATAGCTCTGAGTATTGCAGCAAGCCACTGTTATAACTAAAACCATAAAGTTCTACTTAGGTTTTGACTCCCTGTGTAGAAAATACACTAAATTTAGTGCAAAAACAGAATATAACTCAGTAAGACCAATAAAATCTCAATTATAGCTGCAACCAGAACATACTCCTAAATGGTTAAAAGAAAGTTAAAGCCATTTTTCTATTGGCTAAAAGAGAATTTAGAAACAGGGATTCCCAAAAGAGACTCCAGCATATTTTTAACTGAGGGAAGGCTCAACGATGAAATCAAAGACGTCTGGAATAATGTAACATTGAACCCATCTGATTGAAATTTTACCATATTTGGTTAACAAGATATTTGACAGTCATTGTGATATACTTGAGAACTTACTAAGTACCAACTCTCCACTGTATTACATTTGAGAAAAACCAAATGCCTAGAAGTTTATAAATTCTAAAAGTTAAAATCTAGCTTGCTAGTTTTAAGTCACTAAAAATTTCAGAAACTATACTCATAAAGCCATTTCATTCAAATCCTTTACAAACATCCTACCTTGAGACATTTTAGTAAAGAAGGCAAAAGAGGTGCTTGAGAGAGCTTATGCTTCCACGATGGCTGTAGTCTTATGACATGCCCCAGTAACGAAAGGATGGATAAACGAGTGGCGGCTTTGCCCACATATTCATTAATTTTGTCCAAGAGGTGCTGAAAATGTAATAAAAGAACAAGGAAAATGCTCACATGATGTATGGAGTTGACAAAAATAAAGGCAGCAATGATGTACTCGAGTATCTCAAGTTTTCCCGCTGATGTAAAGCGAGGACCAAGCAGGTAAAGAGATAAAATTCAAGAATTTTTAAAACATATTAGCAAACAAACATTGCTGCATTTGGCCTGAGAGGGGTCAGCCAGTCTACAATTCATGAAAAAGATCCCCATGATACAGATCTGCAAGGGGGAGGAGACTTCACAGCCCCTCTCTCAGAAAGACAAAGAGGCCACTTATTACTAAAGCAACTCAGCCCACATGGTTTGGACCCAAATATAAATCAGGTAGGAGAAGTTACAATTCAGCCCACAGTAAAGAAAAAAACAAGATGTATTACGAAAGGCACACAATGGCAAGCTCTTCAAATCCTAGTGAAGTAGCTCTCATACACAAACTCAAGACTTACCAAAGTCTGCAATTACAGTGCTTTGTTAGCTGTTTACCACAAACAAAAATAAAAACAAAAGGAAAACACAAAGGAGCCCTCCAAGTGCTTGGTGCTAGGAAACAGGACTCGTTCATTTGCCATGTTAATTACCTGCACTTAGATATTCCCATATTGATAAAAGCCTAAAAATTCTATCGAAAGCATGGTTTGAAAGATGGGTACCTATGGGTCAAATCGTCACCATACAATTACAGTATTGGAATTATTAGATTTCTTTAGACAACAATATCTTTAAAAAACCTCTAAAATACGTTTTATTTTGTAAGCTCTTCAGGAAACATGGGTCCTACAAGTTATTTTCCTATGCAGTTATAATCTGGGAACAATGTCACCTGTGGCACATAGAAATTAAAAGAATAAGCTCTGGACAAACTGCACAGTGGATTTGCATAGAAGCTGTTACACTACTCTTAGAGAATGTAATGCCCTATTATATTTCAGTGCTTACCTTATCATGTGGCTCTTGCAAGGTCGTCAGGATGTGCAATACCGGCTGAGAATTGGTTTCCAGGTAATAATCCACCAAGGTGTTTACAAGCATAGGACCACGGTCTAAATAAAGAAAAGGGCTATTTATGATACTTATTTCCTTTAACATTCTAAATTTACCTCAAATAGTTGCCTGTCACAAATCCAGAAAATGTTTCTTTGTATGTTACCAAAAGTTCTATGTAGCACTGTATTTCTGTCTCATTTATTTAGGTTTAACAATAGGATAATTCCAAGGTTATGTGCGTCAATAGCCATAAATGCATATGAAATGCTATCTGTTAATTCTTTTAATTACAAAAAATAATCTACGTCCACTGTTAAAAATGCAGACTATATAAAAGTACGTAAGATAAAAGTGAAAGCCCTCCTTACCTTCTTGCCTCCCAACCCATTCTTGAGATTGCACCCTTAAGTTTCCTATGTGTCATTTCAAACCCCTTCCTACTTCCATAATCACACAAACGTGTATAGCCCCCATGCCCACACAGATACAGTTTGCATACATGTATGTTCTTTCCACTTAAGGTGTTGTAAACACTTTCCCATGTCAGCGACTATGACCTCTATTTCATTCTTTTTTTTTTTTTTTTTAAGAGAATGGGGGTCTCACTCTGTCAGCCAGGCTGGAGTGCAGTAGCACATTTATAGCTCACTGCATCCTCAAACTCAAGGCCTCCAGCGATCTTCCTGCCTCAGCCTCCCAAATCCTGGGACTACAAGCATGCACCACTGCACCCAGCTTTATCTCATTCTTTTTACTGACCTCCTAGCGCCGCCCCCTGTGTGGCTCTATATAGTTTAACCATTTACCTACTGAAGGATACTGGGCTTTTCCAATTTTTTACTGTATTTCATTCACGGATATAAGATACGGATGCCTACAAGTGGGTCAAATGGTATGTTTTTGAATTGATGACAGGGGACTCCAAAAAGGCTGAACACAATTTATACTCCTGCTAACACTGCCCGTTTCTATGATCAGTATTTGATTTTTGCCAACCTGGTAAGCAAAAGAGGGTACTGTTTAAATTTGTATTTCTCAGATTAAAGAGAGGTTAAACACTTCATATTAAAAACACATATACGATTTACAGTTGAAATGATACGTTTGGTACGTGCTTTAGAGTATTTGGAGGGTAGTGGAGAGTCAGGGAGGTAGGACTAAGCAAGAAAGGCAGAAGTGCTGATACCGGGTTCATGGGGTTCACCGTACAACTCTCTCTTACTTCTGTCTTGGTGTATATTATTTCCATAATTAAAAGTTTCGAACACATACAGAGTGAATCAACCAATGTATGCTCTCTTTTGGTGATTTAAAAAACTCTTCAGAAGATGAAAACTAAAATTTACCAGCAGGATTCTATTCAGCTCTAGGTCAATCTCTTCTTTTTAGCAGATAAGCTTAAAAGGGATTTTTTACTTTGCTAACCAGAACTGAGGTTCTCCTTAAAGGCAGCTGTCACGTCATCTCGCACACCCAGTGTGGGGGAATCCAGCATGGAGAGGAGCTCCCCGACGTTCGCTTGTTGGGCCATCCTCTTACACGAATGTGCTGCACCGGCTCCAGGACGTGCATTAAAGGTTCTGAAGGCTCTTCATTGGGGCTACTACCAGACTGAGAAAAAAGAAGACGAACACTGTGACTAAATGGCCCCATTCTCCCCCACAAAAACCTACCTATAAATCAGTGAATGTGTCCAATGCAGTGAAAAGTTTGGCCAGAACCTTCTGATTCAAACAATCAGTTTGGCTGGTAAAAGAAGATACAGTGTATGAATAATTCTTTCGCAAATTTATGAAGAAAAGTTCCATGGAATGCAACAATCAGAGAATAACCTAAAAAACTGATAACAGTAAGCCTGATCATCACAGCAACTTAATGACAGGGTCATATACATAAGTTTTTATTCCTACTTCTAATTCGACCTTGGGTTTTGGCTAAGACTATGTTTATGTTTCAAATCATTGATCTAAAAAGACAAACTGTTTTCAGAAAAAGAGCTAAAAGCATACTAATTCCTTCTTGACAATCTCATCAATACCTAAAAGTTAGTACAGCTGGTTAGATCACAAGCCCATTAAGTCTAACACCTAGCATGAACCAAGGATCACTTCTGTTTTAGTGTACGCTACTTGTCCTGGTCATCTAGTGCACACCCAAATGCCACTGGTTACAGGGAAAGATTTGATACCATCAGGGCAAACCTTCAAAAACTTAACCTTCAAAATCCCAGCTCTTTATGGTAGTGGAACAGCTGCCTTATCTAGATATACAAAAGCAACTCATTCCCCAAGTGTTACTATATACACTTATGATTGATTATTTCTCCCCAGTTTAGTCTCTGAAGCTGTATTTGTAAAAACAAGTCACAATAGTTCCCATTCATAAGACAGGTACTATATACTTTTTACAGACAGCATTGAATATACTCCTTATACTACTACCATGTGAGCGGTACTTTTGTTCCCACTGTACAGGGAGAGGAATAGCCATTTGCTCTGGGTCACAGAACTAGCAAGAGGCAAAACCAAAAGAGAAGAATTGGTATATGAACCCACATATGCCTGACTCCAAAGCCCTAAGCCCTTAAACGTACAGAATATTAAGCTAACTTGTGGTTCTGATTATCACAGCAACTGTGAGGTAAGTAGGCATTGTCCTGTTTTACCAATGGTAGTAATGTGAATACCCAAAAAGGATAAATAATGTTGTCAAGATCACATGGTAAAGCAGAACTTAAATGGCCCAACTCCCAGACCTTATCCATGATTGTACATGTCATTTGCAGGCATATTAAAATATATTCTTATATGCTTTTCTTTGAGTAAGCAAAAGTAGCAGTTCTTAAGCTTCAGTGTGCATCAAAACCACCTAGGATGCTTGCTGGAAATGCAATTTCCTGGGCTCATTCCAAGACTGAATTTTGGGGCTCAGGAATCTGAATGTTAATAAAGCACCCCAGGTGATTCTTATATAAGTAATACACAAGTCCTATATGAGAAACATTACGCTAAAGAAAAATCCAACTTAAGCTCCTTCTGCAAGGATGCCAAGTTTAAATTAGCAATGACCCCAGAAACTGTCAAATATTAACTTAATATCATCTATGCTCTCATTTAATTACAACCTGACTGTAATTAAATGAAAGCCACTGATTTGGCTCTTGGTAAACCAGAAGTTCAGTAGCCAGAAAAAAATTAAAACGTCTAAATGCAGTTTTGAGAGCAAATCATGATGTAGGAAGCTGCTGGCTCATACCTATAAATATAAATCTTACAGATAAATCACAAAGGAAGTTAATTTCAAAGGGCTCAGAAATGTGAGACCACAACTGGTAAGATTTTATTGTAAGAGTTCAAAACAAATTTCATCTTATTCTGAGTTGAATTAAATTAAACTTATAAATGAAGATAATACCAACCTGACAGGTTTACTGTTCATTGAGAAAATTAAATGAGATAATGTATGTAAAGAAATTAGCACAGTACGTGGCACAAATAAATACTCACTGAAACAGTGCATGTATATTATCATAAAAAATAATAGTAAAAACATTTGGGCCACTACTTTCAAGATGACTTTTTAATAGCACATTTATCTAACTAACCCCCACATTTATTTCTACTTCAGGTAAATCACAAATGATTCTCAATTAGTGATAAAGAATGCAGTTCACAAATTTAAAATTATTTTATTCCTAAGTTTGGTTTTGTTCCAGTAAAATTGCTACTTACCTACTCTCAGCCTAATGAGACTCTGAGCTTGCCTTCTGTCCATTCAGAAGACGACAGCATGAGGCCAGGTCCTCAATGCAGGCTGCCCCACAGCACAGTGACAGGGGCTCAACTTTAAAGGAGGAGGTTCCCATCCTGTCAACTTGGCGACTGTAGGGGCTAACTGGCTTGGGCTACCTCGCTTGTTTTTCAGAAGGTTTTATTCCAAAACACATTAGAACATTTTTAGCAACAAGCTTTTTCTCTTTGGTTCTAAAATTCTACTATTTCACCATATTTTTTAATCCCCAGGAAAAATATAAATCTTGGGTTTCATGTGAGATTCTTCATATAAGTGACCCACATTCAAGCATTTCTGACATTCTAAAAATCCCTCATGAGAGTTAAATCATAAGCTTCCAGAATCAGTCCCATAACTAGAATCTCTCTCCTTTTTAAACTTATTCAAATATTTCTTGAGTGTATACTAAGTGCAGGGTGCTAAGCAGAGAAGATAGTGCAATGTAGGAACTACATGTATTCTAGTAGAATAAACGACGTGGTTCAGTATGCACCCAAAGGAGGGAAGGGACCAGCTCACTGGAGTCAGTGGGGGTGGTGGTGAATGGGATAAACACATGTTAAACATACTTTACAGCCTATGATAGAATGTCTGGGAAAAATCACTTAAAGATTAGTACCACAGACACACTGAAGCATCCACTTACAGCCATGAAAGTCTCTTTTCCATTTTGGAAGTAAGCCACCAAAGAAAATAGCATATAGGAGAAGTCAAAAGACATTATCTGGTGAATACATTTCTGTACCCTACCTGCTAAGGCAACTTTCCACTTAGTTTATTATCTTTAGTGGGCACGTGCCACAGTATCATGCTATAGATGACTATTCATATTAAGCAGTCATAACCTTCAATGCCTACTCCCCACTCCAAAGCCTATTATTCTGCCATCTTCTAATCTCAATAAAAGGCACTACCATCAGTCTAAAGCAAACACCCAGATGACATCCATGACTCTTCCACCACCCCCACCATCATGTCTAACCTGCCAGCAAACCCACTCATTTTGCTGTTTCGTTTGCTATCCCCTGTCTAAGCCCCATCACCTCTCTTCTGGAGACAAGGGAGCAGCAGCCTCCCTCACTACTTTCTCTGCTGTATTCACACTACCCTGCAATTCATTCACAACCAAACAACCACAAGAGACTCAGGAATATCACAATCTATCACTCCCCTGTTTAAAATCATCAGTGGCTTCCCATGGAGCTAATAAGAGCCAAACTCACAAGTACCCTGCAAGGCTTCACGTGATCCAGCCAGTTATCAACCCCTCAATCTACCTCTGCCTCTTCATTTCTCTGCTCTAGTTTTGGTCTTCTCAAACACACGCAAACTGGTTCCTTCTTGCTCAGAGCCTTTGCATTTTGCTGCTCCCTCTATGCCTGGAATGCTCTTCTCCCACATCCTTGCATGGCTGTCTCTCAGGTCAAAGCAGCAGCAAAGGTCTTAGTCACCACCTTTGAATAAAAGTTACTTTCTAATTCATGAGGAACCTTGAACCAAGTTTAAACTCTACAACAGGTCATCAGACTTGATCAAACAGAATACTTATGATCTCAATAATCACAGAAAGTAGGGATTTACCAAAGTTCCACTTCATTTTCTATATACTCTGATATTTGTGTTTGGCCTTGGTCTTTAGAAGGTTTGAAGGTTGAACACTCAAATGCCTCTGCAGCAATGTTTCTGGCATCTTTGACCTTGTGTGTGTGACCAATAACAATATGTTCATGGCACTCCCATTACCCCTACCTACATAACATCAGTGATGTGGACAAGGAATTATTTAGAAGATTTAACAGTAAGTTAACATCTGCACATTCACTATCAAATAAAGGTAAAATATTCTAGATGAAACACCCAAGTTCTGTGTGTAGTAAGTTGAAATTCTGTCAGTTTAAGTATAAAATATATACTTATTATTATTATAAAAGCAAAAACTTCAATTAATGATGAATGTGACTTTTATACTAAAAAAACTAAAAACTTTCAAATAGTTAAATACATTAGTAATATGAACATTAAGAGTAGTTTAGCTAGATAACTTTATAAATAACAGTATATGCTATTTAAGCCAAATGTTTTTATAATTTAAATAACTTGGGCCAGGTGCGGTGGCTCATGCCTGTAATCCTAGCACTTTGGGAGGCTGAGGCAGGAGGATCACTTGAGGCCAGGAGCTCAAGACCGGTCTGAGTAACATAGTGAGACTCTGTCTTTACAAAAAAAAATAATTAGCCAGTTGTGGTGGCACTCTTGCAGTCCTAGCTACTCAGGAGGCTGAAGGAGGAGGATCACTTGGAGCCCAGGAGTTCAAGGCTATAGTGAGTTACAATCACACCACTGTACTACAGCCCCAGCAACAGCGCAAGACGTTGTCTCAAAAAAAACTCCCAAAATTTTAAATTAACTCATAGCTAAGTAACAAACTAAATGATAACTCTAACTTTTATAGAATTCTTTTATAGTATTTATAACAAACAAAATAACTTTTAAGTGCTGAATTTAATTTGTAGTCCTTAAAAAAAAGTCATATTTAGAAGTATTTCACATCTTGTAAGGATGAATTAGCATATTTTCGTTTATAGTTTTTGCCAAGTAAAAAATAAAATGTAAATTCTGTCACCTCAATTTTATATCAAGAAATCCATAATCATAGTCAATGACATCTACGATTTAAAAAATGTGCACATATGCCAAACATAAAGAATGTAAAGAATATGAAGAAAACAATGTTAAGAAAAAGTCAAATACCCAAAACACATTTTGTACTCACTAATCAAACTTCAAAACAGACTTTACAAAAATGCTTCATGACAATTTCTTGTAGTTTTGAGTATATAGAGGCTAAAAATTTAAACAAAAAGCTTGTCAAAATGATTGCTATACATGTATACAATGCGTAATGATTATATGTATAATTACCGTGTGTCAATTAAAAAACTTTTTTTAAGAGATATGGTCTCACTCTATTACCCAGGATGGAACTCCTGAGCTCAAGCAATCCTCCCTCTCCAGTCTCCCAAGTAGCTAGGACTACAACCACACACCACTATTACCCAGGATGGAACTCCTGAGCTCAAGCAATCCTCCCTCTCCAGTCTCCCAAGTAGCTAGGACTACAAGCACACACCACCATGCCTGGCTAATTTTTAAATTTTTTTTAGAGATTGGGTCTTGCTATGTTGCCAAGGCTGGTTTCAAACTCCTGGCCTCAACAGATCCTCCTGCCTGGGCCTCTCAAAGTGCTAGGATTACAGGCATGAGCCACTGCACCTGGGCAAAAAAAAAAAACAAAACTTTTTTTTTTTTTTTTTTTTTTTGACAGGGTCTCACTTTGTTGCCTGGGCTAGAGTGCAGTGGCAGTGCAGTGTTGTCATCATAGCTGACTGCAATCTCAAACTCTTGGGCTCAAGTGATCCTCCTGGCTCAGTCTCCCAAGTAGCTGGCACTACAGACATGCACCACCAGACCCAGCTAATTTTTCTATTTTTTGCAGAGACAGGGTCTCACTACATTGTTTAGGCTTGTCTTGAACTACTGGCCTCAAGTGATCCTTCCATCTCGGTCTCCCAAAGTGCTGGGATTACAGGTGTAAGCCACCACACCCAGCCCAAAAATTGTTTAAAAAAAGGAAAAAAGTATGTATAAACAAGAGCCTACATGAAAAAAGAAAAATGCTATTAAGAGTTAGATTTCTTTCCCAAAAAAAAAGATGATTGCTTAGGTTGCCAATAATTTTTAGTAATTGAAGAGAAGGATCTTAGAGGCTTGCCAAGCTATGAACCCCTCCTTCTAGAAAACCATCTACCAGAAACTTCCTTGAATTCTGCTTTGTCCAAAATGGTTAACAATGAGACTAAGTGTGGCAGCTGAAGATGGTTATCACACACATGTAACAAGTGACCACAAGAGCAATTTAGCAGCTGATAGTGCTCACAAATATTTTTCCCACATTAAAATTTCAAACTTTTAAAATCTGACCACTAAAATGTAATACAATTGTAACCATGAAAAATGTTTTTAAAAATCTGAGATTTACTTCTGTATCGCAGAATTTACATTTTATCTTGGTGATATTCAGCTTGTGCCTCAATGATCTGAACTCTTGACCATTTGACTTTAGGTTCAAATTCATGTTCAGTGGACTTCTAAAAATGGAACACAGCCAGGTGCGGTGGCTCACGTCTATAATCCTAACACTTTGTGAGGCCAAGGCAGGAAGACTGCTTGAGGCCAGGAGCTCGAAACCAGCCTGGTCAACAGAGTGAGATCCCATATCTATAAAAAAATTTAAAAATTAGCTGGGTGTGGTGGTACACACCTGTAGTCCTAGCTACTCTGGAGGCTAAGGCAAGAGGATCAGTTGAGCCCAGGAGTTAGAGGTTACATTGAGCTATGGTCATGTCATTGCACTCCAGCCTGGGGGACAGAGTGAGACCCTGTCTCTAAAAAAATTTAAAAATAAATTTAAAAAATAATAAAATAAAAATGGAACAGCATGAAGTACATATAAAAAAATTAAAAATGAAAAATCAAACTCAGAAAGCTTTCCCTACTTGTGAGAGAACGATACTTCCACCTTCTTGTTAGACGGACTACAATCTGTATTAAGTCCTTGTTTATGAACCAACATGAATCTATAAGACAAAAATAAATCCCTATCTTATTTCACAATTCCTACGACAAAGGTAGACAACAGAATACAGAATACAGTAAATAGCAACCACTGAGCCATGACACAAGTCACATCAGCTATCTGTGTATAAAGACAGTAGACCAAACAACTCCCTAGCTTCCCTATACCCTTCCTGTACACACACAACTCTGCTGGATTTGGTACTCTTGCTGGTAAACTTGAAATTACAGTTCAGTGATTAGTTAGGTCACTAAGATTAAATTCATTTCCATGGAAATGTCAGAGCCTCAATATTTATGAAAGGTATATTCTGAGACTTTGGGATTCCTCCAATTCCTAAAAGCCACTATACCATATAATTTATCCCCCAAAACTAATTTAAGACAATAAACAGATATAGCCACATTAAGATGCAAAAGCTCATTTGCTAGATCAGGTATTCTCAGCCCAGGGTCTACATTAAAATCACCTGGAGAGCTTACACAATCCTGAAGCCTGAGCCCCACTCCAGAACAGGTTAAGGGGTGGGGTCCAAATACCACATTTGGTATTTTCTTTTTTTTTAAATAAACCCATGTGTATTTCTAAAGTGCAACCAGAGTTAAGAACCACTAGTTAACCGACCTGTGCCAGCACACAGGCTTCAATGTAATTTGACAGTTAAAGCCAAACTTTGCTGCTAGATAGAACTGATTTGAGTCACAGGTCTATCAAGCACTAGCTAGCCTCCCTTAGGAAAATTGAGCCAGATTTCTCACCTGTAAAATGGGGGTAAACTGAAAGTATGGCTGTGAAGAAGAAAACAAGTAATGCAGATAATGCACTTAGCACAGTGCCTGGCACTAAATAAGCAATTAATAATTATTAGTAATTTGACTAATTACTTCACGCCTTAGATGGTCCAGTTCCTAGCAAGTAGCTACAACAATAGATGTTAAATCTCTGAATGCAAAAAAGCATCGATGCACTAGTACAACCAGGGGCAAGGTAACTAATTCCTTCCCATCCTCCCCCAGCCACTGGACTGTTTATCCCTTACCTGTTCTGGGGACAATTGGTACTTCAGTTTCCAGTGCTGTCAACCTGGTGTCTTTCATGGTCACTGAAGGGAAAAAACATATACAGATACATACATATGTATATAATAATCTTACAATTAACCAAAATCCCAGATGCAATCTAGAAGGGACTTTGGGGTTCATCTGGTACAAGCTCCTTCTACTCTGTCCCTGACAGGTGGCCATCTGGTTTCCACTGGAATGAACACTTATAATCATCAGGAGCACGTGCCTCTCCCTGTCTACGTTTCTGAACAGCTGGTTGCTGGAAAATTCTTTATATTGTGCTGAACTTGTAATCTCTGCCTTTGTTAATGTCTATTAGAGCTATAAACGAATGGACAGGATACGCTCCAGAGTTAGACAGTTCCGGGTTGAAATCCAAGCTCTGTCACTTATTAGCTGTGTAACACTTGGCTATTTATCTTAAGTCTCTAATGTCTAACCTTAAGTTACCTCATCTGTCAAGTGAGAATAATAATGGTATCACCCTCACAGGCTGTGTGGGGATGAAATGAGCGGCTACGTCGCACAGCCCAGGGGGCAGCGTGGGCACACAGTAACCGCTGGAGGAGCCCTGCGGGGCAGGGCTGACAGCAGGACAGCGAGGGGCACAAGCACTGAGTGGGCCTGCATCATCTCACCGCCCGCCACCATCCCTTCCCTCCCATCACCTTGCCTCGCTAGCCTTTCAGTTCTCGGCACCACAGACAAGCTGTCCCTGGGCCTAGGACACTCCTGCCTTGGCTCCTCCTAAATCTACTCTGCACCCTCAGAATCTCAGCACACTCACTCACTTCCTCAGAGAAGCCTCCCAGGCCTCCACTTCCCACCCCCCAGACTAGGTCAAGTCCCCTGTCATATACTCTCAGCAGCCTATATTTCTTTGTGTCACTTACCACAACCCAATTAACTAAGTGTAATTAGTTACTGAACATGTCTCCTGCACTGGACATCACACCCAGGGAGAGACTGCGGATTATTCAGTACTGCATTCCAGCAGCTACTCCAGTGCCCGGCACTTGTTGACTAAATGACTAGGGGCTAAGACATGTCTTAAATAAATGTACTAAACCTAATTCCACCTTCAAGCAGCACAATGTAAATCTGATCCTTCTACATGACAGGCACAAGATATTTGTGAACCTTTTACCCTACTTTCTGTCCAAATTAACTCGTATTAAATATCCATGTTAAATATGAGTATATATACATTCCAATTTGCTTTTAAACTATGGATCCTATGAACCATATGTAGGTATGATCTGATTACTAGATTGTAAACTGCACGAAGACAGGGACCACCCGTTTCAGACACTCAGGGCCTATCATGGTGCCTGGCACACAAGAGGCAAATTCACGCTATTCAGCTCAGCTAAGATTTCATCAGCGTCTTTGCAGGGCTGAATACAGAGTATGAAAGCTGAGCCTCATATATATATGCCCAATTATGCCGAGCATGGAAAAACCTGAAAACAGCTCTTAAATATATAATCCTGGTCAAAGTCAAACTAGGGAATGGAGCAACTCTCTAACAATTAAAATCTCTTGCTCCAGATGACAGGGTAATTATATTTCCACGTGGAGCACATTCCAGACATCAAACTCCGGTGGTCCTCGGCAGTGCCTGCAGGCGTGTGAGCAGTGCAGCAGGCAGGCTGGCCTTTCAGAAAGGCCGACCACACCGTGCAGACACGGAGTGCTTGCCTGGTCACATGCACTCCAAGTCAGAGAGCTGGAATTAAAATGCAGGAGCCTCTAATCTTCAGAATCTTAAAAGCAGCTGTTTGTTATTCCACTGAGTTATATAGCTTCCTCTTAGAATTAATCTAGTTGGACCTTTTACCTGAAAACAAATATCTACGGCAAAGGTAAAATTAGGATGTACATGAGATCTTGTAGCCTGCCCAGCCAAGATCACTGTCCTAGATAAAGGCACTACCATAAGAAAGCAGAGTGTTTTTGTCCAATGCTCAATGTTAAGACTTTTACTGTCTTTGTCACTATGCTAAAAAAAAATGGTAATGGCACTAAATTGGCATTGTTGCTACATGAAAGGCTACCTACCATTATTTATATTTTTAAGTGTTTATTTACTTACTCATTTATATTTCAATCCTGCCCTGTAGGGATGCTACTAGGCACAATTATTCTGGTCAGTAAAGTAAGATGTGACGTGTGAACCTCCTGACAGGAAGTGAGGGGTATAGTTGGAAACACCTGTCAGAGCGGAACAGCAGCTTCAGTGCATGTGCTTATCTTCAAACGCCAAATTAAAAAACAAACATGTCCCTAGATCTAGATTTTTCCCTCTTTGATATTTGACCCAAAAGTTGTATTCTCCCTTACATGCAACATTGTAACTTCACTTCTATAAGCAGTCTTTTTGAATAAAAATAAAGCATAGTTTGAGGGAGAAGATGAGGGCTCTGTGTTTTAGTATTTTGGGATGAAACCAAAGGAGTACAGGTCAATTTGTTTTCACAGTTCATCTTAATTAATTTCATTCTTTAGGTGTGTACAGATAGATAGAGCATATGCCTGGGATTACACACCAACTCCAGACTAACAGCCTTGTATAGCTGCCATAAGCAGGGCTTGCAAGCATTTTTTCCACGTATCTCTGCCCTAGCCAAGATGCATTACAAGCTGTGAGCTAAAAGCTATATATACCTTTAGGAAATACTAGTGGTAGGTACCTAAAATGTATTTAGAAAGTATTTTATCTGAAATTATCAGCTGAATTTTCAGACTTTTGGAAAATAGTGCTATGATGGGCCTAGAAACCCTCAAGGACGCCTCAGAACTGTAAATCACATAAAATAGGCAACTGCATATCAAATCACCTAAGATATTTTTGTACACATTTGTCTATGATGTAAAAATGCAACTACAGGTATAAGTGAAGGCAGATGTCTCTGCACTATAACTTGTTTTCTATGTTTCAGTTTTTACCTATAAAAATTCAAAGACAATTCAGACACAGGCCCAGGCATGGATGGACTACCTCAGTATCAAGCACAGTCTACATACACCAGAAACACTACACCACTATGTTAATGCTCAGCTCTGGCTCAGGAACGTTCAGGTAATTTCTTGGAGTAATATTTTATGAAGTGAACAAAGATGCACAAATGCATCTAAAAAGGGGAAGATACTTGCTCCAATTCTCTCTTCCTACAGATGCCTAGAAGGAAGGAGAAAGGTAGGAAATACTGTTTAGTAAGTGAGAGTAAAACAGCTGATGGAAAAACCTGCCAACATGTGTAGTCACCTGTGATTTAAAGGGTCTCAGCAGTTGTAGTCCCTCTCAAGGTCAAACTGGGGCAGGAGAGCTCCAACTTGCCAGATTCTCCATTCAGAACTTCTGCCATTAGGAGCCTTGATGGACCATTTGCTAAAGCTTATATCCTATTCCAAAAGTGAAGAATCCTCTAGTAACTTGCCTATAGGGCCAGACCTTGATTTTGATAAAGAGTGTCTCTTCTATAAATAATGCTGTTTTGACTTTCTATTAACATGAACAAAAATTATTTACCAAGATAATACAAGCCAAACACATATTATGTATGTTTCAAGAAGTAACTATAAAAAGCTTCCCTTAAAAGAAATATGAGCAAACTGTGGGATTTCTTTAGGTTTCAAGTTTATAGGACCGAAAGAGAAATATTCTAGGCAAGAAAGATACAGGGTTTGATAGTCTAGGACAGTGGTTCTTAAAATGTGGTCCTCACACCACCAGGATGAACATCCCCTGGGAATTTGCCCCCTGGCTTTGCCCCAGATCTCTGAATCAGAAACTTTG
Source organism: Lemur catta (assembly GCF_020740605.2). Lineage (NCBI taxonomy): Eukaryota > Metazoa > Chordata > Mammalia > Primates > Lemuridae > Lemur > Lemur catta. The sequence continues at coordinate 3,822,858 of NC_059137.1, read as the reverse complement.
GGATGGGGCCTTCCAGGTGATTGTGATGCCTACTGAAAGTTCAGAACCACTGGTCTAGGAGTAAGAAAAGAGGGATGAAGGTAAGAAACATTCATTTATTCATTTATATATCTGCTTTGAGGTTCAAAAGGGGGAAGAAATAATGCACGAACCTGGGAAAAAAGCCCAATGGAATTCTGCCAGGTGCTAAAGGTACCAACACAGACTGAATGCCAAGCCCGACAAGCTTTTAGCAGGTTACATACCTAAGTTCTCGACTTCTGTTTTTTTTAAATGTGGCACCTAAGGTTAAATTCCCAGTGAAGTGTACAGAATCTTTCAATACAGAAGTTTAACAAAATGATTTATAACACAAATAGTACCTAAGTCCATCTTTAAAAGACACGGGCCTTTCCTGCCTTCTGGCTAAAAAAAAAAAGAAAAGAAAGAAAATTATTTTTAATAAATCCCAAGTCCATTTTTAAGAGCAGTAATCTATACAAAATCATCAGTTGGGCTTCAAGTTGGGTCCATAAAGTCTCTGAAGCTATATCCAAAATTCTGTATCTGTATTTTCTTTTTTTTTTTTGGTGGTGAAGGACATAAAGGGTAGAGGAAGGGACATTTGGTCTGTTTCCCACAGATTTTTCAGAGGGGAACTGAGCACCCCCAACCAAAAAAAAAAAAAGTTAAAACCCACTGACCTGTGAGTTAGTTTATAAGATTAGCAGATCAGGCAGTTTATCACAGTGGAAGATTAAATGTTTGGGCTCTGGAGTAACCAAACAGGGTTCACAGCCCAGCTTAGCCACTGAATAGTGATCTTAAGGCAACTTACTTCAAGTCCCTAAGCTTCAGTTTCCTCTTCCTATCCTGCCTCTTAAGGCTGCAGAAAGAGTTAACAAGGGGGGCGGTGGGGGGGGGGGACCCAGCGCCTCACACCTATAATCCTAGCACTCTGGGAGGCCAAGGCGAGAGGATCCTTTGAGCTCAGGAGTTGGAGACCAGCCTGAGCAAGAGCAAGACCCCGTCTCTATTAAAAATAGAAAGAAATTAGCTGGACAACTAAAAATATCTAGAAAAATTAGTGGGGCATGGTGGTGCATGCCTGTAGTCCCAGCTACTCGGGAGGCTGAGGCAGAGGGATTGCTTGAGCCCAGGAGTTTGAGGTTGCTGTGAGCTAGGCTGATGCCATGGCAGTCTAGTCCGGGTAACAGAGTAAGACTCTGTCTCAAAAAAAAAAGAGTTAATGAGATCAGACATGTAAAATACTTAGCACAGTGTCTGGCACATACTCAATAAATATAAACTTTATTATAACAACATTACTACTAAATAAAATGTATTGCTGGGTACATAATGCTTAGCATTCTATCCATTTAACAACTGGTATTTGAAACATTGATAGAACCATTCTACAACTTAAAATGGATACACTTCAAGTTTGTTACTGTGCTCTGTGAACTGCTCAAGGTGGCACAAGTTTTAATGACTGCAGACATTAAAGTCACTACATCTATTCTTCCTGTCACTCCCCACTGTGTCTTCTATCACATCACCAATAGAAGGGCAAAACTGTCCCTTGTCACTCAAACACTTCATAGCCTCTATTGCTGCTGTATTTACTTGAGAAAGTGACCTGTGAGTTGTAACTGCCATGTAACTACCATGCCTTGTTTGGGATCAAAGCTGGGTTTTTAAGGCACTTTACTCACTAGATGTCAATCTAAATTCATTCAACCTTAAAAAATATTGTTACCTTTTGCTACTTACCTGTATATAACAAAAGTTAGCATTACACAAGAGAAGGGACAAGAAGAAACTGACAAGGTCCTGAGATAATATATCTTTTATACACAGTATATAAAATACAAATCTTTATTATCTCTCATGAAAACAGGCATTAAAATAAACATTAAATTACTAATTTCCAGCAACCATAGGCTTAAAAAGTAAATCAGAGAGAATAATCTCAAACTGCTGATGGTAGATCTCTTCCAGATCAATTTAAATGGAAAAAAAATGAGTATTTCATGTAAACCAAATTATATTAGTTACTAATTGATGATCTCAGGTAAAAGAGAAAAAAACCTCAGTGTTTAAGTATATACTACATACATATTTAAAGCAAACAACTACAGATTTGAATGTTATTGAGTATGCTTTCCTTTCTTGCCTACAGCTATTTTAAAAGACAAATAAAATAATAATACAAATAAATAATAGTACAAATAAATAACACAAATAAAACTAATCTTTCAAAGAGAGATCTGTAATATGGAACCTTATAGAGAATTACCTTCTAAATGACCTGATGATATAAAGGGAAGGATAAGCAGGTTTTCACCCAACTGTACGGGCTAACGGTCACCAATGTGCTTGGTTATCCTACCACCACTAACACTTTGATTCAATCAACTTGGTCAGAAGGTTTGGCTGAAGCCCCAGAAGGACTTTAAATCTCAGAAATTTAGACTTAGAAATATTCATTAATTTACCATCCAACTCCCTTATTTCACAGATGAAGAAACTGAGGCTGATAACTTAATTGACTAGTTAAAGGTTGAAAGCTATTTCACTCTTTAGAAAAGCTCGAAATGGTTGATGTAGTGCTGTATTTGACTCACTGGCATCCAAGAATATCCAATTAATTCCAGGAGAAGCTAATTTTAGTTCACTATGGCCCTGAAACTGGGAAATGAACATACCTGTAGCCTAACAAACTTCAAAAAAAGACAGAGCTGTAAGATCAAGGCAGCTCTAAATTAGAGCCCAAAACTCACCCAACACTATATACATCAGAGGTTAGAAGCTATTTTAAGAAATGCCTCTGCAATAAATTACAAATTAAAAGAAAATAGCCAGAATGATACTTCAAGCCAATTGTCCTCAACCTCTAGTGGAGGTCAGAAGCAGACTTCTTCCAAAATATATACACAAAGTGTCCTCCAAGACTGAATGTGTAGGTCTACATACCATGGGGCCAGATATCTGTGCACGGAGATTCTCATGAACATCACAGTTTGAAATCCCTTGTTTCCAGAAATTTCATTATTCTGTACACATTACAAATATGGGTGTATATTAGATTTGCCCTGGTAAGATTGTTCAGTTTCATCTCACAAATGAAACTCCAGGCACACACAGAAGGCATCACATTACACCATACTGGGTCTTTGCTCTTAACCCACTGAGGAAGACAACTGAGTCACAAGATTTGAGATACTCCAATATAATGGCTAGTAGCCACTTTCTTTCTAACTAGGAATTTAGGAACATACCAAGCATTTATGACACCAGGAAATGCAGAAGCAAAGAAAGCTTACATCATCTGCCCTTCTAGGCACGAGATTTAAGAGTGTTTTAGATATTAACTGTAGTAAGAGGATATTTTCCATTTACATCTTCTATAAATACCCCTTAAGTTTACACCAAGTGGTTAGAGGAAGATCCTGCAGTTCCCTAGGGCAATAGCAAATAATGTTTCAGTGTTTCTAAGGTGTCTCATTTGCCTGATGCATGACTGTTAAAGGTACATTTCCCTACACAATCCTAAATCAGTTTTCACATTTGCATATTCCAGGTTTACTCAGGAATGCTCAACTTAAGAATCACAGGTGGTTGCTTAGTAAATCAAAGGCTCCCAGAAGATTAGGTTCTATAATGCTTCCTGAAATTTACAGCTCCACTTTGCCAGCCTGTTTGAATTTAGATGACTTCAAGTTGATCCCAAAATTATAAATCAAAGTATCTCAGAAGAGTATTATTCTATTTTAGTACTTTTACAGCTTACTCTATGTAAAATCAAGTGCTATTTCTATGCTTTCTATTAAAAAGAATCCAGCGAGGATTTCAGTAAGACTTCTTTCTGCAAAAATCTCATCAGTTTTATTTAAAAAACAAATACTTTTCAGCCTAACTTAGACTAACAAGTTTACATGCACAACACTGCCATCCCAAAACAAAAGCTAAAGCAAATAAGCCAAGTGCACTCCCCCCCCTTCAAAATTACACACACGTGTACAAACCTCGGCTAACTGATTAATTCTAATCACTTAATGACAGGCCAGCTTTGATCAAGTAACAGAAAAATAAAAGAGTCACGTCTTTGGAATCAGTCAGACCCCAGTTCCACTCTTGGCTCAGATACTTCTCACTGTGTGACCTCAGGCACATTGCCCTACTCTGTCCAGGCCTCAGTTTCTTCCATCGGAGGTGTTAATCGTGGCTGCCTCTTGTATTTGTTGTGAAGACCAAACGAGATGATGACTGCAAGTGCTCCATAAACGCTAGCTGTTGTTATTGGCTAGGAGGACTGCGTCCCCAAGTCTGCCCCCCCCCCATTCAAGACACACGAAGTAAAACACTTTAACAAGAAACACAAAGAGCGAGCTTTAACTCTACAAGGGATCTCCGACTGTAGGCTCTCTTCTTCCTCCAGTTCCTCAAATGAATGAATGAGTGCCTAGGAGTTGCTCTGCAAATAGCTGTCTCTTAAGAATCACCTCTGCTGACTTTAAGGTAACTGTCTTTCACCATCAATTAAACACCCACAAGCACACCAGGAGCGAGGCACTCTAGTCATGCAAATTTCAACGGAGACAACGAGTCTGGGCGAGTCCTTGAAGCCCACAGGCAGCCTCCATTCATTCTCCCCCCCCACCGCAGACCCCTCTCCTTAAGTCCAGGGTCCAGCCCCACCCCACCCCCAACCCTTCCGCTCCTGCGGAGCGTCTCTCCCCTGCCCTCCGCACCCCGGGTGAACCTGTCACCCACCGAGTGACGCGCTGGCAAAGGGGCCCACCTCACCCCTGCCCTCGGCACCGAGGCCCGGGGGTGCAGCCGTCCCCTCGGCAGCCGAGAAGTGGCGAAGGGCCGACCCGCAGCGCCTCTCCTCCCCAGGGACCCGCCAGTCCCGGCTGGGCCCAGCCGGAGATAGCGCGTAATAAGAGGGAGGGGAGAGCTGCCCGAATCCCCCCTTCCCCGGGGTCCCTACCCAGCAAGTGACCCCCTTACCCCAACCCCCAGAAGCTCTCAGACTGGGATTACGATGCCAGGGCTGCCCCGAGAAACCCCCATAAAAAGGAGGGGGAGACACCCCCATACTCACCCACCGTCTCCTCCCCCTCAGCTGTTTACCTCACAGTTCCTCCAGCCTACAGGGCGCCGCCATCTTGGACGTTCGGCACCTCCCCTCCGCAGTGAAATGTCCACGGCCGGAGGCGGCCTCCGCCACGAAAAAGAGTCCCCGGCCAGGCCTAGCCTACTTTTCCAACCAAACGGCAGATGACCCTAACCTTGACCCTAACCCTAACCCCACCAAACGGAAGAGGCCGTTCCACTCATTAATGATGACGTGATCTGGCCGAGAGAAAAAGAACAAGAAGAGTTTTTAAGGTAGGGGGGCGGGGACGGGCGGAAGGATCCCGCAAGGGTGCCGCTCAGCGATCTTGTGACTCTGAAGGAGGCAAAAAGAAGGGCCGGCACGGCGGGAGGAGCCACGCGAGAACCCGAGGGGCGGGGCGGAGGGTCACGTGGCCTGGCGGGCGGGAGGGCGCTAGGAGAGGCGTAAACAAGCCGGCCCGGCTGGGTGTGGTTGCGGCGCCCTCCTGCCCGGCCTGCGTGCGGTGCTGCCCGGCGCAGGCCTGGGGTCCCCCAGGGTCTCCCTGCGCGCGGCCACAGAGCTGCGATCCTACTTCCCAGAGAGCCACGGGGGCCGCGTGGGCGGTGCAGGGCCTGCTTTGATCCCCAGGGGTGCAGTAGCTCGCCCGGGGAAGGAGTAAAAATCTGGGCCAGGGCAGCCCCCTTTCCTTGGCAGCGACTTGCAAAAGCCCACCTCTGGCCTCTGCCTTCAAGCGTTGACACCTCACACCAGGCATGACATCTGTGTAAAACCAACCCTGAGGAGGAGGAGGCAGCTTGAAAATCAGAACACCGAGATTCATTTCCTACTTTGCTACCTCCTCACTGTGACAAGACTTTAAGTCCTCTAAGCCTGTTTCTTCCTCTGAAATGCGCGTGATAAAATTTGTGAAGTGAGGAATCAGGTATGGAAAGTGTTCAGCTCGGAGCCCTACGCGAGTCAATGGTCAACAGGCAGTGGACGGCACCCAGTGGCTACACCCGTAGTCCCACCGGCTGGGGCTGAGGCGAGAGGCTCGCTTGAGGCCGGATATTCAAGACCCTCCTGGGCAACATAGTGAGACCCTGTCTCTAAAAACAAAAAAATAGGAGGTGGCCGTTATCATGAGACAAGGATATACAAGTGAGAGAGGAGCCAGAGAGTGGGATGAAGATTGTGATATCTGAAAGGCTTTTGAAGGAGTGGGCATCAGGCTGGGTTTTAAAGAAAAGGTAGCTTTTATGAAATAGAAATGGGAGAGACAGCTGGGAAGAGAAGAACATTCCAAGCAAGAGGGAACAGAAGGAGCAAGAGCCTAGCGGCAAGAAAATGCTGGGTGAGTTATGGGAGTGTCACGTTTTGTCATAGGAACCAACTGAGTCACGATGCAAAGCAGACTGTGGTTAGGGGCCAGGTGTGTGAATGGCCAGGGTAGTGAGTGCTGTCAATTCCAGGCAGGTCCGGGTGGTCCAGGGTAGGGCTGCTGCTAGCCAGTGTGGCATCTTTAGGAAAATTAGAAAAAGGCACCCCTTCTGGGCCCATGGCCCCTATAAGCAGAGCCCTGGCTGTATTTTGGCCACTACCCACCTACCCCGAACCCTCCTGTGGCCTTTGAGCAGTGAACAACCTTTATAACCATAGGTCTCGAGCTGTGCAGTCTCACGAGGGAGGTAGGGACTGAGCTGGGGATTCCACTGGTCTAACATGGTTACAGAAGCAGTCAGGGGAAGCCAAGAGTTCTCGATTCAAACAGGCCAGAGTTTGAACGTAGGGTTCTGCCACTGTACTAACTGGGTGAGCCTTTGTCTCCTCACCTGCAACATCAGGGTAACAATAATGCCTGCCTAATGGGGATTTGGGGTGGATTGAGAGAGATATTAAGGTACTACTGACATAAAGCCTCCTTCAATTAATGTTAGTTTTGTTAACTATTAGCAGTGTTCACCCTCAGCATCCATCACTCCCAGCAGTGAATCCACCAAATGCTAAATTCTTCCGTGTAGCTGACCAAACATAATCTGCTTGGGGGCCAGAGATGCAAAGGTTGAGGGAGAAGGGGAAGGGTCTGGGTTCTCAGTTCCACCAATCAAACCATTTCACAGGAGCAGATTGCTGCCTTTGCGTTTGCACCAGGGCAGGGACTCGAGTGTGTTCAGAGATTTCTGAGACCACCGGTGACTGGGAGAGTTAAAGTTAAGGAATGGGGTGTGGGGACCAACCAGCACTGCTCCAGAGCTCTGACCCAGGAAGCCACCCCATGGTTCCATGACCTCATCCTGCCAGAATGCACTCCTCCGTGGAAGGGAGCAGTGATACACAGAGCTCATCAACTATTCCCTCTCAGGGGGGCCATGACCACATTGTTACTGTTCATACAGTGTCTGGAAGAAGAATGGTAATTGTTATGTCAATATGGACCACCAGGGGCTTGTGAGAAGAGGCTGGAAAGAATAGGCAGAGACAGCCTTCCCACCATCTCTGGCCACTTACCAATCTGGGCCACCTGGATGTTTTCTGCTTCTCTGGGGTTGATTTTTGTCTCTTGCTGAATAAATGTTAATCAGACCACTGTCTTCCAGGCATTACCCTGGAGCCTCCTTGTGACAGGGGCTTCCTGGCCAGCCTGTCTGAGCATGAAAGGGCTGAGCCAATGGGTGGTGCTGACTTGATGCATATGGTGGACATCTGTTGCATTTGTCTGTGCAGCATCCCCTCCCCCTTCTTAGAGGGCAAATTGTCCTTCCCGAATTCCCCAAGTGCTGGAGGGCCTGACAATTACAGTACCACCCCTAGGCCACAGCAGGTGGACCATGTCTCTCCAGTCTGAAATTCCCATCATCTAGCCAAAGTGATTGGCCCATGGTTGGACATGTGATTTGAGCTGGGCCAATCAGAGTGCTTCTCTGGGTTTTTATATATGGATGCTGAAAGAGAGATACTCTCTTTCCTCACTAAACTGGCATGAGGAAGCTGTGGCTTCTCCCTCCTCCTGTCCTGCAGCAAGCAGCGTGAGAAGTCTGGTCAAAAGATGAAAAAGACACAGAGAGACAGAGACAAAGAGACGGAGATGGGAAGAAAAATGCATGTTGCGATCTTCTGCATTTCCAGAGTCCCTGAGACCTGCCTCACCCTTGTCTTCCAAATTCCATGAAGCAATAACTATTTTGGCTAATGCTGGTCTAAGTTGAGTTTTTGTCCCTTGCAAACAAAAGGCCTTCTGGCTGCAATGAAATTTGAAGGCCTTTGGAAGGACACCACTAGTCAAAAATATTTCCCTCTTGGTGCCTGAAGTCCAGCCGTTTGAATTGTCCTCTGGCGTCAGTTTTCAGCTGTCTGTGTGGCAGCCTTCTGGCCAGGTGCCCTGTCATCAGTGGCCACACATCTTGTGCAGGATCGAGTCCCAGCTCCTGGCAATAGCCCCCACGGCCTTTCTAGTCCTTTGCAGTCCAGCGCCACGTCCTCCAGGACCCTGCAAGGCCAGGAGGTTTCACACCGCCCTGCCTTTCTCAGGCTGTCCCCTCGGCCTCCTACTGGGTAGACTCCCAGCCTGTGCTGCTCATTCTCCGTTCACTCTTCTCTGCCAGGGATCTCCTCTACTGAGCTTGCCCTCTGACCTCCTGTTGCATTTGACCAAAGTGAAACAGAGTCAGGGTAGGGAGGAAGGACCTTCCCACCTGGCCTGGCTGTAACACACAGCTCCCACTGCATGGTGTGTCTCACCCTGTGTGTTAGAAATGGCTCTCTCCACTTACTCCTCACACCTAGAGGTGATAACAGCTCCTCATTCTCACTCTTCCCTAGGTACTTCGCCATTCTTTGTTCTCTGAAGCTGCTCCCACCTGTCTTCTTAATTATCCCTTCGAGGGTACTACTGTTTCCCACCAGGATCCCAACTGCTACACCCACTTCTAAGACAATCTGCCCCTGGCCTGAGCTACCCATTGTGAACCAACCCAAACTTGCAGAGAGAGACACACACACACACACACACACACACACACACACACACCTGATTGGACCTGGATCAGGGGTAAAAACCTTCGTTGTACTAAGCCAGCCAGATTCTCGTTGTCGAGAATTTGCACTGAGAGACCCCAAGGCTGGAACAGATGGTGTTGGCCCAAGGCTTGCAACTTTGCATGACTGCAGGGGCCCATTCCAACTGCTGTGCTTCCGGGTATGCAAATCATTTAGAAGACACCTCATATGTGTGCCCTTTGGGGTTGTGCAGTAGGACAAGATTGCATTGGTCCGCGGAAGGTCTTGTGGAGTTAGATCCAGCAGTGACCCCCCAGCACCCTGAACCGTAGAGGTTAAGCAGAAAGAGCAACTGGGAGGCTTGCTGGGGAGCCCAGCATACCCAGACCAGAAAGGAGCAGATGTGGTTTCAGGGGCACAGAGCCCTGAGAGGAAGGACAGCTGTACGACAAGTCCCTTGCCTGTGAGGCCTGGCCGAACTTCCTGCTTTGGTCTGGAAGATGCCCCTTATCTTTTCAGTAAATTTCACTTTTGTCTGAGCTAGTGCAAGTTGGCTTCTGTTCCTGACAACCACAGCCAGAGATGGCCAAGAATGTTTTCCTTCCTTCTTCACCTGGATCACACCTATTCTTCCGCTAAGACTCAACTCCAATGTGATCTCCACCAGGAAGTCTTCTTGAAACATTTAGAGTGGCGTCAGGATCCGTGCTCCGAGCCTCCCACCCCACCACACGTATCCCTCTGTTCCTGCAGTGGAACTGCCTGCGCACTGAGGTTGTGTCTGGGGGCCTGTCTCCGCCCAGTGTGCAAGTGTTCTGCTGCCCCAGGAGGTGGGATGGGAAAGAGGCCCCTTGAAACATTTCCAGTTCAAGGTCAAAAGCCAGGGGCTTTGGGACCAAGTGTAAGAGGGACAGACCTTTCAAGACTAAGGATAAGAAGGAGCAGTGAATTTGGGGGGCCCAAGAGTGGCTCTTGCTGGGTGTCACAGTGTCCATGGCAGCCCAGGCACCCTGCAGGGGTTGACCACCTTCTTGGTTTGCTATTGTCCCTCCAAATGGAGGGAAATTTATTGTCTCACAGTTCTAGAGGCTGAAGTCCAGATCACGGTGTCAGCAGGACTGGTTCCTCGTGAAGGCTCTGAGGAAGAATCTGGTCCAGGCCTCTCCTCTGCTTCTGGAGTTTGCCGGCCACCTTTTGTGTCTCCTTGGCTTGAGACGCATCACCCCCATCTCCGCCTTCCTGTTTGCTTGGTGTTCTCCCTATGTGCTTGTCTCTGTCCAAAATTTCCCCTTTTTATAATGACACCAGTATTATTGAATTAAAGGCCCACCCTATTCCAGTATGCCTTCGTCTTAGCTCATTACATCTGCAGTGAGCCTATTACATAGTCACATTCTAAGAAACTGTGGGTTAGGACTACGACATGTGAATTTTGAGGGGATAAATTTATCCTATAACAGGTGCCATGGGCTGAGTTAGTCATCCCACCATCCATGTTTTGTGAATGGGCCCTCTCTGTTGTTTGTTTGTTTGTTTTTTAAGAGGCAGGGTCTTGCTGTGTTGCCCAGGCTGGATGGAATGATCCAGCAGTGGCCAGATCATAGCTCACTGCAGCCTCGAGCTCCTAGGCTGAAGTGATCCTCCTGCCTCAGCCTCCCGAATACCTGGGACTACAGGCCACGTGCCACTACACCCAGCTAATTTCTAAAATTTTTTTGTAGAGATAGGGCCTTGCTGTAGATGCCTGGCCTCAAGTGATGCTCCCACCTCAGCCTCCCAAAGTGCTAAGATTACAGGCGTGAGCCACCGCGCCCAGCCAGAAAAGGCATTCTTAAACAACACCTCAAAAACCCAAAGTAGGCCGAGTGCAGTGGCTCACGCCTGTAATCCTAGCACTCTGGGAGGCCAAGGCGGGTGGATTGCTCGAGGTCAGGAGTTTGAGACCAGCCTGAGCAAGAGCGAGACCCCGTCTCTACCAAAAATAGAAAGAAATTATCTGGTCAACTAAAATATGTATATAGAAAAAATTAGCCGGGCATGGTGGCACATGCCTGTAGTCCCAGGTACTGGGGAGGCTGAGGCAGTAGGATCGCTTAAGCCCAGGAGTTTGAGGTTGCTGTGAGCTAGGCTGATGCCACGGCATTCACTCTAGCCCGGGCAACAAAGCGAGACTCTGTCTCAAAAACAAAAAAAGAATGCCTTTTCTAACCCTTAGTCATAAAACAATATTCCTAAGCATTCTATATATTTATATTCCTTTGGGAGGCCAAAGTGGGAGATGGCTTGAGCTCAAGAGTTCAAGACCAGCCTGAGCAAGAGCCAGACCCCATCTCTACTAAAAATAGAAAAGTTAGCCAGGCACAGCGGCAAGCACCTGTAGTCCCAGCCACTTGGGAGGCTGAGGCAGGAGGATCACTTGAGCCCAGGAGTTGGAGGTTGCTGTGAGCTATGACAACGCCTTGGCACTCTAGCCCGGGCAACAGAGCGAGACTCTGTCTCAAAAAAAAAAAAAAAAAAAAGATAACACAACATTATATAGTATTCCCACAGACATAATAGATGTAAATCTTAAAAGAATAAACAATAATAAAAAAAATTTAGGGTCATTTTTAGAGTAGATGTATCTGCCTGGTTCTCAATTTGATACCCTCTCTAAAAATAAATGTGTTCAAATCATATTAGCTCCTAAAGCTATCATACTCGAGAATTGTACAGATCAAAAAAAAAAAAAAAGAATAGCACAGATCACTGAGGTACGCCAATACCTCAGGTAAAAGCAAGTTATTAGGTCTTTCTAGCATCTGTCTTGTATTTCCTCCCCACAGACCTGACAGATCATCCTGTGAATAGAGCGAAACCACAGAGCACAGAGTTACTCTGTGAGGCATTTCCAAGGCTGTGCAGCTACAGAAAAAGCCCCTTTAGCATAGACCTCAAACAGTAATTTTTTAAAGAAATAAAAAACTGAGAAAAAAATCTCTTATGTTTGCCCACATATTTACTATTGTTGGCATTCTTCATTTCTTTGTGTATATCCAAGTTTCCATCTGGTGTTATTTTCCTTCTACTTCTTTTATTATTTCTTATAATGTTAAATGCATGCAACAAATTCTCTCAACTTTTATATATCTGAAAAAGTGCACTTCACCTTTATTTTTGAAAGGTATTTTTGCTGGGTATAGAATTCTAGGATGATAGTTTCTTTCTTCAGCTTTTTAAAGATGTCATTCTGTTGTCTCCTAGTCTGCATAACTTCTGAGGAGAAATCTATGGTAATTCTTACCTTTGTCCCTCTGTCTTTTTTTCTGAAGGTCATTGAGGTTTTTAGCATAAATGTTTGTTGACTGATTGATTGATTGATTGGTTGATTGATTTAAAATCATCCTGAGTGTATTCAGAGTTAATCATCCTGAGTGTATTAACTCTTACACATCCTGAATGTGTAGTTCTCCAGAGAAACAGAAACAAGAGAGAAAGAGAAAGAGAGAGAGAGAGAGAGAGTGTGTGTGTGCGTGTAAGGAATTGGCTCACGTGATTTTGGAGCCTCACAAGTCCAAAATCTGCAGTGTGGGTTGGCAGGCTGGAGACCAGGGAAGACTCAATGTTGCAGTTCAAGTTCAAAGGCTGTCTGTTGGCAGAATTCCCTTTTACTTGGGGGAAGTCAGTCTTTTGTTCTATTCAGGCCTTGAACTGGCACATATGCTCCGCAATCTGCTTTATGCAAAGTCTGCCCATTTAAATACTAATTTCATCCATCAAAACCCTCACAGAAACATTCAGAATAACATTTGACCACATATCTGGCCACTATGGCCCAGATGAGCTAAGAGATAAAATTAACCTTTATACTGAGTATCTAGAAAAGCAAGTGTCTTAGCTTCTTAAACTATGTTTTTTTTTTTGTTTTTTAAACCATTCTACTTAAACTGTGTTTTTTTGTTGTTTTTTAAACCATTCTAAGAAAATTTGCTTCTTCCAAAGAAAACCTAGTATCATAACCTTTATCTTTTTTTTTTCAAAGAACAGCATTGATGCAGATTAGAGAACTGTCATTTCCATGAATTATCTTCCAAAAAGGCTTACTTACTAGGTAGACTAGAAAATAAGAAAATCACATATCGGAATAAGATATGAATGTTGGCAAGGAGAGCTAGACTGCTCAGTAAATGCTGGGAAATACACTAAAGATACCAGCCCCCAGCAGAGATTCCAGGAACCTGTGGATGTTCTTCCGTCCTTCCCTGCCAAAGTACAGCAGTTTGAGTTCTCTAAATATGCCCTTTAAAATGTACCATCTTTTGCTAGATTTATTCAAAACAACACATATATTTCAGCCCTTTTCTCTTTGGCTTATCACTACCAAAGAATGTAGTTTAACTCCTTAATTTATGTGTTAGTTATCTATTGCTGTGTAACAAATGATTCTGAAACTTAGTGGCTTAGAACAACATCCATTATCTCACAGTTTCTGTGGGTCAGGAATATGGATGTAGTTTGTCTGGGTTCTGTGACTCAGGGTCCTTGACACGGTTGCAATCTAGGCGTCAGCTGGAGCTGTAGTTATCCCAAGGCTCTACTGGGGAAGAGATCTACTCCCGAGCTCGCACACATGGTTGTTGCCAGGACTGAGCTCCTCAAGGGCTGTCGGCCTGAGGCCTCGATTTCTTGGCCACAGGCGCCCTCAGTTCCATGTCTTGTGTGCTCACAGTGTAGCAGCTCACAGTGTAGCAGCTGGCGTCCAGCAGAAAGCACAGAAAAGAGAATGCAAGCAAGATGGAAGACATGGTCTATCATAATCTAATCTTGGAAGTACAACACCCCATCACTTTTCTATCCTGTCATTCGGAAGTCACTAGAGAGTCTAAATGAGTGGCCAAGTACCACCCACACTCAGTGGGAGGGGACTACACAAGGTGTGACTATCAGGAGGGGGAACCATTGGGGTGATTTGCTTCCCACATTTAGCATTCCACATCCGATGCCTGGAAAGCTCCTTCCCCTCGTGGCTGCCCTGACACCTTCAGACAAAGTAGCAGCTCCTTCTTTGGGCCCCATAGCACCCTGTGCACACAACTATCATCCCAGGACTCACAATAATAATGTAACAGCCAGCACTTAATGAGGAGTTACCATGAGCCCAATGTCTTCTAAGCACTTTACATGCATTAAGTGAAAAGCACATAGTTGTTTATGTGTCGATGCAGAGAAACATTCATTCAACAATGATGTTATTAGTGTCTCCTCTGCACTTCTTTGCTAAGCATGGGGGAACTCATTAGTGAACAAGAGACAGTCCCCAAACTCAAGAATCTTACAGACCAGGATCAGAGACTGAAAAGTACAAAGGTAATTAAAATACAATCTGGTACATGTTGTGTTGAGTGTTAGTAGAGGACAGTCTCGTAGCGGATACACCCAAGACCATACGTGGCGGTGGTAATATTTCAATTCGAATGTGAAAAATAAGTAGCAGTTAGCCAGGAAGAGAGGTGGCATTAGAACGCTCAGGGCAGAGCAAGAGCATGTGCGAGAAAAACAGCAGGGAGAAAGCCAGGAGCGGCATGGTGGGAGTGAATCACACAGACGAAGGAGAGGCGAGAAGTACTGACGGCAGGAGACAGGTGGCATGTGTTGAGTGCCAGGCACTGTTCTGTGGCTCTGCATGTATACATTTAACCTTCAGAATAGCCCTATGCAGCAGATGTAATTTTGCAAGTAAGGAGACTGAGTCACGAAGACTTGCCCCAGGCACCAGCTAATGAGTGTCCAGTCATAATCTCTGGAGGGCTGGTCACCAGGGGCCACTGGAGGCATTTGACCCTGGTCCTGAGCTTGGTGAGGAGCAGTGGTGGATTTTAACTGGGCTGATACCTGCTGGGACGTGGAGAGTGGATGGAGGGATGAGGACAGGAGGTGGGGAGGGGCCATTTAGGACTGTGACATGGTGCCCCAAGGGAGCAGGGATGACAGCCTGGACTAAGGTGGTGGAGTGGGAGATGGAGGAGGAGGAGGGTGATTCCAGGATTTTGGCTGGGGTATGAGTGGGAACATGGGTTGATATCACTTTGGGACCAGCTGACTTGACATGAGAGATAGGCCCAGTGGACATGGTATGGAGTTTCAACTCAAAGGCAGAGACCAAAATTTGGGAGGTGCTAGTGTCCAGAGAGTAACTGAGGCTGGGAGAACAGGCCACGGCAGCCGAGGGTGTGCAGTGCATGCACCAGGTCCCCGGGGTGAAGACAGAGAGGGCTCACCTGAGTTGGGATCCTGGCTCTGCAGCCCAGCTGGGTGGCCTTGGGTGAGTCTCCGAGCCTCAGTTTCTCCATCTGTAACATGGGGATGACACAAATACCTTAAATACCCAGGCTGAGGCTTTCTGGGACAATCCAGTGAGAAACACACATGCGTGCATAGCAGCGTGCTCAATACGGACTATGTCGTCACCTGCTCTGTTAGTTCCCTAGGGCTGCCAGAACAGTTACCACAAACTGGGTGGCTTAAAACAACAGAAACTTATTCTCTCACAGTTTTGGAGACCAGAAATGCTGCAATAAAGGTGTCACCCAGCAGAGTCGGTTCCTTCTGGAGGTGCTGAGAGAGATTCTGTTCCATGTCTCTCTCCCAGCTTCTGGGGATCACCAGGAATGTTTGTTCTTGGTCTGGTAGCTGCATCACTCTAATCTCTGCCTCCGTCATCACATGGCCTTCTTCCCTGTGTGTCTCTGTGTGTCCTCGCCTCTTCTTATAGGGACACCAGTCATTGGATTTAAGGCCCACCCAATCCAGTATGCCCTCATCTGAACAGAATTACATCTGCACAGACCCTATTTCCAAATAAGGTCACAGTCTGGGGTTCTGAGTAGATATGAATTTGGGGGAACCCTATCCAATCCCCTATACCTGCTGTCAAGGAGCATGGATCCCAGCAGATGAGATTGGAGAGGGACCAATCCTACTGTAATCCGAGTCAAGTCCAACCGCAAACTGACCTGAAAACTGCTGCAGGAGAAAGAGGTCAAACTTATTGGCAAGGGTGGGATTTAAACTTTGTTTTCATCAAGAATTTGATAAATGGTGGTGGGGTCAACAGGCTTTGCGGCAGGAGGACCCAGCTTGAGCACAGGTGCGGGAGCAAGACCACATGAGGCGTGTTTGCCAGATAAATGGTCAGATTTAGGAAACGGGAGACAAAAAGGTAGGATTTGGAGGACCTTGAGCTCAAGAAGAAGGCTGACTATATCTGCAGGCAGTGAGGAGCCCCTGCAGTTGTGAGCTGAGGAAAGAAGGAAAGAAGGTTGTCTGTTGAATGTCAGCAAAGGCTTACTCTTGATGCTGCTGCCTGCCAGTTTACCTCTGAGAGCCTGGGTTATCTGTGTCCTTGGGAAGGCCACCTCCTCCCTCACGTCCCTGATCTCAGCCCCTGCAATGAAACGTGTGGGGACGCCCTCCACAGTTCACTGGATGGGGAAGAGTTTCACAGCCACCACCAGACCATCTCTCACCCGCCCCCACCCCAAAGCAGAAGCGTTCACAGCTAGAGCTTTGGTTTTAGCTGCGCCTCCCTGAAGCATGTGCAGTGACCATTTGGAAAAAGATAAAGTTAGATCCCTTGTTCACACCCCACACGAGAATAAACTCCAAATGGATCCGAGCTCTAGGTGTCAAAAGTGAAATCATACAAGTGCTAGAATAACACATGGGTGAAGTCTTTGTAACTGGGAGTAAAGAAAACCTTTCTAAAAATGGCTAAAGAGTCAGAAGCAATAAAACACCGATAGTTTATATGAGCTCAAAAAAAAAAAAGCAAAATAAAACAAAAAAACTTTTTGCATGGCACAAAGGAAATAAGCAAAGTCAGAAGACAAATGATAAACTGAGAGAAAATATTTGCAACTTATACCACAGAAAACCTCCCTACTATAGGGGAACTCTTAAAAATCTAAATTTAAAAAGCCAATTATTTGACAGGAAAAAAAAAACAGGCAAATGATGGGAACAAAGTTCATGGAAAAAGAAATATAAATGACTGTTAAACATATGAAAAGACTTAGCCTCACTTATCAGTAAGGGAAATGCAAATTAAAGCTACCATTTCTATCCTATCAGATTGGCAAAAATTCCAAAATTTGATAACCTACCTTGCTGGCAAGGCTGTGGGGAACAAATACTCTGTTCCTGCGGTGGGAGGACAGAGTGGTGCACCCCCTACTGAGGGGACTTTGGTCATATCTAAGAACATTCCATGTGCATAGTCCCTTTGGCACACCATTACCCTGAAGATACACCTGTACACACACACACACACACACACACGCACACACACGATTCTTATGGCATTATCTATAAAAGCTAAATGTTGGAGACAACCCAAATGTCCATCAATAGGGGACTGATTGAATAAACTGTGGCACAATTAAATACTATGCATTCGTAAAAATGCTAATGTTCTGGGAGGAGGCAGGAGGCATCACTTGAGCTCAGGAGTTTGAGACCAGCCTGAGCAAGAGCGAGACACCGTCTCTACTGAAAATAGAAAAATTAGCCTGGCACAGTGGCACCTACCTATAGTCCCAGCTACTCGGGAGGCTGAGGCAGGAGGATCCCTGAGTCCAGGAGTTGGAGGCTGCTGTGAGATATAATCCCGCCACTGCACTCTACCCAGGGCAACAGAGCAAGACTCTGTCTCAAAAAAAAAAAGCTAATGTCAAGAACCAAGATTTCCAGTGTAAGAGAAAAGAGGCACAAACATAAAGTCAGTGTTGTTTTTAAAAACTTATAGCACTAAATCCAAACTGGGAATCCTAATAGGAACTTGTAAAAGTCATTAGAATCAACATGGAGTCACTTGTGTCACAAACCCTGACAAAATAGAGCCAGGGAAGGCCATGAAGGGAGAGTCATCATGAACAAATGCCTGATAACAAGAACTAAAAGACCCTGCAAACACCACACCTTGCACAAGGGCCATCCCAACCTCACACACAAACACATACTTCTGCGAGGACACCTGCCCAGCAACTGCCGTTCCAGTCTGGAACTGGCACCACCCTTGTTGTTGATCCTTGTAGCCAAGGAAAATTATCTCAGATATCATACTGCATAATCCTTCTTACTTTTCCTTTGAAAACCTTTGTCTTCCTTCACCTCCCTGAATAGACACCTAGTTTCCCAAGGCACACACATTCCCATTGCAATGCCTATTCCCAAGTAAGCAGCATCTTCTCTTAGAGAGTCTCCCTCTCTGTTTATTATTTAGGTTGGCAAAGACATAATTAGAAAAATAAATAAGTAGAAGAATCTATTTCCCAGTTCTGAACACTGAAACAGCTTAGAAGCAGATTCCCGGTAACAAGGAGCACCTAGTCTTGGCTTCTGGGCACCAGGCCTCACCAAATAGAACTGGGCTCGGAGAAATGGCTCCAGAAATGCAGCAGAAGGGCAAGTGGGCCCTCTTGTGTCAGAAAGCAAGCACATGCTCGTAGATGGATGGAGAGATGTCAACACCATACTGAAACCAGTCTGGCTGTGTGTGCTCTCTGTGACAAAATTTGAGGAAAATGACTGTAGTGGGTTGAATAGTGACACCCCTCCCCCCCAAAGATATGCCTGAATCCTTTTGCACAGTACCTGTGAATGAGGCCATATTTGGGGAAAAAAAGGTCTTTGCAGATGTAATTAAGTTAAGGATCTCAAAATGAGATCCTCTTGTATTAACCAGTGGGTTCTAAATCCAATGGCACATGAAGGAAGAGGAGACCAGACCGGAAGAGGAGATAAGACCAAAGGAGAGGCCGGGTGCGGTGGCTCACGCCTGTAATCCTAGCCCTCTGGGAGGCCAAGGCGGGTGGATCCCTCAAGGTCAGGAGTTCGAGACCAGCCTGAGCGACAACCCCGTCTCTACTAAAAATAGAAAGAAATTATCTGGCCAACTAAAAATACATATAGAAAAAAATTAGCTGGGCATGGTGGCACATGCCTATAGTCCCAGCTACTGGGGAGGCTGAGGCAGTAGGATCGCTTAAGCCCAGGAGTTTGAGGTTGCTGTGAGCTAGGCTGATGCCACGGCACTCACTCTAGCCCGGGCAACAAAGTGAGACTCTGTCTCAAAAAAAAAAAAAAAAAAAGACCAAAGGAGACCAGACAGGGAAGAGCAGACCAGACCAGACAAGGAAGGGAATGCTAAGTTCTTAATATGCAATACCTCATTGAGACCTCATGAACCATCCTGTAAGATAGGTATTGTTCTTTTCCTTGTTTACAGATGAGGAATCTAAGGCTTAGAGAAGTTATATAATCTGCCCATGGTAACACCTTAACTCATGAAACTGAGAATCAAAACCAGGCCTGACTGCAGAGTCTCTGCTCTCAGCCATTATGCAAGTCAGATACCTTCTCTCTGCCGATATGGTTGTTCCCAGAGCTTGCTGCAAAGGTGTCCTCAGGCTGGCCCTGGGGCTGAGCCACAGCTGCTGTCCTGGTGATTTCCAACCCCAGATTTTATTTTTATGTGGATGAGGGAGGGGCACAGTCCTGGGCTGGAGGGCAGAAATTGGGCTTCTTGCGCTGTTCCATCTCTGGACACAAGAGGGTGAACTCTCAGCAGGCATCTATTGCACTAGGCCTCACTTGCCCCATCGGTAACATGGGAAGAATAATCCTACTCCTGGTGCCTGCCAAAGTCACTCTTTTTTGAGATCATATATGGAAGAAATCTGCATAAAAGATTAGCATTTATTAGACTATGTATAGATCTAGGCCCCAACCAAAGCTCCAGACTTAGTTCCCAAAAGTTCCCAGCAAACTTGGAAAACCTCCACAAGATCCTCACCTCCCTGCCTTTGTTCATGCCTTTCCACGTATCTGAAAGCCCTCCTCATCTCCATCTACTGTAATCCTACCTGTCCAAAAGGCCTATCATAGGTTTCCTCCTAGAAGGTGTTTGTGGACAGCTGTCCTTGACGTGACCCATTTCTCCTACCTAATCTTTGGCTGTAAGCACTTAAGACGGCATCACTCCTCGCCTCACCATATAATCACTGGTGTCTAGGACATCTCCTCTATGGAGGACGTGTTGGTTTTGTTTGCCTAATATCTTCTCCCCCTTTTAGTAACACCAACTTGATTTTCCTCTGGTGAACAACCTTCCCTCACTTTTAATCCATATGATTTGGATGGGATCAGCCCCACTTCCAAATCCAGAGGTAGGCATGTGAGGTTGGCCTATTCAGAGTTACTATAATGGGTTCAGTGACGGGCAGGTGACTCAATCAAAAGCATTGGAATTACTCCTAGGACTTTTGCTAGAACCATTGGCCTAAAAAGCTCTACTTTTGCTACAATTGGATGTAAATGTGGAGCTGTGAGGGGCTTTCACATGGAAAAAAATTCCTAAGGATGAAGCCACCCAAGAGCAGG
Source organism: Lemur catta (assembly GCF_020740605.2). NCBI lineage: Eukaryota > Metazoa > Chordata > Mammalia > Primates > Lemuridae > Lemur > Lemur catta. The sequence continues at coordinate 3,802,361 of NC_059137.1, read as the reverse complement.
TTATGGAAAGAGACCTAATCTGGAGAATAACCCTTGGATGTTAGATTCAGCTATTCCCAAAACTATTAATAGAAGTAACCTGCCTAGGACAAATAAATTCTGTCCCCTGCCCACATTCTTTTTTTTTCCTTTTAACCTGGTTTGTGTTGGGTTTCTATAATGTAGAATTGAAAGACAGGAACATATCCTCAATTTGTTTATGAACTTTAAGGGGCCAAAGGCCTGATCTTTTTAACTTTACATCTCTTAGCATAGTACCTGGGTAAGACAGAGGGTCCTCGAGGTGTGATGATTGATTCATTCAATCTCACTTTCCCTGAGCACCAACAATGAGCTGAACTAAGCACTGGAGCCACAAGGAATAATTAGACATAGTCCTTGCCCTCAAGGAGTTCTGAATTTAGTACAACGAGGAGGTATAAAAATGAGCACTTATAACTTGGGCTATAATAGAAATCTGAGCAAATTTTTGTGGGATTCCAGAGGGTTGGAGGTTTGGGGAGATGGGATGGGGGGAAGGCTTCTCAGAGGAGGTGACATCTGAGTCGAGTTCTTAAAGAACAAATAGAAGTTCCTAGCAGAGAAGTGGGCATGGGGGAAAAGGTGTCCCAGGGATGAGGTATTCCAGGTGGAAAGAACAAAATTATATATTAATAATTATAAAATTAATAATAATAAAAACAAAAACAAACAAAAAAACTTTCAAAACTTACTGGCCTGTCTCTAAAGGTCAAAGGTGTTTATCACTCTCTTCCACCCGTGCTTTAATATGCATAGTTCTCACTTTACGTTCCCCCTCCCTCCCCCACCCGCGCCCATGGAAAAGCTCCCTTCCTTTCCATTGGTACCAGCTCCTTGAGAGCAAATTCTTCAGTTTCTTTATTCAAGTCTACCATTCTGTGCTTTCACAGCAACATATGCTTGTGAAATACTAACTGGAAAAAAATATCTATTTCAACTTGTTTATGGTAGATTTAAAAAGTAGGAAACTTGGTAGAAGTTATTGAAGAAACTCTATGCTGCCCAAGTTAAATATCACTTAAAATACTGATAATATTTACTACCTACAGAGATTTCTCTGTTTGGTTCATTCATGCATCTTCAGTGCCCGGCACATCATAAGCACTCAAACATTTGCGGAATGAATGAATGAATAACGCGTTATAATTAACACGGGATATCCTAACACTGTGATTTATATTGAAAACACCATGTACTATAAGTGTTTATTTAATTAAAACTCCATTGGATAAAAAAATAAAATAAAATAAATCCAATGGCACATGTCCTTACAAAAGACAAAATGAGGAGAGACACGGACAGAGCACAGGCCAGGTGAAGACAGGTGAGGAGGCGGAGACTGTAGTGATGCTGCTGCAAGCCTAGGAGCGCAGGGACCACCCGTGGCAGCAGCCCCGGGAGGGAGGCGTGGACCCAGCGTCCCTCAGAGCTCCAGGAGGAACCAACCCCGCCCACACCTTGATTTTAGACTTCTGGCCTCCAGATCTGAGAGAGAGAATAAATTCCTGTTGTTTAAGCTACCCAACTCGTAATTGTTACAGCATCCACAGGAAACCCCTGACCATGAAAAGGAATTTCTGTAGTTTAATGTAAAACATTGAATAAATAAAAATCCATGCATTCATAGTGATACTCAAGTTGAAGGGGGAGAAAAAGAGGAGAGAGAAGAAGAAAAAAAAGCCCCATTTATGTCAACACTTTGCCGTGAACATCAGCAACTAAAGAGAAAAGACTAATCATTTACACTCTCATTTTCAGAAAAACCGTGGTTCATTCCCAGTTAAGGAGACAAAGCTCTGCTTTACAGGAAAAAAAGCCAGATAATAAATGTAGAAAGTAGAATTAGAAGAATCATTATTTTGGGCCAGGTTTGGTGGCTCATGCCTGTAATCCTAGCACTCTGGGAGGCCAAGGTGGGAGGATTGTTTGAGGTCAGGAGTTCGAGACCAGCCTGAGCAAAAGCAAGACTCTGTCTCTACTAAAAATAGAAAAAATTAGCCGGACGTGGTGGCGCATGCCTGTAGTCCCAGCTACTGGGGAAGCTGAGGCAGGAGGATCACTGGAGCCCAGGAGTTTGAGGTTGCTGTGAGCTAGGCTGATGCCATGGCACTCTAGCTTAGGCAACAGAGTGAGACTCTGTCTTAAAAAAAAAAAATAATAATAATCATTTTGCAATCACCAATGAAATAATTGATTCTGTTGAGGATCAGAAATAGATGCTGAAGCCAGTAGGAGGGCTGTGGAGGACAGGACGTTGCTTGGTGACAAGGTCCCACCCCACAGATAGCTTCTCAGCTCATCTTTATGATGGAGAGAGCTGGCTGTCACCACTTCAGCTACACCTGGCATCACTAAGGCGGCACAACCTGACGTCAGGCACCTCCCAGCGCAGTGAAGCCCACGGCACCCCCTGTGAAGTATCTGTGCCGAAAACGTCCAATCAGAATCTAACCAAGCCGAGGACCCAACTTCTAGTACACAGGGTGCTATGGTGTGAGTGTCGTCTCCAAAACTCACGTTGACATTTAATTGCCATTGTCAATGGCGGTTAAGAGGGGAAACTTTAAGCAGTGATTAGGTCACGAGAGCGCGGCCCTGTGAGTGGACCGATGCCGTTACGGTGGGAGTGGGCTGGTTATCCTGGGGGTGGGCTCCTGAGGAAAGGACGAGGTCCGCCTCCGCCCTGCTCTCTCTGTCCCGCGCGCTCACTTGCCTTCTGCCTGTCTCCACGGGTGGACGCAGCACGAAGGCCCTCGCCAGGTGCAGCCCCTCTGTCTTGCACTTCCCAGCCTCCAGAACGGGGAGCCAAATACATCTCTTTTCTTTATAACTTTCCCAGTCTGTGGTGCTCTGCTACAGCAGCGGGAAACGGACTGAAACGCAAGTGGAGGAACAGGTTGAACAGGCACTACGAGGAAACAAAACAGTCAGACAAATCCCGAATGCAGAACCTTCTACCCTACTGGCCTGGGCTCTTTTAGGGGGGAAAAAATAATTATCAAAAGAAGTGGGTAGGGGGCGCTATTCCATCATAGAGGAGACTGAAGGCGTCTTGAACAAACGCAGTGCTTGGAAACTGGCTGGATCCTCATTCCAAAAGAGCAACTATAGAAGAAAACTGGGGGAAATTGCGGAAGTGTGCACAGGGACTGGATATTCGACAATACTGGGGAGTTATTGATTATGGAATTACTTCTTAGGTGCGATAATGACATGGTAGTTATGTGACTAATAAGAAATATCCTCATTTTTAGGAGGTATATGCTCCAGTGTGGGTGAAGTGTTATGGTGTCTGCAATGCATTTTCAAAATGCTTTATCAAAACAAAACACATTTATATCTAGTTATATAGGTGTATGGAGAGATAAGGTATATTTGGCAAATGCCAAATATGAAATATTGACTATAGGAGGTAGATACACAGGTGTTCATTAGATAAGGTTGAAATTTTTCATAGTAAAAACTTGAAAAAATATTTGAAGATCAAAGCATAATTAGAATACTCAGCAAAGGAAAGTCTGAGAGCCCAGCCACGGCGAGGTGCTGAGAGTCCCGAGTTTTAGGCCTGCCTTCTCCGTACTTCTGCCTTCCCCATCTGTGAAAATGAAGGCTTCAGAGGCATAGTTTTCTTGTGTTTTTTAAAAAAAATTAATTGTGGTAAAATACACAAAGCATAAAATTTACCATCTTAGCTATTTTTTTTTAATTTTTTTTTTAGACTTAAACCATTTTTTTTTTTTTTTTTTGAGACAGAGTCTCACTCTTTTGCCCTGGCTAGAGTGCTGTGGCATCAGCCTAGCTCACAGCGAACCTCAAACTCCTGGGCTCAAGCAATCCTCCTGCCTCAGCCTCCCGGGTAGCTGGGACTACAGGCATGAGCCACCATGCCCCGCTAATTTTTTCTATATATTTTTAGTTTTTTGGCTAATTTCTATTTTTAGTAGAGACGGGGTCTCACTCTTGTTCAGGCTGGTTTCGAACCCCTGAGCTCAGACGATCCTCCCGCCTCGGCCTCCCAGAGTGCTAGGATTACAGGCGTGAGCCACCGCGCCCGGCCCATCTTAGCTATTTTTAAGTGCATAGTCCAGTGGCATTAAGTACATTCAAATCATTGTGCAACCATCACCACTGTCCATCTCCAGGACTTTTTCATCCTGCAAAGTCAAAACTCTGTACCCCTTTAACACTAGCTCCCCATTGACTGCTGTAGGTAACTCACATAAATGGAATCACTCCATGTTCATCTTTTTGTGATTGGCTGATTTCTCTGAGCATATGTCCTCAAGGTTCATCTGTGTTGTATCAGGAATTTCCTTCCCTTCTAAGGCTGAACAATATTCTGCTGTGTGAGCGGCACACGTGCTGTGCATGCCTCCGTCTGTCGCGGACACTCGGGTTGCTTCTGTCTTCTGGCTGTGGCGAGCAGCGCTGCTGTGAACACGGGTGTGCAAATCTCTCCGACTTCCTGCTTTCAGTGCTTTTGGGTCTACACTCAGAAGTGAGATGGCTGGATCTGGGAGGGATGGTTTGTAAAGGACTCTCTCCTCCTTTCCAAATGAGATTACAAGTGTCCTCTTAAAACCGCAAACCATTCATCCTGCAGAAACGTGTTAACAGACCACTTTCAAGGATGTTGGTCTGTGGTCACAGGACTAGTCGCCCCAGCATCTACATCGAGGCTAAGGGGACCTCTCTGCACTCGCACGGGTTGGTAAGAAGTGGCAGGAGAACGATGCCCATCCTTCAGGGGAGTTCTAATAAGACCCTTGAGAAAATCACTGAAGGCAAAATAGATGTAAACTGGGTGCACATCCTGGCTGCAGGAAGACTCTCTGTTGGCTCCACCCCTTGGCCTGGCCTCCTGCCTTCCAGCACATCTTAGGGAGAGCCCCAGGCTCAGGCGGGAACAGAGAGGGCTCTTCCGCAGATGGGTTTTTATTTCTAGTCCTCTGCAAAGGGGTTTGCATTGTCCTGAAGTCTTCCCGTAGGACCCCTCGCTTCTTCACCTGTTCCTTTGAGGCTTTGCTTCCTGGGACTGGAGAGTGAAGCTGTGTCCCAAGCCGAAATTTGGGGGAGACAGGGCCTCTTTCCACGAGGCAGCCACGGCAACTCCTCTGCTTGCTGAAACTGCGCAGGCCGAGGCACCTGCTGGGGTGCTACTCAAGGGACTTGACTGGGGAGGTGAGGGCCCACGGCGAGATTTTCACCCTCTGATGCCGGCTAATGGACACGCACAGCTTGTTGGGAAGAGCACAGACTGGCATCCACCCACTGCACAGCGTAGCAGGGGCAGGAGGACCCTGCACTAGCGGGTCAGGCAGGTCACCCCCACTTACGGCTGTGTGGACTTGGCCATGATGCCAGTCGTGCCTGGGGGTTGGTTCTTGGCCTCCTATCATAACGGTCACTAATTCCAAGTGGCAAAATGGTCCCGAGGACTAAGAGAAGAGACTCGTAAAGTCCCTCCACCCCATCTGGCCCAGGGAAAATGTTCAAAACACTTTCATTTGTTCCTCCTCCAGCTCTGCAGCCTGAGAGTGGGGTTTCTGTGAGTCTCCAGAGAGACCTCGAAGGTTGACGTCATCGGAAGTTTGTGGAGCAGTAACCAAGTGTCAGGTGTGTCATTTATAATCGACCTGCCATGTAAATTAGCACAGCCCACCTGACCGGAATCAGGCTGGCACTGCCCTGCTGTTTCCCCCAGCAGCTAAGGCTGCGCTTGACTGTCCAATTACAGAGGGAAGGGGCAGAGTTCTGTAGTCAGCTGCTGAATATTTCTGCTGAGAAATAATAGCTCACACATTTAAACATTTTAGAAGCTATAAAATGTTTTTGCCTGTATTGTCTCATTGGCTACCTACAACAATGCTGATGGAAGCCCCATTTTACAGATGGAAAGTCTGAGGCCTGGGGAGGCTGAGTGAGCTGGTCGTGCAGCTGGTGTGCATCAAAATTGGGCTGCAGCCCCAGGTGTGACCATGAGAATGAGGCTTCCCTTTCACCTGCCCGACTCTGGAGCGTTAGCCATTACTTGCCCTGTTAACTGCCGCTGGGGATTTGTGTTCTGTAAAATGAGATGGCTGGACTGGAGGTGATAAACAATGGTTGCTACTACGAAGGCCTTTGAACAGGAGCTAGGAAGCTGGGGTCCCAGTCCTGGCCTCAGTTTCCCCTTCTGAAACAACCTCAGGTTGTTTTACCCACTGCAGGAAGGCCTTGGTGCCCCTGCCCTGTTTGCTCAAGCTGTGACGTGTATGTGCCAAGTGGCCCCTTCCTGGACCAAGGCTGAGTCCAGCGGCTCTGGACTTCTCTGCCCCAGGCGGCTCACCGGGCCCTAAGTAGTGAGATGCCGCATCCTGAGCAGAGCTCGGCACCTTGCAGAGGGTGTCGTGCAGGGGGGCCTGGCAGCACCTTGCAGAGGGCGTCGTGCGGGGCCCTGGCGGGCGAAGGCCCCTGGTGCTCTGACAGGCTCAGAGGAGTGCAGACCCGCCCTCCACTGGCTGAAACCCACACCCTGGCCTCCCACCCAGAGCACCGAGCTTCAGGACAAGCCTGCAGCTGCAGGCCGAGGGTTTTGCTTTTGCTTGAGGAAAACTGATGGAGACTCTCTGAAGAGGATCCCGCTGAGAAGTCATGGCTGGGGAGGAGTGGGCAGACTTTGTGATCGATCATCCTGTTATTTCCTAAGCCCAGAGTGGGTCTGTGTCAGGCAGGAGTGCAGACGGGAGGGCAGGGCTGGCTGCTGCTTGCCTGTGCCCCACCTGTGCCCCACCTCTGCCCCACTTGTGCCCAGTGTCCGACCCCCACTCAGCTTCCCTGTGCCCCTCTCTCCTGCCACGCCCCTCTGAGGCAAACTGGCCACCTCAAGCCCCCCAGAACCTCATGCCATGGTCTCCTACCAGAATATTGCCCATCCCCATGTGGGGTTCCTGGTGGCAGGAGGATTGGAGGGTTGCGCCCACAGCCTGGGAGACGTCATCTGTGTGGTTACTCAAAGCAAAGGCTCAGTGAAGATTAATTTGCATTGGGAAACATTAGACACACACGTAAGAGTGAGGGGGAGGTGGAGGGAGACAGAGAGGAGGGGGAAGAGAGAGAGAGGGAGGGAGAGAGAGGAGAGAGAAACTGAAAAAGTATACATCACAAGTGTTGAAGCCCGGCATGGTGGTGCGCCTGTAGTTCCAACTACTCAGGAGGCTGAGGTGGGAGGATTGCTTGAGCCAGGAGTTCAAGACCAGCCTGGTGATATAATGAGGCACTGTCTCTAAAAAAAAAGTTAATGTTGGGGATGGGATGGAGCAGCATATTCTTTTATTTTCTTATTTCTACTCTGATCATACATCACGCTTGTAATTTAAACAGCATGTATCTGTAGATAGAGGGTTATTTTCACTGTTTTCAGACTGGTTTCTGTTAGAGGAAAAGGAGGCAGGAGTGCCCCCGTGTGGCAACAAGGTGAATTGCTTCCCCTGAGGAGCGGGGCTCCTGGGCAGCAGGGCTGGGAGTCGGAAGGGCAGTGGCAGCCCGAGTGGCAGCACCTGAATGCGGAGGCAAGTGGGGCTCCCGCACCTCGGCTGCCTGCAGCCCCTGGCAAGGAGCCTGGGCTTGGAAAGCGTTCCACAATCCCCCAGTGCCTGAGTGGATGTTTTCACTTCTCTGCCTGCTGCCCACTGTGGTCCACCCCTCACGCTCGCAGTGGGACAGAGCAAGTAGGCACTTTTCTGGCACCAAGATGTGCACAGAGGAGATGGGTCCCAGTGCCCAGCTGGCTCTCTGGGAGCCCCCAGAGGGCAGGGACCACTGGGTCTTTCCTCCCTGGGGCTGGTGGGCTCAGCTCACGATTGTTGCATTCTGTGGGCATTCTGAGCCCAGGCCAGAAAGGTACCCAAGATCACACAGCCAATGCCATGTGTGCCGTGGTCCTGGTGCCCACGGGCACAGGTCATGCATCCTCCCACCCCTCAGCTTTCTGAGCCCACCTGCACTTGCCTGAGCTGTCTCTGTAGAGGGCTCTGCCCACTGCCTGGCCCTTGGCAATGGTGGTTCCCATGTATTTAGCCTGGATTATGGTCCTTCAGGCCACCGGTGACCAAGGCTTGGCCCATGCCCGTTGCCTGCTGAGAGAGGACCCTACAACCTTCCCACTCTCAAGGAGCTGCTGGTCTCACGGAGAGGCAAGCAAGTCCCCACTAGCAACCAAGCAAGACAAGAACCTGAGGGTTGTCATGGGTGGGCTGAGTCCTTCAGGCCACAGGTGAGCCCATGGATTGTGGGGAGTCCAGGAAGTCTTCCTGGAGGAGTTGAGAGTTGAAGTGGGCTGCGAAGGAGGAGACTGAAGAGAAAGAATATTCCAGATGGGTGACAGGAGGGGCAAAGGCCAGACTTGGGATTTGGTCTCCCACAAAAGAACATAGCATATTCAGGTGACAATGACAGGACAGTTAGAAGGCGGAAGGTAGAAGCTACAGCCCCAAACACCTTCCTGGCCCTGTTCTGTGTGGTGACAACGGCCGTCCCCACCCAAACCCATCCCTCCTGCATTGTCTTAGTCCCTGTGGTTTGGGCAGGAAGGTCTGCCAGCCCTGGCCAATGAGAGGCCCTTATCCCGCCCCCTGGCTGTGATGATTGGTGCTGGGATGTGCCTGTGATGAGGCTGGGCCAATCAGAGCCAACCCTAGGACTCTTGCTGAAGCTATAGAGAAAGGGGCTGTCTTTCCACTGGAGTTTCTAGGCTCCTACATGTAGCCTGATCATGTCGGTGGAGACCTCAGCCTGAGGATGAAGCCAGCACAGAGAACAGCAAAGCCAAGAGATGGAGAGAGAGAGTCATTCATTCATTGATTCGCTCATTAATTCTGTGAATATATCGTTAGTGTCTCCCGTACACTGTTCTCAGTGTTGGAGATCAGCCATGAGCCAGGAACACACGACCCCTGCTCTTGCAGTGCTTACGTTCCTTATGGGAAGTCAGAGCAAAAAATAGATAAAAGGTAGATAGACAAGCAAGATATTTTCAGATAATTATGAATGCTAAGAAGAAAAAAGGGAAGGTGGTAGACTAGAAAGTGATTGGGGTGAGGAACTCCTACTTTAGTTGATGGTCAAGGAGGTCTCTGTGCAGAGGTGATGTTTCAGCTAAGAGCTGGATGACGAGAAGGAGCAGGACATGGGGGGATCTGGGAGTCAGGGCATCCAGGCAGGGGGGACAGCAAGTGCAAATGTCCTGGGGCAGGAATGAGTGGGATTTCAGATAATGTCATTTGAGCATCTGGACCCAACCATGTCAGAAGCTGACAGTTTTCAGTGACATGAACTAATTGTTTTGTTGTTGTTATTAAATGAGTTTAAATTGGGTATCTGCAACTTGCATCTGAAAAAGTGCCATTGTTTGAAAGAACCAACACTGTGAAAGCCATGGAGTACCAATCGCTGAAGCTGAGATTTTTGTCCTAAAGGTAGAGGGAAATTATTGGAGGTTTTTAAACCGGGCGGAATCTTCCTGTTCTTGTTTGTTCTTTCTCTCTAGGCTCATCTCTGGAATGTCCTATCCTTCCCTCTCCTTCTTCCAGGCTCCACACTCTCCCCTTACTGAACCTGGCTGCTGTCGGTTCCCTGAGGTCTGGCCCCCAGCTCTTAGCACATGCTGTTCCTCTTTTGAGATGCTCTTTCGTACATTTCTTCTCCCAACTAGCTCAGCCTGAGCGTCAGCTTAAACATCACTTCCTTCACTGACCTTCCAAGTCAGGGTCTGTTTCCCAATGCCCCGTGCTTCCTTTGCATACCATGTTCACATTACAGCATTTGTCACCCCAAATTGTAAATTTCAGGTTGTTCTGTCCCACCCACTAGACCAGGAAGGAGCATGTGAAGGCTCCTATCTGGTTCTTGTTTGAAACTCCAGCACCTGGTAGGTGTAGGCACTCGATAAACGTGTAATAGGTAAGAGAGGGAGGGAGGAGGGAAGGTGGACAGACACGTGACAGGTACCCAATGGTAACTGTGGAACAAATGAATGAATGAATGAATGGGCATGGGGATGCGGAGGTGATTTAGCCCCCGGGAGAGACTAAATGAAGGTGCTGACTCCAGGGCTGCCCACGAGGGGCAGTGGTGTTGGCCCTGCAGGGGACACGGAGGCTGCGGGGCTTCAGTGCTACGTGGGCTTGGGTGATGCTGGGGGGGCTCTGGGCTCGGTCAGTGTCCCTGGGCCCAGTGCCTGGCCGCTGCTCTCCCACAGTGGGGACCCTGCTAGCTCTGCCGTCACCTCCAGGCCGGGACCCTGGTCTGGGAGGAGCATCCCTGAGTCCGTCACTCAAGGAGGAGGGTGAGGACCCTAACGTGGATCACAGCCTTAGAGTTGCAGGTGAGCCGTGCGTGCCTGAGATGGCAGCTTTATGTTAGAAAACACCCGGACGGTGACACGCCCCGAGTGGAGGAAGCATTGCTAAGGTAAACCATGAGACGCTGTGAACCCACTGCAGATGTTAACAGAGCCAGCAAAAGAATTTAGGAAGTACTTAAAATAACATTCAGTGGAAGGATGACACACTGGTTTATGACAGCAAAACGCAGGTATGTGTTTATAATGAAGTGAGAACACGAAGCAGTTGGGGACTTGTTGAGGTAGGGAGACTTTTTAAAGTTTCCTGCATAATGGCAAACAGTTCCAGTTCATTGTTGGCAATGTGCAACATCCAAAGAACACTCACGGTATTTCCCCAAATCCCCGTCCCCCAAGAAGAGAGACCGAGGGCCCCAAGCAGTTGTCTGCTTGTCCCTGGCCTGCGGTGGGGACCTGCAGCCCAGCACTCGGGCCTGGGTGACCCCATGGCCGGCCGGCGGTGGCCTCCCAGCTGGGGCTCCGGGGCTGGGCCCAGCAGACAGACCTCACCTGAAACACCCCTTTCTCTTCCCTACGAACCTTGGACTTGCAGTTTAAGTCCGGGCTTCCTGTCGCCAAACTTGTTTTCTTTATGAGGGAAATATAATCTCTCCCGGCTGGGGCTGGAAGAGCATGCAAATCAGCCTAACAGTGCTCTGTTTTGTGGAGTCCTCGTCTTATGCAAAACCTCCTGAAATAAATCAGTCATCCCATAAGTGGGAGGAGGTGGGAGGAAGCAGGAGTGGAGCAGAGGACGAAGAGGGTGGGGAGCCAGGGGATGGGGCTCGGAGCCAAATGGGATGAAATGCCCCGGTGGGGTGCCAAGCTTTCTCCCTGGGCATCCGGACCCCCTGAGGCCCCCACTGGCTGCCCCATCTCTTCGGCTGCCACCAGATGGCAGCACACGCGGGCCCTGGGACTCAGCGTTCAATCTGTACGTGGGCTCCGGCAGGCTGAGGGTCTCAGGGCCCCACCGCACCTCCGCAGCCCCCGTGCAGTGGTCCTGTGGGGGTGGGGAAATGTGAATGTGACGTTTCTTCTGGAACTTGCCCTCCGCCGTGACAAGAGGGGCTTCTGTGAGTGTGGCCTGCAGTCATGGGCTTCGGGTCCCAGTGCCCCTGGCTCTCATAAGCCTTGGGACGCTGAACTTGGGGAGGGAGAGAAGGAGGGAGAGGGCGAGAAAGAAAGGAAGGAGGAAGAGAAGGAGGAAGGAAGATGGGAAAGAAGAAAGAAAAAAGAAAGGAAAAAAGAAGGAAAAAGTTATGACTTTATGCAAAATCAGGTTTTATAAGTAAATGCTTTATTTTAATTTTAATTTTCTAAATTTAACCATTTGGCCATTCGTTTCTTGTCATCCAGATGCTACTCAGAATTTCCGGAGAGAAGCAGTGCTGCTCCAAGAGTGGAGGGTTAGAAATGAGAATTCAGAGTCTTGAGCCCTGGAAAGTTTTGATAAGCAAATACGGCCGCGCTCACGCTCTGCCATTGGCTGCTGCTTCACCGCCAGATTTTGACACAAATAATCAGATTGAAAATCAGGGAGGGGAACAGAAGAGGAAAAACACACATACACAGAGAGAGAGAGAGAGAGAAAAAAAAAGGAGAAGTATCTATTTGTGCAGAGAGTCGTGAAGTTGACAGAGTGAGGACCGGTCCCAAGAGAGGCTTTGCGGTCCCCACCCCGGGACGCTCCACAGGGCTCGGGAAGAGAACAGCTCCGGCAGGTGAGTGCTGGAGAATGCGTTTCTGTGCTTTTCTTTTTGAATTTGCATGTTCAACAAGCAGGTTACCTAGTTCCTTCTGCCTTATAGGAAGGCTAAGGTGGGCTGGGAAGCCTCCTCTGCAGGGTGTAGCTTTCATCCCTCCAGCCAGGGGAGGAGAGGTGGTGAGCGGGCAGGCTTGTCTGCCGGGCTTGGCTAGCAATTGTGCGTCCCACCACCCTCTTCAAAACTTGATTTGAGGCTGACAGACATCACCTACTTGCACGAAGCCGTCCCTATACCCAGCTCTCCCAGGGACCTGGCCAGTGCACAGGGCGGCACATTTCCAGGTGCCTGAGCCTGTGACTCAAGGAGACAGTAACAGGCTGTGGGAAGGTCCCGAGCCCAGGCATCCTTCACGAAAGTTCCCAGGACTTGGAGAGTCAGGTGCCCTCCCCTCCAGAGCCTGCCCAGGGGAGAGGACAAGGTGGTCCCCAGCTTCCAGGACCAACAGGACTGATGGGGAGATGCGGTCTCGTCTCTCCTTTCCCTGGGACTGTCGGTAGCCTTTTCTGCCTATTTTTGGAGAAAAAGCCAGGTTTGAGTCTCTGGGGGTCTGGGGAGAGAGGATCATTCTAACATACGACTTGCGAAGGGGAGTCCACAGAATGACCGTGGCTGTGTGCCTGTGTGCATTTTTCTGGGGAGAAAGTTCACAGCTGTCATAAGATCTTTGGGGGCAAATTAACTGCAATTTCTGGAGGTGGGCCTGGCATTAGATAGCTGATATTGGAAGCTAGCCAAGCTGCACCTGACCACCTGCATGTTTCTTAGGCAACGGGTAGGATATTTCCAAGTCTAGCGAAGTGGTGAGAGTCTGGTTCTCAGAGATGTTGCAGAAGGAATTCTCTGGACAAGCAGATGTGCAACTCGCCTAACTTTCTAACTCTCAGATTTTGGGGTCCCCAGAAAGTTCTTGGGGAACGTCAGAGACCTGTGCCAGGTTCAGGTTTGATTGAACCTGAATAGACTCACTCAAAGTCAGTGCAGATAATTTTCCTGAAGCTTTCAGGAGGGCAGGGTGGGGTGGGTGAGGAGTTCTGTTGGAGAGCACAAGGATTTTCAAAGGCTCTGGGACCGGATCACCCCAGATCACCCACAGGAAAGTAGCCCAATCACATGTGATTCTTCACCCTCGGTGACACAACATTCTAGACCCTTGGCGGGAACAACAGAAAACTTTTCCCCTCTTAGGCTAGAGGCAGGCTTTTTGTTTGTGTCTTTTCAGGCATTCAAACCAATGGGAGCTGCTTTATTCTCTGATACAGAGATACGCAGACAGTGTTGCATTTGCTCGCTTTTGTTTTTATTGTGATCGAATACACATAACATAAAATTTACTATTTTAACCATGTTAAGCATACGGTTCAGTGATATTAAGTGTATTCACATTGTTGTGCAACCATCACCACCATCCATCCGCCGAACTGCTTCATGTAAAACCGAAACTTCACATCTATTAAACAATAACTCTCCCATCCCCTTCCCGCAGCCTCTGGTACCTCTAATCTATTTCAGTCTCTATGAATTTGCCTCCTCTAGGTGCTCATATATGGAATCACACAGTGTTTGTCCTCTGTGACCGGCTTATTTCACTGAGCGTAATGTCCTCAAGGCTCATCCCTGTTGTAGCATGTGTCAGAATTTCCTGTTCAAGGTGGAACAGTATCCCACTGCATGTACGCAGCACATTTGCTCTGGCGTTCGTCTGTCATGGCACTCGGGCTGCTTCCGCCTTTTGGCTGCGCTGAATAATGCTGCTGTGAGCATGGTGTGCAGTGCCTTGGGGTCTAGACCCAGAAGTGGATTTACTCACTTTTGACATTGCAGTCTCTGAACTGTGGCGGAGACATTTGAGAATAACTAAATAGCAAATAAAAGTAACTGTTTTCTGCTGTGCCCCCTAAAATCACCTGGGTTCCTTTTCCCCGACTCCTGTATAGAAAAGTTTTGTTGTTTCCCCAGAAGTCTTTACATGGAAAGGAAGTCGAAAGGGTCTCAACCGTCTTACCCAATCCTCCCGAAAAGGGAACCCAAGTGACGACTACTTTAGTCAAGGTGGGTCAGTCCCTCGCCGAAGATCAACGAATCGTACGCAGGATTTTAGAGCGAAAGGGAAGTTTAGAAATCTCTTAGCCCAACCGTCCCTTTTGAGAGATAGGAAAACCAAGCCCCAGGTTGGCAGCTGACATGGCCACAAGCCGAAGGACTCTAATCAGACTCGACCCTATGGGGGACACGAGGAGCTCCCTCCTCACACGAAACCCCCAGGCCGGCTGACCTGCCTCCCGCTGGCAGCAGGTGCCGGGCCTGCCATGCAGGGCTGTCCCCGTCCACCGGCCCTGACTGAGATTCTGACTCAGGGTCAGGGGACCCCCTATCGGGATCAGGGTTTGCAGGGAGATGTTAACAGTGGGCCTCCTTCCGGAGCTCCGATAGCATCAAGGCCTCTGCTTTATGAAGAAATCCTGAGCTTCTTTCATAATCTCTGCTCTCAGCTCTTTCTCAGAGCGGAGTTCGTGTGAATCAAAACCGAGTGGTTGTTAATTAACTACAGTATAGGTGATTGGTTCCTGTTTTTTTTTTTTTTCCCAGACTCGCCTAACAGGAGCCAAAAGGAAGTTCGTTGGGTCCATTGGGCCCCACCGTGGGCCTGAGGGCTTTGCGCTGGCTGTGCCGTGGTCACTTCCCGGCTTAGGGGAGAGGGCCTGGGGGAGGCAGGATGGGGAGAGTGGGGCTTGGGGACGATCACTGGAACAGGCCAGAGAATCACCTTCCTCCAGCTGGGGAGCTCCCGAAACTGGGACCCCCTTGCTCCTTGTGTAAGTGAGAAGTGCTCGGCCTGTGCTAGTGAACACTAGAAAGTGTCCTTGTAGTGGTGCTGTCCTCGGGTCGAGTCCGTTGACCTGTGATCTCCTGGGGCTTTGAACCCAACGGAAGGCCAGAGCTTCCCGAAGGGGAGCCCGTTCCTCACCTGCCCCCTACCCAGGGCTCTTCAGGAGCCGCTGTGGGGGGGGATGACAGCAGTGTGATTCCCGCCCCACCCCCCCGGCCCCCACCGCCAGCATCCAGCCTCCTCTCTGTGCTGCAGGCCTCGTTCCTCGGTTTTCCCGCCTGCAACCCGGGAAGACACTGTTTCCCTGGCCCCGGTGTGGGACTTGATGACAAAGGGCACAGCAGGCAGCTTTCTCCACTGCCCCAGGGTCCTGCTTAGCACATCAGCTCAGTGGCCCGGCTGGGAAATGACGGCCACTGCCCAGCGCTTGGCTATTCGGCACTGAATAAACACCCACCTGGGGGCCTGACAGCCAGCAGCTTGGGGCCCGGGGTCCTGGGCCAGCCTCGAAGGCCCCGCTCCTCATCTGTGAGCCGGGAGACTGAGTGGGGCTCAGCTCCGGCCACGCAGGACGGAAGGGTAAAGGCTGCCCAGACCTGCCATAGAGGCACTTCCTGCCGCCCCAGCAGGGGCCTTAGTGCAAACCTTTGGTTCTAGCCGATTTCCTCATGCAGTGTGCAAACGCCTTTTGATAGGCAGACCATGGCCCTGCCCTAAGAGACCCCCCAAAAACAAAGTGCAAGGGGAACCCAGTGCCCTCAGCCCTCCCCTCGCTCATGGGGGGTCCACTCCCCTCCACCCAGGGTCTGGCCTCCCCAAGGGGTTTCCTGAGGTGAAGAAGAGTTAGAAGGGGGAAGGAAGGGGGTGTGGGGAGCCCAGGGGGGGGTGGGCAGGAGGAGGAAGACATGTCCCTGGGAGATAAGGCCGTGGCTGCCCGGCGAGTGGGGAGACCAGCAGCCCCCAGCCCGAGCCTTTGTTCAGAGAGCCGAGAATCTGACAGCAGGAAGGGACCCCCGAGGCCTTCAACCTCCCCCACCTCCTTATTTTAGAGCTGAGAGAGCCTCGGGTCTGGGGCGTGTTCCTGGCTTCCTGGGGGCTGCTGGGGGGCCAGGTCTAGGGCTCGTGCTGTCCTTTGAGTGCACCTGCTGTGGGGTGGGTGCCGGGACCAGCAGCGCTGCCCTCCTGAAGCTGCTCCTCCCGTGGGCAGAGATATCGCCGCCCTGGCGGGGCCCAGGCACCATGCTGAGCACCTGACACACGTGTTGATGAGAAATAAGGGTCCTTATTGCTCCCAGTGATCCCACAAGGTTGGGTTATGGGCCCCAGGCAGCCTTGCAGCAAGCAGGAGCCCGGCCTGGGCTTGTCCCCTGGGCAGAGCCACCACAGCCCAAACTCTTGATGTCCCCCCGGGGGGGGCTCTGGCCAGGGGGTAAGCAGCACTGGGCCCTGTCCGCGTCCCTCTTCTCCCTGGGCTTGGTCATCCCCTTGGGGAAGGGGTGAGTCCCCAGCCCTTGCCCGGAAGGCTGAGTTCCAAGCTGCCTTTTCTAATCTCCCACCTCCCAGTCTGCTCCTGGGCCAGGGCCTTATCACTCGCCCTCCCTGTTGTTCAGAGGGGCTGTGATCCATTTCCCGCCTCCTCTTAGCCCTATCGCCCCTGCAGGGTGGGTGGGGCTGGGACTCCTCCGAGGCCTCAGGAATGGGACTGGCCTTGGCTGAATATTTCTTCTGAGCTTCTGCTTGGGCACAACACGGCGGGTAGAAGGACAGAGGACCATAGGCAGAGGCTCTCTGTCCCCGGGAGTCCTCGGGAGAACGTCACAGGCTGGGTGCAAGGAGGTGAACCATTCTGGGGCCAGGAGAGGCTCTCTACTCCAGAGGGTTTGCAGAGGAAGCCAGGAGTCCCAGGGTAGTCAGGTGGTCCAGCTCTGCCACTCCTCCTCCCCCAGACCTGGGGCCATGGGCAGGTCCCTTGACCGATGTGGTCCTTGATTTCTTCCCCTGCCCCTCTGACCAGCAGGCTCAGTGGCATGGTGGGCTGGACTGCCCACTGCTCAGCTCCTGGAGTTGGCGCACCTTTGCCTCTTCCTTTGTCCACAAAACCTCCGGCCTCCAGGTGCAGTGGAATAGGGGGTCCTTGGGCCCCTCCTTCTGGGGACCAGACGCTAGGCTGGGGCTGGGGCCGAGGTGCAGTTCTACTCTGGCTGCAGCCGCTCCCAGCTTGCTGGACAACACGGATTTTCAGTGGAGGCGCCCTTGCCTGCTGCAGCCTCTCTGCCAGGCCCCGTGACAGGCACTGAGCACATATGATGCGCTCATCAGCACTGCAGTCCTGGACGTCCCACCTTACAGAAGACAAAATAGGCCCAGAGAGGTTAAGTGTCTGCCCCAGATCGCACAGCAGGGGAGCTGAGATTCTAACCCATGAGCCTCGGATTATAAAACCTGGGCACACATCGCCTCTTTCTGCGGCTTCGGAAAGTGATTCCACTGGGACTTAAATGCAGCTTTTCTACAAGTGGGGTCCACAGTGTGCCACATGTGGGGACCCCTGCCCCTGCCCTACCCTCTCTGCTCCAGTGCAACTCAGGCCATGCCGGTGGGAGCGGGTGTCCCTGTGGTTGTCCAGAGGGTGAGCGTATTAGCTTCCCAGTGAGGTAGCAGTGAGCAGGTAGGATTTGTAGCTGCCGTAACAAAGTAGCACAAGCGGGGTGGCTTAGAAACAACAGAAATATATTCTCTCGTAGTTCTGGGGTCTAGAAGTCCAAAATCAAGGTGTCGGCTCCTTCTGCAGCTCCAAGGGAGCGTCTGTTTCATGCCACTGCCAGCAAGCCCGGGCGTTCCTCGGCTTCCAGAAGCAACGCTCCCGTCTCCTTGCCTCTGTGGTCACATGGCGTTCTCCTGTGTGTGTCTGTGTCTCTGTGTCCAGGTTTCCTTCTTCCTATAAGGACACAAGTCCCACTGGATTTAGGGCCCACTCTAGCCCAGTATGACTTCACCTTAGCTTGATTACATCTGCAAAAAGACTCTATTTCCTCCAATAAGGTCACGCTCGCAGGTTGCCGGTAGACATGAACCTTGGGCGGGGGGCACTCTTCAACCCAGTGCAGGTGGTGTTTGATCTCAGGCTCTCAAATACGGAGAGGTGTTGTTCTCTTGCCCCTCCTAACTGCTCCTCTGTCTCCCCTCGTAGGTGTAGGGTGCACGCTGAAATGCCGCGCTCCTTCCTGGTGAAGAGCAAGAAGGCCCACACCTACCACCAGCCCCGCGTGCGGGAGGATGGCCCGCTCTGGCCTCCCGCTCTCCCGCCTGGTGAGTCGGAGCCCAGGCTGGGCCCTGCTGCCGCCAGGGGCTCTCTGCTCGGTGTGGGGGGGAGGCAGCAGCATCTGCCAACATCTGCCAGCATCCTCTCCCAAGACGGGAAGCAGGGCTCCGTCAGTGCTGGCTGAATGAACGCATGAATGAATGATGCACTTGTGTCTCCGGATGCCTTAGGGTGGTGAGAGACTGGACTGGAGCGAGTGCTCTGTTACCGACATGCGGGGCCTAACTGGAGGTCCAGTCTAGGGCTGGGGTTGGGGTGCTCGGAAACACCCAGACCGGTCCAACAGCTCTCAGGGTCTCCTCCTGGCCTCCCTCTCGTCCCTGACCCTGGGCAGAGCCCCCGAACGTGAGCAGCTGGAGCAGCAGCAAGGGGGTCCCTCTCTGGGTCCTCCCCCTCCTAGGAAGGGAGGGCCCCTGCCCCCTCGGGGCTCCTCAGAAGCTGCGGCTTGTGACTCTGATGGTCTTGTCTCCCCGCAGAGGCCCGGGACCAGGTCCTGGGCAGCGGCCCCGTCCTCAGCACCCTATTCCCAAGCCAGTGTCTGGACTGGCCCAGCCTCAAACAGGAGCCGGCGCTGGAGCAGGACCAGAGCTTGGCCAGGACCTCAGCACCAGGTAGCAGCCCGGGACCCCCAGCCACTCCCAGCCAGCAAGTGCCAGGGGGAGGGTGGATAAATGGACTCCTGTAGCAGGGTCCCTTGGGCCTGCAGAGTTGGGGAGAACCCACAAAGTCACCCGGATGCAACCCGGGCTCTCTGACTTCTGCTTTGAGCTCCCAGACCAGGAGCTGATCCCCGGAGGAGGGTGTCTGCTGGGGGGAGGTCAGAGCTGGGCAGCTGGGCAGGCCCATGTGCCGGGTGAGGTGGGCACCCTGGGGTGGGGGTGGATGTGTTTCTGGGCTGGAAACCTGAAGAGCCGCAGATGCCCCTGCAGTAAATATCTGGGGTTACGCACTGAAACCTGCAGCATGCGGTCACCAAGGTCGTGGTGGGTGATGGAGGATGATGGGGAGAGGGTGCCCTATTTTTAAATGAGTCACCAGGCATGTGTGCCTGTCTCCACAGAGGTCCCCACTGTGATGTCCCGACCCCAGGATGGGGACTCGCCACTCTCTGACTCACCCCCGTTCTACAAGCCCAGCATCTCCTGGGACACCCTGGCCTCGTCCTATGGCCACAGCTACCGGCAGGCCCCCTCCACCATGCAGTCAGCCTTCCTGGAGCGCTCCGTTAGCCTGTACGGCAGCCCCCTGGTGCCCAGCGCCGAGCCCTCCTTGGACTTTACCCTCCGCTACTCCCCGGGCATGGAGGCATACCACTGTGTCAAGTGCAACAAGGTGAGCAGCCGGCGGACGAGGGGCATGCGCCCCGCTCTGCACCCCTCCCCAGCACACAGGTGGCTCTGGGGGCTCCGGACCCTGGTGGGATCAAGGATTCAGAATGTTCCTCCTCAGCAGCCCGACCCAGTGCTGGGCATTTGACAGGCATGAGTCCTGGGAGGCAGATGACGGGCTAAGGTTCAGAAAGGTTGAGTCACTTTCCCAAGATCATACAGCAAGTAAACATCAGAACCAGCATTCAAACCTGACTCTGGCCAATGCCCAGCCTTTAACCACTAGGCTATTCAGCTGCTTGATGGGCACGGAGGAGCCTTCCAGATCCCCTCTCTCAGCTCCCACTATATAGACAGGAAACAGCCACAGAGAGGGCAGGGGACCTCCCCAGGACACACAGCAGATGAGCAGCAGAACTAGCGGGTCCAGTGCCTCTTCCCTTGTACGCTCATCCTTGGCAGGAGCTGGGCACAGAGGGGGCCGTGGCCCCCAGGCCTGCCTCCCTCCCTGCAGCCTCCAGTGGCCTTATACTCTGTCCCTGCTCCCAGGTGTTCTCCACCCCTCACGGGCTCGAAGTGCACGTACGCCGCTCCCACAGCGGGACCCGGCCCTTCGCATGTGACATCTGTGGCAAAACCTTTGGTCACGCTGTGAGCTTGGAGCAGCACACGCACGTCCACTCCCAGGTGGGCAGCTGGCTGGGCACCGGACCCCAAGCCCCACTCCTGCTCTGTGCTTCCCTCAGGGAGCCCGGGGGCTGTGGCGGGTCTCTCCCCCTTCCCCTGAGGGTGACATGGATGGGGGGGTCCCCTATGACCTGCCTCCCTAAGTCTGGGTCTCCAACACCTGCCCTTAACACACTTGGGTCTCTGATCGACCGAGTTGGCTTCACGTACAACTGGAAGAGGCTCTTGCCCTGGTGGGATTTCGGGGGCAGTGATATGTCTGTGACTGTCAGAAACGATCCTGTCCCCTGGGTGGCCAGGACAGGTGTCTTCAGCTTTGAGGCCCTTGGTCCTTAGAATCTTGGAGTTAGGTTTAAAGATTCATCTCATCCTCCTCAGCCCCACGTAAGGCTGGGACCCCTTCTAGGGAGAGCACCTGAAACTGACATGGGTGACCAGCACCTGGGTGAAAACACAAACGCGCAAGTGGGTGGGCCAGGCAGGGAATGCGCACGACAGCCGGGGCTGGAGGGCTCCACCACGTGCCAGCGCTGGCCCGGGCGTCCACCTGCAGGCCTCCAGCAGCACTTTGAGGTCATCACTATTGCTGTCCCAGTGTATGGATGAGGAAACTGAGTCTCAGGGAGGTCAAATGACTTGCCTGAAAGCATGTGGCTACTGCGAGGCAGAAGCCAGAATTGAGCCTCAACGGTTGAGACTCTTAACTAAACCTCCGTGCTCATAAGCATCCCCCACCTCGAGGAGCTCAGTCTGGGTGAATGCTCATGAAACGTGAGCCCTGAAAAACTCTCAGGTCGGTTGGACCACCAGCCACTCAGCAAACATACACTGAGGCTTATCTTGAGTAGGACAAGTGTGAAAGTTACAAGGAAAAATCCCACAGGAGGCCAGTTAGGCTCCCAGTCCCGCCCCAGAGGCAGGAATTGGGCGGAGGTCCCTGTCCTTGAGGCCACCCCAACAGAGTGTCCTGTTCCTCAGGGGATCCCGGCCGGGTCCAGTCCTGCGCCCAGCTTGGCACTCCCGGGGCGTGAGGCCCCGCCTGCACCTGACCCCCCAGGGCCTCGTTTCCTCCGGCAGGAGCGCAGCTTCCAGTGCCGCATGTGCGGCAAGGCCTTCAAGCGCTCGTCCACCCTGAGCACCCACCTGCTCATCCACTCGGACACGCGGCCCTACCCCTGCCAGTTCTGCGGCAAGCGCTTCCACCAGAAGTCGGACATGAAGAAGCACACCTACATCCACACCGGTGAGCGACCGCCCACCTGCGTCCCCGGGCCCAGCCCACCCAGGGCCCAGACACAGCCAGGGTCGGGGGGCCTGGACGCTGCCTCTGGTCACCCTGTCACTCACTGAGAGATGTGTCAGAGGCCTCGCTGAGGCTGGGGGTGGGGTCTAGCTACAAAGCGGAAGCCACCACTGCCAGAGGGTGAAGTTCTAGAGATCGGATTCTGGCAGGGCAGGGGCAGCAGGGTGGCGAGGATGCCCTGACCCTGCCCTTGCTGTGCTGTCCCCGCCCCCACCCCCACAGGTGAGAAACCACACAAGTGCCAGGTGTGCGGGAAGGCCTTTAGCCAGAGCTCCAACCTCATCACGCACAGCCGCAAGCACACGGGCTTCAAGCCCTTCAGCTGTGAGCTGTGTACCAAGGGCTTCCAGCGCAAGGTGGACCTGCGGCGGCACCGTGAGAGCCAGCACAATCTCAAGTGAGGCTGTGCCAGCTCCTGGCACCTGCCCAGGCTGCCCTGAGGTCCTGTCACCCGGAGGCCAGACTCACGCACCCAGATCACCAGTGTCCTGGAGATGGCACTGGAAAGGAATCTTTAAGTTTATGTTGAGACTCATGAAATTGCTGTGTGACTTTGGGCAAGTCACTTTCCCTCTCTGGCTCAACATTTCTCCTGCCACAAAGTGCAGGAGTTGGGCTGGATCTTCTGAGCTGAAGCTGCCTACAGCTGTGCTCAGGTGCTTGCTTCTAGCCGAGCACAGAAAGCGGGAATACCCCCAGGCAGATGGGGATGCCATGAGTAGACCAGAGTGGGGCCCCACGGAGACATCCTCCCCTGTCTGTTGCCCACTGGGCTGGGATCTGGTCACCTTGGATTTCCCTGGGCCTCTTTCTGGCTGTGATGGACCGTCAGAGCTGCCTGCTGCCCAGCAGGAGGGGTGGCGTCCCTCTGCTGCAGCCGGCTGTGTTGCTGCCCCCACCTCTGCCCGGCGCTCAGCTGGCCACAGGGATTCCAGCGCTGCGGTCAGGCCACGGGTCTGCAGAAACCAGCAGTTACTGATGTCAAAGCCTGTTCCTCTCAGTTGCTGTAACTGGAAATAAAGACAGATTTGTTTGCATGTGAGCAGCGTCACTAAGAGCCTACCAGGTCCAAGATACCGCCCACGGCTTTGGGGAGGGGGCGGGGAGCCTCCACTAGCAGAGAAGGCTGTGGAAGGGCCGCAGGCACGTTGGGAGACCTGCACACGCCCACCACGCCCAGGCCACCGACGAGTGCGGTAACAGAGCCCTCAGAAACCCTGAGTTCCAAGGCTAGAGCAGCGGGGGCCATATCAGTTTCCTGTTGCCGCGGTAACAAATGACCACAAACTTAGTGGCTTAAAACAACCCAGAGGTTTTCTCTTACAATTCTGGGGGCTGGAACCCCAAATGGGTCACGGCCAAAGTCACGGTGTTGGCAGGGCTGTGCTCCTCCCGGAGGCTCCAGGGCAGAGCCTGTTTCCTTGTCCTTTTCAGCTCCTAGAGGTTGCCTGCCACGCCCGGCTGGGGCCCTTCCTCTGTCCTCAAGGCACTTCACTCCGACCTCTGCTTCTGTCGTCCCATCTCCTTCTTCTACCTTTGACCTTCTTGTCTCCCTCTCATGAGGACCCTGCGATTACTCCCAGATAATCCGGGAGAATCGTCCCATCTCGAGGTCCTTAACGTAGTCACCACGGTGGGCGGAATAACGGCCCCAAAGATGATGTCTACACCCCAGTGCTGGGACCTGTAAGTGTTACCTTGTATGGCAAAGTGGACTTCACAGCTGCTACCTTGCTGGCTGTGTGACTTCAGGTGAGGCCCTGCTACTCCCTGGGGCTCAGCTTCCTCCTCTGTAGAACAGTGAACCCAGCAGTCCCCCGCCACGGATTTGCTGAGACCTTTGCGTGAAGCAGCTGGAGGGCCCAGCACGTGGTAAGTGCTGCCACGTCACGCACGTCCCCTTCGAAGTCCTGCCCACCACGCAAGGTCCACTCAAATGCCGTCTCCTCCATGGAGTCCCCCTTGGTTGTCCAGCCAGAAGTTCTCTCTCTTCTAACACCGAGTGACCTGGGCTCCCTGCTCACAGCCTAGGAGCCGTGGAACGTGGACCGGCAGTGGCCTGTGGGTAACTTGCCCCTCAGTAGAAGGTACTGGGTGCCAGCCCCGGGTGCCACGGGCACTTCTGAATGAATCACTCGCAGGTGCTGAGCGGCTGAGGGCTCCCCACTGTCTCTCACCCACCTAACCCTCCACGAGGCAGGTGTCATTGTCCGCTTTTACAGATGAGGCAACTGAGGCTCAGAGAGGTCAGCCATAAAAGAACACGGACAGCAGGGCTTACCCTTTCCCAGAGAAAAGAGGATATTTTCAAAGAAATGCTGTTGTTGTCAGGTGGCTCCTCTTTATAATGTGATTTAAACTTGGGTTCCTGAGACAACTTGATTAAGGTGTGTTGATCAACTCGTGAGGCTCAACCTGTGAGGAAACAGCGCATGGTGACTCGCCCCAGCAAGTCAGCTAGGCCCAGCAAAAGGCCCGGCTCCCGCTAGCGGGGCACAGCTCAGACACGGATCCGGCTAGAAGCCGTGCACGTGGACCATCTGGTCCTTCCTGCTGCAGGGGAGTGATGGACACGTCCTCGGACTCAGACTCACGGTTGCAGAGAGGACCCTGAGCTGGCCGGACATGTCCCAGACCGGCCCTGTGTCCCAGGTGTGCCCCATAGGCCTGCAGGTTCACCTGCTTTACGGAGTAAAGATTGCATTGGCCAAATGACTTTGGGGAGTTCTGGGTTAAAGTTAAGTGACATCCTTTATTGAACTGCTTTATTAGAGCCAATAATGTATAATACACACTTGTCCATCTCCAAGGGGAGGATTTGGGTATTCAGTGTTTTTCTGAGATTTAATTTGGGAACAGAGAGAGGGAGAGGGAGAGACTGGCCTCCTTGCCCAAGGTCACGGAGCAGGCCAGGGCAGAACGGGGATCAGGAGCCCATTCCAAGTCTCGGCTGTCCTCTTGGGGCCCTCCCACCGAGACACGAAGGCATCTCCTCTAGTTCTCTCCGCTGGGGTGAGGCCTTGAGGCCAAGGCGCCTGTCTCCAGCCCCACGGAGAACGGCAAGTCCTAGCGACACCCAGGCTCTGCGTTCGGCCAAGTGCCAAGTGCCAAGCACTTCCTTCCAGAGGCCCTTCCTGCCGCCGCTACACAAGCCTGCCCGGTGTGGGGGGCCCTGCCCGGTGTGGGGGGCCCTGCCCGGTGTGGGGGGCGGTGGTGACTGCACAGCAGGGTGGTCTGGCTGCCTCCACAGGCTCCCTGCTGCGGTCCCGCCCACCCAGCTCTTGAAATTCGGGGAAGAGGGACTCTAGTGGCCAGAGCATTAGAGCCAGCAGAGCCCTGGGGCCCTCCTGTTCCCACCCCTCCTCCTGTCCACGGACAGGACAGTGAAGCCCAGAGAGAGGACGGGACTTGCCCAAGGCCACAGTGCTGGGGCTTGGCCTGGAAATGGCTCCCAGCTCTCCACCGAGGACCTTGCCTTGCACCACCCAGGGCAGGCTGCGTGCAAGGGTGGGGGCGGGGGGTGCTCAGCGTCTCTTACACACACACACTCACACACACACACACAGAGGGGTGGGAGCTGCTTTGCATGCTCCTTGTTTGCTAAACAAAAGCAAACCGACATCACGATTTTAGCCACTTGCGCAGCAGGGCGCGGCGCTGAGTCCAGGCTGAACTGCGAGGGGCAGCCGGGCGGTGCTTACTCGTCACCGGCTGAGGTTTGGTGGGATCAGGTTGAGCTCATCTGGCTTCTCCAATGAGTGGCCACTGTGGTGCGTGGCGTGCGGGGCAAGGAGGGGGACACAGTACCTTCAAAGTGGTGGGGGCTGGAACCCCATCTGCACTTTGCAGCGAAAGGGGGCAGGTCATGGGGAAGCCCCTGGCACCTGCTTGTGCGAAGATTCAGCCCTGGCTGGAAAGGCTTGTTGGGGACACCGTGGCCCCATGGAGGTAGTGGCGGGGGCAGGCCATCAGGATCAGGGGTGCCCTGGGATGGGGAGATGGGGAGATGGGGGGAAGACACAGGAGAACATCGAGGCCCCCCTCCCTGGGACTCTGGACAAACAGTGGGGGTTCCTCCTGTTCTCCCCAAAGGCCCTAAGGGGGTTCTTTTTTTTTTTTTTTTTTGAGACAGAGTCTGGCTTTGTTGCCCGGGCTAGAGTGAGTGCCGTGGCGTCAGCCTAGCTCACAGCAGCCTCAAACTCCTTGGCTTAAGCGATCCTACTGCCTCAGCCTCCCGAGTAGCTGGGACTACAGGCATGTGCCACCATGCCCGGCTAATTTTTTCTATATATATTTTTTAGTTGGCCAGATAATTTCTTTCTATTTTTTTAGTAGAGACGGGGTCTCGCTCTTGCTGGTCTCGAACTCCTGACCTCGAGCGATCCACCCGCCTTGGCCTCCCAGAGTGCTAGGATTACAGGCATGAGCCACCGCGCCCGGCCGCCAAAGGGGTTCTTAATGCTCTTTCCCACCCTCGAGCCTTTGCTCACGATGTTCCCTCCTCCCAAAATGCCGTCTTCCCCCCTGAACTTCTCAGCCTTAAATCCCAGCTCAAGTGCCCACAGAAAGCTTTCAAACTGTGACCCTCCATCCCGCTCCTGGAAAGATGTCTTAGCGATAGCTACACGGGAATGCAGATGGAGCTGCAGGAGCATCTCTGCAGTCTGTTTATAATGGGGTGGGGGGAAAGAGTCGGAACCACCCGAGATGCCCACAAGAGAAGGCTGGTCAGGGGCTGACATGGTGCACTCCCGCAGGGCCACGAAAAGGAGCCAGCGCGCTTGATAGGGACTGACCCAGAAGGGGTGATGAGGTTGATGCAAAGCGATGAATGCTGGCGGCGTGCTAACGCGCTGGTTCTGTGACAACACACAGCCGTGTCTGTGAATGCTTAGACAAACAAGCCTAAAGAAAGTCCACGAAACCACTGACAGCAACTGTTTCTGGGGCTGAAAAAGAGGGCTGGATTGCACCCTCAGCGCTGCTTACAAAAGCAGCCTGGATTGGTTGCGTGTTTTTTTAAGTAAAAAAAATACAAGAGAAAATAGTTTTGCAGAATAAATGTATTGATAGAGGAAGCTATTCATATCATCAATGACAAAGTGGTTTAAAAATCAGCATACTAGCCGGGTGTGGTGGCTCATGCCTGTAATCCTAGCACTCTGGGAGGCCGACGCAGGAGGATCGCTTGAGCTCAGGAGTTTGAGACCAGCCTGAGCAAGAGTGAGACCCCATCACTACTATAAATAGAAAACAATAGCCAGACGTCGTGGTGGTGCGCACCTATAGTCCCAGCTACTCGGGAGGCTGAGGCAGGAGGATCAGTTGAGCCCAGGAGTTTGAGGTTGCTGTGAGCTAGGCTGATGCCACGGCACTCTAACCCGGGCAACAGAGTGAGACTGTGTCTCAAAAAAAAAAAAAAAAAAAAAATCAGTCTACAGCCCGTGATTCCATGTTGTTAATTCTGTGCGCACGCATGGAAGGAAGTGTGCAAGGATAAAGCTCAGTGCATCAACAGCGGCTACTGCGAGTCAAGGGGGTTGTGCGTAATTTTTCTTCCTATTTTTCAGTGTGTGCATTTTATTTTTCTGTAATGGGCATGGATGATAACATTATCACTGGCACTAGAAAAAAAGACTCAGCTCAAATATAATTTCCTGGCCCGGAGGTTTGCCTTTCTGCCCACTCCCTCCAAGCTGCTGGCCCCTCCAGGCCCCGGGCAGGTGCAGGGCTCCAGGGGCAGGTGCTCTCTGCTTCGCAAGTGCTGGCTGGCCCGCCCCTGTCCCCAATCTGGGAGCCACCTTCAGCAGATGCTGCGCCCCATCCTTTGGGGGCAGCACCTAGTGGGTCTCCGACAGGTTGAGGATGGACGTGCAACCCCCTCTGCTCCTTCTTGGCAGCTGGGGCAGGAGCAAGAGTCTGGCTCGGGAAGCGCAGTGTGGACGCTCGGCTCTTCCTCCCGGCCTGGGGTGGGGGCTGCCCCGCACGGCCTCCGTGGGTCTCCAGCTGGGGACCAGGCAGGGTCTGGGGGACCACAGGAAGGCAGCAGGAGGGAAATCTGGGGCAGAGCATGTTCCCACCCGGCCGTGCTCAGGTTTGGCCTGATAAGTTTATCACCCAGAGCCGGCTGCCAACCGTCAGCCTGGAGCAGGCCTGCGGGCCGGGCAGGAGGGTGCTCCTGGGCCGATAGCGCCTTCCAAGCCTTATCAGGGACCTGGTGGCCCAGAGAGCGGGAGAAGGGGAACAGAGGAGAGAGAGAAAGAGAGAGACTCCCACCTACTTCACTCACAGGGCAAGAGCCAGGGAGGAAGAGGCCACCAAGGTTCTTCAGGGGCCCCTGATAGCACAGCCTCCGGCAAACGCCACCGGAATTTAACCCAGTCACAGTCTTCCGGGCCACTGAAAGGTGCTGATGTGTCTCAGCTCTTCTGCAAGACCTAAGGAAAAAGTCCCCTTTTCTGGAAGGGGCCGGTGCCCCAGAACGCACGAGGAAAGCATGGGGGAGCAGGAGGGCAGGGCTCCTGGGAGGCTCCTCTCGCCCGCCCACTTCTCCACCAGCTTTCCCATGCCAGCCCTTTCTCTCGTGCCCCGAGGTCTCGGGGTGAGGGGCAGACTCACTTTACCTACTGGGAGGGCCTCCGGGTATCCACCGGGCAGGGATGACCTTCCAACATTATCATCCCTGCTCACGAGCGAGGACACAGTCTGAGAGCGAGCGCCGGAGAGCGGGACGGAGGGCGAGGGCGCGGGAGGCGGGCAGGGACCAGCAGGGTGCGGGGGAAGCCGGGGCCTGGAGGCCTGGCAGCTTCCCATCTATGCAGAAAAGCCGCACGTGAGGCCGGGCTGTGCTCGCAGCCGGATTCAGAGCGGGGCAGACACCAGTGTCCACAAGGTTATCTTTGGGGACTGGATTTTTTATTCCCTTCTACACTTTTTTGGTTTCTACAATAACAATGCTTTTTGGCGGGTTGTGGGGGAAGAAGGAAGGTGATTTGTTCATCTGTTTCAAGAGGGAGAGGAAGGAGGGTCCCCCACCCAGGCTCCCCAGCCTGCCGGGAACAGTTGGCCGGGCCTCCAGCGCAGCCTTAGTCTGCAGACGCCCAGCTCTGCCCGCCCTGGGGGCCAGGCCTGCCCGCACCTGCAGAGCCAGGTGGTGTCCCCTGGAGTCGCATAGGGGACCCAGGCCCGGGACCCTCACAGAGGCACAAAGGCCACCCTGACGGGTTGGAAGTCATCCATTCATCAGCTCATACTTACCAAGGACCTGCCATGAGCCAGGCAGCACTCTAGGTGCTGAGGACAGGGCAACAGGCGAAACCCCGTCCTCTTGGGGCTCAGGGGGGAGCTCAGGGTAAACCGAGCCGGGAGACACAGAATGCGGTGGGGTGGGGGCATTAATGGCGATCGCAGGCTAGATGAGGCCAGGGAGGCCCTCCCCAAGGCAGCGGTGTGGAAGGAGAGCCCTGCACGGGCGCCGGGCGCCAGGCGCCAGGGATATCAGGGCCCTGCTTGGCTGGGAGACTTTGGTCAGACACTGTCCTCTGGGCCTCAGTTTCCCTCATCTGTAAGAAGACACTTGTGGTCTTTTTTTTTGAGACAGAGTCTCGCTGTGTTGCCCGGGCTAGAGTGAGTGCCATGGCGTCAGCCTAGCTCACAGCAACCTCAAACTCCTGGGCTCAAGTGATTCTTCTGCCTCAGCCTCCCGAGTAGCTGGGACTACAGGCATGCGCCACCATGCCCAGCTAATTTTTTCTATATATTTTAGTTGTTTGGCTAATATCTTTCTATTTTTGGTAGCAATGGTGTCTCGCTCTTGCTCAGGCTGGTCTCGAACTCCTGACCTCAAACGATCCACCCGCCTCGGCCTCCCAGAGTGCTGGGATTACAAGCGTGAGCCACTGCGCCCGGCCCGACGCTTCTGGTCTTTAGAAATCTCTAGATTCAGCCTGCATGCTCCAGGGCCCCAAGATGTCCTTTTGTCGATTCTTGAACAAGGAAATGGAGGGTGGAGGGCGACTGTGGGAAGACGGAGCTGCCAGGCACGCCCCTGCCCGCGTGCTGTGACAGTAAGTGTCCGCGCTGCGGGAACCCAGTTTGGGAAAACTGGGAAGGTAGAAACATGTCGTGTGATGCATTTGTGCCACTGAGACCTCTGCCTGGCATTGCTGATGATGAGTGCCTGTTTCTAACGTTTACCGAGCGCTCACAAAGTGCCAGACCATGTCACGAGTACTGTATGTAAGTTCACTCTGAGGAAGGCTCTATTCTCATCCCCACTGTCCTGATGAGGAAACTGAGGCCAGAGAGGTTAAATTACTTGGTAGGTCCATGGACGGCTCACTGTCGCCTGCACCTGTCAACACCTGACCCCGAGCCTCTGTGGTTCCCTCTGCCTGGGGGGCTCTTCTCCCGCCCCACTGCCCAGTCCTCTCGTGGCCGTCCTGGGCCCGGCGCAAACCTCACTTCCTCCAGACGCCTTCCCAGGTGGCTCTCTGTCCCCCGCCTATGTCTGTGGCATGTTACGGCACTTCCCAGGAAGCAAGGCTGTGAATGGCACCGGGTGCGCAGTAGGTACGTGACCCCCACGTCAGCCAGGACCCCCAGGGCCCCAGGCACCCCCAGTCCAGGGCTGGGGAGCAGGGGCCCCGCCATCGCCAGCCTGTGATGAACGGACTCATGCCGCACTCGTTGGCTGTCCCTGCTGACAGCTGGAGCCACAGACGCCAGGCTGAAGCTCAAAGCTATTTCTGCCAAGGGTGACTTGGAACTTCCTCCCGGATCTCTTAAAAATAGAGGGGTTATCGTGGCCGCCAGGCCCCTTCCTCCACGTGTGGAACTCTGACATGATTTCTGGGGAAGGCCTGAGCCCCCAGGCCTCTCTCAGCCCAGTGAAGACTTATCTCTGAGCTCAGTTGGGCAGCAGGAAGGGAGCAGAGCGACCACCGTGGGCAGCTCTTCCTGCCCCAGAAGCCCCTTTTGGGAGCAGCAGGGGATGTGGCCACTGACTCAGGGGCGCCAATCACCCCTGTTCCCCAGGGCTGTGGCTGCCCCCCAGCCTCTAGGGGAATCAGAAACCAGTCAGGTAGGGCAGCCTGGGGTAGCCTCGGGCACTGTCCAGCCCAGCCTTTCTGCTCAGGCCCCCCCCCCCCCCGCCCCCGGCCCTGCCCAGTACAACCCCCACCTCTGCACACTGCCGTGCAATCGCTGGTGGACGTCTGCCTCCACTGTGTTGCCAGCCCCTGTAGGGGGGTGATTTGGGAGTGCAGGGCGTGCCAGCTGAGGCTGTGGAAAGGAGGCGGGGCCGGGGCTCACCTCCACAGCCACTGGGTCCACTCTGCAGCACAGAGGGCATCCCTGGGGCCAGCCCACCTCTTCCGGAGATTTCCTCCCACCTTGCGGACCCCAAACTTTTAGTGCCAATAGAAGACAACCCCTCTCAGAGCCTGGAAAGAGAACCCCAAGACTCTGCTCAACAGGGATTTGCTGGGCGTCCACTCTGGGCTGGGCCCTGGTGGGGCAGGACCCAGGAGAGGAGATGCCCAGGGGGCTCTGGGAGCCTGAAGGGGTCACCAAGCCCTGCCCTGGGATCAGGGAAGTCTTCTTGGAAGAAGCAGGCATCTGCAAGACAAAGAGAATTTGATCTGTCCAAAGTGGAGTGAGTGCCCTGAGCTAAGGACACAGCAGGTGCAAAGCCCCGGGGGAGACATGAGACCTCTGACCAGCCGAGGGGCTGGGGGCCAGCCAGTGCCCCTCACAGGGCCTCAGGAGGCCAGTGTGTAAAACAAGAGTGACCCACAGGGGTCCTGGGCACTGTCCACTGTCCGTATCCACCCTGACCACTGTCACGCCCCTGCCCTCTAGTCCCTGCAGACTCATAGGATGCCCATGGAACGTGCCCACACCCGTCCAGCCCTCCTCTGGCCTCTTCCGGAAGGAAGGTTCAGGATCCCTGGGCTCAGCCTTCCCAGGGCAGCTGTCCAGAAGCCTCCAGTCTTAGCTGGAAACTGTCAAATTCAGGGTTTCCTCCTGGCCTGAGACTTATCCGGGCCTCCAGCTGTCTGCCCCCAGCCCTCTCCAACCACCTCCCCCCAATGATTCAGCAAATCTCCCCTCCTCAGAGGAAAAACAAGGGTGAAAAATCACAATGTCAGATTATAAAGCCCCAACTGTAGGGCAGGCCCCAGGCGGGGAGATAAGGGTCCTGTTCCCCACCCTCAAAGCCCCTCTAGCAGATAAACCTTTTCAAGCGGAGGCTGCAGGTGTGGGTGGGGAGCTGCAGGAAGTCCGGCCAGGGGAGACAGGGCCCTGCTGGGGCTGAGGGCCCAGGGCCAGCCACCCTGCAGCGAGCTGGGCAAAGAGGAAGCAGGCAGCTGGCCTACCTAGCCTAGCGCTGGCGTTGCCAAACCGCCCCCAGCCTCAGAGGGAGAAAGAGAAGGGCGGGGGCCTTCTCAGAAAGTTTGATAGGAGGGTGCCCCACAAATGCCCTCTGCCCCCCGGGGGTGTCCCTCTGCCAGCTCAGCCTGCAAACCACGCTCCCCTGCAGGGCTGAGCTGCACTTGCTCTGGACGGCCCAGCAGCCCTCAGTGTTGAGGAAGTGCTGGAGCCTGTCCTCAACCCCCGGGAGCTGGGAGTGCCACTGCCAGGCTGGGGCCTCCTCTGGGGAGGCCTGGCAGGAGCTGAAGCCACTTCAGCCTCATCACCCTGGAGACCTTTCCAGGGGGAAACTTGGCAGCTCTAGGCTAGAGACAACTAGAATTGGGGACTTGTCCTGGGGGAAAGACTTGTCCCTGGAGACCCTCTGCTCATAGGGAGGAGGCTCGGGGGAGCCAAGTCACTAGGCTTCCTCTGCTGGTGAAGAACAAAATGACAGATTGGAAGTTGGGCTTCGTGCTGGGCCTGTCACCCTAAGCAAGTCATTTCTCTACTCTCAGCCCTGTTTGCTGTCTGTAAGACCAGCATGATGATAAAACTCGGGGCTGGTGGGGCTGGCCTGGGGAGTCAAGGTGCACGTGGCACAGTCTCTGGTCTCTGTTTCCAGGCTTGGGGACCAGCATTTGGCTGGAATGGAGTGGCGTGGGGACAAATGCCCGCACAGTACTTAGTGTCAGGGCTAAGTGTCTGGCTGCCCAGTGTTCTAGAGTTTTCCGATGTCATTTCCCCGAAAAGCATGGGATGACTCGAGTGGTAGAGTTCACAGAGAGAGTGGGCGCCGGGCAGTGGCCTTGGTCCCAAGGGCCTTCTGCATACAGAAATCCTCTGAGCAGACTCAGAGCTCCTCAAACCCCTGCCTTGACTTTGAGGAAGTCCCTTTCTTCCTCCAGTCCTTGGCTTCCCAAGCTGCAAGAGGAAGAGAGCCTGTCGAGATGCAGCGAGGTCTGCAGTCCCGTCACTACAGAATTGTGCAAAATACAAACTGCTCAGTCAGTGCGTAGCTGGCCCAAGGCACCGAGCAAAGAGGCACCGCAAGCTGGTGGGCCGTAGAGCAGCACCATTCCCAACAGCCAGGAGGTGGGAACCCCTGGAGTCCATCCATAAATGGCAGATAAGCAAAGCATGGTCTGTCCGCACAGTGGAGTATTATTCAGCATTGGAAAGGAAGGAAGCTCTGACATACGCCACACAGGGATGAACCTAGAGGACATTATGCTGACTGAAATAAGCCAGACACAGAGGGGCAAATACTATGATTCCACTTATAGGAAGTATCTAAGGTAGGCACATTCATAGAAGGTAGGATGGAGGTTGCCAGGGGCTGGGGGAGGGGCAGGGGAGTTAGTGTTTCATGGGGACAGAGTCTCAGTTCGGGAAGATGAAAGCTCTGGAGCTGGATGGGGGTGATGCTAGCACAGCAATGTGAATGTGCTTGACGCCAGTAAACTGTACACTTACAATGGTTAAGATGGTAAAATTTGTTATGTGTATTTTAGCACCAAAAAGAAAGAAAGAAAGCAGTGGGCACCGTGTGGCCTTGGTCTCTGCTGACTAAAGGCTTGGGGACCAGAGCCTAGCCCCAAAGGCCCCCCCACCTGATGGCAGACGCCAGGGAGCCCTGCTCTGGGCTGGAGTGGGTGGCGCCCTCAGGGCTGTGGGAGATCCGTGGGGAGAGCGCTTCTCCCTGGGGTGGGCGTCTGAGCACCCACGAGGCAGCAGCACCCAGAGTCCCAGTGTCCTTTCCCCTCTTCCTCCCAGACTGGCTTTGCCCCCCTCTGAGCCCCTGGGAATCCCGTTCTCTGTGCTCGCAAGGCAGTTCCCCAATTCTTCACCAGCTCTTCACCGTCTCCCTTCCAGGTGCAACCCGCATGCACCCACAAGGAAGCCTTCGCTCCCCAGGTGTAGACCCTCATGGCCCCCAGAAACTCTCTCCTCTGGTGCTGACCGTCATGAAACAGCTGTCTGTGTCACCGTGCGAACACACGCTGCCAGGGTCTCCGCTGCGTCCCCACACCCAGTACAGAAATGCTTCCCGGTGGCTGTGTGGGTGGCAAGCACACCACCAGGTCCTCCCCACTCTAAAGGGCCAATGCGTGGGGAGGGCCTGGGGCTGGGTCCCAGGGCGGAAGTGTGCGTGTGGGTGGGGGCGGGTGGGCGCTTTCTAGCCTTTTGCCTGGGACTAGGCCTGAGACCATGTGGATTGTGGACCTGATTGAGAACTGCTTCCAGGGCCCAGAGCTGCACGTGGAGGACAGTCCCCAATCTGACCTGATCTGACCCTCTCTGAGGATCCCCGATGGCACCACCCACCCACGCTGTGGCCTGGCCTGGCACCAGGGGAGCACTTCCCATGTCAGTACCCCTGTTTTACAGTCATGGAAACTGAGGCAAGGCTTGCGCAAGGTTTGAACTTTAAAGGACCTCTGCCCAAAGGCTTTTTAAGCCTAAAGTAAACCCTGCCCATGGGACCTAGGGGTGAGTGCAGCCCACGGCCCCCTCTCCAGACCCCCCAGATAAGCAAGTTCTCGGTGCAGTGCCCTGGCGGAGGTCAGGGAGGCCGGAGGCGGGTGGGTAGGAGAATGCGGGCCCTGCGCCCTTTCCTTCCCTCTACCTGCGCCTTCTCCCCTCCCCGCCTCTGCCCTTCCTCTCCCTCCCCGTCCCTCCTCGCCCCCTCTCTCCTCCTCCTCTTCTCCTCCCTCTCCCCTTTCCCCCTCTTCCTGGCAGCGGCTCGGAATGGAGTGATTATTCCACGCATCAAGCCGGCCGGTGGAGTCCCCCGGGGCCCACTTGCCCTGCGGGTCCCCGGCCCCAGCCTCCGCCCCGGGTCGCGCGGGGTGGGGGACGGCGCCCCCTGGTGGCCGCGGCGGGGGTGGCGGGGACGGCGGGGACGGCGGGGCTGGGGGGCTGCGGGGTCCTCCGCTCTGCGCTCGCTTTAGGGATTCGCTCCCGCGCGCGCAGACGTGAGCTCCGCGTCTGGGCCCCGAGAGACCCCGCCACCAGCAACCGGTGTCGGGGCGCAGGTGTGCTGCAGGGAGGGGCCTCCTCAAAGTGGGGGTGCAGAACCCCTTCCCAGAGGGTGCCCCGAGCTGGAAGGGGAGTGGCGGGGGCGAAGGCACAGAGGTCGGGGGAGGCCCTGGCTCGGGCGCGACTGGGAGCGGGCGGAAGGGGCCCCGGGAACAGGACCCCCAGAGGCTCTGTTGAAGGTTTGGGTTCCGCCCCAGAGCCCCGCCGGGCACAGGAGGGATCAGACTCGGGGTTTGGGGAGAGACGCGCCCCAGGAGCCCTAACACTGAGGGGGGCACTCGGGCAGCCCCCTCGCGAGGAAGCAGCTCCCGGTCCAGGGAGCCGGGTGGGCTGGAGGACGGACGGCCTGAGGCCTGGAGGCCCCCGCGACCCCGACACAGGCCGGTCTCACGGGGCAGAGACATGAACTGTTGTGGCCCCAATGGGGAAAAATTTAGTAACGTCTGAAAAAAAATCACAGGTGCACACGCCCTCCGGCCCAACAATATCTTACAGACACCTAGCCCAGTGTGAAGTGACAGTGATTCACCGCCACTGTGTTTGCGTTCCGCAAAGGCTGGAAACAACCTAGGTGCCCAGCGAAGACGGCTGGTTAAATACAGCACCGCGGACCGTCGAGGGAACAGTGTGCGTCTGTTCGGAGGAATGAGGAAGCGCCGTGGGGATGGAGTGGGGCAGTTTCCGTGGTAGACTGCCCAGCGAAAAAGCAAGGTGGGAAGGGAACGGATAGCAGCCTCCATCTGTGGCCGACTCCTTGAGAGTTGACTTTAATAGATCAAGGAGTCATATTATAATCCCGAGGGAAGCCGGTAAAAGCATGCACGGTTATTTATTATGGGACAAAGTGAATAATAAAAGCCATTCGTGGGTTATTTGTTTGTTTTTTTTTAAAGGAGGTAGAGAATATATATACAATTTTGCTTATAACTCTGTAGATTGTTCCCAGAGAGATAAACAAGGACACAATAGCATTAGTCACCTCCAGAGAAAAAAATGACCTGTGTCTGGGGAAAGGAGCGGGAGAGGACTTTTCACTGAGCGCCTTTGGTGTTTCTGGACCCACATGTGTGTCGCTGCCCGTCCCCCAGGGGAACTGTAGGTGCGGGTGGGAGCCCCTCAGGAGCTGCTCCCAGAGGTGAGGGGAGAGGTGATGGGAGCTGAGTGAGGGTGACTGACGCATGGGAGGAGAGGACGGAGTGGACTGAGGTGGCCGTGGATGGAGAGGGAGTGGGGATTGCAGGGTGACACCAAGTTTCTGCAGCTGCCACTCCTGAGAAAGAGGATCCTGGAGGAGGAAGATGCGGGATGAGTTCAGTCTGGCAGCATTCGGCTTTTTTCCCCTTTGACTATCCACCCCCCCCCTCCCTTTTGAATAAATTCCCCGTTGTGGGTGGTCTCAGAAGCCTGCCGAGTGAGTCCTAGGTCAGGTACTGCCTTGATCATCCTCTGGCAGGCGATCTCATAATCTGAGCCCACCCTTCAAATGATTGCCCCATTTCGGGAGTTCTGGTGCTCAATAAGTGATGCAAAGGACCCACTCACCCTGCAGAGCCCGTGGGCCCCCTGTCGCTCGATTGGTGGGGTGACTCACTACAAAGGAACCAGGGAATTCTTTGGGGTGATTGAAATAGTCTGTATCATAATTGACATGGTGACTACATTTATATAGCTATAAACTCATCACACTATACTCTTAAACTGGGTGTATTTTATTGCATGTAAATCATGCGTCAATGAAGTTGATTTAGAAGTATATATATGGCCGGGCGTGGTGGCTCCCGCCTGTAATCCTAGCAGTCTGGGAGGCAGAGGTGGGAGGATCTCTTGAGGTCAGGAGTTTGAGACCAGCCTGAGCAAGAGCAAGACCCATCTCTATTAAAATAGAAGAAATTAGCCAGGCATAGTGGTGCGTGCCTGGTAGTCCCAGACTGAGAGAGGAGGATCACTAGGTCACTGTGAGCTAGGCTGAGGCCACAGTACTCTAGCTCACAGTACTCAGAGTGAGACTCCGTCTCAAAAAAAAAAAACAAACAAAAAAACTTGTAGTGATCTGGATAGAAGATCAACATTAAAACTGCCTTCTATAGGAAGAAGATACCATCTAGGATTTTCATAACTAGAGAGAATTCAATGCCTGGCTTCAAAGCTCCAAAGGACAAGCTGACTCTCTCACTAGGG
Organism: Lemur catta; assembly: GCF_020740605.2. NCBI lineage: Eukaryota > Metazoa > Chordata > Mammalia > Primates > Lemuridae > Lemur > Lemur catta. The sequence goes on along the minus strand of NC_059137.1, from coordinate 3,765,090 downwards.
GCTAATGTGGCTGAAGCCAGCGTTCATTCAAAAAATCCTAGGGCCATTAGGAATTATGCCAAATCTACTCTGCCTGTAAATGGAACAGTGAAGCCTGTGACAGCATATCTGTTTACTGCATGGTTTACTGACTATTTTAAGCCCATTATTGAGACCTACTTCTCAGAAAAAAGATTCCTTTCAGAGTATTACCGTACAGTTCAGTAGTGTTAGGTATATTCACATTGTCATGTAACCATCACCACCATCCATCTCCTGGACGTTTTTGTCTTGTAAAACTGAAAGTCTACACCCATTAAAAAAATAGCTCTCCATCCCCCTCCCCTCAGCCCCTGGCAACCACCATTCTACTTCTGTCTCTATGAGTCTGATGCCTCCACGTACCTCATATAAGTGGAATTACAGTTTTTGACTTTTTGTAGCTGGCTTATTTCACTGAGCATAACATCCTCCTCAAGGTTCACCCCTGCTGTAGCACGTGTTAGAATTCCCTTCCTTTCTCGGGATGAATGATATTCCACTGCATGATTATACCGTACTTAGTTTATCCATTCATCCACCGGTGGATACTTGGGTTGCTTCCACCGTCTGGCTATTGTGAATGGGGCTGCTATGAACCGAGTGTCCAGATATCTCTGTGAGCCCCTACTTTCAGTTCTTTTGGACATATACCCAGAAGTAGAATTGCAGGATCGTATGGTAATTCTATTTTTCATATTTTTAAGCAACTGCCATACTGTTTTCCACGGCGACTGCACCATTTCACATTTTTCTTTCTAGGTTTTACACACCTGCTGATTGGTGAAATTTTCCACAGACTAGCTTATGGCTCTGAGTGTTACACTTCTTTTGGCCTTGGACTTTCATGTTTGTTGCAACATCAGTAAATTGTCACAGAGAGTGGTACACAGAGTGTGCACTCCTGGAAGCCATTCTACATGGGCGGGCCGGCAATAACTTAGCTACACACAGAAATGACTGCTAGCCACACACATGTGCCCCACTCAATCCAAACTGAATGCATCCCCATCCAACTCCCCTGTAGTCAAACCCCCCAAATCCCTGTGACTGCTGCAGTCTGATGGAGAGCAGGCACGACGGACAGAAACAGAAGTCTTAACCAGTTGCAGTTAAAATATCTTGCTTTTTCAGTGTTTATAAAAACAACATCCGTACGTGAATACCATGATAAGGTGCCTCCCAGGACCTTCAAAAAAGGTACATGCAATTGAGGGGCCAGGATGTTCGAAGTTTATTAACTTTATTATAAATTTGATTCTGCTTGGCACGCTTTTGAAAATATTTAACTTGGGAACATAAGCTCTACTTATGAACAAACTTTGAAATTCCATCCTATATGTATTTGGTTTAATTTGCTTTGGAACAATAAGTTGATTAGGAGGGGAAAGTCCTTTGGAACAGTTTGTCCCACTTGGAAGTAAAAAAAAAATTGTGAAACCTCTGTATAAACTCCGGTCCCCAGGTCCCCATCATCTGTGACCCAGCGGTGGGACTGTGTGGGAGTATTCTTGGACGTGTGTGTGGTCGGACCTGATCGGGAGCAGGCTGCGGACCCAGCACAGGCCTTCGATGGGCTGCAGGCGCCCTAAACCCTGGCTACCCTTCGGTGGCCACATGGCCCTTTCTTCCAGGGTGTCCTGGGTACCGATGACCACCAGGTGGCAGTGCTGCCCAGGAGGACGCTCGGTCGCCCTCTCGTGGCCAACAGTCAACACTGCACCTTTCCCCAATTGAGGGCGCCGCAACCGTCCACCCGCCTGGGGAACGCGACGCGGCAGCCCAGGAAGGAGTATTCAGATTCTGGGGCCCAAAGAAAACATCCCAAAGTCCTCCTTACCCTCGGCTGGTAGAGGATCGATACCCTCCCGCCCTTGGTCCCCTCACAGAAGGGGCTCTCCAGACAGTATTGAGTATCTAAGGCTCTGGGGTCAGGCCGGTGTCAGGCCGCCTCCCCACTCCCCGCCCCGGGCTAGGGGACCGCTCCAAGGTACCACCCACGACCGTCACGAGGGGCACAGAGCATAAAGTGCCACAGCCCATCCAGGGGGGCTGAACACAGCAAGGGTCTTTCTATGGACTGAATGTTTGTGCCCCCCTTCCCCACATTTGTATGTCAGAGCCCTTGCTGGGCCCGGGGTCAGCAGCCTGCTCCCGATCGGGTCCGACCACACACACCCAGGTCCTATCACGTGGGACTCAGCCCCGACAATCAGCCAGCAGCTCCCTTTCCGTGGGACACCTCAGCACACAGGACAGCTGTGTGCCTTGCCCAAGGTCAGCACAGCAGGCAGCAGGGGCTGCGACTCGGCTGGGTCTAAGGATGCAGGGGAGTGGGGCGCCGGCCACACCCAAAATGGTGTGCCCAGCTGCCCAGGGAGGATGTGAGCCTGTGTGGACCCAGGTGAGAACTCACCTTGTGACTTGCTGGGGGCTGGAGGAGGGGGCTGGGGCGTTGGGGAAATTGCAGGAAGACAGCTAACATTCACCGGGCTCTGTTCTTCCCTGCTGCCCTCATTGCCTGGTATCACGCTAGGTGCGGATTTCTTTTATTTGCCTGCTGTCTCCACTAATCAAATGTGAGCTCTGCGGGTGCCAGGGCTGGCGTCTTCCCTCGGTCCAGCGTCTGAGCCTAGCACAGGTCTGGCACAGAGCAGGGAGTGTGTGTTAAATGGCACCTGAGTGGATGCTGTTTTAGTTGGCTCTGGCTGCTATAACAAAAATTCCACAGACTGGGGGGTGTACACAACAGAAAGTTGTTTCTTGCAGTTCTGGAGGCTGGGAAGTCCTGCGCCCAGGTGCCGGCAGAGACGGCGTCTGCTGAGCACCCTCCTCCCAGCTTGCTGTGTCCTCACACAGCAGAGTAGAGAGTGAACAGCCCGCTTGTCTCCTCTTTTAGGGCACGAATCCCATATGAAGGCACCACACTCGTGACCTAATTACCTCCAAAAGGCCCCACCCCCTAAACCATCATATGAGGGTTAGGGCTTTAACATACAAATTTTTTTTGGGGGGGGCACATTCAGTCCATAGAAAGATCCTGCTGCAATTCAGCCACCCAGGCTGGGCTGTGGCACTTTACACTCTGTGCCCCTAGTGATGGTCGTGGGTAGTACCTTGGAGAGGTCCCCCAGCCGGGAATGGCTGGCCTCTCGCCCCGTGAAAGGGGTGACGAGTGAGGAGGAGGCCTGCTTTGCAGTGAATGCACCTCCAGTAACTTGAGAGAAGAAAAATCGCCCCACTTGTGATGGGAAATTACATGACTCAAAAATGGATCCTGAAATGTTTTGGAAACTCAGATTCTCTGTCCTCCTGTATTAGTTTCCTAAGGTGGCTGTAAAAAATTGCCACAAACTAGGTAGCTTAAAACCCAACAATTTATTCCCACAGTTCTGGAGGTCAGAAGTCCAAAATCAAGGTGACAATAGGATTACGCTCTCACCCAAGCGCCCTCCACAGCCTGTGACAGCCAACTCATTCCTGTGATAGTGACATTAATCCATTCATGGGGGCAGAGGGATTAAGTTTCCAGCACATGAAACTTGGGGGACATATTCAAACCATAGCAGATACCCTGAAACTAGGCGGAGAAAGTACCCTGTCAGTGCACAAATATTAAGTGTGACCATTGCCTGCTCTGAATGCTGGAAGGTTTGGGGGAAAGTCATAGCTGCTTCTTTAACTGGATCCGGATCCCTCTTGGCCTCTCTCTGCCCCCAGCCTGGCCTTACTGCCCTAGCCACACCTCTGACTTCCCCTTGTTGCACAAGGCAGGACCAAGTAGCTGTCCTCCAGAAGGTTGGTCTAATGCCCTGGGGTTGGGTCTTTGTCTTCCTTGCACCCACAGCCCCTCTCTTCAGCTCCTGTGCACTATGGGGACATAGCCCTCTCTGATAAGCCTCGATTTAGCATCCCTATGACCATGCCCTGACCTAGGGTCTGGATCGAATTGAAGGATCACATAAGTCAAGTGGCCTCATTCACTTGTTCAGTATTTCCTGAGCACCTGCTGGCCTGGGCAGACAGTGGCAAACCAGACAGACATGGCCCCTGCCCTCAGGAGGCTGACACTCCAGTGGAGGAGAAAGGCCAAGAAAAAGAAAAAAAAACCCAGTGCTTCAGCTTCGTGACTGGGTGAGTTTGGGTGTCATGGGCACAGAGGATAGCACCAAACTTGTCTCTAGAGGCCAGGGAGCATTTACCAGGCTCATCCTAAAGGATGAGCAGCCAGCAGGTAGTAGGATGAGGAATGGGTGGGGGAGTTATTGGAGACAGGCACAGAGTGAGATTTCATTCTAGAAAGATCACTCTTGCTTCCAGAACAAAGATTAGGGCAGACAAAACTAGAGGGTCATTGGATTGTGGAGTGGGTTCATTAATGTTCCAGGTGGTTTGGAATCAGCTTTGCAGGCTCAGAAACTCAATTCCTTCAATATCCAGCGGTAGGGGTACTGTATTTAGCAAACAAAAATACACCTAGCTAAATCTGAATCTCAGATAACAATGAATAAATGTTTGGATATTAATATATTCCAAATATTGCAACGAAATCAAATTTAATTTGGTCTGATATTTTATTGGCCAACTCTACCTATAGTGACAAAGTCTTCAAGACTGACTCATGGGTACCAAACTCAGAGGGGTCTGATGTAAATACACCAATTTATTGATTTACAATTGCAGACAAGGGTAAAATATACATATTCAGATTCTCCTTTCTGGAAAATTAAACCATCAGAAGATTGTTTGGTGAGCACAGAATGAGAAGGACAGGAGATATCTGCAAGGAAATTTCATCTCAAGGTATGGAAAACTCTAGAGAATTACTCTGGCCTTATGACACAGAACTATCTTTGGTGGCAGAATGGGCAGTACCCAGTGGAGAGGCTGGTCAGGGACTACCAAGTCCTGGTGTGCAGCTCCCTGCAGAAATGTGCAGTTCTTCTGGCTCGTCCATCACTTGCTGTTGGTTGATTCCTCATTGCACTCTCAGAGGGGTGCTTTCTTTCAAAGATTCAGGGCTCCTGGCTGAGCTTTCCAATTACAATATAATGACATATATTTTACTTTCAGGTTACACTTTTTTCTTTTAAAAATTTATTTAGTGGGGTTTTCAGCCTTTTTTTGCATTCTTAGATCTATCTAGAATGATGAGGTAATCTTTTGATTCAGAAATCATTTCAGAAACTTGGGGTACCCATACCCCAAGGGGTCACGTGCTCTAACTTTTATCTCCCAATATCCTCAAATCCAGTCCCTTCCTTCCCTTCTCACTGCCACTTCCCTGACCCCCGGCCGCATCACTTGCCTTGATTATGCAGCCTCTGAGTTGGTTTGAGTCCACTTTTCTTCTCTGATCTCTTCTCCCCGCAACAGCCAGGGAGATCTTTCCAATGCATACACGGGATCATAGCCCTGCCAGTGTACACCTTCAAGGGCTCTCCGCCGCACTCGGAAACAGCAATCGTCAGGCCCGTCCTTTTCATGACCTATCTGGCCTGTGTCGGCCTTTGACCCCTCACCTCCCCCACTTTGCTCAGAGTTCTCCCTCCCGTCACTTCTTCGCTTCAGGGCTCCGCATGAGCCGTCCCCTGGGCGCCTCCACACAGCCGCTTCTCAATGCTCTTCCCCCGTTAGGCTCTGAGTAGTGCCCAGCACGCAGCAGACGCTTGATGCCCGCCTGCCTGACAAGGGACGAGGGACGCCCGCAGTCCGCCCCAGCTCAGGCGACCGCGCTTCGGGGTTTTCCGTGGGGAGGTGGGGCGAGCATTTAGCGCACAATTCGCTTGCTTGCCATTTCCGCATCCAGCTCCCCGCGGCCTCCCTGCAGGCGCCGTCAGAAACCTCGTCCTGGGGAGGATGGAGGCAGCCAGGAGCTAGAGAGCCTGAGCCATAACAAAACCTCTTCTTGGCGGACCCGACCCGGAAATCAATTCTCGGCAGGGACCTCTCCCCACGGAAAGAGGCGGGCCGGAAGTCTGTCTTGGGCCCGCCCACGGGCCGTCATTGGGAGAATCCTCGTAAGAAGGCGGGTACTTGGCCAAGTGCTGGTTCCGTATTGGCTAAAGTGGAACCTGGCTTCCTCCGGAACTTTCATTGGCTAAAATCTCGGCTTGGCCCTCGAGTTCTCATTGGCTAAAGTCGAGGGTGGTGTCTTACTGTCCGCGTCCCCCGCCGGCTTGTGGGAGAGACAGGTTCTGGCCCCGCCCTTCAGACTAATCTAGATTTTTAAATAAAAAGCGAAGACATGGTGGTCGCCTCTCGGGTGTTTGCTTCCTGGGAGGGTTGAGTCTCGCTGAGCTCGGGGAGTTAGGGAGACTCAAGCGGTGAGAGAGCCCGGAACGAGTCTTTCGCGGAACCATTGAGGCGAGGCCTCTGGGAGCACTTAGAGACGAGCCGTGGCGGGCCGGGCCAGACCGACAGGGATGGCGGCGCAGGCGGCCGATGCGAGGCTGGGGGCTGCCGTGCCCGTGGAGCTGCGGCGGGAGCGGCGCATGGTGTGCGTAGAGTACCCGGGCGTGGTACGCGACGTGGCTAAGATGCTGCCGACTCTGGGCGGCGAGGAAGGCGTCTCCCGTGTAAGAAGCTGGGAATCTCCAGAACACCGGGGGAGGGACCGAGTCGCCGGACTACGGCCCAAAGGGCGGGATCACTCGGGGCTGGTGTGGTTTCCTTGGCAACGGAGAGTGTAGCTGGCTCTCGGGCGGCCGGTGGGCGGGGGCTTTGCTTTCCGTGATCGTGGGCAGTCGCGGGAACGGAAGGAAAGGACAGTAGGGGAGATCCTAGGGGCTCTTTTACATCCCATCTCCACGTATGAGCCGCAGCCTCAGCATCCGTGCCATGAACGCAGCTCAGTAATAGCTGACATTTTATTCTGTGCCAGGCACGCTTCTAGGTGCTTCACTTACATTTCGTCTTTCTTAGAACCCTACCATGTAGGAACTGGCAGTGTCTGCGTTTTACAAGGGGATGAACACGGCTTGTTCAACCTCACACGGCAAGTAGGGGAGATGAGATGAAGTTCTGTGTAAGTTCTCTACATGACCAAATCTTGAAATGTCTCTTGGTTAGAGAGCTTTTCCCTGACCACCGTAACTTGAGTGGTCTCTGGCAGTTATCTGTCCCTTCATTCTGTTAATTCCAATCTGAAATTATGTTTTCACTTTTTTATTGTCTGTCTTGGTCCCCTGGCCCTGAGATTGTAAACTCCATGAGAGCAGGGACCTTTCTTGTTCTCTTCTGTACTCCTAGCACCTAGTTCTATGAATATATGTCGAATGCACAATTGAATCTTCACAACAGTCTGGTGAGTTAGATAGTATTTTTGTTTCCATTATTCACATAAAGACGCAGGTAAGAATGGTTGGATCAAACAGCTCCTACATGGTACAGTGGGGATTTGAACTCATCCATGCCTTCTGAGTTCTTAACTGCTGCTTCCTCATCCTTTATGAATATTGAAAAGTCTTGAACTCATCTTTAAGGACAGGAAGCCAATAGAGCCTGTTATTCATGTTTTGTTCTTTTATACTGACTTACTCACTTCACTTGTAGCCTTGATCAAACCCTTACTCTCCCTAACTGCCCAACTATAGTGTGAGCCCATTAATTCTACTCGTGTTTCTTGAGTACCTTCTTTGTGCGAGGCCCACAGCCGGGTTCATTCCCCCACATCAGGTCTCAGAGATGTGTGTTTCATGAGAAGAGAGATTCCAGACAACCTTCATTCTTTCCCTGGTTAGTTCCTGAACACTTCCTAAGGGCCCTGCCCTGTCCTGGGCGTTGGCGAGCCAGCAGATTAGCACATACATGATTTTGTCCTGGTGCACATTGGTGGTCCCTTCTTCCACACACATCTGACACTCATTTCGTCTCTCTTACTCGGTGTAGGGCAAGCATTTGTATATAGGTGGCAAGTGTTGAGTATTTACCATGAGTTAGACACCAGGCTAAGTGATTGATGCATATTTAATCATCTTAATAATCCTATGAGATAGGGTACTATTCTTAGGGTTTTTAAGGAGAAGGACCAAAAAGGGTCTTGGTATTCAATCTCATATGCTTGAAAAGCTATAGGTCAGCAAGTCAGAGCCAAAATGGTTATTACTGATTGATTTACTCTCCTTTGGACCTAGAAATATTTGCATATGAGACTGAATGCCAAGATCCTTTGGGATTGGTAGTTTCCTAGAGTGGGTAGCCCTAGACAAGTTGCTCAAGCTGCCCCCCTCCCATCCCCCAAGCCTCAGTTACCTCAAAGGTAAACTCAAGGGTAAAAATACCTCCTATGAAGCGTTGCCAGAAGACTCACATGAGGCCCCACACTGAACAGGAACTTGATAGACAGTGGCTTTTATGTAATTAGTGGTTGTTATCTCCAACTTTACAACCTCTCTCTATTCTCATTTTCTCCACCACATAAAAACTAAGATATTTGGGTTTAAAACATGAGTCTTTAGGAATTAAGAGCTCAGAATGAAACTCGAGCCTCCTGGCCCTTCCTGGGTCACCTGGTTCACCATCAGGCTTTTGGTGAGAGAGCAGCAGCTCCTTGTTGGCTGCTTAGCTGGTCACTGCCTTACCCTGTCGTCTTTGGCCTTGGCACAGATCTATGCAGACCCCACCAAGAGGCTGGAACTGTACTTCCGGCCCAAGGACCCGTACTGCCACCCCGTGTGTGCTAACCGCTTCAGTACCAGCAGCCTGCTGCTCCGCATCAGGAAGAAGACAAGGCGGCGGAAGGGGGTGCCAGGCGCCGAGGCCCACCCCGAGGTCACATTTGACATGGAGATCCTTGGCATCATCTCTACCATTTACAAATTTCAGGGTAACTTTGAAATCTACTTTTGCAGCATGGGTTATCTCATGGCTTGCTATCTCAACTGCCTGTAGGAAGCCTGTGGTCATCTGCACACATGAAGTGGCCAGGATGTGCCAGGCATGGGGGGCAGGGGCTGCGGGGAACAGCAGACAGAGGCCCCATGCAGGTGTCAGCCTTTCTTCCTCCACTTCCAGCTGCAGGCTCACTGATCTTCGACATACTCAGGCTAGAGATGTAGAGTTCCATGAGAAATCTCCTAATTGCTAATAAAACCATTATGTGGGGCCAAATAAAGCTGGTCAGTTTTTGCCCCCATGTTTTAGAACCTCCTCTTGGTCTTGACCACCGCTGGTCTTGCTGGCCGCCTCTTCCAAAGCCTTCCCAGCTCTCCTCGGCCCCTTGGGACCTCATGCTCCTTTGAACTCTTAATAGACTGCACGTCTCCCATGGGCTCCTCAATCAAGTTTGCTACCTACAGGGAACCCCAGTGAGGATGCTGTTGGGTGGAGCAGGGGGCGGGTAGAAAGAGCACGGGCTGTGGCAGTGTGCGTACCTGAGCTCTGCCAGTTCCTCTGGGCAAGAGCTTTGGCTTCCCTCAGCCTCAGTCTCCTTGTCCTGCAGTGGGGGCTGCAGGGCCCTGAGTCCATAGGCCCTGGAGGAGCTGCGGAGATGATGCCTGCTAAGGGGCTGGGCCCAGGCACCTGGCAGGTTACTGGCCTTAGAAATGCCTGTGGTTACAGCTGCAGTTCTGAGGCAGAACCTGGAAGGAATAAAGATTGAGAAAGGAAAAGGGGAAAAAGGAAGTGAAAAAAAGGGAAAACAGGACCCAGGGTCCCTGGGCTGGGGCATTTTGAATGTCCGTCATTCTGGTGGAATGTGGTCTTCCCCAAAGAGGGCTGTTCTTTGTGGGACAAGGTTTTCCAAGTGATTCATAAAATCTCCTCTGGCCAAGGCAATAGAGTGAAACTCTGTCAACAAAAAACAAACAAGCAAAATGAAAATGTAAAATTTCACGCTTCATATTTTCATCTCTCTCGTGAGCCAGCACCTTGCTGCACTGTGTGTTCCTGCACCGGCAGCCTCAGCTCACCTGGGAGCTTGTTAGAAATGCAGAATCTCAGAATCTGCGTTTAGCAAGATCCCAGGTGATTCACGTGCATACTGTGTGTTAAGCACCGACCTAGACTTTATCCTCACCTATCACATGGCTCCCCAGCCCCCCCAAAATAATTTTTATGTAAGTGACTTGGAGTGCACTGAGCCAAATTCACAGAAGCATTTGTAAGGTACAGTTTCAGCTCCTGCCACCATTTCCTGGCAGTCTGTGCTGAGCGGCCCATTCAGCACGTCCCTGAGAGGATGTGGGCGTAGATGCACAGCAGCCGCCTGTTTCGGGATGGGCATTCCTGGCCACAGCATCTGCCATCTGCCTGCTTCCCTTCCCAGGAATGTCTGACTTCCAGTACTTGGCTGTGCACACGGAAGCAGGTGGCAGGCACACGTCGATGTATGACAAGGTGCTCATGCTGCGGCCCGAGAAGGAGGGCTTCTTTCACCAGGAGCTGCCACTGTACATCCCCCCACCCATCTTCTCCCGGCTGGACACCCCAGTGGACTACTTCTACCGACCAGAGATGCAGCACCGGTAAGGCCCCTCCACACTGTGGCATCAGGGTCGGAGGGCCTGGGTCCAAGGCTGGACTGTGCCACTCACTAGTTGGGCAGCCTCAGACATGCCACTTTGTCTCTCAGCCTCAGGTCTCCATTCTGAAAATGGGATGACAGCAGTACTACTGAACAGAAGTATTAGGATTGAGTTTATTTATCTATCTATTTAGAGACAGAGTCTCGCCCTGTCATCTAGGCTAGAGTGCAGTAGCATGATTAGAGCTCACTGCAGCGTCAGACTCCTGCCTCAGCCTCCTGAGTAGCTGGCACTACAGGCGCACGCCACCACGCCTGGCTAATTTTTTCTATTTTTTGTAGAAATAGTCTCACTATGTTGACCAGGCTACTAGGCTAGTCTTGAACTCCTGGCTTTAAGCAATCCTCCTGCCTCCAACTCCCAAAGTGCTGGGGTTATAGGCGTGAGCCACCACGCTTGGGCAGGATTGAATTTAAAAAGCACGTGTAGTTCTCAGTGCAGGGCCGAGTGCAGAATGACTCCTTCGCAGGCGGTGGCCTGTGTGATCAGCAGATGAGCTTCATTCCCAGGGACTCCTGCAGCACAGAGAACTTGGCTGTGGGGCTTGAGGGTTCTTGCGAGAAATGTCCTTTTTGGTTTAATCCCCTGGTCATTGCTGACCGGCTACTCTGTGGATGATACTACTTAAGAAAGGCCACCTGTGAATGTCCCACTCTGACCCCAGGCCTTTCCCACTTCCAACACCCCTGGAGGAGTTTCATGGCCATCTTCATAATCCATCCTTCCTCTGCCCATCTTCTTTTGCCACACTCACCTGCAAAACCTCAGGCCCCATTCATCCCACCTGTTTGCCATCTCCTGGCCTGCCCAGTGGCTGGAGGTGGCTTCAGAGAACCGTCCAACCCCTGGCCTGTCTCCTGGTGCCATCTTCCTCAAGGTGCCTCTGACTTTCTACACAGATCTTGCCTGTTGTGCACTTGGGTACGGTCTGTGTTCCCTCTGGAATGTAAAGACCTGAGGACAGGCACATGGTGTCTCTGGAATCAGTGGTTTCTTCTACACTGAGGGTCGTGAGAAGCCAGATGGACGTGGCTCATAGCCCATCCGCCACCCGCCTCCACCCCCCAAGTGCACATCCCTACCAAGACCACATGTAATTCAAATGAAATGAATTCTTTAATTTAGATGCTCTCGACGTAATTAGAGCCCCCTGGGGTTGTTGGAGAGGCAGGCCTGGGCATTGTCAAATGTTGGTTTTTATGCTGGAGACCAGCCCACATTGACACGAAGGAATAGGATTTCCTTTGCATAAAAGCCAGGACTGAATAGTATGGGGGGAACAATGAAGAAAACGAGTTTGAAAGAACCCAGCTTGAGATGAATACTGCCCACCAGCTTCACGACCACGCGTCCCGCATCCCGTGGAGGGGCTGTGTGTGCCTTACCTGCTCGCCATGACTCCCAGGGTCCCGTCCCCCTCTGCGCACGTGAGGAGGGGAGGCTTGGGCTCAGGGCCCATGTCCCACCGTCTTCCCCACTCCCTGGCCTTGCGCATTGCTCAGTGCCACACTCTTCTCATTTTTGTGAGCTTTACTTTTTAAAATTACATACAAAGAGACAATTTTTAAAACACTTTCTCATTTCAACGTAAGCTCCCTGAAAGTAGAGATTTGGCCTGTTTTGGCCTCACTCATACCCCTGTGCCCAGGGCAGGGCCTGGCCTGGCCTGCGAGAGGCACTTGGTGAGTCTCTGTGGGCCCGGTGCGAAGATTTGGGGAGCAAGGAAAGCAAAGGAAAAAGATTAAAACATGCCTGCAGGGTGCTGTGTGAAGAATTGCTCCATAGCACGTTTTAATCTTCCAAAAATGCAGCCTTCAGGAGAGTGGGCTCTTAGGACTGACGTAGCACATGTTGCAGGGCCTCCTTTGCTCTGTGGAAAAGGCAGGTGTTACAACAGATTTTGTGGAATTTGTGGAATAAAAATAAATTGTGGTTTGATAATAGAAGCCTAGAAAAGTCTGGAAGATTGGGCTCAGAACACTTTTCTCTGGGGGTGGAAGGACTTTCTCATCCTCATTAAACATTTCCTTCAGCAAGTCCTGACAACCCGGGTCATGGCCCAGGGCGCTCTCTGGAGCCTTGGGTCCCTGGACCACATGGCAGATGAGGGGCCGCTCAGGGGCCAGGGAGCCAGACAGAACACAAGGAACAGATGGGTGCCGCAAGTGACAGGGAGTGGGTTGGATGGGGCAAGCTGGTGGACCTCGGAGGAATTGACACCCGAAACAGACTTGAGAGAGAACGGAGCTGGGCTGGTGAAGCTCCAGGGAGAATGTTCTAGACCAGGGGATCTGCACATGCAAAAGAAGCGTCAGGAGGCTGGTGCCCCAGAGCAGAGCGAGCTGGGGAGAGTGGCAGGGGAGGGTCTCGTAGACCATGGTTGGAGGCTTAGATTTTATCCTCAGGAGAAGGTGTATTGTTCTCTGCCTTTGAAAAATGGTATGGAAAGTTCTAACATACCTCAGAGGGTGGCCTCCGCGTGCCCATCACGTGCTTCCACAGTGAGCAGTGTTCTGCGCTCATGTCCTCCTCCTCTGCCACCCCGGCAGCTCAGCACGGCCCCCAGAAACAAGAAGTGTGTGTCTCTAGCAGGGGAGGACTCGTGTTTCAAACCTGCCTGCAATCAGTGTCGTACCGAACAGATGTGACAGTACTCCCTGATACCAGCCAGACCCTGTTCTTGTTCAGTTTGCCCTGATTGTCTCAACAGCAACTTAGGAGCCAAACAGGGTCCACACACGTTGCTTTTGATTGATGTCTGGCAGGTCTGTTTAAGATGTAACATCCCCTGCCATCCCCACCCACCTTTTTTCTGATTGTAAGAGTAAATTACGCTTGTTAGGAAAGAAAAAAACTACGGAAATATATAACTAAACAGAATCAGGTCATGTCACCTCGCTGCTGAAAACTTTGCATGTAGAGTGCATGTAGAATGATAATGATTTTCTGATCTATTATACTTAGTATGAGAGTTTTAAGCAGGGGGTGATATGATCCCTTTTTAAAGTTACATATTTTAAAGTTATGTATTCTAAAATGTTTTGATTTCCCCCCACACAGCAATTTACTCTTGTCAGAATCAAACAGAAATATACAGAAGAACAGAGCACCCTCTAGGCTGCTGCACCTGGTGGTGGACGGCAGCATCCGAGTCACCACTGTGCCCCATGGGGCCGGCAGACAGCTGTTCCCAAGCCTCTGGGGTGGGGACGAGGGAGGAGGGCAGCTGCCCTTGGCCCTGCTTTCTCCCCATGTGGGTTATTGGTTTTCCACCATGTGGGAAGAGCCTGCCTTTTCTCCCAGGGCTGTTATCGATTCTTCCGCTCTGCTGGCCTTCCCGGGTGCCCAGGACTGGCAGGGAGGAGGCCTAATCGCCCCTCGTGGGCCCCTCCCTGGGTCTGGGGAGGTCGAGCTTACCAGGCGGGCAGAAGAGAGGCTGGGAGGCTGGCCTGATAGTGTCCCTCCTACTGAAGGGCGTTGAGCCCCTCCTGTTCCTTAGGGGAGCCCTCCAGGATGGGCCTGCTGACTTTGCCGTTGGCACCCCTCAGTCCCTGCCAACAGTTCTCCACGCACTTAGAATCACGGTGACACACCCAGACCACAGCCTGAATCCACCAGGGGAGGTGGCTGTGGGCCTCTCCCTGCAGGGACGGGCACAAGCGGGCTGCCTGGCTTTCCTTCTTGCAGGTGTCTTTGAAAACGGGATAATGTTGCACCCGTCTGGGGTGGTTTCTAATGGAGGCACATAAAAAAAAAAAAAAGACACAATCTTGATCTCATCTTTTAAATTTTGTTACCCAATGCGCAAGTCACTTTGTTATTCTGTGTACGTGTGCAAAGGGTATGTGTGCGTGTAGAAAATTAGGTGTTAATCACCTGAATGAAATTATGTGATGTCCAGGACATACTTTAAATGTATTTCAAAATGCTTTAGTGGGTTGGGGCAGAGTGTGGGTGAAGCAAAATCAGCCACGTGGTGATAATCATTGACGCTGGTGACGGGCTCACGGGGATTCTTTATCCTGGTATCCCTGCTTCCTGTAAGTTTGATGTTTGCTATCCAGTGTTAGAGAGGTCACCACTACAAGTACGTCAGGAAAGACATCTGCCTAAGTGTATTCTGTGCCAACACGCAGAGAGAGTGTTCTAGAATCCTTTGTTTTTTTTTCTTTTTGAAGATTTTTTTAGAGCAGTTGTAGGTTCACAGCAAAATAAGAGGAAGGTACAGAGATTTCCTATATAACCCCCTGCCATGCACAGCCTCCCCTACGTCGGCACCCCGCCAGAGTGGTGCCCTTGTCACGGTGACGAACCCACCGTGATACGGCTCTGGGCAAGTTTCCTAATCCTTGTGGCCTCAGCTGCTTCATCAGAAAATTGTTCCTTCTCTATAGGAGTGTTTGGAGGGTTAAATACATGAGTCACAGAAAAGTTAATGTCGGTAAATACAGCTCTTGTCACTCGCGGATCGTGTTCTCTGTGTGGCTGAGCCTTAAACGATTTCCCCGTTCCTGGCTGATGGGCATTTAGACTGTGTCTGGTGTTTCACTGGCTATATGGTGCTATTCGTGGCTCAGTGCAGTTGCGAGGCCACCAGCCTTATGACAGGTGCCCTTTCCCGCACCCCGGCTTCTGGGGCCTTTGGCCTTGCCCTGGTCTCTGAGCTGCCATTGCCAGTCACAGCTGCTTCTCTTCCTTGGTCCTCAGCCTGAGAACACAGGTTCCTTCGGCAGCCAGCTTTGTAGTCCTCTCCTGAACCCAGGTTTCCAGGGAAAAGGCACACACTTGTGCCACTGGGCGCCTGCTTGGTCTGGCCCGGCCTGTGCCTGGGATCATCCTTGATGGTCCTGTTCTTACCGGTACTCTTGGCCCCCAGGGAAGGCTACAACAACCCCCCCATCTCAGGCGAGAATCTGATTGGCCTGAGCAGGGCCCGGCGCCCCCACAATGCCATCTTTGTCAACTTCGAGGAGGACGAGGTGCCCATGAAGCCATTGGAGGCTGCAGTCCAGACGTGGAAGAGAGTTTGCACCAACCCCATAGACCGGAAGGTGGAGGAGGAGCTGAGGAAGGTCAGTCCTGTCTGCCAGCGCCCGCCGTCGCCGCCTCGGTTCTGACCACTGTGTTTACCCAGCTGCTCCCCTTCCCAGGTGGTGGCTTGACTCTGCTTAACTTTGTCAAACTCCTTCCTTAGTACCTGGAATTTTTCATCTCTAGTTGTCACATCTGAAAGCCATGTTGGTATAAGCCCTGCATTCCCGAGGTTGAAAGTAGTTCTTAGAATTCTTAAGAAGTCCCTTTGGGGGTCATAAAAAAATGGGTGCATTGTTCAAATGTGACTTAAATGTGGAACTCTGGGACCCACTGAACTTTGAGCCAGCGGGGCACCTGCTGTGTGCCAGGGCCCAGTACTTTCTTCCCCGTGAGAGCTGCAGCCCTGCTGCCGGGCACCCGCCTTCCCCTCGGGCTTGCAGGTGCTTTCAGGTCGGAGGCTGGGGCCTCTGGCTGTTGTGTCCCCTCAGGCGTGAACAGCAAGGTCACAGTGAGGCACGTCACTCTCCCCTTGCTTAAGCTGAAGTTACACACTGTTCCTGTGGGCAGTTTCTTTCTGCCAGAGACCGAGTGGTACCTTGTTGAATTTCCAGCAGTCCCTGGGCTGCATAGTCTGTGGCTCCTCGTTGTCCCCTGGACACAGTGCCTGTTTCCAGACAGGCTCCCGAGGACTTTCTGCCCTGGCCCTCCACACTCCGGCCACACTGGCCTTTTGCTGTCCTCCCTGGGCCAGGCTATCCCCTTCAGCCTTGGTGGAGTGCCACCTCAGGCATCTGCCCTCTAGGTTGGGGCTGCTTGGGGACCCTGGAGCTCTGGCACACCCCCCTCTCCCTGCTCCCTTGCTGTATTGTGAGCTGTATGAGGGCAGGGACCATGTCCCTTGTGGTCACTGCAAGGCCCCCAGGCCGCACACCTGCACATCCCAGGCATCCACCCAGTCTGCTGAGGGCAGGAAGAGGGAGGGAAGGAGTGCAGGGGCCTCGGGGCTGGGCTCGGCCTGTTCAGCCCCTGCCCTCCACCCACTCCTCTCGTGCTGGGGAGCCTGGGGAAGCAGGGCGGAAGCTGCTGGGCTTGTCTCAGCCTCTGCCCTTGGCCTTCCCCAGCTGTTTGACATCCGTCCTATCTGGTCTCGGAACGCCGTCAAGGCCAACATCAGCGTCCACCCCGACAAGCTCAAGGTCTTGCTTCCCTACTTGGCCTATTACATGGTAAGTGCTGGCTGCACACTCGCAGCATGGGGATTGGTCCCTGATGTGACATCTTAGAACTGCAGTGAGAGCAGGTGGCGCCTGTCCAACCCGCATCCTGTACCTGTCCCCATCCAGCACCCTGGGATAGTTTGTTAAAGCCAACGAGAAAGGTTTCCAGCTCCCGGAGTCCAGGGGGCTCTCCACAGCCTCCTAATAACTTACTTGGCCATATTTGGATGATTTTGGGATCAAGGATTAATTATCTGACTTGTAAGTAAAGGGATCATGCAATGTAGGATGACCTCTCTGTGAGAACTTTGTGGTACTGGGTAAGCACTGTGTGCACATGAGATCCTTTGTTCCTTCCTGGAGGTGACAGCAGGGATCCCTTTTTAACTCTAAGGACAAGCCTAGGCTTAGAGAGGTGGCATGACCATGAGGTGCCACATCCGCCGGCTGCAGGTGGCAGAGCCCAGCCTGTCTGGCTGCAGAGCCCAGGCCCCTGCCCACTGCGGCTGCCTCAGCTGCTCCCACCGTGTTGATGGGTTCTGTGGGTCCCGGAGGGGCATAGAGAGCAGGTGTCATAGCTGAGGTTCCAAACGGTGCAGATGGGAAAGGGATTGTCCCTGCCGAGGCACCCACGCAGAGCGTCTGGGGAGGCCAGCGTGTGGCATGACCATGAGGGCTGGCGATGAATGGTGAGCCTGAGAAAGAGTTGGTCCTCCCCACCTTTCAGACTCCGGACTCCGGAGAGCCCCCTCTGTCACTTGGCATTGGCTTCCTGACATAAGTACTTCAGAAGCACCATTTGGAGACAAGATATCCCACCCATTAGGACAGCAGTGACATCGGGCACTTGCTGTGTGCCAGGCACCATGGTAACGGCGCCACGGGCATTATCTCATTTAATCCTCCCCCAAAGCATGGGAAAGTGTGTTCTTGTCACCTCCGTGTGACAGGAAGACCAAGGATTGGAAAGGCACAGGGCAGAGCCGAGCTGGGCGTCCAGGGCTGTGTCCCCGGTGCTCGGGCTGTCCTGCCTCGGCACAGGGCTGTGTCTGCCTGGGCCTCGACTTCGCCTCACATTCCTACCTGCTCTGTCTCCAGATAACAGGCCCCTGGCGAAGCCTGTGGATTCGATTTGGGTATGACCCCCGAAAAAACCCAGATGCCAAGATTTATCAAGTCCTTGATTTCCGAATCCGTTGTGGAATGAAATACGGTAAAAACCACTAAAAGTTTAGCTTGCTTTCTTTCTCTCCTTGTGTCTTTCAGTTTCTAGCCTTGTCTTTTGTCGTAAGACCCTGTTCACCTGGAAGGGAAAGCCTTTCCCCCTTGGTGAGAATACGCTGGGTGCAGGATAGCGTTGAAACGAAGGCTCAGCTCTGTCCCGCCCCCACTGCTGACCCTCCGTTTTGGAACCACAGTCCCCGGTTCACTTGCTTCATGGTGACCTGTGGTCCTGTGACTTGGCCCAGGTACCAGTTAGTGAGTGTCAAAGCCCAGGACTGCAGTGAGCTCCACAGTGCACCCGCCCTGTGTGGACGCGCTGGGCCACCTTGCTGACTGTTACTCCAGTGGTGGGCTTGGCGGCCTGGGGTCGCCTGTCTCGGGAGCTGGCCCCGGGAACCCAGGCCCCACCTCCAGCGTGAAGCCAGTGCCGTTTGCAGATGGGCCCTGTGCCCGCCTGCCCGACATGCCCGCCCTCGTCTGCAGGTTACGCCCCCAGCGACTTGCCTGTCAAAGCAAAGCGCAGCACCTACAACTACAGCCTTCCCATCACTGTCAAAAAGACGCGTAAGTGCCCCGGGACCATTCTGTGGGTCAGGTGTGATTTGCCCTCATGCCAACGCCAAGGAAGGGGGCGTCTGGACAGCAGATGGGGAGGTTCTTCCTGGGGTCACTTCTCACAGAGGTGGGTGGGCAGGTGGGGGGCAGAGAGGGTGATTGGGAGAGACACCTCCATCCCCACCCCCATATGCCAAAGCACTGCCATTGTCCCCATGCAGCCAGCCAGCTCGTCACCATGCATGACCTGAAGCAGGGCCTGGGCCCATCGGGGACAGCCGGTGCTCGGAAATCAGCCTCCAACAAGTACAAGCTCAAGGTGGGTGCCCTGTGAGCCCCCCGAGGGAGCAGCCTGTCTGGCTGAGGGTGAAGGGCGAGGGAAGACATGAGACGGCATCTCACTCTGGGGGCCGCGTGCCCTGTGGGTAACATCTGGGGGCTTTGAGGCAGCTCTGCACTCCCAGTGCCTTGGCCCCACCCCACCTTTGGGAGAGTGAGAACCTGGGGCACGAGCCACCCCGGGCCATGGGTGTTGAGGACCATCTGGGCAAAGAGGTGGTGACATGTCTCAGAGGGAAACCTGACACCAGCAGCTGTGTGTGGCTGCCCTCCATGAGCGCGGCCCCCCCGAGCCACGTGACGGCCCTGGAATGACGGGAATTGGGCGCTTGCATGAGCGCCGGGCCAGAGCAGACCAGCTGGGCTGCAGCTGCGGGCTGGGCACGGCGCCGGGACGGGCAGGAGCCTCATGGGCTCACGCTCTTTCATTGTTGCGGTCGCTCGGCAGGAGCTGGCAGTTCCCAAAGGCTTCCCCACACTGGGACTCCCGTGAGCCCCTCCACGGTCTTGGGGGAGGCCAGGCAGGGCGCGTCCCCCACCCTGGAATCACCTGCCTAGGGTTGTGGGTGGCAGTGTACGTGCAGCAGAGACGGGCTGTCGTCAGTGCTGCTGGGCCCCGTGCCTGCGCCTCCAGGTGTTCCAGACCTTTGCTGTCTTTGAAGGGAGGGGAACCATGTCACGGCTTGCGTGGCCTCCTTCTCAAGGACTCTAACACTGGAGGCCATTGTCCTTGCCTTGAGAACTGCGTGCCTAGGCGGGGAGAGGAGAAAACCCTGCTTTCCTCCCACACAAGATGTCAGGGCAGCGTGGGGGACATAGGATGACCAGTAGTGGCAGTCGGCGAGGAATGAGCAGGTCAGATCGTGCAGGGAGGCGCAGAGAGCAGAGCCCAGCACGAGACTAGCCCGGCACCACACCATATGCACCGTGGCCGTCACGCGGGCAACTCGAGGTTCCTGGTGGCCCTGGGAGGGCCTGGCTCCTCCCTCCCTTTCCCAGAACCCCCTGGGGAGTCAGAGCCTGTTTTCTGCACATCTGCTCACCAGCCTTCCTGCCTGTCTGCCTGGCCTGTGCTGGTGGCAGCCAACTCCTGGGAGAATCCCCCACGGGAGCCTGCAGCGCAGCATGGGGGTCTCCAACGCCGCCTGCCCCGAGGGCTCCGGCTCACTTTCTCTGTCTCTCTCCCTCCTTTCACCAGGACTCGGTCTACATCTTCCGGGAGGGGGGCCTGCCGCCCTACCGACAAATGTTCTACCAGTTGTGCGATTTGAACGTGGAAGAGTATGTACGGGAGGGGCCCTGAGACGCAGGGGGCCCGTGGGACTCGGGGAGTGCTGGGAACCTGCCAGGGTCGCGGTGTTGGCTGCCAGCTCTTCTGCTTCTCGTCAGCCTTGCTCTCTGCAAGGAGACTCGCCCGGCTGCTGCTGCTGAGAGCCCTGCCCTGCCCAGTGGCCCGCGCCGTGGCTGCACTCTGAGCAGCGACTCTGCGCGGGGCAGAGGCGATTCTTGCTGTTGTGTCTTTGCCCCTCCTCCTCCATTGCCCTCATGAAGGTCCAGAGGCGGGTCCTAATTCTGGGGCTGAAACCTTTTATCTGCTTGTTCTTAGTCAAGTTTAAAAAGCTGCAGGGGTTGGGCACTGGGCTGGGAGGTGGGAGCCTGTTAACTGTGGCTTGAACTCTGATGAAAGCCGTGACTTAGCAGAAACTCGTGCGTGGGCACACCCCCCGCTCTGCATGCAGCGCCAGGGGTCCCGGGACCACCCAGGCTCAGGACCCCAGCTGGGGGCACGCAGCTCTCATGCTCGCCCTCGTGCCACATTCGGCTCTGCTGGCTTTGTTTTTCTCAGTACAACTCCCCCTCTGCCAAAGCTGGATACTGGTACCCTGGGACGTTATACCCCAGTCCCCTCCCTCTGCCCCCAGGTTGCAGAAGATCATTCACCGCAATGATGGGGCGGAGAACTCATGCACAGAACGGGATGGGTGGTGCCTCCCCAAGACCAGCGACGACCTGAGGGATGCCATGTCCCTCATGACCCGGCAGACCATCCGCTCTAAGAGGCCTGGTGAGAACTGCTTGGGGTAAAGGGGGGCCCCAGATGCCAAGTGACCCACTCTGGGGACAGGAAGTGTCCCTAATGGACCCGTTTCCAAGAAATTGCACCCAAGTGGGTTTATCTTGCCCCTGCCCCTGGTGGGAGGGAGGCCTGTGAGTCTGGGCCCAGCCTAGGAGCCAGCGCTGCCCCAGCTGCCCACTGAGGCCGTCTGGGGCCGGGGCTGTGGCACTCAGCCTGGGGCCTACAGCAGGAGCTAGCCTGGCCTGCAGTCGGGCCCCCACCCCATGCCCTGACACCAGCCCACATCTTCCAGCCACACGTGGGCACGCTCTGCCTCTGTTTTCTTCCATGGGGGGGCGGGCAGGGACAGTGGGAGCCGTGGCCAACCACTCTGCTCTGCATTGCCCGGCTCCTTCCTGGGACCCGGCAGCCCTGGCGGGGACGGGCGCTAGCACTGAGGAAGCGAGGGGGTGAGCGCTTGCGGGCTGTGGTCCTGGTGAGGCTGGGGAGAGCTGGGGCCCTCTCAGGGGTTCCGCCCAGGCTTGGGGTGAGGCCTAGACCAGCCACACCCCACAGAGCTGACCAGAGCAGGGGTTCTCAGCCTTGTCTGGGACACGGACTGGGCCCCCTGTAGGTTCTGATCATCAAGATTAAGGCTCTAATTGAGGTAATGAACCTTCTCCCAGGAAAGGGGGTGTATTCTCCTGGGGGGTCCATGGGTCCCTGCAGCTGTCTGTGGCCCCTCTGGGAAAGTGGCTGTCAAAGCTGCCTGCCTCAGTGTTCCCCTGAAGTGCCTGTTAAACTACGGATGCCTGGTGTCCCCCAGCCCATCCCCCTGCCAGCTGTGGTAGTGACCGGGCTCCTGGGTGCTGTGTCGGGACACACTGGCCTTGTCTCCTCTCCTGGCCGCAGCTCTCTTCTCCAGTCCCACCAAGGCTGGCGGTGGGAAGGAGCAGCTGACCTACGAGTCCGGAGAGGACGAGGAGGACGACGATGAGGAGGAGGAGGAGGACTTCAAGCCGTCGGACGGCAGTGAAAACGAGATGGAGACGGAGATTCTGGACTACGTGTGACAGGGCCCTGGGCCCAAGACTGGGCCTCCTGACCAGGCCAGATTTGTGACCGGCCTAATGAGGGAGCCAGGGCAAGCCACAGCTACCCTGTGCCACCCACACAGAGCCAGTGGCCCTCGGAGGCCCCTCTGAGGAAAGCTGGGGGTCCCAGCAAAGGGTGCCGCTGACCCAGCGCTGGCCACACATGACCTGCTGCTCCGTGTTGCCCTCTGGCCCTGGGTGGTTGGGGACATCCCTGAAGTTGTGCCCTGGCTCTGTGCACGTGGGAATCAGTCTAGCGTCTGGCTGAGCCGGCACCTACCGCCTCTCTGGCTGAGACAAGCTGGGGCCCAGCTGCAGGTGGAGATGCCCCACCTGGGGCAGGGCTGGTCTCAGCTGGGATCTCCCGACTCTGGTGGCAGAGACGGTTTGGGGAGCCTGGCCCATGGTCACTGTGGCCAGAGGCTGTCCTTGTCTGTGGACCCCATCCATTTGGGGTAGCTTTGGCAAAGGCCATGCCCAGCTGAAATTGTCTTATTAAATCGATGTTCCTGAGGAGTCTTGGTTTCTCAGTTGGAACGTTAGAGCCACAGGGCAGTTTCCTCTAGTCCGGGACTTAGGGCTCCCCTAGTGCCTTCATTTGCCAGTGGGTAGGGTGAGGGCAGCCAGGAGTATCTCAAGCCTGGACTCATTTTTTCTCTAAATGGATGTGTTCTTGACAAGGTCACGGGAAACAGGCCCTGCTGAGGCCCCCTGGAGCCAAGCCTGCCTCCCACAGCCTCCGGGCAGCACACAGGCTAGAGATGGGCTGTCACCCCACCACTTAGTGTGACCCTGAGTCCTTCTGGCAGTTTGGTGAACGTTGATTCTGAAGGCCCCATCGGGCAGGCCCCATCCTGCTGACTGGCTCCCGGGCAGCCCCGCCCACGACAAGAGCAGGAAGCCCAGTGGCTCAGGCAGCTGAAGTGGCTGGTCCTAGGAACCTGCCTGGGGAGGAGCAGGCAGCTGACCTGCCGGGACCCGGCTCTGCGCATGCCCTTGGCTGCCGTGTGTCCTCGAGTCTGTGGCAGAACTACCCCCCTGCCCCATGTGTGTGCAATTCATCCGCCTTCATTTCTCAGACTAGTCAGGTATGGTGGTGAGAAGAGGGCAGAGCGGGCCAAGAAGTCTGATCTGTAGCTGACTGAACACTCAGTAACAAGGACTCACTGCCTTCGACCAGCCCTGCCATTCCTTCGTCGAACAGGTCACTTGTTCTGTAGAACGTCCCCACTCCAGACTGGCTGGTCTCTTCCCTGTGGTGGTGGACGTGCTCCTCCCGCCCGTGTTTCCTGTGAACTGGACGAGGCTCCATCAGATTCGGGTTCCAGGCCTCTTCCTAGGCGGTGCATCCAGTCGGAGGCACAAGACGGCTACGGGGTCCCTTTGGTGACGCTAGGGTTGACCAGCGGGTCCAGGTGCTGTCAGGCTGATCCAGCGGTCTTTTATCTAATGGTTCTAACAATCCTTGATGATTGCCTGGACCTCCCGCCTCCTGAGGGGCTGCAAAATGCGGAGCGTTAGAATCCTGTTGTCCTTATGCATTTATTAGCTGGAATGCTGTAAAGGACTCTTCCTCGTCATCTATTTGATGACCCTGAAATACCATTTGGACAGGAAAGGTGGGGCAATGCCTGACTGTCCCCACTACCAGTTTTCAGAATAATGAGTTAGTGCCTCTCGGTGGCCAGTGACGGTGGGGTGGGCCCGGGGCTTCCTGGGGAGCTCTCAGGTCTGCCTCTGGCAGTCGCAGGATTTCGGTGCCCAACTTGTCCATCTTTGGCCAGAGGACACAACGCTCGGTCCTTGGTGCCTGGTTTTCTGCTGCCACGAGGGCCCCAGGCGTCTCCTGCCCCAGGCCAGGGTGCTTCCCTCGGGGTGAGTGGTGTGGAGAGACCCCAGTCTGGTGGGGCTTCTTTACTGCTAGGGCTTTCGAATACAGCTAGGAAATATGTAGTTTTTTACAAAAGAAAAATAAGTTATGAATCTATACAGATATTTTCCAATTAAAATGTAAGGTTACAGGGTTTTACGTCTCTAGTTTTCCACTTGTTTCTTTTTTCACCTGTGCTGAAAATCTTGATTCCTGGCGACACCAGCATAACTGCTTACTTCCTTTTTCCTATAACAGACGTGCTGGTTTCAAAATATAAGATATCATAATAAGTCATATAATGATTAACATTTAAAGTATATGCATTTAAATAACAAATTATAAATTATGTAAAGTAATATATGATAAAGTAATAAGGCTGCTAAGGATAGTTTGGGATTGCTTTGCGCTTTCTCCCATCCAAGTACTAGCCAGGCCCACCCTGTCAGCTTCCACAATCAGACGGGCGCGGTCAGCGGAGATGGCTGTAGGCCGCTCTGCTTTCCCCTTAGGGTAAATCCTGCTACAGATACACAATTGTGCTTCCAAGTAGTCACTTAAGTAACTTTTCTCTGTGTAGCTAGGCCATTTACTGATACTCAGTTAGGTCCCCTACAACTTTTAAATGGATGTTTCTTTGCCTGAAAACAAAGTTTAAGTGTTCCTGTGAGAGCATCCTGTAAACAATTGGAAGTGTAGACGGCAATATTTGTTGTGCCAAGACCTTCTCATCCATAGCTTCCCCATGGGAAGATACCAGGGAAATGCGAACTTCAGAGAGGTGACGACGACAGGCCCAGGCCACGCAGCTGGAAGTGGCAGCGGCAGGTTGGACCCGTGCTGGATTTGCGGTTCTGCTTTGTGTGATGTCGACACACCTGCAGTTGCCCTCACAGGAAAACTCTCCTTTTTTTTCAGCCCCCCAAAACAATTTTTTAAAAAAAATTATTTGCCTGAGCTCTATGTGGTGTTTTATCATTTGAGTTAGTTTTCTACTTTATCACTTACATCAGTCTAAAACTTTGATACTTCCAGCAAGTCTGGACTTTCAGCTTAAGTTTGTCCACTGAACTATCACAGGGCAGCGGATGTGCAACAACCACACGCTGCTCCTAGTTCTGCTCGATTTCCCTGCCCAGCCTCCGTGAGAACTACGGAGGCAGAGAAGAGCCCGGGGCTGTGGCATAGCGGGTCCCACAAGATCCACTCCAGGGCAGGGGCCGGGGCACTCAGGGGCAGGCAGTTTCCCGGGAGGTCCTGAGACCTCACATGTTAGCCAGATCTTTTTTGGTTGAAACCAGTGCCCCAGAAAGTCAGTTCTCAAAAGCAGGATCCGCTAATGGACACACTGGACAAGTGTATCCAGGAAGCCAGCCGGTGACTTCTGTTATTGGAGGGACAACGTTAGTCTCTTTGGGGTATCTGCGGGGACAGTCATTGGGTCCTCAGTGTTCATTGATCACTTCCTCTGTGCAGGACCATGTGGGGGCCCTTGTTAAATAAACTAATAGCTGCCCCATGCTGTTAAAATGTGGGCCTCAGTGGTGCTGGAGCACTTGGACAGCCACACAACAGAATGGATCTAGACACAGACCTTGTACCCCTCACAAAAATTAACTCAAAATGGATCACAGACCTAAATGTAAAACACAAAACTGTATCTTCTGTCTTACAGAAGATAACATAAGAGAAAACCCATACCTATGTCCTTGGATTTGGCGATGACTTTTTAGACACAACACCAAAGGCACTGTCCATGAAAGAATTGATAAGCTGCCCGCCATTAAAATTAAAAATTTCTGTTCTGCCAAAGACACTGTCAAGAGAATGAAAAGACATGTCACAGCCTGGGAGAAACATTAGCGAGAGATACCTGACAAAGGGCTGTTATCCAAAATACACAGAGCAGTCTTAGAACTCAGCAATAAGAAAACCCAATTACAAAATGGGTCAAAGACCTTAACAGACACCACACCAAAGAAATACACAAATAAGCATATAAGAAGATATGCTAAGTGTATATCAGGGAAATGCAAATTAAAGCATTGAGATGCTACTGCACACGTAAGAATGCCCCAAATCCAGAGAACCCAAATCCAGAGAACCGACAGCCCCAAGTGCTGGTGAGGAAGTGGAGCAACCGGAACTCTCATTCATTGCTGTTGGGGATAAAAAATGGTACAGCCACTTTGGAAGACAGTTTGGCAGTTTCTTAAAAAATAAAACATACTCCCACCATATGACCCAGCAATCACACTCCTTAGTATTTACCCGAAGGAGTTGAAAATTATGTCCACACAAATACATGTTTACAGCAGCTCTTCTTTTTTTTCTTTTTTTCTTTCTTTCTTTTCTTTCTTTCTTTCTTTCTTTCTTTCTTTCTTTCTTTCTTTCTTTCTTTCTTTCTTTCTTTCTTTCTTTCTTTCTTCTTTCTTTCTCTCTCTCTCTCTCTCTCTCTCTCTCTCTTTCTTTCTTTCTTTCTTTTCTTTTCTTTTCTTTCTTTCTTTCTTTTTTTTTTAAGAGACAGGATCTTGCTCTGTTGCCCAGGCTAGAGTGCAGTGGCCCAATCCCAGCACTCCGGGAGGCTGAGGCAGGAGGACTGCTTGAGGCCAGGAGTTTGAAATCAGCCTGAGTAACATAATGGTGAGACCTTGTCTCTAAAAAACAAAAACAAAGCGAAAAGTAGACCTCCTTTTCCCTTCCCTCTGGCCCCAACCCTCTCCCCAACCTTCCTTGTCTCTCCCCTTTCCTCCTCAGCCACTGTAAACAAGGCTGCAATGACTGTCCTTGAGCACAAAAGTTCCTCCACCCACCCCCAGTTCAGAACTACTTCCTTTATGAAGAACAGGTTCTCAGAATTAAACTGGGCAAAAGGTGGGTGCCCCTTCTCCCTCGCTTCTCCCTCCCACCCCTCCCTCCGCCCCCCGGCCCTCTCTGCCCAGTGACCCCAGAGAAGGTCTGCGCTGGCCGACCGAGGCACAGCGGTGGAGCTGTAGGTCAGCCTGGCTGTCACCTGAGGGGTGGCGTGGGCGGGGCTGTGGTGGGTGTAGGAAGACAGGCTCCAGGTCGGGAAGGGGCTGCCAGGGCCTGGCCAGAGGGCCATTGACTGGGACTGCTGCCACTGTGCACATCACAGAAAAGTGTCTTCAGTGAGAGGTGACCTCAGGTGCTCTGAGCCTCTTAGAGGCACCATCTTAAGACTGTTCATGGTGGTCTTTCACTTTTCTCGAACATTTCTGGTTACCAGGGTGACCCATGTTCACAGAAAACATCAGTGGCCTCCTGTGCTATGACCTCAGACCTCTGCGCCCACTTGTCCCTCTCTCCCTCCCTTCTTCCCTCCCCCGCTGCCTCCTTCCCTCCCTGTCTCTGTCTCTGTCTCTGTCTCTCTCTGCCCATGCGTGCCCCAGGGCCTTTGCTTGGGCCCTTTCTTTCCTCAGGGAAGCCCCTAAGGCTGGGCTAGAGCCCCCTTGCCACCACCGCCACCTCCATGTCTACCCAGAGCCTCTTGTCCTCCCCTCTCCACCCCCGGACTAATCACGCCGGATGGTGACATCTCCCCCACACCCTTCGATCGGGATTGCAGTGGGCCCGCACTGAAAGCTCATGGAGATAAGGGCACCAACCACACTGGTGCCCAGTAAGCAGCTACAGCCCTCTCTGTCCCAGAAGTCACATGCCCCATCCCCTGTGAACTCCCTCTGCTGACCTGGGGACAGGCAGGGCCTAGAGGGGAAGCATGCCCGTTTCTCTGAGGGTCACACCGAGCCCTTGTAAATGAGCCAAGCCCAGCCAGTCCCCGGCCTTGCAGCCCCCCCACCCCCCGTGCCACCTGCCTCTGCTCCCAGGTGGGCAGTAACCTGTGCAGGTGCACCGTGGGCACCAGGGCGCCCGGGAGCAGCCGGCCCGGGGCCATTGCTGCACGGATGTGTGTTTGTGTGTGTCCCAGAGCACATGCACATGCATGCGACCTTGGCTCCGGCCCCATAAATACCCGAGGCCCCCAGGGAGGGCGCCCGGAGGCAGACCCACACCATGGCGCACCTGCAGCTGCTTGTCTTGGGCCTCACCTGCTGCTTGGAGGTGGCGAGCGCCGCGAAGGTAAGCGAGAGCCCGGCAGAGGGGCGAGGGTCCCTCTCTCTCCCCCCACGGGACCAGCTCTGGTCACTGTGGGCACGGGGCCTGGAGGAGGGAAGACAGACGGAGTCACGGGCCCGAGAAGGAGAAGCCACACCAATCCCACCAGCGGTTCCTGCGTGCGTCCCCTTTCGTGGTGGCACCCAGTTGAACTCCAATTTCAGTTAAACCACCAATAATTTTTGGTGTACGTACGTACGTTCCGCACAATATTTAGAACCTACTTATACTAAAAAACGATTCACTGTTGATCTGAAATCCAAATGTAACCAGGCCCCCTGGATTTTTATTTGCTGAGGCTGACGATTCTACCAGTAGCCACAGCCCTCCCTGTCCCAGAAGTCACATGCCGAGTCCCCTGTGAGCTCCCTTTGCTCAGCACCCCCCGAGGTCAATGTCCCCATTTTACAGACAAGCAGTTTGCCCAGCGTCACACAGCCGCCACTTCTGTTCCTGAACGGGAACCTGAGACCCAGTTGACCCCCACCCAGGGCTCTGGCTCCCAGCGCTCCTTGGTTTCATGTTCCTCCCGCGAGGGGGTCGACCCCCACCTACCCTGCGCCTGGGTCCCTCCAGAGTGAGAGCCAGGAGGCCGCAGGAGCTCCCTGGGGCACCTGTAAGTCTGTGCTTCCGCGGGGTGAGGCACACAGCCCCACCGGGACCGGGAAAGCTCTGGCCCTGGGCTCCTTCTGCCACCGAGGGGAGGCCACTGTCCTCGGACAAATTATTTCTGGGGTGCCGCCCACCTTGATCACACAGAGACACTTCTGAGAGGTGACTTCCCTGTCCCCAAGGGCTGACCTGGCCCTCTGCCCCTTTGGGGGATGGGGGTGGGAACAAAGGCTCAGATGCTTTGCAGGTGTTGCCCGAGGCGCCTGCAGGTGTCACTTCTAGCTGCTTCCTGGCTGCAGTTCCAGCTGTCCCACTCTCCCACCCCAGCATGGCAGGGGGCCCCCAGTCTAGACTTCAGAGGGCCGCTAGGACCCCGGCTGGGCCCGGGGCTGTGGGGCCGCCCTGTGCTACCCACCTGGAGCTTGGCACAGGTGAGAGGCAGGCAGCAGCAATCTGCCCCCACCGCGTGCTGCCCAGGTGAGCAGAGCTGCTCCCCCACTTCCCAGGGACACACAGAGGTGGCACTGGGACAGACAGCTGCTTCCCAGCACGGTGACTTGCAGCAGGAGAGCTTCTGAGGCTCCGTTTCCCCAGGGACAGAGGGCGGAGGAGTGCCAGCCTCCAGGCCCCTCGTGAGGTCGGGTGCCTTGGCACACAGTGGCAGTGCTGATGGCCAGGTGGGGGGACCCCAGCGAGGTGTTTCCAGGCAGCGCGCACAAGGACTTGGGCATCAGGCCGCCGACTCCGTGCCCAGCCAGCTGGGCTCCCTGTGGGCAGACAGGGAAGGAGAAAGAAAGAAGGACCCTCGGGAAGCTCACGGCTGGGTTGAAATGCCCAGTGCACAGTGAGCCGGCGGCGGGACAGGCCTCCCATCTGAGGCAAACAGGCCACAAGGGAGACACTGTTGTCACACGTCTTACAGATGGGGAAACTAAGGCTCAATGTCACAGTTAGGCAGCCAGAGCCAGAGCCCAAATCTCCACCCCCCTCTCGGAAGGCGTCCCCAGTGGGAACACTAGTAGTTGAGGGAGCAGACACCCCCCGGGGGGGCAGGGCCGGCAAGCCGCTCCTCAAGCAAGTGGCAGGGGTCCTGCCTTGGCCTCAGGTGCGGATTTGTCCCCTTTGAGGCCTGTGCGGGTCACTCCCTCTGGATTCAGGCCAACCAGGCCTGAGCCAGCCTCACCCTTCTCCCTCCCAGCTGGGCGCTGTGTACACGGAAGGAGGCTTCGTGGAAGGTGTCAACAAGAAGCTTGGCCTCTTGGGCGACTCTGTCGACATCTTCAAGGGCATCCCCTTCGCTGCCCCCACCAAGGCCCTGGAGAACCCCCGGCCGCACCCCGGCTGGCAAGGTGGGAGCGGGCGGGTGCTGGGCCTGTCCCGAGCTGGTGTGGTGGGCACGGCCTCACTCCAGCCCCGCCCACCACCCGCAGGGACCCTGAAGGCCAAGGAATTCAAGAAGCGATGCCTGCAGGCCACCATCACCCAGGACAACACTAACGGGGATGAAGACTGCCTCTACCTCAACATCTGGGTCCCCCAGGGCAGGAAGGAAGGTCTGGCTCCCCCACTTCTCATGGGAACCCCCAAGCAGCCGGAGCCCGGCCCTGCTCCTGGCTGTGTCTCGGGCCAGTGAGGCTGAACCTGCCTGAAATCCTCAGAGATGGGAGGATCTCCCACTGGCGGTCCCCCAGCCCAAGCAGGGCAGCACCCCAAGTGTCCCTCCCCAACCCCAGCCACAGCGCCGGGGGGTGGGGTGCACCTGCTGCTCAGGAGAGGGCTGGACAAGTTGTCACCACGCGCTCCCCCCTCTCAGTCTCCCGGTACCTGCCCGTTATGGTCTGGATCTACGGAGGCGCCTTCCTCATGGGGGCTGGCCACGGGGCCAACTTCCTCGATAACTACCTGTACGATGGGGAGGAGATCGCCACGCGTGGCAACGTCGTCGTGGTCACCTTCAACTACCGCGTTGGGCCCCTCGGCTTCCTCAGCACTGGGGACGCCAACCTGCCAGGTGTGTGGGAACCTTGGCATGGGGTGGGGGGGGACAGCAGGTGTCCTGACCCTGAGAGTGCCAAGCCCAGCGGGGGGACACTCCTCAGCGCCGGGCCCCAAACAACTCCTGACAGTCCCACAGAAAGGCCCAGAGGCTGGAGTTGAGTCACGAGACACTGCAGCCCCCCGGCAGCTGTGGAATCAAAGGGGCCGCAGGACAGACAGGCAGCGGACAGACTGAGGCTCAGAGAGAGGCCAGGCGGGCAGGGCCAGTGAGGGACAGAAAATGACACGCTGAGGCGAGAGACACAGCAGACAGACACCACAGGGCGCAGACAACAGGCGGGACTGGGGCAGGGAGGGGACACTCGGGAGCCTGGCCTCCTGCTCCCTGCCCTGCCCCGACCCCCACCTCCTCCACCCCCTGGGGACCTGCCATCCACCACCCTGGGCTCTGCTGGGTGTCCACGCTGTTGAGGACCTTTCTGCCCCTCCCACACCGACTGGCACCTGCCCGTGCAGGCCCCTGGGCTGCTCCTCTCTAGCCGCCCATCCCCCACCACGGAGAGGCCCAGATGAAGGCCCCGCCCCTGCTGCACTGCCCCCAGGTAACTATGGCCTTCGGGATCAGCACATGGCCATCGCCTGGGTGAAGAGGAACATCGCGGCCTTCGGGGGGGACCCCAACAGCATCACCCTCTTTGGGGAGTCGGCTGGAGGTGCCAGCGTCTCTCTGCAGGTCTGGGGACCCCTCAAGGGACAGCCTACCCCAGGGTTTGGGAGGGACCTGGGAGGGTGGGGCTGGAGCTCAGCTGTTGGGGTGTCCTCGGCCGAGCCCAGGGTGGGCAGGGTGGGCTCAGCCTTGGTGACGGGACTTCTGGGTGTTGCAGACCCTCTCCCCCTACAACAAGGGCCTCATCCAGCGAGCCATCAGCCAGAGCGGTGTGGCGCTGAGCCCCTGGGTCATCCAGAAGAATCCACTCTTCTGGGCCACAAAGGTAAGTGGCAGAGAGTGGGACGGTGGGCAGGGCTCGCTGCGGATGGGCCAGGGGCTTCCTCATTTCCGTTCACTGCCCTGCACCCTTCCTGGCCCTACATTGCCTTGCGCCTGGGCACCGGCCTCAGCTACCTGCCTGCCTTGCCCCGCCCCCAGATTGCTGAGAAGGTGGGCTGCCCCGTGGACAATACCACCAGGATGGCCAAGTGCCTGAAGCTGACTGACCCCCGAGCCGTGACTCTGGCCTATAAGATGCCCCTGACAGGCATGGACTGTGAGTGGGCGCTGCAGGGCAGTGTGTGGGGTCTCGAGGTTCGGGGAGGGCACTGTCACCCACCGCTGGCATCCCCAGGTAGCTGCTGCCAGCCCCCTGACAGGCCTCAGTGGCTGCAGCCGTAAGTGGGGGGCATTCTTTCTTCCTATCCTCCCTGAGTCATGTGCGCCTCCCTTTGGGGAGCTGATAAGTGCTTGGACCCCACTCCCCCGACCATGCGCATGTATGCAGTAAACAGCAAAGAATTCGGGGAGATTCACAGACCCCAGACCCAGAGCCTATGTGCTACACAGCCATTCATTCATTCATTCATTCCGCAAACATTTGCTGCACACCTGCAAAGTGTTTGGCCCTTCCGGCTCCACTGTTCCGTACCCAGGAAGGCTGGGGGCCGTCTGCAGACGCTTGAGTGTCGGCCTCGTCGGCTGGCGGGCGCCAGTTCCCTCCTGCTCGTCCCTCTAAGGTGAAGGGCAGCATGGGCCGCCACCCGCATCTCCGGCTACCGGCAGCCGGCCTGCGTGCGCTAGGCAAGACTCACAGCGGGCAGTTCAGCCCACTGGGAGAAGACTGGGCCGTGCCTAATGGCGGCCAGTGCACCCCGCCCCGCCCAGCCAGCTGCCTGGTCCTCCAGGGCCAGTTCAGGGCAGCAGGAGGGCAGTGCAGGCCGCGCACAGTTTCCAGCTACCGACTGGAACCAGCCCTGAGAGAGGGCGCCTCCCTCCCTGTTAGTTCCCTCAGTTCCTTCTGGGCCTTCCTCCCTCCTGACTTCAGTCCGGCGAGAAGAGAGGGAGGACAGAGAGGGTGACACTGAAGCCAGAAGATAGACCTGGCTCCCAGACCAGTGGCTCTCCCCCTGGGGGCTTGTGGCAAAGTCTGGAGATGTTCCTGGTCATCACAAACTGGGGAGAGGGTGCTCCTGGCAGCGAGCGGGTCAAGGCCAGGTTCGCTGCTCGGGAGGCCCCGCAGCACGATCGTCCTGCCTGAACGTGCGCGGTGCCCAGGCCGGGAAACGCTGGTCTAGGTCAGAGAAGGGAGGGGTCTCCAGCCACGGCCCAGCAGGCCACGGGGAGGGTCAGGTGGACACTGGGAGGTGCAGGGACCTGCTGGCTCTGCCCCAGACCCCATGCTGCACTATCTGGGCTTCACCCCTGTCATCGACGGAGACTTCATCCCCGACGACCCTGTCAACCTGTACGCCAACGCCGCCGACATTGACTACATAGCGGGCACCAACAACATGGACGGCCACATCTTTGCCAGCATCGACATGCCAGTCATCAACAAGAACAACAAGGATGTCACGGAGTGAGCAGGGGGTGCAGGACCCAGGGCGATGCGTGCTGGAGGGCTGCTGGGAAGGACTCGGCCTGGGGGCCGGCCTGGGGGCCAGCCTGGAGGCGGCAGGCATGGGGAGGGAGGTTGGGATCGAGGACGTTCACCCAGGCTGGTGGGGGCGGGGCAGACACCTTCCCACGGGAACAGAGGGAGTGTCAGTGCCCACTTGGTCCCCGCAGTGAGTCCTTCTACAAGCTGGTCAGTGGGCTCACCATCACCAAGGGGCTCACAGGTGCCAAGTCCGCCTTCGATGTCTACACTGAGCCCTGGGCCCAGGACTCGTCCCAGGAGACCAAGAAGAAGACCGTGGTGGACTTTGAGACCGATATCCTCTTCCTGGTGCCCACCAAGATTGCCCTGGCCCAGCACAGTGCCAATGCCAAGTGAGGATCCGGGCAGGGGCGGCGCCTGGGGGCCGCCTGGGTTGCTGCAGCTTCTTGGCTGTGGCCTCGTTATGGGCAGCTCACAGGTGGCCGGGTTGCCTGGGAGTCCCCACCTGTGCCTGCACGATCCACTTTGCTGAGTCCTTGCAAGACCCAGGAGGGCCTCTCTTCTCCTGCCACCCTCCCACGACCCCCTGCCCTGCCTGGCTCTGCACCCTTAGTCCTTCCTGGCAGTTCTCCAGTCTGCCTTCCACTAGTCACGCTGTGTAGACGGAGAGAACACTGGATGACGGCCTCCGTTCTTTGACTCTTACGGGCCTCCCCTTTGGCAACTTACAAAATAATTTAAGCCCATAACCCACATTAAAGACCTCCATATAATCATAGCCAATTAAAATAAAAAATAAGTAAGGAACACTTAAAAGATAGGAAGTTAAAATTATACCTAGAAGTCTAGGATGAAAGCTTTGCAGCAACTAAGCAAATAAATTTAGCTCTGAGCTTCCTGTCAGTCAAGGTCAAAAGGGAAACAGCTGAGGGCATATGCCTTGTGAAATCAATTGAAGAATGCAAATTCACTTGGAGAGAAAAATGTCCTTCTTGATACTGAATTATAGGCGGAAGATGCCTCAGAACATTTTATAGAGGTGAGATGTAAATACATTCAAAATCGTAGGACCCACAAATGCATAAATTTGGCCTGAAGCTTTCTCTTCCCCAGGCGAGGGAATCCCAGTTTCCCCGTGAGTCTGTGGAAGTTCCCCAGACCCTCCCCTGCCCTGCCACGTGCTCCCCACAGGGTCCCTCTCTGAGCTGGGCAGCCCCAGGTGAGTGCCCTGCCTACTTGGGTGTCTCTCTCCCCCCTCCAGGAGCGCCAAGACCTACGCCTACCTGTTTTCCCATCCCTCTCGGATGCCTGTCTACCCCAACTGGGTGGGGGCCGACCACGCCGATGACATCCAGTACGTCTTCGGGAAGCCCTTTGCCACCCCTCTGGGCTACCGGCCCCAAGACAGGACTGTCTCCAAGGCCATGATCGCCTACTGGACCAACTTTGCCAGAACTGGGTAAGGTGTGGGGTCAAGCCCAGGGCCGAGGGCCTCCTGCCACCAGGCCCTGAGGCCTGGGTTCCAGTCTGTATTCCCTCGCTTGCCAGCTGCGAGACTTTGCACAGGTCCCTTAGCCTCCCTGAGCCTCGGGGTCCCTGTCTGCCTATGAGGATGAGAGCTACGCCTGAGCCCCATCCTGGCGAGGGACCGTGGTGCCCCGTGTCAGCTCAGAGGGGGCAGAGCTGGGCTGGAAGCGTGGGTCTCCAGCCTCTTCTCACTCTGCAGGGACCCCAACACGGGCTCCTCGGCTGTGCCCACGCACTGGGAACCCTACACCACAGAAAATGGTAACTACCTGGAGATCACCAACAAGATCGATGGCAGCTCCATGAAGCAGCACCTGAGGACCAGCTACCTGCGGTACTGGACCCTCACCTACCAGGCACTGCCCACAGTGGCCGGCGATGGGGCTACCCCCGTGCCCCCCCTGGGTGACTCTGAGGCCACCCCTGTCCCCCCAACTGGTGACTCCGAGGCCGCCCCTGTAACACCCACGGGTGACTATGAGGTCACCGCCGTCCCCCCCACTGGTGACTCCGTGGGGGCTCAGATGCCCACACTCATTGGCTTCTAGTATCCCAAGAGCCTTGGCCCCAAGAGGCCACAGGGTGGGACCCCAGGGACCCTCCTCCCCTCCTGGGCTCTTCCTCAATAAAACCTCATCTCTGTCCATCTGGCGTCTTTCTTTCTCCCAAGACGGAGCTGCAGGGAGGAGGGGCCCTCAGTGGTCCTCACTGCACCAGGCGCCGGGCCCAAGCGTCACCCCATCAGCTCCATCAACCCCCAGGCTCCAGGAAGCAGAGAGCACTACCGGAGTCTGAGAGACAGGGAGGCAGGTTCAGAAAAGTTCAGGGGCAGAGCCAGGACTGGGATCCCAGCACCGTCACTTCAAAGCCTGAAGGGACCTGTGCCCAGGCTGCTGGCTGCCCCCAAACGGTGGGCAGGGTGGGGAGCGCAGTCGGAGGGAGGGCGGAGCTCTGGTGGGCAGTGGCCCCTCTGACCAGTGGAGTCCAGCCACGCCCAGGTCCTCTGGGGTGCAGGGAGTGGCGCCTGTGTTCCGGCTGGGGTCTGGGGACCCAGCTGGGAAGAGAAACAGAGTCCGCTCCTCCCGCTGGATCGAGTCAGACAGAGAATAACGCATCATGCCAGGTCAGAGACACCAGACGCCCAGGGTGCAGGGTGCTGGGTCCTGGGCCCCCGCTGGGCAGTGGGCCCCTGGGTGGTGCCCAACAGCTCTGGCAGAGTTGGGGTGGCAGAGGTCAGAGTCAGGGCTGTCGCCAGACTGCACCAGCCTGACCTGACCGGGGCCAGTGGGGTGGGCACTATGAACATCCATTTTAGACATTTATGGATATTTGCAGAGAGATGAGGCGCTGAGAGGGTGTCACGTTCCCAAGGTCACCCGGAGCAAGGATTCCAACCTAGGTCTGTGACTCCAAAGCCCCTGCTCAGAGCAACATCCAGGGCCTCTTCTCCGCTCCTCACTCACCTTCTAAACGGCCCCTGTGGGGTGGGGCGCCCAGAGATGGGGGAAGATTCCAGGGTCCTGAGCAGCTCAACCCGGGCTGTAGGGTGGGGACAGCAGCACCCAGAGGGCCAGGGGGCCACGCTCTCTGCCACTCCACAGCAGAGGGGAACCGGGCCAGACCCTGTGCCCCGAGGAGCAGGGGACGCCCTGGCCGGCCTGTGACCACTTTGGCCACCCCGGGCTTCCTGGTTTGGTCGAAGGGTCTCAGGTGTGAAGAGGGGGCTCCCTGCCAAAGACTGAGCCATGGCCTCCCTGCAACGGGCCCTCTCCTGTGACTGTCCCTGTTGTCTTGGGCAATGGAACCCCAAGGATGCCATAATATGTCCCTTCCTCTGCTGCCCTGGGACCCGCAAGGCTTATAAAGTGTTTCCGTCTGCTGGGGCCGCTCTCAGGAGCCTCCCAGCGCTGCGGGAGAAACCCGGGTTTCCCTCCCGGCCCCCGGGCCAGCCCCGGGAACGGGCATTCTCCATGCTGGGGGAAAGCACAGTCGTGCCTACCTGCCATTCAGAAAGTCACGTCCCTGGATGGCTGGGCCGTGTCCGCAGGGATGGGCTGCAGGTGTCCAAGCGCGTGCTCAGCCTCTGGCGGAGACCCAAAAGATCCTGCTGTGGTTAGAACATACCCCACCCAACACTCCTGTTGAACTTCACCTCCCAACTCGGCAGTGTTGAGAGGTGGGGCCTTTAAGAGGGGACGGGATGGCGAGGGCTCTGCCCCAGGAATGGATGAATCCACTCTTGGATTAATGGACTGATGGGCCAATGGAGTCACGGGCTATCTTGGGAGGGAACTGGTGGCTCTAGAAGAGGTGGAGAGGGCTGAGCAGCACACCCGCACGCTCAGCCCCTGGCCACGGGGTGCCCTATGACGCTGCAGGGAGTCCCCAGCAGCAAGAAGACCCCACCAGATGTGGCCCCCCGGCCCTGGACTTCTCCACCTCCACGACTGTAAGAAATAAATTCCTTTTCTTTACAAATTACCCAGTTCAGGTGTATTCTGTTATAAGCAACAGAAAATGGACTAAAACAGCCTCCCTGGCAGAGGTGAGCCCTGTTGTGTGTCTGGGTGACACCTGCAGCGCTCAGGGCAGAGGGGACAACTCACAATCGCTCTGGAATCCACCTGGCTCTTGCCTTTACAGACCGTGTCCAGCGGATGAAGTCGGGAGAACTCATGAGGGGAGGCTGGAGGTTGTCCGGGCTCCCACAGCCAGGCGCTGACCCTGGAGCTCTCCGTCCGGGGCAGCCCGGAAGGGCACTGGGTGACCTCGGGGCACTGGGTGTTTGCCACCCAGGCAGGACGCGCCTCAGCACTTTGCTGGCAAGGCTGTGGCCTTGAGTGCCTGTGGACCGTCACTTTTGGTGGCCTCCTCATCTGCCCCCATGCTGCTCTAACTCCCCACTGGGACAGAACCAAAGCCCAGGCTGTGGGCTGAGAACACACTCACCCCAGGGGCTGCAAGCCCCAGGGGCTCGGGGCCCAGCTACCCTTCTAGGACAAGTTGGTACTAAAACGCCCCCGTAAGCTGGTGATCTCCCGAGACAGGGGACCTCAGACCCACACAGCCCCAGGCTTCACCATGGCCATCAAGGGAGATTGGGGGGGTCTTTTGCTGGCAGGACTCTGCACCCTTATCCCAGCAAATCAGCACTCACCAGCATTCAGGAGGCCAGGATAAGGGGCCACGATGCTCCCAGCAGAGGGGTGGGAGGCTTTGGGGGCACTTCTGGGTGAAATCAACCATACAAAGGGTGGCAGGGATGCTGGAAGTCCCGGTTCACAGGCGGCAGGATCGCTGATGGAATGAGGCCCACTTAGCCTTAAACGCTGCATCACAGCAGGGGCAAGCAGGAGAAGGAGGTATGGGGTCAGGAGCAGGGGTTCTCGGATTCCAGCCTAAGGGGAAAGGCCGGCCTCGGCCCCGAGAAGGGTTGGAGGGGCAGATTCCTGCCTCTCCACTGGCTAATCCTCTTCCTCTGGCCTTGTCCTCTCCACGCTGTACATTTATCTGTTCCCTTAGTGCTGATTGAGTGTCAGAGTCTGAGCTTGAAATCTGCCAAGTCCCTCATTGGTGGTCAAAAGAAACCCCAGCAAGACTAGCAGAAATTGTTCCCCTTCCTCCAAAGCTGCAGAAAGGCGGCCACCAACCCGGGTCAGGAAACAGTCCTTGCAAGTGTTATTTTTAAAAAATTGTGGTAAAATATATATAACTTATGCTAATTTAACTATTTTTAAGAGTAGAATTAAGTGGCGTTAATTCCATTCACTGTTGTGCAACCATCACCATTGTCTATTTCCAAAACTTTTTCATCACCCCAAACTCTGTACCCATTAAACTATAACTCATTTTTGTGGCCGTTGGTAACCTCTAGTCTACTTTCTGTTTCCATGAATTTTCCTGTTCAAGATGTTTCTTATAGGCGGAATTAAACATTTTCAGGGTTCGTGCATATTGTAGCATGTATCAGCACCCATGCCTTTTCATGGCCGAGTAATATTCCATTGTACGTTGTGGCATGCAACAGTGTGTGGTATTCTCATAACCCTTTTTAATTGTGAAGTTGGTAGAAATGTTCTCACTTTCATTTCAAATTTTAGTAACGAGTCTCTTTTTTCTTAGTCTGGCTAGAGGTTTGTCAGTTTTGTTGATCTTTTCCAAGAACCCACTTTTGTTTTGCTGACTTTCTCTATTGCTTTCTGCTCTCTGTGTTGCTTATCTCTGCTATAATCTTTATTATTTCCTTCCTTCAGTTAGCTTTGGATTCAGTTTGCTCTTTTTCTAGTTCCTTAAATTGTACAGTTAGGTTGTTAATTTGAGATCTTTCTGCTTTTTTGACGCAGGTGTTCGCAGCTATGAATCTCCCAGACTGCTCTTGATTTCACTGTATGCAGGTAAATTTTCGTATGTTGTGTTTTTGTTTTCATTTTCTCAAGGTATCTTCTAATTTCCCCTGTGACTTCTTTTCTGATGCATTGGTTAAGAGTGTGTTAATTTCCCCATATTCATGAGTATTACAGTTTTCCTTCTGCTGTTGATTTCTGATTTCATCCCATTGTAGTTGGAAAAATACAACTTACTATGATTTCAATCTTTTAAAATTTATTAAGACTTGTTTTATGGCTGGGCATGGTGGCTCACGCCTGTAATCCTAGCACGCTGGGAGGCTGAGGTGGGAGAATCACTTAAGGTCAGGAGTTTGAGACCAGCCTGAGCAAGAGTGAGAGCCTATCTCTGCTAAAAATAGAGAAATTAGCGGGTATGGTGGCTCATGCCTGTAGTCCCAGCTACTCGGGAGGCTGAGGCAGGAGGATTGCTTGAGCCCAGGAGTTTGAGGTTGCTGTGAGCTAGGCTGATGCCATGGCACTCTAGCCCGGGCAACAGAGTGACACTCTGTCTCAAAAAAAAGATTTTCTCTCTTTTGACAATGTGGCTCTAATGCATTTCAGCATGTCTCTTTGAGTTTATCCTGTTTGAAATTCATTGAGCTTCTTGGATGTGTAGATTTATGTTTTTCATCAAATTTGGAAAGTTTTTGACCATTATTTCTTCAAATAATCTCTCTGCCCTTCTCCTCCTCTGAACCCTCATTAAGTGAACGCTGGTGCATTTGATGGTGTCTGCAGGAACCACTGGCTCTGCTCATTTTTCTTCACCCTTTTTTCTTTCTGCTGCTCAGACGGAATAATTTCAACTGCCTTATCTTCAAGTGCATTGATTCTTCTGCTTGTTCCTGTCTGGTGAACTTCTCTAGTAAATTTTTCATTCGTTATTACACTTTTCAGCTTCAGATTTTCTAGTTGGTTCTTTCTTACACTTTCCATTTCTTTATTGCATTACCCATTTGCTCATACATCATTCTGATTTTCTTTGGTTCCATGGTTTCCTTTAGCTCACTGCGCACATTTAAGAAAGATGATTTAATGTCTTTAACTAGTAATTTTAACGTCTGGGCTTCCTCAGAGATAGTTTCTGTCAAATCCTTTTATTCCTGTGAATGAGCCAACTTTACTATTTCTTTGCATGCTTTGTCATTTTTTGAGAACCAAACACTGGGGATTACAATGTGGCAACTCCGAAAATCAGGCTGGCCTCTCCTCGGGAAGTGCCTGTGTTGCTTGCGGAAGGGTACAGTCTCCTGTCCCCATGGTGACTTTCTCAAACCGCTTTTGCCCGGCTTGTATTTGTATTCCTTGTCGTGTGTAGTCACCGAAGTCTCTGTTCCGTGGTCTCTGTTGTCAGCCCATGACTGTCAGAGGTTTCTGAACAGGTGAAGCCCAGCAGTGTCTCCCTTCATCAACTGCCCCCGGCTCTGCTGTGTCTGATCAGGTGCCAGAGTGCCAAATAGTTGATTCTGGTCATTTTATTTCCAGCCTAATGGTTGATTCCATGGAGAGACTGAACCCTGAGGCCTCCTACTCTGCCATTTTCTGTTGTAAATGTTATCTTTAAAAAACACCCAAATAGCAGAGGTTGTTGCTGTGAAAGCATCTCCGACCTCCCGTCCCCGGAGTTCCGTGGGACTGTCTCAGCGCATTGCCCAGTTCAACGATACTGAAATGAACATCTGCTCTGTGGAAGGTGCACTTGTGTGTTCCCCTCAGTGTGCCTGAGAAGTGTGGCCGGCACTCTTTTACTTCTTCTGCATAAGAAAAATCGACAATCCTGCAGGATTCCTCATTTGAACATGGAATATGAGAGTCTACGTCATTTAAATTATGACAGGAAATGAAAGAACAAAACCACAATGACCAGGCTGTAGTAGAAACAGGATTTTAATATAATATTCAAGTCTAGCATTTGCTATTTACAACAAATAAATATTGCCCCTCCCCAATCAGTAAACATTTTTTTCTTTTTATACAAATATTCAATCACCTTCCCACCCCAAACCCTCCTTCCCCAGCAACCCCCGTCTCGTGTGGTCTTGCAAAGCCCAGGATGCAGCGGTGAATGGCACTTGCAGTGGCGTGAGACTCAACATCGATGGGACTCCGCTGGGACTGTCCTCACTCACTGGGTGAAGAGTGTGGTCCATGAAGAGGGTTCCTCTCTCCTCTCCCGGGGGAGGGCGGGGCAAGTGGTGGGCGAGACTCCCCCACTCTCAGTTGGCCCTGATGACGGGATCTTTGGTGCAGCCCAGAAAGGCTAGAGTGGTGGGAGGAGGGGCCGGGACCCCTGCGAAGGTCACAGGCCAGAGCCTGTGGGCACGAGGAGAGAACTGCAGTGTTCAGACCTGGTGGGTGAGTGGGTGCTCTGGGGTGCCTGTGGCACAGGTGGCAGTGACCTGCACCTGGGAAGGTGTCAGGGAAGTGTACAGAGGCAGTGCCCAGGGGCAGGTACCATGGTACCAGGGCACCATGCCCATTGGCACCGCTCCTTGGCAACAGTCAGCTAGTCCTCTGGTTCCAGAGAGCAGAAGGCACCTAAGGCGGCGAGTGGTCCACGGGAGGCCAGGTCAGCCTGCCGAGCGGCAGGCATCAATCCCGGCAGCAGGAGAGGTTCAGGGTGAAAGTGGAGTCTGGGGGTGCCCTGGGCTGGCAGGTGGGCGGCAGGTGCCCGGCGGGCCTAGGCCACTGTAGTCTGTCAATTCTTAGCTCCTGGCCAGCCAGGCCCGGGGAGACGCCCTCAGAAGATGCCCTTGGCAATCTTGAGTCCTTTCTGCTTCATGCGGGGGAGGGTGGAGCTGGCTCCATGCTTGACCTTTGCCCCTTTGGTGAAGTTCCGCTTCTTCAGGACAAAGTCGTAGTTGGCGGCAGAGTTCATGGCATAGAATACATTGGCGTTCTCGGGTATCTTCAGCTCTGGTGAGGGAGGGGCAGAGGGTGGTCGCTTGTGTTCCTGGGGGCCCCACCAGACACCCCCACCACCCGAGGGCCCCTGTGAGGACAGCCCTGAGATCCCCCAGTCCCACTCCAGGATCACCAAGGACCCCCCTCAATGACTCCTGCCCGAGGACAGACTCTGCCAAGGCCCTGATGACACTTCTCAGCCTGGCCTGAAGCTGGCGGTGGGTCATCCTATCCTGCCCACACCCTGTCCAGCTGGAACAGGCTTTCTAGGACCGAAACTACCTCCCCTCCATCCTGCCCTACCCAGGACAGGCCTCCTGCGCCGGGTTCCAGGCCGGCCTGCACACCTCATGGGGCCGGGCACCGGCAGGCACACGTGCTCTTGGTGCCTGGCTCCCGCGGGTCTCCTCTGGCCCAGGGCCTGCCGTAGGGCTGTGCGGGGCTGGATCCACGCTCCTGCCAATGTCGTGTGGCCCTTACTCTTGTTCCTTAACCTCTCTGGGCCTCGGTCCTTTTTTTCTGTAAGAGGGAGGTCGCACCTACCTTGTTTGCCTAACCAAGATGGTGTAACACACTGCAGGAGGATTTAAAATACACTCTTGAGGGACATGGGAGTCACTGCTAACTGTCCGTGCTAATGGCTGGGAGTGGTGCTCAGTTCATTGGAAAGAAATCAGAGTGATGGTGACAGCACAGTTAACCTTTACAGTGCGTGTCTACACCACATGCTTC
The DNA here is from genome assembly GCF_020740605.2 of Lemur catta. Classification (NCBI taxonomy): domain Eukaryota; kingdom Metazoa; phylum Chordata; class Mammalia; order Primates; family Lemuridae; genus Lemur; species Lemur catta. The sequence goes on along the minus strand of NC_059137.1, from coordinate 3,722,268 downwards.
TCTCTGTTACATGGACAGGCCTGACTCACTGGCTATTTTATCTCCATTTTGGGGATGAGAAAATGGGCACAGAGGACTTAAGGGACTCACGCAAGAGCCCAGGGCCCTTGGCAGAGCCTGCACTTGCTCTTTGGTATCTTCCCGTTCCCTGGCTCTAGAATACTGGGCTGGCTCCCTGGTGGTCTCTGTTTTGTTTCAGTGTCAGACACTCCTGGATTTTAACATTTGATGCTCAGTCCACGGCAGTTGCAATTCTTTCTGAAGCACATATTTTCCTGTCTTAGCCAGAAAATGTCCTTTCCTGTGTGCCATTGGCCACCTTGCCCCAACAATGCCTTTTTTCTTTGTTCCTTGCTAACATTAGCTTTTTTTTTTTTTCTTTGAGATAGGACCTCGATCTGTCACCCAGGCTGGAGTGCAGTGGTGCAATCAAAGCTCACCGCAGCCCCTAGCTCCTGGGCTCAATTGATCCTCCCACCTCAACCTCCCTAATAGCTGGGGCTATAGGGCACCCCACCACACCTAGCTAACTTTAAATATTTTTTTGTAGAAATGGGGTCTTGCTCTGTTGCCCAGGCTGGTCTCAAACTCCTGGCCTCAAACGATCCTCCCACCTGAGCCTCCCAAAGTGCTGGGATTACAGGTATGAGCCACTGTGCCTGGCCTAATGTTAGCTTTGAACTGCTTGTTCATGCCCAGGGAAGGGCACACGCAGGGAGGTCCAGCAGCTGCTGGGGGCAGTGAGGAGACACCAGGGGAGCCTGGGGCTGCCCTGTGCACAGTGCCCACCTGCCCCTGCGGGTGAGTTTTCTGGGTCCACGGCCTGGGGCTGGGGCATGGCACTGGCCCAGCCTGCCCTGTCACCCGCCTGTCTGGTTCCCCAACTTACTCCGATCCTCTGAAATGATCTGTACCAGCTCGTAGTCCTCTGGCTCATCCTCATCCAGGTTGTGTTTGTCCATGGCCTTGCGGATCACGGCCGGAGCCTTATCTTGGCTGGTCACCTGGATTGGGGCAGGGGACAGGCCATCAGGGACCCTGGAGTGGCTTCCCCAAGTGCAGTGGCCAAGACCCTCTGGAGTCCCCTCAGCACTGAGCACAGGGGCTCACAGCCTCTGGCCAGGTGCTGGGTCCAGGGAGGGCTTGTCACCTTCCCATGCTCCCTGAGGGAGGCTTCCATGTAATGAGGAGGGGTCTTTCCCAAGGGGCTCCTACCAGAGCCTGCTACCCCCTCCCATGCTATCCTGGGAAGCCGCTTGCCCCCAGGAGCAGGGTAACAGCCCCAGTGAGCCTGGGGGATGCCCTGGGGGTAAGAGAGGAGGTGGCCGGGTGCCCACTGGTGGTCACACAGGCTGAACCCTGGCTGCCTCGGCCCTGAGGGCCAGAGACACACATGAAACTTAGACCCAGGGTCATATAGGTGGCTGCTTAATGACAGCCTTGCTAGCTCCTGGCAGGGAGAGGCTCAGAACAGGGTGGGCGTGTGATGGGGCACCTGACCCAGCGTGTGTGGGGACCTGTCTGCAGCAGGAGCCCCGGAGAACAGGGAGAGCCCCCCAACACCCATGCCCATTCTGTAATTCCCATCGGCTCCATCTCCAATCCTGTCCAGACTGACACTACTGGTCCCCTCCAGCCTGCTGCAGCCACCACTCTCCTGGCTGGGACTGCCCCAGAAGCCTCCCAAGCAGTCTCTCTGCATCTCTGGCACCAGCCCACCCCCCAAAGACAAGCCAGCGTCACTTGCTGCCCGCCTCTGCTCCACCCTGCAGCAGCTTCTGTCTCCCTCCACGAGAAGGTCAAGGTCCTTATGGTGCTCACGGGGCCCACAGCCCAGAACCCAGACGTGTCCCTGACATCATGCCATTGCTCCTCCACCGCCTGGTGCGCTGCCTGGCTGCTCCCTCCCTCCCCACAGGCCAGCCCTTGGGGCCCACCGCTATCTCCTTCATCTCTGTATCTGCCTGACATCTGTCCTTCCCACCCCTAGAAGGTGACCCTAGGAGGGCAGGGACGACACACGGCATTCAACAGTGTTCAACACGGCCGGCTCACCAGGATGCTCTTGTACATGTTGCCGTTGTCCACGTCCAGGCTGACGCGGATGATGCAGCAGTCGCCCACCTGCTGGTTGTAGAGCGGCAGTGAGGCGCCGTGGCCGCAGACCCCTGAGACGGAGCGCTTGTGGGTGCGTGTGCTGGCCACAGGCGTGGTGGAGGCCGAAGAGGACGAGGTGCTGCTGGAGGCAGAGCTGATGCCCGAGGTCTCCGGGGATGACTGGGACGCTGACTCCCAGAACTGTGGGGTTCGGCAAGTCAGCAGGAGCCTGGACCCCACAGGGCACCTGACACGGGCGGCCGGCTCGGGGGTTCCTAGCAGCTGTGCTCAGGAGCCGGGGCTGCTTGGCCCTTGTGTGGGTGCACAGTGGGCAGCTGGCACCGGGGTGGAGGGGCGGGGAAGGGTGTTGGGCAGAAGGGCGGCAGTCACCTTCTTTTCCTGGCCATCGGGGGACTCCGGGACAAAGCTCATGTTGATCTCCTCCACGTCGGAGCTGGAGGAGCCGGCGGAGTGCACGCTGAGCGCATCCGCAAAGTCCCCGCTGCTGAGGTAGGGGCCGCACCTGAGCTGGTCACAGGACTTGGAGTGGGAGCTGCCGCTGGTACTGAGCTCCGTGCTGGGGGCCTGGCGGCTGGAGGGAGGGCCTGCTTACTTGGGGGCCTCCGCTAGGACACCCAACTGCACACCCTGCACCTAAGGCACTGTGCTAAGGGCTTGGTCAGTCACCAGTACCCTGCACGCCCCGGCTGCGTGACAGATCATTCAGTATCACCCAGTTCACAGAGGAAGAAACCAAGGCCCAGAGAGGTGGGGGGACTCGCCCCCATCACAGAGCCGGGCAGCAGCCGGGTGGGGTCCCAGCGCCAGCCTGACCCCCAAGCCCACCATCAGCCCCACAGCTCCTGCCCGTCCGGGCGCTTACTCGCTCCACCGCTTGACGATGGCCACGTTCTTCTTGGTCTTGAGGGTGTTGCTGGCCGACTCGGAGGGGGGCTCCAGCTCACACGACAGGTTGTAACTGCAGGCAGAGGGCAGCTGTGTCTACAGGGGCCTCACTCAGTCTCCTCCCAGCACCTGCCCAGAAGCTGGCGGCTGGGCGCCCTGGCCGACCTCGGGCACAGGGGCCGACACTACCCAGAAGCCACGGCCACAGGCTCTCTGGAGCTGGCTCCAGGGAGTGTCTGTCCTTGCCGTCCCTGGTTCCTGCCCCGGCCTCACCTCTCAGTCTCGCTGAGCCGCTCCATGGCCCGGAACCAGGCCCGAAAGTGCTCCTCGGGCGCGATGCTGTAGTTGTTGCAGGCCGACTGCAGCAGCTTGATCTGGGCGATCACTTCGAATTCCTGGGGCCAGAAGAGGAGGACAGGTTGGTGACCGGGCCTGGGCAGGGGCCAGTCTCAGGGTCTTTGCTCTCGGGGTCCCCTCCCCTCCCTGCTCCCATCTGGGCCTCCCAGTTCTTAGAGCTGGGTTCCAACAGCCACTCTCCGGGAAGGAGTCCTGGATTCCAGTCTCCTGTGGAAGGGGACTCCCCTTCTCTCCTGTCCAAATGGCCCCATAAACCTAAGAGGAAGGGGGATGGCGCCGAGGGTCCTGCCCAGGTGGGTCTGACTCCCACCCCTTCCCCAGCGAGGGCTGCAGCTGCTCACCTTCCTCCTCTTCTCGAAGTTGATCAGTCTCCCCTGCAAGGCAGACAGCCTCCATCAGAAAGTGCCCCCAAGACCGGTACGGCCTCCCCGCTCACGCTGCACTATCAGGAGCGCCCACCAGGGGGCAGGGCGCACACGGACCGGACTGGGGCGGGGCCTGGGCCAGAGGCTCAGGGGGCTTCTTGCCAAACCCTCTCTGAGGACAGTGGAGGGACTGCTTGCCCTCACCACCGCACCACCTTCCCGCCCGTGTCCAGCGTGGCCAAACCCTCCTGCAGCTCCGTGCTCAGGCAGCTCTGGGGTGTCACCACCCAGGCCCTGCTGTGCCCGGGCCGCGGGCTCACTCACATACAGATAGTCCTTCATGGCAGTGTCCAGCATCACCAGGTCAGTGAGGAACGTGCCCAGGTAGGGGACGGTGCCCTGGATGGCTCCCTGCAGCGTCGGGTCGGGGGTGACAAGTAAGTTCCAAGGCCCGTCCCTTGGAGGCTTCCCGGCCTCAGACCACAGCCCCCACCCCTTACTTGGAGCAGCCTGGGGGCCCCCTCCCCAAGGCCCCGTCCTGGCCGGCATGGACCCCAGACTCCCTCTAGCCGTCTCCCAGCCTGGCTCTGTTTAGATGGCCACGGGGCCCCACCCAGCCCCACCCTGAGCCTGCTCCCGTCCCCTGCTCTGGTGGCTGCAGCTCATCCCCTCAGGACACCAGCTGGTCAGGGAAGTCCTGCCAGGGTCCTCGTGGGGCGTGCCAGGCATGGTGGCAGGGAGGAAAGGGCTGGGGCCTCACCTCAGGCACACTCACCGTCTCCTTCGGCCGCTTCTGGGCTCTCTTGGGGTTCATCTCCAGGGTGGCAAACTTGGAGGTCCCCTCCTGCCAGGGGTGAGGACGAGGTCAGCAAGGCCCTCCTCCCCTCAGTCCTCACCCCTGCACACCCCTGACCTCGGGCCTGTCAGCACCTGCCACACGAGGCCTCTGTGCCCCCACCTGCCCACGGGCAAACAGATGCCCCCTGCCCTGCATCCAGAGGAGAAGGGCCTGGAATTTTCCAGAGAAACTTTGGGTGAGATGCTCATGCTCCTCCCTCGTCCCCACCTTGATGAGTAGCTCTCTGCTCAGCGAGTAGTTGTTGTCATCTGAGAAAATCTCTGACAGCTTTTGAAAGATCCGGAAGCTGTCCCTGTAGGAAGGGCAAAGGAAGGAGAAACTTGGGAATGGGGGGAGGGATTCGGGTGCAAACCTATTTTATTTTAGAACTTACAGATCTAGAACTGCCCGGATGAGTGGTTTCCAACAGGCTCCACGGGCCTAGGGAGGGGCCTTCACGTTGGCACAGCGGGGCCCCCGTTCCCACCTCCGCCGAGGGGCTGTTTCCCCCAGTTCCCCGGTGGGCACAGAGCCCTGTGGCTACAATGTCAATACCAGAAAGTCTCTGACATGGCTCGACCCGAGTCTGAGATGAGGACGCTGCACCCTGGGGCAGGGCTGCTGACCCAGGCGATGGAGGGTCCCTGCCCTCGGGGCTCGTGGCCTCCTGAAGGCCGCAGGCTCCCTGTGGGAGGCCCCTGGTGCCCCTGAAGCCCCCGCAGTGAGAGCTGTGCCCACCTGGAAACCTCCTCCCACGTCTTCTTCAGGCGGTGGATGGAGTTGCTCTGCAGGGCGGAGAGGACGGCGTGGAGGGACGAGAAGTTCTTGAGGACACGGCATTCCTGGGCAGGCGAGAGAGCCAGCTTCGGTCCCCTTGGCCAGGCCCCCTCCAGACAGGTGCCCTGGGAGCCCCCCGGGACATGCTCGGGACGCAAGGGCAACACAGAGGGGAGGATTTTGTCGCAACCCGAGGGGAGAGCATGAGGGGGAAGTGAGGATCCCGGCAGTGGGAGGAGAGTCGAGGCCAGCGTGGCCTGGATAGGAGAGGCTGGGGCCTGCGCGGGGCGTGGGCCAGAGACATCCTGAGGGCAGATGGGGGTCCCTGGGCCCCTCCTGCAGCGTACCCTGGCCACCTCGATCCAGTGCTCCACCACCCTGGCCCTGTCTGGGGCCTTCATGCTCCGGTCCCCGAGACAGGTAGTGATGACGCAGTTGGCCACATTGTTGAACTGGGTGACGGTGGCACGGATGGTGGGTGCCAGGTGCTCCTTGCCCTTCTTGTCCCGTTGGGACCAGATGGAGCCCAGGCAGTGGTAGGGCACCACCTTCTTGAACAGCTCCTGGGGAAGAGGGGAAGTGTCACCGGCCCTGCTGCAGAGGGCTGGGCAGTGCTTGGGTAGCTGAGGATGTGGCTTGAGCCCTGCGGGGTTAAGAAACTTGCCCGTGTCACTTGGTTTGTAATGGCGGGGCTGGGATTTGAACCAGAACGCTGGTTCTGGACCAGGGAATGGCAGGTGAGGGCAGCAGATGCCCAGAGGAAGGCCCTGCCCTGCCACGCTGAGCTGCTCACCGCGTCCATCAGCGTAAACTGCTCGGCCACCAGGTCGGGAGGGAACACCAGGAGGTGAGGCTTCTCCTCACTCAGCCCGTTCTCTGCAAGCACAGGTGACGGCCAGGAAGGCTCTGATGGTGGAGCTGGCGTTGGAACTGGCTCTAGCTCGAGAGTCTGTGACAGAGCCGGCTCCAGCTCTGGGGCTGGCACGAGCGCTGACACCAGAACTGGCTCTAGCTCGAGAGGTGGTGCTGGCGCTGCCTCCAGCTCTGGCGCTGGAGCTGCTTCCCGCTCTGGAGCTGGCGCTGGCTCTAGCTCTGGGGCTGGCGCTGGCTCTAGCTCTGGGGCTGGCGCTGGCTCTAGCTCTGGGGCTGGCGCTGGCTCTAGCTCTGGAGCTGGCGCTGGCTCTAGCTCTGGGGCTGGCGCTGGCTCTAGCTCTGGTGCTGGCACGGGACTCGGTGGTGGAGCTGGCACTGGAGCCGGCTCTAGCTCCAGAGCTGGTTTTAGAGCTGGCACTGGAGCTGGTGAAAGGGCTGCAGGAGAAAAGGTTGCTGGCATGACAGCCTTTCCAGACACACAGAACACCCCCACCTTCCGGAGAAGCCACCAGCCTGAGCCCACACCAGGATGCCCTCCCAGCTGGGGCCCAGGGCCTGGGTGCCCTGGGATCCTCTGTGCTCCTGCCCAGGTCGCCGTGTGGCCAGCACCGACCCCCGTCCTCACCCTCAGGCTCTGCCTCGAGGGGTTCCGAGCGCTCCAGCTGGGCCAGGAGGAGGTGGGCGCGGCGCTCCAGGTCTGAGCCGGGCATGTTGAGCTGCACGTAGGCCACTAGCTGCTTGAGGCAGGGGAAGTCTGGGGGCTGACAGAAATCTTCCGAGTACTGGTCCAGCCAGGTGCCCAGGATGGAGGAAATGGCACTGGGGGCAGGTGGCAGTACCAGTCAGAGGCCTGGCCTCCCCTTCCCCGGCCCGCCCATGGCTCCATTGGGAGCCCCCCCACCCAGCCCAAGCCCCCTTGGCTGTCCAGGCAGGGGCTGCAAAGAGCCTTGTCAGAGGGAGCCCTCGGTCAGTGTTATGACCACCTGTCCCCTTCTTCCCAGAAGGCGACACACTCCTCTTCCTGTCTCCCGGGGCCCTCCCTACTCGAATGTAAACTCCACGAGGGATCTGTCCTCCTGCCCAGCATTCGCAGGCCCCTGGGGGCACCTCAGCCTGCAGCCGAGAGCTGACATGCTGCCTTCTCTGTGAGTGCGTGCGGGTGCTGTCTTCCTGCTGCTGTTACTAATACTTTCCCACACGGTGGCCTGCGACCTGTCCCTGAGCTCTCACGGACTCCCCGTGAGCACCAGCTGAGCTACTGAGGAGCGGGGCAGCACGTGAGCGGGCTGCTCACCCCTCCTGTCCTGGGCCCCCTGGCTCAGGGCAGTTGGCAAGCCCAGCTGGGACGGGACCACCGTGCGCTGGAGTCTCAGCCTCCCCTCTGCTCCCCAGGGTGGCTGGGACCCCGTCCCCGGCTCTCTGTTTTCTTTCTTCCTGAAGGCAAAACCCAGACAGCCCTCTAGTGGGAACCACAAGCCTCGTGGGGGTCGGGGCTCTGCCCAGCCCTGCCCCGGACGCCCCCACCACGGAGACAGGAGCCCCCCCCGCCGGGCTGACTCAACACCCACTCACTTTTTCAGTTGGTCCTGGGGTCCGCCGTCCTCGTGGGAATAAGGGAGGATGCATCCGTATCTAGAGGAGGCCGTGAGGGCGTCACATCTACCGTACCTGCTTACGACGTCTAGTGTTACTGCCTGGCTCTCCAGCTGGAGTGGAAGCCCAGGAGGGCAGCAATTTTTCTTTTTTCATCAAATTGTACTAAGGGCCTAGAAAAGTGCCCGCGCATAGTAGGCACTTTACGTATATTTACCGAATGAATGAGCCCCACCCAGCCCCTTCCCAGGTATCATGGCTCTCGAGCTCCCTGGACAGCCCCAGATGGAATCTGTGACCCTCTTTACAAATGGGCAAACGGCTTTGCCGAGGCCACACACCGTGGGCGAGACCAGGGGCAGAGAGCTTCCTCGCGGGGGAGTAGAACATCGGAACATGAGCCACCGGGCCCCAGGCAGCCTCCCCAGGGCCAGGTGTGGCGGAAGCACTTTCCGCGGGTCACCCCACCCAGTCCTTACAGCAGCTCTGGGAGGTGGGTCCTCCCGGCACCCAGTTCTCCCAGGGAGAGCTGAGGCTCAGAGAGGTGACACGGTATTCCCAAGACCCACTGCCGGGGGTGGCAGAGTCGCTGCTGTGCCGTGCAGGGACGGGTGCTCACCTTTTGAACAGCAGGTCCAGCACCTGTTGGGTGGTGGTGAAGGCTCTGTAGGTGCACAGGAAGATGGTGACGTAGGAGAGGTCGCTGCCCTGGAAGGCGGGCACCAGGTGCTCCACCAGCTTCTCCAGCGTGCCTGCCTTCACGGTCCGCACCTTGCAGGTCTCGTAAAGGTTCAGGGCCGACTCGTTCTCATACTGGGTGGGACAGAGGGGGACGTACAGTGGGCGGCAGCACCACGCATCTCCAGGAGGGCTGGAGGCTGGAACTCAGGCCCACCCCCTAGCCTGACGGGCTTGTGGGAAGAGGCGGGACGTGAGTGCCTCTGGTGGAGAAGCTTTGGAAGTAGAATTAGAGGTGTGGGAATGACTGAATTACTAGTACCTAAGGGCAGTCTGTTGGCTGAGTAATGACAGTGCTGCCCCGTAGCCAGAGCGTTATGTGAGCGCGTCCTAACAGAACATCCCCCTTCTAGAGATTAGGAAACAGAGGCTTATTCGGGGGTGGGAGGCACAGGACGTTCCCCGCAGCACTGTTGAAATGGCCTCAGAAAGGATCACATCCTGGCCCCACAGCAGAGGGGACGGAGCTGCAGAGGTAACTGGCTTCCCTCTGGAATGTCACGCAGCTGAGTCAGGCCCCAGCTCCCGACCCGGGAGGGCCCCGGGGCTCTGCTCTGTGGGATGGCAAGTTGCAAAGAAGGGCGTGTGATAGCTTGTGTCCCGCTCTTTCTGGGTAAAGATGGCCCTACTATGAGAGATGACGTGTGAGGCTGGGAGAAGGCGTGGGGGCGGTCAGGGTGATGGCTGCACGTACACCTGGGGACCGGAGTTACGACAACAAAACCTGTAGCACTACATGAAAACATTCACGGCCTGTCGTGAAGTGAGAACTGCGCGGAAGTGTCTTTTCTGATTATCGTGGACATATGGCAACGGTGCCTTTACAGCTGGCCAAGCCTGGGCTGCACCCTGGGGACTGGGGGAGTGAGGGCCCAGATTCCTTTGGGGAAAGCACCGTGGGGCCTCAAGCGGCAAAGCCCGGGGAAGGGGCCCAGCAGAGCCGCCAGGGTGGTACCTGGGTCCTGGGCTCGAATGGCACCCAAGCCACACTTACCCCGAGCCAGCGCTGGCCCTTGGTGGCACCGTGGTGCAGCTGCACCCTGCGCAGGGAGATGGAGTAGACGACCCCGTTGATCAGCTCCTCGCCGATCTCCTGTGTGGAGCTCTGCAAAGACAGTGCCCGGCAGCCAGGGTTTGTCAGGGGCCTGCTGCAGGGGGACACCCCGGCGGCCTTCCGCATAGACCTCTGGCCTGGGCTGAAAGCAGACGATAGCGCGAGGGCTCAGGCTTAACCTCAGGGCAGAAGGCTGCTGCCCCAGCACTGCCCTCCCCACCCGGCCACCGCCACCCGGGCTGTGGACACGATGGGCCCACAGGGCTTCCAGGCCCCCCACGACCTGCTCCTGCCCAGGACTGGCCCTCTCCTCAAGCCGGCCCCTCCAAGATGGGTACTGTTATTCAGCCATTTCACAGGTGGGTAAATGGAGGCCGAGCAGAGCAACTGGCCGAAGGTTGTGCACCTCAGGTAAATGATGCAGCTGGGACCCTGAGGCTCGGGCAAAGCCAACTGTCTCTGGGCAGCTCCAGCCCTGAGAAGGCACCTCCCCAGGGCCACCCTCACACTCATCCTCCTCTGCCCGGCCGGGGCCTCTGCTGAGCCAGCAGCAGTGGGCAGCTCCTCCTGGCCCAGCCCTGGAGTCAGCATCACGGGTCTGGGGCATCCCCGACGGCCACATCCAAGGCCACTTCCTTCCCCTTCTGCTCATTCATGCCTTGTGCTTGCTTGGGCAACAGAGGAGTTCCCAGTTCCCATCCGTCATCACGTGAGGGGGTGCGTGTGAACGGTGACAGTGTCGGTATCCGGGCAGACGCTGGGTTCCACAGAACCCCAAGCCCTTGGGGCCCTGGCTGGGACAGGACGGGGTCATCTGGCTGCTGTCCAGATCCCCGGGCAGAAAGGAAAGGTCCTTGTTTTAGGAGACAAAGACACCCCCGGTCAGGCGGGGTGGCCAGGGGGCCACATCATCGGGGCCAGCCAAAGCCGGGCCACTTAGCCACAGCCGCCCCAGGCTCACAGCTCCCCCTCCCGCCTGCACTGTCCAGGGAAGGGGTGAGCTTGCCGTGGGGAGGGGAGCCTGGGCGTAAAGATACAACCTCTGAGGCTTTAGGGAGGAGCTGGGAGGTACAGGGTCCCGTGGCAGATGCAGTCAGCGCCCAACCAGGGTGCGCCTGGAGCTCAGAGAAAGTGCTGACTCAGCCTGGGCCGCGCTGCCAGACCCTGCCCTACAGCCCGGGCAGGGGCCAGGTGCCCGGCACACTGCGGGCTGCACCCCCCTCAGAATCCACTTCCTCTGACCCGAGGTCGTCCTCCCACTCTGGGCTTCATACCAACTGGAAGGCCGCAGACATGCCCCTGGGCTCCTGGCCCTCCGCCTCCTCTGAGGGAGAGCGGCCCTGTTTCTTGGAAGCTAGCGGGGAACCCGCGGGCACACCCACACCCGCCAGGCAGCCCACGCCCGGGGAGGTCCGGCCCTTCCGTGGACAGGAAAACTGAGACAGATGCTCCCTCTCCTTTTCCTGTCTAGCACGTCACCCCCCTTCGAAGGGACAAGCTTCAGACGCCACAGCACCCAGGGCCCTGACCACCCTGGTCTCCTCAGGGGTCCGAGACTGCCTCCTGCAATGGCCAGCAGCTCAGCTGGGAGGGTCTCTCCCTCTCCTGGGGATTTTAGCCACATCTGGACCAGCTGGGAGGCAGACAGCTTCCTGAGCGCCCACGTCACCGGCAGCACAGGTCTCACACAGGACCCTCCTGCCACAGGACGCTGGACTTGAACCCCAGGGGCCCAGCACAGCACCTGCTCCTACCCGGGTTCCATCAGTGCCTGCTGGACGGAAGTGTGTCCCCACTCACAGGAGGGGCTGGGGCCAGGTGGCCTCGGCCACCCCCGCTGGTCCTCAGTGAGCCCTGGGCCTCGGCTGGCGGCCCAGCAGCTGGCCCAGCCCTGCAGTGTCATGTGATCCCTGAGCCCTGCCCCCACCCGGGGCCCTCTTCTGCCAGCCAGGTGGAGGGGAGGGGTGCAGGCAGGAGGCTGAGAGCCACACACACCTGGGATGGGGGAGCAGCCACCCTGCCGCACAGATGGGGAGATGCTCCAGCCCACGGGAGCTGACCCTGTCTGGCTCTTTCCGGGCACGGCAGCAGCAGGCATGACACAGGCTGTGCGAGCACTGCTGAGCACAGACACCCGTTCAACCATCTGCCCCGGGACGACAGAGGCGCTGGCTCGACCACCCTGGGGCTTGAGCAGAAAGCGGCAGGCCCCTCTTCCAGGGGCAGAGAAGGAAAGCAACCGACAGGCCTGGCATCTGCCCCTGGGGACCCGCTGGGGCAAGAAGGACAGCGCCCTGGCCCCCTGGGCCACCCTCTGTTAGCAGAGCAGACAGCCCACGTGGGCAGTGCCAGGCCCCCGGGGCTCTGCAGGCAGGACCGGAAGTTCAGGGGGCAGGCGGAGCAGAGGGCCCAGCAAACAGCTGATGCAGAGAAAATGCCTCCCCTGAGGGCAGGCGTCCAGGCAGCTCTGAGCAGACTGTTAGGAGGAAAGAATGCAGCATGCTGGCTGTGTCCTCAGGGGACACTCCCGTCCCACCCCCAGCCTGTGCCTGGGGCCCTGGGACCCAGTTGGCAGCTGTGCCTCTGAACACACTGCCTGGCTTTCCACCTCTGGGGTCAGTGTGGTGAGGGGCGTACAGTGCCCCCGGGCCCCTGGCAAGCAGCCCCCACACCCCACTGTCCTTGGGCAAACAGCCTGGAGCCGGGAGGATGAGGCAGGGAAACTGGGCTTGGGTGGCGTCTGGTTAGTGTGTCACTTGATCAGCCTTCTCAGGGTGACAGGTGAGCAGGATGCCCTGTCCCCGGCTGGCAGAGAAAAGCAGCTGTAGGCCAAGCCCAGATGCCCTCCAGGTAGAATGGGGGTCTCAGGTGCCCTTCCGGGCCAGCACTAGCCCTGCCATCTGCCCAGAGGGCAGCCCACGCCTGCACATGCTCCGCAGTAACTTCTCCCCTCCTCGTCGCCCCTCTGGTCTAGCTCACACGTACGTTTCCTTGGAAACAACAACTAGGGGCCCCCAGGCCCCCATGACTCTAGCCGCAGGAGCCCTGGCCGAGGGCTGAGGCGGAGGGAGGAGAGGGCTCAGCTCCGTGTCCGTGTCTGCCCCCCGGGCCTGCGTGCAGAAAGACTCTCATAGTGTTGCCATGAGCATGAAATTACCCTCGGGACCTCACTGCACCCCTCTGAGCTGCTGCCCAGGTCCACTGAGTCACCATAGGTCACCCCAGGGCCCTCACCAGCCACCTGCCAGCACCCGGAGGCTCTAGGCACACGAGGCCCCTCCGCAGGGCCCCCCAGACCACAGTGCGCCGACGCTCGTGAGAGGGTCAGACCCCCAGCTCTGCCCAGCCCCTCGGCCTCAGTGAGCGCATCTGTGAGCTGGGAGATGGCAGCAGGTCTCCACCAGGCAACGGTGGGGTCAAGAGAGAACGCAGACGCTCAGCGACTGGCGCTGGGACCGCCGGTGGTGGTGGGGTCGGGGAACACCTGACACACACTGGCCCCCAGGAATCGGTGACGAACACTCGTGGGAAAAGCCTCGAGGGAAGCCTCTCTGAGACCTGCCTGAGACCTGGGGACCTGCAGGAAGGCCACATTAAAGAGGATGGGTCACCCTAAAATCCTGCAGGCAGGAGCAGCTTTCTGACTCTTTAGCCTTTTGTTTGAATATAGAAGCCAAGACGTGAAGCACAGCGGAGAGGGCCGCTTGCTCTCTGCACAGCCCCGGGCTCCCAAGGACAGTGAGTCCCACGGCTGCTGCACACCATCCTCATGTACACAGGTGGTGACAGAGTCCGGGGAGGAGGTCAAGGACAGTGTGTCCAGGCCATGTGAGAACCCACGACTCCTCAAGTCCATGTCCTGGCGTATCTCTTTGACCATGAACCCCAACGAGGAAGGGGGAATGAAGCACTGAGTACCCATGACCCTCCTGCTCCCCGCCTGCCCCCAGTGGGTGTCCTGCACCCTGATCCCCAGGGCATGGACATGAGGTCAGCCCTGGGTGTGGGTGGGCCACACTCCTGGTCCCCAGGCACTGCAGCCCACAGAGGCAGCCTCCCCAGGTCTACACAACCTGCCTGGTTGCCAGGGCAACCCGAGAGCTCCATGATCCCCAGACATGGAGTCTGGGGACCAGTCATTCTATCTCTTCCGAAACCCTCCGTGCCAGCCCTGCTACTCGCGGGTTCAAAAAACATGCCCCCAGCACAGGTGGGGAGACGGGGCCCTCCAGGTCAGCCGTCTATTCACGCTCAGCTCCTGACTGTCAGGCAAGCAGGCCACCCCAGGGCCAGGCCGGGGAGCTGGTGGCGGCTGAGGAAGAAGGTGGCCTGGTTCCAAGGGGGTGCAGGGTGGGGCAGGCTGAAGGTCCAGATCCAACACCAACACGGATGACCACAGTGTACAGCATGTGTGGGCACTTCCTGGGCGCCGGGCCCTGCATTTAGTAACACCCGCCACACAGGCAGGTAAACAGGCGGGCAGGAACTCGCCCGGTAGGGAGCCAGGAAGTGGCAGCCAGGACAGGGATTTGAACCCTGGCCTGCCGGGACACACCCAGGCTTGACTGCTGCCTCTGCCATGGTCATGGCCGCAGAGCAGAGTCTAGCCCCCTTGCGGAGGAGGGGCGAGAGACAGAGGAAGGAGTTTCTCAGGTTGCACAGCAAGTTGGAAGGAGGGAAGGTCTGTGGACATGTCCTGGGGAGAGGCCTGAGAGACAACACGCTCCCCGAGGTTGCCGGTAAGGCCCAGGCCAGGGAAGCCCGGTGCTGATGGGGCAACACGCCTCAGGAGCCCAGGGCACGGGCACCTGGAAGGCTCAGGCCACTCCCCCAGCACCTAGTCAGAAAATACTACTTGTAGCAGCTGCTCCCTGTCTGGCCCTGATGCTGTGCCAGGCACTGTGCAGACTGCTTCTCAGGCCTCCTGTCTCACTTGGTCCTCCCCAGAACCCTAAAGGAGGAAATGGCATTGCATCCATTTTACAGATGAGGAAACCAAGGCTCAGGGAGCAGAAGCAGGTCTAGCTAGCGCTGCAAAGGGGCTGAGCTCCTTGCCCTTTGGTTCAGATGGACAGCACACCTCTAGGCGTGACTGCAGTGCCAGCTGCAAAGGCATCAAAGAGTCCCCATGAGGAGAGAAAAACGCCAACGCTACACGCTCAGCCAAGAACCCTCCCAACACGGGTCCTCCTGCCCTGGGTGCTGCAACCTTGGACTGTCATGCTGCCCCCTCCCTGGCCCACGGGCAGCCAAGCTGTGCAGAGGTGGGCATTCGGGTCTGCTCTAAGTTCAGCTTCTCCTGCCTAAGGCTGCAGGTGTCAACTTCTACAGCTTCAGTCCCTTTGCAAGCCTGCAGGCCTAACACGGGACAGGGTGGCCACAGCACGGCCGTGCCATGCCGTGGGAGCTGTCTGGGCAGCCAGCCAGCAGCCCCTGGGAGCTAGTCCTCAAACGCCTGGGCACAGCCTCCTGAAACAGCCCCCACAGCCTCCTTCAGAGCTGCCTGCCGAGGGCCACTGATAAATCTACCCAATCCCTTTTCACTGACAATGCAGACAGGGCCTGGAAACATCCAACCTACGGGTTGAGAATGGGACGCTAGCCCTGCCGACGGGCAGTTTAACATCTCCCAGGGCTGTTGCCCACTCCTGCTCCAGGGCCATCCCTGAGCCTCCTGGGAAACGGGCCAGCATGCCCAGGTGTCCCCTACCTAGAGAAGGAATAAGGACCGAGTACCAGCCAGCCTGGCCCCTCCCTTCTCTTCTCCTGGGGCACTTGAGGAGCAAAGCAAGAGAGGAACCCGAGGGTCTTGGGGGCCGCTCCTTTGGCGTGGGCCACGAAGCCCTCCTGGAAGATTATAGTGCACACACTGGAATACGCGCTGGCACGCAGGCTGAGCACAGGCTGCACCCACGCAGGGACAGGCCCCTCAGGCCAAGCCTTTGGGCCTTCAGTGTCAAAGGTGCTGATGAGCCTGGGAGTTAAACCTAAGACCTGCACGCAGTGTGAGCAAGAGACAAGAGCGAGCAGGCAGGAGGCTGGAGGGAGACTGTCCCCCGTGAATACAGAGCAGCCCTCCTTACCCACACACTGCCCTCAGGCCTGCGCCTCCGCTGAACAGCTTGTGCAGTCTAATTATCTCTAGCACCTCAGTAGTTTTGTCTGTCAAATGGCTAGGACTATTCGACCTCACAAGGACATAATGCATGCACATTATTTAGCACAGGGCCTCCCAAAACATGCTTGCTCTTATTAGCTAGTATTTTAAGCCTGTGAGGTGCAGCTGCGGCCTTGCTTCCTCCTAGAAGTTCTCCCCCATGTCCTCTGGCCCAAAACACTTTCCTTCTCCTCTGGCCCAGAAGCATCCTAACCCCTTACCTGACCTGGGGGTTTCCGGGCTGCCTGGCTGGGCCTCTCCAGCGAACTCTGCGCTATCCCTCTCTGATCCCTGATGGCTCCTGCACACAGCAGGCAGCCCACAGAGAACACAGCCCACGTTCACATCCTGGCTGTGACCCTTCTTGACTGTGTGGGTGTTCAGGTCAGAGACTCTCAGTTTCCTAGAAGGCATGGTTGGCACCTACTCTGTAGGGTTGGTCTAAGCCAGGTGGAATGAGGTGATGGTGCCCACAGCTCTTGCCCGGCTGACGCAGTGGCCTGCCTGCAGACAGAGGCGTGGAACCTGACCTCTAGAAAGCACAGAGTTGCACAGGCCAAGCTGGGTCAGTGGTGGCTTGGCTCAGAATTGAGATGACAAGCGGATGCCCAGATGTGCGACGACATCTGGCAGCCCAGAAAGGGAAGGACTGGGTGGAGGCTTGGTGGGGAAACACGGATGGGGGAAGGAAGGCAGAAACTGCCTGGTGATTTCCAGAGAGGACAGGGACCACAAGTGGGCTGCTTCAGCTCTGGCACGCTTCAGCCACCAGGAAATCAGCCCAGGATGGGGAGGGGGGAGGTGCTGGCAGGAGGGACAGGGACTTCCCCAACCCCTCCCCTGGGCTCTTGGTAAATGGTCATTGTGTTCGGTTTCCGGCAGTGGCCTCCTCTCCTGCCAGGACCCTGGTTTTCCTGCCCTGGCCAGAAGCTTCCCCTTTGATTCTAAATAGAGGCCACAGGCTGGATCTCAGTGCTGAGGCTGGGCGAGGAGAAGCCTTTTCCCAGCCCCCTGGCAGAGGTGGAGCTCAGCTCTGCCTCTCCCCAGGTTCCTCAGGGATGCAGACAGACAGTGAGTGGAGAGAAAGCGGCCCCACCCCGGGAGGAACCTACCCAGCCCCTGTGCGCTCTCTGCCAGGACCCTCCCAGCACACAAAGCGCGAGCCGCTGCCAGGCATGATGAAAGCCAGATGAGCACGGGGCTGGTGGCAGGCTTCCCACTTCAGGGGTCCGTCTCCAGCTGCCAGTGAGGACGAGAGCTCTGGGTGGATGAGGGCTGGGGGAACACTCCTGGTCCAGCCACCTGCCTCACTCAGGAGGAAAGGGTCTCCCAGGCCTGGGGTTCCCCCTGCAAGAGCTCTCCCCCAGGCTGGGCAGAGAGAGGCGCTTTATCCAGGCCCTGTCTAGGAACTGGGCCCTGAAGAGGCTCAAGACCCAGGATGACAATTACAACGCCAGCAATTACAACCAAATGTGGCCTAAAGTGCTGAAGGGGACTCTAAACAGCACACGGGCTGGGGTGAGCAAGTGTGAGCAAGGCTTCACTGCTAAGGCTTTGACCCAGCCAGAGCCCTGACGTGCCCTGAATCCCGAGAACCAGGGATGGCCTCACCCAGGCAGAGCAGGGTGAGGGGCCATCTCTGAGTCCCACTACCTCCGCTGCATGGAGTCAGGTGCACAGCCAGGCAGGAGGCAGGGGGCACTACCGCCCGTGACCCATGGCCCCCTGCCCAGGGCATACGAGAAACAAGAGTCCCAGCCCTCATCTAGTCACCCTGCTGCATCTATGACAGGCACACAGCCCCCTTCTCTGAGTCCTTTCAAGCCCCAACAGATTCAGGGTGCCACTGCTCTTTCTAATCAAGCAGAAACAAGTCATGCCCCAGGCTTGAGAAGCCCTGGTCCCCTCACCACCCGGACACATAGCCCCACATGCTGGAGGCCCGCTGCTCCCCACCACCGTCCCCACCCTCCTCTGGGCAGCCCTGATCTCTCCCTGGTCATCAGACCCATTCTGCCCCAAGGGAGGTGCACTGGAAGGCCCCTGGGGTCCCAATCACCTCTAAGGATTCTAGGATTCTGCCACCCTCCACCACTTGCGCACACCCGCACCGTAAAGCCTAACCGTGCCCTGCAGGCCCTGGGACGGAATTGAGAGGAGCAAAGAACCGAGCTGTGGTCCCTAGATTATCATTCGAGGCGTGCTGGCAGCCCCCGTGCCCGCCGTGCTGGCTTGGCGCTGGAGCAAGGAGGGGGTTTCTGCGAAGGACCCCCATGTGGAGCGGGCCCCCCCAGACCCCAGGCCCGCCCAGCTCTGCGGAGCGTCGGGTCCCCAGACGCCAGCCGGCGCGACCGCGCTCACCCACCTCCAGGCGCGGCAGGTCGGGGTCGAGCTGCGTGAAGCTGTGCAGCACGACGGGGCAGCTGTCGGGCGCGCCCACCTCCAGGCGCACGGCGTCCCACACACTGCGGCTCCGCCGGGAGCCAGGGAACAGCGGCTCAGCGCCGCCCGCAGGCCCGCCCGCCTCGGCCCACATGTGCTGCACCATGGACGGCTCGCACGGCCGGCCGGGCCGCGGAACCCGGGGCGGCGCAGCCGCGGGGCCCGGCCAGCGCGGCGGGGGCGGCGGCGCGGCCCGCGCGGCTCGGTGCTGCCCGCGTTCTGCGCCCGCGGCCGGGCCCGGCTGAGGTCAGGCCGGGGGCGGGGCCGGGAGTGCCGAGGGGCGGGGCGGCTCGGGGGCGGGGCCGGGGCGAGGGCAGGGCCAGAGCGGCCGAGGGGCGTGTGCGCGCGCGCGCGCGCGCCTGCCGCTGTCAGGCCGGGGGCGGGGCCGAGAGCGCGGGTGGCGGGGCCCGGGTGGCAGAGGGTCGTCCCGCCGGGTGCGCTGCGGTCCCGAGTGGCGGGCGTCGCGCTGGTGGCGTGTGCGCACTGTGTAGGTGTGCGGTGTGGGTGTGCTGATGTGCGGAGTAAACTCCCCCGAACTCCACTTAAGCCTCTCCCCAGCTCTGGGCCCTTCCACAAGTTGCTTAACCTCTCTGAGCCTCAGTTTCTTCATCGGGAAAAGCGGGTAATGAAAATGACTTCCTCAAAGAGCTGAGGGGAGGACCTGGGTAACTGACGCAAAGCCCTGGGCGAGCCTGCGGGGCTGCGTGCGGGGCGGCGGAGGCCCCACGTTTGCGGGGAGGCCCAGGCTGTTGGGGACGGGAGAGAACCAGACGGCGGGTCGCCGGCGTGGGGCCCACAGACATTCGAGCAGGGAGGGGTCTAGAGTGACAAGCTGGGCAGGGCAGGGGTCTCAGGGCAGCAGTCAGGCTGGCAGCGAGGCTGCTGCGCCCAGGCGGGAGCGGGGGGAAGGAACTCTCTCCAGAAGCCGCTGCGCACGGAGGGCGGAGCCTGGAGGTTCACTGCAGGGTCGGGAGAAAGGATGAAGGAAGGACGGGCCCTTCCACGCGTCTGACCCACCGCGGAGGCCTGCCCTGGCCTCGGAGGCTGGAGATCGCCGGCAGCAGCCCTGGCAATGCCACCAACGTCCCCGGGTCTGGTCTCATACCATGGGGCCTCAGTTTCCCCACCTGTAAACAGAGGGCAGGGGCCGACCACACACTCCACAAGTGTATCTTGCGCTCCTGCGGCGGCCAAGCCTCAGACACCGTGCGGGTGCTTCTGCCTAACCGAGAAGCGAGGAAGCCTGGGTGCAGGGCATGCCTGTAGAACCAGACCCCCCCACAGGCACACGACCAAAGACCCGCCTTCACAAAAGCCATAGACCTTACTGCTGGGTGTGGTACACATTTTTTCATTTAGCTTCTCTGAATTTTCTAATTTTTCTAAAATCAATATTTTTAGAATTAGGTTATATGTAACCAATGCTGTTCTTGTTTTTTTTTTTGTTTTTTTTTTTAAAGCAATATGGGTAGATACGGTTTGGGGTGGTGATCCCTTCAGGCTGTTTGGGAAGCCTCCAAGGTCTGCCACCAGGGAGGGTGGGGTGGGTGGGGCACCTTTAGAGGAAGGAGGTCCCCACAGGGCCACGAAGGGGTGACCTGGACACTGCCCTCTGGCTCTAAGCTTCTCCCCCCATCCAGGGGCCAAGCTCTCAGAGCCTCCAGGAATTCAGAATCCAGCACCACCCTGTCTCCCACTGGACTTTATCTCCTTTCTCTGCTATCTCGTCCTCAGAGAGATGGGCCGGGAGCAAGCTTTACAGCAGGAGGAGGCCCATGGAGGGCAAGTGGGTCATGAGAACACAGAGGAGTCACCACCTCTCTGACCTTGATGGTCCTCAGTGCTGGGGTGGTGGTGGGTGGGGCCCCAGGATGCTGGAGAGGTGAAGAGTGCGTTTATCACACTGCACCCCCAGATACAGCAGGCCAGGCTGCCTCCCACCCCACTACCTGGATAGCAGCTACATGGCAGGGGGTCCCCGTCATTTACTTAACCAGTCCCTCTGGTTGGTGTCTGTCTGCTTTTACAGAGTTCCCCTTCCTGCCTGTTCACCCTGCTTTGGGGCTTCCCTCGAGGCTCCTGGCAAGCCTGCACACCCCTCGCGCACACACACACACACACAGACACACCCCCTAGTTCCCAGGGAAGCCGAGCCCTACCCCTTTCTTACTCTAGGGCCCCCTCCCTTCCCCCTAGGCCATACAGGTGTCTAAGGCACAGTTTTCTCCTTGCTAATGAGACAGCACAGGTAAAGCACCCTGCACAGGTCGCAGTGCTTGGCACCCCCAGATCAGGTGGGTCTGAGGCTCTGCTCACACTCTCAGCATCAGGGGTTGAGATCCACCGGACACCTCATGTGCCCTCTCTAGAAATCCTGCCCCCAAGCTATGGGGAGAACCCTTAGTCAGGGTAAGGCCACCCCAGGAAATGAGGACAACACAAGTCACTTAATGGAAGAACACAGAGCCACTCACAAAGTGTTCTCACCAAAACCCAAACCTAAATCCAACCAGGCCTCTGCAGGTAATCACCACCTGGGGGAATACCAGGGCACAGGGGAATATGTTCAACACACCACGAGGACGTGACCCACAAATTCCAGGCTGTGGGAGCCTCTCCTCCACAGGACAAACCACCTGGTTTCTCCAACAGGTACATCTCAGGGGGAAAACTAAAGGGGAAGCTGTAGCTTAAAAGAAGGGTAAGAGACATCAACCAAATGCAATGTGTGGATTTTACATGATGATTTGAACAAGGCAACTGTTTAAAAAAATAACTATGAGTCACTTGAGATTATTTGAATACTACTGGATATTTGATAATGTTAGACATAATTTTTTAGGTGTGATAATGGTGTTGTCATTACTATTAGAATTACATATTGCCTATTTGTGGACAGAACAATGTGCCTGGATTTGTGTAAACATCATCCCCCGTGGAGGCTGGGAAGTGGGGCAGTAAGAGGTGAAATGAGAGTGGCCTCCGCTGATGATCCTTAAAGCTGGGGGTCTTTACGCCATTTTCTCTATTTTTGTGTCTATTTAGAATTATCCATAATAAAAGTTATAAGAAGAAAAGGGACACAACACAGTTTAAGTAAGACTCATTCTCTGATGCCCCTGAGGATGCCAGCAGCCCTTGAGGGAAGGCAGTGACACCTGGTCAGGTTTACCATTTCCCTGTTCTGTGCTTACCTGGCACCCTTACAACAAAAGGGGCTGGGGGCTCCACTCTGGGGGCTGAGGCAGTGGGCTGCTGGGAAACCCAGTTCCGATGCCCAGACAGGGGTGTGAGAGGAGGCTGGGGCAGCTCCCGTGACCTCGGGTGAGTCTGAAGCTCAAGGCTAATGATAACCCTGCGCTTAGCGCTTGGAAGGTCTGCTGGGACGTACAGGAATCCCGGAGCACAAAGCAACCCCAGGAAGTGGGGGGTTATTATGACTCGTGTCTCTCCCTTGCTCCCTCCTCCTGTCCCCGGCACCCCCACCCTGCCCCCTGCCCCCTGCCCCGGCCCTCCCGGGGTCCTAACCTTCCCCTGGGAAGTGCGTCTGCCCTTCCTCGGCGGCTACAAGAGCGCCCAGGAACAAGTGTCCAGACCTCTGGGAAGCCGGGATGTTGCTCACAGAGGAACTCTAAAAGGCCGGCTGTGAACTGACAGCTGGAAGCCAAATCCAGCCCACACGTGTGTTTTGTTTGGCTTGCAAAGTGTTTTCAAATTTTTGAGCCAACAGGAAAAGGTTAGGTGATTTCATATAAAAATCCACATTTCCGGCTTCTCCTGTAACTCTGGATGACCTGACCACACTGGGTCTGCGTTCCCGCGTGCCACCAGGGCTGGGTGGGAGCTGACCGGCAGCTGTCCCCTTTAGCTGGGGCACGTGCTCCGGTTTGCCACAGATCCCCTGGGCCCCTTACATCACTCCTGAGCCCCCCGAGCAGCCATCTGCGGTGTAAGGAAAGGGATGCTCAGGTCAAATCTCTGTGGTCGCTTTTCTCCCTGCCCCCACACCATCACTGGTCCCCAGATACACAGCAACTTCCTGCAACCCGCTGACAAGCCAGGGCCCTTGTACCAGCACTGCTGCCGGCCTCCAGCGCCTCAAGCCTTCCCTTCCCTGGGCCTTTGTTTGTGGTGTCCCTTTGGCCTGGCCAGCGCTTTCCCCTTCCACCCACCCCTTCCCAAGTACATGACAGGAGGTTCATAAATGTCGCCCCAGTGGACGTCCGAATAAGGACCCAGGCCTGCCTTTGCACAGTGTCCCAGGGAACGGGCTTTGTACTCGGCATGCAGTTCTGGGGATGGCCAGGCACACAGCAGCTCAGAGCAAGAACTGGCCACAAAGCGACATCTGGGTGACCATAGACCTGGGCCCTCACCTCATCCAGCCTGGGCTCGGCCAGGGCCGGAAGGAACAACAGCCAAGCATTCAGACTCAGGTCAGCCCTGATAGAAAACCTCTCGCCTTGTGCTGGGCAGGTGGAGGTTACCCCATATGTCTGCTGTGATCCGTGTTTAGAGCCTGGGAGGACATGAAGAGGGTGTGGCCTGGCCATGCTCCTGGGTCATTTCCCGACACTGACATCACCATTCCTAGCCTGCCTAGATCCTGGAGTGTCCCTCTGTGGGCAGGTGAGCACACACCTTGGCAGGAGGTGACGCACCTGGACCAAGTATGGGAGTTCCCAGCACAATGGGCGGGCCCAGCTGAGCCCCACCTCCTCTGCCGCTGGGTTCCTGGGACCTTCCAGTAGCTTCTTTCTCCTCCTCCTGGCAAGATGAGGTGTGGGGGTGGTCCTCACGGGCTGGAGGCTGAACTCAGAGCTGGCCGGGAGGCAAGAAATGAAGCATCACAATCTCCAGACCCTGCTGGAGGTGACATCATCATCTCCCCAAACCTCTGACCTCACAGGGCGTTACTGTCCCAGGGTAACCAGAACTAGAGATGCCGATGCCTGCAGCAGTGGAAACGCCCTGGCCAGGGACGCACAGGTCTCCCATCAGCCCAGTTCTCACCGTGGGCCTCGCTGTCCTCCCCTGGACACGGGCACTCACACCCAACTCAAGCCCTCGGGATGCCAAGGGGGAGGCGCACAGAGGAGCAAATGTCGCTGTGATAAATGCCATCCACAGAGGGGAACTGGGGCCACTCTGACAACCGTCCCCCACTCCAAGGAGTGACTGCCACCCCAGAGGGCCACCAATTCCATGCATGACAACCTGAGGTAGAGGGACGCAGAGGAGAGGGGAAGAGAGGGGGACACGCAAACAGACAAATGGAGACTGAGCCTTGAAACTGACCCGGAATGGAGAGGCTACCAGTGAGGGCGTGTGGGAAAGGAGCTGGCACAGACAGGGCGAGGCCCCCAGCCCCAGAGCCCACGCCGAGGCTCAGAGGGTGAGGGAGTGCTGGGCACGTGTGGCCGAGGAAGGGACCAATGGCCTGGCAGGTCCCCAAGCCCGGGGGCCCTGATCAGGAGGCAGGCACATCTGTCCCACAGCTGTGCTAGCACGCTCTCCCCATTCACCCCCTTCCCTGGAGGGTGGTCAGCCGCCAGCCCCCAGCTCCTCTGAAACGCTCAGCCACGTGCCCGCTGGAAAGCAGCACAGCACAGGGAGACCCCGGGTGACCCAGCCCTGAGGGGCTGTGCCTTCCTATAGGTCTGGGAAACCCCCTCTTGAGATCTAGAGCCCAGCTTTGGTTTGTGTCTTCCCGGCCTCAGTTTCTCCATCAGTACAATGAGGACAACAGTGACAATAATACCACCAGGCTGTCAGGGTGCTGGGAGAGCAGACCATAAAGCAACACACAAAAGCCCTTGGGAATCCAAGAAGCACCCTACGAATGCGGCCGCTGTGACACGCAGAGCCACCACGCACCAACCCACTGGGGCTGGGGGCAGGCGGAGAGGCCAGCCCGAGTGGGCACCCAGGGGCGCCATCCCCCGGGAGATCCCGGCCTCTCCTCTCACTCCCGGGACGACGGAGGTTCCCATGTGGCCCCCAGCCAAACTCCCTCAACCAGTCCTGACAGGAAGGAGGGGAGGGAGTTCAAGGAAACCAGCTCCCGAGCCTGGGGCCCTGGTAGTGACCCACCCAGCCTCTCCCCGGCAGAGGCACCGACTGCCCTGGAAACTTACCTCGGCGGTGGGTGCTGGCAGAGGTGCCGGCCAGGGTGGCGGGCTTCGGAGAGAGGAGCGGCGGGCAACGGCCCACCGCCTGGCAGTCACCACGGAGACACAGGCAAAGAACACCGAGACCTTCCTCCCCCTGGGCACCACAGGACTGACACCGGCCTGGCCTGCTTCCCGGGCCATCGTGGGGCAGGAGCCCGGCGGGGAGTGGGCTCTGCGAGAGGCCCTCTGCCAGTGTGCCTGTCACCTGCCTGCCCTAATGGAGTCGAGCACCTGAGTGCCTAGGCCTGGTGTCACCTGCGTGGCTGTCATACCTACTCCTGTGACAGGCAGGGCCAGGAATTCCCACATGCACCAGGCCATGGGCCGGCCAAGAACGAGCGCAGGGCTCTGTCCCGAGCTGGCCCAGAAGCTCTAGCTGGACCTGCGCCTCTTGGGTGGGCCCAGCTCGCTCCCCTGCCACCCCAAGGCCCCATCTCCCTTCCCCTGCCTTGGGGGCCTAGAAATCACCTCACAGAGCCAAAAGGTGAGCAAGTGCAAGTAACCGAGATCAAAACAGGGCTCGCCCGATAGAGCCGGCTGCGGCTGTGGGAGGAGGGCAGGAGACCCCGCCCTCATCCTGGAAGCCTTCCCTGCCCACTGGACCTCAGGGTGCCTCTATCCCTGGCACCCAGGCACAGGACTTCGTTTTAAACCAGCGGGTCTGACTGAGGGCTGCTGACTTTATCTCACCGTGCAGAGTGGTCAAGAATATAATACCGTCACCACCACCGTTCCCATCATTTCAGAAAAGACATCACCAAAACTAGGAGGGGCTGCCATCGGAAAGGGCAGTCCCGAAATGAGTATGTTTCCTTTATGGATAACTTACTACCTCGTCCCTGTTTTTCTCATTTTGCTGCAAACCAGACATTGGAAGCCATCAAACAAGCACAACACAGCCATTGACAAATGGGGAAACTGAGGCCCACAGAGAGCAGGACTGGCCCAAGATCTCTCAGGGAGAACCCAGGACGTGTGTCTGTGCCTGTTCTGCAGAGCCCACAGATGCTCCTTCCCACACATTCAGAGCCCCGGTCCCAAAGTCCAGCCATCCCAGGGTAGAGTCAGAGGCCAACAGGCCCGGCCACTTCCCCACCTCCTGGGAGCCTGGCTGCGGGCGGAGGGCCCCAGGCTGGGCGCACAGAATAGAGGCAGGGAGGACGGGGTGGGCAGGGGCTCCTGAGGGCCCCCGCAGGCACACCAGGCCCTGGGCCCAGCATCCCGCCAGCACCTCACTCCCTCGCCTGCTCCTCCGAGCATTTCACATCCTGTTCCGGTGGCTTTGTGGGTCGCAGGGGACCCAGCTGCGCAGGCGGTTCAGAGCCTGGGAGCAGAGAGCTGGTTCCTGTCCCCACGTGCTGCTGCCTCCCTGTGGGACCTGAAGGCTCCTCTTCTCCCCGGGCCTGTTTCCTGACGTGCTATGGGGGGATGGGAAAGGTGGGGAGGATACACGGGTTTCCAAACTCAAATTCAAACTCTTGGCCCCTCCCCTCCCCTCTGCTAGCCAGCCTCACCCAGAGCTCTTGACCTTCAACCTGCACCCAGTGGCTCCCACAGGAATATCTCTTTCACAGAAGAAAGGATTTCAGAGATACCCTCAGGGTGGGGGTTCTCTGGAGCTGTGGGTGGGTGCTGGGCGTGGGGTCAGGCCCAGGAGGGCAGACATCAGGGAAACAGCGGGAGCGTTTCAGGGGGGCCCCTGCAGCAGTGCCCTTCCTGCCTGCCTGTACCCACTCTTGTCCCCGCAGCCAGGGCAAGTCTCCCCTCCACTAAAATCCCTCCGACAGTCTCAGCCCCACACAGAAGAACATCCAAGTCCCCTCTAACTCCAGCCTTGGGCCTCAACCTCCACCTCCACTGCACAGAGGCCTCTGGACCTGGGGCCTCCAAGTGAGTAACCCCTGCTGGGAGCCATGGCCTTCCCCCACGTCCTTGGCACTCAGCACTTGGCACCCTCCCCACCCCCTGACTTCTCTGGCTACTTTGTTAATGCAGCGACACCATCCCTGACTATCCCTGCCACCAGCCATCCCATCCCCCTTCCTCTTCCACTTGGCACACTTCCTGCTTGTGCCAGGCTCTGAGGCCCCTGTCCCCTGCAAAGCCAGACATCATCTCTGGCCTCTTGTACACAGTGACACTCAACCCTGACCTTCAAGAAACAGCAGAGCCAACCAGGCTGTGAATCAGCCTGCCCAGGATTTAAATCCTGACTTCCATGTACTCTGAAACCCTGGGCCAGTGACTTAGCAACTGGTGCCTCAGTTCCCTTATCTGTAAAATGGGCACAAGGGTGGAGGATTCTACAAGAACTCAGAATGGGACTGGCTCATGGCCGCACTTGGCAGACACTCACTGATTATCTCCCACGGCCACTAGAGTTGGCAAAGGGTTGCATGCCTGTCCCAGTGCCTGGCGCATAACAGACATTCGATAAATGTTGGTGGATACTGTCCTTGTGCCAGGTGTACTGTACCGTGGCTCCATACCTGAGAAAAAGCTCCAGATGGCACTCTGAGCCTGGCACTCAGAGTGTGGCCTCATAACTGGATCTCAGTAGATGACTCGGAAATGTTTGTTGATGTGAGAGCAAACACAAGAAAGGGTGCCACAAGGCAACCCTGGGCCAGGGAGAGGGCAGCGGGGAGGCTTGGCAGGCATGTCCAGGCTCAGTCCACTCTCTCCCTGAGGCCGGGCCTGGGCCCCACTGTCTGGGTCCTCAGTCTTGTGGGGAGACAAGCCCTGTGCAGACAGGCAGGATCTGGGTGAGACGGGCTGCAGGGGTTAGGTAGGGATGAAGGAGGGAGGGATCCCTGGGGTGCTTGGGCCATCCCTAATCTTGGTCTCTCACCCTGCATTGCCAACCGCCCAGCCACGTGACCACGGGCATTGCTTGGCGCGGTTTGGCTGCTGCTGCAGGTTTAGCAGGGAGCTCTCCAGACGAAACGGGGAGGTGGGGAGGGCCTTCCCTGAGCCTTGGTTTCCTTGTCTGCCAGTTGACTTTTCCACCCAGCCCTGTGGGATCAGTGGGACAGGAAAGGGATCAGTGGGACAGGAAAAGTGTTTCCTACAGTGTGAACATCGCGGGGTGGGCGTTTAACCTTCACGGGGGTGGTGGGGCTGCCCTGTTAGGTGTGTTTGTGCGTTAATGCCTTTGATTGGACAAGCGTCCTGTGCAGGGCGTCACAGTGCAAGGCATGCTTCCTGTGCTGCTGCCAGACACCTCCACCCCGACACAGCTTCCCAAGCCTGTCACCCCCACACACCCCCCCGTGCCCAGCTCAGCCTCCAGCGCAGGTAGGTCAGCCTAGCCTCGGGGCCCAATCCTGGGGCGACTCCTTTCCCAGCTAGGCAGGGCCGCCTGGGAGCAGCAGGCACTGAGCTCCCTGGGAAGGGCCCTGAGGGACTGAGTCACAGTCAGAAGGCAGGAGCAAGGCCAGCTGCCGCTCAGAAATATGGGAGCCCCGAGGAGGCAGGGCCAGCGGGAGGGGAGGAGCAGGGTGCATCCACCCATCCTCCCACCCACGTGGTCCCTGCCACCCGCCGCCCCTAGTGGGGGAGAGCAGGGCCTTTGTTCCCTGCTGGCCTGGTGTGGCCACATGATGTACCACATCACTGTCACTGCCTGGAACGAAGACCAGGGCTCCGGGGGCTGGGCATGACGGCAGTCGGGGAGCTCCACCTGCCACCAACCTCCCCCACCCACCCCACTGCCCACCCTGGCTGCCGCAGGGGCTGGGCCTACCGAGGACCAGAAACAGCACAACCATTTCCTATGCACCTCCTGTGCACGAGGCTCACACAGCCCCGACCCCATACTTCTCCCAGGACACCAGGTCATGTGACCGGACAACGGTTCCACAGTGCTCTGCCCACCACACCAGGTGGCCTGGGATAACACACCTGGCCAGCGATACACAAGCCCAGACTCGCAAAACGCAACTCGGGCATGCATGCAAGCGCAGGTGCGAACACACGCCCCCTGGGCCAGACGCAAGCCCTTTGGCGGAGGAAGGTGTTCCTCGGGGAGCTTGCTGTGTCCCACTTCTGGGGCGGGGGCTATCACCCGCTCTAGGTGGTGGCAGGCCCTGGCTGGGCGTGAGGCCCATTGTTTATAAACAACCTGTGGCTGTCGCTAGGACCTGTGACTCAGAGCTAGAGTGGTGACTCCTCTGGAAGCTGTTTACTAGGCACAACATCCTGTCCAGGAAGCAGACAGGAGAGGCTGTGGCCCGGCTTTTGCTCCTCTTTCCTGCTGCTGACCTGACTGGGATCCTGCTGGGGGGATGGCCCAGCTCTCCTCCCATTGTTTCTGGGAACCTGAGCCCCATCATCAAGTCACTCAACACACATTCATGGCCGGCTCTGCCGGGTGGGGATGGCGCTGTAGCCATGCCTGAGACAGCCACGCCCTGGAGCCTGGACAAGGGCGCAGGTCTGGGTCCGTGGTGTATCTGTGCCTGGCGTCCCCTCCCTCCCTGGCTCTGACGAGGAGACTCCCAGGGACTGGGGCCCTGTAAACACCCTGCAGCCCAAAGGCGATGCTTGCCCACATTTAGAAGCCTGGGAGGCAGGACAGCTCCTAATGCCCCTTCATCCCGCAGGGCCCAGGCTGGCCCTACCTTCAGCACCCCTCAGTGGGCACAAAGCACTTTCCCATGCAGCACCTGCCAGACAGATGAAGCCACAGTTATTATCTCTGTTGCAAAACAGAAAATCAAGGCTCAGGGAGGGCAAACTTGCCTGAGGTCACACAGCGTGTCAGTGCCAAGGCCAAGTGTACGCCCAGGCCTACCTGGCCCACAGGGCTGCTTGCTTTTCTCTGCTCTGTGCCAGGTTAACGATCACAAGATTTGTTCTTGGCAGCACAGGCAGACTTGAGGCTGCCAGGTCCACATCACCAGGGTGAGTAGTCTGTCCCCTGAATGAGACCCAGGCTGGGGATCCCGACTTGCATTTCCCTGATCACTGCTGTCCCCAACCCGGTGCCTAAACTGGAGTCAACAACCCCCCAACATTTCCACTATGCACTGATGTGCCAGTGTGGGTATTACTTCATCCGTACGATGTGAGAGGCAGGTTTCGCAGGTGAGCTTGGGGACAGAAGTTTGAAGATGGCACAAAAATCACGAAAGCCACACAGCAGAGCAGGGCTTCCAACGCTGTCTGGCTTTGGGGCTGCTGCTCCCAGCTGTTCCTTCCTGAAAACTCCCAGCTTGTCACAGAATCAATGGTGATTTTATCACTGTGGTGCCCTTCTAAGGCCAGGGCAAGTACCTCAGTGGCCCCGGTTTCACAGGAGGGCCGATGGGGGTGGGCAGAGACTCAGAGTGAGGCCTGTTCCCCTGCTCTAGGCTGGGGAGACCCAGGGACCTGCAGGATGCACCTGCCGAGGTGGGTGGAAGGTGGGCCGGGGTTGGGAAAGAAAGGCAAAGAGGGCTGAGCTTATTTTGGCAGATGAGGCTTGGCCCCACCCCAGGCAGCACAGTAACTCAGCGGGGGCTGATTCACCCACCGCAGGGCTCCCCTGCACTGGCTGCCTGCCTGCCGGCCCCTTTCACCGGCCCACTGAGTCATGCAGGTTGCCAAGAAGCTGAGGATCTGAGAATCCAGGCCCCGCCCAGCCGCCCCTGCTGGCTGAGAGCCCAGCAGGATCCAGCACTGCCAAGGGCCCGGCTCCCCTCCCACTGCAGCAGGAGACAGCTCCTCCCCTGCCGGCCTGCCCCCAGGTCCGGCTCCACAGGGAGCCCAACATCCAACGGCAGGATCAGAGCAGCAGCTGTGGGCTTAGGGCTGGAGTCTGGGGCCAAAGCCGGGCCTGTCCCTTTCTGGCGGGTGAAGCCGAGCAGGATCCTTTTCCTTGCTGAGCCTGGGTCCTGGCTCATAAACGAAGACGATCTCTGCCGCAGAAAGACCACGTGGGAAAGTGAAATATTGATGGGAAGAACTGGCGCAAGCCACATGTTCAAAAACGGTATCTCAAGGTAGACTAGGACTCTGTGGGGAAGAATCGGTGGTTCTCGGTTTTAATTCAGGGCTGGCTGATAGTTTTGTAAAATACAACCAAAATGTCGCAGCAATGTCAAATTGCTACAGAGGTTGCTGAGCACCGTCTCTAACTAAGCAGGCGAGGATCAGTAACAGAGTTGGCAGCCTGTCCTGGCTGCAGGCCACACAGGGGCCCCAGGACACGACCACGGCGTTCACACAGCCAGCCCACACGAAATCACTGAGCACTTACTAGGTGCCAGGCACTGTTCAGGTACCCGAGATATACCGGGGACAAAACAGACAAAAAACCACCTCTGGTCTTGGGGCTTACTAGGTAAAATAGTGTTTGAAGGTGAAAATGATGTAGAAGGAAAAGAACAGTAAGGGAGTACCAGGTGTGCTGGGGTGGGAGGTGCTGCAATTGCAAACAGGCCAGGTGAGCTGAGGGGACAGCCCAGGTAATGACCCAAAGGAGGGACACTGAAACACTCTCCGTTTCATGCCCCGCCACGGGCTTTACGCTCCAGGGGAGCAGCCACGCTGTCCTGCTCACCCTTCCGTACCCAAGCGCCGGGAGGATGCCGGGCCCATTGTGAGTCTTCGCAGCTGCTAACAGGTAAATGGGTGGACACGCCACTCATGTATACACACATGTGCACGCAAACACAGTGCCACACGAGCAGAAAGAGCGTGGGCATTCTAACCCAGGCGTCCCTTCCCTCTTTGTAAAGTCGGAAGGAGAGGGGAGTTGGAACATAAGCTCCTTGAGAGCAGGGACTCTGTTCCCTGACAGATCGGGCCCAGAAGAGCACCAGGCACGCAGTGGGTGCCCCAAACATACCTGCACGAACAAGTGGACTCAATCGTCCAGACTGTTCCTGCAGCTTCCAAGTTTCTGGACTCAGATGTTTAGAGTTCCCTGTGGGGAGATGACCAGGAAAGCTTCCTGGAGGAGGTGGAGAAGCGGGGAGGAGCGGGAGGGGTGGCTGTGTCTGCTCACCTGGCTCCCACTAGCGCTTTCCTGAGTGCGGAGGCGGCGGCAAGCCCGGGCGGGGAGCGGCAGGAAGGAGGCAGCCAGGCTTTCTGGGAAGCAGGGCCCAGAGGTTCCCAGAAGCCATCCTGCCCCGGGACTGCGGAGGGGGAGGTGGGCAGCCAGGTTGGCTTTGGTTCAACCGAGGGGACTTTCTCCTTCCTAAACTTCTGGCCCAGGAACAGTCTTGGGGAACGGGTCTCTCTCCTCAGGTAACAGAGGCTGCTCTGGTGCAGGCAGCGAAGCCCCTCCCAAGGCACAGCCAGGCCTGGTGAGGCTGGGGGATGGCGACTGAGCCCACAGTCAGGCCCCTGTGCCCAGCAGGCCCTGGTCACCCGATACTCTGGGCCAGGGGAATCAGGACAAACGGGCCCTTGTGATGTGGAAGGCTGCCTGTCGTGCCAGGGACACAGTGTGCTCGGTGCTGCCACCGGCCTGCTGCCTGCCTGAGGAGGCTGACGGCGTGGGCAGTGGGGCTGCCCTTTCAGAGGGACCTCCTGAGTGGCCCTGGCCTCTGAGAGGGGACAGGGCTCCAGCTGGCTGTTGGGAGGCGGCGGGGCTGGTACCCTCTGCCCTCTTTCCCACAGTCCTTTTACCGCAACGAAGTTCTCCCAGACTGGGGCAGTGTTGGGCACAATGCCTTGGGACTCCAGGACCCTGGGGCCCAGTGACACTGCCTTGTCTGATCCTCTTGCCACCCATTGTCCCAGTCAACCCCTGGACTTTGCCCCTTCCTTGGTTTCTCCTTCAGAAACAAGGCTCAAGGGCCTCTCCTCTCTGCCTCCAGCTGCTCACACCTGGGATGCCCGACAAAGGGACAGCAAGGCAGCAGGTGTCCTCCCCTGCCCGGGCACCCTCCAAGAGCTGCCAGGTCTCCATGCCACTGTCAGGCAATAGAGCAACTGGGTGTGCCGGGCAGCGTGCTGAGCACCGGGCAGCCACCGCAAGCCTGTGAGCGGGCACAGCGGTCTACCCAGCAACAGACGAGAAAACTGACACCCTGAGGTCGAGAGCCGGACCCTGGACACTCAGGGCTCCTGGTGGTCAAGGCTCGGGCCTGGTGCTTTGAAAAGACAAGATGCAAACATACTCACACATACCTTGTGACAATGTGCTCTCCCTCTCCCACGTACCAGTCACATGTCCCCACACGCAGCGACATGCATCCCTTCACATATGTCCTCACTTAGCCAAATTCAGGCTTGTCACACCCACTGGCACAGAAGGTCACCCAAAAGCAGAGAGATGCTCCCAAGACACACACACACAAGCATGTACGCACACACAATACCAAATCACAGGACAGCAGACAGCCCCACCCCTGCAGGCCCAAGGCCCGCATGTATGCCCTGTACCCTACGCATGTATGCCCTACACCCTACGTCTGCCAGACAATAAGGGCCACCCAGCGCCACAGACCCGGTGAGTGCACTCCCTCAGGGCCAGTGTGCCTGGTGCTGGCAGGGCTGTAAGGAGGGGAGGAGGTGGCACGTGCTCCGGGCAGGGATTTCCTGGCCCCAGCGGCTGGGAAGGAAACTCCACTTGGAATCTAGAAGAATTGCAAGTGTCCGCTGCCAGGGCCCAGGGGGCCAGGGAGACGGTGCTGCCAGCTCAGCCTTCCACACTGGCACTACCTGCTTGCCCCCAGCCCCAGCACCCCACCGTCAAGGGCCTGGAGACTGGCCTCAGGGAGGAGGGGGCCCAGGTGGGGCTCCCATATGGCCCAGGCAATTTACTCAGTTTCTCTCCCCATCTGGAAAAACTTGTGCCTTCAACTCAGGGCCCACAAGTGTTTGCCCGACCCCCACCCCTGCCTGCAGTGCAGGTCCCCAAGGGCAGTCCTGGCGGGTGGGCCATCCAGCCGTCTGCCTTCCATGGAGGAAAAGGAGGAAAACCGACATTGCCTGCCACCTGCGGAGGGCCTGTTGTGTGGTACCAGAGGCTTTAGACACACAGAGACACACCTCTGCGTCCCTAAGTTCACCCACCAGGCCAGGGAGGCACAGAGCAGTATAGAGGAGCTAAGGAACCTTCCAGCCTGGCCCCCCACCTGGCCCCCAGGCTTCTTTCTCCCCTTTGACCTCTAGGCAAGCAGCCCTGACCTCGGCACTGCAGTTCTTGGTGATCATCAAGGCAGATGATCAAGCTAATCAGGTGTGCAATCAGCTCACGACATGGTCCCCCTCCCTCCAGCCACAGCCCAGCAGCAGCAGGGTGGGACCAAGAATCCCTTTGAACGGGCTCCTTTCAGGCTGGGGCAGCCCCAAGCGCTTAAATACCCTCCGCCCACACCCACATTCTCACCCTCCCAGTTTTGAATTGACATTTACAGGGTGTCTGTCCCAGAAGGGACAGACACCTGGGGTCCAGGTGAAGTCCCAAGAGGGATGGGGTGGGAGAGGTGGGGAAGTTCCTGGACTCAGGGCCACCCACTAGGCCAAGGGTCCTTTCTCTCAGCTGGACAGGCCCCCTCCCCTCCCCCTGCACCTGGTACACAAAGGTCAGATGGGCACACCTGGAATGGCAGGCGGTGTCAGAGAAGAGGCCTGGTGTCCTCCCCAGGGGAACCGATTTCGGATCCCCACCCAGAAAGGACAGAGCCAGGGTGCCCTCCAGCCAGGGGTGGACCCTGGTCCCCTCCAATCCTGCCTGAGAGGGCTGAGCAGCCTCATTTGGCCAGTTGTGCACCCACCCGGCAGGGAGAAGAGGCCACAGCAGTGCAGAAGGTGGGGGTGGGGGCAGGGGCAGGCTTTGCTCCGCACCTTTGTTCCCCTTTTCTTCACCTAGTCTGGTGGTGTCCAGCGTGAACTCGGGCAGCTGCTGTAGGGCCCGTGCCTGTCTGTGCCCCTCGCCCCTTCACTAGCACCACTGCTGGCCCTAGCTCCTCGCTGCCCACGCCCAGCTCCACTGGGTTGGTGGGCAGAGTCCCGGGGGGCCACTGGAACTACTGAGCTGCCTGCAAATTGAAGCCGGCGCCTGGCACAGGGCAGGGGGTGCTGAGAGAGCCTCTCCCAACTCTGGGGGTGGGCACAGCCTTTCCTCATTTGACAAGGTGGGGCAAGGGAGGCTGTGGGGGGAGTGAAGTTATGGTTCAAGGTCACAGTGAGCAAATCATTGTGGTCAGACTAGAATCCTGGCTCCCTAGGGGCACCGGGAAACCCCTGGGGGGTGATCACCAATAGTCCCACCCCTCACTGCCATCCCCAGAGAGAACACCTGACGGCAGCTGGGCTTCACACCCTTCCTGCCCCAAAGTCCAACCTGTGGGGCAGTCTGGCCCGTACCTGCCCTCCCTCCTCCATCCTGCTGCGTGGCCCTTTCCTGGGGTCAGGGGCTCCCTCACCTCACTCCCTCCAGGCCAGACAACCCTCCTCTGTGTCCTCAGCACCCCTCCCCTGTGTCCTGGGGTGCAGTGGGGGCGCCTACAAACTAAAGCAGGCCCGAAGGGAGCCCTGAGGGCAGGATTTCCTCACATCCTCACGGCACCTGGGGCAGGCAGCTGGCTCAGAGGGGTTTTGTGCACATTCTGGGACACCCAGTAATAAGCACCGTGCTGGAACTCAAACCTAGGTGTCCTGCTCCAGAGCCAGTGCACTTAACTGATGCCACTTCTCTCACCTGAAGTCGGGAGATGGATGCAGTGGGTGGAGGGGCCGGGCAGCAGCTGGCCTGTTCCTGGCCCCCTCACCCTCCTGCCCAAAGGCCCCAGGAGGACACATAATTCACAGGGCAATGTTTATGCATTGAATGGTGAACACACAGGCAGAGGGGTAGATGGGTCACAGATGGGGACACTGAGGCCAGTGAGAAGGGACATGCTAAGGTCACACAGCTAGTAGGTATCCAAGTTGGCCCAGAGCCACAGTCCTGCTGCAGGGGCTCTACCCACCCCAGCCACACCTTGGTCCAGGCCCAGGGAGCCCATGGTTGCAGGGGGAAGGGGGGCAGAGCACAGGCCCCATGCCTGCCCCCAACCCCAGCTGGCACTGGGCCCCACTGTGCCTTCGACCCTACGTCTTGTGACATTCTGCCACTGTGAACTCCCACTCAGGTATCCAGGAAGTGGCCTCTGTTGCTAGGGGCCTGGCCTGATGCCAGGTGGCTGGCAGGGTGGGGTGAGGCAGGGGGAAGTGGACGGGGCTTCCCTCAGGAAGGATCCAGGGGGTGGGGGCTGCTGGGTCCTGTCTCGGGCTGGGGGTGGACCCACATGAGGAGAACCGAAGCAAGCTCAGCAGCTCAGGCCCATTGCTCTCCCTGCGCCAATGAGGGCCTTGGACTCCGGCTCTGCATTTTCTCAGGGTTCTTGGTTTTTGAGCCTCACTGTCTTCTTTTAGGGCCAGGGGTGGGTGGGTGCCCTTGCAGGTGAGGGGGGTGAGCCACTGAAAAGCCCCAGCCCTGAGCCTTCCTGCAGGCAAGTATTTTGGGGGCCTGCAGTTGCCAAGCAACTGTTCTGGGTTGCCATGGAAACTCTCCCTTCTTCTGGGCTTGTCATTTTTAGGGGGATGCCACAATGCTTCCCATGCCCTTTCCTCCCCACCTGCTCACCCTGGCTTGGCTGACCTGGGAGGGGCATGGAGGGTTCTAAGCTCACCTCCAACCCCCACGGGGGCCCACCCACCTCTCCCCTGATAGAAGACTGAGGCTCAAAAACCAAGAACCCCCCCAAAACACAGAGACCAGAGTCCAAGGCCTTCATTAGAGTGGGGAGACATGGCAGGGGCTCATTAGCTGTGTTTATGTCTCCTTCCCGCCGTTAACCACCACCTGGGCCTCCAGCCCTGCCCAGCCCCGTCCAGCCCAGCCCTGACAGTGGAAGCCACTGTAGCTGGAAGGAATTTGGTCCCAGCCCTGGGGCCCGGCTCCTCCCAGGCTTGTCTGCACACAGGGATGTGTCCCTGCTAGACTTGTTACTCTATAGCTGTGGGAGTCCCTTCTCCTTCCAGTGCCTCAGTTTCCCCACCCAGAAGTGGGATTGGCAGTGGCATTTATCTTCCAGAGTGTTGGGCAGATACCATGGGACAGTGCTGCACAAGGCCAGGGACACAGAAGGGGCTTCTGGCTGGCTGTCATCACCAGGCTCTCTGCAGCCCAAGGCAGAGGCTTGGGAGTGGCCTGGGAGGGACTCTGCGGAACACGGCCCAAGGCTGCTGATGGCAGAGCGGCCACTGAAGCCAGGTCCCCAGGCTCCCAGTCTGAGCCCTCTCCACGAGGCCAGCTGTGCACCCCACACCCCTGCTCCTGCTCCTCCCTACGGTCCCGACCCCTCAGAGAGGAGCCAAGGTGCTCCGAGGGGCTGGGTGCCCAGCACAGGCCGGGCATACTGAGGCCCTGCATGAACATCTGCTCTGCGAATCCATCGCTGAACCGGCTGTTGAGGACCAAGGCCTCAGGGATGGTCCTGGCAGCTCGGTGGCCAAGGTGGTGGAAAAGGCCTTGTGGGATTCAGAAGTGTCGGGGTGGGGGGGACAGAGTGAGGAATGGCCTCCACTCCCCCTTGCTGACATCTGCCACTCCATGGCGGGGAACCAGGACTCCTGCTCCTCAGCCCCACGCTGCCCCACCCCCGTTGTATATCACAGGAGCATCTAAGGGGCCGTGCTGGGCCCGCCAGGTGCAGCAAGGCCGGCCTGGCTGGCACTGCTCCCCCTCCAGGCAGGTCTCTTTGGGGAAAGGACCCCTAAAGTCACGACCTACACGGCCAGCCACCCGTGCCCACGGCTGCCTTCCGTGTGCCCCAGACCTGGGCCGCCCTGCGGTAACAGGAGAGCTGTTTGGAAGCCACAGGTGTAATCTAGCTGCAGCGCCACGGACAGGGCTGGCTCAGCTTGCAGGTGAGGAATGAAACCAAATGCAGAGTCCTGGCCCCCTACCACTCACCCTTGCCTTCCTCTCTGTTCCCAACACCTGCTCTGCAATACGCAGTCTTCCTCATCAGCCATCTGTCACCTCCTCAACGAGCCCCCCAACCTCCAATGCAAAGTTGTCACCCAGTCACCACCCCTCGGTCCCGCCTAATTTGATTTCCTTCAGTGCATGTCACCTATGAAATGAGTGTGCTCCTGGCCTGTTTACAGTCGTGTGTCATCTAGAAACTAGAATGCGAGACCTTTGTCTGCAGGGCACAGCCCAGCGCTGGGGAGCGCGGGAGGGTACAGCGCCACCTGCCGCCAGAATGCGCCAGGCCAGGGAGCAGGCTCCACTCAGCCCCCATCCCCCAGCTGGGGCTGAGATCCTGCCACACCCCCAGACCCCCCAACTGCTCCCCCAGTCCCTGAGGACACTTGGGTACCTGGCCTTTGGGAGGCAAATCATTCCCAATATTCCTGTTATGGGGTGAACTGTGTCCCCCCCAAAATACTCCTGGCACCTGTGAATAAGACCTTATTTGGAAATAGGGTCTTTGCAGAGGTGATTAACATGAGGTCATACTGGATTAGGGTGGACCTTAATCTAATGACTGGTGTCCTTAAATAACGGAAAATCGGGACACAATACACAGAGGTGGCCACATGAATACGATGGCAGAGTTTGGAGTGATGGGTCCACAAGACAAGCTAAGGGTTGCCGGAACCACCAGAAGTTGGTCTCACACTCCTGGCCTCAAACAGTTCTCCTGCCTCAGCCTCCCAAAGTGCTAGGATTATGGGCATGAGCCACTGTGCCTGGCCAACCACCCGAAGTTGGAAGAAGCAAAGAAAGATCTTCTCCTAGAGCCTTCAGAGAGAGCATGGGCCCCGTTGACAACTTGATTTTAGACTTCTGGCCTCTAGAACTGAGAGTCACCCGGTTTGGGGTGCTTCGTTACAGCAGCCTTAGGACAGCCTATGATCAATACTGGCCCGACCATCCCCCTCTTCGCCACCATCACACCTCCCCTCCTCCAACATCCCTGAGCACAGGACACCTCCTGCCAGAATCAATCTCTGCACCCACCCACTCCCCAGACGAACACCGCCCCTTCCCCTGACAACTTTCCGGACTGTCAATATTGCCTCCTCTGGCATGGCCTGGGCCCAGGAAAGTGCACCAACTGCGTCAACGGACACATCCCCCCTTTGCTACTTCGCCATATTCAGACACTGATAAAAGTCAAGGGAGAGCAGTGCTGGGGGTTAAAGGAAGTGGGGAGGGTGACGGCAGGTGCGGGGGCAAGGCAGGAGCTTCCAGCTGCTCACAGCCACCCTGTAAGCTGGGATGGCCAACCTCTGGGTCCCCACACTCCCCGGATGAGGCTCAGAGAGTTAAAGTCATTTGGGTCATCTAGCTCCTCCCTCTTTCCAGGTCTGTGACCCTGGACTAGTCAGCGTCCCCCTCCCCCGGCGCCCATCTCCCCACATGCACAATGGGGAGCACGCCAGCTCCTCCTTCCTAGGGACATCACCACGTGTATGTGAGATAGTGTCTGTAAGACCTGCTCCCTAACGCACCAATTTAGAGATGGAAGTTACAAGAAGGGGAGAGGCGTGGCACGGAATCCCAGTCAAAACAGGC
The DNA here is from genome assembly GCF_020740605.2 of Lemur catta. NCBI lineage: Eukaryota > Metazoa > Chordata > Mammalia > Primates > Lemuridae > Lemur > Lemur catta. Next base: position 3,683,386 of record NC_059137.1, on the reverse strand, counting down.
CCGGGCTCTGGGGCTAGGATTAGGGAAAACCACTTCCCCTCTTGGCCTCATGTCCTCGTCTGCACCACGAGGGGGTTGAAAATCAAGCAAAAATCAGGTACCGGCCCCTGTGGCGTAAACTTTCCGAAGGCTTCCTGCTGTGTTTGGACTGAGACCCAAGTGCCTCCCCCAGGTGGGCTGGACGGAGTGCCTGGCTTCCCACCAACAGAATACAGCAAAAGTGCCAGCCTCACGACCAACTGTGACTTCTGTCGAGCTTGCTTGCTGTGTCCCCCCCCCCCACATCCCTCGCTCTGGGGAAGCAAGTTCTGAGCTGCCGCACTGAGGCTCACATGGCAGAGAGCCAGCAGAGGCCTGGCCAACAGTCACAGAGGAACCCTGCCCCTCAGGTGTGAGTGACTGGGACATGGGTCCTGCCCAGTCCCACCTCAGCTGAGACCACAGCCCCAGCAGGAACTGTGGATAGTCCTCCTCTGTTGGACGCTGTGAGTCGGGGAGATGCTGCCGCTCAGCCATGGTCACCAGCACAGTCCCCAGCATGGTCCCTAGGCCCTGGGGTCTGCTCTCCCCACCCCTAGCTCTCTCCAGCCACACTGGCCTCCCTTCTACCTCCGGTCTGTCTCTGCCACCCCGAGCTTTCTCCTGGCACACTGTTCCCAGACTTGTGCAGGGCTGGCCTTCCCTTGTCCTTCTGGTCACAGCATAAATGTCATCTCAGGGCGACCTCTCAGACCCCGCTGAGGCACCCCAGTGCCTGGCTTTATTTTCACAACAGCCCTTCCTCTTTCTTACAGGTGTTTGCTCTGTGCTTTGTTCACCTCCCCCGCAGCCCCTGGCCCCGGGGGGCAGGGCCCGAGTTCAACTCCAGAGCCCCGCCCAGAACTGGCACGGAAGCCCCCAGGGCGCGTGCAGGCACAGGTGCTGAATGCAAAGATGAAAGGACATCGGAGCCCCCTCCCCACCGCAGAGCAGCTCACGCCCGCAGACCGATGCTAGCAAGGGGAGGTGCTCGCTGGGCGGAGGCAGGGGACCCCACGGCGACCCTGGGGCTCTCCCCTGCCTCCAGCTGCTCCACGGAGCACAGCGGGCACTGCCGCCCCTGGTGGCCAGAGCTAGCACTGCAGCCCCAGACAGGAAACAGAAAACAAAACACACACCTTTGTTTGGGTGTTGTCAAGGTAGCAGCTCTCCCGGGGCCCAGGGGGGCAAAGGAGCGGGACCTGCAGGCTCCAGTAGTGAGTCAAGGAACGCCAGAAGCCTCCCTTGCTCCCCTATTTCCCTCTGATGGCCCTTGGGTGTCCACTTCACCCATGAGGACTCCTCACCCCAACAGGGCAATGACTGCCACCCCACTTCACATGAGGACCCCGAGGCTCCAACAAGGACAGTCTTGTCCCTGGACCAGAGGAGTGGCTCAGTGCTCTGCCAGGCTCTGCACCACCCCAGGTCCTCCGTCCCCCAAACCCCAGGCTGCTCTCTGCTCAGAGGGAGCTCCAGGGAGGAGAAAGTCTTTTCCAAGGACCTCAGTGGGCAGTGAGTCATCAGTGGAGAATCAGGCCAACACACACGTCCATGAGCCTGGGGGGCCCCTGGGGTCACCAAGGCCAAGCACCCCAATTTGCAGAGGAGGAAACTGAGGCCTTCTCTCCTTCAGCCCCCACCATGCTAAGGAGGGAAGCTCAGCCTAGTTCCAGGTGCCCAGAGTGCTGGACGCAGGACCCCCGCCCTGTCCTCTGGAAGCTGCCCTGGGGATGGCCCCCGCGCAGGCAGACCCTGGGGACCTTGGGGCTCCCCTGCCCAGCAGCCTGGCATGTCTCCCCGCCCCAGCTGTGGGTCCCGGGCAGGTTGCTAGGAGACTGGGTTGCCCCCACCGTGGCAGAGCTGTCTCCAGCCTCTCTCTTCTTTCCCCCTTGTCACCTCCCCACTGTCCAGTCCTCCTCTCATCGCTAGGAAGCGCGTGGTTTGTGTGCGCCTGTGCGTGCGTGGGGATGCCCAAAGAGCCCACCATCACTGATGGTGGTCCCCAGGATTGAGCTCTGGCCTAGGAGGCCGGAACCCTCCCTTCTCCTCTGGACTCTGCCCACCTCATGTGCCCCGGGCCAGTGCTTGCCTCGCTCCTGGCCTCAGTTTCCCTACTGTACCAGAAGGGGTCCGACACGGAACTGCGTAAGCGAGCGCTGAGCGTGGACGCGGCGCCGGGCGCCCTCCCCGCTGGGTGGGGTGTGGGCGGGGGCATGCGGTCCTCCCTCCACCCCCAACGGCGGGAGGGCGCCCGGGGCCGGGCGGGGCACTCACCTGGCAATCTACCATCATCCTCAGCCTTGGCAGCGCATCGCCAGCCCCAGGGCGGGGCCCGGGGCTCGCAGTGGCCGCTCGCCTCGGCCCGCGCGCGGCGCAGGGGGGCGCCCGGCTGCGGGGCTCATGGCGCGGCCTCCGGTCCCCGCCGGGCCCGGGGCTCCGCGGCCCGCGCCGCCGCCGCCCGCGCCGCTCCCATTGTCTGCGCCGCGCCGCCGGCCGCTCGGGCCCGCCGCTCGGTTCCGCCCCGGCTCCCGGGGCTCGGGCCGGGGGGCGGGGACAGCCGCGACCCCGCCCCAGCCCGCCCGCAGGTGTGAGGGGCGGGCCCGCCACGCGAGCTCGGGGGCGCGCTCGAGCCTCCCTCCCGGACGCGGGCGGACCCCGCGAGCCTGCAGTTCACGGCCGGGCGCGCACACGGGGCCTGCGCGGGACCGCGAGCAGCGCGTGCACGTGACCCGTCTCGCCGCGCTCACGCACTAAGTGCTCCGCGCGGCCGATCTCACGTGTCCCTCTGCCTCAGCCTCCTGCTCTGTCCTCCCCAGCCGCCTAGGACCTAGAGCCACCCTCACTCCAGCTAGGCGGGGGCTGCTGGGCCGCGAGGGCGTGAAGAGCCTGGAGACGTGGGCGTCACCAAATATGTACCATCATCGTGTCACCTAGGTACCCCCATGCCACCTGCAGGACTTGAGTGGATGGCTGGAGTCAGGGAACATGGGGCGACAGCAGACACCGAGCCGGGGTAGGGAAGTCAGGTCACCCCTCCCCTCCTCCTCCCCAGCCCCCTCCTTGTCTTCCCCAAGGTCCAGCCTGTCCCTGGCTGCGCCCCTGGCTGGTGTAGGAGGGGCCACAGGGAGCCTGGGGCCCCACAACAGGGGCTGAGCCAGTGTTGGGTGGTCACTGTTATTAGAGAGCCCCCTGCCCTCAGGGATTTTGCCCCATTTTATGCCTGAGCGGAGGCACCACGCCCCAGGCCACAGGGCTCCAAGTGACCAAGTGACCCCGACCATGGGTGGGTCCCCAGCATCACTGCTCTTCCTGTCACACATCCTGGCGCAGGTCATCAAAGACTTCCTCCTTTCTTGGGGCCTCCCCAGCCTGGGGACCCCCTGAGTCCAGCACTTTAGGCACCTTCATCTCCCTGCTGGGACAGTCCTGCCCGTGACCCCCTGCCTCCTTGCCTGACCTTCAGAGCCCCATGTGATCTGGTCCCGAGGCCCTCCTTAGTGCGCACCTCACACCCCAACTCCAGCCTCCTGGAGCTGTGCTTCCCGCACCCCGCCAAGCCCTTGCCCCTCAGAGCCCCCTGCAGCAGTGCCCCTCCCCTCACCCCCTCCACGGACTCATCTTCAGGGCTGGGCTCAGAGGCCACCTCCTTGGGGTTCCTGCACAAAGCACAGCTTTTGGGTCAAAAGCAGCTCTTGTGACGTGGGTTTAAACCCACAGCTGGGCCACGTCATAGGCAAGCTCATATGATGACATGTCAGAGCCTCAGTGCCCTCAGTTGAAAATGGGTCAGCAACTGCAACCCCTCGAGTGTGTACTGGGGAGGAGGCCGGAGAAACCTCCTCCTCTGCCAGGCTGAGGCTGCCCAGGCCTTAGAGCCACTTCCTTGGTCTGCACATCCAGGGGCCAGTCTGCTCCAAACGGAAGCTTCCTGAAGGCAGGGCTGGCTCCTTCAGTACAGAATCCTCCTTCCCCAGGGGCAGGCCCAGAGGGCCTTGGGCAGGTGCTCCCTCCTGGGGACACAGAGGCCATGGGGCCTTTCTTGCCCCTCTGCCCAGGAAGCACCTGCAGTCCTCTCCAGCCCAGTCTGTCTCCTCAAACTGGTCACATTCTTGGGATCTGTCCCTTCTCACTGGCCAAATCACAGGTTGCAGGAAGAGTGGACTCAGGGCCGGCTCTTGCTTTGCTAGGGGGTCAGGTGGGTGTCTATCCACTCTGGTGCAACCACAGAGTACACTCCAACCTACCCCGGGTCCCTTCCTTCTGTGGAAAAGACGCTGTTGCCTCCAGGGGAGTGGGCACCCCTGCATGGCCAGGCAGACAGAACCACCATGGGCCTCCGAGTCCCTCTGGGTCCAGGCTGGAGAAGCCACCCTCGCAGGCCCTCTAATCCTGGCCCGCACTGCGGCCTCAGAGCCCACGCCCACAAGAGGCCTTGCAGGGCTGGGGCGACACTGGATATGGGGAGGCAGACAGACACATCCCAGGTGTGCTTGGGGCCTAAGTGCCCACGGGGCTCCCCAGGCCCTGCCTCCCTCCACTCGGGCGGGGGTGCAGCAAATCTGTCAGCATGCCCCCACTTCACCCAGGCTCCCTGAAGAATCGGAATGAACCCTGTCTGCTGCAGAGGCCAGCTTTAGCCCGGATTTTCTAGAGTAACTGCGCATTCCCACCCCGCTTGGTTGTTTGAAATCCAGTCTGCCTGTATCCCCTGTGCCCGGCAGAAGACACTCAGATGTGCTGGTAACAAAACCCTGGTTAGGGCCTGACGTGCCACCTTTATTAAAAAAACTGCTCCAAACCCTCTTACAAAGGAGGCAGCTCGTCCCAGAGAGCGCAGCTCACCTTGGCGTGCGAGGAACCAGAGGGAGTCTGGACCAGCTAACTTCAAAGGCGGGCTCAGCGGTCCTGAGTGAGGAACACTGGGGGACAGCATAGTGCCTGAGACCCCTGCAGCCAGAGAAAAGGGGCCTGGGGCGCCTACACACCAGGGCATTAGAAGTGCAACTTAAAGGGCGCTACGCAGCAAAAGGGCGTGCACCACTCTGAATGGGCTGAGACTGCAGAGCCCGCCCTGCCGAAGGCACAAGGCACGCTGGCAGGACTCGCAAGGCCTGCCCAGGCCCGCCCTGGTAGTCTCGTCTCCCCTCCTTTCTGTTTTTATGCCACATTACTGTGTGATTTCCTCGTGTCTGTGCGCCGCCCTTTACAGTGTACAGTGGCCTTTCCACACCCGTTTTCCGTCACGTCCTCCTGGCAGACCGAGTGGGCAGGACAGGGCTGGTCTCCCAGTAAGGCTTGGCGAACTGAAGCACTGGGGAGCTGGCCCCAGGGCTGTGGGTCCCCATCCCTGGTAGCCTGGCTCCACTGTCAGCTCCTCAGCCAGCTGGTGTCCTTGTCCGGTGTAGAAAAGCGGATCAGCTTCAGGCTGGGCGGCTGGGGCTTCCTGTCGTCCCAGAGGTACTCGGGGGACAGCACCTTGGACGGCTTGTGCGAGATGAAGCGGCGGTTCAGGTGGCTCTCCTCCTGCCAGGCTGCCATGATGCCATTGGCCTTGTCCGCCAGGATGGCCATGTGGCAGCCCCTGGTGAACTCATATACCCTGGCCACCTGCCCTCCGAAGACGGCCCCACCATAATAGAAGTCCCCCTCACCGTCTGCCACAAAGGCAGTGGAAATATGCCTGCGCTCGTAGGGGAACTGCTGGCGGGGTACAGCATAGTAGCCCGGGTGAATGGCAGCCACCAGGTCCCCCAAGGTCTCAGGGCCCCACGGGTTCCGGAATACCATGTCCACATTGAGGTAGAAGAGGTAGTCCACCTCCTGGTGCGCCCTCCTGGCGATGTGCAGGCTGATGGTCTCCATGCGCCGCATGGAGATCTCCTCCCAGTGGGAGTGCCCCTGGATGGGGATGATGCTGAGGTGCCGGCCGGGGCCCAGCGTGACCCTGGGGATGGCTGCAGGGTCATGGGTGAAGACGTAGTAGTGCACCCGGTACCCACGCATGAAAAACTTCTCGGCTGACTCCAGGAAGTGTTGGACGAAGCAGGTGTACCTGGTGATAAGAACCCCGTCATCCACTGCTACCCCAGCAGAGCCACTGCCCGGGTCCCCACTATGTGCCAGCACCATGCAGGGCATGAGGTCTGGGGTCCACTTCCCAGCTCCCTACCTCAAGAAATCACTCGTCTCCTCATCTGTCAAATTCCCAAAATCCCGTTGGGACTGTTGTAAGAATGATGCTTACTGGTGATTGTTAACGTGCATAAACCAATCTAACTCACACTGAGCACTTGCTAGGCGCCAGGCAGCATTCTAAGGAACTCTGATTATCTTTGATCTTCACAGGTTGCCTGTTAAGTTTGCCCATCCTATAGCCAGGAACACTGAGGATCAGAGAGAGGAGAGTAGCCGAGAAGCAGGTAGGGAAGGTGAGTTGTGCCGATGCTGGGGCATGGAGTGGGAAATAGATGGCATGGGCCTGTCCCCAGGTCATGACTGATTGGATGAGGGTGTCACCTGACCCCAAGTGGGACATTCATCACCTGGCAAGTGCTTTAGGCCTTGGGGTCCCATCATGGTCCCTCTCTCAGGAGTCCCAGGAAGGGGCCCAGAGGGAAGCTGCCAGGTGGTAGCTTCTCAAGGAAAGGCTACAGGGGGTCAGGGAAGAGAGAGGAAAGCAGAGGAGGGGTCCGGGGAAGCAGGGAGGGGCAGGGGGCCTCCAGATACAGGCTACCGTTCCCTCCCCTGGGCTGTGTCCATCACCCTTCCATGCCAGGGCCAGACCCCTTCCCCCTGGAAGACCCCTCCCACAGTGACACTCCACTGTGTGCTTTCCATCTGCTCAGCACCAGGGCCCTCTCTCCCCTGGACTGTAAGCTCAGGGAGACCCCCTCTTTCCCCCACCCTAGCCTGCTACTCACTTCCCCACGGCGAACACCGTGACCCCAATGGTCAGGTTCAGCGGCTGGTAGATGTGCTGCAGAAGCTCCGGGTTGAAGGTCCCCTCGGACACGATGGGCGCCAGCCAAGGTGTGAGTGTCAGCAGCTCTGTGGGCCTGGCGGCACGGGGGCCGTGGGCGCTGAGACCCTCCCCTGTGAAAGCCCGGGTCTCATCCCGGCCCTGCCTCTCATGCTGGGGGACCCAGGGTAACTTCGTCCCTGTCTCTGGGCTTGTTTCCTCATGTGGAAAGTGGGGAAACCAGCAGTTACCCCCAGCAGGGCTGGGAGGACCTGGAGTTAACGCACACCGAGTGTCCCAGGAGCCCGGCGGGTCCTGTGTGTGCTGAGTGCCTGATAAACGAGCACCATCGATAAGGACAAAACCGATAAGGACAAAACACTATCGTCCTTAACACACTGAGCACCTGCTACGTGCGAGCACCATGCACGTGTCACAAATACCATCTCATCTGGTCTTCCAACCTCCTTGTGGTGAGTACTATTATTATTCACCTGTACAGAAAAATCTCAGAGCAGTTGAGTAACCTGCCCAAGGTCACACAGCCCGGGTTCCTAACTCCAAGTCTGTGTCTTTCCACAGTCCCAGACTACCTGGGCCCCAAGGCCACACTGACATTGGCACCTCCATCACCCCAACTTAGAAATCAGAGCTCTGTTGGCCCCCTCCCTCACCCACCTCCAGGTCTCTCCACGACACCTACCCGTGCTCCAGCAGCTTGGGTTGAGGGTACTGCGACCTGCAACCCAGAAGGGCCAGTGGTGAGGGGAGGCGGCCCCCACGCCCACATGGTGCAAAGGAGGAAATAAGTCTCCTTACTGTGCCACTGGCTGGAACGGCTTCTGTCCCTTGTACTGCAGCTTCATGTTGCTGGTGGCAGAGGCAAGAAAAAGCCGTCAGTGCGGGGCTGAGGGCAGAGGTTCAGAACACAGGAGGACTCAGATGCTCCCATGGGCAGGCACTCCCTGTCCTTCCCAGAGCCCCACCCCCTACAGGAGGGGTCTGTCCAGGTCACTGAGTGAGCAACAGGGCTGTGATTCGAACTGAGTGTCGCTTGCTACCAAAGCTGGTTGCTCTGCAGAACCGTGGCAGTGGGTAGAAGGTTTGAGAAGCTGCAAAGGCCTGGTGACCCAGGGACCTGGGGGAGTCACTGCACCTGAGTGAGCCCCTGTGATGGTCAGCTGTGAGCCAGCCTGGCCAGGCTGTAGTACCTGGCCAGGTACTATGAAAAGATTCTGTGCATGTGATTAACACCTGTCAGTTGCTTTGTGTAAAGGAGATTATTCTGGATACCCTGGGTGGGCCTGAGGAACAGAGCTGAGGTCTCCCTAAGGAAAAAGAAATTCTACCTGTGCACTACAGCACCAGCTCCCACCTACCAGACCCAGCGTGCCCGGGGGGTTCGGCCTGGCTGGCCCCCTGCAATCACGCAAGCAGACGCCCGGGGCTAGATCTGTCTCTGTCTCCCTATCTACCACCTGCCTACCCATCTCTGACTGGTTCTACCTCTCCAGTGGAACTCGCACTGACACATCCACTGTTCCTCGTCTGTAAAATGGGCGACCATCCTGAACCCCGGAGTTGCAGTGACAATTAAACAAGGTATGTGAGCAAGCGGCTCTGAGCCCACGCCCAGCACGAAGCAAGCGCACAGTAAGGCTGCGTCCTGGCCGCGTCTCTCCAGGCAGCCCGTGTGGTCAGCGTCTCCTGGCTTCAACAAAGGTCAAACCAGGGGTGGGGGGTAAGAAGGGAGTCCTAGAAGCAGGAGGTGGCAGGGCTGCAGGGTCATACCCCTGGGCTCGCCTCTGACTCTGCCACCAACTGGAAAGACACCCGACATTTGACTCCACAGGCTTTACTTCCCTCATCCGTAAACTGGGGACAATCAAACCACTCCAGAGTGCTTCTATGGGGGGGTGGGGAGGGGGAAGGGAGGCCCAGCCAGCACCAGAGGTGGCTCAGAAGAGGCCTGACTGTCCCAAGGCAGGAGCTCCCAAGGCTCTGGCCACCTGATGACACAGTTACCGCCAGCTACTCATGTGCTTCAATGTGTCACATGTGATGGGACGGCTGAGGCCTCCTTGAGTTTTCCCACCTTTAGTCTTGCTACTTTTTATTTGTAGTAAAATATATAAAACATAAGATTTGCCATTCACCCATTTTTATGTATACGGTTCAGTGGCATTAAGTATAATCCATCTACACTGTCGTGCAGTCATCACCACTCTCCGTGTCCAGAACTTTTTCATCATCCCAGACGGAAACTGGGTCCCCAGTAAACAATAGCTCGCCATTGCCCCTCCCGCAGCCCCTGGGAACAATTCTTCCACTTCTGCCTCTGTGCACCTGACTCTCGTGGGCACCTCACTTTAGTGGGATCATGCAGTCTTTGTCCTTTTGTGATTTGTCCCTATTCTTGAATCAACAAAGTTTTAGTGCCGATTCATTGCATCGGCCCTCTGCCCTTGTTGCTTACAAGCAGCCGTACTTCAGGTCCCTGCTCAGAGAGTGACGGGAGTCCTGGCAGGTGGTCAGGGGTGAGAAGGGGACACAGCATTGGGATGCTGGCCCCAGGCGGCCCCCGTCTGCTTCCCTGGCGGGAAACCTCTTTTCTCCACAAGCCCAAACACACTGCAGCTGCACTCAAGAGTCAGACACAAGAATACAAAAGCCACAGGAGAGCCACAGGCAAACAAAGAAACTTAACATTTCTAAACCTCTGAAGGTAATGAAACTGAAAGTGAATGTAATGTAAGAGAAGAAATTCAAAGGAAAAGAGGCGAAGATTTGACCATCTAAAACAAAAATTTTCAACTTCATCCTATTAAAAAAATAATATTATGGTGGTGCAGAACTCAGTAGAACTGAAAGACAGACAAACTGGAAAGAAAAAACGCGTAACAGATATGCTTGGCCACGAGCAGACCAAAGAGAGAAGTGGCAGAGTAAGCATTTCACAGAAGCAGAAAGTCAGTGGGAAGACATGCGGAATGAGGGTCTCCCTGGTAATCGAAGAAATTAAATTTAAACCAGGGATCGCATCTCCTATCTCTTAACTCAGCAAGGGGGTTTCATTTCTGTGTTTTATAACACCTAGTATTTCCGGCTCTCGCCCAGGTACAATACCAGGGTGGCCTCGCTGGGCACTGTGCAGGCACAGGTGTATGCGTGAGTGCCAGTGTTTGCCGTGCTGTGGTCCTTCTTTCTGGAAAACAACCTAGTGAGATGGATTGGAACCTACCTATACCCTCTGGCCCGGGAAGGGGACATATCTCAGTGAAATGATCTTTGAAATGGAAAAAGGGTTATGCCCCTGGGGAACTGGGAACGACCTAAGTGCCCAGCAGTTGCTGGCAGGAAAGGCGGGAGTTTAGGGGGCTCAGGAATGATGAGCCAGTGCCTGGATGGGAGGAGATGCAGGAGCCCATGAACAGTGGGGACACACACGGAAATAAAGTCCATTCTGGGAAAACTGGATAAAAATTGCAAAAAACAGTATGATCACACCATTTTCAATGGCAAGCAGGCTTTTTGCTTTTAGAACCATGTAAATGGAGAATCTGTTCAATTAGAAGGAACAGCAAACAGGCAATCCAGTGACACGCTTGAGAAGCCAAGTACAGCTCAGGTGGGACCTGAGAGGGTTTCCTTTTTCTTCCATCTTTTCCATTTTCTGGCTTCCTAGTTTACCATATTCTATATTTGTAATAATAAAACATGCCTCAGAGTTAATTAGCAGTCTGTGATCCAGAGGCTTAACTTTCGTTTAGCTGGCATGAAAAACAAAGACCAAGGGGCCAGATGCTCATTTGAGACTGTCCCAATCCATTTCTTTACTATTAACTGTCAAAAAGTCAGACTCATTATGTGAAGAAGTCTTTGGTCACATGTTAAGTTGTTCCTTGTATCCACATCTAACACAAAATTAAGCAAAAAGGTCAAGACCTAAAAGCACTGTGTCTTGAATGCCCACCATGCCCCCGGAGTAACACCAGGCCATCTGTAGGTGACAGTGCACTCCATGCTTCCAGTGGCCTGGGTGGGACACCTCTACCATCCCATTTTACAGATGTAGCAAGGGAGGCTCAGAGCTGTGCAACATGTCCAAGGTCAAACCATGCAGGGGGCTGCAAGGATGCTCCAAGAGTAAAACGGGGATTTCACTCCACATTTGTGGCAGCCCTTAAATTACCTAAACCCTATCTCATTTATCAGAACCATGAGCTTGGCTGGGCACGACGGCTCAAGCCTATAATCCTAGCACTCTGGGAGGCTGAGGCAGGAGGATTGCTTGAGCTAAAGAGTTTGAGCCCAGCCTGAGCAAGAGCAAGACCCCGTCTGTACTAAAAATAGAAAAATTAGCCGGGCGTGGTGGTGTGTACCTGTAGTCCCAGCTACTCGGGAGGCTTAGGCAGGAGAATTGCTTGAGCCCAGGAGTTTGAGGCTGCAGTAAGCTATGATAATGCCACGGCACTCTGCCCTAGGTGACAGAGTGAGATTCTGTCTCAAAAAAAAAAAAAAGGAAATTGAACCCTCTCCTCACTCCCTCTTCATTAAAAAAATAATAAATAATATGAAAAAAGAAAAGAAAAAACAAAACCATGAGCTTATCACTCAGGAACTGCAGACAAAGTGATCTTAAAAACTCTCCTGTCTCCCCAGCTGTGAGCAGCCCCCAGGGCCCCCAACTCCCCTAGTCCCATCTGTACTTACAAGATCTCTGGGCAGGGGAGGTAGTAGGGGACATAGGAGACTGGCAGCCAGTTTTCAACAGACACCCTGGGAAGGAGAAACACCTGTTGACTCCACTGCAGAGGCTGAAACTCGGCACACATCATTGGGAGTGAAGGCCCCCGATGATGTAGTTGGGGGGGTCCCTTGTCATTCTATGGGTCTGGCTGACCTTGGAGAACAGAGTCTCCTGGAATTCCTTGTATCACAGGGCTTTGCATGCAGTCATTCATTCACCCATGCAATCATTCATTCCTGGGGCATGCATATTCTTGATGCCAGCCCCCCTACAAAAACAGCAGGGTGAAGGGCAGCCCCAGAAGCTTCACAGGACACAGGGGGTGAATTTGGGAGCATGAACAGGAGTTCCTCATCAACACCAGGTGAACGATGGTCCAGGCAGAGGAAAGAGCAGGTCAAAAGCCAGAAGGCCAGTAGAAGGCAAAATTTAGAAGGCAGAACCAGTTTGGTCTTGCTGGGGCTGGGACTGGGGAACAGGTGGCCATGAGAGGTTAGTAGGACCTGGAAATCCCGTGAAGGGATCAAGGTTTTGGGGTTGACATGCAAAGGCAGGGAGGAATCTCGGGTGGGGAGGGAGGGAGAGCTCCACAGGGAAGACTCACCACAGGACCCAGAGGCTTGCGCCAGCCAACAGGCACAACCCCAGGCTCAAGGCCAGTCTCTTGCGGTGCATTGCTGAGGGTGCACCTGAGCGTGGGCACCTGCAGCGCCCCTGCAAGCCTGGGCCAATCAGGCTCTCCTCTCCCAGGGCTGTCAGGCTCTGAGCCTGCGTCTCTGAGGTCCGGGGAACACCTGCAAAGGAATGCGTTTATCCGGGGCAGTGGCCCCACTCCTGCAGCCCTGGCCTCCCCTCAGTTGCCCACGGGATAATGTGGATCCAAGGTCTCTCTCAGTCCAGCTGGACCTCAGGTGCAGCTCTGGCAGCTCTGGGAGGCAGAAGGGTGGCAGTGGCTTAGTGCTCTGCTGGAGCTTCCAGCTGTCATTTTTGGGAGAGGGGCTGGGGCCCACTGCGCCCAGGCCAGCCCAGGGGCTGGAACAGCAGCAGGAGGGCAGGGTGCATGGGCAGGGCTTACAGGAGGATTTCCCTGGGCCACAGCTAGTACGCCAGACATCAAGTCCTGAGGCGCAGCCGGGACACACCCGGTCCCGCCGGGGCTCCCCTAGGGAAAGAGGGGCCGGCAGTACACTCTTCCGGGGGGCGGGGCCTGGCTTCCCCAGGGATGGCGGGAACGCGCTTCAACACTCCCTGGCTCAGTGACCTTGGGCCAGTCATACTCCCCTTTCCCTCAGCCTCCCTGTTCTCGACTAAGGGGGCTGGAGTCGGGTGGGGGAACAGCACGGACTGCCCATGAGGATGACGCGCGCGAGTGGCTGTGAAGCGCTTGGCACAGTGCCCGGGCCCCAGTGACCGCGGGCCCCCAGCAGTCCTGCCGCGGTGGGCCAGAGAAAGACCTCAGGCCAGGGTCCTGGAGGTAAGGCCCCTGCTCGCCGGGGAGTCTCTGGCAAGCCCGCTCCCTCTCGAGCCTCAGTTTCCCCATCTGGGCCCCAGGCCGCTGGGGCCGCTCGACGGAAGCCGAGTCCAGGCCCGAGCCCCGCCGACCCCAGCCTGCAGAGGGGACCCGGGAGCCTGGGGCGGGGACCCGCTCCGCCTGGGCTCGCGCCGCTCCTCCAGCGCGCGGGCGGGCGCGGGGTGGGGCGCGGTGAAGACTCACTCCCTGCGGCCCGACCGACCTTAGGACGGATGGAGGGGCGTACCTCGGCCCGGAAGCAGGGGCTCGGGTCGCCTGGGTCCCCCAGATACCGGGCAGGAGCGTGGAGCAGGTAGGCAGCCGGCAGGCGGGCGCAGGAAGTCAGTTGGGAAAAGGCGCCGTGCGCCCCGCCCGCCGGCCGCCCCGCCTCATGCCCGCCTGCGGCCCCGCTCCGCTCCGCTCCGCCCACGGCCACGGCCCCGCCCACAGCCATGGCCCCGCCCACAACCGCGGACCTATGGCGGGGGCCGAGCGCCTGACCCCGGGCTCGGGCCTCTGCTGCTGCCCGGACTGGGCCTGCGGTGCCGACCCAGTTCAGAGTCAAGAAGCGCGGGTCCGAGGGTCCCTAGCGGGTTGTGCACAGACAAGTGAGAGAAACTGTAAGGGGAAAACACTACTGTGTTTAGAAGAGACTCGAAGCAGCCGCGGAGAGGAAGAACAAGCTGGACGTCGCACCTACTGTGGCGTTTGTGATTGGTCCTCCTTGCTCCCAGCCTCCCGGCCAGGCACCTCTGCTGGTTAGGCGACCACGAGCCAGGGGCTCCCCCTCTGTAAAATCGGGTTGGCCGTACTTTCCTCCCACGGCGGGAGGGCAACCTGGGCCCTTCCACTAAGGGCTGCCCCTGTTCACCCTGGGGACCACCCTAGGGACCACCCTGGGGACCCAGGCACCCTGAGAGGGACCCTCCTACCGCTCACTAGCAGTCTGCCAAGCCCAGGGGGTGGAGGGTTCCCAGGCAGAGGCCTCTGCTAGGCAGGGTGAAGGAGGGGAGGGGAGGAGAGGGGAGGGGGCAGAGGGCAGAAGGAAGCGGCCCTAAGGGAAGGCGAGATCCGAGTGGCAGACCAAGTGAGAAGTGGACCAGCAGGCTCAGAGACCTTAGGGGTTTGCTCAAGGTCACAGTGCAGCTTGAAGTTGGAAACCCAGGTCCGCCTGGCCCCCGGAGCTGGTGAGTGCTGGCTGAAAGGCCACGCTTCCATTTTTGTAGCTGCAAACACTGGTTCCCTGGGACCTGGTTTGGGACCTACTGATTCATTTTCCAAACTTGGTTTATGTTTACAACGTTCCCTGGTCTGCCTGCCAGACACTGGTGCCTCCCTGGCAACTGTTCTCTAATAAAGTGCTGAGCAAGACAGGATAGACCTAGCCCGATGGCCCTGCAGGCAAGCCCAGGGCGCTCTGCCACCCACAGCCCTTTCCTGGCCCATCCCTGGCCCCCACCCCAGAGGAGGACAAATTCAGCCTAATGACAGCCCTGGCCTGGAAGCCGCTGGGTGAAACAGTGAGGGAAGACAAAAGAGGCCTCCATGACTTCAAAATATCACAATCAAAAACTGGGAGGGGAAAGCAAGATAGGGGAAAGCACACTTGGTGCATTCGGACACCTTTCTCCGCGCAGAGTGTGAGTGGGCTGGAGTGGGAAGCTGGGCAGAGACCTGGAGTGTTCGGGGAACCAGCAGGAGGACCCACTGGGAAGGACAAATCCAACCTAAGCACAGGGAGGCGAGCAGTTTTCCAGTTCTGTCTCTTTGTCTCTCTCTCTGTCTGTCTATGTGTGTATATATATGACTTTTTAAAAACTCTTATTAGATATTACCTAAATATCTTTGGAAGAGGAGGTGGGTCACTGAAGCCAGGCCCTGTCCTCCCCGTTAGGCTGTGAGCTCCAAGGGCGGGATGTTGGCTAGGGCTCGCTGTTGTATGCTAGGTGCCTGCTAGATGCATGCATGAATGAATGAATTAACGAACAAACCCGAGACTTTGTTTTTTTTTTTTTAGAGACAGGGTCTGGCTTTGTCACCCAGGCTGGAGTGCTGTGGTGCAATCGTAGCTCAAAGCAGTAAAATAAGAGCACCTGCCCCGGGGCTGCTGGGAGAGTTGCACTGATTCATCCGTCTATTTATCCGATAAACAATAAACGTCAAGTGTCCCTGCTGGTGTGGAGGCAACCCAAGCAGGGGTTAAATGAGGGAATGCGGGTCTCAGGCATGTGGTCCCAGCTCACTGGCAGCAGCTGCCAGGATCAGCAGGTCACACACAAGTCCTTGTCCACCAGCTTAGGATCAGCCTGGGTGAGGCCTGTGGTGGAGGGGTTGTGGGATCCTGGGTCTGAACAGCTGGGCTACCCAGTATCCTTATGTGGCCATTTTTCTCACTGGTCCTCAGTTTTTCATCTGTAAAATGGGCATGTGAGGAAATTCATCCTTTGGTTCCTCCATGAAGTTGGTCTTGGTCCTCCAAGGCAGAAATAGAAGTGGGCTGTCTTCCCACTGGGAACTCTGGAGGGCTCAGCTTTGAGTTCATGAAGGGAACTGGGCAATGTCCTACCAGGAACTGGCTAAGGTCCCCTTTCTGGTTAGTGGCAGAGCTGGGCTGGGAGTTCTTTACTGCAAACCCAGTCCTCAGGCTCCCCACCATGCACAGACCCTCCACAATTTGGTCCCCAGCTATGACCTACCTCTGGGATGCCAGAGAAAGTAAGGGACGCCATGTCCCAATATGTCTGGGAGCTCTGGAGTGTGCAGGTGCGGCAGGACTCTCTGGACCTTTAATCTCCGAGGTGGGTGGGGGCAGCGTGCAGAGCTTCCCGGGCCATGGAGCTGGGTCGAAGGGGCTGGGCAGGGTGGAGGCAGGCCCTGCAGCCGCCGTGTGGGCCTCACCCTCCTTACCTTAGGGAGAAACTTCTGTCTGGACCAAGAGCCAGCCTTCTCCCAGGTGACAAGCCGACGTCTCTGCAAAGCTCCATTTGGACCCAGACACCAATTTTAGCTCTCCTGGGCTTTGGTACCCGGGGGGTGGGCAGCAACAGGGGAGCCCTAAGGACAGACTCCAAGTCTAAGCCCATCCACCCAGGCTTCTGCCCCTGATTTGCTCGGTGACCTTGGACAAAGCCTCACTTTCCTTGCAATGAAAAGAGATAATAGCTCCCTTCAGTGCATGTCAAACTGTGCCTCTTGGAGCCCTGGGAGTGTATTGGTGGGACCCTGGGGTGTTTGGGGATTGGGGGATCTAGGCCTTATCCCAGCTCCACCCTGAACAGCTCTTTTTCTGTGGTTGACACACTGGGGTCTGAATCATGTATCATCAGAACGATGTGTAACTGCCCCCGAAACATGAGATTTAAAGACAGCAGGCCTCAGTGGGCTCTGGGCCAGCCCTGCCCCTCTGGACCCCCTGCGCTCTGTTCCTCTTTGACCTGGTTGTTCAGGGGGTCGAGTGGGTTCACAGCCCACACGCCTGGCCCAGCCAGAGCCCAGCAGGATCTAGGATTCGGTCTCTAATCCAAGCCCATCGTTCTGTACTGGCTGAGGCCGGCCCAGGTGCAGGCAAAGCCCACTGCGTCCCTGTCCCAGCAGGTGCCGGGTGCTGGGGAACAAACCTGCTGGCGCTTACTGGAACCAGTGAGCTCAGCTCTGGATCCCGGAGCAGACCAGAGAGGAGCTTCCTGGCTGCGCTGGATGCCAGACCCCGACCTCCACCCTGGGGACGCCCGGAGAAAGCGTGCTCAGCGGGCCCCCCCAAGGCCGGAACGGGCTGCACTCGGGAAACGGTGAGAGAGGAAAATGCAGCCTGCTCATTAGGACAATGAAATAAGACAGTGAATTAGACATAATATCTCACCTACCCAACCTGCAGCTATTTCCCCCAAAACCCCTTGAATGAAAAGAATACACTTAAAGGGTTTTTCCTATTCTCTCAACAATAGTCAACGCAGAAGACTTCTGCGACCAAATGCGTGACAGTTTTTCCCCACACACCAAGCAGTGGACACCAGCGAAGTGTCCTCTAATTCGATTCAGTGCTGACGCTGTCCACCTGGAGATAGCCTCGGACCCCACGGGGAGAGGGCTCAGTCCCACAAGCAGCCTCCCCCACTCGGACACCAGTCACAAGTCCAGGCCGTGGACTTCGGACCGACCAGCTTCAAACTGGAGCACCCACGACCCCCCTTTGGGTTCCACTAATTTGCTAGCGCGGCTCACAGGACTCGGGGAGACTACTTACGTTTGCTGGTTTATTATAGAGGATATTTCACAAGATGCAGATGAAGAGCTGGGCAAGGGGCTCAGAGCTTCCATGCCCTCACTGGGCGCTGCCCTTCCGGAAGCTCCAGTATGTGTTCAGTATCTGGAAGCTCCCAAACCCTGTCCTCTTGGGCCTTCTATGGAGAATGCATCGGACAGGCATGGTTGACAACCGTGTAGAAATGTCAGTGGACAAAACAGGTGGATCTAACACTACCAGACTGAGTGGGAACCCAGCAAGGTCTGTGTGTTCAGATTCTTCTTGGCCTCTCTGAGCAGCGTTGTTCCTCCTGGGTATGGGGCAGGACCCCACCTGAAATTGTGACCTACAGTCCGACCAGGTAGGTCAGACAGATTCTTTACGGCCACAGGCAGGGGAAGATTGCATTTGCAGTTTCTAAGGGCTGCCTTGGGGAGAAAAAGGAGCAGGAGAGAGGAGGGCAGGAGAAGGTCAGAGAGAGAGATTCTGTTTTCTAAGGTCTATCTCTGAGGCCTAAAATGTCCCAACATTATAGCAAGGGCTATGGGAGTTATGAGTCAGGAACCGCAGACAAAAATACACACACACACACACACACACACACACACACACACACACACACGTGTATAAGTTGTAAGATCACACCCCTGAAATTAGAAACCCTTGGAGTGGCTGAGGGGCATGAGTTCCAGATGGGGACAGGCCAGGAGAAAGGCCAGGGACAGGTCAGGGGACAGCTGACACTGGCCACTTGTGTCTGGTGTGGGGGAGGAGGGGCGGGAGTAGCCCAGGACACTGTGTGATGCGTCCTGGCCTCCGACTTCCCAGCACGGTGTGTTCCTGGGTGAGCAGGGAGCCTCGTGCCTTTGGGCCAGAGGGACCTGGCTTAAGCCCCAGCACTGCTACTTATGGAGGGATCTCGGTGCCTCCATTTCCCACTTAGAGCATGGGGGACCTGGAGTCCCCACCTCAGAGGCTCCTGTGCAGAGGAATTTTGGTTTGCCCTGCAGCCCCTGGCGCAACTGATGGCAGCTGGTAGATGACTGCACCCTTGTACCAGGCAGTGACTTCATGGGGTTGGCTGTTCCAAGCTTGGCCTGGTGCTATGGTTACTTCTCAGGCACCAGGTGCCCTCCCAGCTGGGCTGTCCTGGCCCCAGCAGGCTGCGTCCTGCCTCTCACAAGGGGGATGCCAGTGGAGACCCCAGGATGGCAGAGGGGAGGCATCCCTCTGGCTGTGATGGGGGGATTCCTACTTGCCAAGCTCCCAATGCATTTGCTCCAGGCCCTGAGTTGGAGGCACCCTGAGCTAGGTGGGAAAGTTGGTGCACCACTCTCTGGCTGAGCAACTTTGGAGACAACTCTGGCCCTCTCTGTTTACAACAGAGGGGATGCAAGTGATGACCACGCCATCCGGGCGGCGCAGCATTGTGTCTGCATAGAGCAGGCTGCAAGCTGCAAAGGCTCTTGCAGGTGGGAGTGGCTGCCTTGAGAAAGAGGAGTGGCCAGGCAAACTGGGGCGAATGGCCCTGGCCTTGGATCTGGGAAGCCTCTGGTGCCCATGCTGCTGTGACCTGTGCATGTCCCATTGGCCCACCTGGGTCCATCTGCAGCTGGGGGAGTCAGTCCCCTGCAGGCCACAGTGTCCCCTGGAATACCTACATCCCTCTTCTCTGTCTGAGGGCTCTCTCAGGCACCCGGGCACTTCCTCTCCTCCATGCAGGGACCAGCCACCAGTGCAAGAACATTAATGCCCCAGGGACCACCCTCCTCCCGTGAGGACAGAGCCATTCAGGTTGGGTATGATTCCCAGGGAGCGTGAGCCCAGGTGCCCATTCAGGGCCGCTCATCAGGGCCCCTCCCTGGCCCTTCCTGCTCCAGGCTCCCCTCCCCACACCTCACTTGGGCTAGCTGGGATCATCTCCAACAAACCATGTGCCCCCAGGTCCTCGTCTGCTCTTGGTTCCACATTGCTATGTGACTCCGGCAGATCGGTCCGCCTTCTTGACCTGAGCATCCTCACCTGTAAAATGGAGGCAAAGGCTGTATCTCATACAGTCACTGCAGAGACACAGCAGGAACATGCATAGTGATGCACAGGCAAAATGCAAACTCACTGCGAAGCGGAAATGCAAACCGTGGGAAGAGACAGGAGTTCAACCCCGTGAGGAAGGACTACAGGCAGCCTATCCAGCTAGTGTGGAAAGCTACCGACACGGCAGACCCTGGGTGGTTAGACAATAGACAAAAAGGAGAGGACAGAGGTTTCCTAAGAGAAAGATTTAAACATCAGAAAATTGAAGAGCCCTCAGGAAAATTAATGAGGCCCTAGAAGATTTTTATGAACTGCTGTAATTTGTGGAGAAAGATTGTTTCACAAATACCCAATCAACATTGGATTTATTCTTTTTATTTATTTTTATTTTTTGTAGAGATGGAGTCTTACTATGTTGCCCAGGCTGATCTCAAACTCCTGGCATCAAATGATCCTCCCACCTTGGCCTCCCAAAGTGCTGGGATTGTAGGTGTGAGCCACTGTGCCTGGCCTGGATTTATCCTTTGTTGGTTCTAGAAATGAGTATATATTTGAAATCATAGGCTGGGCGTGGTGGCTCAGACCTGTAATCCTAGCACTCTGGGAGGCCGAGGCGGGAGGATCACTTGAGGTCAGGAATTTGAGACCAGCCCGAGCAAGAGCGAGACCCTGTCTCTAAAATAAATAAATAAATAATAAAATTAAAAATAATAATAATAAAATCATGACCTATATTTTGTTAAATAGAAGATACATTTATTCTTTGTAACTTTCAATTATTTTATTTCTCAAGATGAAGTGCCAAGCAAGGCTATTCTTTGTTACTTCCTTTAAATACAAGCCTCTATTTTAATAAAGTGGCTGATTCCTGGTGCCCCTCATCCCTGCTAACCTGTGGACCACCTCCTTTTAAGTCACAGAGTGGACCTGAGCCTCATGTGGGCAGGACAGTCAGGCCAGGCTCGCTGAGGAAGCTACATTGCTGGGCACATGGCAGGGACCAGTGCATATTTGCTGAATGCGTGAACAAATGAGTGAGTGAATGAATGAATGGGGAGTGGGGGAGGTCTGGGGCTGACAGAAATCCCTGGACACTGGTCCAGACAGGTGTCCAGGACGGAGAAGGTGGTGCTGGGGCAGGCGGGTGGCGGTATAGTTAGAGGCCTGGCCTCCCCTTCCCTGGCCCTCCTGGCTCCCCTGGGGGTCCCCCAGTGGCCAGCCCCCGGCCCACGTGTCGCTGGGCACTCAGGACTTCGGGTGAGGCTGATGGGTGAGGAGGCTGCTCACCACACCTCCCGCCGGCCCCCCATGGGACAGAGATGGACGGGCCTGGCTGGGAAGGAATCCTCTCGGGGGCTGGCTGGGCCTCCATCCCCATTTCTCTGTTTCCTTTCCTCCTGCAGGTGAAGTCCCAGATCTTAGCTCTCTAGCAGGAACCATGGAGACTTTCCGGAGCCCGGGCTCTGCCCAGCCGCACCCAGCCCCAGATGCCCCCACCACGGAGACAGGAGCTCTCTCCTGACGCAAAGCCCACTCTCCTCTTCTGGTCTCAGGGCTCATAGGCCGGAAGAACCCACACCTGGAGTGGCCAGGAGGGCGGCACATCCAGGGCCACTGCCTGCCAGGTGTCTAGTGGGCCTGGCCAAGCCCCCACTGGACTGAAGCCAGGAGGGTGGGGATTTTTGTCTGTTCCCTGAATTAGCTAAGTGCCGGCACACAGTAGGCGCTTCATATGTTTGTTGAATGAATGGGCCCCAGCCAGCTCTTTCCCAGATATCTGTGTAGGCCTGGGCCCCTCAGCCTCCCCAGGGGGCCCTGTTCTGGCTACTCCCAGGACCTGGACAGGGGCCCTCAGATGGAATCTGGAACTCCCTTTACAAATGTAAAACAGCCCTGCCAGAGGCCTTGCACAGTGAGCCTTGAGGCCCAGAGCTTCTTCCTGGGGGAGAGGACAATCACACTGTGAACCACCCAGCCCCAGGCAGCCCGTTCCCCTGGGGAAGCGCTTCCATTTGTTCACACATTACAACCCACCTGTGTTTAACGGACCCCCCACCCCACACCCCGCCAGCTCTAACCTCCCCTCATCCAGGCCGCGTGCGGACACATGTGCTGAATGCAAAGATGAAAGGACATCGGAGCCCCCTCCCCACCGCAGAGCAGCTCACGCCCGCAGACCGATGCTAGCAAGGGGAGGTGCTCGCTGGGCGGAGGCAGGGGACCCCACGGCGACCCTGGGGCTCTCCCCTGCCTCCAGCTGCTCCACGGAGCACAGCGGGCACTGCCGCCCCTGGTGGCCAGAGCTAGCACTGCAGCCCCAGACAGGAAACAGAAAACAAAACACACACCTTTGTTTGGGTGTTGTCAAGGTAGCAGCTCTCCCGGGGCCCAGGGGGGCAAAGGAGCGGGACCTGCAGGCTCCAGTAGTGAGTCAAGGAACGCCAGAAGCCTCCCTTGCTCCCCTATTTCCCTCTGATGGCCCTTGGGTGTCCACTTCACCCATGAGGACTCCTCACCCCAACAGGGCAATGACTGCCACCCCGCTTCACATGAGGATCCCGAGGCTCCAACAAGGACAGTCTTGTCCCTGGACCAGAGGAGTGGCTCAGTGCTCTGCCAGGCTCTGCACCACCCCAGGTCCTCCGTCCCCCAAACCCCAGGCTGCTCTCTGCTCAGAGGGAGCTCCAGGGAGGAGAAAGTCTTTTCCAAGGACCTCAGTGGGCAGTGAGTCATCAGTGGAGAATCAGGCCAACACACACGTCCATGAGCCTGGGGGGCCCCTGGGGTCACCAAGGCCAAGCACCCCAATTTGCAGAGGAGGAAACTGAGGCCTTCTCTCCTTCAGCCCCCACCATGCTAAGGAGGGAAGCTCAGCCTAGTTCCAGGTGCCCAGAGTGCTGGACGCAGGACCCCCGCCCTGTCCTCTGGAAGCTGCCCTGGGGATGGCCCCCGCGCAGGCAGACCCTGGGGACCTTGGGGCTCCCCTGCCCAGCAGCCTGGCATGTCTCCCCGCCCCAGCTGTGGGTCCCGGGCAGGTTGCTAGGAGACTGGGTTGCCCCCACCGTGGCAGAGCTGTCTCCAGCCTCTCTCTTCTTTCCCCCTTGTCACCTCCCCACTGTCCAGTCCTCCTCTCATCGCTAGGAAGCGCGTGGTTTGTGTGCGCCTGTGCGTGCGTGGGGATGCCCAAAGAGGCCCCCATCAGAGATGGTGGGCAGGGGTCCCCAGGACCTTAGGGGCTCTCATTCCCAAAGCAAACCCCACAGGAGGGCTGACCCTGGCCTAGGAGCCCCAAACCCTCCCTTCTCTGGACTCTGCCACCTTGTCTCCCCAGCAAGTCTCTGCCTTCTCAGTTTACCGATGGTCTCAGGAGGCGTTAGACACCCGCTCCCTGCACTGGTCTCCTTTACGCGGGCGCATGTGGGCTCTATCCATGCCTGGACCGCACACCATGCCATGGACTGCGCATGCACGTGGCCCGCCTCTCCGCGTGCCGGCGCTGTCACCAACTGCTCCAAGCACAGCCGTTCCCGCATGTCCCCTGTACCTGCTCCCTACTCTGAGGACCCTGGGATCAGGGGACGTGAAACGACAGCAGACATGAGCCGGGGTAGGGAGGTCAGGTCGCCCCTCCCCTCCTCCTCCCCAGCCCCCTCCTTGTCTTCCCCAAGGTCCAGCCTGTCCCTGGCTGCGCCCCTGGCTGGTGTAGGAGGGGCCGCAGGGAGCCTGGGGCCCCACAACAGGGGCTGAGCCAGTGTTGGGTGGTCACTGTTATTAGAGAGCCCCCTGCCCTCAGGGATTTTGCCCCATTTTATGCCTGAGCGGAGGCACCACGCCCCAGGCCACAGGGCTCCAAGTGACCAAGTGACCCCGACCGTGGGTGGGTCCCCAGCATCACTGCTCTTCCTGTCACACATCCTGGCGCTGGTCATCAAAGGCCTCCTCCTGTCTTGGGGCTTCCCCAGCCCAGGGACCCCCTGAGTCCAGCACTTGGGGCACCTTCCTCTGCAGCTCTACCCCAGCACATTCTCACAGGGCCCGAGGCATTGACCCCATTTTCAGGTTCTGAGAAGTCACTGCATGAGCTTGCCTGTCACAGGGCTGTGACGTGGCCCAGCTGTGGGTTTGAACCCAGGTGAACTAACCCCAAAGGCTGTGCTTTGCACAGGGGCCCTGAGAAGGTGGCCTCTGAGCCCAGCCCTGAAGGTGAGTCTGTTGTGGAGGGGGTGTGGGGAGGGGCACTGCTGCAGGGGGCCCTGAGGGGGCAAAGGCTGGCTGGGGTGCCAGCGTGAGGACGGCTCCAGGAGGCTGGAGTTGGGTGTAGGGGACCAGATCATACAGGGTCTGAACGCTGGGCAAGGAGCTGGGGCCATGGAGGGGCAGGGCACCAAATCCCTGTGGTCTCATCAGAGCCAGCAGCCAGGGAGGAGCCTGCTCCAGTCCCCTCCTGTGTCCCGTGGGGGCTGTGGCACTGTCTGCCTCTCCCAGGCTGGGCACACTGCTGGACAGCCAGAGCTGGCCACCTGTCAGAGTAGCGCTTCTGGTAAGGTCTGTACCCAGAGAGGTGTGAGTGGGGGGACCAAGGGAATGCCCGCCCACCCAGCTCACCAGGGTGCTCACATACATGTTGCTGGTTTC
This sequence comes from Lemur catta, assembly GCF_020740605.2. NCBI lineage: Eukaryota > Metazoa > Chordata > Mammalia > Primates > Lemuridae > Lemur > Lemur catta. The sequence goes on along the minus strand of NC_059137.1, from coordinate 3,659,235 downwards.
CTTGTCCAGGCTGACTCAGATGACGCAGTGTCATCCACCTGCTGGATGTGGTTTGGCCTTGAGGAACCATGGTTGCAGAGGCACAGAGGGTGTGGGCACGTGTGGCTGTCACTGTCCTGGTGGGCGCTGAGCAGGAGGAAGTGCTGCTGGAGGCAGAGCTGTTGCAGGAGATTCAGCAGGGATGGCAAGGATTTGGGGAATGTCAAGATCAACAGAAGTCCTGCACCTGCAGGGCACCCGGGACAGTGACGGCTTCAGAGGCTTCTCAGAACCTGGGCTTCTTGGCTCCTGTGTGGGTGCAGAGTGGGGAGCTGGCACTCGGATGGAGAGCTAGGGAAGGGTGTTGCGGGGAAAGGCAGCAGTCACCTTGTTTTCCTGGCCATCAGGAGACTCCAGGACAGAGCTCATGTTGATCTTCTCCATGAGAGCTGGAGGAGCTGTCAGAGTGCACACTGAGCGTGTCATCAATGTCCCCCCCCAAGGGAGGGGCCACACCAGAGCTGGTCCCAGCAGTGTGAGCTGCCGCTGGTGCTGGGCTCCATGTTGGGGGCATGGAAGCCAGAGGGAAGGGCCAGGTTTGAAGTGCTCAGACCGCTGCGTGAGTGGGAGCTCTGGGATGCCCATGGGCATGGGTGGCAGTGGCAGTGGCTAGCATCTGGGAGGGCGTGACGGAAGTGTCCAGAGGGCAGTGCCCTGTGCTGGGCAGAGCTCCTTGATAATGTCAGCTAGTCATCTGATTCCCAGAGCACAGAAGGCACCTATGGCTGCGAGTGGCCCGGTGGCTGGAGAGGTTCAGGTGACATGGGCTGGGGTGGCTTTGGCTGGCAGGTAGGTGGAAGGTGCCCTGCTGGCCTGGTTGCCTCCAGTCTCTAGGGGCTCAGCCACTGGTTGAACTGTCAGGGGCTGGTGAGAGGACAGTCTTGGCGAGCTGGAGAAAGACGAGCCAGGCAAACCTCCAGCTGGCCGGTGGAGGGAGAGTGAAGATTGGGCAGAGGCTTGGAATATGGAACAAAAGCACTCGGATTCAGTGAAACCCAATGCTCCTTCTTTTAAAGATTTACAAAATTGGCGAGCCTTTACCTAGACTTACTGAGAAAAAGGAAGACTGAAATTGCTAAAATCAGAAATGTCAATGGGATGTCACTAATGATACTTCAGGAAAAAAAAAAGGAATTACAGTAGAACATTGTGAATGGTGGTATGCCAACCACTTGGGTAGCCTAGATGGAACGAACAGTTTCCCAGAAGCACACAAAGTCACACTGACTCAAGACAGAGTGGAGCATCTAAGCCGCCCGGTAATAAGGAAGGAGATGGATTCAGTCATCCAGAGCATCGCGACAGAAGTGTAGAGACACATGACTTCACTGCTGACTCCCCCGAGCATGCGAGAGGTAACAGCAAGCCTCTGAAATGCTTCAGAAATAAAAACATACAAGAGGCGGGAACACTTCTTCACTCAGTCCATGAGGCCAGTGACAGACCCTGATACCAAAGACAAGAATAGACCTCAGAAGAAAAGAAAATTACGTGCCACAATCCACTACGGATATCGATGTAAAATTCCTCAACAGCGTACTAGCAAACAGAATCTAGCAGTACATTGAAAGGACTATGCGTGGTCATTAAGTGTGGTGTACTCCAGGAACGCCAGAGATGTTCAACACTGGAAAATCAACCAGTGTGGCAGAACACATCAAAGAAGTGAAGAAAAAAGCCCATGTGATCATCTTAATGGATGCAGGAAAATTATGTGGAAAAATCCCTTCCTAATAAGAGCCCTCAACAAAATAGAAGTAGACAGGAACTTCCGCCACAGCACAAAGGATGTTTATGAGACACTGACACTTACCATGCACTCAGGGGTGGAAGGCGGAAACCTTTGCCCTAAGACCAGGAACAAGACGAGGATGCCGACTTTCACCACTTCATTTCGACATTGTAATGCAGGTGGGGCCAGAGAAATTAGGTTAGACGAAGTAGTAAAGGCGCCAAAATCGGAAAGGAAGAAGTAAAATTATCTCTTTATTGATGACAAGAAGATCCTATGGAAATTGCTAGAGCTAATAAACAGCTTCAGCAGAGTTTCAGCAGAGATGATTGACACCTATGGAGCAAGGACTAGAGCTGAGATGTGAGAAATCAGCCCGTGTGTGAATGTCAGTCGATTTTGAACCTGGGTACCGGGATCGTTCAGGCAGGGAAAACAGTCTCTTGGGCAAGTGGTGCTGGGAGAACCGGGTGCCCAAAGGCAACCTTACCTAATCAGATACCCACAGGCAACCTTACCTAACTGGATACCCATAGGCAACTTTGCTCTGCACACAGCACCGGCCTTGGCCACGGAGCAGGTGCCAGAGCTGGTGCTAGGTCAGCAGGCACTGCTAAAACTGGTTCTGGAGCTGGTTCTAGCTCAAACTTGCACTGGCTCTATCTCTGGAATTGGTGTTAGAGCAGGTTAGAGCTCTAGAACCAGTGCTAGCTCTGGTGCTGGAGCTGGGATCAGAGTTGGTGAGACAGCTGCCTCTCTCTCTGTAGTTTTGGGGATTCTGGCACTCGAGCTGTTTCTGGCTTTGGCATTAGAGGTGGAGTTCTTGTTGTATCTGGTGTTTGTTCTGGAGCTCACACAGGCTCTAGCTTTGAACTGGTGCTATAACTGGTTCTGGAATGGCTCTTCCTCGGCACCTGGTGTTTGATGACCTGGCACTGGCTCTAATTCTGGAATCTCTTTGAAGCTGGTTCTGGCTCTCCAGCTGGTGCTGGAACTATTGCTGGAGCCGGCACAGGGTGTGTGATATAACTGCCTCTAACTCCGGATTGGTTGTTAGAGCTCATACTGGAGCTGGTGCTGGTGCTAGACCTATTGCTGGAGCCATTTCTGGCTCTGGAGCTGGCACAGGGGCTGGTGCCGGCCTGGGCTCTATCTCTGGATCTAGTGCTAGAGCCGGTGCCACAGTGGGCTCTTCCTCTGAACCTGGCTCTAGCTCTGTATCTGGCACTGGCTCCAATTCTACCACTGCGTTGGGAGCTGGTTTTAGCTCTAGGTGAGGCCTGCCTCCATGCTCTCCTGTGGACTGTGGGGACTGTGGTGGCCGTCTGCCTCCTCCCAGGCTGGGCATGCTGGCTGGATGGCCAGAGCTGGCCACCTGTCAAAACAGCCCTTGAAGAGAGGTCTGTACCCAGAGAGGCCTGAGTGAGGGGACCAAGGGGATGCCCCGCCTGCTAGTCCTTTGCTTCCCAGAGCACAGAAGGTGCCTGTGGCCATGAGTGGTCTACACAGCGTGGGTCAGCCTGCTGACTGGCAGGCGTCATGCCTGGCGGCAGGAGAGGTTCAGGTAACACTGGAGTCTGGGTGGCCTGGGCTGGCCTGGTCCCGTACGGTCTGTAAGAACTTAGCCACCCTGGGGAGGGCAGTGCTGGAGGCTGCTGAGGGGATGCCTGTGGCACTCCTGAGTCCTTTCTGCCCCGTGTGAAGGAGGGCTGAGCTGGCTCCGGGCCTGACCTGTGCCCCCTTGGTAAAGGTCACTGTTTCTGGACAAAGTCATGGTGGGTGGTAGAGTCCATGGTTTAGAAGACATTGATGTTGTAAGGGGGACTTCAGCTCTGGAGGAGGCGGGCAGAGGGATGGTCACCTCTGCTGGCAAATGGGCTGCAGGCCAGAGATGAGCTGCACGGACAGGAACCAGATGAGTGGTGCCAGGGCTGGGGAGGCGGGAGGGGAGTGACTGCTCAGTGAGCACAGGGTGTCCGCTGGGGGGACGACAATGCTCTGGAACTAGGCAGTGGTGATGGCTGCACTGCACTGTGAGTGCATTTAATGCACCTAAATTGGATAACTTCAAATGACTACAATTTAAAAATATTTTTATTTTAAGGCTAGCCAATTGAAGCAGTGGGAGTAGAGAAGGAACAAAGGAATCTGTAAGTGGTGATTAATTAGTTGTAAACGCCACTGCATAAAAATTTTGACTTATAAATAAATAAAATTTAAAATGTAAAGCATAAAGCACCACAAAATATGAAATAATAGAAAAAGAAAAACCATCACGGGAAAGCGGGACAGCAGCTCTGGTGCGGAGCTGGCGCCGGCTGTCCCTCGGGAGCTTGGGCGCCATGGCTGCCGCCACGTCTGGCACTCGAGCTGGTTTGGGCTTTATAGGCGTAGTCAGCTCCAGCAGGGGTGCCGGTGCCAGAGCTGGGTGTAGCGCCACGAGTGACAAAGGGGCCCTGGCTGGCGCCAGCTCTCTTCCCGGAGCCGGTGCAGCAGCCGGCTCTCGCGGCGGCTCTGATGACTGGCACTCCCTGTCACGGTGGCAGTGCCTCTGGCTCTGCGGCAGGCTTTAGGTCTGTCACTGTGTCTGCGGCAGGATCTCGCTCTTGAGGTTGGACAGAACAGGTGCCGGAGATGGTGCCGATCGTGGCACAGCACTGCGGATGCAGTTAATGCTGCTGAATTGTATAACTTAAAATGATTTATAATGATTAAAGACTTAAATTTTATTGTATGTAAATTTTAAAACATAAAATATAATAAACCACAGAAAGTATGAAATAGAAATTTTTTTTAAAAAAAGTGCTGCCATCACAGGTGGGGCAGCGAAGCTCTGGCACCAGGGCTGGCGCTGGCTGTGGGCAGCAGCTGGCTCTGGTGCCAGCGCCCTGGCTGATGCCCCAGCCGCGGGGCTCTGGCTCCAGAACTGGCACAGGACCTGGGGCCTGAGCGGGTGCGGAGCTGGCTCTCGAATTAGCTCTGGTTCTGGGGCCGGCCTTAACCCTGGTGGTGGTGCCAGAACTGGTGTGAGAACTGGCAGTGGGGATGGCGTTAGCTCTGGAGCTGGTCCAAGTGTTGGAGCTGCAGGTGGCTCTAGTTCCGGAGCTGTCCCTAGTTCTATCTGTACAGCTGGTCCGGAGCAGCGCTAGCTCCACGCTGGTGCAACATGTGATGCAGAGGTGCCTGTGACTCTTCAGGCGGCCCAGGTCCTAGCTCCGCCCCCACATCAGGATGGAGACCTTGCAGTGGAGATGGCTCCAGCTCCGTAGCCCCACCCAAGGGCTGCGAGACGTCGTGTTAGGCTGCCAGCACTGAGCGCAGGGACGGGGTCTGTGCTTCAGCGTCGTATTTCAGGTGCAGGACACGGGTGCAGAATGCATGAACAAATGAACCAAATGCATTTTTGTCTGTCAGGCTTCTCTGTAAAACAACAGCGCCTGCCTCATAGGGCTGCTGGATGGATTATATCGATTCATTCGTCTATGTATTCAATAACGACTTAAATGCCTACTGTGAACTAGGCACTGTTCTAGAGGCTTTGGAATATAGCAGTGGATGAGCACAGTCCCCGCGGGTGTGGAGCCGACCTGAGCGGGGTTGAAATGGGAGAATATGGGGCTCAGGCATGCGGTCTGAGCTCAGTGGGAGCTTGTCCAGCAGCTCAGGGCCAGCCTGGGGGGTGCTGTGGTGGAGGGGATGTGGGATCCTTGGTCTGAATGCCCGTGTCACCCCCAGGCCCCACTGGCTGTTTCCCTCACTGAGCCTCAGTTTTCCCATCTGTAAAATGTGTGTGTGAGGAAATCCACTCCTTGGTTTCCTATTAAAGTTGGCCTTGATCCTCCAAGACAGACAAAGTAGAACTCCCTGCGGTTTGTCCCCCTTCAGGTCACCACATAGAGCCAGAGTTTGAGTTCGCTGAGGGACCTGGGCTATGTCCCCCCAGAGGACTAGTTAGCATCCCCCTTCTGGAGCTGACTGCAGAGTTTAACTGAGGGAGTGTGGGTCTCGGGCATGTGGTCCAAGCTCAGTGGGAGCTTGTGCAGTAGCTCAGGGCCAGCCTGGGGGGGGGTGCTGTGGTGGAGGGGATGTGGGATCCTTGGTCTGAATGGCCAGGCTACCCCCAGCCCCCACTGGCTTGCCCCTCATGGGCCTTAGTTTTCCCATCTGTAAAATGGGCGTGTGAGAAAAATCCATTCCTTGGTTCCATAATAAATTTGGTCTGGATCCTTCCAGACACACAAAGTAGATCTTGCTGTGGTTTGTCCCCCTTCAGGTAGCCCCAGAGGGCCAGGATTAGAGTTCAGTGGGGGACCTGGGTGATATTCCTCCAGGGGACTGGTGACTCCCTCCTGGTCAGTGGCTGAGCTGGGCTGGGAGCACTAGAGCCTGCTGCCCAGTGGCCACGGTGACCCGGGTGTTGAGGCACACTGGCAGAGGAGCTGCTCGAGGTGCTTGTGAAAGCCAGCTGGGTGTCTGTGACGCGGACCAGCGAGGCTCGGGTTCGCTGGCGGTTGGGTCCTGCCAGAGACCTTTATGGTTAGTGCATGGAGGGCTTCCTCCCTTCACTCTTGTACTTATTTTCTTTCCCAACTACATTGTACTTCGCGTAGATAGTGGTCATTTATTTAGCCAGACCTCTGATGGAGGAAATTGGGTTGTTCCCAGTCTTTTGCTCTTACGACTAAGGCTGCAGGGAATAACCGGGCACAGGTGTCACGTGCAGAGGTGCTTCTGTGGGTTGCACTCCCTGAACTGGGCTTGCGGCATCAAAGCTGAAATACAGTTGCAGTTTGGGTAGGTACGATCAAGCTGCTCCCGTGGGAGGGCAACTTCTGTTTCCGTCAGCAACGGATATGTTTTAATTCTACACAGCCTCAGAGTGTATTTCCAAACCTTTGGATTTGGCAATTTTGAATATTGTGACTGAGAATGGAACATATTTTCATATGTTTAAGGCTGTTTATATTTCTTTTTTGTGAAGCATCTGATAATGTCTTTTGCTCATTTTCCTGCTGTGTGGCTGATATTTTTATTATCAATTTCTGGGAGCTCTTTATATATTGGGGATCTGGGGCATTTTATTTGAGATACGAGTTGTCAGTATTTGTTCCCAGTGACTCATTCCCTGCCTTTCACGGTGTGGTCTCGCCCCGCCATGTATCGTGGAGTTGCATTCTTCCCAAACCGGTCTGCACGCTCAAGACATCTCTCTGAAAATACCACAGCAGATGTTGCTATGTGGAATCTGATGAACTGATTTCAAAATTTATGTAGAAACACAAAAGGCCAAAATAGGGTCAGAAGAATCTTGAATAAGAAGGCTGGAGGACTGATGCTACCAGATATTCAGACTCATTGTGAAGCCACAGGCATCGAAGCAGGGAGGCCGTGGTGCACACGTGGACACAGAGCTGAGAACGGAGCCCGCCCCAGACTCACACACGGGACACGTGTGAACCTTGCAAGTGTAATGCAGGAAGCTGGACGTACGGGACTATATCCTGAGGATGGGTCAACATACGACAATTAATCCGTACACATCACATTGGCAGAATGAAGGAGAAAACCCCACGGTGATGCCAGTGATGCAGAAACAACATATGGTTCAACACCCTTTCGTGTTTCTTCTCAAGGCCTGATAGCATAGTGGTTGGTTCAAGACCCTGGAACTGCAGGGTCTAGATTCGTATCCTGGACCTAACCTGTTCCTCCCTAGGAGACCTTGGCCAAGTGACTCTGTGAGCTTCGGTTTCTTCATCTGTAAAATGGGCTGATTATGTTACCTCGCTCCTAGTTCTGGGAGGACTTACTCCTTGCTGGCGCAGAGCAAGGACACAGAAATCATGGCTCCCGGGGCTGTCTTTGCTGTGCTTTGTTCAGCGGATCAGGGAGATGACGGATTGTAGCCCGGGGTGCGGGGAGGAGGAGAGTGAGCTGATGACTCCAGAGATGTTCTCAGGTGCGGGCTGGGGGAGCAGACCAGACTGACGCTGCAGTGCGGGAGGGAGAGTCCAGAGGCCTGGGGTCCCTGCTTCCACTCCCTGTCTCAGCGTCCTGCCCATCTGTAAACAGGAGAGTTGAGTTAACCAGGCCACCGCCAGCGGGTTAGTCCTCCCAGCTACACGGTGCAGGGCAGGGGTGCGGTGGAAAGGCCGTCCAAAGGGCAAAGGCAGTTTGCAAAGTCGGATTCACATTCAAATGCAAAGGTCCAGAAATTTGGGAGTTTGGGGCGGTAGATTCTCAGTGGTGGGACTATGGGTCATTTCTGTGTTCTTACTGTGCATTTCTAATGTTCTTACCTTCTGCAATAAATATGTCGCCCAGTCAGAATGCAATTCCATGCGTGATCTATCCCTATGCATCCATATGGTTTTGTAACAGATAAGAAGCCAGACACTAGACCCTGGCGGAATCTGGGCAGGGCACGGTTTCTGGTGGACAAGGACAAGCACATCGGGGCCTCTTGGGGACGGGGACGTCTGTGGCTGCAAACGATACCTGGACACTCGCTGGCTTTCATGCATGTCTCACTCCTCAGTTTTCTACACTTTATCCAGCCGAAACTAGTCCAATGTTTCCATACTTTACTTTTTAAATAAGACCTAGGACAGAACCATGAAAATAAAATGTAAATGTTTTTCTCCTCACTGTTTCTTCATTTCTGAGACTAGACTGGACACAATGTGCACTTGTCCCAGGACCCTGGCGTGGCAGGTGCTGTCCATGCGCATGTGTGGCGGGTTGGGAGGAGACTCTGCCAGTGCAGGGCTCAGGGCACAACACATGGTTCCACTGGGGGGCGAGACGGCTCCGAGTCCTCACTGGAGCTGTCCCCAGGGACTCTTCCTGAGGGCCAGCCTGAGCAGGCACCAGCCTTAGCCTTGGCAGCCACTGGACGACATGCTGCCCCACCCCAGCAGCCTTGACTTCATGTGTGCTCAACCTGTAGCACAGACATCACAAGTAATGACCTTTCGTGTCCCTGTAGTGCTTATAAAGTCGGGAGGGTCTACATGAACAAATGGATTTCTGATTTCTCTTTAAAAATCAAACTATTTGCAATTGTGAGTTCATATTGCACAGGCCATGGCTGGCTGGAGCTAAGGAACCCCTGCCAGGTTGGGTGCTACTCAGTGTCACACGTGGTCCCCATCATCCTCGGTATCTACCCGTGATCTCCACCAGCCTCAGTGTCTCCAACTGTCTCCACCCTCCTGAGTACCTAAACCTGTCTCCATTGTCCTCAAACACTATACCTGCCTCCACCCTCCTCAGCACCTACACCTGCCTCTATTCTCCTCAACCCGTGTACCTGCCTCCACCCTCCTCAACACCTACACCTGTCTCCACTGTACTGAAACCTTATACCTGTCTCCACCCCTCTCTTCACGTAAACCTGCCTCCATTATCCTCAACCCCTATACCTGTCTCCACCCTCCTCAGCACCTACATCTGCCTCCATTATCCTCAACAGCTATACCTGTCTCCACCCTCCTCAGCACCTAAACCTGTCTCCATTATCTTCAACCACTATACCTGCCTTCACCCTCCTCAGCACCTACACCTGCCTCCATTATCCTCAAACACTATACCTGTCTAAACCCTCCTCAGCAGTGAAACCTGTCTCCATTATCCTTAAGGCCTATACCTGCCTCCACCTCCTCAGCACCTACACCTGCCTCCATTATGCTGAACCCCTTTACCTGTCCTCACACTCCTCAGCACCTAAACCTGTCTCCATTATGCTCAACTAGTATACCTGCCTCCCCCCTCCTCAGCACATACACGTGCCTCCATTCTCCTCAACCCGTGTACCTGACTCCACCCTCCTCAACACCTACACCTGTCTCCACTGTACTGAAACCCTATACCTGTCTCCACCCCTCTCTTCCCGTAAACCTGCCTCCATTATCCTCAACCCCTATACCTGTCTCCACCCTCCTCAGCACCTACATCTGCCTCCATTATCCTCAACAGCTATACCTGTCTCCACCCTCTTCAGCCCCTAAACCTGTCACCATTATCCTCAACCAGTATACCTGCCTCCACCCTCCTCAGCACCTACCCCTGCCTCCATTATCCTAAACCCCTATACCTGCCTTCACCCTCCTCAGCACGTACACCTGCCTCCATTATCCTGAACCCGTTTACCTATCTCCACACTCCTCAACACCTAATCCTGTCTCCATTATCCTCAACCACTATAGCTGTCTCCACCCTCCTCAGCACCTACACCTGCCTCCATTATCCTGAACCCCTATACCCATCTCTCCTGTCCTCAGCAGCTACACCTGTCTCCACTCTTCTCAACACCTACACGTGTCTGCACCCTCTCCCTCGTCAGCACCTACACCTGCCTCGATTCTCCTCAACCCCTATACCAGTCTCCACCCTTCTCATCAGTCTACACCTGTCTGCCCCCTCCTCCTCATCTGCACCTGTCTCCACCCTTCTCACCATCTGCGTCAGTCTCCACCATCCTCAGTCCTGAGCCTGTGTCCACCCTCCTCAGCACCTGTACCTGTCTTCATCCTCCTCAACTCCTAAACCAAAAATTAACGTTTGAAAGCCAAAGTACATTTATGCAAAACAAAACTTTGGTTTTCTATGTTAAAAGAGCAACAAGGTTTTCTTCCAATATTGACTGCTCTTTTTAAAATTTTTTTTGTAGAGACAGGATCTTGCTATCTTACCCAGGCTGGACTCAAACCCCTGGGCTCATGTGAACCTCCCGTCTGAACTTCTCCAGCTCCCAAGTAGAGTATTAACTATTCTTAATAAAAAAGTATTGGAGTTTTTTTTTATTACCTCTTAAATAACTTGCCTAGGAAACAAAAATTTTATGTTTTATGAAGATATAATATTATTTCTTAGGCTATGTGCTGTTTTTACTAGGTTTTTGGTTAGTTAGGAACATTGAGCCTTTTGAGAGTTAAGGAGTTATTTTGTTTGATTTGTTTTGTTTTGTTTTTAACATCTATGTTATTTCTGTATTTGCTTTTAAAATCTTTTGTCACTCCAGTTAACTGGATAAGTAAGCATTTTTTCATAGTGACCTGTGATCCCATTTTAATCAAATGTTTTAAACCTTTTGAGATTTTGACAAACTTCCCCAAAACCAAATTCTAAATGAAATCTTTTAAACCTAGAATTGACTTCAGTATTTTTCTGTTGGGCCCCTGCAAACCCCAAATGATGCACCTCTCACTTCGTAAAAGAGAGATATTAAACAAATTAGGCTTGTTTGATGTGTTGACTTGCATGGGAAGCATTGTCAAATGCTAAGGTGATGCTAAATCTTTCAAAGTTACATTTATATGGATACATTATTGATGTGAATGTCCTAAAGATTATATAACATTTATGGAGTTGATGGTCCTGGTGTGACACTGGCAGTCATGATTCTGGCTGCCATCCTTCAACGCTGTATGTAGTAGCAATAAGTGTACACAACTGCATGCAGTGGAGTTTCCTCGTCAGCTGCGTCATTAGTATAATGCATTCTCATTAGTTTTTTAACCATGGCCAGTCTAAGTTTTTGTTATCTACACTTTTGATTCTTCTCTACACGCATTTGCAGTCCAAATTACAGTCCAAAAATTGTGTTTTCTTTCATGGAAAGCATGGAAAAGACTCTGACAAGTTCTCTTGAGTATCGATTTCTGATGACTTTAAGATCAATGGAGTAAGTAACAATTTCCAGAACTCTAACAAAGGAACTGTCGGATTCATGGAACTGCTAACCACGATGAAGCAGAGCAAGAATTGATTACATGAGACTAAATAACTGATGAAAATAATGTGTTTATTACTTTTTATTCAAAATCTTGTCAGTTCTTTATTTTAATGTTTTGTTTTCCAGATTTAAGGAAACTTTTTCTCTTAAGCTATCCATAGTTTCCAACAATTTGGTAAAGTATACTTTCACGAACAAATTTGAAACATTTATCTTTGCTCTCTATCTGACTCTCTCAGAATTGGAAATTATTCATGAGTATTTTTATTTATATGGCAAATCGTTGTTGAGCATAAGTTCAATAGGAATCTGCTCTAACAGGATACAATTGGAAATATTGATTATATTCACAAGGATTTGACTGGGATGTCATATTTAAATTATTTATAGGTACTGCAGACAAAGTCTAAAATTGCCTTGATTTGGGTTCCTAACCTTAAAGAGGTTTTGAAAGCTGAGATTCCTGTGTGGTCAGTTGTTAGCCTTGCCGTACTTATGTAAATAATCAGGCCAAATTTGATGAGGCTAAACTTATTGACCAAACAAATTGGCCTTATTTTTAATATCTTTGGGAAAAATGAGTATAACAGTAGAGAAAAATTGTATTTCAAAAGAAAAGTTATTTCAGAAGAAAAACTATAGTTCACCTGTCAGTAGACTGTAGCCTGTTCATTGTCCTGGAATTTTTGCCATCTACCCGCAGACTGGACGGAATGCTAAACTCGGGTAATGTCCTCTTCTGCCCGGCTGCGCGTCTGGGCTCGTTCCGGGCGGTCATTTGGCTCCCTCGTCCGGCCGGCTTCAGGCTTCACGGTTCAGAACGATCATGCAAACCGGGTTGACCACATCATTACTAATTCTGCTCTGCGTGGTCCTTTTCACACTTTGTACCTGTTACTGTCGGATCTCTGCAGAGGTACAACTCCTGACAGAAAAGTGCTGACCCCACACCTTGAAATGACAGCCAGCACACCTGGCACCGACAAACTGGACTTAACAGTGAACTCCAGGCAGGCTTAGCTGAGAGCTGCTCCTCCTGCCCTCCTTGTGGCTCAAACGTGGTCAAGAGTGTGGGCGCTGACTCCCGGTTATCATCACTAACGGGGACAGGTCCATCCTGGCGCTGAGGGACAATCAGAACCTACCCACAGGATAATCTATCAGCAATGCTTTTGGAGAAAGATCTTGATCGAAAGAGGGAAATGTGAAAGTTGTCAGTATCAGGACGGAGTCACTCGTGTCAAACCCTAGCAAAGATAAAGCGAGCTGGGAGGTCAGGAGGGAGGGCCCCACCCACATGCCCGTGTTTTGCATAACAGCTTATTAAGCCCTCAGGAATCAACAGGACGCTGTTCTCGCCAAGTACTAACTCCCACCTTGGCCGTGTGGAGCAGGACGTGGACCAAACGGGAAGAAGGAACACTTCTGCACTGGGAGCTGCGGGGGCAGGGGGCTGGGGGGGGGCCTGTGCTCCTCACCCTCCCAGCCCTCCTGCGGCTCACCCGGCCAGGCTGTCCTACTGTCCCACAGGCTGTCGGGGGAGCTGCAGGTCTGGGACTCAGGGAGATGGAGAAAGGGCTTAGGCTTTGGAGAGAGGCGGATTTTCAGTCCAGCTCAGCCTGGGCCTGGCCCGCTCAGCCTCGGTGGTCCCTGTGCCTGGGATGTCCCCCGTGCTGTCCTGCAAGGGCCTGTTCTGTGATTCAGGCCCAGCTTGGATACCTCCTCCGCAGGGAGGCCTCCCCAGACACACTGTGGAAATGTCACCCTGACCCCCGTCGTGTCACATGCCCTCTTGCTTTTCTGCACAGTGGGTTCGAGTTTCCTGAAGCTGCTGTAGCAACTGACCACAAACTGGGTCTTAAAAACAACAGAAATTCCTTGTCTCTCAGTTAGGAAGGCCGGAGTCTGATATGAAGGTGTGGGCAGAGGTCTCTCTAAAGGCTCCAGGGGGGACCCTTCCTGCCTCTTCCAGGGTCTGGTGGCCCCAGACATCCCTTGGCTTGTGGCTGCATCATTCCACACTCTGCCTCCATTTTCATGTGGCTTCTCCTGAGTGCCCCAAATCTCCCTCTGCCTTTCTGTGATAAGGACACCTGTCACTGGGACTTAGGGCCCCCCCGAGTCCAGGAGGATCTTATCTGGCGATCCTTAACTTACTTACATGAGCAAAGACCCTTTCTCCAAATCAGCTCACACTCACGGCTCTGGCTGAATGTTCCCTTTGGAGGCTCCCTCTAGCCCACCGCAGCACAGTCTCTCCCTGGAGGGGTCCCGCTCACGTCTGTGTCCTTGATTACTGTCATCTTCCCCTGTCAGAATTTAAGCTACCTGAGTAGGGTCTTGGTCCACGCGCTCACTTGGTCCCTGTGGGGAGGAGCCGGCCTCTGAGAGGGGCTTGGTCATTGCTCTCGTGGCTTTGGCCTCCCTGTTGTTCCACAGTCTTCCCGCTGCAGCTCTGGGGCCATCCACACGCGGTGAGAGGAGAGGCACAGACACCAGAGGCCAGACTCGGGGGTTTGCAGGGGCACCCTGCTGACCTAAAGCCCTGCTGCTCTCTGAGCTAGAAGCTCCCGTTCTCTTTCCTGGGCCTGGGGTAGTTCCTGGGCTTGGAACATCTATCCTAGGATGCAGGGCTGACCCCAGCAGGGGACCCGGGGCCGCAGGTGGGTGCCAGGGCTCACAATGGCATCTTTGTGCCTCTCAGGCCCAGGGTTCGCTTCCCCCATGCACGCTCAGTAACCCCAGGTGGTGAAACTGTGGGTGTCAGACTGACCCAGTAATTACCTGCAGGAAGGCGCTGTTGAATGACACCTGCTCTCGCCAGGTGGAGAGGGCAGGGCCAGCACCCTCACAGGCCAGAGACCAGTGGGCAGGTCCAAGCCTGGGCCGGCTCTGCTGGGGAAGGAAAGTGCTGGTGTGTGTTGGCGGGTCAGAATGGTGACAGGGACATCAGCCACACCAGGCTGGTAAGAATCATTTCTCCATCTGTTTATAGAGGGGGGATGTGTGTGTCTGTGTTGGAAACGGTTGCACACATACACAACGGAGCAGGATGGACAATTCAGGAACAGAGACACACAGAAAGGGCCAATTTATTTTTTGACAAAGTTCAAAAGCAATTCTAGGGACAAAGGATAATCTTTTCCAACCAGTGGTGTTGAAACAAGTGCACACCCAAGGCGAATCAACGGCCCTTGACGTAGGCTGTGGGCCTCCCTTACACAAGGTTAGCCCTGACATGATCACAATCTCAGTGTAATGTAAATCTACAAATCATTCAGAGGAAAACAAAGGAGAAGTTGTCATGACTTGGGGTTAGGCAAAGAATTCTCAGGGCACCAGAAGGATAACTCATTAAAGGAAAAGTAATGAATTGGATTTCATCAACATGAAGAATTTCTGCTCTGCAAAAGACACTGTTAAAGGAATTTAAAAAAATCTACATACTGGAAAAAATCTTTGCAAATTACATAAGCCAATGAAAGAATATATAAGGAAATTTCAAACTTCAAGATTAAGAAAGCACTGCACAGCCAAAGAAACTGTCATGAGAGCAAACAGACAACTTACAGAATGGGAAAAAATTTTTGCATGCTACACATCCGATAAAGGGCTGATAACTAGAATCTATTTAGAACTCAGGAAAATCAGCAAGAAAAAATCAAACGACCCTATCAAAAAGTGGGCAAAGGACATGAATAGAAATTTTTCAAAAGAAGACAGAAGTAGGGCCAACAAACATATGAAGAAATGCTCAACATCTGTAATCATCAGGGAAATGCAAATCAAAACCACAATGAGATGTCACTTATCTCCAGTGAGAATGGCCTTTATCAAAAAGTCCCAAAACAATAAATGTTGGCATGGATGTGGAGAGATAGGAACACTCATACACTGCTGGTGGGACTGCAAACTAGTGCAACCTCTGTGGAAAGCAATATGGAGATACGTTAAACAGATACAAGTAGACCTATCATTTGATCCAGCAATCCCATTATTGTGCATCTACCCAAAAGAACAATAGACGTTCTATAAAAAAGACATCTGTACTCGAATGTTTATAGCAGCACAATTCACAATTGCAAAGATGTGGAAACAACCCAAGTGCCCATCAATACATGAGTGGATTAGTACAATGTGGTGTATGTATACCATGGAGTACTACTCAGCTATAAGAAACAATGGTGATATAGCACCTCTTGCATTTTCCTGGATAGAGCTGGAACCCATTCTACTAAGTGAAGTATCCCAAGAATGAAAAAATAAGTACCATATGTACTCACCATCAAACTGTTTCACTGATCATCACCTAAGAACACATTTAGGGATAACATTAATTGGGTGTCGGGCAGAAGTGGGGGGGAGGGGATAGGTGTATATACACATAATGACTGTGATGCGCACTGTCTAGAGGATAGACACGCTTGAATCTCTGATTCGGGGGTAGGGAACAAGGGCAATATATGTAACCTAAACTTTTGTACCCCCATAATATGCTGAATAAAAAAAAATAAAGTTTGGTGGAAGATTCAGACAAAAAAAAAAGATTAAGAAAGCAAACAACTGAATAGAAATAAATAAAATACTTAAATAGACACTTCACCAGAGAAGACGTGTGGGTGGCAGATAAGCAAGTAAGCTGGCGCATGACACCACCAGCCGTTAGGGACATTCATATCAGAACCATCAGGGGACACCATGGCCCAGCTAATAGGATGGCAAGACATTTTTAAAAAGGACCTTCACAATACTGAACGGTGGCAAGGACGCGGAGCAACTGGGATTCATACATTGCTGATGGGAATGCAAAATGGTGCAACTATGTTGGAAAACAGGCACTTTCTTATAAATTTGGATATATACATACACATGACCCAGCAGTTTCTCTTGGAGGCAATTATGCAAAAGAAGTGAAAATATAGGATGACACTAGAACTTATACATAAATGTCTATGGAAGTTCCATTCATAATGGCTAAAATCTGGAAACAAATGCCTTCGCCGTCAACAGGTCAAGCCGCACATCCATGCGACGGGACCTCGCCAGCAGCGGGAAGGAGCAGACTGCTGGCACACTCGACGGCACGGACCATCCTCAAAGGGGTTACGCTGAATGAATGAAGCCAGTCTAAAAAGGCTGCCTACTGTGTGATTCCATTTCTGCGACATTCTAGAAAAGACACAGTCATAGAATTGGATGGAAGGCCGGTGTCACCGGGGGTCAGGGCTGGGGAAGGTCTGACTGTGGGGGTGGGGGGCCAGGAGGGAGTTCTCGGGGTGACAGAGCTGCTCTGTGTGCTGGTCATGGTGGTGGCTATGCAAATCTATGCATGTGCTAAAGCCCAAGGAACTTCACATCGGAAAAACCTTCTTTCTCTAATGTCAATATTAAAATAAAGTAATCAAAAAATCAAAAACAGACTCATGCTGAAAACAAAAGAATGGAAAAGGATGTGCCAGGAAAATGTATTCCAAAAGAAGCTGTGTGGAAAATGAGGAGAAATGTTCGATGTGAACACAAAGATCTCTTGTGCTGATAATAGGCGTGGTCCCTAGGAGAGACAGTGCCATCATCAAGTTGGCTACACCAAAAGTATTTACAAATTCTAAATATACGAAGCAAAAACTAATTGAATTTAAGTAGAACTTGATAAATCAACCACTGAAGTGGGATTCTTGAACAGAGATATCTCAGGAACAGGTGGATCAAGGAGAAGAAATTATGTGATCAATAGATTAGATCTGATAGGTGTTTACGGACATATAAAACCTCCAAAGACCACAAATGCATTTCAAACACATGTGAAATATTTGCAAAAATTTCTCAGTCATAGATCAGAAAGAAAATACCAACAGATTCTAAGAATTGACAGTACATATTCTTTGGGTTAAAAAGGAACTTACGAACTATTTAGAACTGAGTAATAATAGCAATCTATATCAAAACATGTTGGATGTAGCTAAAGGTGTATTTTGTTGTAATTAGAGGAACTGACAGCCTTATAGGCATTAGAAACATAAAAAATAAAAATAAACGAACCAAGTGTTCAAATTAATACTAAAAAATAATAACGGCGCAAAACCAAGACGTGGAGAGGAGGGATCTCACGCCAGAGAGAGCTGAGAGACCACAGTGGGAAATAGCAGGGGCTGCCCTCAACACAAAGGCTGGTCCATTAGGAAGATTAGAAGAAAGCACCCCACTCTGGAGAGGTGGTGAAGAACAGACACATGGGAGGCATAAATAAATGACATTGAGGATGGAAATAGAGGCAAAGCAAAATGTAAGCTGTTCAAAATCAGCAGAGGAGAGCATTCTGGAAGAGTGTCGATTTGGAAATGTCCCAGGTGGCTTCTCCTAACAGCCGCCTGCCGCTCAGTTCCCAGGTGGGCTTCCAGGCAGGCTGCGAGTGAAGCCCGGGCCCCAGGCAGGTGAGGGTCTGTTCCCCTTCTGGGAGGGAGCGTGACCCACAGAGACCCATAGAACTCTGCATGGAAGGGCAGTGCACCCCTGTGACATGCCCCAATGCCCTGCTGGGCAGCAGCCCCTGGCCCACCCCAGAGAGGGACACATGGTCAAGGACTCTGCAGCCTGAGGCTGGGAGGACACTGGCCTTTGCCCGGAGAAGGCTGGGGACAGAAGGGTTTCCTCCAGGAATCTTGGCAGATGAGCCAGTGACTGCCGGACCTATGGCACTGATGGGTCACCCCTGCGGGGGCCAAGCAGCACCAGTACCAAGCAAAGGAAAGCAGCTCCCAGAGAGGCAACAGAGGCCACCACGGATTTAAAAAACCAGTAAAATGCCACTTGAGGAGAGGTGATCACAGCGCGAAATAAGACTATGTTGGGAGACACATGGCTTACAAACTGAGAAAGGGAGCCAGTGTCAGGAGAGAGAGCTCTGTCGCTTGAGACACAAGACCAAGAGGAAGCCGCGTCTCACAGCCAGAGCTGAGTGGGAGCCCGTGGGCAGGAAGAAGGGGCTGGGTGGGGGGCTGCAGGGGCCTCTGTGCAGATGCTCCACACCCAGGGGACAGAGGACCAGGGGAGGAGAGCAGGTGGCCAGATGAAGACTGGCACAGAATTTCCCCCGGCGGAAGGAACGTTGGTGAGTGTGAGTTTGCAGATGGAAAATGCACAGCCAACTCCAGGTGAGGCGGAGGAGCAAAGGCACACAGCCATGTGTGTGCTGGAAGGATTCTGGACTCCAAGATTACAGAGAACTCTTAGAAGCTTCCAGAAAGGAAGCAGCAACAGCCATAGATTATTCAGAGAAAAGTGCTGACATCCAGGAGTCCCCTGCACCGCCAGGAAGAAATGTGGGCTCTCTGGGGATGGGCGAGCTCCCAGCCGAGCAGCCAGCACAGGCTCTCGCCCAGCACGTGAGTCACAGGGGGCTGGGGAGGCGGAGGCCTGGTGACCTGCCGAGTGATAGGGCAGGGACAGCCGGCAGGTGAGAACCCAACCCTCCGGCACTGCGGCAGTAAACTTCTGGCTTTGCTTCTGTTTGGTGTGGGCTGGTTGGGGGGCCTGAGTAAGAGCTTCTGAAGGCCTCACCTGTCGGGGGGAAGGCACTGCAACCAGCCCTCTGGGTGTATTTCTCTTGTTTTTCTACCACTCTGTTGGGATGGAACACTTGGAATCTTCTATCTCCCATCCATGCAAACTCTGCAGCAGGGGGGCTTGATATATAGTCATGCGTCACTTAACAACAGGGATACATTCTGGGAGATGCATTGTTAGGCAATGTTGTCATTGTGCGACATCCTATCGTGGACTTCCACAGCCTAGAGGGTACAGCCTCGCCTGCTGCACACCCGGACTATGAAATACAGCCTGTGGCTCCTCAGCTACAACCCTGCACGGCGTGTTTCTGTACTGCATACTGTAGGCAACTGTGACACAATGGCAGGTACCTAAACACGCTAAACATAGAAGAGCCACAGTAACAATACGATATACAAGATAAAAAGTGGGTCACCTGCGCAGGGCACCTACCGTGAATGGAGTTGCAGGACTGGACGCTGCTCCGGGCGAGTCCGTGAGCGGCGAGTGTGCGTGGAGGCCCGGGGCCTTGCCGTGCAGACTGCCAACACTGTACACTTAGGCCATGCTGCGCCTGTGGAAACCAAGAATAAATTAAGCTTAACTTCCTGTAACCTTTTCACTTTATAAACTTTTAAATTTCCTAACTTTTGACTCATAATAACACTTAGCTTGGAACATAAACAGATGGTACAGCTATGCTGAACTATGTTCTCTGTGTCCTTATCCTATAAGCTCTTTTCTATCTTAAAAATTTTTAATTTATTTTACTCTTTAAACTTTATTGTTAAAAACTAAGAGACACACACACACATTAGCCTGGGCCCACACAGGGTTAGGACATCAGTATCACTGTCCTCACCTCCACACCTGGTCCCTCTGGCAGGTCTTCAGGGGCAGTGGCATGCCTGCAGCTGGCGTCGTCCATGGTGACGTGCCTTCTTCTGGACCTGCCTGAGGTTGTTTTGCAGTCAATTTTTTTGTAAGTAGAGGAGTATGCTCTAAAATAATAATTAAAAGTATATAGTAAATCCAAAAACCAGTAACATGCTGTTTATGATCATTACCAAGTGTTATGTGCTGTGCAGAACCGTGTGCTGGACTTCTATGTGACTGGCCGTGCGATGGATTTATTGACACTAGCATCACCACAAACACGTGAGTAATGTGTTTTGCTGTGAAGTTCTAAGGGCTACTATGTCACTAGGTGATGGGAATTTTTCAGCTCCATTATAATTTTACGAGACCACTGTCGGAAATGTGGTCCATTGTTGACTGAGATGTCTTTATGCAAAGCATGAAAAGCATGACTGAAATCTCATCTTGTTACTCCTGCCGCTAGTTTTGCAAAAGTGTACGTGCATCTTGTCTATGTACAGGTTTTTGAATATGCACAGACTAGAAGGCAGTGATGCTGCGTCCACGAAGGGGCTTGGGTGGCTGGGGGGCAAGAGGCAGGAAGGAGATGCATGCACATATTACAGCTATTTAGAATATATGTGGATGTGTGGATGTGTGATTGAATATCTATGAAAGAACCACATGGAAATTCTAGAACTGAAAAGTATAGCAGGTAAATTAAAAACTCCATGGCTGGAATTAACAGAAAACTGAACACTGCCAAAGGGATGACTGTGAATGAGAAAATCATTCAAAAGACACCATCAGACTGAAACAGGCCGAAAGAAAGAGAATGAAGAGAAAGAAAGGAACATTAGGATCTATCGGGTAATATTGAGTAGCCCAACATATATGTAATTGAAATCTCAGGAAGCAGAAAAATATATTGACGTAAAAATGGTTAAAATTTTGTCAAATTTGGTGAGCACCAAAAACCACAGACTTGGAAACTCAATAAGCCCCAAGTGGGCTAAATACAAAAATAAAACTACCCTGAGGTACATCAAAATCAAGTTGCTGAAAACCCAAAGATAACAAATCTTGAAAACAGCCAGAGGAAAACAACATATTACATACAGGAGAAAATGATAAATTTGAGTGTTGATTTCTCAAAAAAAAAAAATTCTATTTAGAATACAGTAGAGTGAAATCATCAAAGTAAGAAAAGAAAAAATGCAACTAGAAATCTATATCCACTGAAAATATCCTTCAAAAATAAAGGTAAAATAAGATTGCTTTTTTTTTCCCCCAGAAAAATGAAAACCGAGAGAAGCATTCCTAGCAGAGCTACCCATCAAGAACTGCAGAGGAAGAGCCCCGGGTTCAAGGCGATGATGCCGGTGGAGGCTCAGGCCGGCGGGGTGTCGAGAAGCGTGCTGGAAATGGTGAGGTCAGTGTGAAAGACGTTCTTTTCTCAAGTTGTTTAAAGTTCAGCTGACTAATTAAACCAAAAATGATGCCAAAGCATTTTATGGTTAATGATACACAGAGACCTAACGTGTATGACAACAATCGAAAAATGAGAGGGTAAAGAGAAGTGTGCGGGTCGAAGGTTCCGTGCGTAAGTAAAGCAGTGTAATGTTAACCCAGCGGTGACTGGGATAAGGTAGGGACCCGCCAACACGGCAGCAACCACTGAACAATGAAATAAGCAGGGACGGCAGAGACGTCAGCGTCAGCAGAGACGAGCATTAAGAGTAACTGATCGATCAAAAGAAGGCTGGGAAGGAGAGATGGAGGAACAAACAACAGAGAGGCCAACAGAAAACAACAGCAAGAAGGCCCATTTCAATCCAGATGTGTTACTTATGTGTAAAAGGAGTAAATATTCCAATTAAAAGGTTGTCAAACTGGACACAAAAGCAAGATCTAATTACATGCTATTTACAAGAGACATGCTTCAATATTAAAATACAAGAGGAGTTAATGGTAAAGGGTTGGAAAAAGATCTCGAATGCAAACAATAATTGTAAGATATCGGAGGGACTACATTAATATCAAAGACTTCTGGATAAAGTAGGAGGATCCTGCCTGTCACTGGGGCAAGGTCAGCACGGACAGGGAGCCCCAGAGCCTGTCCCTGCGGCCCTGGGAGGCTTGGGCCTGCCCACTGGTCTCTGGCCTGAGACGGTGCTGGCCCTGCCCCGCTCCACCTGGGTAGTTATCGGGTCGCACAGGTACTGGGCACCCGCAGTCCAACTCCTGGAGTGATTTGGAGAGTATGGGGAGAGGCGAGGCAAACCCTGGGCCCGAGAGGCACAGAGATGCCATCTCGAGCCCCAGCATCCTCCTGGGGCCCGGCCCCCTGCTGGGGTCAGTGCTAAGGCTTAAGACAGAGGACCCAAGCCATTAACTCCCAGGCTCCCTGGAGGACGAAGGCCAGCCCCCTGCTCGGGGGCAGCGGAGGGCTGGGTTTCCGTCTGGGTGACGGTCAGAACAGGCCAGTTCTGCCGTCCTGGTGCCTCCCTTGACCCCTCTCAGGAGGGCGTGGGCAGGGAGGATTCAACTGGGAGTTAAAGCTCCTGTGGGCTGGAGGGGCCTGCAGAATGGGCGCTCAGGAGGGTTCCAGGAGGGGTAGTGTAAAACGGGGACGGGAACCGGCCGGAGCTTCCTCAGCAAGGCAGGCGGAGGGAGACTGGCCTGCTGAGCTGAGGACCAGCAGAGGTGACTCCCTGCAGCTTCCCAGCAACGCACAGCGAGGACTGAGCCGTGGGCCACCTGCTCAGGGAAGAAGAATCAGAGAGAAGGGGAGCAAGTGATTTCACTCAACAAACGTGTGAGGAGCGCCTGACATAAGCCAGTGGAGGAAAAGCAGGGAAGAGAGAGAGAGAGAGAAATAAAGGGAAGGAAAACCTAATCTATGATATTTTAAAAATCAAGAAAATTGCTGCCTTTGGAGATAACAGTAGCTGAAAAGGGGCGAGGGACAATTCTCTGGGGTGCGGGCCCTGGTCCAGCCCCAGGGGTCCAGTGGTCACCGTGGTTGCTTTCCTTGTCCCCAGATCTATGAGGATGGACATGACCCGTGGGCTGGGAGCATCTGTGGACGGAGTTCCCATGGCGTCTCTTCAAAGCCCCGAGAGGGCTCTCGTCAGCTCCCCGTGGCTCGCTGGACGGGCCACGCTGTCTGCAGGAGGCAGCTACGTAGCACCCGGAAGGCAGCGCCAGCACATGTGACAACATGGTGCTCCTCAAAGGTGTCACACTGAAAGGAGCCAGCCCCCAAGGTCACATACTGTGTGGTTGTATTCATGTGACGTCCTCAAAAAGACACAAGCAGAGTGAGGGACACCTTAGTAATTGCCAGGAGGTGGGAGGGTGTGTCTATAAAGGGACATCTCAGGGAAGTATTTTGGGTGATGGAACTGTTTTGTATCTTAACTACGGTGGTGGTAACACGAATCTGCATGTTGCCGTAGAACTGCACCAGAGGAAAAGATCAACTTTAGATAATCTTACATTTTTAATTGAAAAAAATGTTTTTACAGGCCAGTCTCTTTTTAAACCCTCAGAGGCCTCTCGGTGCCGTTCTTCCCGAGGACGCTCCCGGCCCGCCAGGCTGTCTGTGACACGTCTCCCGCGTCCGGCAGCCCCGGGGTTTCCAGACAGATTCAACTGCTGCCACGTCAAGATGTACCTCAGTCCCAAGAAAGTCACAGGGTCCCGAGTGCCTGAGAACATCTCTCTAAGGTATTTATCCGTTTACAGCCGTGTGGTCTCACTCAGCAGGTGCTTGCTGGGAGCCCACTAGGTGCCAAGAGCCATTCTAGGAGCTGGGGACACACAAAGACAAAAGCATGGTGGACACATTAAAGCGTGAGGACACACAGGAGCAAGATGCCAGCCGTGTGACGTTCAGGTGCACGTGGGTCTCGTGTTGATAGCTGGGCTGTGTGGGGAACTGCGGAAGTTTGGTGACAACTCGGACACTCATTGTGGCTTTCGAGGGGTGCCAAGTCAGGAGGCGTGCACACGGCACAGCCCACGCCGCGCTGGCTCCACGGGGGGCCGGCGCTTAGCGGCAGAGGTGAAACCCATGGCGCTCAGCACAGCCCCACAGTCCCCTCACCACGGCCCCAGTTTGAAGCGAATGACACACAAAAGCATCCAGGTCGGCTCAGGGTGGCGAAGAAACACAGTCCTCGAGAGGAGCTCGAGAGAGGAGGAAGGTGAGGTAGGAAGGGAGGAAGGAACTGGCTGGGGACGCTGGCTGGGGACGGTTCCAGGGTCAATGGCTGCAGCAGGTGAATTGAGCTTGTCAAGGTGCCAAGTCCTTTGACAAATGTGTAAGAGACAAACACCAAGAACAAGACACAGATTCCCAGACCTGCCCACATGAAGTCATCCAGCAGGTGGCCTGGACCCCAGTCACCACCCCAGTTTACTGCTAGGGCCTCGGGGGCACATTCTGCTCGGGCCTGATCTGGAATGTACCATTTTCATCACACAGTGGAAGGTTTCTGGGTCCACCCGACCCTTTGGCAATACCCAGCTATGATGGGACGCTCCGGTCCCGTGGTCACTGGTGTCCTCTGGCCAGGTGCTCAGCATGTAGCAGGGCCCAGCAGCAAGCCAGAGGCAGCCTTTATTTTTGGTAGGTAAATTAGAACTTGTAAACTTCTGTCCTGTCTCTGTCTTACACACGCAGTGCTATGGTCTTTGTCAGTCTGCTGGCAGATGAGGGACTCTGATCATCATGAAGTGACAGGCACACTGTCCCACAAAGGCACAAGGGTTGGTGTCCAGAGCTCGGGGGTTCTCTGGGCAGCCCCTGGTGCCTCCAGGCCTGAGAATTGGCACCTGCACACACAGGCCTCCAAGGCACACACCTGGGGCCCAGACCTCGGGGAGGCTGGTGTGACCCCACTGGACAGGCCACCTGGACCGGCAGGGACGCCGGCCGGGCAAGTGTAGGAAAACACGAACGTCAGTTATGCCTTGGTACCGACGGTGGCAGCCGGAGCCTCACCCAGCCCAACAATGCTCTGTTCTAAGTCTTTTCTTTCTGTTAATTGTCACAGGCAAGTGTCACCCTGAAGACTCAGTGACAGCAGAGCGTGAGGGACATGAGCATTCCTGGGGCTGAGGGATGGGGGCGCAGCAGGTGCTGTTAGGCCTGCCATGTCCCCTGGGATCTCAATGTTGTGGCTACAGTGGCCATGCTTCCACCTGCAGCGTCCCCAACCCCTCTCCCGGGGCTCATCTTTCCAGGGAAGCGTCCCTTGCCCTCCTGCAGCAGCCAGAATGCTCGGGAACTGGTGCTGCCAGAGCACGGCGCCCAGGCCCACTGGTCTCAACACGGCAGCACCGCGGGCTGAGCCCCAGTTGTTCTCGGGGTGACCTCGCTGGCGGCCCGGTGCAGTAATGACATCAGTGAGGACCCGTCTTGGCACACCCTCTCCAGGACTCGTGTATTCCTTTGTACATACATAAAAAATCCACTTTTAAAGAAGCAAGAAAGGTACTTTGTTCTCATTCACAGTTCTGTGACTTCTTGGTGTTCAGGCGTTGGAAGAACCGTTCCGCCCCCGGTCTCTGCTCGGCCCCTCCGCAGCGTTTGGGTGGGACGGAGAGCCTTCCTGACTTACTCGTGACAGCGCTCCGCCGACATTTAGGATATTGGGTGTCCGTGAGGGACTGCGGTTAAAAGCCGTGGACACAGGCTCTCTCTACCGGGTGAGCGGAGGGTCTGTGGGTGGGATCGGGGGCGCCGAGCACGGGGAGGGGCAGGTGCAGGGACAGCACCCGGGGCTCAGGGGCGGGCCGGAAACAGACAGCGGCTGGGGCCACATCTGCCAGGGCAGAACCTCCCGTCTCCAGCTCGAGGGTCACGTTCCAGGGCCGGAAAGCGCCTGGCCGGGCTTCTGGCCTCGGCCCACCGACCGCGAGGGGACGGGGCCCTGGACAGACTGGCCCAGCGGGATGGCTGGACGAAGGGACGGGCAGGGACGGGGGACCCCGCAGACGCTGAGACAGGCCCTCCTCGAGGGGCAGGAGCAGATCTCCCGGCCTCTCATGTGCCCTCGGCTCCCCGCGGGGTTTTGTGCAATAGCGCGGCTCTATCGTTTCAACCGGGATTTCACCCCATTGCTCAGACGCTTCAAAAATCCTTTTCCACCCTGCGATCAGTTGAATATTTTTACCTATTTCTTTTATTTTTACATGGACGTCCTTAACCCTCCTGGAATTTGCGTGGGGCAGGGGGTGGAGTGAGGGAGACGCCACCCGTCTGTCTGTGTGGGACGGGGTCTGCGGTGCTGGATACCAGGGCCTGGCTCTGCTGGCTCCACCCCGGACCACTGTGGCCCGCCAAGAGTCAGGTCCAGGGGGAGGGGCGGGGAGAGGGCGAAAGGTCAGGTGGGAGTCACACAGCCGGTCCCTAGGCTGAAGGACCAGTGGCCCCTCGGGGAGACACAGGTGCCTGGCAGGCTTGTCCCCCGGGAAGCCCACCCTGTTTGGATTTGTGCTTTCTGGGTGTGTTTATCACCTGTGGTGTGGTGGCCTCTCCTCTCCCACCTTGGCCCCAGTGTCAGCACGGACCCTGGTCCCCGGACAATCCACAGGAAGGCCAGGGTGGGGACAAGGGTCTGCAGAGGCCAGGGCTGGCTCTGTCTTGCTTGGGTGGGGGCGGTGATGAGGGAGGTGCCTGTGGCCACCCCCTCCAGCCCTGCCACCAGCCAGGCTGCTAAAGTGGGGCCCTGGAGGGTCCCACTGAGTCCCCGCTGGGGTGGGATCCCTGCCAGGACCAGCACTGTCTGCAGCCCTGACTCGGTCTCCCTGCCCCCCTCCCCGGTGTGTTCCCAAGTGTCCTCCTGCCAGGCTGGGAGGCTCAGGCCCTCCCAAGCTGAGCCTGAACCTCGAGGTGGCAGCTCTGCAGGGGACCCTCTAGGACATCACATGAACTTGGACCTGTCAGACACCGAGCCTCTTGGGGTCCAGTCCCTGCTGGGTCCAGCGTCTCCCAGCTTCTCTGGTGCCACCGCCTCCCAGCAGTCCCCCAAGGGAGCCAACACAAGGTCCCCTCACAGACAGGCAAGCCCAGAGCAGCTGCGGAAGCTCTTTATTTGGAGTCAGGTGGGGGAAGGGAGGGCAGTGGGGGGAGGCAGGTCCGGGCGGGCCGGGGGTCTGTCAGGCAGCAGGGTGGACTCTGGAGGTGCAGACCTGGGGGCTGCTGTGCTGGGAAGAGGAGCAAAGGTCAGGGGGTGCAGGGCGGGGAGATGCAGGCAGCCGGTCACTGCTGGGCAGCCGTGGGCCTTGAGAGCGATCTGGCCTCCTAGGACCCGGCAGGGCTCTGGGCACCCTTGGCAGGTGTGTGTTGGGGGGATTGGACCAAGTGGGACCAGTGCAGGGGACAACGGTGCTGAGCTGACACGTGGGGGGCCCTGCAGGCCTGGGCCCTGGCAGAGCCCGGGAAGCCCTCACTGGGCCGGGTACAGGGCTTAGGGAAAGAGGACTTCCCAGATGCTCTAGGAGTTAGCGGGGGCAGAGTCTGAGGTGCCGACCTCCTGCCTGGCCCAGGGGCAGGGGTCTTTCCTGCCTGTGTGGGACAGGAGGGGGCCAGAGCAGATGGACCCCTGATCTGGGAACCCAGGGCTCTGGGCTCTTCCACGTCTTCCACAGTGTCACTTACCCTAGTCTCGTTCAGGAACACAGCTTTCTGTAGAGACCAAGACAGACCCAGGGTGAGGAGATGCCCTGGACAGGGGCCCAGACCCCACCACAGCCCCAGCTCAGACCTGCCAGTGACCAAGGCCCTAAGCAGGGCCCTGGCATCCCTGTGAGGGGACTCAGGGGGTCATGGGGGCCATGGGATAGCCTGGAGGTCACAGAGAGACTTGGGGTGCATGGGGGACTCCGGCAGAGCCATTGTCTCACCCGTCTGTGTGGGCATGAGGATGTCCTCCTTCGGGAACCCCTTGCGCTGCACGAATTTCTTGAATTCTTCCATGACCTCTGGGTTCACAGTGGGATCCTTACCTGAGGGGGGGCAGCCAGGTGAGTAGGGAGCAGATACCGTGAGGAGACGGCCACCACTTGCCCAGGGACTTGGCCCTGAAGCGGCCGAGGGTAGGAGAGGAGGCTGGAGCCAACGGTGGACAGGGAGGTCTGGGGTGGGGATGGGGGAAGGGGGTGATGGCCACTGCCCAGCTGACAGGTCCCTGGGAAGGGGGACAGTGGTGGGGACCTGAGCAGCTCCAGAAGCCACCCTGCAGGATCACACCCTGACCTGGAAGGACCTTGTGTCCTGGAGGCACTGGGCTGCCCCCCCACCCTGGAGGGTCCCTGCCCCGTGAAGGCCCCTGTCAGGACACTACCCCCTACATGAGGTGACCCCCCCACGATGCCTGAGACCCCAGGAAGTGGCACTTGGCAGCTGTGGTGTCCAGAGCTCCCCCGTAAGTGGCCCCGCACTGCCCTTCCCAGCCCAGCCTGTGCCACACTGTGCCCGGCACTTGAATCCAGTGCAGGGCGTTCCTGCTCCCCGGGGGCAGGGGCGTGGCTGATGCCTGTCCCATGGGCTTCTGGAAGTGGAGACACGGGCAGGAGATGCGGGTCCCCGAGGGCCCCTCACCCATGAGCTTTGCCATGTGGAACATCTTCCCACGGCGCTGGTCTTCACAGTAGAACACGTAGTGGTCCGTCCGCGGCAGCTTCTGCACATAGGCCAGCTTCCTGCCCTCATCTGCAGACGACAGAGGCGGCGGGTCTTGGGCATCTTCTCTCCCAGAGGAAACGCTTTGCAGAGCCCGCCAGGGCCCTCCTGCTCCCCACGGCCCCAGACCCTGATGCTGGGGAGGAGCCTCCTCCTGGGACAGTCCCAACCCAAGCTGTGGGGCCACAAGAGGCCAGGGGATGTCAGAAGGTGCAGTGTGGCTGTCCCAGCTCCGGGCAGCTGCCCCTGCCCTGCTCCCTGACCTCTAACCCTCAGTCTCCCTGATGGGTCAACAGCTGGGACCGCCCAGAGGGATGGCGTGATCTGGTGTCCCTGCTGTGAACAAGCCCTTCACACTTGGGCCACAAGACCCCCAGGAAGGAAGGGGTCGCCCCCTCCTGGGAGGCAGACAGGGCCGGGACCAGAAAGGCCACCGGGTGCTCTCCCCCGGGCAGTGGGGCTGGCGCAGCTGGGCCGGGACTCACAGGCGAAGAATTTGCCGGGCTCGTCGGTTTTCTGCATCCGGACTTTCTTCTGGTGGCACTGATCCTTCTTCCTGGAAAACAGGGTGTGCTCGGGCGGCTGCTCCCAGGACACACTGGAGCCGTCCTCAGCTCACCTGGTGCATCGCACTGACCAGGTGGCCCCCAAAATTCCACTGCCACCCCTGACAAGCTTTAGGATATTCGGGCTGTCTCCCCTCAAAGTCAGGGCGATGATATTTCACCCACACCGAAATATCGCGGGGCTGGGAGGGGAGAGAAAGTGGCCCAGAGTGGGGCTGAGGCGGGCAGCACTCACATGAAGGTGACTGTGACTTCCATGTCCCCACCTTCCAGGGCCGTCACTGTCACGGGGGACACCTTCCTGGGCCTCTTCTCCTCTGGCACGTCCTTGCCAGTCACCACGGCCTTCACATACCAGGTCCCTGAAAACTGGAGCCAGCCGCGGCCGTGGCTCAGGGTCAGGTCAAATGTCTCCTCCTCAGGCCACACCGTGGGCTGCCCGGGGTCTCCCCCCAACCTCCCCCACCCCGGCACCCTGGCCGCAGCCCCCAGAGGCAGTCGGGGTCCCGCACATCCGCACCCCGAGCTTGGTTAGAGCCAGCCCCGCGCTCAGGGCTCCGGGCCCCAACGGAGGCAGAGGGTGTCTGCCCCCCACGCACCAGGCCCGGCAGCGCTGAGCCTCCCTGCAGAGGGCCCTCCCTGCAAGGCCTGTGGGCGTCAGCAGCAGGCCCTGTGAGCTGAGCCTGCCCCCAACAGGACCCCATTCTCTGACCACTCCAGGCTGGGAGGGCAGGGTCAGAACCCGGCCCTAAAGGACACCTCCTAAAACACGGCCCCTGGGTGCTGCCCCGGCCAGCAGCCATGGCCTTGCTCCCTCACCCGCCCATGGGCCCAGCCCAGCTCACATCCTGCTCCTCCTGGGCCAAGGACAGGGCAGCGACCAGGCCGAGCACGGCGGTCAGGAGCAGGGCCTTCATCTCCAGGGCTCTGTGCTCACGGCCTCCGCAGGTCACCTGGGTGTCTGGGTGGCTGTGCTGGCTCCCCTCACAGTGCCCTTTATAGCCCTGGCCGGTGGCTTGTGAGCACTTGGCACAGACCCCACCCCTCCCCCGTCCACGGTGGCCAGCCCTGCATCCGGGAAGGTGCAGTGTCGCTATTGTTGGAATCTGATGGCAAGTAAGTGCCACCCAGAGAAGAAAAGACACGTGATGGCGTCCAGTGTTTGCACCACCCAAAGTGCTGGCTCACAGACCAGCTGGAGGGGAACTGCCAGAGCAGGGGCGGGGTAGGGGTGCAGGTCTGCAATCTGAGCCACGGACGGAAGGCCACAGCTTTGTGACGCTCCCTCCCCCACCTACACCCTCCTAGTGCCATGGCTGGGGTCCTCGCCAGTTCTCTGGGGGACTGGCTGTCCCACCTCCTGCTGACAAGAAAGGGCTGAGCCTTAGCACCGCAGAGACGGGGCTGTGCCCTCCGCTGAGTCCCTGTGGCCCAGAGCCCCAGCTCTCACCTGCCCTGGGGGCCCACCCTGCACAGCTCTTCCCTTGCCTGGGATGTGCCACCCTAGAGCTTCCTGGGGTGGGGGAGGGCACCCTTTTGTGGCTGGGGTCAGATTAAATATCTCCTCCTCAGGCCACACTCGGGACAACGTTGCCTCCCCCACCCAGTCCATTCCGTGCCCCAGGCTGGCCGTGTTCCTTAGAGCGCTTGCTAGTTCCTTGATTGTCCTGTTCATGTTTCTTGTGTGTATTCGTCACCCAGTCTTCCCCTTTAGACAGGCCTCGCACCTCATCCCTTTGGATGAATGGGCCTAGTAGGCACCAGGGGTCACCTGCCGGCCTATGTTCAGAGTTTCTGGCTGAGCTGCCCTGGGCGGCTGGCTTTGCTGGTCTCATCCCTGGCTTCCTTGAGCAAGAATTGCCTTTCTGTCCCTGACCCTGTAATTTCTAGGCCTGCGCCATCTGCCCAGAGACACACAGCTGACCCAGGCTCTGAAGGCAGGTGCTGGGGCCACACAATGGCACCTTTGTGCCTCTCTGGCCCAAGATTGGACCCCCCAGTACTTGCCAAATAATACTAATACACCCTCTCTAATAACCCCTGGGAGCTATCCTGAAGGTGCTGGCACAGCCTGTATTTGGCCCCAGCAGGGAAGGTGCTGCCCTGCAGAAAGCCTGCCCTTCTCAGGGGGCAGGAAAGGGCAGAGCCCAGGCTCATTCAGAATCTGAGGTTAGCGGACAGGCTGGCATCTCTGTATTAACAGGAAGGTTTTCCTGTTCCCTGTTCTTGTTGACTGTACTCCAGGCACCTTGTATTTCTCTTGTTACATGTGAATTATTGATCTAAGTGCCCTGTGACAGTGGTACCTTTAACAAAATCCTTGAAAATGATGGTGGAACAACATGTACAGATGATGGAGAGAACAGGGGTGTCCCCCACGAGTCCTGTGCTCAGTGTGACTGGTTCTCTCCAGGTGCCTCCCATCTCACCCTGTGTCCTGGGGTGAGTTCTAGGAGTTCTCCAGCTATGTTCTTTTTAGATATTAGTTGGGTTCAACTGGTAGTAGACACCATCAGGAGATAGTAGGACTGGAGGTTAGGGTCAACCCATGGCAGGCAGGGAGTTGGGCAAGAGGTCAGTGTCAACCCATGGCAGACCCCCTGGGAGAGGATAGGGCAGAAGGGGAGAGATATCCTGCCCCATTGCTCTGTGGCCTGGGGCATTTCGCTGGATGGCTGTGTTCCTTCTGATGGTAGTTCTGTTGAGCTGCCCCTGATCCATAGTTCCAGCTGCCCCTGCTCCACAGTTCCAGCACTTCTGGTGACATCCCTCACTACCCTTGCCTTTGAATCTCAGGGTGATCGTAGTTTTTCAGGACTGCTAATTCCTAGGTGCCTCACTGAAGTGGACCGTGTCTGGGCTTTACTCAACATTTGAGTATAAGAAGGTTTTGATGGCACCACCAAACAAACACCTGGACCAGAGATGTGCTGGCTGGGATTGAGGTATATCTAGAAAGGGTAGGGGAGGAGCTTAAGATAAATGTCAATTAAGGCTGCAAGACCAACTGGACAGTGGGGACTGTGGCTTGTGCCACTAGCCATCTATTTTAATTGTTTTGGAGACTGTGGCCAGCCCCTGAAGTCTTGGTTACAGAATGGACCTGATTTGCAGCGTAAGAGGGTCATTGTAGCGCAAGGTATGGACTGTGATTTAAGGTGTTGATAACTAGCCCTCTCAGCCCACCTGCAGCTGTTGTAGACAATTCCTGGCACACTGTCATATTCACAGCATCCCACCGTAAGTATGTGCATTCTTTCTTCCGTGTTTCTTCTGACACATGCCAGTGAAACCCAGATGTGCAGGTGAATTAACATATCTAGTCAATAGGGATAGTAACTGATGGGATAAATGGCCTGGGCTCTTCCTTCTCAGTGGGATAATCTGATATGGTTCCTCCCTATTTCTCAGACAGTCCTCAGGAGGACTGAGGCTCAGTTGCCTGCCATGGTAACCTTCTCATTAACATATCTCTTACTGGTTGTTCTACCTGCCAAATCTTACTTGGTCTCAGCCTTCTGGCCTCCAGAACTATGAGAGAATAAATTTCTGTTCTAAGTCACTCAGTTCATGGTATTTTGTCACAGCAACCCTAGCAAAATAAAACAAGCCCTAGCAATATTAATAATTATATTAAATGTGAATGATCTAAATATTCCAGTTAGAAGATAGTGATTGGCAGAGTTAATTAAAGCCATGATACAACTATATGCTGTCTACAAGAAACTTACTTCAAATAAGACAATAGAGGCAGGTTGAAAGTGAAAGCATGAAAAAGGATATAAACATTAATCAAAGGAAAGCAGAAATATTATTTTAATAACAGATGAAATAGACTCCAGAATAAAGAAAAATTAACATAGATAAAGGGAAATTATATAATAATAAATTGGCCATTCCACAAAGATGACAGTGATCCTAAAGGTGCGTGCACTAAAACAACAGAGCTGCACATCAAGTGAAGCTAAACAGATAGAACTGAAAGGAGAAATAGACAAAGCCACAATTATAGTTGGAGACTTCAACATGCCTCTCTCGATAATGAACAGAATAACTAGACAGAAAACTAGCAGGGACATTGAATAACTCAACCACATCATCAACCAACATAATCTACTTGACATTTGTAGAACACTCCACCCAACAACAGCACTACACACATTCTTTTCAAGTATCCACAGAATATATATCAAGATAGACCTATCCTGGATCATAAAATAAACCTCAACAAATTTTTAAAACTTTAAATAATATAGGGTGTTTTCTGGCCATGTGAAATCAAACTAGGAATGGATACCAGAAACAGAATAGGAATTTTTTCAGATGCTTGGAAACTAAATAACACACTTCTAAACAATCCACAGGTCACAGAGGAAGTCTCAAGGTAAATGAAATATATATGGACTAAACGAAAATGAAAATACGATATATCAAACCTTGTGGGACACAGACAAATCAGTGCTGAGATTCTTAACAGTCATAAGAAAGAGGATATGCGGCTGGCAAACAAGCACTAGGAGAGATGTGCAACATCATTAGCATTAGTGGAACACAAGTAAAAGCTGCCGTGATACAGCACTGCAGACCCGTCCAAATGGCTAAGATAAAATCATAATGATAACACCAAAGTCTGGTGAGGATTGATGGAAACTGGATGGCTTCTGGAAAATGGTTTGACTGGCTAACAAAAACCGAAACATGTAACAAGCATACAATCCAGCAACTGCACTCCGAGGCATTTGTCCCAGATAGATGAAAACCTATTTTCACGCAGAAACCTACACATAAATGTTTACAGCAGCTTTATTTGTAATAGCCCCAAACTATTATTAGGCATACAGATGTCCTTCAACAGGTGAATGGTTAAACAAACTGTGGTGTAGCCATACCGTAGAATATTACTCAGAAATAAAAAAAGAATAAGCTATTAATAAATGTGACAACCTGCATGAATCTCCAGAGAATTATCCTGAGTGGGAAAAGAAGCCAACCCCATAATTTTATGTACTATGTGATTCTATTTATATAAGATTCCTGAAATGACCACATTTAGTGCTGGAGAACAGATAGATCCGGGGTTAAGGGGTGGAGTATGGGGGAGCAGGTGTGGCCATAGAGGGCGCCCGAGGGCTCCTTGTGATGAAGGAATGTTTGGTCTTGACTGTACCAATGTCAGTTTTCAGGCTGTGGTGTTGTCCTACGTGTTGGAAGGTATCATTGGAGCAGGAGGGTAAGGTACACAAGATCTCTGCAGGAGTTCTCACAACTGCATGGGAATCTGCAATTGTCTCAGAATAAAAAGTTTAATTTAAAAAACCACAATGAGCATAAATACTTTTAAAAAAGCACATGTAGCCTAGAACTGAGAACTCCATGCAGAAGCATCATTACAGCAGATACACTCTCACATATGCACAAGGGGAGCGGCCAATTGTAACTTTGCTTTGCTTACAATCTTGGAAGTACCTTAAATATCCATCAAAACAATGACTAAATAACAGTTTATATTTCCATGAGATGATATAATGTGTGGGGCTTTAAAGGAATAAAATAAATCTATTCATCTATTCAATGATTTTTACGCTTTTTCTAGATGCCAAGCATTCTTCTAGGCATAAGGAACAACAGTGAGTAAAGCAGACAGAACGTCCTGCTCTCATGGAGCTAACATTCTAGGTGTAGGGGACATAAAATAAACAGAATAAGTGAATTAAGGTGCCAGCTATCAATGCCTCACCTCCAGCTCCAAACACACCCTTCACTGCCTGTTCTGTGATGGTGGAGCTGGACCCAGCAGGCCTCTCCCGTGCGCACCTGGCACGACACTAAGCTTTGTTGGTAGAGGCTTGGGAGGAAGGGCCTTCCTGCCTGGTTCCAGGATGCTTCCATTTTTCCCTTTTTCTTTCCTTTAGTGTACAACTGGCAGTGGCACAGACAGGGGACATCCGGGGCTCTCACCCACATTGAATCCAGTGGACCCCTGTGAATGGCTTTCTACTGAGATTCAGTGGCACCCCTACAAGTAGATTGCTGGTGAATCTTGTAGGCTGCCCAGCCCCTGCCCACCTGCCCCTGGGAGGGAGGACAGGCTTCCTGCCTGCCAGGCCCACCCTGCATTTCCCTGCCTGCTGGCCTCTGCCCTGAGCTGGGCCAGCTCTGGCCCTGGGAAACCCAGCAAATTTCTCCACCATCCCTTGGGCTGCAACCACAGCTTCTCCCACGAGGCCTGAGCTCAGCCTTGTGGAGAGGACCCCCGCCTCCATTTATTTCTTCCTTAGCTGCCTGCCTGCAATTCTGAGCTATTCTTTGTAGTTCTCTTTAAACCTTGCTGGTTAATTGTTCATTAGATAAACTACCCCTGTTCAATCTATTGTGTGGTTTCTGTATCCTGATCAAACGCTGATTCATATAATTATATATTATTTGCAAAGGTGACAAGTGCAATGGAGGAGAAGCAAAGTGGAACGGGCTGCACAGGGAGTGTCGGGACAAGGGGCTGTTTGTACTTTCATGGAATGATCAGATTTGGCCTCGCCAAGGCGACATTTGAACACAGAATTGAAGACGCGAAGGAAGTGAGCCGTAAACTAACCAGGGGAGAGGATTCCAGGTGCAGGGTCATCCAGGGCCCGCCTGCAGGTGGGAGGAGGCCCAGTGTGTCCCAGGAACAGACTCGGCAGAGCGGCTGGAGCAGGTGTTCCGGGAGACCGGCCAAAGAGGAGGCCGGGGAGAGGGCAGGACCGGCCGTGTGGGCTCATGGCCACCATGGGCCAACAGCTCCTCTCTGCATGGATGGAGGACTCCGGGGAGCCCTGGCCGAGCCAGGCTGTGACTTACATTTTTAAAGGTTTAGTCCAATCGCTGCACTGAGGGCAGGTTTTGGGGGTAAGTTATAGAAGCAGAGAAGCCAGTTGGAAGGATACTGGTGGATGCCAGGATGGTGCGATGACTCCAGGGCATCAGGAGTAACGTCCCCGCCACAGACAAAGGGGAAACGGGTCAAAATACACGGAACAGTTCGGGCAGCACAGGCTGTGATCTCCGAGAGGGGAGCAAGTTAGTCAGCCAGGATCACGTGGAATACTGTGTAAAATGCCCTTATAATGCAACCATAAAAAGACAAATAGCCCAATTAAAAGTGGGGAATGGCCTTGAGTAGACGTTTTTTCGGAGGAGATATGAAAATAACCACTAAGCTCAGGAGGAGATGCTCTGCATCATCAGTCGTCAGAAAATTGCAAATCAAAACCGCGATGAAACAGGACCGTTGGGCGCAGGAGGAAGCAAGGCTTTGGGAAACCCACGCTGCTGCTCTGGCCACAGACACGGCAGTGACCACGCAGGGTCTGCGGGGTGGGCCACTGCTCTGACTGCACTGGAGCTTTCAGAAAGGAAACGGCAAATTCTGAGCTTGAGCAACAGTCAAAATACTAGAGAGGTTCTGTGATAGCCGTAAAATAATACATAATTCTTTTAGCCACAGAGTAGAAATGGCTGAAAATCAGACCCACAATTTAATAGTGAGGGTTAAAGATTTGCATAGTGAGTTTCCAAACCTCACCACGTCTCTCATGGGAAAGTTGGGACATTGATTAGGGAGCGGGACCCTGACACACAGAATGGGCACATTAATGTGAGCTCAGGTGGAAGTGAGAATCCTGACCCCTCCCCAAGACCCTGGAAACTTCCTGAGCAGAATCTTCCCCTGCCCCTTTGCCCGAGGAGAGCAGACTTCCCACCTGGAAGTTCAGTGGGAACAGGTGATGATCCTAAGGTGTCACGCCCAGAGACCACATTCAGTGTTGAATCGAGCTGACTTACCAGTCTGTGCTTACGGAAACCGCAGAACTCTCGGCACAGACGACTCCGTCCAAACCTGCGCGCTGGGAGAAGAGCGAGCGCCCACGTGGCCCCCAGCAGCGCGAGGCGCGTCCCTGGGATGGCCCCGGCCCTTCAAACGCCTGCCTGCGAGGCCCCGCGGTGCCGGGGATTTACTGTTCCTTCCAGCCACAGCCCAACCTGCCCTCCCTTTCTTAGAGCACTTGCTGAAAACAGCTCAAACTGTGACCCTTCCCCTGTCCCTTTGGGACGTCTGTGCGTCTCCCACAGTTCAGGAAGGCTGTTCTCAGGGACCTGGAAACGGTTCCTTTGAAACATGGTCATCAGGGACGATGGGGCCTCGTCTCCCACCTCTGCGGGAGGACGGCGCCCTGACTGAGGTCACGGCCACACCGCTGGCCCGACCGCATCCACACTGACCAGCCCTGGACTTTCCCAGGAGCCCCCGCTCCCTCCAGGACGCCCCCTTGCCTCTGCGCAGACTGGAGCGGAGCTCAGCTCTTCCCGACTTGTGGAAGTTGCTGAACTACGTCTGTTTTCACCACTGCAGTGTCCAGTTTGACTTTGACAGTCCCTGTCAGAAACTCCCTATTTAGAGAGTTGGCTTGAGCAGCTGGGAGCAGCTCTACAATGTGCTGGAAGGTTGGCTGAGAACCGGGCTCCCGGCTCATTCAGGGAGGGTGAGACATGGGGACTGTTTCTAGCAAAAGAATTGGCACTGGTGGGTGTCTTCAGGGCTCCCAGGGTTTGTTTCCGTTAGGTGTGGCAAGGCAGCGCTGGGGAGCACTGGGCTCGGGCAGAGGGAGCAGGAGGAGAGTACGGCCGAGCTCCAGTGGGCGTCCACAGCGGGCAGGGCCGAGGCAGGGTGAGCAGGCCCCAGGCTGGCCGGTTTGAATGATTTCAGCGGGCTCTGGGGTGTAGGGGCTGTCCTGGGTGGTCTGGTACCTGGCCCTGGGCGACTAGGGCAGAGGGATGGGGGCTGAGTGTGAGAGCTGACAGGGCAGGGGGTGTGGGTGGTCTGGGTTGGGTGGTCTGTGTAGGAAAGGCAGGCTCACATGTCCGTGCTGTTTCTAGAAATTAGCTAACTCCACGAGGGGAGTCTCTCCAGGGTCAGCAAGGCCCCAGATGTCAAAGCCTCAGTCAGACACAGAAAATAAAAGGCCTCATTAACACAGCTAGGGGTGTCAGGGGACAGAGGCTGCACAGTAACCCGAACAGGCCAAGTTTAAGATAAAGGATTGTTAATTGGTAGCAGGGAAATGGCTACTGAAGGGTAAAGAGAACTCCAGAAAATAGAGAAATAACAGAAACAGGAGCAAGTTCTGTCTCCAGGACTGAGAGTGAGCACCCAGTGCAGGAATCCACCCGGACGGCTCAGTCTTTCCCGGAGAGGGGGTGTCTGTGGCCCCCTGGATGGCAGCAAAGTTTGCTGAGGTTGGTGTGCACAGAACTCCCAGAAAGCCACCCATGAGGGTGCTGCTGAATTCACTGGGGGTAAGCTCCCCCGGGCATCCTGCCTGCAAGCCAAGCCCCTCAGGATGAAGAAGGAAGAAGACCCCCGGGACCTAAGGGAAGCCACTTCCTCCAGCACCCTCTACGGACAAGCACTACCACTGTACCAGCTATGAAGGAGAAGCGTCGGCAGGGCCCAGCTCCAATGCCACATGTAGGGCAAAAAAGGGTGAATTTGGAACTGAGGGGAAATAAATCTATAACTGGCCCAGAACCCAAAAGGATAGGGACACGGAATGTTGGGGTACACACTCGCCCACCCCATCTGCTTCCCCCCACCGTCAATTTCTTCTTTAATATTTGTTATTTTCTCTCTTCTACTTACTTTAGGCACAATTTCCTCTTTTCTTCTTAAGGTGGAGGCTTGGACCATTGACTTAAGCATTTATTTTTTTCTAGCAGAACCATTTAGAGCTATGAATTTGCAGCTTTAGTTTCTGCAGGATTAGAGCTCTGGGTTAGCTTGAGGGGAAGCCCTTCAGCGAGTGCTCCATGAATCCTGCTGCAGTGGCTCCCACCAGGTCATTTTGGGATCCTCACACTCATGGGTGAGGGGCAAAGAAAGAAGTTACTGTATATTGGTGATTAATTGAGCCTGATTACTGCCAGCTGTGGGAGCTGCAGCTTAGGCAGAGCAGGGAGGGCAAGTCTGGAACTCAGGGGCCTCACGGGAGTGCACACTGGTGCCTCCACGCCCAGCGAGGATCACGATGAGGTGACCGCCCGGGCTCAGAGCTCACTGTAGGTGACCCCCCTGGGCAAACGATTTAGAGAGCAAAGGGGAGCCAGAACGGGTGGTGGAGAAGATGTTGAATTTCAAGTAGATCCCAGAATCACCTGGAGCAGCAGGGGCGGAGCGTGTCTCACTAACCCTCCCACTGAACTTCCCCTTTGAGAGAACCGCAATGGCCAAGACCATGATGCTTTAGTGACAGTTTCCTGCTGCGCGTATCTGAGCAGCCTGCGGGGTGGAGGACAGACGATGACCGAGGCTCCTACCCCTGTCCCCCCGGGTTCGTCCTCCCTGTGTGATAGGCAGCTCCTGACCACACCCCAGCTCCTTGCTTGAAGGTGTTCTCTGGGTGCACGCAGTGCCCAGGCACACGCAGGCAGACTGGAATCGCAGGTTGGCAACGTCCCTGGGAGAAGCCCCCAACCAACTGCCGGCCAGACTGGGGGGTGTGGGACACTCTCAGGGTGCACTGCGCAGGGTCTGGGGACCCCTCCTGAGACACTCACATTGTTTTCTCTTCATGGTGACCATGCACATGATGGTCCCTTTTTCTAGTCAAGATGAACTGGGTCGCATTTCCCAGGACGCGCAGTACCCAGTGACTCTGTGCGGAGTAGAAGCCGCGGAAGACTCGGGCCATCTCTTAGTCCCAGCACGCCCCCTTCCGTTGGGATGAAAGCGCGTTTCTTTTACCAAGTGGTGGTGCGTTCCCTCCCCACCTGGGCCCCATAGCTCCCATCTGACCAAGCCTCCATCAGTAGCAATTATTGACTCTGGACAGAATCTAAAAACAACTCTCCAGAGGCACCGAAGAGCAAGCAAGGCAGGTCTGCAGGGCAGGCGGCGCTTGGAAGGAGGTGAGGGCACCGAATGGCATCCCCACTCTTGCTGCTTTCGTCTGGACGCAGGCCCTGTCTCCACCGCGCGGAGCAGATGCAGCTCTGACCGAAACCCTGCAGTCCGGCTGGCTCGAGAACCAGAGGACAGAGTCCAGTGCAAGGAGAGCGGCTGGGACGTGGAGAGAGAAGTCCTAGAGAGCCGAGAGCCAGACAGGGGGAGCCCCGAGTTCTGTCACCAGCTGTGCAAATCTCAGGCTAACCCTGAGTGCACGTGGAGGACACCAAGCCGCCCAGCCAAGGCCAAAGAACTGACTGAAATGTGAGCTGAACTGCGGCTCACCACGGCGGAGCAGAGCTTACAGCTCCAGCTCAGTCAGATTAGCTTCCTGCTGTAAAAAAAAAAAAAAAAAAATGAATACTCTTCCATGGAACTTAACAAAATCCAGGGTTTATACATCATTCACAATGTTCAGGATACAATCCAAAATTACCAAACATATGAAGAAACAGGAAAATATGACAATTCGTAAGAGAAAGGGCGATGCTGAGACAACACAGGTGTCAGCAGCAGCTTTCACAACAACACTTAAGCACGCAGAGGACAATATTCTCTTTCTGAATGAAAAGACACATCTCGGTGGAGAAATAGGACTGTAAACACCAACCAAATGGAAATTCTAAAACCAAAAATTACAACACATGACATAAAAATTCACTGGATAGGGCTATTCCCAAAACTGAGAAGATTCTATGTTAACAGAAACAATCCATTTCTATGAATAAAGAGAAAAAATATTGAAAACAGAAGAGCCTCAGATGCCTGTAAGACAATACCGGAAGCCCTAACATATGTGTAACTGAGTCCCGGGAGAGGTGGAGCAGCTCAGCCATGGGCAGAAGAAACATTGGAGGCAGTGATGGATGGAAATGTACCACATTTTATGAAATTGTAGATACAAAAGACTTAGAAAACCCTATGCAGGATAAACAGAAAGAAAATGATACTAGGTGCATCAAAGTCAAAGTGCCAAAAACCAAATTTAATGACAAAGTTAGAAAGCAACCAGAGAAAAGGGACATGTTACACACAGTGGAACAATGAACTGACTGAGCATGGACATCGCCCCAGAAGCCATGTGGCCCAGAGAGAGTGGAACGACACCTTCAACGTGCTAAAAGACACTATCTGTCCATCGAGAATTCTGCATCTGTTGAAAGTATCCTCCAAGAGTAAAATCGAAGAGAAACCTATTCAGGTGAAAGAAAACGGGAAGAACCTGTGGGCAGCAGGCCCACGGCACCAGAAATGTACGGGACATTATTCAGGCTGAAGGGAGGGGACATGCAATGGAAACTAGGACCCGCAGGAAGAGCCAAAGACTGTCAGAAGCGGTAGGTTTGTGAGTAAATACA
The DNA here is from genome assembly GCF_020740605.2 of Lemur catta. Classification (NCBI taxonomy): domain Eukaryota; kingdom Metazoa; phylum Chordata; class Mammalia; order Primates; family Lemuridae; genus Lemur; species Lemur catta. The sequence continues at coordinate 3,617,728 of NC_059137.1, read as the reverse complement.
AAACACGACTTCCCGTCTTGATTCCTTTATTGTCTGCGTGAGAGCTAGGAGCAGGCTTTGTAGCATGACATTGTCTGTGATACGAGCCGGTGTGACGCGTGAGTCAGCGCTGACATGAAGTGGGGCCGAGGGAGAGGGGACCCACATGGCTGCAAGGTCTTTCCATTTTAAGTAAAGTGGCACAACACTGGTTCCAAGTAGACTGTGATGTTAAGGCTGTCATCGAAATCCCTAGAAAGCCACCTTTAAAATAATTCTAGGAGGGACAGCTAAAAAGCCAATAGATGAGATGGAATTTGAGTAAATGGTGGTGCTGGGGTTGGTGGCCACCCTCCGACCTGTCAGCAGCGCTTCTGCGACGGCCACTTGTTTGCTTCTCTTTTTTCACCACCCGCGTTCCTGCTCCGAGGGATGAGGGACGGGACGCCTCCTCTTCCAAGCCGCCCCTCCCCACTGGCCGTGCTTCTGCTCCTGCACCTCGCAAACTCCCTTTTCCAAGTCCCCTGCCACACACCTGTGAGTCCTCAGTCTTTCCCCACGCAGGGTGGGGTGCTTCTGTCTGGGGGAGTCCCAGTTTGTGTGTCTGTCTTCTTCCACCACTGACACCCCCTCATCCTTTCCTCTCTGCACAATTCCCAGACTGTTACCCAGGCCTGGTCTCTGACACTGGCCCTTCAGGCATGGGCTGCTTCCCTTGGAGGCTGTGTGGGGCGTGTGGCACTCTCTGAGTTACAGCTGCACCCGTGGACTGTGTGGGGTCTGGAAGAGGGGGCAGGGACACTCGGGCACCCGAGATTGGGTGTGCCCGCCTGCGTGGTCACATCGGCCAGCCACAGGTGACCCTGGAGCCCGGCTGACGGGAAATGGAGCTGGGCATTGGTAGCTTCTGCTGTGAGGAAGAACCTGATCCTCATACGAACCAAGACCCATGCTTGAGATACGGAGGGCGGAGCCCGAGTGGAATAGAGTTTTTTAAAAAAATGCTCTCTTGTCCCAGCTTTGCGGTGCTGGGTGGAGGCCGTCTGTCCCCTTCCTGAGCAGCTGACCAGTGCACACCCCAGTCACGGCCCTTATCAGACCCTCACACTCTGGGGCCCTGGACACCAGCCCTAACTGTCCCTGGGCCAGGGCCAGGCAATTAGGGACAGCCCCTGTGCCCCAGGGCCCCAAAATTATTCAAATTAGCCAGCCCACAGGGAGCCTGAGCACCCAGCTGACCCCCTCGCTGCCCCCCAGGCTGCCCCTGAGCTCCTGCTGGCTGCTGCCTGTCCTGGGTGCAGCCACCCCACGTGGCCACCTGGAGCCTTCTGTCCCCGCTGCCTCTCATCTCCCTGGGCTATGTCACACCATCAAGAGAAGCTTTAAATCTCACAAACCACCAGGATGCAGGAAAGGTGGCTGATGCCTGTCGGGGGCTTGTCCCCCAGCTGCCAACTCGCTTTCCCAAACCTGCCCAGGCACAGACAAGGACAGCTTCCAGCCAGGCCCCTGGGGGCAGTTCAGGTGCGCACACCTGAGGCCAGGGCTGGCCTCCCTGGTGAGCTCAAGCCTGGCCATGCCTGCGCTGTGCCGCTGTCCCCCCGGCCCGCACACCATGTCCACCCTGCTCAGACGCAGGGTCAGTGCCAACGGCCCAGGTGACCCTGTCTAATCCCCACCTGGAGCAGAAGCTCCACTCTGCCCCTGGCCTGACAGGTCTCACTGGTGCAGCACCATGGCCATTGCCTTGCCCCGCCCACTGCACCTGCCACCCAGAACTGGAGCTCCGTGGGCCGCAGACCTGCAGAAAGCACCATGGGATCCCCAGGCAGAGCTGCCTGCATCCACCCTCTGCTCAGGCGTTCATGCCCCTTGGCCTGTGGCACCCACTACAGAGAACCAGGACAAGGCTGGGTTCCCTGGTGCTCCCCACCCCCTCCCCCTCCCAGCAGACCCCCGAGGGAGCACCCAGGGCAGCCCACCCGAGGGGCCCCACAGACAGGCAGAGTCACCGGGGACTGCTGAAGCTCTTTATGCAGAACCAGGAGAGGAGTTATGAGGGGGAAGAGGGGGTACAGCCAGCCAGGCCCCGGGGACTCCTCCCACGTCCCTGCGCAGGACACAGGAGCTGGATGGTGCTGCCCTGGGTGCTGGGGAGCCGACGTGCCCCCTGCCCTGGAAAGGAGTGGGGGGTCAGTGAGGACAGGACAGGGGTGTGGGGGGCTTCAGGGTGAAGGCACACGGGGGCAGGGGGCACGGGGTGGGGGCACATAAGGGCAGGGGACACAGGGTGGGGACACAGGCTGGGCTCTCAGGGGCTCCAGCCACCAGCTCAGAGCAGACGGAGCAGGGTCCTTCCTGTAGGCTGCCCACAAAGCTCCGCATGTGAAGAGGCGACAGGTGCTTTTTGGGCAGCGGGAGGGTGAGGGAAGGACCGGATGCTGTTCTGGATTCTGGCTCTGCCCACACGTGGGCAGGTGACCTTGGGCAAATCTCTGAACCTCCAGTTCCCAGATGACATGCAGCCGGGGGGGGACCCAGGAAGCCTGAGTCACCGCGGCATGCCCCCACGTCTCTGAATCCTTTAAGCAGCTCATTGGCTAAACGGGGTCACAGTGACTACTGAGGGGTGAGGGGGGTGCTGAGGAGGGATCTGAGTCTCACACCTGCCGCAGGCACCTTGGGGGACCTGGGAGGATAGAAGTTGTCCCCACCAGCCACCCAACCAAAGGAGTGTTCGCCTCGGAGGGTTTCCCAACTGCCCACTAGCTGCACCCAGACAGGGATTGGAAGGCATCGCTCAGGGCAGAGCCCACACCTGCCTGCCCAGGTGGGGACGGGGCTGGGTGAGAGAGACCACATGGCCTCTTGAAGTGCCACTGAGCCCCAGGACTCGGATTTTCCCAAGTGTCCTCTCAAACTGCTCACTTACCTAGTCGCTGCCTGGAGAACAGGTTTCTGTAGAAAAGGAAACACCTGGTTCAGAAGCCCCCAGGGAGTCCGTCGGGACCCAGGGCCCTCCATGGGCCAGCATTTCCCATGACCCCAAAACGACAAAGTCAAAATAAGATGAAACACGCTCCTGGAAAACGTCACTCTACTGGCTTTTCCACCGTGGGGACACGGGAGGAGTAAGCAAGTGAGTCCTTCCTACCGATCTGCGTGGGGATGAAGACGCGCTCCGAGCTGAGTCCTCTGGCTCTTGTGACCTTCTTAAAGTCCTCCAAGGCTTCCTGGTTGTTCCCGGCGTCTCTGCCTACAGGTGACCAGGAGGAGCCGTGAGCACGCCCGGCAGAGCTGGGGGGCTGCTGGCGCCTCCATCCAGCCTGGAGGACTGAGGAGCCCCTGGGCTGGGGAGGAGGACCTCGCCCACTGCGGGGACCAGGGCGCTGTGAACATCCCCTGAGGCTCCCGCGGCAGCAGGACCAGGAGAAGCAGGAAGCACTCTCCGCTCACCCCCGGCACTGCCCGGGAAGGGGGGTGGGCAGCAGGACCCCAGCCGTGGAGGAAACGCATCTCCCCTCGGGGGCACCAGGGCACCACTGTCCCACTGTCCTGTCCTCCACACACTCCTGGCACCAGGGAGAATGCAGGAGCCTTCCAGGGGTCTTGTCTTCAGACAGGAGCGGCACCAATGCCCCCAGTCTGCTGGCGCCACCGTGTCCGGGTTGTAACCCCAGGAGCTGGAATTTCCTCTCCACGCAGACCCCTCTTCACACCCCCACCCCTCCCCTGCCGGACACCCCACAGCAGTGGTGCTCAGGGGTGGCACTGCAGGTGCCCCATCCTGTGGCACTTGTGACCTTTGCACCCGTGCCCACAGCGGCTGCTCCTTCCTGCGGAGACCTAGACCAGGACCCCTAACGCTGGACTCCGGGGGCGGGAGTTAGGGCTTCCTTCAGGGAAGCCAGTCCTGAGGGACCTGCAAGTGGCTTCTCGTGTCCCAGTGGCTTCTGCTAAGGGGGGAGGGAGGCGCAGGGGGGAAGGGGAGGGGGCGCAGGGGGCAAGGGGAGGGGGAGGAGGGCGGGGCTCACCTATGAGCTTTGCCATTCGCACCTGCGTCCCGTGCACCTCGCCCTCACAGTAAAGGACGTAGTGGTCCCTCACAGACGACCTGATGAGGTACATCACACGCTTGCCCCCGTCTGCAGAAGGACAGCAACACCAGGCCTGAATCAGCCACCTGAGCCTTCACGAAGGATCCGGGGAGACCACCCAGTGCCCAGCCTGGCACACCCCGAAGCTTCCACACCCGCTGGCCGCCCAGAGCTCCCTGACCCAGGTTCCCCACCAGGCCTGAGCCCCGGGCTGTGAGGCCCCCATGTCCCAAGGACACGGTGCATCTGAGAGGCAGTCACAGCCCAAACCAGGGGGTCACAGGGAGGCTTTGGGGTGTGAGGCTTTCAGGGGTTGGAGCTTGGGGTGCTCAGCACTGCCAGTCAGAGACGACTCCTCCTGGCTCCCTGCCAGGACACAGCCGTAACCACGGGGAAAGCCCTGGGCGGTCCAGTCCCTCCTGGGGATGAACCCACCACACCTGGCATTTGGTGTCAGGTGTTTGTATCCTTAAGTCAGATTGACTGGGGATAGGGGAGCGTGGGCTTTTGATGGGGTCAGAATGGAGTGAAAGGCTTCTCAGGTCAAAAGCCTGCCCCCAAAAGGGGCCACCTGTGGCCCCCCCTCCAGGGGGGCGTGGTCCGGCTCAGGCTCTGGGACTCACAGGCCGAGTATTTGCCCGGCTCATCCGTTTTCTCCAGGACGACGTTTAGCTCCTCGCACTGGCCGTTGACCCTGGAAAACAGAAGCTCCGTGGGCAAGAGGTCCTGGTTGTGCCTCCCTGCCTCGGAGCAGCCCTGCTAAGCGCCCTGCAAGGTCTAACACGCCCCTGGTCCATGGCGGGACGCGGAGGAGGCTGCTTCTCTGCATCGCAGGCCCAGGCACCGGCTGGGCCCTCTGGTCACACGTGGCAGCCCCGGAGTTCTCACAGTGGCCAGGAGCTCGGCACCACTGCTCTGGGGCCGCCTCCCAACCCACCCTCGCTAGAGCTGGAGGGGACCTGGGGCCGTCTGCAACATCTGTGGCCATGGGCCTGCGCCATACGCTGTAGCTCGTGGACCTCATCCTGCCCCCCTCCCTGCCCCCGTGTCCTCTCCTGCTGGCACTCTTCCTTTCGGAGACATTCAGGGACAAGTCCCACATCCACCATAATCTGGCCCAGTGAAAGACTGAGGTGGGAGCTTTGGGGGAAAAAATGCAAACATCAGGGTCATCTCTGGGTCAATGGCTCCCTAAAGATTGCCCCAGGACCAGAGCACGAGCACTGTCATGCCACTCGGGCGGGAGCTGCACAGGTGTGAACCATAGAGGTTTGACGTCACACAGGTGGGAGCCACTCAGGGATTTCAAAGGGGTCTCTGCCTGCCAAGCCTTCTCCCCGGTATCTCATCACCTCTCTTGGTCATCCTGAAAGCCCGTCCCTGTGGTCTCCAAAGCTGACAGTTACTACAGGTCCAGAGTCTGCGAGGCCCAGCCTGCCAGTTCTGACTCTGGTCTGGGCGGAAGACCCCTTTTCCCCAAGGGGCCCGCACGGCAGGCAGGTGCTCCCCAGTCAGCGGACGGGTGGGCAATGTGCTACCCCTCACAGCCACGAGGTCTGATCCGGGGGCACCTCAGTGGCACAGTTTGCCCTTGAAGCTGCCACGTGCTGAATGTTTCAGAGGGGGCTAAGAAGGACCCCCCAGCGTGGTCTGCCTACCCCACCCAGCCCCTGGGCTGAAGCCCAGGTCACAGCCACCTGCCCCAGACACTCACAGAATGGCGACCGTGACTTCCATGTTGCCCCCATCCAGGGCCGTGAGGGTCAAGGGAGTCACAGACTCCAGCCTCTTCCCAGGAATCCCCTTGTCGGCGGTCATGGCCTTCAGATACCACTTTCCCGACACCTGGAGAAGGCTCCTCTCCATCAGGGCTCAGCCCGACCCCCCAGGGCCTCCTGCTCCCCTAGTCTGCAGCCCCCGGAATCTACCCCTCCCCAAGGGCTGGAGACGTGGAGCATTTCCCAATACCTCACCCCACCAGAAAATACCCAGCGCGCCCTCCGCCCCCAGAGCCACCACATGCCGGCTCCCAGCCCCTGCAAGTCAGCCAGGACCCCAGGACCCGTCACTCCTGGGGCGCAGGTGAAGTCAGCAGACCCCATCCTCCCAACCCAGTCCCCTGGCACCCTGGGCCCACCTTCTGCCCTGTCTGGCCATTCCCTCGGGGTGGGGGTTTAGTGCCTGATGCTAAAATGAGGGTCTCTAACCAGCAGTCTCAGCCTCTCCTCAAGCCCCTCCAGCCCGCCCTGCACCCCCTGGGCCTCACATCCTCACTCTCCTCGTCTGTGGCCGAGGGGTCCTGGGCCTGCAGGGCAGCTACGAGGCCGAGGCTGATGGCCAGGAACAGGGTCTTCATCTCTGGGCTCTGTGCTCACGGCCACCGACGGTCACTCACTGGAGCTCAGGGAGGCTGTGCCGGCTCCTCGCACGGCTGCCCTTTATACTGCTACGCGCAGGGCCCTCCAGGGCACTTGGCTCTGACGACGGCCCAACGCCTTCCTGGACGTGACCACGGCCAGTTCTGCAATGGAGCAGATAGAATGTCAGTATTGTTGGAAGCTGATGAATGGCAGTTTGTTCAATCCCCAAAGGATCATCTAGATGGGCCACTGTCCCGCAGAGCGGACTTGCAGGCTGCACTGGGGAGGGGATCGAGTCTGAGTGAGGGTTCAGACCTCCTGTGTGCGGGGCCACAGAGGGCTGTGTGTGGCGGCAGTGGACACCACCCGGCTGTCCCATACGGGCCCCTCAGTCGGCCGACGTGCACACTGCCAGAGGACGTGGGCTGCAGTCAGAGGGGTGTGGGTCTCGACTGACCTTCCGTGTCCCTGGGAGGTCACTTACCCACAGATTCATCGTGAACAAAGAGGGACCCTACTGGGTGAACAAGGCACCATGTACACTTGAAGAGGATGTTCACGCTCCTGAGCAAGGTGTGCAGTGAGGACCCTCTCTGCTCCGTACACAGAGTATAGCAGGTGAGATATATATAGAGAGAAAACCAAGGCAGGTGTGTGTGTGTGCGAGTGTGTGTGCATGTATATATGTGTACATGCACACGCACACACACTTACATATGTAAAATCAGGAATGGAAGAAAAGCACAGAGTGGTGAGGCCAGGACCACCTGGCTCTGAGCCCTGAGGCGGCAGAGAAGGCCTGGGGCCCAGCTCCCGGGAGCGATGGGGGGACCCTTGACTCCAGAGAGGAGGCTGAGAAGCCCTTCCTGACACATCCCGGGGCCACGACTTGTTATAACTTAACGGGGAGCTGTGGGCTCAGGAAGGCGAGAGGACATCAGTGCAGCCTCCAGAGCAAAACTGAGACAAGCCGTCCTCTGACAGGGTGACTTTATCTGTGGCACCCTCCGTGTCACAGCAGAACAGAAGCTTGGGACGAGGGACAGGAACAGAGGCTGTGAAACACTGCTGCACAGAGAATGATGACAACAAGGTGACAAAGAAACACAGAAATGCACAGACACAATAGCCTCACCTTAAAATGAGCCAGCAAGCCAAGGTTCCAAATTACCCAAATAAACATCACACTGAGAAAGATAGATGAAAAATGAACAACTGGTGCAGAAATTTATTCTAGCTAACAAAGTCTGACAGACACGTTAAATTGCAGTAGTATGATGAAGATGCCTAAAGATTAAAAAGAATAAGAAATGGTAAAATTAGAACTGGCCAAATAGGCCAGGTGCAGTGGCTCACACCAGTAATCCTAGCACTCTGGGAGGCCGAGGTGGGAGGATTGCTCAAGGTCAGAAGTTCGAGACCAGCCTGAGCAAGATTGAGACCCCGTCTCTACTAAAAATAGAAATAAATGATCTGGACAGCTAAAAATATATATAGAAAAAATAATTAGCCAGGCATGGTGGCGCATGCCTGTAGTCCCAGCTACTTGGGAGGCTGAGGCAGAAGGATCGCTTGAACCCAGGAGTTTGAGGTTGCTGTGAGCTAGGCTGATGTCATGGCACTCTAGCCTGGGCAACAGAGTGAGACTCTGTCTCAAAAAAAAAATAAATAAATAAAAGGAACTGGCCAGGACATTAAAAAGGAGATATCAAATAGAAGTAATTATAAATCTTGGAGATGAATAATAAATAAAAAACTCAATAGACAGGATAAAGTTTAGACTTGACAGAGTAGAAAAGAGACAGTATAATGGAAGGTAGTACTGACAAAAATCAATGAAAATGCAAAAAATTTTTGAAAGGGAAATTGATATGTTAAGAATAGATTCAGGGGGAAAAAAAAAAAGAAGAGATTCAGAGTCTCCAGCCCATATCTAGCAGTAAAATGGTAGTGAGGAAACCAACAACCACAGTGCAGCATCTCTGAAAAACAAAAAGAAACACACACACACACACACACACACACACACACACACACACACACACACAGAGAATAGATCAAGAGGCTCCTATATAAATGTAACAGGAGTTCCAAAAGAAAAGCATTAAAAATGGCAAAAAAGCAACATATTGGCTCAGAATTCTCCAGAATTAAAAAGACATGAGATCCCAGATCTAAATTTCAAACAAGTAATGATCGAAATAGGGAAATGCACAACTAGAATATTATAGTAAACTGCGGAGCATCCAGGATGGACAGAAAATAATAAAAACTACCAGAAAGCAGAGACAAATTCCCTACAAGGGACGTGGATGCAGACTGACAGCAGATTTCATAATAGCAACACTTACTTCCAGGAGACAATGGATTAATATCTTTAAGAAACTGGGGGGAAATAGCATTTACCTCTGAATGTTATACTCAGCTCAACTTTCTTAAAATATTGGAGGTCAAATAAAGATATCTCAGATAAAAAGAATCAAAACTAAGAGAGTCTACTGCTCACTGACCTGTGTTGCAGGAAGTTTTAAAGGATAAATTTCAGCAAGACTGTGTGCACTCAGAGGGGTGCACGGGAAACAAGCTGCAGGGGTAAGCACAGTGATGAGCAGAATGTCAGCAGAGGTAATTAACTGTGGACTCGAAAAACACTAATAGCTCATTTTTTAAAATGAGGTGGGGTAGAAATTTCTATTTTAGTGGATATTTAAAGAGTGCTAAATGCATAAAAACAAAACTATACTCATTTGCATGGGTTCATACAAACAGAAAGATGCACATTAAACCCATGAGAGCCGTGATCCCTGGGGAAAGGGAAACGGGAGCTGGGTGAACAGGTGTAATAAACAAATTTTAAAAACAAAAGAAGCCTATTAGACAAAAGTATAGTGTTTTTGCATCAGTTGAGTAAAAAGGGAGCCAACATAAACACAATCTATCAAAAAAAAAAAAATACTCGGCCAGGCACGGTGGTTCACGCCTGTAATCCTAGCACTCTGGCAGGGCGAGGTGGGAGGATGGCTTGAGCCGAGGAGTTCGAGGTTGCTGGGAGCTATGATGACGCCACTGCACTCCACCTGGGGAAAAATGGAGCACACGGCCTTGTGGGTCCTGGCACTCTTGGATGAGTCATTGTGACCAAGAGAGTGAGGTTCTATCTTGGGGCTAAACAAATCAACAGAACAGGAGAGAGAGAGCCCAGAAACAGACTGGAAACAGAACCGGAAAAGTAGGGGCACAGCACAGGTGGCGAAGACATTGACAGGAAAAATTTTAAATGGAACTTTTTATCCATACGCCAAAGATGTATTAATATCAATTTATCTCCCTACCCCACCAGCACACAATTAATACCAGGCAGATTAACAGGCTTAAAATATGAAAAGGAAAACTTTAAAAACCTGTAAAAGAAAATACGGGATAATACCTTTATGACCTAGAGGCGAGTCCTAAAGTTATGTCTCATAGAGGCAGAAGACGAGCCGGGCTGGAGGGAATCCTCGCCCTGTGTGTAGTGCAAAGTTTTAGTATGCAGAGCACACAGAGAACTCCTGCCGGCGGTTTGGAAACAAGCAGGTGGAGGGAAAGTGGGCGAAGGACATGAAAAGGCAGCTAGCGGGAGAGGAAACCCGGACGGCAGCGCGGACGGGAAGAGCTGTTAAAAAGATGGATCTGGCAGCCCTGGGGACAGACACATCCCACAGTCTGACCTGAGCTGTGACACGAATCCCCCCACACTGGGGCAGCTGCCCTGCAGAGCAACGGGCATTGGCTGGCAGGGCTGAAGGCGGCCTGCCCCGGGACTCGGCCGTTCTGCTGTCCCCCACAGACCCTAAAATGTCCCTGCATGGGCCCTGTCCACGCACAAGCCGGAGCTCCCACGGTCATAGGATTCTGTACAATTGGCCAAAGCCGTCTCGTTCCTTGGCGTTAGCGTGGGTAGGAGAGTAAGACGCGAGCAGAGGAAGTGCAGAACCGCGGTGTGCACAGCCGGGATGCTCAGCAGGACACACTGTGACAATAACAAGACAAGGGCAACCACAGCTGTCACAAGAAACATAACACAAACAGCACAGGGGACATTATACATTACAGTTTGCTCTCCCTGGCCCCAGTCACACATCTGGGCCTAACCATATGAGGTGGAAAACTCCCCTGCCCGACAGCAGGAAGGAGACAATGTCCCCACCGGTCAAGAAAAAAGAATGCCCCACGGCGAGCATAGTGGGAGGCGGGGGCCGGTGACCCCGTGGGCCGTGGGCAGAGCCTCCCCTGTCCCTGAGGCATCGTCCCTTCTCAGGGGCCTGGCGGCCTCTGCCCACTGCTGGCCCCTCCAACCAGGCGACAGTCAGGCTGCTCAGACCCCGCTGGCCCCGAAGCCACCCTGCAGCCACCCAGGGGACAGAGCCAGAGCCCTCGTGTGGCCATGGAAGGTGAGCAGCCCCCGGCCTGGCGACCAAACGCGTAAAGCGAGTGACTTCTCCTGCGCAGACACAGTGCCCTCGCGAGGCTGCTCCTCAGCACACGCTGGAATGACACACACGTGCCACGCCGTCTTGGGTGCTGGCAGAGGAGGGACAGTCACCCACGATCCCCCCGTTCCGACGGAGTCACTCCCGCGGGTGGGAGGGTTTTCTTTCCGCCTGTTTTCTAGCAGAGCCGCCTGCACGGATGCAGGAGCGTCAGACACGTCATCTCCACGGGTGACAGAGGAAGCCGCAGGGTGGACACCGAGGGACTTGCTGCCACCTGCCCTGCCCTCTGCCTTTTACACATGACGGAAATGAAGACCCAGGGCCGCCGATGTGACCCGCAGTTCCGCCGCGAACTCGGTGCTTTCTTTGCCAAGGGGGCCAAGGCTCCCAGACGCCGTGTCCCGGGTTCCCGTCTGCGACAGCCACCCCAGCATCCTGTTCCCTGACTGGCCCTGTGGGCCCTGGGAGTGGACCCCGCTGTGTGTGTTTTAGGCCTGCACGGTCTTTCGTGCCTGTCCCCTGCATCCGTCCAGCCTCTGTCGTCCTTCAGAGCCCAGCACGATGCCACCTCCTGGGGGAGGAAGGGGCCCTGGCCACCGGCCTACGGGACCCCTTTGGCCAGGCCAGCCGCGGCCGTCCCTGCGTGTCCCCAACACAGGCAGTGGTGCCTATCTTGAAGGAGCTCGGTCACTCGGACAGTCGTGGCCTCTTCCCACCGCCTGGGCTCGCCCGCCCTTCGAGGGGTCAGCAGGGGCTCGCGGGGCTGGCGTGAGCGGATCCGCACTTGGCCACGGGAGCCCAGGTGGGGCAGGGGAGCTGGTCCCGGGAAAGGTCACGCTGTGTTTGTGTTCCGGCTCTTTCTTTTCCTTGAGTTCCTCTGAGGCCCGGCTTATCTGAGCACAGAAACTCTTTGTACCTCAGCTTGCACCATCTCATGATGAATGTCACACAAATGGGAACGTGCCTGGAGGCCACCTGGACCCACGTCCCCCACCCGGCTGCCAAGCTGATGCCATGGATGTGGCCTCCTGGGGAAGCATTGCTGACCTTCCCACCCGCTCCCTGTCCCGGGAGCCCCTCCCGGGCCCTCGACACCCTCACTCCCCAGGCTGGTCCCTGGAGGGCGAAGCGCTGGGCAGCAGCGGCCAGCGAGGGGTCCTGGCAGAACGGCCTTGGCCAGCACAGGCCACGAGCCAGCAGGGGAGGGGACACAGCATGGGGAGCACATGGACCCCTGAGCCCAGCTCATCTTCCTGGAGGACCAGACACCCTCCCCGCGCAGCGGGGGGTGGGGGAGCTGGGACATGAGGCCGGCTGAGAACCCAGCAGGAGCCCCTGTGGGGATGAGCCAACCCCGGGGACCCTCAGGGAGAGAGACAGGAGGCACCCAGGTCCTCGACATCAGGGACATTTGTGTGACCCTGGATTCTGGCCACATGGGCCAACACATGGCCAGGTGACTCAGCAGTGCTCGGCCGAGCACGGTGCCTGGTGTGGGTGCCACATGTCTCTGAGCCAGCCATGCTGTGGATGGAACAGTGACAGCTCGGGGGATGTGGGTGTCAGGGGAAGGGGAGTGACAGCTGCTGTGACTGTCACGGAGAGCGTGGTGCTGGACAGCGAGAGGTCAGGGAAGCGTGGGGCCTCAGGAAGGCCACTAGCCACCGGCCACCGTCGGAGGCAGCACCACTGCTGATTTCCAGCTACGGAGAGCGAGGCACCTTGGCAAAGCAACGGGATATATCTTTAGACCTGTAGTAACTGACCTTTAAAACATCAGAGGCAAACCACACTTGTCTCGGAACGTTTAAGTCCTCACCCCAAATAATTGTGCAGGTCACTGTGCCCGTGGACAGCCAACATCAACACCGCGTGCACGCTGGCCTCGCCAGCTCGGCCGTTCTATGGGGAAGGGGTATCAGGCCATTGTGCAGGTCACTGTGCCCATGGGGAGCCAAGAGTGACATCTGTGCATGCTGGCTTCAGCTGGCTTGGCTGTGAGGAAGTGAAGCTGGTCGCCAGCTCGAAGCCCCCGGCACCAGACGGGGGACCAGGCCAGTCCAGGACCTTCCAAGGGTCAGTTCAACAACAGTCCTTCTGTAGGCCCGAGGGAGCCAGAGCTTTGTCTTCATCCCCATTCTCAGGGGATCCTCTCTTCCCTCCCTCCCTCCCTGTGGCCCTATAGAGACGTATAAGATTTCAGTTTTGCAGGGCTTTGCCTTGAAGGAATATGTGAACACGTTAGTTCACATATCAAAAGCTGCATCCCCTCAGGAGGGCATTTCACCATCAGCATTTTGCAAGGTGACAAAGCTCGGTATGGCGCCACAGGTTGAGAACTGACCAAAGAGGGACTGCCTGACAGATACCTGCAGCCAAAAGCAGTTAGCCCAAGGGACAGCCAGTATACTTCTGTTTAGTCTTTCTGCTAAGTGATAATTTTATCTTAGGACTTAGAAGTTTGTCTTAGAAAGATTTTGAAACCGTTTGCTCACATAGATAGAGTTAATTAAGGGATCGCTAGACCTCCCTCCCTCCCTTCCGCTTTTTGGGAAGGGTGAGATGCTATGTGATACTGCAGACACCATCCCAGAACTGGATGGGGACTAAGCTGTCATTCCCCAGTGAGGAACTTCAACCTGAACTCTGCCCCCCACCCAATAGCGGCCGCTCTTTACAAAACGGCTCCTTTTGTTCTGAGAATGTGTTTAAGTTCTCTCTCCTTCCTTTGCCTCAGTGAGGGGCAGAATCCCTTCTGGCTCTTCCAGTTTTGTAATGGTGTTACGTGAATCACAAAAGTTTTAAATTTTGATGAAGTACAATCTTTTTTTATGGGTTATGCTTTTGGTGATGTATCTAAGAACTCTGGCAAACTCAAAGTCATGAATATTTTCTATGTTTTCTTCTGGAAGGTTTGTAGTTTTGGCTCTAACGTGTAGATTTATGGTCATTTTGAGTTAATTCTTTGGTACTCTGTGAGGTCTGAATAAATCTTTTCATGAGGATATGCAATTATCCCAGCGGCATTTATACCCTAAGGAACTCCTTGGCCCCTTGTCAAAAGCCGTGGACTGTAAGTACAGGGCTTGGGACTGGGCTCTGACTCAGGGCACGGACGGACGTGCTTATCCTCGTGCCAGGCAGGCGCTGCCTGGACGGACGCAGCTCTCTAGTAAGTTCTGAAATGGGAAGTGTGAGTCCTCCAACTTTGTTCTTTGGCAAGACTGTTTTGGCATCTCACGAGTTTTAAGATCAACTTGTCAGTCTTTGAAAACAAACACACGCATTGTGTTCACCTCGGGGAGGGGCGGGGGAGATTTGGAGGCCATCCCTGCCTCAGTCCTCTTCCCGTTTTGGCCAGAGCCCTCTGAGCCCACAGCTGGCTCCCCCATCGCTCAGAAGCGGCCCCCACCCAGTCTCCGTCCCCATCAATCTGCTCCTTCCCTGTCACTCCCTGCTCCTGAAGTGGTCTGGCTCATTGGTGTCTGTTGGGTCACACACTCGGCTGGGCCAACCTGTGCCCCACCTTCATCCTGGGACCCCCAGAGCTGGGAGCACAGCAAGCGCCCCATAGAAACTCCTTAGTCGTCCCTCAGTGGGGCCTCACTGGCCACGTCCAGTACCGGGGCTAGGGGAACCCTCGGCAGATGGAGGGCGGGGCCAGGCAGCCACCAGCCCGGATCCCACGGGGCAGCATATGCGGCAGCAGGGGTGGGCTCCAGCGAGCCTGCCAGGGTCTGCGGCCCTGAATCTCCACCTCATCCTCGCAGGGCACCCCTGGTTTGTTGATCATTCCCCGGGCTGCTCCCCTACACCCAGCCCCTAAACCAAAGACGAGAAGGCAGAGCTTACCTCCGCCCCTCATGTGTGCCTGTGCCCCACCGCGTCTCTCCTGGCCCTGCCCTGAGTGGCTTGGTAGGGAAGGTCTGTGCCAGGCCTGCTTCTATGGGTGGGCTTGGACCCTCGGCTTCAAGCGCTTCTCTCGGGGTGGGCCCCGTTCAAGTTCCAGGATTGCCTGTCGGAAGCACCAAGCAGTAAGTTCTTCATGAGTCTAACTGCTGTCCGACCGCAGGGCCTTGGCTCCTAGCTCTGTGGGACCGGAGGCCCAGCTCAGGCAAGTTGTGCGTGCACACCCCAAGAGCATTGCCAGAGAGCCCTGGAGCGAGCCCTCAGTTTACCCACCTGGAAAGCTGCACCTTCAGACGTCAGCTTTGCAAATGAAGGCCATGCTGGCCAGTGGGCAAGTCCACACTGCAGCGTAGCTCCCGGACCTTCCGGATCCTGACCCAGGCACCCCCGCAACCGCTGAGGACCTCACCGTGCCCAACCCTGCACTGAGAAGTGAGCAGACACCGGACTCCAACCTCCCCCGCTCCTCACTTGCTGCCTCTGCAGGGCAGGTCGCGGCTGGCACAGGATCCACACACCCCGGGCACACAACTGTGTCCTTACACACGAGGGAACACTAAGTGTCTTGTCAGCAAGTACCCCAGTCTGTCCTCAACACTCCGGGGCCACACCGAGCCTGTTTCCGTGAAGGCTCTGCTACCGCCTGGCCGGGGGCTCGTCATGAGACGGTGCTGGAGAAGGTGCAGCAACTGGCACGTCTGCTGCCCTCACCAAGTCGCCTCCCAGACACCATCTGTCCGTCCCCCCAGGGCAGGGACACTTCTTGTCTGCTCCCTGGGGCCCCCATGTGTGTCTGATAAACGTTACACCAATGAAGGCAAAGCCAAGTGTGGCAGAACTCAAAGCTCCGAGTCAAATTTTGCCCAAATCTAGGTTTTATTTCTGCTGGAATCACACCATCTGTTTGGCCAGGCCTGTCCCAACCCAGCTGGGAGCTTCTGAGAGGTTTGCCTGCAACATCACGTCATAAAACAGCCCCTGGAGGCAGGCAGAAAAGCAGCCCAGCCTGGGGTACCTGGACTAGGAAACACTGAGCCGGCAGGCAACCTCCCTAACAAAGGTCTGCCGGCAGGGCGCAGGCTCGGACTGCCCAGATTACAGGGAGAGCTGTGTCTTCCCACGGGTGGGCCACGCCAGCGGTGGGGCGTCTGGCCCGAGGCCTAACTGCAGGGAAGTAGCTGTGTCGGACACATTGCTTGCCCTCTGTGGTCTGCTCTTTACAGAAAAAAACACTGATGGCCGCCAACTCGGCCCTGGGTCTGGAGTGGAACCTGGATGGCTGTGGTGGAACAGCTGAGTACTGTCACCCACAACAAGGACCTAGATGCCCAGGACTAGGAATGCTGGGGACCCAGGACTGGGAAGGGGACATCCAGCGCAGATGGGCTTGGCCAGGCTTTGGTCTGGGAGGACAGCGGCTCAGGCCCACCCTGGGGGCCTTTGGGTTGGTCTGGCCCCCGGCCCCCGGCCCCCTGCTGTCCCTGCAGCCGATGCAGGACCTCGACCTGCCTCCGCTTCTCCTTGGCCCGGCTGATGGCCGTCCGGAAGAGCCTGCAGTAGAGCTGCACAGCTGGGGGTGAGTCGTCGTTGCCAGGGACGGGGTAGGTGATGAGGCAGGGGTTGCAGTTGGTGTCCACGATGCCCACGGTGGGGATGTTCATCTTGGCCGCATCTCTCACGGCCACGTGGGGCTCGAAGACGTTGTTGAGCGTGTGCAGGAAGACGATGAGGTCCGGCAGGCGGACCGTGGGGCCGAAGAGGAGGGGCGCATTGGTCAGCAGGCCGCCCTTGAAGTAGCGGGTGTGGGCGTACTCGCCACAGTCACGGGCCATGCTCTCGATCAGGTGTGAGAACTGCCGGTTGCGGCTCACAAACAAGATGATACCCTTGCGGTAGGCCACGTGGGCGGTGAAATTCAAGGCCAGCTGGAGGTGCACGGCTGTCTGCTCCAGGTCAATGATGTCCTGGTCCAGGCGGCTCCCGAAAATGTATGGCTCCATAAACCTGCCGGAGACCCAGCCAGGCAAGGGCGATGAGGGCTACAGGGCCAGTCCCACCACCCTGACCTTGCACAGACGCCCACCAGGGACACGGGCTCCTCTGCAGGGGCACTACAGCTGGGAGACACAATCTGAAATACTCCCCATGTGGACAGACAGCAGTGAGGACCCCTGCCCAGGCATGACGTCTGGGAGCACAGGGTGTGGGGCCACCGATGTGCCTTGGGCACTCAGCTTAACCCCTCCAACCCTCCACCACTTCCTGCAGGGATCCTGACAGAACTGATGCCACACGAAGGTCTGGACATTTAAACATGACAGCGACAGGGCAGTATATCTGACGTGGCACATGCAGACGCTGCTTGTCACTCGAGGCCTTATGGACAAGGCCCCTCTGGGGTTGGGCTGGGGGACCAGAACGGGGGGAAGGGGTGCTCTGGGCCCAAAGCATCGAGGGTATCAGGGCAGGAGCCTGCCATGCCTGGAAGGGGAACCCCAAGGGCACAGGACTGCTACTGGCCTGGGCCGAGGAACAGTGGGCACAAGAGATGGCCGTGCCTCAGCACCTGGCAGGTGAGTGGTCCACACTAGTGGTTTCCAGGTCCTCACCTCCAGTGCACTCCCAGTGGGCTGTGTCCCTTCCTCTCAACCGACTGCTTACCAAGGATGACCGCCATCTTGCCAAGGTCACATCTTGGTCCTCAACAGAGGACCATGCCCTCCGCTCCTGCCCAGTCAAATATGGCCAACCTCACAGCCCTCCACCCCAACAGGCCCCACCCTTGGTCTTGGGTCTCTGAAGCCCTTCAACCCCACAAGTCCGTCCCTGCTTAGGGCTGTGAGCTCCACGCCAGGCACATAGCAGCCCAGCCAGGTCTGGAGGGTAACGCCAGCCCCGCTGTGGGGCTCAGTGCTCCCATTTGCAGGAGGGGGCTATACTCACTAAGACTGACAGAGGCCAGCTCAAAAGTGGCCCTAGACCCAAGGCAGGAGGTCCCAAGCCCTCCTGAGAACCACCACCGGGACAGGCTCGCCAGGTGTCACCTACCTGTGCCGACAGCCGGCTTTGTGCCCCAGATGCACTCGGGCATCGAAGAGACTTTTGACAGAAAACAGTTCCTTGACACGGAAGAAGTCTGAATGCTTGAGGGGCTCGTTCAGAATCCTGTCATTCAACTCTACGGAAGTGGGGAGAAGAGGACACTGCGGTTTCCCACCCAGCCCACTCCTGTGACCTCCTGTGACACTGCTGCGGGGAGGGAGGAGCAAAGCCCAGCAGCCGAAGATGCCCTAAGCCCCAGAAAAAACCTGGGAGCCAGGGGGCCTTTCCAGGAAACTGGGGGCTGGAGCCAGGTTTGGGCCCTGACTTTGCTCCTGGGTGAACTGGGTCAACCCCAGCCCTCGGCCTCCTGACTCGGAAAGCAGAGGAGGTCAGGAGAGGGGCGCGCTGGGGTCTGAGGTCTTTCTGGCCTCCAAGTCTGGCACTCTCAAGTGCCCAGCCACCAGGAGTGCAGCAAGCTGGAGGGGGCTCCAGGCCTGCTGCTCACAAGGGGGCGAGCTCAGGGCTGTGCCTCATGGTCCAGTGACACTTCCCAGGGAACGAAGTTCTATGTTAACCCCTGTACGGCCACTCCTCTCAGACCCACCCTGAGGCCAGGGTGCTGGCCTCAGCCCCCTCCAGGGAAGTTCACTGACACTGAGCTGCACCAGCAAGAGCTTGACAGTGGGTGGGGCCAGACTAGGGTGGCCCCCCTGTGTGACCCAGAGTGACTATAAAGCCCTGCTTTAACTGTGGGGCCCTGCCTTCCCCACGAGCAGCGCCCTGCATGGTAGGGACCCTGGGTGCTGGGACAATACCTGCCAGGTGCCAGTGGAAGCTGGAAAATGCCAAGGAGGGCCGAGGAGGACCGAGGCCCACTGCCCCTTCTCTCCAGGGCCCAGGACCTCCAGGGCTCACATCTAACTAAGAGGCACTCAGGACTCCTGGCGGCTGGCAACTCTACCCACCCCATCCCACACCCCATTAGTCGGCTGGGGGGCCCAGAGTTACCGCTGCTGTCCTCGGGCTCGCTGACTGCAAGGGTTGGGGAGCTTCCAAGTGTCCTGCAGCTCGGCCGAACCGGCCCGGGGGTCGCCTTAAGGAAACCCAGCCAGCGTGACCGGGGCCAGGCACCTGCGGAGAAAGCAGACTACTGGCGCCGCGCCCAGTCCGGGCTTCCCAGCGCGGCCAGTCCAGAGCGCAGCCAGGCCTGGGGATAGGCTGCCCCCCGTCCCCAAACCCCGCCGGGTCCCCGGGTGCCCCCACGTCCCCGCGCCTCTAGGCCCTCGCCTTCCCTCCAGTCCCCGCCTCCTCCCCACGTCCCGGCACCTCCTCCGGGCCCCCGTGGTCCCCCTCCCGCCCCGTCCTCGCGCCCCTCCGTGCCCCCGCCCCAGGGTCCCCCGGGCGCGCACTCACCCACACCCCGCAGCCGGGACAGCGCGGCGCTGGCGGGCGCCATGATGGGGACGCGGGGCGGGGCCACCTCCCTCCCCAGGCTCGACCGAGCGGCCTCCCCTTCCGCCGCGCGTGGGGCCACACCGCCGCCTGCAGGCCCGGAGGAGCCACTGCGCGCTGTGCGCGGCGCGGCGGGGTCCTCTCCGCGGGGGCAGGTCCGCACGTCCTCGCACCCGTCTTTCTCTCCCGGGACTCTGCCCTCCCCGCGCGCCTCCTGCAGACGTGCCGGGACCCTCCCTCCCGCCACGCCAGCTCCGCCTCAAGCCCAGCGCAGCCTCTCGCTCCCCCAAATCGTTTTAATGTTTACACAATCTTTGGCGTAGGAGGGTTCCATGAAGTTAGCAAAATCTTGGGGCTAAATTTAGGCTCGGGATGTCGGGGGCGTGAAGGCACAGGGTCCGGAAGCAGCCCTGGCGTACACAGTAAGCGTCCAATCCTTGCGGACTCGGGGCCCGTAAACACTTTGCGGGTGCCGTCCCAGGACCTGGGGCGTCTTCTGCCCGTGTCCGCCCCCCTCCACTGGGGGAGTCGGGGCGTCCTCGGTGACCGTGACTCCGCGCCCGCCGGGACCCGCGGGGCTGGGAGCTCGGGGCCTCCCCGCCGCAGCCATGGCCGAAGGCTCGGACCTGCCCCCGGGCCCGCCCCGGCCGCGCGGCGCTCCGCCTCTAGGGACCGCGTCCTCCGGGCCCGGTGACCAGGCCGTCGCTTAGCGACGGGACGCAGACCGACGTCGCGCCCGGGCTGCCCGAGGCAAAATGTCCGAGGAAAGCCCCGAAGAGTGCCCGGAGCCCGTGCAGCTGGAGCCCAAGGCCCCCCCGGAGAAAACCAGCGACTACTACCGCGTGAGCGAGGACCTGCCGGTCAGGTTCAACAACCCGGCGTGGTTCCGGGGCTACAGGTGAGGAAGGTGGAGCCGTCAGAGTCTGAGGCCTCCGGCAGGAAAGAGGTCGCCGCTCCAGCTGGCCCCGGCGCTCAGTGGGTGACCGTGTGTGAGGCCCCCTAGGACGCCCACGATCCTGGCCACAGATGGCAGAAGGAACGAGTGGTCCCCTGGGGCTGTGCGGTCATTACCCACAAATGAATGGTGGGGTCAGTGCAGGTCAGGGCAGTGGGGTGACCCTAGTGGAAGTCAGAAACCCAGTTCTGGTCTCAGTCTCACAATGTGACCAGGTGAGCGTCCTCTCCTTTCTAGCCTGAGCTCCTCTGCAAGATGTGAACACAGCGACACCTCCATCATCGTGCTGTTGAGACAGCTGCAGGCTGTCACAGGGCATTGCAAACTCTAAGAATATAAGAAACCCTTGATTGCGACCAGGCAGGTGTGAGCGCCACCCTGCCTTGCACTTTTGCATGTCGTCCCCTCAAGGGTCCTATAGGGTAGGGTCTGTTAGTATCCTTGCTCTCCAGTAGAGGCAGCTGGGATGCAGAAAGAGAACAACTTGTCGGAGACATGGTGGTGTGAGCTGCGTGAGACAGTACTACTCTCAGGTAGGGGCAGTGTCACGCCCTGCCGCCATCTTAGCTTGTTAATCTGCTCCGCATAGAAGTGTGGCCTCAGCAAGCCTGGGGGCTCGGAAGTGAAGCGACCCCCTGGGTGGCAGGATCTGGAGGCTGAGCCTGGGCTCCCGACAGGTTGACTGACCTACCCAGGAAGTGATGGCGTGTGCCAAGGCCCTGCCAGGGCCGAGGATCAGCATTTGCTGGCAGAGTGCTCCTTAGGGCTTTGGCTTGCCTTGGGAGGAGAAGGGACAGTGGTGAGCCAGGGGCCAGGGCGGCAGTGCCTGCCAGGACGGTCAGCCCTGCTTACCAGAGCCTGCGTTCAAGGCTGCAGCACCAACGTGGGCACAGCACTCTTCCCTTGGGGCCATTTCCAATGAAGCTCCATTAACCAAATTCTTTAAGAGGGTGGTTTGGGCAGAATTAGAATAAAGGAATGGAAAATAGAGCGTTTCTTATCTGCCAGGACCAAGAAGGCTGCCTCACTGTACAGGACCAGTAACCAGACGTACGGGAGCAGAGCCCCCACCGTGCACGAGATGCCCGTAAGTGGGGAGCAAGGCAGGGCATGGGAGGGGTGTCTCTAAGGAGAGGCTAAAGACCCGGAGTTCTCGATAGGTCAGCACATCCACATTGGGAGGGGAGGGGGCAGGTGGGTTCCATTGTCACAAAGGGGGAGGGAGGCACCTCAAATCATTTTGGCACAGGGCAGGGTAGAAATAAATGAGTGAATGACTTTAGGAGTGAACTGTTTAGAAGGATGAGAAAAGTGGATGTAGGCTTGCTCACAGTGTCCCACACCCAGCCATGCACACCACACTCACACATGCGCACAACACTCACGCACGCTCACTACCATCCCTGGCACCTCAAGGCAGTCGGTTTTGAGGCAAGTAAATGAAGAACTCCTTCCTTTCTGGAATTACACTTTATTTTATGAGATGTTATCTTGTGACTTTAGAGGCAGTGGGGGCAGCCGCAGCACATTGCTGGAAGGCACGTTGGTGGGCAGAGGGACTTGTGCACCTCAGGGGGACCCCAGCCCCTGTTTGAGCTTGACCTTACACTCCAGGGTCACCCTCCTAGAGCCTCCCTAGCCCCCCTGTATGTCCAGATGGACCACCATAGCGTCCCCTGCCACCCGGGACACTAGACACTAGGGCCACCCATTTTGGGGTGAGAATGTTGTGGGTTTTTTTCCCCCAAAATATTCATCATTTTAAAAGATCTGGTAATGCTTATTTAGTTGTGTTGTGTGAGTGAGAGGGCTCCTGGGAGGTTATTCATCTAAACAGCTTCTGGAGCTTTGCGGGTCACTCTCCCAGAATCGGGTGATTCTGAGTGTTCCCTGGGAACCAGGTGTTTCTGTGAAAAAGGCCAGCACACTCACAGGGTCCAGAGGTTTTCGCTTTTAGAAACGGCCATTGAAAAATGTTCCTGCTGTAAACTGTGGGGGCCTTCCAGTCACTGGTGTCACCAGGCAGTGGGATGTGAGTGTGAGAGAGCTCATGGACACGTTTCCAAGGAGGTTTCTCCTGCTCCATCTGGAACCTGTTTTCCAGTTTCGGGACCAAGTGCGGAAGCTGGACTCGGCGAGCAGCTATTGCTGTTTACCTTCCGTGTGGGAACAGAAAATAAAAGTGCTTTGCATTTTAAAAAATGCACTGAAGGAAATTATTCTCTGATACTGTAATGGTGATATTTCTGTTCTACAGAAGAGAAAACTGGAGTTCAGAGAGGTCCGGTAACTTGTCCAGAGTAGCACAGTTAGGAAAAGCAGATCTGGAGGTCACTCCAGGCATGACCCCCACGTTAGTGCTCACAACACATCTAGGCATGGAAATGCCACACCAGGTGGCCTTGTAATTGAACTTGCTATCCACATAATAGTGAAAGGGGGCACTATGAATAGTTAATCCCGGATGTTCAGCATACGTTGGGATGGTCTGGGGCAAACAAGGCTGTCTTGCCCACCCTGGCTTCTCTGCATTTTCTTAAAAACTCTTATTTTTCTTCCAAAAATATCCAGTTGATTGCTCAAGTGTTACTAATATCATGCATCATTAATCCTAGTGTTCCCTTTCTCTTCTAGAAAGTATTTTATCCAAATACACATAAATTTTCCAGAGAACTTGCAGCCTCTGGAATGTTCCGGAACAATACTTTCAATGTGTACATGGAGAAAAGCCTCGTGACTGGCCCCGACAACTATATTACCTCCTTTGACCGGCTCAACTTCCACCCCAGTTACAATGTCAGCAAGCCATCCATCTGCGATTGAGGGGTCTTTTGGCTCTCTGGGGGGTCTTTTGGAATCATTGTCCCTGATGGTTGACAGTTTGCCCGATTGTAAAGGAACCGACTTTGCTGCTTTCCCTGAAAATATTTTTCCTCCCTGGAATAGAAAAATATGCAAACGGGGCTGTGAAGTCCTGCTTTCTCTATTTTATATCTAAGATGTACGTGGAAAAGATGCTAATGTTGACTTTCCATTAAAAACGTCATGTCCTGAATTCCCGTCTCATCTGACGTTTGTAGTGACAGAGCAGGGTCGTAGTGACCCAGGACCCAGATCTTGGCCGGAATGCCAGGAACGCTGGTGAAGCCCCCCGACTGTCTTCGTTTGGGAGCTACCATTATACGCTTCACCAGTTATGGGCAAATCACCTGTCCCAAAGCACCCTGAGATCCGCAGCGTGGCAAGTGATGGCCTGCTGGGGTGTGGTTGAGGGCTGGGCAGCAGGCACGGCTGTCTTCCACCCAGTCTGGATACACACCCCGTCCCCCACCAGGGGCAGGAACAAGGTTGGCAAATGCCGTTCACTGTTGATGATGACGGGTCATGGGGACATGGGGGTCTCTATGTTTATTTTTAAATTTCAATAAAAGGTTAAAAAAAAAAAGCAGGCAAGGAATCACTTGTATTTTTCTAAGGTAAAGGTATTAACTACGTTAAGAGGATTTTTCTCTGTATTTAGTCCTAAATCAGTGTTTACTGTGAGTTCCGGGGCCCTCCATAAAAAATGAATGTTACCTGAGACAGGATATATCTTTCAGGCATAGATTTTTTTTTCCTTTATGAGAGCAAGATGTGCTCATTATAGGAAATTTGGAAAGTGTCAAAACTAGAAGAAATCATTCTTACATGCCATCGATAATACCTCATTTATAGAGATTCTGTCCTCGGGGATTCTACTCATGAATTAGGGAAGAAGTTAAATATCATGACTGGTTATTTCTTCATTATAAATTTTTTATTATTAATACACAGGAGTAAACATTTTGGCAACATTCTTAATGTCTAATTTGGAATGGAAATGGCTTCCAGAAAAAAATCAATATGTTTAATAAAGAAGATGCAAAGCTGACCCTGCAGCCAAGATCTACGTGACGTCTTCCTCCCCAGCTGGAAAATCCACGGAGGCTCCAGACATTGAACTCTGAAAATAGGTTTTTACAATCTTTCATTCAAAATGCCAAAATGCCAATAACCCCTCTGTGTTTGCCTCTGTTGAGACAGAAAAAGAATGCCTCATTAACCCAGTTTCTAAACACACGGAAAAGAATGAACTCCTTCCTTGGCTGCTGGTTTTGAAAGGCCAGTTAGCGAGGGTAGGGCAGGATGAAGCCATCAGCCCAAACGACTGCTCTTCCTCAACCCAGAACTGCCGGACACCGGTGCTGCTGTCACCAGACCGCGTCATCCCTGATTCTGGGATGAGGGTGGTATCGGGGCCCAGGGTGGGGTCACCAGTCACTAAACAGAACGTGTGGCCACGCAGGGGCCTCTCGGACTTGGTTCTGGCATCACAGTTGGGCGCTGAAATGCTTGAATTGGTCATGTCCAATAAAATGCTGTTTCTGTAACAGCTGCTGGTGACTTAATGCAAAGTTATACTCCATACATTTATTCTAAATAGAATAAGTCTCTGCAAAGATGAAAAACCCAAACGGTTGATATTAACATACACGTCCCTCTTCCCGAAAATTCAGTAACTCTGTTTCCAGCTCAGGCTCCCAATCCCGCGTCCTGGCTCATGCCTTGGCCTCTCCGTTTCTCTGCCCTCGCACAGTTTTCAAAGGGCTTTGGTGTAGTTCCCTCGTCTGATCCTCACACCTGGGGCAGTTCTGACTAACGTGCCTCTATTTTCAGATGGGAAAATTAGGGCCCAAGGGAAGTGCCGAGGGCGGGCCCTGGGCTTGACACCTTGGGGGTGTCCTGGGAGGCACGAGGCCGGCCACATCTGACCCCACAGGCTGGGCACTAACTTTCTACATGTTTGCATGAGTCATATAGGAACTCCAGTGATTATAAATTCTGAGATGTTCATCTTTCTAACATATTTCCAAACTGAAATTTTTGCACGCTGAGAAAAAAAAGAGTTTTTCTGTTGGGGATTACAGCATACAAAATGGATGGTTGAAAAATGAAAAGAAAATGACAGAAATTATTCTTCTCATCTTTGTACTGTGTTCTTTCAAAATTTCAAATTGAATCAGAACAATTACAGAAGAGGTGATCCAAACATTTAGGGTAACAAATCAGTTTTCATAGACATTTGAAGGAGAAAATGGCTGGGTGTGGTGGCTCAACGGCTGTGATCCCAGCACTCTGGGAGGCCGAGGTGGGAGGATGGCGTGGGCCTCAGGAGTTTGAGGTTGCAGCAAGCTGTGACGATGCCACTGCACTCCAGCCCAGGCAACAGAGCAAGACTCTGTCTGAAAACAAACAAACAAGAAAAAAAAACCCCAAAACAAAACAGAACAAAGGCACGAGATTTCTGAAAATCTTTCTTTATGTCATGAGTAGGTCTTTGCTTTATTTGGCCTTTTTATTCCACTTGGAGATTAAAAGTTAAAAAATAAAGTTTTGTATCACTTTACTGATCATTATTTTAGCTGCTGGGTTGTTTTAAAACTAGTAATTTCTTACTTTAGATGTATATTTTCATTCATATTTCTGTATTTGTTTAGTAACCCTTTATCTTTTAATTATGGTCAGTTAGAAGAAATGGTTTCAAATACATAGTAAAATATGTTGACATTGAAAAAAATCTCATACTCAGTACACAAAATACCAGAAGCCTTGAAGATTTCGCAAATAATGTAGTATGTCCCCCATGCCCTCCAGCAGCCATACCTGGGTATAAACCTGGTGGTTATTTGCAGATACTGGTTATGAGTTTTGGGCTGTTCACCCTCCCCTTTTAAACAGGCCCTGTCATTAATTTTTTGGGGGGTGTTGAGAGGACAATACCTTCTGTTTTCATATGAGCAGATAAAGTGCTAATATTTAGATTTCTTGCCTGATTTTCCAATGCAAACATATCTCAAGCTGGGCAAACCTGCTGTCTGACCACCCAAATTCTGAGCAACGGATAAAATAAGGGTGACCCCTCCCCATAGGAAGACCCTCTCCCCTATGCGGAGACTTGGGTGGAGAGTATCAAACACTAACTGCCAGGGCTGTGTCCTTTGCCCCGTCCCCTTTCCTATTCTACTAGGACTTTAGGGGTGATCTGACCCCAGGAGGACCTACCCCAGAGGACTAGACACCTCTTAAAACCCGGACTCTCTCCACTCTTTGCATTAAGTGAAATGGACCCCTGGCCCCACTCCCTAGGAAGGGAGAGGAGCTCTTCAGGTGTGACTCTGCTAGGTCTTAAGAATTAAAAATAAAATCCTAACCACCTCCCACCAACCGACTAAACAGACCCAAGACCCACTCTTGGCCAAGGGACCCCAGAGAAACCTTAAAAATTGAGTGTCTGGCCATGACGGGACGGGAGGTTGGACGTGCCCGGTCATACCCGTCCCTTTTGCAGTTCAGACACAGCAACCGACAGACATTAGAGATCACAAGACTGATGGAACGAGCCTTTTGTGGCAAAGTATAAAGAGGACCTAAGGCCATGTGAGGCCAGAGTTAAGTCACGCACCCCTACATTTAAAGAATAAACTATGTTCTAACTGCCACCAGGCTTCGCTTTTTCTCTAGCAGCTAAATAAGCCCTGGCCCGGCGATAGCGATATTGAAACAATTGCAGCTCCACCGCCAGACGCTGAACCCCCTCCCGGTTCCACAGCTTTGACTGCGCAAGAAACTGATTTTAGCAACTTTCTCCTGATAAGAGAGCGCTGACCGTGGGCTGGCTCTGGCTGGTTTCTGGAGGCTGCACAGTGTCTTCAAGTCCCTGCTTCACCTTTTGACATACAGGCCCTAATTTGAATGCATTTAAATATTAGTCTCTACTCCAAAGTAAATATAAGACACGTTTGTTCAATACACATGCTTTAGGACTCCGCTTTATAAATATTCATACTCCTCCTATGACCTGTTAAATATTAATATGTATACCTGGCCAACCCATTCAACATAAAAATTTCTGTTCTATGCTTCCTCTCTCAAAGTGCCTGCCTCCGGTTTGGGCTGGAGGTCCGCTTCCCAGCCTGCAGGTTGTGACCCTTTATAAGAAAGTTTTCTTTGAATTTATGAAGACCTCTTCTTTTTTATGGACAGTCTTAATACTTACAGCTTTGCAGAGAGCTTGATTTAGTAACACACTGTCCACCTGAGACTCTGCAGGGTGGACACACATTTGTTTATCCAGCAGCGACTCTGGGGATGTATTCCCGTGACACAGGGGCACTGTCAGGCCTGGACTTGCAGGGGCACCAGGAGACGGCTGCAGACACACAGGCAACCACCCCTCCTGGATAGCTCCTGTCCGCAGCCCCCTCCCACACGGGGAACCTGGGAACAGTGGGCCTTGGCCTCTTCCCTAAAAACAAACGGGGCAGCGTGGGGTTCAGAAGCAAGAGCTTTCAGGCCACAGGGCACACGGGCAGTTCGGGGGACGCACCCACCAGTGCATCCAGGTTTACGTCCAATCTGAGAAAACCAGGAACGTGCAAACGGGATCATTCTTCAACTGATTCTTACAGGTACCAAGCTATTGCTGGAAGCAGGAAAAGAGGAGGTTCAGGGACAACTTCAATCAGCATGAGAACAAAGGCTGGAGGAAGCCCCATTGTGCTCCAGGTAGGGTTCCACACTAATGGCCTGTTTTAACCTTGTCAGGAGGGCCCTGTGGTTACTTTAAACAAGCCTCCCCTGGTGGCGACAAAGCCCAACCCCTAGGGCATCAGTACAGGGCCATTCTGGGCCGTTTCAGAGTCCTCCCCACCAGGGACACACCATTCTCTTTACGGAAACCAAAAACGGACAAAGTATCCCGTAAAGAGGAAGGGAGGTCCCAGGGCGTTCTCCCTTGTAAGTGAATAACCCACGGTGCCCAGAGGCCGATAGGTCGAGTGCCAACTGCTTTGCCTGTCAATGGGATGCCCTACATGCGTGTATGTGAGGAACATGCTAACCAGAGCTGATGAGTGTTACGGGTGCCACGTCCCTCCACTGTGGGAGGCCGTCCTTCCTGGGGCGACAGTGGCTCTGGCCTGCAGTGATGTGTGGAGCGTTGTTGCGGAGGATGCGGGAAGACGGGGGAAGGTGTGAAGGGTCCTAGGTCTGGGGGATAGACAGGGGACGTGGCCTCCCTGCGGTGGGTGTGTGGGGCAGGGCACTAAACTCACTGCAGTCAAGGCTCTCGCCCACGAAGGCCCCAGAATGACAGGGTTCTCCTGCCAACACCCCGCACAGACTCTACTTGCAGACTCTGCAGAACACAAACTCCATAAACTGACTCACAGATAGTGGCTGATTTATTAGTATTAAAAAAAAACAGTTCTTATATACAAAACAAGCTGATTTTTCTTTTTGAGGGTTAAAAGCACTCTTTAAAAAATTAAAGCATGGATTACATGGAATTGTTTTTCCCAGAAGCACTTAAGTGAATGAATATGCCACAGTGACGATACCAAATGACAGCAAGAGGGCACTGGACAGTCACGGGGAGTACAGGGCCCGATTGTCACAGCTCCCAACCCCGGAGACACCGACTGTGGATGTTGGGTGGCACGTGCCCACATCTGGGTACAGAAGCAAATTACTGCTAAAACCCAGGTGCACAACGTGTGGGCAATTGTTTGTGTTGGAATGCCAACAAAATTCAGCTGCACAATAAGCGCTGTTCACAGCTAAATCAGGACGTTGACTCGTAAACTCAGGCAACCGATGACAGTTTGCTGGACAATCACAATGTAAACGTTGTGACCCATCAATGCCCGGCACAGCTTCTGTCCCTAGAGCAGCCATGGGCACCGAGGTGACCTCAGACCAGAAGGCACAGGATGTCAGGCAGCACTGCTCAGCCTAAGTGTGAGGCCCAGACGCCACTGCCTCCCGCCAAGCCTCAGTGTAGGGAAAGGTCCCTTCCTGTTCTGCCCCAGGGAGGGAGGTGCACAGAAAGCCACCAAAGCTTGGCTCTGTCGTCTGGGCATCCCTCGGACTGGGCTCCAGTTCCTGCAGGCAGCTATGGGAGGTTTGTTCCCAGTCACCAGGCTTTGCCTATCAGTCCCAAGGTGTTTGGGGACCAAAACTAACACAACTCTAAGCAATGCTTATTTGTGTGTATAAATCAAGAAAAGAGAAATTCAGAAACAGGATTAAAAATGAAGAACGGGAACTCCCATATAAAAAGAGGTTTATTTAGATGTTAGAATCATCTAGTGACTGAACAGACATTACCAACCGGGGCTCAGGGCCCAGCAGCAGAGCTACGGCTGCAGGGCTCTGCCCAGCTCTGCACACAGCGGGGCGGCCCAGCCCGCCTGCTGCTGGCCGTTGTGCTTCAAAACATTTTCCCAACTGAAGGCTGTGACTGCAGTTTTCAGAAGACAAGCTCTAGCCTCAAGGGACTGGGGTGGGGGGTCGTTTGTACAAAAAGTGCTGTCCAAGGAGCTTCCCAATAGATACCTTTGGGCATTTCAGTGTTTCTCAGGGAGGCGACCGCCGCCTTCCTCAGCTCGTCTTCCCAGCCAGCAAGCGTCACTCTCAGGGTCTCTCTGAACCAGGCTGTGATGGGAAGAACCAAATGTTTGCTAATCTAAGACTTATAAGCAGACCACAGAAAACTGCAGTTAGGAATGCCCTATAAAAGTCAATGACAATATTTTCCAAAAATATTTTTTACAGCACTTTAAATAATTTACAAAAACCTACAAAAATCAAATTTACCAGGACACATCTGTTAAATAAAAACATCGTTTCATGTTAGTGTACATATATACAGGGCTGTGTATACGGACTCTGTTCTGCCTTTGCTCCCAAGCGTCACCTAAGCCCACGCACAGATACACACACGTATTCACCGCTTTCCACAAATGCGACAAAACCCAGGAAGCTTACTCACAACTTGAGGGCTTTGCCCTTCACTACTGAGCGGCCACCACCATCCTCCATGGAGGTGTCGCTGAAGTCACTGGCGTCACTGCCCAGGGCCTCCTGGTCCTGGTCGTCCCTGTCCCTTTGTCGATACCTCAGGTCTAAAATGTTTTCCTCCGGGCCCGAGCTCCTCCTGTCGTGCAAAGCGAGCCCCGCCTGCGCCTTCCTGCAGGGCCAGGGCCCGCTGTCCTTCACCAGCAGGTGTGGGCTCCCGAACACGGGGCCGGGCCCAGTCTGGGCCTCCCTGAAGGCCGAAAAGGACGGGCCCTGTAGAGGCAGCCCCGGGTGGGGGCTGAAGAGGCTGGCGGGCTTGGCGCCCCAGGGCACACTCTTTCCAAAGTGGAAAAGCTGGGTGGACATCAGCGGGGAGAAGCCAGCAAAGGGCAGGCTGGGGGGGCCCTCAGGCCCCTTCTCTCTCTCACTCCCCAGAGCCCCTCTCCACACTGAGTCTCTGCCATCCGAGTTCAGCGCCCACGGGCTGGGCAGCCTGCTCTGGTGGGCAAAGTCGCTCCAAGGGAGGGTGAGGTCAGCCTGGGGCCAAGTGTCCCTCTCGGCTCCCGAGCTGGGCGTCAGGAGGCTCCGGCTCCCGTAACTCACATGAAAGGTCCCCCCGGCCCCTCCTGCCTCGGTGCCCACTTTGGCACAGCTGGGCAGCTGACCAAAAGCACTTTCGGCAGCAGCAGGCTCCGCCCCGCGCGGGCTCTGGTCTTTGTGGACATAAACATTTCTCCTACTCGCTGGAGATCCCTTGGCAGAGACATTTCCACCAGTGCCCCTGGGCGGCACCAAGTCACATCTGGCTGGAGCAGCAGGGCCCTTCCCACCCTGGCTGAAGAGGCTGGTTGCACTCTGGGCTCCAGCTCTCTCTGTGCCCCGCAGTCCTTGGGCTGGCTGGGGGGCCCCCTTGGCCCTCTGGCTCCGAGTGCACATGCCGGGCTGCAGGGCTGGCTCCTTCCTGCACGGCCCGTCTGGCCTGGCTGGGCCCCCTGTGCCGAGAGCAGTGGGGCCCTCTGCCTGAATTTCCAAACTGCTCACTGACTCCTTGGCCTTTTCTGCCAAAAACTTCCTAATCTCCAGTTCGATGCTATCATCGCTGTCCACGGAACTGCTGTCATCGGACGGGGAGCTGGGGCAGGGAGCTGGGCCCTGGTGCTCACCCGAGAGCAGAGTCCCTTCAGTGGCATTTCTCCTTAACTGGAAGGCCAGGGCCACCTCCTGGTCCCCAGCACTCTCCGGCTTGGCTCTCTCTGTCACACTGCCAAAGACGCTCAGAGGTTTGTTCACAGGGCTCTCTCCGCTGTCTCTCTTGGACTTGGAGAGGCAGCTTTTCAGCACTTGCGGGTTTTTGTCTTTCCAGTCTCTCCGGAACCCGCCTAGCTTATCTAAGAACTGCGTCTCGGTGGTGCTGAACCTCACCTTCTTCTTGCACACAGCCCTGGGGTCCTTGCACCTCTTCTTAAGCTTTCGCTTGGACCTTAACAAGTCTTTAATGGCTGTGTCGAGGTCCTCATCGCTGTCCAGTGAGCTGCTCTTGTCCTCAGAGCTCTCTTTTTCATCCATACCCTTCGTCTCGACTGTCTTGTGGTGGCCCTGTGGCACGTGTGCAGCACCGGGCGCCGTGGCCTGGCCTTCCCTCCCAGGGGCCTCACCTGCTTTGCCCTGGCTGGGCAGGTCTTGTCCACTGTAGCCGGGCTCCGCTTTCCCCCCGCTGTGGTCAGCATCCTGGCCACCCTCTTTCACCATGTCCCTCGTCTTCTTGGGTGTGGATGGCCTTAAGGTGTGGCCGCCACCTCTACGTTTCCTTCTGCAGCTCAGCGACAGGGCCGGTGTTTTAGGGACAGGGGCCCTGGGGCCACCAGTCTGGCCGTTGGGGCCTGGTGGCTCCAGCGGGCCCTGTGTGGCCTGAGGGCTGCTTTCGGCCCTGGCCAGCAAGCTCCCTGACTGCGCCTTGAGGGCCAGAAATGTCCGGATTTCCTGCTCTATGCTGTCATCACTGTCCACAGAGCTGCTGTCACCGCCAGAGCAGGAAGGCACGTTGGGGGAGTAGAAGAGTGGGCTCGCAGACAGTGACCTGTCGCCGCCCTCCACAGGGGCCGGCAGGATTGTCTTGGAAATGTCCAGGATCGCCTCGGCACACATCAGCTCAGCGGACGTGTCTGCCCGGCAAGAGGACCGTTCCACAAACTCGCTTCTGGAAGCTGTGCTTACGGTGGGGGGAGCTTTGGTTTCCTTCGGTAGCGTGGAGGGAGGGTCAGCATCCAGGCCCCCCGGGCTGGGGTCCGTAGGCTTTGTGGCCACTGGCTTCCTCTTGCTTGGTGTTTTCCTGTGGGTGTCGGGCAAGGCACTTTTCGTGGTGCTGCTTGGGCTGTCTGTGGGCGGGTCGGGCCTCTTTTCCTCCCGGCGCTGGGCTCTCGGAGGTGGGTCCCCGCCGGCCTCCTTCCTCGTCTTCTCCAGCTGGTATAGCTGGATGGCCGCCTCGATGCCGTCATCGCTGCTGGAGTCAGATGCCTCGGGCACCAGGGCCGCGCTCCTGACTCGCTTTCCCCGCCTCATGGCGCCAGTGTTCCTCTTAACCCTGCTTTTACTCTGTGTGGCTTCTGCAGGGCGGCAGGAGGCGGCTGCCTTGGGGGCTGCTGGCTTTGTGCTGCCCACGCTCTCTGGCCCGGCGGACACCTTAGACCTGAGGCTTCTGGGCTGTGGGTTCGCTTTGGCTAACCTGGGAGGTTTGCGGAAGACAAACTCCTTACAGGCTCCTGCCAGATCTTGCCGATGCGCCCCCTTAATGGTCAGCTCTTTGCTGGATTTAAATGGTGATTTGGCTGAATTTCCATTTGGATCTAGTATTTTATCCACAGACCCCTCACACTTTTGGGTTTCATGCTGTCTTTTCTCATTCAGAAACTGCTCTATTTCTGCTCTGATGCTCTGTTCAAAGGAGTCATCGCTGCTCACGCTAACAGGGGAGGCAGAGCCTTGGTCCTTGCTGGCTCCCCCGTGGATGCCAGGGACACCGCCTGAGCCAGGTGCAAGTTTTGGGGCACATAGGGCAGTTGGGGTGCTGCTGTGAGCAGGTTCTGGTTTGCATCTACTGCCCCCACCTGTGGCCCCAGAAGGCTGGGGCCCACCAGGCTGGGCCCCTCCGGACACGGGCTGTGTGGCTCCGCTCTTCGCCTTCAGATACTCCTGGATGGCCTCTTCGATGTCTCGGTCCACTGAATCGTCACTGTCCGAATCCAGGGCCAAGGCACCAAAGCCTGCAGCCTCCTCCTTCCCCATGGGGTCAAAATTAGTGGCAAGACCACAGGCAGCAAATGGAGGCTGCTCCTTGCACGTGGTGGGACTGGCGGCCAGCCTGGCGTCTCGGCATCTCTCTGCCTTCTGGCTTCTCGGCGGCGCGCGCTCATGGTTCATGCCCAGAGCAGCCTCGTCGCGCTGCAGCGAGCTGATGATCATCTGCACTTTGGCACTCACGGAAGCTCTCTCGACGCCCTCTTTTGACTCCGAGAAGCACCCGGGAAACCTAAAGCTCCCCGGTGGGCCAAAGGCCTCCCATTTGGACTGGAGAGTAACCACTGGAGGGGCGTTCATGAGAAACATTCTAGCAGACGGGGAGGGACGCACAGAGAGGCAATGCTTTCCTATGCTGCTGGTGTCACATCCTAGGAGGAGAGAAAGCACATGGGCGTGATGTGTCTAAGGAATCAGCTTGATCGTTAACACCGTGTGCAGCCACAGAGGAACAGCATGCTGGGGTTACGGAGTCGAGACAGCGGGTGAGAACCCACCATCCAGCTAGTTGGGCAAGTTACTCAGGCTTCCTGGGCCTCAGTTTACTCAGACATAAAAGGGCTAGTTTACTCCTTTCCACCCAGGGGTGCTGTACAGATTCAGTAAGGAAATGTCCCATGCCACCCAGCACTGTGTCCACACACCTGTCACCTCCCTGTCCCTGCCTGTCTTACTCTGAGCTTCCACCTTCTCTGTAAGAGGAGAACAGAGGTTTGATTTACCTCGAAAGGTTGCCAAGCAGTGCCCATGAGATGAAGTCTGCAAACGCTTCTTCGTAGGTTAAAAAGAACGGCTACTATGACTCCAGCATTGGCAAGACTTCGAGGGTAGGTTCATTCTTCAAACGACCAACAAGCTCCTGGAACAAAAAGTTGCATGATGTGAACAACTCAAATTATTTCCCCAAACATCTGAAAGACGTGTTTTTACTAAAGCCTTTTCATGTTAAAATGTGGAATGTATATTTGCCAGATGGTCTCACGGGGCCGTGGCATTATTTTTAGTTAACTAACATAGAAGTTGTCCCAAACACAGTCATTCATCCTGTGCTTCCGTATCACAGCCAGGTGTGGCTGTCTCAGCAGAACCGCTGGGCTGGTCTCGGGAACATTCTCAAGACCTGTTCACAAACAGGCCCTGTAGGCCAGGCCTGAGCACTGCCACTGCAGGAGGAACATAATGTACATGGCACATAGAAAAATATGTCATACAGCTGATAATTCTTAACATGTTGCTTGGATCCCCTCCCGCCTATCCCCCCAAATTGGAGTGGAAAGAAGTTCAAATGCAAGAGGAGAGCCCCGCAAGGCTATGGACACAGGAAACTGAAGTCCCCTCAGGAATAGTGAGGCTGCTGCCACCCTTGGGACCTCAGTGGGTGGGCCGCCACTGGCCTGTGTGCTTGCTTTGCTGCTGTTGCGGGTCCTTCTCTACCAGGAGTGTTCTTCACTTAACCCAGAGCTTCCTTTCTGGCAGGCACACAATCTGGTGTCAACATGCCACCCGGACACAGGTATGCCCAAACGGTGGAACCAGCAGTTAACCAGAGGGTGTGACAAATTCAGAAGCAAGCCATTTGCTATTACCAATTTGTGCTCTAAAAGTAAAACTAAGATAGAAGAATTTATTGCAATTACTTGAAATTCTCTTCGAATCCAGGTTCACTGTGATGTTCCAAATGCTGCAGGGATTAGGTCTTCATCGCTCCACTTACACACCAAGGCGTCCTTTGCCTGCTTTTTAAATAGACTTTCGACTATCAAAATTAAAGAGAATCACAGGCATCTAATTAGAGGCTGGAGCTGAAGTTCATATTTTTTTGGCAAGAAATATCATTAACTTAAGAGCTCAAAAGTAAATTTTGAAAGCACATAGTCTTATCCTGAGACCAAATATATTTAACCACAGCTAATTTACAGCTATCCTGGACAGCAGATCGGATGCTGAAACGATGGGGTGGGGGTGGGGTATGCGAAGCTCATCAGTTCTCAGAGTCAGGCAACTGGCCACCGCGGTGACTTCCTCCAGGAAGTCACCTGCAGTGGGGGGAGGGGTTCTTCCACTGGCTAGGGGACCCTGCCCACCTTAATTATTCAAATTGCCTCGGCAAAATTGCATGAGGCTTGGGCTGTGAAGAGCCTAAATCAAGACTATTAACTCTTTAAGCAGCGACACTACCTTAAAAGCAGGCCTGGGGCAAACAAGAACCGATTTTCACACTGGGTGGCAAAGCTGGGGGGAGGGAGCTCCCCTGAGGAATAACACTCTCATCTCCACTAAACACGTTTACAGCCTTTAAATGACTGCAGAGAGAGACTGGACTCCTAGTGAACAGTTTTCTCAACTGTCAAATTACTTAGCCAGAGAATGAGATTAAAAAATCGGAGGGAGTGTCCAGAGACAGATTGCGGCTTTGAAACAATCAACTACGTGAGGTGAATCATTCTGGAAAACTCCCCTAAACTGTATTAAATTGTGGGCTCACGCCAGGGGCTCAGGCTTTGTCAAACTGCCATCCTGCACCCGGAGAGCCGCCAGAATAAGGTCTTGAGAATGGCTGTGGGGACACCCAGCATCTGTATCCCAAAGCCACAAGGTGCTACAATTTAAGTGGTGGAGGGCACCTGGGCATCTTCTCAGTCTCCACACCAACCTCCTGGGGAGAACAAAACCACACTCAAACCCTTGTCACCTTAACAGCATGGTCACCTTCGAGAAATGCCCCCAGATACATTTCTCCATTTACCAAAAAGCGGTTCAACTCGTGTTCTTACCTCCCAGATGGGGGGTCCCCCCCAGGGTTAGGGGAGGCCAGGGTCTGCATGCCAGGGAGGAGGAGCAGCGGTCCAGGAGGGAGGCGGCAGCAGGAGGGCCCTCTCCAGCCAACCTGAAGTGGGCGTGGGCTAGAATTCAGTTCCTAGCCTGCCAGAAGCTGAGATTTTACAATATCACAAGCTTCCCCGGCAAAGCTGCAACGCCTTTCCTGTGTCTGCAGACTGGCAAGGTGAGACCCTCACAGCTGCCCCCGCTCTCACCTTCCACTCCTGAGCACGGGCTACTCACATCCTGGAGTGCGCGGGGGCGTTCACCCCAGCACCGGAGCAGCAACCTGGTCCTCGGCCAGGTGAGCGCGAATACCTCCCCGGGGAAGAGGTCAGACCTCCAAGCCCGTCTTCCGACCCCCGGCGCTATTTTTCTGGGATGCCCGGACTTGGGAGCTTGGGGCCTGGGAGCTCCGCGACCCTCCCGGAAGCTCCGCCTGGCGCAGGGCGTGAGCGACAGTGCAGAGACCCGCCAGGCCCTCGGCCTTCTCGAAGGGCAGCGGCCGCCCGAGAGCAGGCCGGAGGCTCCCCCGCCGCGGGCCCTCACCTGCGCCTCACCTGGGCCGGCGCACGTCCCGCCGGTGCTCGAGGAACGCGCGCGGAAGACAAGGCGTGCGCGGAGGCGGGAGCCGGGAAACGCCTCCGGAGACCGCGACCCCCTCCCGGGGCAGGGACCAGCCTCTGCGCAAGGCCGACCTGTCCCCGCCCGGCGCGGCGCCCCTTCCCCGGGGACCCCGTGTCGCCGGCCTGCCGCGGCCTGCACGGCGCACCGCCCCCGGCCCGGCCCCCTCCCGCGGCCGCTCACCTCCGCCTGGCCGGCCCGGCCCCGCCGCCCGCCGCGCCGGCCCCGCCCCGCGTCCCGGGGGAGGAGGCGGCGGGCCGGGGGCGGGCCGGGAGGCGGTGGGGCCGGCGCGCTCCGCCCTCGGCCCGGGCGCGGGGAAAGGGCCGCGGGGCGTCCGGCCGGGCCCCCGCCTCCCCGCGCGCCGCCGCCCCGCGCCCCGCGCCCGGGCTGCGCCGAGAGACGCGCGGGAGGGGCGGGGCGGGAGGCGGGGCGACCCCCCCCCCCGGGCCACCCCCTCCCCGCGACCTACCGGGCGCCGGCGGCGGCGGCCGCGCTCCGGAAGCCGTGCCCGGTGGCTGGGCATCATGGGAATGGCACGGCCGAGTTCCGGGGGAGGCGCGCGGCCCGGCCGGACCCCCGCCCGCGAGAGCGCGCCCACCTGCCGCCGCGCCGCCGAGGGCCCGAGCGCCCGCCCCGGGAGGCGGCCGAGGCTGCGCCCTGCCCGGGCCCCGCTCCCCGCTCCCGGCTCCCCGCTCGCCGCTCCCCGCAGCGCGTCTGGCCCGGGCCCCGCGGAGTTCGCGCCGCGGCCGGGCCCTCGGGGTGCAGCGGGTCCCCGGGGCCGGGAAGCTGGCCCCCGGGGGCGTGGCCGTGGGAAAGCGCCCGCAGGGCCGCGGGGCCAGGACGCGCCGCTCCGCCGAGGTGGAGCTCCTCGCCGGCAGCGGGCGCGGAGCTCGGGTGGAACCGGGCCTGCCCGCGCCCCCGAGAGTCCCCCCGAGTCCCCACGCTCACGTGCCGCCCCGGCCTTAGCGGCCTTTGGCTCCGGATTTGTTGATGCAAATGTGTGTCTGAGCTCCCTGCCTCACCCAAACTCAGAGGCAAGGGTCCTGGGGCTGAGAGTGGCGGGCCGCATGGGAAGCATGCCCATGGCCGGAGGCGGGGGGAACGCGGGTGAACAGGTGTGGGGGGAGGGGCGCTGTTTTCTAGGAACGTGCCCTGGGCCGTAGGTCAGGTTCTGTTTCTGTCTCTGCTGTTCACTGACCCTGTGACTTTGGAAATCTTTCCAGTTTTGTTTTTTTTTAAACAGTGGAGAGAGATGTGCCCAAGGCTGGTGGCATCCCAGGTGTTGCTCAGGATGCTGGGACCCGCAGGGAACAAGCCAGACATATCCCTGCCCCCCCTCGCCCACTGTGGCAGGGGCTGACCGCAGGCAGGACGCGGACCTGTTGGCCTCCTCGGCTTCTGATGCGGGGTGTCTGCTGAGGAACCGGGGCTTGGTTTCCTGTCTAGAAAGTGTCAGAGCCTTGGTAGGGTCAAAAACTGAGACTTCCTTTTTCTCCAGAGGGGAAGGGGGATGTTTATTTCCAGTCTTACCAGCCTGGGGAATTTGGGGGCCAACTTTGGGGTCAAGAAACCCATTAAAACATTATTTTAATGGCTTGGCTTTTTTTCAATAAACTTTTTTTTTCTCGTTATAAAGTAATACCCTTTCATTACCAAAATTTGGGGAAAATGATCTAATTAATAATGTAATCTCCCAGAGATATCAGTATTAATATTTTGGCATGTTTCTTCACGGTTTTTAAAGCAGTGGTGTGGCGAACATCTTTGGTGCTGTGTCCTTGGAGCTGCTCTGAGCATTTATTTCCTTAGGCTCAAGATCCCGACAGGAGAGTGTGGGGCCAAAGACCGTGACGCCTTTTGCCAAGATGCCCCCAGAAACGTGGGGCCAGTTTGCTGTCCTGCGCTGGCAGGTGAGTGTGCCTGTTTTCCGGACAGTCCGTGGTGGTGTCATGCCATTTTGTCTTTGGCAATCTGATAGGTAAAGCAAGGCTTTTCATCACTTCAGTTTTAACTTCTTTGACTACTGGTGATGTTGACCATAGTGTTATGATTGGCCATTTGGAAAATTGCCTGTATGGGTTCTTTGCCTGTTTTTTATTTTTCTATTGGGCTGTGTGTCTTTTCCCTGGATTCTAAGAGCTTTTTATATGAAGGTATTTGGCCCGTCTCTGCCATATACTCGTGTACATTGCATTTATTTTCCCCAGCTTGTCATTTTTCTTTTGATTTCGGATTTAGTTTTTTTATTTGTTTTGTTTTCTACACACAAGTTTTAAATTCTTCCGTAGCTAAGTCTATCAGGTTTTCTTTTATGATTTCTGGCTTTGGGATAAGGCCTGGGACAGCTTTTACCACTCTGAGATTTCATAAGCTTTCACCAGTTTAATGCCTGAATTTCAAAATAACGTGAGCCATCGGAGCCATGGAGGGATGTGACCTAAGGCTTTCTGTGGGATTCTGAGGCCAGTGTGTGTGGCGGGTAATAAACAGTCTCTCAAAAGGGAGAGCACTTTCTTTAGTTCTTTTTGAAGCTATTGACCTTCAGATGTTGGTTGCTTGATTTTTTTTTTTAACTTCTAGGAGGCCTCACTTGCGCCTTGTGAGGTCTTCCCTGGAGGAACAAGAAGAGGCATCTGTCTTTGTCAGAGCTCTCTGGTTGTGAGCTGGCTTTGGCGTTGGGGACTCCCCTCTGGTCGGGCTCCTAACCGTGCAGGTTCCGTGTCTCCCAGGATCAGCCCCCCAGGTTACCTTCCATCTGTCCTTACAGTAGACTCCTCTGCCACGGAGGAAGAGGGGGCTCCTAGCATCTTTCCACTCAGCCTGGGGCTAATGCTCCCAGGATGACAGTTGGTCACTCTGCTGTCTCTGGGTGGGAGGGCCATGGGGACAGGGACAAGGGCAGTGGGCTTGGCATCTTACATGAGGGGCTCTGGGGTCCTGTGCGGCCATTGCTTCCCTCTGGGCCTCTGTGTGGCCCCCTGTAAAGGGCACAGGGAGTCTGCTGGGGCCTCCTCGTGGTCCCTGTCCATGTGGAGTGGAGAGACTTCCGGGGAGAGGCGGCTGACGGCCCACTGGGGGCCAGCGTCTGTGCTAACGAGAAAGCAAGAGGTCCCTCTGTTCCTATTTTCCTTTCCCGAATTAACGACACTCTCATAATTAAAGAAACTCAAAGAAGGCACCATTTTCCCCCACACATGAGGAAGCTTGACAGTCCTGTGCAGGCACCCCAGACCCTGCTGGCAGGAGGACACCTCTGGGAGGCCATCCCTGCTGTGTCTGTTAAATGTAAATGCAGGTAACATTTGTGTAGTGACAGCACTTTTAGGAATTTGTTCTCACATTATGCTCATGCATTTGTCCGGGCACACTTTTAAAAAGCTGGGTGGGAGGGTGGCAGAATGACTGACCCCTTGACAGAATGCAGGCACAGATGTGGGGGTGCGGGGGTGTGTGTGTGTGCGGGTGGTCGCTGCTGGGGAGGAGCCGGGCAGGGGATAGGGGACGTTTTATTGTTTGTGTTGTCTTCCTTTATACTATTGACTTTTTTTTTTGAGACAAGGTCTTGCTCTGTTTCCTGGGCTAGAGTGCAGTGGTGTCATCATAGGTCACAGCCTCAAACTTCTAGGCTCAAGCCATCCTCCTGCCTCAGCCTCCTGAGTAGCTGGGACTACAGGCTAACTTTTTAATAGTTTGTAGACATGGACTGTCGCTATGTTGCCCAGGCTGGTCTCCAATTCCTGGGCCCAAGCCATCCTCCCACCTTGGTCTCCCAAAGAGCCAGGATTGCAGGCATCAGCCACTGTGCCCAGCTTACAGTGTTTAAATTTTTTAATCACGAGCTTTGCTCTCATATATCCGTAAATCAACTCATAAAAAACATTTAAGGGACATGGGTGAATATTCCTGAATGCAAATGCAGCCGCACACACACTCACCTGTGTGTGGGTGAGAGACTACCACCGATGGGGAGCTGGCGCCCTTCACCCGCAGCCCGGAAGGGGAGGCAGCCCGCTCTGCGGGTCCAGGGAACTCACTGATTCAATCTTTGGAAATTCTGTTTCTGCAAAACAATTTTTAAAGCCTTTTACCTCAGAAATGACTTCTTTGAATGGCCTTATTCAGTTTCATTTCTTGAGTGTTAGGTTCTTAGAATTTTCCTGGCATGAATTTTACCCAATTTATTACTTACAATTTCAGGGGACAACTTGACTTTATGGTGATCTATTTATAAGGTAGCATTTTAAGCTAGAGCAGAAAATAAGCCTCCTGAGACAGAATTATTCAGGAGGGCCCAGTGTGCATCATAAATGGAAAATGAGGACACATCACCTCAGATTTATTCAAGAAAGAGCAGGATACTTTCCAATTCAGGATCTGAGGGAAAAATGATTTTCTTGCTCTGATTCTTTGCAGAAAATAAATTGGGCAAAGGCCGTTGTTCTTATTAGACGTTTTTCCTGAGTTTGCTCCTGTCCTCAAACAGGAGGGCCTGGTGGAGCCTAGGTGTGAGGGGACTTGGGGAACACCTGGGGGGGGGTTGGGATGGGTGGGGCAGGATGGCTGGTCCCCTCTTCAAAGGCAGGAATAACATGACGTAGAGAGAAAAGGCAAAAGCAGCAACAGCCAGAGGAGGTGAGATGTCCCAAGACGCAGACCTGATCCCCTCCTCACAGACCTGAGAAGAGGCAGGTGGGGCTTGGGCACCCTCAGGACAGGACTGGGCAGGGGCAGCTGGGCTGTCACGTGGTCATAGCGGCAGCCTGAGCTAACCCCTGGGGGGCTCTGGAGCAGGGGCAGCCCCTCAGATGGCCCGTTGAGGAGAGGGGCTGGGCCTTTACACCCCTGCACGGCCACTGGACGTGGGCTGCCCCTGGGGGGAGGTGACCTTGGCCCAGGAGTGTCCTTTGGGCCGGGGCAGGGGTCTCAGCTGTACCCTGGCAGCAGGCTGCACTCCTGGCAGAGGGGACCACCAAGTGTCCCTGCTTTGAGGGAGGCTGGGGCAGCTGCCCGGTGTCCACCACAAACCATCCGGGACTCTTGTGTTTGAAGCAGCTCCTGGAATCTTTGACTTCAGAAACTGCCAGGAGCTCGCTGCCTCCGTACTTCAGTTAACTTGTTAAATCTTATTAAGAAATTTTATCCAAACTGTATTGGGTAGAAGGGGCTGCTGAAAATGTGTCAGAAATCATAAGACTTTAAGACTTAGCTATAAAAATCTGAAGTAGAATTTTAACAATCAGGATTAAAATGATGGCCAATGTGAAGGAGAAAATAGATTCTGGCAAAACTTCCCACGGGGAAGTTTCCACACTCTTGGTAAAGGAATGTGGCTCAGAGCGAAAACGAGAAAGTTCACACTTTTTCTTGGGTCTCAAAAATTTCCCCTAGATCCATGGAAATTATTCTATTTCAGTTAGCATTTGGCAGAAAGAAGAGGGAAGCTAATGCACATTCTCTGAATTTTGGAAAGGCAATATAGGACATTTTATATTTTTGCATCAAAGTCTACTTGTGTCCTGAATCACCTTATTCTGAGAAACGGGGAGGTAGAGGGCATCTCAAAGCTTGGTGGAGATTTACAGTTTTTTTGTACAGCCATTCGCGTGGCTCCGTGAGAGAAAAGTGGGGATGCACGGAGGGCTGGACCTCCCGTGCCCTCAAAGGCCGCCTCAGGGCGAAGGCGGCGAAGGATGACCCTTGGAGAAGGATGACCCTCGGAGAAGGATGACCCTCGGAGAAGGATGACCCTCGGAGCCGGCCCATCGAGTGCCCAGGCCCCTCTGCACTCCAGAAGGCGCAGTCTCACTTCGAACCGAGGCGACCCTCAGAGGTGCTCCCCACCGCAGCCCTGTGGCATTGCCCCGAGACATGCCTGGGCAGTGTCACGAACGGGCAGATGGGAAAGGAGGTGGCGAGGTCTGCTGTCCCTGTTCCCGGCACCCTCAGAGCTTGGAGGCCAGGGCCACACTGGGGAGGGAGGGAGGTGGCGAGGGGCTTTTGTGTGTGGCCAGCACCACGCTGCATCTTAGGGCCGGCTCCCTTTGCCGCTCTCAGCGACCCTCGGGGTCTGTCCGCTGATGTGGGGTCCGGTGTGGGGGGAGACCCCTTTCCTATGGCAGCTCGCCCTGCCAAGTGCGGGGACGGCCAGAAACCGAGGGTGACGGAGTAACTGAGGGAGTAGGAGCCTGAGGAGGGGATGGGTTTGTTTTTCCTCCCTTGAATCAGAAAGTCAGATGCAGCTTTTCCCTGGGAGTTTGGCTTTTGATTTTCCTCTTTTAGAGGTTTTGATTAGCGTGTTTTGTTTCACTCCCCGGAGTGTGACCCATGAGTGTGCCTGGCCTTCAGACCTGGGTAGTGCGGTGTGGTTGCCCACGTGCCGACCTGCCCCGACCCCAGGGTGGGGGGCAGAACCCAGGATGAGCTGCCCCTGCCAGGCCCTGTGGCGATGGCGCGTGCCTGGGAAGGGCTGGTGTGGGGCACGGAGGTGAAACCCTTGGAGACAAAGCCCTAACCCTAACCCTAACCCTAATCCTCTGCTCCTTCCGTAGCAGCAACTGCAGAACTTAACACCTACATTCCTAACCTAAGGCCGGCGGTTTGCTCAGTCACACTACTGAAAGGCAGAGGGAGGTTGACAGTAAGATGGATATAAACCCGACACATGGCTCTTTTCTTAGCATGGTGGAAGCCGGGTTAAAGAACTTTGACTCCTGAGGCTTTTATCCAAGTAACTGAGCTGGGTGACCAGCCATCTGGTTAACAGTTGGACAGAGGTGACCTTTCCCTGTGCTCGTGTAATCCCCTCACAGACAGCCTGAGAATGCTCTGGATCACTTCCACGACGCACCAGCACAGTAGGGACTTTGTGTTTTCTGTTCTGCTCAGCATGCAAGGGGACATTCAGGGAAATGAATGTTAGGACAGCAGACAGGCTCAGGGGCGGATCCTCTGGGTGGGGGGAAAGAGGGCAGCAGCTGGTCAGGCCTTGGGGGGTCCCAGGCCACTGCTGTTATGTGTAGCCTCTGTCACCAAGGATAAGAAAGGACGGGAGTGCAGTACAAACTCAGCTAAGCAGCCACCCCTGCTCTTAAAGACTGGAGCAGAATGTGCTGGC
Organism: Lemur catta; assembly: GCF_020740605.2. Taxonomy (NCBI): domain Eukaryota; kingdom Metazoa; phylum Chordata; class Mammalia; order Primates; family Lemuridae; genus Lemur; species Lemur catta. The sequence continues at coordinate 3,573,731 of NC_059137.1, read as the reverse complement.
ATGATTGAGGTCTCCACGGCGACAGGGCCATGGCCAGGCATGGTGAGGGGTGCGGTGACCGCTGTCAACAGAAAAAAGCCAAACTGTAAAATAATTTTAAAGAGATTTATTCTGAGCTAAATCTGAGGACCATGACCTGGAGCCATGGCCAAGAGGCCTTGAGCAAGTGCACTCGCTGTGGCTAGGTTACAGTTTGGTTTTATACATTTCAGGGAGACAGGTTATAGGTAAAGTCATAAATCAATACCTGAGAGTCATACATTGGTTTAGTCCGAAAAGGTGGGCCATCTCGAAGTGGGGGCTTACAGGTTATAGCTGGGTTTAAAGATTCTTTGGCTTGTAATTGGTTAAAGACATGAAGCTTTGTCTAAAGGCTTGGAATGTTTTAGCATAGTTGCTGTTTATCAGAGATAAGCCACCGGACATAGATTTGTTGTGTAAATTGAGGGCCTGTAGGTTTGTTTTGCATACCCTTAGGCTCATTAATGGGTTACAAAGGATGTCCCCAAGAAGGGAGGGGGGCATGATGAGGCATTCTGACCGCCCTCCTCCTGGCAGGCAATTTAGTTTTAGGATATTCCTTTGTCCATGAGGGGATCCGTTCAGTCAGCCGGTGTGGGGGTGAGCCTTAACATTTTATTTTAGTTCACAACGTGAACGAGCTCCTCCATGCATGGCCCCTGCTCTGACAGCCTCCTTGTGCCCCTGGCCTACGGAAGAAGAGGCAACAACTCTACCCTAAATCTTGAAGGAGAGACCAAGGGCATTTAACGGTGATGCCAAAGAGAGAAAGTACGTTTTACAACTGGTTTCTGCTCTGAGAATTTTCCCTGATATCTTTGGCTGAGCCACTGGAAAAGAACAAAGTGCTGTTTAAAATCTTACACTTAGGACTTGGAGAACAAAAGAGGTCTCTTTGTGAGTCTGCTAGATCTTCTTAAGACCCCAAAGCTGGTCTTGATATCTGCAGAGAGAGTAACTTTAAGCGTTGTCTGAAGACCGTTGCCTGGGGGCTCTAGGGTGGAACCAGGAACAGGGTATTTGTGATTGAAATGGGTGGGGCATGTGTTGTAAAAATTCCCCCAAAGAATCCAGCCAGAACTGACTGGAAAAGCGGGCCTTGGTCCTTCGGGCTCCCCTCAGGGAGATGACACCCTCAGGGAGATGACACCCTGTGCAACAAAGTCCATTCGGCCCAAGGTCAAGGGAGACCAGTGAAACCTTAGCGTGGGCCGGGTGCCGGGTGTGGTGGTCAAGCCTGGAATCCTAGCACTCTGGGAGGCGGAGGTGGGAGGATCGCTCAAGGTCAGGAGTTCTAGACCAGCCTGAGCAAGAGCGACACCCTGTCTCTACTAAAAATAGAAAGAAATTAGCCGGACCACTAAAAATATAGACAAAAAATTAGCCAGGCATGGTGGCGCATGCCTGTAGTCCCAGCTACTTGGGAGGCTGAGGCAGGAGGATTGCTTGAGCCCAGGAGTTTGAGGTTGCTGTGAGTGAGGCTGACACCACAGCACTCTAGCCGGGGCAACAGAGTGAGACTCTGTCTCAAAAAAATAAAAAATAAAAAAATTAAAAAAAAAAGAACCCTTAGCGTGGAGGAAAGCACTGCACCATCCCTGAACACTCCCAAGATTGCTTCAGAGCCTTCTGAGAACCAGCCCCACAGGGTCGCCGAGATGGGGAGAGGAAGCAGCGTGGGGTGCAGAGGACCCCACCTGGCCCTTAAGGCTGAAAGACCTGAAGAGTGAACAGTTACGGGGAGCAGGGACCAGCTATTCCACCCAGAGCCCCTCAAGTAAGCAGAGGAAAACAGGCCTGCTCTTCAAGGGGGAGAAGGAAACTTCTCGGGGACTGTCCAAGCACCGATGCCTGTTCCTGGGCTGGAGAGAAGACAGAGCTGCGTCTTGGGCTGCCTGTCCCTGGGGACCCAGAGGCCCTGGGCTCTGGTCAGGCTGATGGCAGAGCGAGCTGCATTCACAATGTCCTGCCTCAGACCCAGGACTCTTAGCCTGCCTTAGTAAGAACTGTAAAAATTTCATAAATATACTGCAGTCTCTATCCTGACATGACCTAGTTTTCCTGGCCACTGGTATCGAGACTCAGTTGAAGGCCTCAAGTGGAGAGAATAACATGGCACCCGAGGCCTTCATTTGGGGAAAGGTTGAAGCAGGGGTCCCCTTTCCCCAGGGGTCCTCTGTCCTGGAGCGGGTGCTAAGGGCTCCTCTGGCCTCCTTCCTCCTCTGGAGAGGCAGGCTGTGATGCCCTCCTGCTGGCCACTGAAAAATAAATAAAAATTAACGAGTAAATCTTGAAGAGGTTCCCCCCATGCCAGAGGTGGGACCGCTTGAGCTTCCGTGAGGATAGTAATTGCAGTCCACGGAAACCCACGGATACATTTAAGTCTATGAGTTCACCGTGATTTTAAAAAAAAAAAAAAAAGCCCTGAAGCGAAGTGATCACTTTTGGAGGCTAACAGAAACGTCGACCTAAAGGAAGAAGTTGCGGCAACATTAATGCAGAGAGTTTATTTGGACCAAGGCTGAGGACAAGCACAGCTGCTGCTCTGAGCAGTTAAAGGGATATTTTTAAGGACAAGATGGGGAGGTTTAGGAAGGCGGTCTCAGCCTGTTCATGTAGAAATACCGTGAGTTAAGAGGAACAAGCTGAGGGATAATTGGCTAAATTCCATAGTGCTTCTTGGAATCATCATTATCAGTTTGCGATTAATGACAGAAAGCAGATCAGTGGCTGTTTAGAGCTGGCCGTGGGAGGAGGGTAAGGAGGGGATTGATGACAGAGCAGCAGGTCTGAAGTTTTGGGGGGATGGGAGTGTTCTAATCTCCACTATGAGAAGGTCACACGCAGTCCACAGCGCGAGACACGTGGTCTCCTCTATTTGCTCTTGGTGCGTGTCCCCCCATCCCAGGTTGCCTAAACCAGGACCTTTGAGACCCTCCCCCATGAAGCCCGGTAGACCATCCAACCCAGAGGGACCTTGCTTCCTGTCCTTTTGTGACCTTCAGAAACCACAAACTCTAGGCGTTCCTGGGCAGTCCTGACCTCTTGGATTAGGCCATTCTTGTGCTGGTAGGACACAAGTCCCTAGAAACATCCCAGAATATTGGGTCCAAGTGCCCATGCTCTTAGACGTATTGTTCAGAGAGCACCACCCCTAGAATATGCCATTGGGAGGGGCAGGGCCCATCCAGCCATCCTGTGCAGATGAAAAAACAGAGGCTCAGGAAGAGGAGATCCAGCCGGTCCCCAAGCCCAGGCAGCTGTTTCTCGCGGCTTCCCTCTCACGTGTTCCTCCCGAGCACCTGCCATGCCAGGCAGGCCCTGCCCGGTGCTGGCGGTGGCAAGTCAGCAAGACCCAGCCTGGCCCACTGGAGTTCTCTGTCCCGCGGGGGAGCCGGGCCAGGAAGCAGGAAGAGCCCAGGGAGAAGCAGCCGGCGGGCGAGGAGGCTTCCTGGCCCCAACCCGGAGGAGACTCCCTCCTCCTTGCCAGACAGTAAAGCAATTAATTGGTTCTTTTTACAAGGCTCAGGGAGACTGGGACTCCAGGAGACAGATGGTGCTTAAAAGGGCTTTTCAGCAGAGTCTCTTTCATTCCTATTCCAGAAAGTACCAAGTGATAATTGGATATTAGCCGTGCTGGCTTTTCAGCTCTCTGCTGAGGAACTTTCTTCTTTAAACTGTTCCGAAAGCCCCAAACCCTGAGCTCTCCCCACCGCCTTCTCTCCCACGACCGTCTTAGAGACGTTGACGTCGACAAGAGAGGACTCACGCATGAGCAGGACACAAGCTGGTGACCATGTCCCCCTCGTCTGATAGCAGTACTGCGAAGTGGCAAGTGGTGGCATTTCTCACATTGCCGAGAAAGATGTGAACATTCTGAGGACATTCCAGGCTTCCATAGCCCTGCTGGGGTTTGTCATGTGATCTCTCGGGGAGGGCGGCTCAGCCTTTCTGAAGGAACCACGTTCTCCCCGTGGAGGTGCCTCCATCCCCACCCTGCACCCGGTCCCCACCCTGCACCCAATCTCCACCCTGCGCCCAGTCCCCACCCTGCGCCCAGTCCCCACCCCGCACCCAGTCCCCACCTCACACCACATCCCCACCCTGCACAGCAAGGCCCCCTGGTTTAAATTCTCCAGCGAGTGTTTATAAGGGGGCTAATGAGGGGACGATTTACCAAGCAGGGGGTGGGGATAGGAGAACCAGTGGGTGGGGGCTGTCAGCACCTCCAGCCTGAGTGGTGAGGTGGCTCCGCAAGTCAGGGCCCTGCAGGGCTGGGGAGGTGGATGACCTCCTTCCTCCCTCCCACCCTCTCATCTCCTGCCAGGGACCCCAAGGGCTGATCTCAGCCAGAGGCCAGAGGTCAGGGAACCCAGGGGCACGGGGTGGGGAAGAGAGGACAGTGGATGCAGGATGCAGGGGAGACATCCTGTGGAACGTGGTCCATGTGCTCCAGCAGGGGATAAGCCCTTTGAAGATGGGCTGTGACCCAGGTGTATTTGGGGCAGGAGTGACATGTTCTTGTGTGTATTCTAGAAAGGTTGACTGGCAGCTGTGGTGACAGAAGTGGACACAAGTCAATTGGGAGACCACCAGGGTCATTCAGGAGAAGCGGGGTGTCACATTTGGGTATGGAGAGGGTAGGCAGGAGGGATGGGGAGGAAGGGGACCTAGGGGCCTGCTGATTGACTGATTTGGGAGAATGAGGGAGGAGAAAGCACACAAAGCTGTCTGAGCAGGCTCAAATGACAGGGAGTTTGCCGTTTTGGGATGCAGGGCTGTCTCCCAGAGGGGGCCCGAGGGTTGCCTGTGCGGCATCTGGGGCAGAGGGTAGTGGGAGCTTCCATCCGAGGTGGATTTCACTGCTTTTCTGGGCCAGTCTCCTAGGACTCTGGTCCAGAGACCAGCTTCTCTTGAGGGCCCACAGGCAGCAGACAGAACACAGCCACCAGATTTTGTTGCACCCCAAATGCTTGGCTCCAGGCCCCCCCCCAGCTCTGTTTCTGATGCTTAAGCTCAGTTGAGGGGAGGAGTTCGGCTGGCATGGATAATCTTTGTGAGCTGGACTCCCAAGTCACAGCTGGCACACCAGTGTGTGGTTTTGTGTCCTTGGGTCAGATGTCTGCTAGAATTAGCCGTGCTCAGCGGTGTAGGATGGGCAGGGGGTGGAGAGGCCAACTTCCAGAAGGAGGAGTGGGAGTGTCTGTCAAGAAAAGAGTTAGCCACTTGGGAACTAAGAATAAGTTGCTTGTTACATGCCCAATAATTAAAACGAATAAATCAATAAATCAATAAGTAAGGTGCCTGGGACTGAAAATGGCCCCAATGGAACCAGCCCTCTCTCCTCCAACAGTCACCGTTCCTACTGAGGCACGCCCATCCATACTGTCACCTAAGCCAGAAACCTGGGTTGGGGGCAGATTGCTGCTGAGAACAGCAGAAGAACAGCCCAGCTGAGCACAGCCCAAGTTGCTGACTTAGAGAATGATGAGCAAATGAAGTGGTTGTCTCTCAGCTGGGATCTTAGCTGGGGCTCTGGGCCAGAACACCTCCGCAAGACGCCTCCCTGGGCCCTCAGCTTCCTCACGGCATTGTGACTGAGCTCTGAGGGCAAGCACTTTCTGAGAGAGTCAGAGGGAGGCAGCACCACCTTTTTGATCCAGCCTGAGATGTCATGCAGCATCAGTGCCACTGGATTCTAGTCCTTGAGGCAGATAATACGACCTGCCAAGTTCCATGAAAGGGAATTAAACTCCGTCTCTTCATGGGGAGTGGCAAGGTCCTGGAACACCTTGAAACAGAAATGTTGTCGTGGCCATTTTTGGAAAACACCATCTGCTGTACTCCTTGTAGTCAAAGATTGCACTCTGCAGGATGTCAGAGCTTGGAAATTTTTTGAGGCTTTCTTTATGGCTCATTTAATTTTTGTAAATGCTCTGGGTGAATTTGAGAAGAAAATGCACTCTGCAGTTGTTAGTAGGAATAAAATCTCAGTTGATTTTGTTGGCCATGTTGTTCAAATATTCTATATCTATACTATTTTTCTGTCTGCTTGTTCTGGTTCATTACTGACAGAGAACATATTAAAATTTTCCACGATTGTGGATTTGTCTATTTTTTTAAAATTTGCTTTATGTATTTTGAGGCTATTGAGGCTATTTTATTAGGTACATAAAAATTTAGAATTGTTATATATTTTTGATAAATTGATGGTTTTGTCAATGTGAGGTGTTTTCTTTCTTTTTTTTTTTTTTTGAGACAAGGTCTTGCTCTGTCACTCCGGCTAGAGTGCAGTGGCATCATCACAGGTCACTGCAACCTCAAACTCCTGGGCTCAAGCGATCCTCCTGCCTCCCAAGTAGCTGGGACTACAGGCCTGCACCACTGCGCCTGGCTAATTTTTCTATTTTTTTTTTTGTAGAGATGGGTTCTCACTGTGTTGCTCAGGCTGGTCTTGAACTCCTGAGCTCAAGTGATCCTCCCACTTTGGCCTCCCAGAGTGCTAGGATTACAGGCATGAGCCACTACACTGGGTCTGAAGTGTTTTTCTCTATCACTTTAGAATTGTTATATTAACATATTCTCTATAAATTCATGATTTTATCCATGTGAAATGTTTTTGTTTATCTCAAATAATGTTTTTTGCTTTAGAGTTTATTTTTCTAATATTAATATAACTATACCGACTTTCTTTCAGTTAGTGTTTACATGCTATCTTTTCCTATTCTTTTAATTTTTCAGTATACTTAAGCTTTAGGTTTATTTCCTATAAAGAGTATATAGCTTCTCCTACCCCACAACCCATCTGATAATTTATGTATCGGCTATTATTTTCTGTTAGCACTTTTGAGAGATCATTTCATTGTATTCTGGTTTGTAGGCAAACTATTGTTTATTTCTTTGGCTGCTTAAGATTTTATTATAGGGGTGTTTTTTAGTGATTATACTATAGTGAACGTCTAACTGTAGATTTTTTTATTCTCTTTAGGATTGGTAAGTCTTCTTGAATCTACAGACTGATGTCTTTCACCAATGTTGCAAATTTCTCAACGATTACCTCTTCAAACGCTGCCCTTCCATTCTCTCCTCCCCTTCTGGAACCCCAGGGAAATGTGTGTTGGGCTTTTCACTCTGTGCTCCATGCATCTTCATTCTCTTCTGTATTTTCTATACTTTTGATTTATACATTCAATATTCACCTATATTTGCCTAAATATTTTTATTTTCATTTTTCTTCATTTCTTCCTCCTCCATTTGAGATCATATTTAGCTGTGTTATTTAAGAACGTTGGGATTTTGTGTTTGTGTTGCTTGCATTGTATATAATTAACTTTGGTTCTCTTTTTCTTTATATATTCTCTATTAGCAAACAACAGTGAGCAATGATAAAATTAGCATCTTTGCTCTCCCTCTCCTTTAACACCCAATTTTAGTTGCTTTTTTTCTGATTTTCCAATATACTACTGACTATTTATTTTCAATCTTTTCTAGTAATTTTTTTGGTGTATTTCTTGTGCATAGCAAAGAGTTGGGTTTTGCTTTTTGATCTGAAAATCTGAAAGTATGTTTCTTTTAATACATGAGTTAAGTACATTTATATTTTTAGTTCTGTTTCTTATTTAAATATTTAATTGGCAAATAAAGACTGTATATATTCAAGGTGTATGACATGATTTGATATATGTGTATATGTGTAATAATTGTCACAATCAAATTAATTAACATGCTCACACCACCCATGCTGTAAATTAGATGCACAGACACGTTTGTCCCCTTGGACCAGCATCTCCCTATTTCCTCCTCCCCCAGCCCTTGACAGCCACTGCTCTGCTCTCAGTTTTTGTGAGTTTGACTTGTTAAGATTCCACGTCTGAGTGAGGTCACACAGTATAATGTCTCTGTGTCTGGCTTATTTCACTTGGAGAATGTCTTCCAGGAGGCCCATTTGCATTTAATGCTATAACAGATACATTTTTCCAGGTTCCTCCTATTCTTTTATATTTTGTTTTCTGTTATTTGTTGTCCACTGTATACGGAGTTAGAGATTTCTCTTTGTTTGATATGATTTCTAGGTGGCACAGATTCAGATTTACACAGCTTTGTCCCTAGCAGCAAGTCCAAACTCATGCTTCTCTAGTAAGTATTGCAGGTTTTGAAAAACACAATGATTCCCTTAGGAGACTCTGTTCAGGTTTATTCTTTCAGCTGAAGCCAAAAATCATTTCTCCTGAAAGAAATTTCGGGGCCATCTTGGTTTTAGGAATATCTTTCATAACATTATAACTTAACAAAAGGTACAGACTGGGAGTGGGAGAAATGAGATGTTGGCCAAGGGTACAAAGTTTCAGGTACAAATATATAAGGGCTGGGGATGTAACCTATAGTATGAGGACTATGGTTAATAATTCTGTACTGGATACTTGGATTTGCTAAGAGAGTAGGTCTGAATGAAGTGTCCTCACCCCTCTACACACACCCACACACAGGAATTGTTACTAAGTGTGATGGATGTGTTAATTAGCCTGATTGTGGTAATCATTTCACGGTAGATACTATATCAGATCATCACATTGCACCTCTTGAATATATGCACTTTTTATTTGTCAACTATACCTCAATAAAGCTGGAGGAAAAAAGTACATCTTGGCCGGGTGTGGTGGCTCATGCCTATAATCCTAGCATTTTGGGAGGTTGAGGCAGTAGGATCACTTGAGGCCAGGAATTTGAGGCGAGCCTGAGCAAGAGCCAGACCCCGTCTCTGCAGAGTACAAAAAAATTAGCCATGTGTGGTGGCGCATGCCTGTAGTCCCAGCTACTCGGGAGGCTGAGGCAGGAGGATAGCTTGAGCCCAGGAGTTTGAGGTTGCTGTGACCTAGGGTGACGCCACGGCACTCCAGCCCTAGGCGACAGAATGAGACCCTTTATCAAAAAAAGAAAAAAGAAAATAAAAAAGCACATCTTGTGCATCTTGTGATAATTTATTAAGTTCAAATAAACCCTTCCAGTAGAGTAAACTAAGAGGATAAATTTCACCAGATTTTCCTTAAAAAAAAAAATAAAGAAAGAACTGGGCACTTTATTTTTTCATTGTTTGCCGCTTGGCATTATGCTTGTTTATATAAAAGCCTCCAGGAGAAAATAATCATTTTCCTTTCTGATACTTCTCAGAAGGAAAGGGTGCAAGCCTCAGTTATCTCTGCCGTTGACATGGGCCCCTGGCTCTGGGTGTCTCCCCCGACTGCCTGGCGAGTGGGGGACCCAGCAGCAGGGCAGAGCTCACCGACGGCAGCGAGGGCTCAGAGAGACTGGCACCGATAAGAGCTATCGCGCCAGGCGGCCTTTCAGAGAGGAGCCCCCGCCCCCCAGCCTGCAGGGCCTTCTCTTTTTGAAGCAATTATGCGGTTGTGGTTTTGAGCGACTCTCTCTGATAGGAACAGGTCCCTTTCCTGTTATAGTCGAGATGAAAGGTCTGCCTTGAAATTTCCCTCACAGAAAATTCATTCAAACCGCGTGTAGTGGAAGAGGCGGTTGAAAGTGTGTCAGGAGTGACAAAGCTTCGTCAAAAATAGAAACCTGAAATAGTACTTCTAATGATTACAGAGAAAATGAGGCATAAGTGGGACAGGGGAGGAGGTCTGTCAAGATCTGCTGTTGGAAAACGTCCGCGTAAAACCGTCCTGCTCGGTGGGGCTGTTCCCTGAAGGAAACAGACGTTCTCGGTCAAACGCTTTAGAAAGGCCTTCCCGCGACGTGTGACAGAGACGTCGGTCTCTCCAGCCAGGCTCCAAGGAGAGAAGATGACGCCCTCCGAATCAGGGGCTCCCCCCTGGAGGTGACCTTGCCGTCCAGGGCACGTGTGGTGACGGCTGGGGACATCTGTGGTTGTCACCCGGGGAGGGGGTCCTGTTGGCATCTGGCAGGTAGAGGCCAGGGACACTGCTGAATATCCCAGAATGCCGGGCAGTCCCCGCGACAGGAAGCTATCCAGCGCCAGTGACAGCACGGTAGTCATTTATAGCAGGCGGGACGTCCTGCGCTAAGCTAACCTCTCAGGAACAGGGGCCGGGGCTCGGAATTCTGGCAGAAGGAAACACAGGAGGTTTTATATTTTTGCGTAAAAACATGTTTATCATAAAGGAAAGAGCTCCCACCCCGGCTGAAACCCCGTCTCCGCGCATCCTGGGGCGCGGGCAAGCGTCTGTGGGCGCCTTTCCGTCGTGACTGACTTAGGCAGCCAGAGAATTAATTAGTTTCAATGCTCCAGCCTGAAGTCGAGTTTTGCTCAACGGATGCGCACGTCTGGCCCATAGAATGTGCTCGATAAATATCTGTGGAATAAATAAAGGAGAGAAATGCGGGCTGAGGTAGCTTAGTGTCACCCCCCCACCGAGCAGCTGCATCTCTCTCCTTTCAAAGCCGGTATTGGCTTGGAGATCCGAGTGTTTATGCTGTTTTCAGTCGGCGGGGGCCAGGAGGAAGCTGAGGACAGACAGGGTGCCGGCGCCTCAGGGTCCCTCCCTGGTGGAGAGGAGACATAACTGCAGCAAGAAAAGGGAGAAAAACGAGCCTCCCGAAATTTGCATCTTCCCAAGGCATTTTCCAGCTTTAAAGCAATAATTAAAAATGCTCTTTGGTGTAGCCATTTTCACATTTTATTGCAAATATTTCCTTCTGTTTGATGTCTTTTTAAAAGTCTGCCTGTCTTCCTCACAGACTGTATTAGAAAGAGACAGTGAGGCCACGCCTGGGCTGTAGAACGTCACCAGGGCCGGCTGGGAGCCAGGGCCGGTAGGGAGGGACGGGCATAAACCAGCCGTGCAGAGATGTGCATGGGTGGGCGTGTGCACAACTGTTCATGCGTGTGTATCTGTGCACGTGGGAGGTCTCCTCTGGAAACGTGTTCTTGCCTGGACAGCCCCTCACCCGAGTTGAAGTCCAGTCCTGCTGCCTGCTGAGAAAGGGAGGGATGAAAAGCTTGGCGCCTGGGTCTTGGCCTTGCCGGCCGAGGTGACAGGGAGAACTGCTAGGAACAGAGCTTTCCAGTCTCTTCCCTGACACCTTGGCTTGGAGCAACCCGTGAGGGCCCCAGCGCCCCAGCAGGGGACAATGAGCACCAAGGAGGGAGAAGGCAGCGGGTGGGTGGTCCCTGCCCTTCCCTTCAGTCTGTCCCTCACTTGGGTGGTGTGTGACGCCCTCCCCAGGATGGGGGTGGCCGGGCCGGGCATTCCCGCAGTGCTGGAGAAAGGAGCAGACACGCGTCTCCGGTGGAAGAAACGGAAGGCACCGGGGCACCCCCCCCCCCCCCCCCGTCTGACGACCACACCTCCCCATCAATCCCACGCCCGATCGGGGCAATCGATTTCCTATCCTACATCAGAAATGATTATTTTCTAGTCACCATTTGGAAAATGAAAGGCTCCCTGTTGCCCTTACAGAATATTCCATGAATTTCTATGCTCTGGATAAAAGAGAGGCAGTTTCATACACGGGAAAATTAGGAGGGTCAGGCCAGGACACGTGGTATCTTGAGGTCAGGTTTACAGGCCTGGCCACCTCAGAAGGTTCTGGAAAGGCACAGCCTGGGGAGCCCTGGACCCACGGGGAGCCATTTGTCTTGAGGGAGGCTGGTAGCACAGGGGGATGGTGGGGGAAGCTTCTGGTCAGCAGGGGGTTTGCTTGTTGGGGTGTGCGAGTCTCTCAGAGTTCTGCACCCTTCAAGAAATAGGGCTGAGGCAGGAAGGAGGCGGGAGAGGCCTTGGGGGCCTTCGTGGGCAGGGGTCTGACCGTTTTCCTTGGAGGCAGGGACTCAGTCAGGGGTCCCGCTAGGGGTCCGGCTGGGGTGCAAAGGACTGATGTAGTTCTGGCGGGTCCTGGGCCCACCACTGCCCACCTGCCTCAGCTCCTGGGCACGCCAGGTGGCCCCGGCGTCACGGAAGGCTGAGGCTGCCGCCCGCCTCATCCCAGTCCAGCCCGGTTCCCGTGTCCTCCCTCTGCTCTCCTCACCTCCCCAACACACACACACAATCGCCCCACATGCCAAGACTTGGGGCGCTGCTCTTCAGACATCCCAAGAGCCACAAGCCTTCCGTGTGGTTCCGGAGCAGCACCCGGGTGGGACGACAGCCCAGGGGAGAGCCCTGCCGTCGACTTCCTTCCCACCAGCTGCCACTCTTGGTGACCCCCGTGGGGGCTGCGGTGGACTGTGTGCACTCGTGCATGCCCCAGCCCTGCAGGGCGTTGTGCACGCTGATCACTGATGCTTGGCTTGCAGCTCCTCCCTGAGGTGGGGCACACCTGAGACCCCCTTGTCGGGCTTGAACGGAGACCAGCTTTGGCCAGTGTCAAGGGGACGCCAAGATGTCAGCCTGTCTGAGCAGAAGCCACCAGAGGAAGGTGTTAAGTAAAAAGAGTATTCAATTACACGTGTTAAAAGATGGTAAGGGAGACTTTGTCTGGGGTATGTCCCCACTAGGGACTGCTCCTTTGGCGATGAGCAGAGCAGTGGCAGAGCTGTAGCCCATCAGATGGGAGTGTCTGTGTGTGCCGCTGGCGCTCGGGGAGTTTTTGTTACTGTGGCAAAGCTGACTAATCCAGCATGCATGTCTAGCCCCTGCTGCTGTCTAACCTGGCCATGCAGGGGAGAGACCGTGAGCACACGTCAAGCACATTGGTGGTGAGGAGCACGATTCTGGGGTGGGAGGGGCTTTGTAGAAACACTCATTTATATATAGGACTGTCCCTCAACCCACGCTGAAAACGGCCACCTGGCTTGCTCCTCCTGAGTACCTAAAAGCTAATCTTTGAATTGGTGAATGCAAAAATGGCAAAGCGCTGAACTTTTCAATTAGTTTTCAAAATAAAATCTCTACAGTTGAGTGATGCAGTGAGATACAGTGCATTTAATTTAGTTTATGCACACGGTGGCCTGTGAGCAGGGGAGATTTTCAGGAAATTCTTCATACAGTTGCAGCTTATAAGGGAAATAAAATTAAGACCAAAAGTCTCACTATGTAGAGTGTTTCCTGTGTGTGTGCACATGTGTGTGGGTCACACACAGAGGAGGGGCGTGTTGACCAGGGATGCTGTCAGCCTGGACCCCAGAGGAGAGAAGGAGGCTGGTCTGAAGGCGGGAACGAGGCCAGCAGCAGGGGCCGGGAGAGAGGCGGAAAGAGAGAGTGGTTTGTCTGTTTGTGCTGCTACAGAATAGCAGACCGGGTAATTTATGAACAGCATAAATTTACCACTCACAGCTCCGGAGGCTGCGAAGTCCAAGATCACAGTGCCACTGATTGGGCGTCTGCTGAGTGCTACTTTCTGCTTCCAAGACGCTGCCTTGTTTCTGTGTTCTCTGGAGGAGACAGACACTGTGCCTCGCATGGCTGGTGGAAGAGCCTAGCCAGTTTCCTCCAGCCCTTTTATAGGGTTGCTAATCCCATCCATGTGGGGGGAGCCCATGACTAAACTGCCTCCTAAAGGCCCGACCTCTTAATGCTATCACCTCGCCAAGTAAGTTTCAACGTATGAATTCTGGATGGACACGTATGTTCAGATGGTAGTGGGGGTGGGGGAGAGGGAAAGAGAAGGCAAGAGAAAGGAAGAGAGAGGGAGAGTGGGAAGGTGGCAGAAATGTCCCATAACCTCACCTTGGGCTCTGGATCCAAGGGTGCCTCCACCCTACTGGTACCTTCCTTTCTGGGGACACGCTGGTTTGGGTCCCATTTCTGCCCTGAAAGAGTTCTGAGCAATGAGAGCTTTGAAGCTGGCCCAGTATTTCCTGAAAATTAGAGCTTTACACCAAGTCTCAGCTGTCAAGCTCACAGGTCATTAAAATTAACTTAGACTCAAAGGTTTGTAAAATATGAGCTTTTAGGCAGAAAACAGCATCCATATCAGGTTGTTCAAATTGGAAGCAATTGAACAGCCATCAGTCAAATAAAGAAACCTATCGATCTGGTTACCAACTTCTGTGTAACAAACCATCCCACCTTTGCTTGGGTGAGACGAAACACCACTATCTGATCATGCTCGTGGAGCCTGGGGGTCTGGAATCCACATAGGGTACAGTGGGGTGGCTTTGGTTCTTTTCCATGCTGTCTGGGGTCACAATGGGAAGGTGCCAGTGGCTGGGGTGACCTGAGGCTGGACCATCACAGGTATGGGTGATAAGGGCAGGCCCGCTGGTGACTGTCAACCAGAGCAATGGCTTGTGGTTTCCCACGTGGCTTGGGCTTCTCCCAGCTTGGTGGCCAGGTTCCAGGACAGAGCTTCCAGAGTTGGAAGGTCCAGGGAGCTGGTATTCCAGGAGTACCAGGTGGAGCTGCCCGGGCTCTGCTGACCAGCCTGGAGCACACCTGGCCCCACTGCTGCTGGCCTGTGTTGGGGGAAGCAGTCACATCCGGCCCAGGTTCAGGGGGAGGGACAGAGACCCCCCCTCTCACTGGGAAGAAGGTTGAGGACTTTGCGGTTGTGTTTTAGAACTGCCACCCTGAGTCCTAAGACCTAGGACCTTCCCAGCTCCCCTGGCAGTTCTTCAAGGCTGGAAGGTAGCTTCACCCAAAAGTGCTGACTGAAGGAGCTCGCTTCTCCCCCTTGTGGCTGGGGGACAAAGGGACCAGCTGTGAAGAACTAGGATGAGCATCGAGTTTCAAAGTTCCCCCATGTAACCGGAGCTCCCCTAAAAGCTGCTGTAAGCTTCACCTTTGGGTCCCTGCTAGACAGGGCATTCTGCAAGGGATGAAAGCACGTCCTTAAAAAATTGAGGCAAAATTCACATAACATAAAATTAACCATTGTTAAAGCAGCTTTACTGAGGTATAATTGATTTATAGGAACTGCACACATTCAGTGAGGATTGATGAGTCGTTTTGCAGAGCACAGGTCAGTGGCATTTGTGCATTCACAATGGTGTGCAGCCACGACCTCCGTCTAGTTCCAAGGTGGTGTCACCACCCGGTAAGGAGACCTGCACCATAGGCGGTGCTGTCCGTTCCCCGTCCCCACAGCCGCTGGCAGCCACTGATCTCCTTTCCGTCCCCACGGATTTGCCTGTTCCTGCATTTCATGTAAAAGAAATCACAGTACGTGTCCTTTTGTGGCTCCTTTCACCGAGCATAGTATTTGCAAGCCTCGGGATTTCTTTCCTTTTTCTGGCTGGCTGGTGTCCCACGGTACGGACAGACCACTGTTGTGACCACATTCACCCGGTGGTGGACGTCTGTCTGCTTCCACGTGCTGGCTACCGTGAGCGGTGCTGTTGTGAACACTCAGGTGCAGAGTTTTGTTTGAACACCTGTTTCCAATTCTTCTGGAAAGGCACTTTTTATTTATTTTTTAAAGAGAAGCCACCGGTCAATGCAGGGAGTGGCTGTGAAAGGGGCCATCTCTGTGTCCAAGTCCCTGAGCCTGGCGCTAGTCATGCCTCCCAGGGAGAAAGCTACAGACGGAGTAAAGGAGTAAAGGAGACCAGAACCTCTCTCAAAATCTCCCAAGAAACGAGGCCTGCCTGGCCGCAGGTGCCAGGAGAAGCCATGAGGATCTCCGTGTTGCAACCCTGTGGGGAGGGCCTCGCCGGGGGTGGCTGGAACTTGGAGGCCAATGCCTGTTTTGTAAGCCCCCCTGTACGTGGCATTTATTAGGGAAGCCTGAGCTAAGACATGCACCTTCTTCCAGAAAGAACCTCTGGCAGCTGAGAGTCCAGGCCAGGGTACCTCGGTTTCCCCACGGCCAGAAGCCCACCCCCACCACCAGGGCAGAGACAGGGGAGGCCAGGGTCAGATCCGTTCTTTATCTGATGTTTGATATTTTGCTCGCCATGGATATTTTTGCATTAATTATGATCGTTAGGACGAGTGCATTGCACGTTTCTGTCTTGGCCGAGTTTTTGGCGCCCGCGACCGGGTCCCGCTGGCGATGCCGGCTGCGTCCGCTGGGTGCCAGGCTGTCCCCGCGGAAGACGCGGCGCGGGGCGGCGTCCGGCAGGGGGCGCGCGCGCGCTTCCCGGGCTGCGCGGGGGTCGCCGTCGCCAGGAGCGGCCGGAGCCGGCGACCGCCAGGGTCGGTGCTGCGCTGATCCTTGGCTGCTGCTTTTACACAAAGTGCCCCCACAGTTTCCTTACCCCTATCACCCCCTGGGCATGCGTGGGCGTGCAGGGGGCGCGGGAGAGGTTGCGCAGGGGCTTGGAGGAGCGTGGGAGCGGGAGTGGGAAGGGGTCGTGCAGCGCCGTGCGGGGGGCGTGGGGGGCGCGGCGGGGCAGTTCCGCGCGTTCCTACCCGTCGCCCCAGCGCTGCCCTTGAGCGCCGGACGCGCTGGTCCCAGCGGGATGTGCTGTTCAGGTGTCAAGTCCATGCCTGACTTTGAAGAGAGTAGAAAAACAAACGCGAGAATATCTCATTAATAACTTTTATGTTGGTTCCATGTGGGAATGACAGTACTTTGGCTGTATCGGCTTAATACAATATTAATATATGATCGGGATGGATGTCCCTGTTTCTTCTTGCCTTCGAAAACACAGCTGCACTGCTGCTGGGCGGGACAGCCCAAGCATGGGACTCGGGGTTTGCTGGGGCTTCCCGGTGCGTCTACCTATAAAAGGAGAGATATTTCAATGTGAAGACATTAAAATTAAGAATTTCTGTTCGTTAAGAGACAGATCCAAGACAGCAAAAAGACAAGCTATGAACTGGGAGAAGGTGTTGTCCTCACAGACACCTGGCCAGGTGTCAGTGCCAGCCCAGGTAAGGAGCACTTGCAGACCAGTAGGGAAAGGACACATGACCCAACAGCGAAATCCACAAAACACGTGAGCAGGGGTCTCAAAGGAGAGGGAGGACAGAGGGCTGACAGTGCGGCAGGAGGTGCTTGGCCTTGGTACACAACAGAAAGCCAGGTGAGGGTCACGGAGCGGCCCCTCTCAGACCTCATCTGGTCCACGGTCTCCCCCAGTGACGGATGGGGGTTGGGTCGGTAGGACCTTCTGTTCTTGGGCAGGGTAAATTTGAGCAACTGCTTCAGAAAAATTTGGGCTCATGTTGTAGAGTTGAACATCCACAGGCCCCAAGGCCCCAAAAGCTCTTGAACAAATGCCCAGGAGCACAGTTTGTGCAAAAACCCAGAGAAGCCCCAAAGTACACCCGCGGGAAGGTGGGCGGACGCATTCACAGGATGGAATAGCACACGGCCGCGGGCACAGGTGCGCTGGAGCCACAGCCAGGCAGGGGCGGGCTTAGCGGCGGAGTTCAGTGGGAAAGGCGAGTCCCCAACACAACCTGCCGCAGGCTAAGTTGAAACACAACTAAAACAAAACAATATGTGACTTCGGTACATATTTATGTGATAAAACTGTCTGCGTGTCAAAGCAGTCCAATAAACATGCGGTCCAGGCTGTGCTTCCCTCTGGGTGGTGGGAGCGGCAGCAGGTGGGACCGGAGAGAGCACACACTAGTGCTTCTGGTCTTGGATTTGGGGCCTGAGGACTTCATTTTGTTACAGATACACAGATGAATGAGCCTATGGACAAGTGACAGTGGCAGCGGCCAAATGTGAACGAGAGATGGGTGCGTCTTGGTCCCGGGAGTGCCATCTGCTTCTAAGCCCGAGTCACGATGGCAGCTGGACACAACCCCCACCCTCAGCACACCCGATGCCTGCCTGGGGCGCAGACTCAGTACGATGTAACACAGAAGGAAATGCTGGCTGTCCCACCTCTCGAGGCCCCGCTGGGAGCTGCTTTTCTGGGTTTCTCCAGTGTCCAGCTCGGGTCCCCAGCTGAGGACGCTGGTCACGGGAGGGCAGGGCCGGCCCAAGGCTGCACGGTGACCTGGTGGCTGTGTGGCCGGAACCCTGCTTGCTGCCTCCCATTCCGAGTCATTTTCCAAGTCCCAGTTCGCAGGACAGAAATGACTTCACGGGGCAGAAGCTTTGGGTGAGAGGTTCAAGTTAAATTGTGTTCATGGAATTTCTCAGGCCCACGTTCAGTCTAAGAGGGAAATAGGGAACTCCTGTGACTTTTCTTTCCTGACATCACTTAAATCATTTGCAGTCCCCTCCCATCACTAGCTTGGGGGAGACGGCCAGTTTCTCTTTTTCTGGAAAGTCTGTCTCGCAGGGCTCTGTTCTGACCACTCAGGGGTGGGGCGCTGGTGGCTCATTCACGTAACAAATCCCCCCCCTGAAGGGGCTGCAGGGGAAGGAGGTTGTGAAGACGGGGGTGTCAGAACTTGGTTCTTCCTCGTCCTGAACGTGGGTAGGGTTGCAGGGAGGGGATAGGGATGTGGAAGACCGACTTGGAACACACAGCTCACCGTCTTTGGCTCTGAGGCGCATTTTGGCGGTTTCCCGAGTGTGTTCCTGAGAACGCTCATTCCTCGGCATGTTGATAGGTGGGACGTGAGAAGAGGAAAGAATTCTAATCAAATAAATCTGGGAAGCGTCGTCTCAGGTGAAGTTCATCATGCTTCTCGGTGGGAGAGCTTCCAGCCGCAGGTGCTCCTGGACCTGGGGGCTGCAGAAAGGGCTAGCCTGGCGTGTTTCCCAGACTGCCTGGCCTGGGGGACATTCCGTGGGAAGGTGCCTGGGGGACCACCTGGAAATGCCGCCCGGGGGTGTCCCTGCCCACCCTCCGTCCCTGGAGGGTGTTCGTCTGTCATGACGGGTCCCTGCTCCCTGCACAGCTGAGGAGGGGGAGGGCAGGAGCTGCCCCGGTCCAAGGAGCCTGGATGAAAAGCCCCCCTCATGGCTGCATGACCCGGGGTAAGTGTCTCCGCCCACCTCAGTTTCCCTTTCTGTAGGATGGGGCTAGCCACCGTTCCCACCTCGTAGGGTGGTCACCAGGATTAGGCAAACTGGTGTTTGCAAAGGGCTTGGCACATGGGCCGGCACAGGGTCGGTGCCCCCCGAGTGTCGGCTTACAAACAGCTGAGCTGCTCTGCAGGTGCCCAGTTCAGGCCTGCACGCTTCCCTCTCCTGTCTCCCAACAAGCACAAGGACCTCTCTGTCCTGCGTGGGTGGACAGTTCCTCTGGAACCTTGCCCTTCGTCCCAAAGTGGCTCCAGCTCTCGCTCGGGGCCTGTGGGGATGGCCTGCCCCTCCTCCTGTCTTCCACTTCCTGTGCTTTAGTGAGTAGGAAAGTGACCCCGTTATTGTCCGAGCCACAGAAAAGCAGAAGTGTGCATCTCCCTGTGTTGTGAAAAATAGAGAAATTAGATAACAAAGTTCAGCTGAACCCCGCCCGCTGTTGGTGCCTGTCATGCGGTTCCACTTGTCACCTCTCATCAGGCCTCCAGGAAGAACACGGAGCCGGTCTGCCCCAGGTCCGCTCAGTCGCAGGTGGGCGTTTTCCTAGCAAAACCCCAGCTGGCCTTGACCCTGTCAGGCAGGTTTCCGTGGGCCAGCTCAGCCAACCAGGATTGATGGCATCATGGTCATGAGAAAACGTATCCATCCGCTTCCCCACCCTGAACCTCGAGCGGCATTTTCTGGTAGCTCATTCTCTCTTCCGGCAGACGCCCCTCGAGTGTGGGGTGGTGGGTTCTGGCAGTGAACAAAGGAGGGGGGTCCTCGCCCCTGGGAGCCGTCGTTCAAGTCCATGCCTGGAACGAATGACCACAGACAGATAACACTCAGAGGTGGGAGGGGGCTGGGAGGGGAACCGAAGCAGGCAAGGGTGGGGGTCCCTGGGTGGGGGCTGCTGTCATTGTACACGGTGATGGCTCCTCTCTGCTGAGTGACATTCCTGCAGGAAGGAGGGAATGACCAGGTGGATGCCAGGAAGGGGGCTCTTCATGCATTCAGAGGAGAGTTTGGAGCTTGGAGTTGTGGGTGGGTGGACTTGAGGATGGAAGGAAGACCGAGCCCGAGCCCCAGGAAGCAGACACTGAGGGCTCTTTCCTGGAGGTCTTTCTCCTGTGCCAGCTCAAGGCCCTGGGAGCAGCACTGGGTCCCCTCTGCCCTCTCTCCCACCCCTGTCTGCAGACACTCCCCTCGTCTTCCCCTCCAGCGGAGGTCAATCCTCACAGCAGTGTTTCAGCTTCCTGCTCGGTCCTGTCCAGACCACTGGGGAAGACTCCGCCCCTGTCCTGAGCCCTCTGCCCCAAAGCCCCTCCCTAGGCTCCCAGAGGCTCCCTGCTCCCAGCCAGGCAGGGGCTTTGGAGTCCCCTGCAGCACATGCCCCCGCCTGTCAGCGGCAGGTCCTTCCAGCCCCAGTCTGGTCCCTGGGAGGCACACTCAACACGTGCACCCCGAGTCCCGAAATGCATCGACTGGGCAGGGCATGGTGGGGGCCCTCAGCCTTGGTTGGCCACCTCTGCCATCTGTTTCGTGCCGAGGGGCTGGGCCGAGGTGCAGGGTGGCCGAGATGGGGCCGGGAGAGCAGACCCTGGCGTGGGCCTGGCCTGGAGGTGGGGCTGGGTGGTGGCAAAGGGGCCGGACGAGCAGACACGCAGCCTCTGTCTGAAGCTGAGTCTAAGTCCTCACGCAGGAAGAAAAACCTGGAGTGTGAGGGCCCAGGGGAGGCCACTCCTTGGCTCCAGAGAGAGAAGTGCAGGCACCGAGTTTGATTGGTGGGTGGCCACATCCAGCAAGGAAAAGTCCGCTCAGCCCGAGGGGCCCCAGCACCCTCTGTGCAGAGTGAGGACCCTGGCGAGGCCATGAGGACGGCGGACTGAGCCGTGCACAGCTCAGTGCACAGCTGGTGGCCAAGGGGGAGCGCTCGATGGCTTCTGGGGTGGGAGAAGGCTGAGGGCGGGGCAGGGCGCTGGGGGCCCCTAACCAGCCCATCACCGGGCGCACCCCAAGCACAGCTTCCTCTTCTGTCTGGTCATGCTGTGACCCCAGCCCAGGTCAGGGGTGTCCCTCCAAGCACTAGGAGCTGCTGCCCGTCCTCCACCTCCTGCCTCTCCTGTGCCCCTTGGGCCCCTCCTCTGCACAGTGGCCAGGAGGACTCTGCAAGCCTGAGATGTCCTCTCCTGTCCTGTGGAGAAGACCTCGTGGAGTTGGGACACTCCAAGGCCCTGGCCTGGTGCACCAAGGCCTTGCACACGCTGTCCCCCTGCCCCTGCAGAGGCCTGGTGAATCTCCAGCCATTGGGTACCAGCTGAATGGTCACTTCCTGGCCCCGCGCAGGCTTTGCTCCTGGCCCATCTGCTCTGCCGGGTTTCCGTCCTGTGGCCTTGCTGTAGATATGGAGCTATTTGTGTCCCTGTTGTGGTGCCCGTCCCCCAGTGTGGCCCCCAAGTGGGGGGACTGTCTGCCTCGGCCATCCATTCCAGCCCCTCAGCCCAGGATGTGGCTTGTAGCAGGTGCACAAAAGTATTTGTTGAATGAATGCATGAGAAAGTCTCTACAGCTCCTGGTGTGGTCTGCCACACTGTGCCTCAGTGTCCCCATCTGAATGCGGATAATCGTGTTTGTTGCGAGAATGAAACAAGTGAATCCATGTGAAGTGCTTAACCCCGTGCCTGGCATGTCGTGTTCCATAGACGTGAGCCGTAATGCCACTGTCTTACTACCACCATGGGTAACGTCTTGGACCCCTGCTCAGGTCTGGGATGCTATGTGCCAGGCCCTCCCTGTGCTGTCACCTGCACTGGGGGTGGAGGAGGCCGCCCAGGCGAGGCGCTCCGAGGAAGCAAACGTCCTCACTGTGTGGGCAGAGTGTGGACCGGCTTCTCCTGGGGAGTGAGACCAGGGCTCCTGGCTGATGGCACAGGCCTGGGGATGGGCCACAGCCCCTATCCCGAGCACCTGCCCCTCTGTCCCCGAGCCAGAAGTGTGCTGCCCCCTGCAAATTACCCTGGCCCCGGGCATGCTGGAATCAGACCCTGCCTGCCTCCCTGCCGGGCTGGACCCCTTCCGAATGAAGACAAATGCATTTTAATTTGTTTCGGCTTGACACAAAAATCCCCCTTGAGAAACTGGGTCACCAAGCAAAGAAATCCTTAGCTGGCTCCAACTCACAATCCTTTTCCATAAAACAGCCCTGTTCTGTCTACCACATGGAAGGTTCCTGGGGTGCTGTCCCTTGGGACACCCGGTCCCATGCTCAGAGAGTTCCAGCAATGGATGGGCCTTGGGGAGCTGCGGGGCAGCCCAGGAGCAGAATCCTCCACTCTCGAAGCTCCCAGGAGCCTCAGCGGTGGGCTTATCTCCCCTCCTCCACCTTAGACAGGGCGAAGGTGGGGTTCGGAGAGGGGGAGGGACCTGCCTGCTGTCACTCAGCACACTGGAGCCGAGACAGGCAGCGAAGTCCTGACCCCTAGTGAGGGGGCATCCCAACCTCCGTCCTGCAGGCACTGCCTGTCCTCACTCTGCGCCAGGGGCTGGGACCTCTCTGACTTTGGCTCCCTCACCTGTAAAACGGGGTGACCACACCTGCCTCTCAGGTGCCTGTCAGGGGAGCCTGTGTGTCCCAGGCACCAGCAGGCTCTGCGAGTGGGCTTGAGGTGCTGGCAGGTCCCTGGGCCTCCCTCCTGCCACCCAGATTCCAGGAGCATTCAGGGTCCGAGACTTGGCCTGTCCACTGTCATCGGGTGGCCATTTAAGTCCCTCTAGTCAGCGAGTGGAACTCAGCAAGTGACTGGGCAGTT
This sequence comes from Lemur catta, assembly GCF_020740605.2. Lineage (NCBI taxonomy): Eukaryota > Metazoa > Chordata > Mammalia > Primates > Lemuridae > Lemur > Lemur catta. Next base: position 3,551,130 of record NC_059137.1, on the reverse strand, counting down.
GGGGAGCACCTGGGTCTAGGGTGGGCTCCTCCGGGCTATGCGCTCTCGTCCAAGGTCAGGGAGGCTTCACACACAGTGTCATGTAGGGCTCCGATGGGCAGGACTTGTGGGGCCACGGGAGGAGGGAAGACTGGGGGGGTGGGGGATGGTGCTGTGGGGACTGGCCGAGCCCCCTGAGGGTGGTTCTGAGCAGCCCAGCCCCAACCTGGGTGTTTTTGGAAGTTCTTGGCATTTAGATCCTTGAATTTTACCTGGTGAAGAAAGAGGACACGTGAGTCACCCTAGGCAGGGACTCTGTCCTGCTCTGGGCTCAAGGGTTTCTTCAGCCTTGAAGACTCTACACGCAGGGTGGCCCAGAGCTGTGGCCAGACTGTGAGGCGCTTTGTCAGGGGTGTGGCGGTGCCAGGGCTGCATGCAGCTCAGGCCTCGGTTTCTATTTCTGATGAGACTTCCCTGCCAGCACCTTGCTGGGGCTGCAGGGCTGTGCCTGCAGGTGGATCCCCCGGGCTCTTGGCTCTGTATGGCATGTGGTCCTTCCTCTCCGGGCTCACTGTCCTCAGGCCGCCCGCCTTGCTCCACACCATGCCTGTGTCCATCTCTTGCTTCTCTGCACTCTTCACCATCCCTCCACCTGTGTGCTAAGCATGTCCATCTGTCCCTGCACCCATCCACCTGTCCATCCACTCATCCATAACCCATGCATTTATCCATCCACCCATGCATCCATCCATCATCCATGTCCCCATCTATCCATCCACCCACCCAGCTATCCATTTATCCACCCATGCATCCATCCATCACCCATCCACCCATCTATCCATCCATCTACCCATGCATCCCTGCATCCACCCACCCAACTATCCATCCATCTACCCATGCATTCCTGCATCCACCCACCCAACTATCCATCCATCCACCCATGCATCCATCTGTCATCCATGCATCCATCTATCCATCCATTCATCCACCCACCCAGCCACCCACCCATGCATCCCCTCAGTCTCCCAGTGTTTTTGCTTGAACTGCTCAAATACACCAGTCTAGGGCTGGGAGTAGGGAGGGAGAGCTGGAAAGGAGAGTGAGATACAGTTTCTGCCCTCACAGAGCCACCATCTGCTGGGATGACAGACAAGCAACATGGCTGCATCCATCGATGTGGGGAAGGTGGGGTGAGGGCTCCATGGTGCTTAGGGGGACAGAGGGCCTGTGCCCTTGTGGAGGGGATGGGGACTCCTGGGGGACAGATGGCAAAGCTGAGACCCTGAGGCCTAGTCTTCTGGGCCAAACCAGCTCTTGCCATGGCGTCTCCAGAGACGGTGCGGAGGAGACAGCACAGAGAAGTCTGTGCTGGCCGCCCACACGGGGGTGGTGCCACCAGCCTGCCCACAAGCCATCTGCCTCGTTCCTTCCCTTCTCCGAGCAACGGAGCCCGTGGGCTGCCTGGCTCCCAGCACGGTTGCCAGCTGCACACGTGGGCCCTGGACTGCTGCCCCACGAGGTGCCCAGTGCTCTCGTGCCCTGGTGGAGAAGGGGCAGGCCTGGCGAGCTCAGCAGGACCAGTGGGCCGCTCCTCCTGGGTGCAGCACTGTACAGTTTACCAGGTGCTTCCGTATTCAGTGTTTTGTGCGGTTCCTGTGACCATCCCAGGAGTTGGCGAGGCAGGGCCCAGGGCTGGGGACTGAGGGTCAGGGACCCGTCCATGCCAAGAGTCTGTGAGGGGCAGGGCCGAGATGGTGCCTCAAGCCCCTAAGCCTCCCCCGGCCTCCTCCTCCTCGGGATGAGAGCCGCGTGCGGCCAGAGGGCGCGAGGCCTTGCTGGGTTGAAAGCCCTGGCCAGGTGGGTGTGGCCGGCCTGGGTCAGGGGTGTGGGCACCGGGCAGGACAGAATGGCGCGGGGAGGTGTGTGCCTGGGAACAGTGACCGAACTTGCTACTTTTGCAAACAATGTTTTCGTGTGTATGAGAGAGAGAGAGAGAGAGAGAGAGAGAGAGAGAGAGTTCTTAAAATACATGCCAATCCCTCCCTGACCTTGGGAGGCATGGTTCACTCATTAGCTAGCAACGAAATCGATTTTCAGTCATTCTCCTGTGCACGTTTCCGGAGCTCCTACTGTGTGCCTGGCCCTGGGCCCGGTTTCCCTGCCTTAGCGCTGTGGCCGTTTGGGGCTGGATCGTTCTGTGTTGTCAGGGGATGGCCTGTGCGTCACAGGGGCTTGTGCAACATCCTGGCCTCTGCCCACCTGGTGCCCCACGGTAGCACCCCTCAGTTGTGACAACTGAAGTGTCACAGACATTGCTAGGGTCGTATTTGCGGCAGTGAACACCGCAGACCCTCTGCTGCCTTCCTGGTGCTCACAGTCGGTAGGGGACAGGGACGAAATTGGATGATTGCCCAGTAGGGTGGTGCCCTCAAGGATGGAGGGAGTGTTGGGGGCCATGGGGTACCCCTGGGGTGCAGGCAGCTGCTCACCTGGAAGGGGAGGCTCTGCAGGAGGCATTCAGAGGAAGGGACAGGAAGACGGGCATTCTGGGCTGTGGGCACAGCACGAGGCCTGGGGACAGGAGGGAGGTGTCACGGACAGGGGTCAGGTTGGATGTTGGAGGGCTGAGGGGGCCTGGCTATTCCCAGAGCGGCACAGGGGGTCCTAGGAGGCCCCCATGTGGTCTGGCTGGGGCTGGGCTGGGCTGGGAAGGCAGGGGAGGAGAAGGGGCTCTCTGGGCTGGGAGCCCTGGAGAAGGGGCGGGTGTCAGGCACGACTGTCTGGCAGACAGAAAGGACCCTCAGCCCAGACGGCGCCAGGCCTTGCCCAGGGCACCCTGTGCCTCCCGACTCCCTTTTCTCTCCCCGTTTCCTTGCTCTGACCACTCGAGGTCTGTTCTCAGAAGTTCCTGACCAGCCTCTTGCAGGAAGAGGACAGCGCTGTCAGGGCTCCGGAAGGAGGGTGGCCTGACCTGCTGGAGATAATTGAAGGTGATAATTAGAGGCTCAGACTCACAGCTTCATTAAAGATAATACAAAGCACAGACACCTTCCCTGGGAAGGCAATTAGTCGCTGGCCTCGCTGCCCGGGCCAGGCGTGTTGACTTGGGTGAGAACTGGCTGTGCTCCTCTGGTCCCCACCTGCGGATGCTGCCACCGTGGGTGGGCAGCGGGGCAGGCTGGCCTCACTGGGGCTGGGGCCGTGGGGTCGGCCAGGCACCTTGACACCTCTCTCCTCTCTACTGAAGAGCTGGTGGGATGGGGCAGGGGCGGTGGCACTCCCCACCCCCTTCCTCTCGGAGAGATGTGGAGGGAGACTCCGGCCCTCAGAGGAGGAGCCGGTGTGGAGTTGGGCTGCAGGTCCTTCCTACAGGGGACGCCTCCTGGCCCCTGGCCAGGCTCCTCTTGTTCCCTGTCTCCTGGCCCCGCTGGTCCTGATGTTCCAGGTCGGAACCGTCACATCTCTAAGGGCTGTCTTGGAGGAGATGGGGCAGGGCCCGAGGACTGGCCATTAATCCTGTGACACTGGAGGACAGATGGAAAATCAGTGTCCTCCAATGTGTTGGGGACAAGATTTCTTAACACGTGTGCACCCAGCCTCCCTCCCAGGACAGCCCGTAGGCTCTGCACTCTGAGGGGTGTTTTGGGCTTGGCGACCTGGTTCCTGGGTGAGGGGAGGGGGCAGGAGGAGAGGGGAGGAGGGACAGGAGGCAGATGCTGGCCTGGGGCTCGGCTCCCAGACTCCCAGTGTCTTCAAGCGTCTGGGGTGGGCAAAGTGACAATCACACCAGACAATTAGGCAGAGCGTTTAAGGATCCAAGGGAGAGGAGGTAGCAGGGACGCTGGACTCTGGGAGGGAGATTTTCGGGGCCTTGGACACATCCCTGGAGCTCTTAGGACCTCAGTTTCTTCATCTGGGAATCGGAGATGAGAGTAGCCCTGTCTGTCGGTCGTGGGACTTGGTTACTGCCACCTGAGGGTGAGAAGAGGCTCCCCCCAACCCTAACCCTAATCCTGCCCTCCCGGTCTGCACAGGGGGTGGGGGTCGCACTGGAGGGGCCCGCATTGCGAGGGGCCCCTCGAGCCCTGGCCTCCCACCCTGTGCGCTGAGAAGCTCTTTCTTCAGCAGATTCCTCACAGCCCTCTCTGCTCTGTTTATTTTGTTCTATTGCTTTGATTTATAAAATGCCTGGAAAATCCTTCCTCAGAAGGTGCTGCCATCTGCCTCCCTTGTTAGTAGTAAAATATGGCTTTTAAACGTCCCTTGGACTTGCGGCGGATGTTTTATTAATATCAGAGAGACCCAGTGGCTGCTCCTGTCCCCTGGGGCTCGAGAAGCTGAGGAGACACAGGAGAAGCAGAACCAGGGAGAAGCTGCCGGGCCCTGTGTCCGGACACAGCCCCCACCGCGCCCCGGTGCTGCGGCGCCGGCGGGAGGGAGGCTGGGCAGGGCCTTGGCGAGAACTCAGGCCACGGCCGTCTCCTGCCGTCTCCAGCAGCAGTCCCCGCGCAACGATGATGACGAGGATGAAGAAAGGCGTAATTGCAGCCCCTGGGCTGTGCTGAGCATCCCATCTTCATCACTGCCCAGGCACACATGCCCCCTCCCTGGTCCCGGGCCTGGCGTTGCCAGGGCACAGGATGGATTTCCAGCTGCCCCGTGGGCCTCCCTCCTTCTGACGGGTCCGGACACGCCGAGCTCTGGGCCCGCCTGGCCACTGCTGCTCCCCTAAGCGGTCTTAGCACAAGCTGACTCGAGTTTACAGAGAGCCTTTGCGGGCTCTGCACCCTCCGCCTTCTCAAGAGCACCAAGAGGTGAGGACCAGCCTTTCCTGTCTACAGGTCACAAGGCTGAGGCTGGAAGACAAGACGCGGTGGGTGTGAGATCCCCTGCCACGTCATCCTCCTCTCTCCTTAAGCTATAAATGATGATGACAGTGATGCTACTGGGGGTGGCATTGTAGCCCAGACGTGGGCTTGGGCTGGCTCTGGGGTCTCAGTGTTCCCATGCTTGGAACTCAGAACCATTTGTGGTCCCAGCAGCAATCTGCCCAAAGCCTCAGTGATCCCCTTGTCCCCCAAATCCAGACATAGCATGTGACACTAGACATCAGGCAATGAAGGACAGTGACTTCTGAGAGGTGTAAACGATGAGCTGAGCCTCTGCACGCCCTAGTTTACTGCTTTTGGGGAGTCTCGAGGCCTTGGGACGGGGAGGGAGAACCAGGGGGAACCTGGCAGATGTCCCTGTGGTCAGGGAGGCCGAGGTGTCCGGAGCTCGCAGGGCAGAGCGCCGGGGAGGAGAGAGCTGCACGGATGAAGCAGCACAGAGGGGTTTGCGGGGGCCCTTGAGGACTCACCCCAGTACCCGTCACCGCCCGAGTGTGAGAAAATCACCGAGGTCAAGGGAGGCACCAGCCGTCTGAGCAAAGCAGGAACTGTGTCCAGAGCCGATGCTGAGCCGGGACTCGTGTCTGTCCCCCCCGGCCAGACTGGAAAACCTCGTGAGTCACTGGGGGAACACGCAGAAGGGTCTTGCCTCAGCACGGAGGGGTAGCCAAACCTGGATTAAACATGGTTCTGGTCCTGCACGATAAAACTGAAAAATAAGACCCAAAAGGATCAAACTGTTTCAAAATAAACTCATCTCCAAACAGAGCTAAAGCATATTTATATGAACAAAAAATATTCAGCACCCAACAGAGTGAACTTCACAATGTTAGGCATTTCATAAAAAATTCAACAAAAAGGCAAGAAAATATGACTCATAAAGTGAAGAAAAATCGATCGATTGAAACCAGCTGAGAACTCCCACAGATGTTAGAATTAGCAGGCAGAGATATTCAAACAGTTGTTATAACTGTTCCATGTGTTCAAAAAGCTGGAGGAGACAGAACACATTAAGGAGAGGTGTGGAAACTATAAAATAGACCCGAATCAAACTTCTGGAGAGGAGAACTACAATGTCTGGGGGGAAAATGCACTGGATTGGATCAGGCATCGCATGGAGAAAGATGAGTGAACTTGCAGAGAGCAGTAGGAGACACCCAAAGTGACACACGGAGAGGAAATGACTCAAACATGTGAACCGTGTGTCAGAGAGCGGAGGAACGGTGTGAGGCAGCCCGAGATATGCTCAGTTGGCATCCCAGAGGGAGAAGAGAGATGAGAGCAGGGAAATATTTGCAGAAATAACAATTGATAAATTTCCAAATTTGCTAACCACAAACCCACAGATCCAGGAAGCTCCTCGAACCCCAAGCACAAGAAGCATGAAGAAAGCTACAGAAAGGCACGTGACAGTCAAGTTGCTCAAAGTCAGTGATGCAGAGAAAGACTTGGGAGAAGTCAGAGAAGAAAAGACACATTACATTCGGAGGAACAAAGGCAACGGCAGATTTTTCTATCAGAAACAAGTAAGAGGACAATGAAGCCATATCTTAAAGCACAGGAAGAAAACCCTGTCAATCTAGGATTCTATACCCAGTGAAAATATCTTTCCAAAATGCAGGCCAAATAAAGAATTTTCAGGTATGCAAAGCTGAAGGGATTATACATCATCACGTGCAGTATAAGGAATGTTCTAAGATGTCTTTCAGGAAGAAGGAAAACAATGCAGATGGAATAAAACCATCAGAAATGGAAACACGTGAGCAAATTCTCTCTCTCTCATACGTATGCATAAGAGATTTTTAAAAATAATTTAATTCTCCTTACGAACAATAACAACATTAGATAACCTTTACTGAATGCGCATATGTGCCCAGCATTTACGTATCCTATCACTTTCCATTTGCACGAGAACCTGCTGGCGCAGGTGCAACTTCTGTCTCCATTTTACGGATGAAGCGACTGAGGCTTGGAGGGGCCGCGTGACACCACGACCAGACACATCTTGCAAGGGGTCAAAGCCCAGAGCTGGACCCCAACTGTAACCACTCTTCTTGTCCCACATCCATCCCTCTTTTCCCTCCACACCCCGGTCTCTCCGGGCCCCCCACGCAGAGCGCTGTGGTCTCGCCAACGCCAAGGCCGACGCCCCTTCCTTTGCAGCCTGGCTTTTGCGGCATTGCTGGAGCTTTCCTCAATCTCTGGGAGATGAAATATGGGCCGGGGCTGTTGCCGTGGCAACCACTCATCATTTATTGATGGCCTGGGAGCCCACTTGCTCAAACAAGCAGGGGCCATTTGCTGGTTCTGCGCCAGTGCCCGGTGGCTCCACCCACAGTGTGGGTGTGGGGGGGTGGAGGGCTGCCTGGAGGGCCAGTGACCCTGCACATTGACCCTTGCTGTCCACTTGGTCCCCAGAGAGTATTTTTTCTGCTTCTTCTCCAAGTGCTTAGTCACGCGCTGGGTCACTCAAGACAGACCTGACCTCAGCTCCGAGGCTGACCTGTGGGCCTGGGCGGGGTCAGTCCCCCGACGTCCATCTTTGGGTCTCCAGACGGTCTGGCTCCTTGCACCCCTCCCCGTTACACTAAACGCTCTGGCCAGCGGGCCTCTGCTGGTTTACGACTCAGGTAATGCACGTTCGTGCAGAAAACACGGGCAGAAACGGATGGACACACGCGGCAGCCAGCTCCAGCCTGTGCACAGTAGAGAAGTTTGGTAAAAACGATCACACGCTATTGTGGCAGAACTCGCATAACGTGAAGTTCACCACCTTGACCGTTTTCACGTGCAGAGTTCAGTGGCGTTAAGTGCACTGACACTGTTGTGCAGCCACTGCCCCCTTCCTCTCCAGAACTTTCCGTCTTCCCAAACTGACGCTCTGTCCCCATGAAACACAGACTCCCGCCCCTTCCCCAGCCCCTGGCAACCCCGTTCCACTTCCTGTCTCCATGGATCTGACTTCTCTAGGGGCTGCTTGTGAGTGGGGTCGTGTGGTTTGCGTTTGTGACTGGCTTACTTCCCTGAACACAGCGTCCTCAGTTTCCCCTGAGTTGGAGCGTGAGTCAGAATTTCCTCCCTTTTTAAGGCTGAGTAATATTCCATTGTGTAGATGGACCATGCTTTATTTATCCACCACCCATCGATGGACACTCGGTGTGTGACGGGTTTAATGGAAGAGCAGATGTGGCAGGCGTGAGCAGACGGCGTTTCTTTCTCTCTCGCTCTCCCTGTTGAACCTGCCCCTCCGATACTTCTCCCTGCCCAGGGTGACACCTGTGGCCCATGGTGTCTGGGCAATCACATGTCTGCACACACCGATCCAGGGGGAAGCCCCAGCCTTCCCGGGTAGGGCCTCTCAGGGTGGGAAGTGGGTGGGGGGCCTGGTGGGCTTATTCTTCAAGCCCCAGCTGGCGTCTGCCTCCCCGCACCTGGCTCCGGCAGAGTGCGAGGGGCCAGGGCAGAACGGCTCCCAGGGTGGGTACCTAGTAATCTGTTCTGGGTGACTGCTGGCTGTGACAGATTCCTTAGGGTTCCTGTGGTCTGAGTGTGTCCCCCTAAATCCATTTGTTGGAAACTTAATCCCCAAAGCAACAGTGTTGTGAGGGACGCAGGGCCCCTCCCTTCCAGACAGTGCAGCCCTCAGCAGACAGCAGAACCTGCCGGCCTTGACCGTGGACTCCCAGCCTCCGGAACTGTGAGCAATGGATTTCTGTTCTTTATACATTCCCAGACTCAGGCATCTTGTTATAGCAGCACAAAGGGACCAAGACGGGTGTCCTTGTGTGGGTGTAGGAGACACCATCCCGGAGGATCTCTCACCTCCCACTGCCTCCTCTCAGGGGTCACCTGGCCACTCCAAGTGGTCCTATGGGAGGGATCGCTTTTAAGATGACCTGAGCCCAGCCCCCTCCTAGAGAAGCCCACCTGTGTCCCTGCCCCCAAGCGTGGCAAGGTGGCCCTAGCCAGCCTCACCGATAGTCCTGAGGTGGGGGCTGCAGCCTCAGGCCTTGCCTTGGACTACCCGGCAGGAGTGCCCATCCCCTTGCTGGACCTGCAGTGGCAGCACCACTTCCCTACATGTGGTGGTGGGCTCGGAGCCCGTCCTGCCTTCCCAGCCTTCTGCTGGATTCCTCACGTCCTCTGACAGGTGCAGAGGTGCGGGAGGGGCAGCTGTTGGTGGAACAGCTCTAGGATGTGCAGGTCCCTTAGAAACTGTCACATGGTGGGTCTCAGAGGAAATGCTGAGGTGGTGGCTCTCACTCCAGGGGTGCATTGGAGCTGCCAACCCCAAAGAGGTCATGTCCAGCCAGAGGCCATGTCCAGGAGGACACGCATGGAAACCTCACCAAAGAGTGGACAGTGCTCCTAGGGCCACAGTGAGGCCATGTTTAAGAGACAGCACGGGCCAGAGAGTGACCTCCTGGAAGGGAAAAGGGCCCCGTGGTGCGTTGCAGGAGCAGGAAGGCCCGACCAGGAGGCTGCAGGCCCATCCAGGGTCCACGAATCGATGGGGACCGTGGCCATAAGGACACGGCCTGTGGCTCTGCCTTTGGCCCCAGTTGCCTGATCTGCAAGAGTGGGGGAGACGCGGGGACACAGAGTGGCTTGGCGTCAGGCTCCTACTGCCAGCCGTGATCGGGAGGCGGGCACGGCGCCCGCCCCAAGCTGGGCTTAGTAGGAGGGTGACGCATGGATCTGCAGAAGCGAAGTTAGGAGTCTTCGGGGAACCCAGCAGGATTTTTCTAAGAAAAGAGCCATAAATCAGGGCTGTAGTTTGGAGCTGTTAGAGCCGACTCAGTGCAGTTAGATGCGGGCGCTGAGCTGGGGCTGGGCCGGGAGCGGGTGGGGGCTCCGCTTGGCGGGCGAGGCTGTTGAGCGGGGGACCATCAAGGGAAGGAGGGAACTCGCAGCCTCTGCAGGGCGGGGTGGGGGCCCTTCCGCCTCAGTGTGGGGCTGAGCATTTGGGGGTGACTCAGACCCAGACAGGCACACAGAGCCACACTCTGACCACCCAGAGACCCCGTCCCCCACAGACTGACGGCTCCCCAGACCCACTGAGGCACAGAGTCACATGCGGACACACTCCAGGAAGGGAGAGCCTTTTGTCCCCCACCAGGCAGCCCTGGGGGGTCTGTGTGAAGCAGGGAGACCCCCTTGAGGGAGGATGAGGGCCCCCAGCCCACCAGGGTCTCCCTCAGCTGCAGAGACCCGTCTTGCCCACGGCCATGCCCCTCCCAGGGCAGCCCACTGCCAGGGACTGAACAAGGGGGTACAAAGGCCTGGCCATTTCAGCCGGATGCTGCCCTCCCCCCAGTCCGGCAGGTGCAGGTGCCCAGTGTGCATGGCGCACCCTGACTCCATCTCGGCATCTGCTCCCGGGGACCCAGCCCTGGACAGCGGCAGTGCGGGCTCTGCAGGCCGGCGGTGCCGGGGGTTTGGAAAGGCTCTGACGAATCGCAGCTTCCCGGCTCGCGGAAGCCCCGGGGCTGTGCTGGCCACGGGTGGGCGAGGAGGTTTGCAGGCACTTTTAACAATTCCGGTTATTTCATCCCACCTCGGGCTCCCCCCAGAAAGGATCTGGAGTTGTGGAACCATCTTGGGGGTTCCAAGACCACAGGGATACCCCACCAGGCCTGTAGCTTGTGCCGGGGACAGGGACTTTCAATCAGTCTTGACGTGGAGGCATTTAGTCGGGCAAGACCAGATTATTCTTAAATAAACTTTATTTTGCAATGAGTTTAGAAGTATAGAAAAGTTGCAAAGATCGCACGGAGTTCCCAGCAACCCCTCCCCAGCTTCCCCCATGGCTACCACGTGATGTCACCGCAGCCGTGTGCACGACTAAGCAAACCACGCTGGGACGTTACTGTAACCTGGACTCGGGGCTCCTGTGGGTCCCACCAGCTTCCCACTCACGCCCTTTTCTTGTCCTGGGACCCCTTCTGGGGTGGCGAATCCCGTTACCTAAGCGTGAGTGCTGGGCGGGAGGGGAGACAGCCCCCCAGCCTCACAGAGCAAAGGGTCTCAACGCTGGATGGACTCATGGGGGGTCAGCCTCCCAGCGAGAAAGCGGGGTGGTGGGGGCACCCACAGGGGGTTGGTGGAAAGGAAAGTTCTGAGCACACACCCTGCAGGCGCGACAGCACCATCACAGCGGTCCAGGGATTCATTTGTTCACTGTCTGTCCCTCCCCTGGCCTCCCCAGAACGTGTCCCCTTTGACCAGCCACCACCTGGCACGTAGTAGGTTCCCATTAAGGGAGTGACCATGGGCAGGGCGTGGACACGGGAGCCCACAGGAGGGGTGACAGTCCCGTGACCTGAGAGGGGAAGGGGAGGGAAGAGCCCCCAGGGCCATGACGCCAGAGCCAACGCCCCTGCAAGTCCAAGAGGGAAGAAGAGGGGGGGTGGTGAGCCAGCAGTGAGGCACCCCCAACTCTGCTTGTCCCCACTTCAGGGCTGACCACGTCCTTTCACCACGATTTGATTCGCACACCCGTTTTACGGGGCTGAGCTCAGAGCGGCGAGGCAGCTGGCAGACTTTGATCTTGCCCTCCCCCCACTGCCCTCGACACCCCTGGGAGCTTCTGACTTCTGTGCTCCCCCAATAATCTCTCCCTGAGCTAGAAAGACCCTGACCTCAGATTGACTATCCTAATCCACGTTTTGGACGGACAAGTCCCTTTAGTCTGGAGTCACAGCACGACACCTGCAGCTTAGACAGTTGACTTGCTATCAGCCAGGGCCAACAAAGGCAGGAGTCAGGCCTATCCTGTTCAACCCCCTCACTGACCCCCAGACACCCCATTTCTGGGAGGGACGTGGTGAGGCTCAGAGAGGTTGGGTTTAAGCTCGGGGCCACCAGACCCCGAGTGCCCCCCACTTTCCCGCCAGCTACCTCCCGTGCAGCGAAGGCGAGTGACGGGTCGTGTGCTGCGGATCACGCCTCCTTCCTGGCCAGGGGACCCTTCTGCGATGTGGGGTGGGCAGCAGCCGCTGCGGGGTGCCGGCGCCCAGGTGCAAGGTGTCATAAGGGCTCCGCTGGGGCCTTCCCAGGCCGGCAGAAGAAAGAGCTCTCTCCCGGGATCTGAGGAGACTTTTGCCTTTGTCACCACTCCCCGTGCCGTCTCCAACCCTCCCATCGCCACCCATCCCCTCTTCGGGGAGAAACTCCAAGTTTGGAGACACCACTGCATGCATATTTCAGTAATGACTCCAGTTATGAGCCATTAGAGCCCTGCGAATGCATTATTAAAAAGAAATCTCTGTAGACATCTAAAATGCATCAAACTACTCAATATTCTACATTTGATCATAATTAAAAGTAAAAAATATGGGCCAGAAGGGGGCCAGTTGTGACAGATTTGCTGTGCAGGGCTAATGGAAGCATTATTAACACGGGGAAATTGCCGGAGACAGGCTTGGCAGGACGCCGGGCTAAGTATGCACGTGGAGGACCATAGGGCCGGTGGTGATTAGTGCCACTGACCCCCAAAGCAAGGTGGAGAAATAGCTCTGACCCCAAGCTCTGCCCTGGCCCCCACCTGGGGATCCAGGCCCTCTGTGCCGCGCAGGAAGCAGGTGTCCGTGCTGGTGGGCCGGCGGAGCTGCGTGGGGAAGGGCCGGGGTGAGGGGAGTGTAGGTGGTGGCGTCCACGCTGGGCCGGCAGTGGGGCTGTGTGTGTGTGGGACACCGGGCCGCGCCGCCCGGATTCCCTGTGCAGTGCCAAAGCGAGCCTTCCCTCTGCCGCTGGGAGCGTTGGTGGCTGGCAGCCGCTCTCAGCCTTGCCCTTGGCCAAAGAGAGCAGCCTGGCCCAGGTTCATGCCCTCCTCTGAGGGCAGCCAGCGTCCACAGCCTGCTCACGTGCGGCTTGGACAGTCCTGGCCCCTCGCCCTGAGGTGGGACAGCTCCAGGCTCCTGCGACATGAGCTCGGGCCTCTGTGGAGATTGCGCCGAAGCGCGACTTCTCCCGTGCTCAGCCCGGCTTCCTGCCCTGCCTCACGGGGCGCAGTGAGAGGGCCCTGGCTCAGGATGGCGTCCGGGGGAACTGCCCCCGCCACGGAGTCAAGCCCTCCTGGGCCTCAGGTGGGACTAGCCCCTGGGCAGTGCCACAGGAGGCAGCTGTGGGGAAACGGGATGGGGAGACCTGGGCACCCTCATGCCTACACAGACCACACGCCCCCTTTGCCCCAGACAGGCCCCAAGTCACTGGTGGCTGCGGTGGGTGGTGCCATCTCCCCTGGGCCACCTCAGGGCCCATGTCACCCTGACCTCATCTGACCATCACGGCACAGAGATGGCCTGTGGCCCGTCCTCCTCCCACAAGTTCAGTCCAGCCGTCGGAGTTCGGCCTTCCCCTCCTGGCTCCCGTGCTCCGGTGGGCGGCACGTTGCTGACACTGGTGTAGCCGTTATCCTCAGAGCTGTGTGCCGGGGCGTAGGTGGGGGCCGTAGGGGGCAGAGTGGGCTTGGCCCCACGGTTGAGAGAACATGTTTTGTAACCCAGAGTGCCGGGTTCACATTCCAGCTCAGCTGCTTGCTAGTTACGAACTCTTGGCTAAGTTATCAGATTTTCTGCCTCATTTTCCCTGTTTGGGTGACGCTATGACGGCTCTCATAGGGTCAAAGTGCCTGCCGCCATTGTTATTAGTGCTGAGTTCAGACCGATGCAGCCCCAGACAGCACCGAGAACAGAACTTCCCTCGCTGTGTTGCATCGAATTACCTGGGGGTCTTGCCACAGTTCCGATTTTGATTTAGTAGGTGTGTTCGTGTCCCGTGGCTTAGACTGGTGGCTTAGAGCAACAGAGATTTATTTCTTCCCAGTTCTGGAGGCCGGACGTCAGGAATCCGGGTGTGGCAGGGCTGCACTCCCTCTGCGGGCTCTAGGACAGGACCCCTCCTGGCCGCCCCCCCAGCTCCCAGTGGCTCCAGGCGTCCCTTCAGTGTCTGCTCTGTCTGCATCTGTGGTGTCAACACTCCCCCCCCATAAGGATGCCTGTACTGGCATTTGGGGCCCCAGCTGGGCTTCTGGTGACGGGCAGCAGCATTCCCCGCAGTGGCCTCAGCCTGAGTGTTAATGGCACTGACCCACCAGGAGCCCTGGGGAGAGGTCCAGCGACCCAGACCCCAGTCACGGAGGCGGCCAAGGGGGTGGCCTCGTGCTGCAGCAGGGAAGACACCAGACCCGAGGGAGGCTGTGCCGCTGCCAGGGGCACTTGCTGGGGTCCCGAGGTCACCCCTTTCTGCGCCCACATCACTGGACACAGTGGCCTCGGGGCCCCCTGCCCCTGCAGGAGCCACAGCTCAGCCGAGTCTCTGGGGGGTGGGACTGCAGGGGTGGGGGCACCTCAGCAGTGGGAGCAAAAGGGGAACACGCGCCGTGGGACCGCACCCGCCGAAACCCACAGGAAGGTGATTTATTGGAACAGCCTCCCAGCCGCTGGTGTCTTTGCAGAGGGTCCCGCAAGTGCATAAACAGGAAGGAGATTTAATTAGGTGCGTGGAGCGAGGAGTGGGATTAGCAAACAGGTCCTTCAGCGCCCTGTGTTGCGTGCAGTTAATTACACAGATTGCAGGGGAATTAATGTCGGGCCCTGCTAATGATTTTTTGGGGGAAGGATAATTTTATTTACACAACATGGGTTGCAAGAACTATTGAAAAGAGAAAAAAGGAAACAGCAAAGGATGATTGTTCCCAGGGAAGGAGGATTCTGCCTAGGACCCAGGTGTCCTCTCAGCCCTGGCACACCTGGTGGAAGTGCAGTGGCCCTGGCAGTCTTGGGCAAGTGCCCTGGTGAGGCCGGCTGGGCGAGGCTGGGCGCCTGCAGCCGCGTTGCCCACCGCGCACTGCCTCGCCAGGAGCCGCACGGGTCCTTCCCATTGGCATCCCTCCCTCCTGCCACCGGGGAAGGTGTCTGAAGTGCCCACACCCTGCAGGACGCTGGGGGACCAGGAAGAGACAGGAGAGGTGTGGCCCTGCTCCTGGAGCATTTGCAGTGTACAGGCCAAGCCATGTACAAAGGAATATGCAGCAGGGACCCAGCGATACGGAGCAGCAGAGACAAGCTCCGAGTCTGTGGACGTAGGAAGGGGGGAGGGGAGGGGGCGGCGGGGAGGCCAGTGCTGCCTGGGCCTTTTCAAGCGACCTTTCTCCCAGCTGTGTTCCGACTTCCTGCCCTTCCGCAGGGCGGGCGCCTCCCTCTCCCCTTCCCTGCGTCTCCTGGTGAAACCCTGTCCTCCGCCTGCACCACCACGCTGCCAGGGGTGCTCGGAATTCACGTCCACGGGCCTCAGGGGGGCCCTGGGTGCTTCTGGGATGTGGGGCCTAGATAGGGCCCGTGGGACACCAGGTGTCCAAAATACCTGACCACGAAAGAGCCCCAAAGGCACCACGCTCAGCCCTGCCCCAGCCTCATCTCCCTCCCGGAGACAGCATCCTCTGGAGGCCCCTGGGCTCCACCCGGGCCAACTCCCAGCTCCTAACCTGCCCCCGGTGCCCTACATGTCTCCTCTGGGCCTTTCGTGGCGGCTGGAGTGGGCCTGAGGCCGTGGCACACAGGGCGGAGACCCGCCTACGGCTGGGGGCTCGCGTGGGTGAAGGCAGAGGAGGACCAAGCTCCTGGGGCACAGGGACCGGAGGGCGTGGCTCTGCCGTTCCGTGACTCTATTCGGGGACACCCTTGGAGCAGCGGCCTCTCCTGCTGGAGGAAAGACTTCAGCAGGACGTCACCCCCGGCCTCCCTGCAGAGCGGTCCCCTCGTGAGGCAGTGTGACTTTCCCCAGGTCCCCTGTCACCCTCCCCAACCCTGCCCCTTGGCTGTGGACCCACTTGGGATGGGACAAATGTTCTGAACAGCAGGATCCTGTACCCAGGGGTAGGCAGGCGCGAGCGGGAGGAGTGGGTGAGCATGGCAGGGTGCGTGGGGACAGGTGGCCCCTCACTGTGCTAGGCAAGGGGATGACCTTGGCACAGGGAGAAGACGTGGGGACGGGGGAGCTGGAATTCTTGTGAATGGGCCCCCAGTACCCACTCTGCCTCCTGTCTGGACCCTTCCCTGAGAACCCATGTGGGCCCCTCTCCCTCCCTGCTCCCCCCCTGCTCCCCGGGGCCTTCTCCCTCCCCTCATGGCCACTGCACAGGTGTGGGTGGTCTTGGATGGGGCAGCCTGGGCTCAGGATGTCCAGCACCAGCTCCTGCTCCGGGACCTTCCACGGCTCCCACCACCCGGCAGACACTGTGGTGGCCACGGCCTCTCTGTGCACCCCTTGGGGGTACCTCCCCCAGCAACGGGTCTCCAGGCCTGCACTCCCACGGGCCTCCACCCCAGGTGCCCTCATGGCCCCCTGTTTGTTGACCTCCATGGATCTCATAATTTGCAGAGGAGAAGGGTCCGGCTGCTCTGTTCCCCCAGGTCTTCCTGCCGGGGTGGAGCTGGCAGAGCCAGAGAAGGGAGCTTGGGGCCCACTGAGTTTGTTCCTCCTTTGTCCTGAGGAAGAACTGTGACCAGGGAGGGAATCTCTCTCCAGGGGATTCCTGCCGGCTCCCTCTCCTCTCCACCCACTGACCCTGAGGGAGCTGGCAGGATCCCAGAGGCAGTGGGGCCTGGTGGCCTTGGGCACGTCTCTGTGGTGTCCTCAATGTGTGACCCAGGAAGAGCCGTCACCCCTCAGAGCCTCGGCCTCCTCCTCTGTGAGATGGGGCTGGTACCCGTGTGGCCCCCCAGGCCTGCTTTGGGGCGTCCTCAGGAAGAGCACCCCTAGCCTGCAGTGGGGCCCTGGACACCCACCCTTTGGTGACCTCCCTGCTGCCAAGGAGAGAGACTCATAATGAGGACCCCCTTCTGATGGCTGGCGGTGGCTGCTTCTGGCTTTTTGAAGGTCCCGGTGATCTTGCCTGGCTGTTAACGTGCAGTATCTGCGGGGAAAGCAAATGCCGACTTCTGCTGCCCCAGACCGGCTGATCACAAACCTCTAATTAGCAGCATCTGAATAATGAGGCTTTCCTGTGTTCTCATTAGTTGGAAATGACTTCAGGAAAGCAACCCAGAGGGGCGTGCAGGCGCGAGACAGCCCTTTCCGGAGGGCACTGGTCACTGGACAGGCAGCCACGAGCAGACCTGGCACAGGAGGCTGCGGCGGGAAAGCCGGTCACCGTCCTTGGCTGGGGCAGGCAGGGCCCTGAGTCGGGGGCCCACGGGGGACGGAACTGCAGGCAGCTGCGCTGGGGCGGCCGGGTGTCAGCTTGAGAGATCCTGTGGGGCGCCCAGGGTGTCTCCCGCCCTGGAGGGCGCTGGCGTGGGGTGGCCCGGGCAGCCAGCGAGGGATGGAAGCGGCAGGTGTGGAGTGTTTCTGCCCAGGGAAGCTGCTCAGGGAAAAGCCTCGCCGTCCCGGCCCTGCTGCTCAGCCAGCGGAATCCGCCGCGCCGCTGCCCAGGGCATGGCTTGTTTTCCACTTAAAAGGATGCTTTTTGGCAAACCTTGGGTCGTCATCATCGTTTCATGGGCTCCCTTAAGTGGAGGACCGTTGGCCAAAGCCCGAGCCAGGTCTGTGCCTTGCCCAGGTGTGTCTCCCACAGGTGAGCTGTCCCCCGGAGGCCCTGGCGATGGGAGGTGACCTCTGGCCAGCAGGGCGGGTTGGCTGGGCTCTTGCTGGCTGGGCGCTGTCGGACTGAACCCACTTCCAAACAAAGCGTCACTAACACAGCTATTAAATGCCTGATGCCTCTTTTATTCTTTTCCAAACTACGTTTCAGGGCCAGCCTCTGCCAGCAGCCGTGAATATTTCATTGCAAAGTGAGCACTTGCTGGACGGGCCGCAATGTGCACGTTGCTGGGCATTGGGAGGCCCAGCCAGGCAGGTCCCGACCGACTCATGGGCCCAGGGACCCACAGTCTGCACGACTGGAACCCCGATGGCCAAGAGGCTGGTGACAAGCCCACCGACGCCTTGGATGGTGGCATGACCTTGACCACCTGGAAGGCTCTCTGTTTTAGGTACCTGGGACCTACTTGCTACCGTGGCTGCCCTGTGCTTGGCTCAGAGATGCTCCACGCCTTCCCTGCACAGAGCTCAATGCCCCTCCTTGGGAAGCGTTTTGTGCCATCCCGGGGGTTCCTAACCCCCTGCAGATCTGTCCCTGCAGCCCCAGACAATCTAAGGGGTTGAGTACATATGTGATAGCTGGAGTCTGCGGATGCACGGGTTTATGAATAA
Source organism: Lemur catta (assembly GCF_020740605.2). Classification (NCBI taxonomy): domain Eukaryota; kingdom Metazoa; phylum Chordata; class Mammalia; order Primates; family Lemuridae; genus Lemur; species Lemur catta. Next base: position 3,533,047 of record NC_059137.1, on the reverse strand, counting down.
ATGTGTGGGTTTGTTATGAAGCTGCTTGGCACATAGTAGGTGTCTATTAAACATCTGAAAAATGCATGAACGGCCAGATGAATGAGTGTATGAATATGAATTAGATAATTAAAATGCACAATGAGCAACTGGGTGTCCATGTGCCCTTTGTAGATAGTAGCTATCAATAAGCACGAGCTCAAGTCCGGGAGACTGCTGGCCCCCCAGGGCAGGGACCCTCCCTGCTGCCCGCCCAACCCTGCCCTGCTGGCAGAGCCGCTTCTGGCGGTGAAGCTCCGGCTCCGGCCTGGCTCTGCGTCTGCGCCGCGGCCCCTCTCGAACCTCCCTGCTTAATTGGCGTTCTCTCGGTCACTCATCTCGGGAAGAGGCTCCTTCCTGGTGTGAGGCGCCCCTGCCCACTGCACTCTGGGCGGCTTTTCTGAAACGAGCACTAATTAGGGTTTGAAGTCATTCTGTCCAGGGCTGGCAGGAGTAGATATTTGCTTTCTGCCGAGACAAAGAAAGTGATTAAGTGAATGAGTGAATGAGTCCACGAGCAGGTGAGCAGATAGAGGTACGATGTGCCAGACACCCAGTAGGCCAGCCACAAACGTCCTGAATGAATGCATGAACTTGTGCACGAATGCTGAGTAAGGCAAGTAAACAAAGCTCCTTGGAAACCCGTACGGCGACTCATGCCCGGCGTCCCTGCCCTCCTGCAGCCCTGGCTGGAGGCTGCCCGATTAAACAGCAGGAGGTCGGTCACCTGCCTGCTTCAGGGGCCAGGAGGAAGGCCCTCAGCTGGCTGCAGGTCACCCTCTGGCCTATTTCTTTTGGGATCCTCTCTTTGAACTTAAAGTAATATACATTTTTTAAAGTAGTTTTGGGTTTACTGAAAGATTAAGTGAAATTGGGTGGAGAATCCACTCTTGGTGTTGTATATTCTGTGGGTTTGGACAAATGTACAATGACGTGTTGTACCCACCAGTATAGCGTTGTACAAAATAGTTTTATTACCCCAGAAATCCTCTGTGCTCCGCCTGCTCACCCCTCCCTCAGCCCCACCCCTGCCGACCACTGGTCCTCTCACTGTCCCCATGGTTTTGCCTTTTCCTGCATGTCACGTCACACAGTACAGAGCCTTTCACGTTGGCGTCTTTACCTGCCAACGTCAGGTAAATTGGGCAAGAGACCAGAGGGCCCCCCAGATTTCTTTGTGCATCTCCTGTGGGGAGGGCAGCTGAGGCCTGGGCACGGAGCAGACCAAGGGTACACTCGGAGCACAGACATGGACAGTGAAGCCATCTGGAGGGTTGGGAAGTCTTCCTGGAGGAAGGGCCACCAAGTGGAGATTTGTAGGACAGGCAAGAATTGGCCATCTGTATCGGGGAAGGAAAGGGCATTTTGAGGGCATTCCCAGAAGAGAGACTAGCAAGAGCTCAAGTGAGGAGGAACTGTCCACGTCCTCTAGCCAAACACCAGCAGGGACAGCCATGCTTGGACAAGTCAGTTTACTGCTTGCTACAGCTATGGGGAAGGCACACCCCAGGGACCTGCAGGGTGTGTCCATAAGAGGGTGTTAGAAAGGATTTGTTACAGGATTTGGCTTGTGTTGGGGGTATCCAAGACGGTGGGTTTGCTCTGGATTGGGTGCCATTAAGAAATGGGCTAACTCCATGACTGAGCGTCGTCATACACCTCGTCTGCAGAGAGGGGGAACCAGAGTGAGGCTTCAGCTGCCGCTGGCACAGTAGCAGCAAGACTCAGACCAGCCCAGAGGGGCTGTCTGGAGCTTTTCCAACCTGCCGGAGACCTGGCTTTTGTCTGTGCCCAGATGACATTCTGCGGTGGCTCAGCTCCGTCTCGTGCGTCCAGTCCCAGTGTGGCCTTGACTACTGCTGACGCTCTGTGCGGACGTTCACGCCCATGGGAGAGCACAGAGGCCAGGCTGTGGGTGCCGGGGGCCTGGGCCACCGGCCGAAGAGCTCGCAGGACTGGGTGCGGGTCAGAGCAAAGCGCGCTCAGAGGGTTCAGAAACCTGCTCTATTCAAGGGTGGAGACCCGGGCCTGGGGCCTCCTAGAACCCCAGAGCTGAGGCCACACGGAAGTCTGGATTCTGGGAGGAGAGAGCTCCCAGGCTGTTCACCCCAGCTGCCTGGGCCCTGCTGTCCAGGGCTACCAGGCACTAGGCTCTGGGCACCTGCCCAGGGTCAGGTGCTCACCCTCCACTGGGATCCTTTGGGCTTTAATTCCTACACCATTTCATTTATTTTAAATTTGTTTTTTAAGGCTAAAGAAGCCCAGTCTAAAGCAGGCCGCAGTGAGTTGGTCCCATCAGAGTGGGTGTCGGTGCAGGGTGTTGTGGGACTGTCCTGGGTGTGGCCACGAGAGGGACCTAGGACGCCAGCCCCACCATGGCTGTCATCAGTTCCCACCAGGTGTTTCCAACTCCAGCTCCCCCCACCCCCGCCATGTGCCTTGGACCCAGGACCAGAGGACCCCAGACTCCAGGTCCTGCCCCTCCCTTTTCTTTCTTGTAAAAACCAAAAGTGACAGGACAGGAATGAAATCCTGTTTTGTGCACTGTGCTGGGGGCTCTGTTCTCACCGTTCCCAAGGAAGCAGGTGAGATCTTCCCGTTTTACAGATGAGAACACTGAGGCTCGGGGGGCCGATGGCTCGGTGTGGGGGGCTATGGGTGCACCCTGCGCTGCCTCCTGGAAACAGCTGGTGCCTTGACCGAGTCTGAACCTGGACAGGGGCACCTTGTTCACCCTGGAACCCCTGGTGTCTTATGTTGCCCACTCAGAGGGCATTTGGGTTCGTCTCATCCCTTCTGAGGTCCTGCTGAAGGGAGCAGTGGCGAGGGACGTCAGGGTGGAGGGAGGCAGCCCTGAGTCCGCGTGCCTGGCAGCAGCTCCCTCCAATTAGCAGAAATGAGCAGGCTGCCCACGAAAGCCCCTCGGCGATTAAAAGGTCGTTAGCGTGTTCCTTCTCGTAATTACATTTGGGAGAAGCTGCACCAGCCACTGCCAGGGAGCGTCTCTCAGCCCCTTGGGAAGTGCATCCACCTGGAAGAGAGAGAGGCCCGGGGCTCAAATGCAGGACATTGCATGGTCTCTGCTGCCGTGTGGCGCTGCCAGTCCATGCCCGGCAGGCTGCACGCTGTTGGCATGAATCCATCCAGAAAGCTGCCCCGACAAGGGGGTGTCACCAGGCAGCTCAGGGCCACCCATCTACCATCCCTTCACCCACCCACCCATCTACCCACCTGTCCACCTGTCCACCCTTCCGTCCATTCTCCCATCTATCCATCCATTCATCCATGCATCCATCTATCCACCCACCCTTCCATTCATTCGTACCTCATGCACTAACTGAGCCACTATTATGTGCCAGGAGACAGGGAAGCCAGCACATGTGCACTCAGACAGGGCTCTGCTCAGAATCTGGTGGCATGAGAGGCATTGCTTTGACCACCGTATGACTCCAGCTATAACATTAACTGTGAAAGTGTCAACAGGATAAAGATTCATACAGCCCGTGGGCCACCTGGGTTCTGGGACTCTGAGTGAGGTGCAAGCTTCTCTGTGCCTCTGTTTGCTCACCTGTAAACTGGGGACAATCATAGCACCGACCTTACATGCCTATTGTCCGGTGCCAGAGCATCCATGGGTGTGACGTTCTCAGAAGCGTGTTCACTAAGTGTTTTTCTATTCCTGTGACTGCAGTGATTCCTGCTGATGTTATCTGGGTGCCGTGAATGACGGTCCCGCAGCTGTGAGAGTCGGGGGGAGGAGGAGTGTGGCCTGGCTGGAGAGGGCAGGCGGCTTCCTTCAGCCTGGGCAGTGTGGGGAGGGGCTGGGTGGGCTGGGCTGGGAAAGGGCACGAGAGCGGGACAGAGTCCAGAGGGGCAGGGGGACGCCTGGCAGCGGCATTGCAGGGCCAGGCTGGCAGCGTGTGGGGCTGCCCCTGCCATAACTTTTCTTTCTGATCCTCCAAGGGAGGACTTTGCAGTGGCCATGGGAGGCCGGGGTTCGCACTGCAGCACTGGGGCATGAGTTTGCTGGTGGAGAACCCTCCACTGGGCCCACAGCCTTGTCTTTAACATTCATCTGTTCAAGCTCAGACATCAAAGTTAGCAGGGGTGAGTTTACAATTTATTTTAAAAGCTGGGTGAGGATTTGGTGACTTGACCTGCCCTGCCCGCTGACAGTTGTGGCCTGGGCACCCAGGAGCCCTGGCAGGCGGTGGAGCCTCCCTGCAGGGCCAGGCCTCAGCCGCTCCCGCTCCTGCCCGGGGGACGTCTCCTCTGGGAACACCCGGCCACCCTCCGGCCAGAGCCAGGTCTCAAGCTCCCCTGGGGCTCTGAGAGGTGGCTTAGGAGGCTCTGCCTTGCTCCTCAAAGGCACCTGGGAAGGTTGGGCCTGTCCCCTAAGGCTCTGGCTCCCTTCTGATATGGGTGGGAATGATGCTCACTCCCTAAGACCCCCCAAACTCATCTATGAGTCCCTGGGGGCCTTTGGTCATGTTAGGTAGAGGTGACACAGTGGGGCATGAATGGAACCTCTGCCCAGTGGGGCCTAGAAATGCTGACCTCCTCACCTGCCTGTCAAGTCATGTAATCACCCTGACCCCCTAGAAGGTTCTAGTGCTGTTCCCATTTTAGGATGTAAAAACTGAGGCTCAGAGAGGTTAAGTGACTTGCCCGAGAGCACAGCTAGATAGTGGCAGGGCCGTGATTTCCAGCCAGTCTCACTCCTTGGCCACACCCTGGCTGCTGTCTGGGTGCAGGAGTGTCTCGGGGCTGCTGTAACCAAGTACCACACCCCAGGGGGCCTGAAACAGCGGGGTTTTATTCCCCCCCAGTTCTGGAGCCCAGAAGTCTGAAACCCAGGTGTGGGCAGGGCCGGCTCTGCCCGGAGGCTCTAGGGCAGGGCACTTCCTGCCTCTTTTGTCTTCTGGTGGCTGCCGGTGTCCCCTGGCTTGTGGCCCATATCTCTAATCTCTGCCTCCGTCTTCACATGGCCTCCTCATCTTCTCCCTGTGCCCCTCTTATAAGGACACTTGTCACTGGGTTCAGGGCTCACACAGGTAATTCAGGAGCATCTTATCTTGAGAGCCTTAATTTAATCACATTTGTCAAGGCCCCTTTACCCAGGAAGGTCCCGACCACGAGTCCCGGGGGCAGGACACGGGCATGTGTTTAACCCACTGCCGCTGGGAGCAGGGGGACAGGCCCAGAGGACTAGTGTCCCCTGGGCCCCTACAGCTGATGGCTTTGAGCACACTGCCCCTAACGTTATTTTGCAGACAGTCCTTGACTTACAATTTTTCGACTTCACAGTGGTGTGAGAGCCGTGTGCAGTCGGTTGAAACCGTCCCTTGAGTGCCCACCCGACCGTTCTGCTTTCCTCTTTCAGGACAGCGTTCAATCAGTCACACAGATAGTCAACACTTTGCTATAAAAGGGGCTTTGGCTTTGCGTGAGAGGATTTCGCCCAGCCGCGGGCTCCCGAAAGCGAGCTGAGCACTTTTCAGCCAGGCCACGCGACGGCGCCCAGTAGGTTGGGTGTGCTGAATGCATTTTTGACTTACGACATTTTCAACTCATGACAAGTAATATTTTCAGCTTATGACGGGTAATCCCGTCCTAAGTTGAGGAGCACCCGTGTTTTATTTCCGCGTTGGTCTGCGTGGTCTCCGTGCCCCTGCCCTCGCCTGCTCCCGGAGGGCAGGATGCTCCATCCCCCACACCCGCATCTGGCGCACAGCCCGGAACCTGGTCGGGGGCCAGTTGTGTTGAGTCCAGGAGGGGAGGGACAAGGTCAGTGCCAGAGCAAGCCAGCAAGGGCATTAGCTCCTCTCCTGGCTTTCCCAGTTTCCGCTGGCGTCGCCGAGACGGCTGAGCAAACAGCGTACCCGGACAACCCTCCCGGGTCCAGAAGTTTCAATAGCATTTCTTTAACGCGTCACAGCTGATCGGCAGCAGGTGCCTCTGATGGTTTCTGGGGGAAAAGAAAGTAATTTGGAGCAGGGAAATGGCTATTGATTGAGGCGAGAAGTTACTGCAGCCGGGCCGTCTCCGGTTCCTGGGCTCTGACCCCCTCCCGACATGGAAGCTCCCGAGAGCTGCCTCCCTTAGCGGGCTCTGCGGTGCGGTCGGCAGAGCCCACGCCAACCCCGCTTCCAAGGTGCAGGAAGCCAAGGCCGAGGGGGCACGATGCCCGTGCCCGGGGCTCCTGCCCACAGAGAACTCACTTGGCCCCTCGTCCTGGTCCTCGCGCCGGGGAGGCCTGTCCTGTGGCACAGAGGCCTGGCGCGGGCCGTGTCACTGCGCTTGTGGCAGCTGTAATTGTTAGAGGAAGGCTGAACGCACTTCCGCATCCACGGACAGCGTGTTGTTCAGTGAAACGAGCCGACCGTGGGCCGGCACGCAGTCTGACCCATACAAGGAAACGCTCTGTGTCTTCAAACCCACAAGACAGGCCCAGGGAGGGGCGGCCCCCCGGCTTTGGCAGGTTTTCCCGGGGTGGGAACTGGGGAGAGTTGTGCTTTCTGCCCAGCTGGGTTGTCTGGGTTCCCCACAACGAGCTGCAATATCTGCATGAAGAGAAAAAGCGCTACTTTAAAAACGCAACGTCCTGGCCCAGCAAGGGGCTGTGTCAGGCTGTCGTGCCGCCTGTGGCCGGGCGAGCCCAGCCCTCTGGGGCCTGCACAGACAGAGGCAGAGCCCGGGGATTCACCACGGGGGGCTCCTGCTGCAGAGGCAGGGAAGGGTCTCGCAGGCCCCTCCTGCCGCCCCTGCCTCGAATTCCGGCCGCCCCGGCCAAGGAAGGAGGTACCAGAGTCCATGCAGCACCCCGTGGGTGTGGCAGCGACAAGCCAGGTGGCCGGGGCAGAGGCCCCCTCTGGGCACACGGAACAGGAAGGGGCTTGTCTCATGCCTCGCAGCAGACGGGAGCCCTGGGCGGGGGTTGCCTTGACCCCCAGCCCTCCCTGGCCGGATGGGGCCACCTCTGGCCCTGACTGGTCCAGAACCCTTCCAGGGCCTGCAGTGATGTTCTGGGGCCCCACCCATTCCCCTCCTCTGGCTCGAGCACCCACCCCCAGCTGCTGGCAGTATTGGCTCATGGCAGCCACCCTTGGCCCTCGGCCACAAGGACCCTCCTGGTCCCAGTGTGAGGCCCCTTGTGGGGCTGGGCTGGGCTGGGCTGGGCCTATGACTAGCTGATGCAGGGGGGGTGCAAAACCCTGCCCCCCCGTCTCAGTTCGGGACAGCTCTGGGGGCCATCTGAGCTCCAGGCCTCCCCCACCCACGTGACCTGCTGAGGCCTGAGCTGCTGCCAGCCCCTTTGGGGTCAGCTTTGCTTCGTCCACACAGCCTCCTCAGCCCTTAAAGGTCATCTCCCAGGACCCCCCTCAAGGGACCTGCATGTGACCCTCTTACCCAGAAGGAGTCTGTTTCCAGGGACCCCGAGCTGGGGCAGGCCCCTGCCACCGATGGGTGGGCTCCATCCTTCCCCTCCTCCACCTGCAGTCCCAGCCCAGGCCCCACCTGCCCCTCGGGAGCTCCCTGGCACACACACCTGGGCTGCCTGCCTGCTCTGCTGGGGCTTTTCCTCCGCCTCCCTGTTGGGAAGGGGCATCGCTGCTCCGCCACCCTGCCTGAAAGCCCACGGGCCGTGGTGGGAAGTCCTGGACTCAGACGCGCCCTCCTGGCATTCAAGACCCTTTGTAGGGGACCCGGGAGCCGGGGTTCCGAGCCCGGGCTGACTCGAGGCTGGGCTCCAGCTCTGCAGATTACCAGCCGGGCAACGACCTTCCCGAGCCTGTTTTCTCATCCATAAAGCGGTTGACTGTCGTGAGGCTGCAGTGAGAGCAAGAGCCCACCACAGCCCTTGCTCTCGTCACTGCCCCAGGCTGGCGTCAGGGTGGCAGGCCTGACTCTCGGTGTCCTGCACCGTGGCAGGACCATGGAACAGAAGCAGGCCTGGCACTCTGCCGGGGAGGGTGCTCCCGCCACGGGGTGGGCCCTGGGTGTTAATAGGGATTGTGCTTCTTGCTTCTCGGGAGGAAGCAGATGGGGCTGTCAGCTCCGCTTAGGCCCAGTCTTCCCAAAGCCAGCCAAGCGTGCCCAGGAACAGGGAGCGGCTCCTCTGCGCAGCTGGTGGGGCTCCGGGCTGACGTCCCTCAGGGCCGAGTGACGCTGATTAGCAGGAAATAGCATGTCGGCAAAGGGAGCGGCCCAGCGCTGGCCGCCCGGCCACAGGGCCCTGGGAGGCTGAGGAGTGAACCTCCACAGCGAGGCTGGCCTCATCTGTCGGCCTGGGGGCCCCCTGGGGCTCAACTCTGGGGCTGGGGATTCTGGGAGGGATTTGGCACTCACGTTTTACCCACAAAAGTGGCTCAGAATGACAAGTGGGATCTGCCTTGCGAGGCCAGGCACGGCCTCAGCAAACCGTGGTTCTCTGCGCTCGGCTGTGGACTTGCTCTCCCCTCTGTCTCCAAGATGTTAAGTGGCATCAGTTTATTGCACACACAATGCAGGCCAAACAGAAACGGGACAATCCTGGGAATTGAAAAAAAGAGAAAGAAATCTTCCCTTCCCCATTATCTGGAAGAAACCCCCTTGGTCATTTACTGACTGTTCCTCTCCTGTGAAAGGCATGTCGTTTTGTAATTCTACATTTGCAGTTTGTAACCTGCTAATTTCACTCGATGATGTCGAGCGCGTGGTGATGGCGCTGAATGCATTTCTAGCCCATCCTTGTAAGTTGCCGCTTGTGCTGTTCTGTCGAACGTGGGCGCCAGGATTTATTCCAAGATCCGTCATCGGACATTTCATGTGCGTGTGTCTGTGTTTCTTAGAGTATTCAAGTAGCTGTGCATACCCTTAATTATTTCCTTAGGAGAAATTCCTGGAAGTGGAATGACTAGGTCAGAGTTTACGTGTGTGTGTACATATAGACTAAATACATATATTTTCATAACAAATACGTTATTATTTTGTAACGATTTTTTAAACACAGTATTATTGAGATGCAATTCACATGCCATACAATTGTTCTATCTGAAGTGACAATTCAGTAATAGTGTATTCACAGAGTTGTGCAACGACCACCACAATCAATTTGGAAACATTTTCGTCACCCCAGAAGTGGACCCGTTAGCACTCACTGCCACCCCCTCCCCAGCCCCTGCAGCCTCTCTGCTGCTCTCTCCTCTGTGGCTGTACCTGTTCTGTGCATCTCCATGCGGAATCCTACGGTGTCTGCCTTCTGTGCCGGACTCCTTTCTCTGAGCACGTGTTCCAGCTCTGTCCCTGCTGTAGCGCGTGTCAGAACTTCATTCCTGTTAGTGCCCAGCAACATCCCATCGCACGGAGGTGGCACGTGTATTTTTAAGGTGTTTAGTGACCATGCGGGGCTGCTCAGAGCTGCCTTCACTGCCACACAGCAGGAGCAGAGAGTGCCCACTCCTCCCTGCAGGTCGGGACGTCCCCCCGGGGCGGCAGACACTTGCTTCCCTGTCCATAGGCCTGGCTGGGGGCGTCTGGGTTAGGACGGACGAGGGCACATCGCAGATGGGCCCCAGGAGGGCGGTGAGGATCTCCGAATTGTTACAGCAGTCTTTAAAAGAAATCTTCAAACAGGTGGAATTTTAATTCATATTAATTAAAAATGGCATGGCATACAGCAGATTTTTTTGGTTGGTGTTGAAAAATGGATGTCAGGCTCACAAAGTCTAACACACGATAGAGAGCCAGGTGCTTCATAAAAAGTGCAGTAGCTTTGACAGTGTAGGAAGAGGCTATTAATATTGACCACACGGCGGGGACTCAGGACCTGCGTCCTCGCCTTTGGGGTCACCCCTGAGCCAGCAGGGCTAGGGAGCTGGGACTGCCTCCCTAGGCCCACCGTCCCTGGCACCTGGGGTCCCACCCTCCGGCACTGACTTTGGCCAGCCTTCCTCTCGTCGTGGGGACTCTGGCCTGCCCTGACCAGCCCCGCTGTCCAGCTGCCTTTGCTGTGTGAGGGGGTTGGCAGCTCTGGGCTCAGCATCCTATGTCCAGCTCTGCTGAAAAAATAAATACTAATAATTAAAATCCCAGCTCCGCTCGCCGGCGCTGAGTTGGAGTTTCACCCGTGTCCTCCCATCTCCCTTGCGCAGTCGGACCACCCCATTCCCAGCAGGAAGTGAGGCTGGAGGAAGGCAGGCCCGGTGACGTGCGTTCCTTCTGGAGCCTGCCTCACCGGAGTTACCCCTGCCCCGGGAACGACAGGCACCTGCCTCTCAGGAGCTCCCGGCTGGTTCGACGGGAGACACCAAGGCAGGGGCCAGCTAGTCCCACCACGGCCGGAGCTGGCCAGAGGACCATGTGGGTTGTCGGGGGCACTCGTGATGGGGCCAGAGCTCCTTTTGGGGTCCGGAATGGCACTGCTCCAGGCTTCGGGACACACGATTCACCTCCAGGCTAGTTCAAAGTCCAGTGTCGAGAACGTCAAAGGATCTCAGCTGAAAGTCAACAGAAAAGGTAGGGCGGACCCCCTCCCCCAAAGACACAGACCCCTCCCCTAGTTGAGACCCTGTAAGAGTAGGGACTGAGCTCTCTGACACTGACAAGAATTTCTCTCTTCTCCTGAAGTGGACTGAGAAAGGGTCACACAGGCAACCAAACGGCCCCCTCTGGAGAAGGCCACTGCCCTCCGGAGTGTGTGGCTCTGAGCAGTGGCCCTGGCCTTGTCCCAGGAGAAAGCCCCCATCTGACATTTGGCGGTGCAAGAAACCCAACCTCTGCCTTCCAGCCGGGCCTGGGTGTGATGAATATTTCATACCAAAAGAAGGCACTGACATTTTGCTGGACAGCTTCAATTAGCTGAGGAGCCTCGTTCTCGTGCTAATAATCAGCTTGCTTACCCTAATGGTTTATTAATCTATTTCACAGTGCGAAGTCACACAGCAACGCACAGAGCCCTCCCGCTGCTGCCTAGATTGTGTCGAGATGACTCCGGCCCTGTGATTGCTTGCAAAGGGGTCTCAGTTCTTGGAGGACAGGGGTGTGGGGCGAACCGGGGCAGGAGGCTCGAAGTTCTGGGCATTTCTTTGTTCCCGGGAGGCCGAGAGGGCCCTCCTGGACCAGGCACACGGGCATGAGGGGCGTGGGTGGTGTTTCGGAGTTTTCTTTTTGGGCTCTGTTTGTGGACGTCCTCCCTTAACTGAATTTCCCAGAGGTAGGCTGGGAAGCTATCAGGAAATTCTTCAGAAGGAATTTGTAAATAGAAAAGCTGACATGGCATTAGGTAGCAGGGAAGATGGGAGATGGTAGAATCACTGGACTGGGCAGTTTTTTATTTTTTATTTTTGTATAAAGATGTTTTACCTTATGGCATAGGCTATCATATTCCATATCACGTGACCTGCCATCTTGGCCTGGGCTGGCTGCCTAACCCCAAGGCACCCACCGACAGACTTGCCAGTGCTACGAGTTGGTCTAGTGCTACAGCACTGCCTGACACGGCTGTGCCCTGCCCACCACAGCCCATGTCCTTATAGGGGTGCCAGGAGCCGGTGGGGGCAGAACCTGCAGGGATGCAGAGTGGTGGCTGTAACAGGGCCATGTGCATTGGGGGAGGGGACATCTGACACCTGCTGCCAAAGGCGCTGCCATGTGCCAGCTGTTGTAGCTCCTGGCTGCAGTCCCTGGCAGTTGTCCCGGGCTCCAGAGCCTCTCATTTCTCTTTGTAGGATACTCCCATTGCCCGACCACGGCTTTCACACTGAAACATCAGCACCTTCCTGCCAGGATCTCTCTAGCTTCACATTCCCATTTCGTACAGGCCTGTTTCCCCGAGGCCTGTGGCTTCCCTGGCTCCCCTGCGAAGCCCTGCTCACCGTCCGCAGTGGGGCTGGGAATCCCACCCCAGCACGTGTCACGCAGGCTCCCTGGGGGTCTCCCTCTGAAATGGGAATAGGGCCCCGTCCCGTCAAACCCCCCAGCACCCCCCGTCCCCCCGCATGAAAGGGCGTTGAGGGCTGGGGGAGTCAGACACGGTCCACAGTTGGGGACCACCTTGTCCTCGCACAGAGCTGGTCCAGGTGGTGGGAGTCCAGCTGTTCCTGGGGTCTGCTGTGGGCAGTCAACACGGGGCGAGTTAGAGGTGAGAGAAGGTTGCTCTTTGCTGGCTGGTGCCAGAGTTCCTTGTGGGGAAAGAGCTGTCGCCACTTGGGAAAGTATCCGAGGGAGCTGCCGCTGGAGGGAAGGCCGCCGGCTCTGCCTGGCGTGCCGGGGGAGCAGAGGAGAGTGGGCGTGGGAGAGCACACGCACGTGGCCGAGGAGATGTTTTTATAACCTGAAATAATTTCAAAATAGAAAGAAAATTTGCAAAGTAGGACAGAAACGTCCCGTGCACCCTCCACCCAGCTTCTCCTGATGCTAATGTTCTTCGTAATTAAGACACAATGCCAAGCTATTAACACGGGGCCACACTACTGACTGAGCAGCAGGCCCTATATGGGGTCCGCCAGTTTTCCACCGTGTCCTTTTCCTGTTCCAGGATCCGATCCGGGATCCCTGCCCAGAGTCCCTGCTGCATTTTGTCACCATGTCTCACTACACGTTTCCTCATGCTTCCCTTGTCTCTTCCTTTGGGACAGCACTGGTCACTTACTCTGTAGCATGTCCCTCAACTTGGGTTTATCAGACTTCATAAATGATGGGATGGAGGTGATGCATTTTTGGCAGGATTTTCAGAGGAGTGAGGTGCCCCTCCCCGCCCCGCCTTACATGGGGACCACGGTGGGTGGGTCGTGGGTGATGTTACCCTTGGTGACCAACTGAACTGGTGTCTGCTGGGTTGCTCTACTGCAAAGTTACTCTTTTTTCTTTGAAATTAATAACTATCTTGTGGGAGATACTCCGAGACTGTGCAATTGTGTTGTCCCCTCAAACTTTCACTCATTCATTTGAGCATCCATCGGTGAATCTCGCTAGCAACGGTCGTTATGTGGCCTCCTAACGGCCACACTCTGTTCCCTCGCTCCGTCTGCATTTACACACTAGGATTCTTCTCAAGGAAGAGCTGTCTCTTCTCCCCCATTTAATGATCTATTCAGCTGTTTGTTTACACAGCTATTTGCTGTTTGTCACTTTTCTTTCTTTGGCCGCGGGGGGCCCTTGGGTCTGGCCCCTGTGCCCTCTGGACGCACCCTGTCGATTCTGAGCACTTCCTCCTGTCCAACAATGTCACAGGTGCTCCGGGTATGCCTGTACTTCCCCAGCTCCACTCAGAATCAGTCTCTACTCCACGGAGAACAAAGGATTTTAAAAAGTGAAATTTATGACTTTGCCTCTTCTGTGGATCGGCTCTCCATACCACCCTCACGCCCGCCCCAGTGTTGACTGGGCCACCAGAGAACGTCAGGCTCGGTGCTGCAGGGCTGGGGTGGGGCAGAGGAGCAGGAATGCAGAGGGACAGTCAGAGGGACAGGCCTGCTGAGTCAGAAGCTCTGGGGCCCCTGCACTGTGCCGACGCAAAGGCACCTCTGGTTTGGGAGGTCGGCTCAGGTAACCGCCGGTGAGAGCCCCTCACGGCCAGAAACGCGGCCAGGGCACTGTGAGCACTTAGCGGGGTGGGACAGTACTCAGTGCCCCGGAGTGTCACGGGCAGTTACAGCACAGACACCATGCACACCCACTTTCCCGGGGTGGGGAGCCACGGCTGCAGGGGCTGCAGCACCTTGCCTGCGCTGAGACTGTGCTCCTCGGGCCTCCTGGGACAGCGACCGCACAGGACCCTGGGGTGGGTGAGGGCCCCGGGCGCATCCTTTCCACCCGCGAGAGCCAGTCGCCTTCCTGCTGCCCCAGCGCCGACCCTGGCCCGTGTGGCGCAGGATGATGGGTCAGGGGCGCCTTCTGTCTCCCCACGCAGCCCGCAGAGACAGCCCCATGCTGCCTTCCCGGTGTCGCAGGCATTTAAATTGCCATTTTATTTAAATTTATGTCCAGAGACACAGGCGGAGAAAGGGCCATTTCAAAGTCAGTTTCTGCTTTATGGCTTTATGGGGGATCGCGTCGGGCAGCTGTTGGAAATACCTTGCAGCTCCCAGCACAACAAGGGGTCACGTGGGTGCGCGGGCTCTGGCTGCTCCAGGAAAGAGATTCCGCCTCCTGGCCGGGTAGCTCTTACTTCCCACCCAGCTCCAGGCGGAGCCCCGGTCCCTCCTCCAGGCGGAGCTCCCATCCCAGTCAAGAAGAAGTGCCGACTGCAGGCTGAGTGCGATCAGCCCTGACCTTGGCCCAGAGTAATGCTTTTATGAACTCACACTGTAGCCTGCAAGGGTGGGAGGTCCAGCGAGAACTCTCACAGTTTCACAAACATCTCTGGGCAGATGTGCTATGAAAAGGCACAGCTCCAAATGCACCGTGGTTCCGGACAGCTGATCTCCACAGCTGGAGGAACATCTGCCCACGCACCCCGAGCTGATGGGGGTGGAAACGGTTGGCTGCTGCTGACACCCCTTCCTCACAGAGAGCAGCATCTGGGAGCCCGGGAAGCCCTGCTTGGGCTCCAGGCGGCCCGTCGACCCCTGCTCCCTCACGTGACCTTGGCCGAGTGACTTCCTCGAGGTTTCTCTTCTTCCAAATTGTGCTGGGACTCTCCTCCCTCACGGGGGGATTTGCGGGTTCAGTGGGATCCCACAAGGAAGAGCACTTTGGAGACCAGGCTGCTGGGGCTCCCGGGGTGGCAGCACCCACAGCGGGGAGCCTGCACTGAAGCACCCGGTCCTGAGACTCTAGGGGTGAGGCCTTTGGCCCCTCCAGAGACCCCGAGATTTCCAGGGTCTGAGAGGCGGGGCTGGGAAGAGGCTCGTGTCGGCGCGGGGGGCCTGCTGGTGGAGGGCCCTGGGGTGGGACTGGTGCACATGGAGCCTCCCTGAGCTGACTGTCCTGCTTCCCACTTTGCACCAGTCTCTGCATGAACCTTCAGCTGCAGGTGCCTCAGTCTCTCTGTCTATAAAATGGGTGGAGTGTGGGGTGGGAGTCAGCATGTTCTTCCGCTGCCCCTGCCCAGCGCCCTCTTCACACATCCCTGGCACCTCCCCCTGCCAATTCCCGACTTCAGCAGCAACGGCCCCGGCTGCAGTGAGCCAGAGACTCAGCCAGAATCCGTGGCGCTGGCCTGGGCACAGGAACCTGGGCAGGTGTAATACCTTGCTAGATTGAGCCCTGCTGGGGAGTGTGGCCCACACCAGTGGGCACATGGGCTTGACTCCTGCCCTCGGGGGCACTGCAGGCCACAGGCCACCCCCAGACCCATGTGCCAGGAGCACCTGACTGATGCAGGAGCCAGGAGTCCCTTCTGGGAGAGGTGGCTGTGGCCAAGATCTCAAGGACAAGCCGTGCTCCAGGGGAGCGATTCTAGGCAGAGGGGACGTTGTCGGGGGTGATCCCAGCAAACACCAGGAGTCAGGACCTCCAGGGGCTGAGCTATGAGCAGGGCAGGAGGCCGTGTCCTGAGGAGAGTGCCGGCCAAGGGCTTCCAGCAGGACAGCACACGGAGAGGTGACAAGCGCTCTCCACAGGGAGGATATATTGGAGTGGGTGGGGCCGGGACGGGGAGGGGTGTGTGTCGGGCAGGGGACCAGGGGGAGGGGTGGGTGGTGGCGAGAGGAGGGCAGAGTCTGGGCTTGCAGGGCCTTGGGGAGGAGGAGAAGCCACAGAGGAGCCGGTGCTGGGTCCAGAGCACGTGGGGCCCGAGCCCGTCCTCTGCCTTTGGCACAAGTGGGGCTGCAGCCGGGTGTGGCAGAGCGCTAGCGGGGCACCAGGGCCACCAGGTGTCAGCCAAGCCCAGGCAGGAGCCTGCTCTGGAAGGGAGTGGCCAGCGTTGTCCCTTGTCCTGGCTGTGGGCCGTGGAGCGAGCCTGTCCCCGGCCAAGGAGGCCCTGGGAGCCGGGAGCTGCGGGCTGGCAGTGCTCTGGGTCGGGAAGCCAGATGGGAGTGGGCCGTGCGCTGGTGGCAGGCGGGAAACGGGGACAGTGGGTGCCGCCAATTCTTCTGAATTTTTTTTGTCATTGTGCAGTTTTGTTTACACAATCAGCGAAGGGCATGTTCTAGAAAACCAGCTTTGCTTCTCCTCAGACGCAGTCACGCCAGGGGCCCAACTGCGAGGGAAGCGCAAAGGAGGCCCTGGCTGGACGCGGGGCAGACCACACCCATGGTGCGGGTCTGGGGGCACCAAAGCTGGGTGCCCGGCATTGCTGCAGCGGGGTGGGCAGGCAGCCCACGGGTGGGGGCAGCGCTAGCAGGCTGCGCGCCATGTCGCGTCGTTTGGTTACACGGGAGAGAAGGAACAGGCGTGGGGGGCTGCGGGGTGGAGGGAGACGGTTTCTCCTCCACGGCAGAAACCCGAGAGTGTTCAGAAGCCGGTGGGAGGGAGCCTGCTGAGAGGGAGGTGTCGGCTGGCTGGCAGGGGAGGGTGGCGAAGGCGCAAGTTTCTGGAGAAGAGCGAGAAGCGCACTTGTTTCCCTGCAGACCCCACCGGCCTCCCGCTGCTGGGCGCCCACGACGCCAGGTCCTCTCGCTGGCTCAGGGTGCCTCTTTCTTGGGGGGGCCCTGGCAGTGGGCGGGGCTGGCCTGGCCCCTGCAGGGTGAAGGCCAGCACGACTCCAGGAGCCATGTCTGAGGGTCAGAGATTCGTCTGGGGGGCGCTCTGCTCCAGGGTCGGGCTGGGCTGGGGCTGGGGTTGAGCTGCTGGAGGGGAGTGCTCTGGTCCTCACAGGCTCCAACCCCCCCATTCAGAGCTGCTCAGACACGCACACGCACACGTATGTGCATGTTCACACAGGCACACACACAGACACACACAGGCACACTTGCACATAGGTACACAAATACGCTCGCATATACTCGGGTACACACAGACACAAATGTACACACAAAATGCACACATGTATACACACAAACGCACATGCAGGTACACACAAAAACATGCATGTGCACCTGTGCATGTGTATGTGTGCACACGGACACACAGTGTACACACAGGCGTTCACACACAAGGCACACACACACACGAGGTACCCTCAGGCATACTCACAGACACACTTTCTGGCCCTCTGAATTCCTCCCTCCGGACCAGGCAGAGGCACCGTGGTGTAGAGCTGAAGACCCGACCGTGTGTTCCTGACTAAGCGAGGACCCACGGCAGCCTGTCCCACGTGGCCCCAGGTGGAGGTGAGATTCAAAAACAAAAACAGCAGCTGTCAACTTTCTCTACCTGAAAGGCTATAGCCCCTTCCCCGCATGGGGGTGTCAGACAGTGGGGGAAGCTGGGAGCCCCGGCAGGCTCTCGACAGACAGCTGTCTCTCACATGTGGTGGTGTTACTGCCTTGTCACCACCAGCACAGGCCACAGGCTGGAACAGCTGGCAGAGACAACGCCTGCTCCTGTGCGTCTCTCCTGCCGAGCCCACCGAGGGGCTCGGGTTCTGGCTGTGTTTGCCACCCCCGCCCCGTATCTCTGAGCCCCCACTAGTTGCTGGGCGGTGTGAGTTGGAGATCCCAGCAAAGCATCCCAAAGGGGAGCTTACATTTACGGAAGGGATGAGGGAGGGCCCTGGTGGGTGGTGGGCGTCCCACCCCCTTGGAGTTGGGGATGTGGGGGGCTCTCCGTACCTGGCATCCCAGGGACCCCCCCCCCTGTGGCAGTCGCTGTGGTGACAGAGAGGTCCTGGAAACGCAGACCTGGGGTCGGGGTGAGGATGGGTCCTGTCCCCAAGCTTGGCCGGGTTCAGAGCCACCCGGCTGCCCACAGCCCCACAGCCGCCCAGCGGGAGCTGACGACCGCAGCCAGTCCTCGGGAGAATGTTACTCTCTTTGCAAAGTAGTTGTGGGGTGTGGGGTGTGGGGTGCGGGGTGCGGGGTGTGGGGTGTGGGGTGCACTACGGTGTCTCAGCTCATTCCTGACCACAGAGAGGCTCATGTGAGAGCTGGGTCTGCACCGGGAGAGCGGGGCCTTCCAGGTCACCTGCTCCCAATGGCCAGAGGACCGTGTTCATGCTGGGCCGAGGCGGGGGATGGGATGGCCTGGATGCACCTGAACCTGCGTCATCCGCCCAACCCTGGGTCCCAGGATGTCACTAAGCATTTTTAAAAGCTCTTTAAAAATAGAGGAGAAAGATTCCCCGCTCCCTTGAAATCCACAGCTGCTGACACATAAGCAGAACTTTCTGGGGCTCCAAAGGATGCGATCTTACATTGCTGTGGTTTTCTTGAGGTTCTTGTGCCAGAAAGACTGGGGCGTTGGGCTCTCTGGTGCCCTGCCAGGCTGCCCGGGACCCGCCCTCCTGGCCTCCCGTCCGTGCTGCGGCCGCGCTGTCCGCTAGATGGCGCTGCCTCACGCCGGTGGCCTGCCTGTCCCACACCCCAGGAAGGCCTGGCGAGGACAAGGTGGTCCCCAAAGGCAGGAGCAGCAGCACGGTGATGGGGAAAGAGCCCCTACCCCAGAGGGGGTAAGACCCCCTTGCTGCTGGGTTCTGGGGGCCCAGGGCACGGACTCTGGTCACTCACTGCAGGAGAAACACAGCCTGATGGGAAAGGCCCCTCCCCACCATGGAGCCAGGAGGTGACCGTGTGATTTTCATGTGTGTATATGTGTGTGCATGTGAATGCCTTGTGCATTCTGTGCAAGCGTGTGTGTACACATGTATGGACGTGCACACGCCTGCACATGCTATCTTGAGCACACGCCCTGTGCACGTGTGAGGGTCCTGTGAATGCGTTTGGGGTGGGCGGCAGGTTGCCAAGACAGCCCCAGGCCAGGCGCCGTGTATGGGCCGGACTCTGAGATGACAAGACCGGCCTCTGCCAGCCTCACCTTGCCCCGTGACCACCCTGAGCCCCAGTTTATTCATCTGCAAAATGGAGACGCCCCGGCTACCTCCCGGGTGTGGTGAGGCCCACATCACAGCCAAGGGGGGAGAGGGTCTTCTCTGGAAGCGGTGACGTGATGAGACTGTAAACAGACATAAACAGACTCTGCACTGTGGTCACGTGCCCCTGGCGGCAGCCATGGGAAGGAAACTGAGGCCTGGCCTGGGCTAAGGCCAGTGGTGTCCTGCCTGTCATAGGGGTGCCACTGAAACCCTA
Organism: Lemur catta; assembly: GCF_020740605.2. Taxonomy (NCBI): domain Eukaryota; kingdom Metazoa; phylum Chordata; class Mammalia; order Primates; family Lemuridae; genus Lemur; species Lemur catta. Next base: position 3,513,920 of record NC_059137.1, on the reverse strand, counting down.
TCCCACAGGGGAGGGGACTCAGGCTGGAAAGAGACACCACATGCCTGGATTCCAGCTGTGGACAGAACCAGGCTCGCTGCCCTGGGCGATGCTGCCCCCTGCCCACCTGGCCCTTGCCCAGCTGGGGCCAAATCCAACAGCCACGTGGGGTCAGATAGGACCTGGCCCAGGCTGGCACTGCCCTTGGGGGACTTGTCACCCTGTTTCCCACCTGGCTGCCTTCCCAGAGCCTGGCCTGTCTGTGCCTGGAAACACGCTAGGGCCATTTAGGGGCAGGAGGAAGCTGAGGGGCTTGATGTGGCTCCACTGCACGGAGGAGCTGAGCCCATGGCCCTGCCAGGCCTTGCCTGAGGGACCCTGCCTGAGTGGTCACCAGACTCTGGCTGTCACCTGGCACAGACTCCTAGAAGGGGGGAACCTCTGAGGTGGGGAACATGTCACCAGCATCCTGGACTTCTGTCCAACAGTCAGCTTGTCCTGGCCCACGTGTGGAATGCCCAGTGGCCTGACCCTTCGGCAGAGCCTCCCCAGGGGCGGAGGTGACCGCTGGTGCCTGGGACTCAGCAACACCCACCATCGTCCCAGGTTCCCCAGGTCCCCGGAGCCACTTCTGGGTGAGAGTGCAAAGCCACACCGGGGCAGGCCGGCGGGAGATCCCCGAGGGGTCAGCTGAGGGGCAGGAGAGGCAGGAGCTGGACAGAGGGACTGTCCACTCCCCAGCCTGACTGTGGCCTTGGCCGTCTCTGAAAGGAGGGGCCGGGAGGTGCACGTGGACCGGACGTCTGGACAAAGTGAGTCTGGTTCTGCCATCACCAGGGCATTGTCGCAAAGCTGCGGTGAGTGGGTTTGCGGTAAACAGCCCGCGCCAGGCTCCTTGGCCAGCACAGCCCCTGGAGCAGCGGGAGGAAGGTTGACCTCACACAGCCGAGGCCGGGCAAGGCCGATGGACCCCTCAGGCCCTGCGGGGACAGAGTCTAGGGCCCACGAAAGTCATCATGCAGCCCCTCAGATGCCAATGCGGGAGCCGGGATCCAGGTCGCCTGCCAGCTGGGAGCCCTGGTGCCAGAATTCGGGGCTCCCTTCCCGATTTGCACAAAGCGGCTACAAGGGCCCGGGGGCCCTATCCAGGGCGGGGCAAGGGCTGGTGGCCAGCAGTGTGCTCTCCTTCCCCAGGGCTCGAGAAACCACCGGTCACGTGCCATCCTCAGCCCCATCGGGCACAGCGGTCACCCCCTTCTGTGGAACCACAGCCGTTGAAGGGACGCTGGGGCAATGTGGAGCTTGTGTCCCTTGCTGAACCCACTGCGTCTGTGGCAAGACAGAGGAGGGTAACACAGTGAGGCCTGTGGGCCTGGAGCACCAGCCGGGAGGCAGCCCCAGGGGATGAGCTGGACTGTCCCCATTTCACAGAGGAGTAGATGGAGGCCCTGAAGTGCCCTCCTCCTGGGAGGTCCTGGCTGCTCTGAGGTTGAGGGAGGTGGGTAGCCTGGTCCCCGCCCTGCAGAGGCACCTAGACCCCGGGTGTGCCCTGCCCACCTGCACGCCTTCCCCAAAGCCTCCGTGTGTCCACCGTGGGAGCACAGAGAAGGGTGGTGGGGGGAGAGTCTGCACAGAGTGAGGGGCTTCCGTAGTGGGGAGCAGGGCCTGGCCTGGTGACTCTCAGTTGCTGCCTCCATCGTCCTCGGTGGGCTCCCACCAGGCCCCCTAAGCACCTCCCGTCCCATCCCCCAGCCTGGGATCTCAGCATCCTTCTTGTCTGGGCCCCTCGGGCTGGCTGTCAGCGCCTGGACGTCCATAAGTGCCCATCACCACCAGGTGATGGACCTCGTGCCACCTTCCCCAGCCCCCACACACCTGCCATCACGCCAGCAGCGCCTTCTAGAGCCTTCCATAGCAACCGAGCCCTTGTATCTGAAATTAGGTTCTATAAAAGCCCCTTGCTGCCGACGGTTTCCTGCACAAACAGACCTCCGCTGCTGACGGCGGGGCGACAACCCTTCCCTGCTGTGAGTGGTCCCTGCGTTTCCCTGTGGAGCGGGTGTCTCCTGGGAACGTGCTCCTGCTTTGACAAACAGGGCCTCAGAGCTGGCTTGTCACAGTTTGCAAAGAGCAACTGCCACCCTCCACGGACGCTCGGTGGGGCGGCTGCCAGGGTTGGGCTCCTGGGTCCTGCATCTGCCCTTCTGGTGCTGACGCTCGGGTCCTCTTTTTGCAAAAATGCAAAAACGAATTTCCAGAATCTCAAAACTGCCCCTAGCCTGGAATGTCGCTTTGGCATTTGTGCAAAGCACCTGTCCCTTCCTGGAGGCACTCGCAGGGTGAGGCTGTCCCTCTCCCCAGGGCGCTCCTGAGGTGCGGGGTGCTGCGTGCGTGTGACGCCTGTGCAGGTGCAGCCAAGCTCCCCGCTGCCCTGCAGGTGCTTCCTGACCATGGTCACCCCTGAGCCACAGGTGGAGAAACCGAGGCCCGGGTTGTGCACGGGGCTTGCCCAGCTGGTCACCGGCAGAGCTGGTGCTCCCAGCCCGGGTGGAGCTGGGCTCCTGGGTCCTCCTGGGGCTGCACAGCTGTTGCTGCCACTTTGTTAGGTTCTGATGGGACTTTGGGGACACCCCAATCTGGGAGCCTGCTGAGTACACCACACACAAGGGGAAACCATTCAACGGGATTCTCAAAGAATCATGCTTAAATCGAATCTCTGCAGTAAGTTAGATGGGCCTTTTCGCTAGTTATCCAAAATGAATTGCATCAGAGGTTTGTGTTTATAAATTTTTTAAACAATGCGTCTGTGTTTATTTGGCCTTAATTTTATTTTAATTTTTTTGACTGTGCGCCTTCCTGTTTGGGGGCAGTGCATCTGTGGGCCGGGCCGGGCCTGGAACGTTCAGCTCAGGCTGTCTAAATATTTCATTTGCCAGCTGCAAACAGGAAATGTGATTAGAGGCCGGATTGCTGGCCACGCCAGGGGAAGGGGGTCTCGCTGGGGGGCTGCATTCCTTTTAATCTTTGAATTTACAGTGCTTGGATTACAGAGCCGCAGGGAACAGCCCTTTTGTTTTTTATTTTTTTTTGACTAGAATGAAGGCAAAGCTTTCTGCAGATATGAAATTCCCCAACTCACACGACATACAGTAAAATTTTAATAGAATGTTAAAACCTGCCCCTCAAGGCATCCAGCGGCAACTCTGGTCCGCTTTGAGTCACTGGGTTGGAAAACACAGGGGAAGGTGGAGGAACAGACAGGACACGGCTGTGGGGGAGGCGGGGATTGGGACGGGGACACGCCCTGGAAATAGCAAGGACAGCAGAGCGCAGAGCTTGCAGGGCTCCGTGACTGAGCAGCAGCACAAGCTCCTTCCTTTCTAAGTCCTTCGTTTTCCGGGCGACAGAGCTGCTGGTCTCTCGCAGGTGTCTACCCGGTAGCTGGTCCACTGAGGAAGACCCTGCGTGGTCCCGGTGGGCATCGTGTTGCCTGTGACCCGTGCTTGCAGCCTTGTGCACGTGAGTGGGCCGGTCAGAGCCGGGCAGGAGCGTTAAGATTGGAGCACACGGGACTCCGGGCCTGCCCGATCTCATGCAGAGCCACGGCATTAACACGACCCCTCCCCTAGACGAAAGTTGGCCGGTTTAAGGTCTGGCGGGTGCCTGGTAAGCAGAGCGTTCAACCCGCCGTGACATTCATTATTTCTCGCGCCTGGGGCTGCTGCCCACCTCCAATCGCCGGGGATGCTCCGGGAGCCCCGGCCGAGAAACAGGCCCTGGGCTGAATCCAGGTGCTGCTTCTTGCCGGCCTGTGGCCTTGGGCAGCACTGGGCTCCCAGGGCCTCTGCCCGCTCAGGGGCAGGATGGACGTCTGCGGTGCGGCCCGGAGCAGAGCGCGTGGGAGAGCGCCCTCCGCAGGCCCTGCAAGCGCTCAGCAAACGCCTGCGCCTTGCTGCCCGTCCTCTGCCTGCCTGTGCTCCTCGGAGGGTCCCAGGCGGTCTCTCTTACAATTCATGGGGACTTTTGTAACTTTAAAAAGCATCTCAAGCTATCCGTGCTCATTGCAGAAACACTGGAAATACAGGTAAGTGACAAAAAAAAAAAAAGAAAAAAGAAAAGAAAAGAAAAGCAAGTCATCTCTAACCCTACTGCCTAGAAATAATCTCATCACAGGTTTGGCAGAGAGCTTTCCAGACCTCTCTGAGTACTTTATAAACTTAAAGGTATATTTTTACAAAACTTAGGCTGTGCACACCTCCATAGCCTTTCGCTCTCTAGTACCGTCTGCACACCTGTCCGTGTCTGTGTTGGGACATGAGCCCCAGGAGCCGCATCTCGCTCACCTGTTGCAGGACATGCCATCACCCCCAACCATCCTTCTACTGTGGCAGATCAGCTTGTGTCCCGTCTTCACTTCTATGAACAGCACTGCGGTGCACAAGCTGTGTTTGTGGATGTTTGTGGGTTTACCAATCACACACAGCATCTCTGGAGATTGGGGACGGTGCCTGGAGCTCTTCAGAATGGAGGTGGGTGGGGGCTGCAAGGGGCTTCTCGCACCACAGTTGGCCCTCCAGGGCTGGGACAGAGCGGGCCCCAGGGCTTCCATGTACAGCTGCGCAGGTTGTGCACTGCATTCCTGCAGGGGGCATCGTGCGCTGAAACATCATGTCAGTGGTGTTACTGGAATCGTGCACAATAGTGGCCCTGCTGGGAAAGGCTAGGTGGGGAGAGGACCTGGGAGTCCCATGGCCCCTGCTGCTGGGACCCTGAGCTCGGCACCAGCATGGGCTGACCACACTTCCTCCCGGCTCAGACTATTGTTTCCTGTTCTCATATTCCTTTCCCCAGGGCATTGCTGTGGGTCTGGATGTTGTTGGCCTTGGGTGAGGGGTGGGACCCTCTCTGGCTGGGTTGAGTCTCTGGTAACTCACTTCCCCACGAGGGCCTTTGCTGCACCCTCTGTCCTAGACACGTTCCTCCCTTTCTGCTTCTTCTCAATTCCCATGTCATCTTTCAAGATCCAGGCCACAGTCCCGGGAAGCCTGTGTGGCCTTCCCAGGAGGGCCCAGGACACCCAGGAGCTCTGATGGCGGAGACTCGGGGACTCAGGGTCCTTTGTGTCTTCCCCGCTAGAGCATGAGCTCATCGAGGTCCTGGGCCTCCCCTGCTCAAGTCCCGGCACACACAAGGGGCCGCCGGGACCTGTTTGCTGAGTGAACTCATGAAAGTCACAGAGGCCACACCAACGGCATCGTGTTTTATTCTTGCAGGGATGTCAGGTAAGAGGGAGGGCGGTACAGCAGTGGGCTTGTAGCAGTCTGCCGGGCACCTCGTGGACGGGGCCTCAGTGACTCCCATGGCAACCGGGAGGTGCGGCCTGCCACCCCTGGTTCTGCTTGGGGAGGCTGCCGAGGCTGCGCTGACTCAGCCGGCGGCCGGTGCCTCCTCCCGCAGCCGGCACAGATATTCCAGGAGCCCCTGCATCTCCAGCACCGCCTGCTCCTTCCACTGGGGACGACAGCGCGTCAGTGATGGCAATGGTGACGACAAGGACGGCAACAAGAAGTCAGATGAGTGTGAACCTGTTCGCGGTGAGGGAACAGCGGGAGCTCAGGCTGCTCCTAGCCCACCAGGCCGCCTGCTGGGGGCCCAAGACCCGGAGCATCCAGCCCTGCGGTGCACGCCACGGCCCTCAGACCGGGCCCAGCCAGCTGGCTTATGTCACTGCACCTTGTTCCCTTCCCAGCCTGGTCCTGCCCCTTGGGTTTGGCTCTGGCTTCAACTCAATTCAAACGAGGAAGGCTCCGCGCCTCTGAGGGGGGCTCTGTGTGGGAGCTGCTCACCCCGGGCTCCGGCCTGTCCTGCCCTCCCAGTGCTCCCGCCCCAGGTGTGCCCCGCCCCCCAGGGCCTGTCCTCACCACTGGCTGTGAAGGTCCTGGCGGGTGATGGCTGGCTGGTGGCACACTGCACCTGCCCAGCAGCCCCACGCTGGCCTTCTCCTACTCTTGCCTGCCGAAGGCCACCCGAGGTCTGAGGGACGGAGCTGGTGGAGTGGAGCTGGGGGCCTGGGGAGGGCAGGGACTTGCGGGTGGGAGAAAGTTCGGGTGGACCCAGCAGGGGTGACTTGCTGTCAACTGTCCTGTGGCCTCCTCCCCAGTGCCCGGGGTCCCAACTGTGCTCCCTGCCTCCCTCGCCTGAGCCGCCGCCTGGGAGCCTGCCCACCTGCATTGGGGCTGCTCCTCCGTGTGAAACCCTCCCTGGCTGGGCGGCCTTTCCACACCGAACTGAGGCACCAGCCGTGCTGTGCATCGAGAAGCTCTGCTCCAGCTGGGGATTGGAATGGGGCACACACACGTGACACGCCACCCACGGCCACACATGCACACGCTCACACATGCACGCAAATGTACACACACCCAACCACAACCCTGGGTGGTCACGCACACATGCATGTCCACACACATGAATGCATGCACACCCCCGCACACACGAGTGCACCCTCACACATGCATACGTATGCGGACACGCACAGCACACGTGTGCCCCATGCACATCTGCGCACACGCAGGACACTGTCAGCGCTCCGCCTTGGGAGCCAGCTCTCCACCTTCGCACGCTCCAGCCCGAGGGCTCTTCCAGAAAGTGAAGTCATCCTGACCCCATTTCCCATTTCCTGGGCTTCTCGGAGCCAGGAGGCCAGAGACGCGTCAGTTAAGGTTTCACCATTTTTAATTAAACATGAGCACATGGAGGGAACAGTGAGTCTGGCTTTTTAGAATATGAATTATGAAAACCCTCCCTTCCAGATGTTCCCCTCTCAGCTGCTCGCCCCGCGGGCTTTAGTTTGCTGTTTGTTGGTTATTTCTCATTTTTTTTTTCAGTTGTAAACAATATTTCTTCCCTTCCATTAAGAGGCTGCTCAGTTAAATTTAAATTAAATTCAGAATCTCAACAGTCATCGAGTGTCAAGCACTAGGTCAAATTTTGGCGGTTTTGCCCTTGAGGGTCTCCCACGTCCAGCGAGGAGTTTTAGGAGGATGCGTCCGTTCTCATAATCTATTCATTAAGCGCCATTTGTTTACCAAGCGCCTGGTCTGTGCCGCTGCTGCAGGGGGTGGGGGAGGAGAATGGCTCAGGGTCCCTTCGCCATTGCAGTCCAGCAGGGGACAGAAATCAAGCCGGCAATCGCACAGGCATCCGGGGAACTGTAGGGTGTCAGCCCCAAGAAGGAAAAGTACAGCCACGGACCGTGTTTATTCCTCCGTGTTTACTGCGTGCTTTTCCTTTGACAGCTGCCTCCATGACGCGGGTGGTGCCGGGGGTGCACTGCGTGGAAATGCACGCGCCTTCCTGAGAGACCGCGGCTCTGCGAGGCCCGGCGCCTGCCTGGGACCCTGTGCCCCGCAGTCCTCTGCCAGTGCTGCTGTCCTTGGCTGGCGGGGTGGCCAGGCACGTGGGCAGTGAGAGGTGGGCGGTGACCCCAGGCCGCCCTGTGCCCTGCGTCAGCACCAGGGCACTAGCTCTGGGATTTCTCCTGCAACTGAGGAGTCTCCTTCCCCGTTAGCCCTGCAAGGCTGCGAGGAAAAGTCCCCGCTAAACAAAGAACTGTAGTGACTCGCACGAATGAAGGAAGCGTCTGAAGCAAACACGTTCGGCTGCTAACACAGTCACCTGTCCACTCACTCATTCATTCATCCCAACCTTCACCGAACGCTGAAAATGACCCAGTGCACGTGGCGAGAGCAGACAGGTGCTGCCACCTTCACACCGGCCTTCCTAATTGGCTGCCGCTCCTTCCCTCGAGCCTGGGTCCTCGGCAGCTTCCTCAACGTGGGACTCCAGACACCGGACTGTGTGAGGCCTCTGTTTACTGTCCTGCTGGCTCTGCGGGTGACACTGGCTCTGTTGTGAGTCACTCTCTAACAAGGGGGGACGGTCCTGTGCACCGACAACCACAGCACAGCTCGGGAGGGGCTGCGCGAGGCGTGGCCGGGGCAGGTGCCCGGAGCAGGAGCTGGCTGTGGGTTCACTCAGTGCTCCTGAGCACCCACTCTGGGACTTCTCTGGATGCCGAGGACACAACGGGACCAAGCAGGCCTGGTCCTTGTTCTCATCACATCGCCAACCTTGCATTTTCATGGCAATTACCTTGGTTGATTTTAGCTGTTTGGAGCTTCCAGAGGCCTCCTTTAGCAGACACAGGAGGGTGACTGGCGCGTGGTGAGTGAACCCCGAGGCTCACACATGTCTCCTACTTGGACAGAAACCACCCAGGGACTCTGACTCCACGACCAGTCAGTGTCGGTGCCCAGCTCCGGGCGGGTAGACGTGGCCTGCAGCAATCTCACCGGTGCGGGTTGTTTGCCCGGGGAGCTGTGACCATGTGAGAGCTATTTCCCTCTAGGAAACTCAAATTGCAGCCAGGTGCCCGCCCAGGTATTTACATATTTCATTGAAATGATTGATCTTTGGCTGCTTTATGATTGCATCAGTGTTAATGATGCCCTGTCAGGGTAGAACTGCTGAGCCAGGATCCAGCCCGGGGACATTTGCATGCTGGTCAGAGGTGCTGCCAGCCTCACACACGGGGACTTCTCTGTCATCCTCTGTGCCTGGGGTGTGGATCCTGCTGGGAGCCATCCATCCATAACCCGTGCAATCATCTGCGCATTCATCTGTCTGTCCAATCATCCATCCATCCATCTACCCACCCATCCATCCATCCAACCAGCAAACCAGCCAATCAATCATCCACACATCCATCCATCCAGTCATCCATCCACCCATGTGATATGCACATGCATCTATTTATCCATCCGTCTATTGATCCGTACACCCCTCTGCCTATCCATCCATTCGTCCAACCAACCAATCATCCATTCATCCATCCATCCATCCAGTCAACCATCCATCTATACTTTTAAGCAGTCAGTCAAGTTACTTCATCTCTCTGGCCTTAATATTTTCATTTGTGAAAAAGCAATGAAGTTACCCCTTTCGTGAAATTGCTATGAAGATTGCTTTAAATGCTGTGGTGGGTATAAAGGACTTGGAAGAGTGCCTGGCCTTGGCCGTGGGCAGGGTGGCCTGGGTTGCTATTTCTGGAGGCATCCCAGCACGGTGGGCACTCTGGCACGGTAGACTTGGCTTTGTCCTGGCTCTGGCTCCTGGTTGTTGACCTTTGAGAAGCTCTTCATCCTCTGTGAGACTCAGTTTCTCCATCTGGAAAGAGGGCTAGTAACACCTCTTCGAGACTTGGTGAGGAATGAAATAAGGTAATGCACTGAAGATGCCCAGCCCCAGGGTCAAGCAGATGCTGTGTCCACCAGGTGTGGCCTCCGCCATCATCCTCATCGTCTGCTCAGCAGACAGTTGTTGAGTGCTGTTATGGGTTGACTTGTGTCCCCCTAAAAATTTCACAGTGGCACCTGAGACATCACCTGGGTGGCAGTGTCAGAATTTCCACTGTTGGAGAAGTGTGAAAACAGGGGTCTCCCAGAGGCCCCTAGAGCAAATGACCTTTGCAGAATTTGTTGTTGACAACAACCTCCATCAGGGCTGAGCTGATGGCCGGCCAGGGGCAGCACCTGTGCGGGGCATTCTTTGTGGGGCGTCTCCTGGGGTCCTCTCAGCAGGACTACGGCATGGATGCTAGAATTGCCCTCATCTCCCTGCAGGACTCGGAGCTGGGACTCTGTCCTGAAGACCGTGGGGACCTGTGGAAGGGCCCTGCACCAGGAACATGCTCAGGTTTGTCCCTTAGAAACGTCTTGCTGGGGCAGCCCGGAGACTGCACACAGGTGGGGAGACCTGGAGGGTCTCCAGAGTGGAGACAAGGGTGTCCTCAATCAGGGCATCTGCTGGTGGGTCGTGGGGTGGCTGAGACCTCAGAGGACATAACGGGGACCTATGAGCTGTTGTGTCTAGGAGGTAGTTTCTTTTTTTGGCAATAGGGTCTCACTCTGTCGCCTGGGCTCACGCGCCCTGCACTCTAAGTTGTGTCATCACAGCTCACTGCAGCCTCACACTCCCTGGCTCAGGCAATCCTCCTGCCTCAGCCTCCCGAGTAGCTGGGGCTATAGGCTCAAGCCACCACACTTGGCTAATTTTTCTATTCTTAGTAGAGATGGGTTCTCTCTCTTGCTCAGGGTCATCTCGAACTCCTGGCCTCAATGATCCTCCTGTCTCGGCCTCCCGAGGGATTACAGGCTGGGATCACAGGCGTGAGCCACCATGCGCGGCCCCAGGAAGCGGTTCGGTCCACACTGAGGCTGGGCTGTCCTGCAGCGTCACAGGTGCCTCCTGAGGTAGAGTGTGCTGGCTGGCGCAGGGCATCAGGGACCTCAAGTTCGTTCCAGCACCAGAGACATGAGGTCCCCCAGTCTGTGCTCATCAGAGCTCATGCCTGGAGAGTGCCGCCACCTGCGCAGCACGTCCAGCCCTGTCCCTCTTCCTGGGCATGTCCTGAGCTCCCTTGCATTGGGGGGGGGGCAGCAGGGACTGGTTCTGTCCATCAGGCGGTGGAAGTGAGGGGCTCCATGTATGAGCCACCCTGCTGTGTCCCTTCCCCGCCAGAGCAGCCTCGAAGACCTGTGCTGGAGGGCGGGGCCGCGCGTGGACACAGGCTGGTGTCTGTGTCACAGCTCGGGAGGGCTGCCCTGTAGAGCCTGGGACGGCACTGCCGGCAGGACGCAGGCTGTCAGGCAGAAGCCGCGGAGGTTTCCGGTTACCTGTCACTCCAGCAGAGCCCATCCTGGCTGACACGGTGGCGCTGGCCCAGCTCCCCGAGGCCTGAGGCCAGCCTGGGAAACGGCTGGAAGGAAGCCCTCAGCTCCGGATCCGAGACAGGGCTTGGGACCTAACACTGCCCCGTGTGCCGCCCGCCAGCTCCCGGCCTGAGCCTGCGTCCTCATCTGCAGGGTGGCGCTGACGCCTGTCGCCCTGACGACTGCGTCAAATCAGAGATGGGCAGGTGACTGGGGAAGGGGGTGGCCCAAGTGGAGAGAAAGCAGGGCCGGGGGAGGCCTCGAGTCCTCCTGCACCCCCCTTCACATGTCCCCTGCTGAGAGACCCTCTGCTCCTGGTCCCTGCCCCAGACCGGGTTGCAGACCCAGGACACTCAAGGGACAGCTGTCTGGGGCCGCGGCATGGCGGGTCAGCACCGACGAGGCAGGGGACTGTGTGTGGTGACCAGAGCAGGGCAGGAGAGGCAAAGCTAAGGTCCCAGACAGGCCTGGCCCTCCCGCCCCACTGCCACCCTTCCCCAGAGTCCCGTGACCGGGCCCCTCTGCTGGGAGGGGACCTTGTGTGTGCCATGTGTGACGGAAAGTCCCCCCACCCCCGCAGGGAAGCACTGCGGCTCCCAAGCCACCTTCCCGTCTGGAGTTCATTCCAGCCCCTGCCACGCTGGGAGAAACAGGCAGGTGGGGGTTCTCTCCTCACTCGACACAGGGGAAACTGAGACCTGAGAAGGGACGTGACCTTCCCAACGTCGAGACTGGGTCTCTGGAACCCACGTTCATTCCCCGTGAGTCCTGTGCCGCGCAGGCTCCGTGGCTGCGGGAAACAGGATGGTGGTTTTCACTGGCAACGTGAAAGACGGGGTCTCCGTGTGACCCCAGGTGTCAGCGAGACGGTTCAGGGCCAGGCGCCAGGGCTACCCGGACCCAGCAGCTCCTAGCGGTCTTCATGGCAGTTTCCCCCTCGAATCTTCCCCGGCAGCCCTGGCAGGACGGCCGCTGCCCCCGCGGTGCCACCGGAGAATCGCCCAGAACAGAGCCTCCGAGGCAGGGCTGCCCCCAGGCTCCCAAACCCTGGCTTGTGCTCTGTGTGTTAGAAATGGATCTTTTTTCCTATGCATTAAAAACATGAGCAACTGGCTCAAAATAATAATGGGAGAAGCCTGCGCACCAAGGGCCTTGTTATTAGTGGGGGTGGCAGGATCGAAAGTGTCGGCAAGCAAACCCACCACCTTCATTATGGATAATTTATTCCAGATTAGATCAGAGGAGCAGTTTATGTGGTTTAAAGACACACACACACACACACACACACACACACACACACACACACAGGCGTGCGCTTGCCGTGCTCATATAACCAGATATTTATATTTCCTCCCCCTGCTCAGGAACTCATGATAAATTATTCAGAAGGACGACGCTGGAAGCCCCGTTGGCAGGTGCGCTGAGCAGCTGGGGGGTGCAGGCGGGGTGTGGGGGCACCATGGGGAGAAGGGGGCAGGGTGCTGGGTCCTGTCGGTTGGAGCTGAGACGCGGCCTAGGGCGACGTCCCCGCAGGGCTGAATCTAGCTGCAATCCTCAGCCATCCATGCTCTGGGCGCTTTCATTAGCTGAAACAAACAGCCGTGATTTGGGCTTCTTTGGGCAGTTAGGCGGGAAGTGAAGCCTGCAGGGAGGTTTGGCGTTGTCTGAGCCTCAGGGGACGCCCGGGGCTCGGAGGAGGCCGAGGAAGACAGCGGCTCTGGCCAGGAGCCTCCACCTCTTGATGGCAGCACAGAGTTTGCACAGCCATCCGCAGTGTTTTGCAGACGCTGGGCTGGCCGCCCGGGTTCACACCCCGGCCCAGCACCGAGCATCTATGTGTCTTGGGGAGTTTCCGGGGCCTCTCTGTGCCTCAGGTTTTCATCTGCAAAGTAAAGGTGACAACAGTGCCCCCTGCCCCTAGGGCCGTGTGCAGACTGGAAACAGGAGGGGAGTGGAGCGCTCAGCCCAGGGCCTGCGTGGAGTCAGCATGGCCGTGTGTTTTGCTTACACCGGCGCTCTCCAAGGAGAAACTGAGTCTCTGGATCAGCGCCCGTGGCCCACGCGAGGCTGTGGGCTTGAGTCTCCGCTCCTACCTGTCCCTTGCCATTTCTGCCACACTCCAGCAGCTCCCTCGTGGCCCCGTCCCCCAGGCTGAGCCCCTAGACGCTCCCTGCTCTCTCCTCTCAGGGCTTTGCGGTCAGGCTCAGCTGGGCCTGTGCTCCCAGAGCACCTGCCACACCTGTCACCTGTGCCCGGGTTAGTGCTTCCCTGCCACGTGGGAACAGTCACTGCTCAGCCCTCTGAGCCTGAAGGTGTCCCAGGTGTGGCCACAAAGCCTGGGCTCCCCATCTGGGCCCTGTGTCCAGGGGCTTGGTCAGCTGTACCGGGAGCCCCACCTGAGGTCGGCCACCTGGTGTGTGCACATGTGTGTACACCTGTGTATCTGTGTGTGCACTTGTGTGTGGGGTGTGTGCATGTGTACCTCTGTTTGTGTGTGTGTGTGTGTGTGTGTGTGTGTGTGTGTATGTGTATGTGTGTACAATGCCTCTCTCTGGGCTGCTCACATTTCAGCCAGGCCTGGTGAGGGTTCAGCCTTCTTTGTCACTTTGTTCCTACAGCAGAGCTGCCCGTGTGCCCCTGGGGTGTGGGGACACAGAGCCTCCCAAACAGCTGGTGATAACCCCCGGCTCCACGGAGCAGAGAAGACCTGGCCACCATGCCTGGCCTCTCACCTGCCCTCTTTCCCGGGTCTGCCCCTCCAGCCCGTTCCCGTCTCACTCCAAGGCCAGCAGCCCGAGAGTCGGCACCCGGCAGTGAGCACTGGCCTCCGGCAGGGACAGCCCCGGGGACCAGGGCAGGGGATGCTCCCATTTCAGGGCCAGAGAACTTTCTGGTGGACGCCAGCACGAGGCCCAGCCGCGGGGACAGGCCACTGTCCTCCCTTTGCCAGGGTCCCTGGGAGGCAGGCAGGGCCATCCACAGCCGTGGGCCCAGCCCTGCAGGGCTGGAGATATTTATTCAGTAATTTTCACACCAGGATTGCACACTCTACAACAAAGCATTAAACTAGTCAAAATACAATCTTTTTATGGGTAGCAGATTGAAAAATCCATCAGCATGTACCCATCTATCACCAGCACTGACAGAAACCACTGGAAAGAGAAAAACAAACATAAATAAGGTTTGTCCGAGTGGGGTACGTTGGAAACTGCCAAGAGCTCCCTGGGGGCCCAGGACACGTCTCTGAGCCGAGTCTGCTGACAGCGTCCGGCGCCCCGGGCGGGAGGGGCAGCGGCAGGTGGGTGGGGGCTGGGCCACTTCTGCTCTGCAAGTGCGAGGCCTGGGGCCTCCTTCCCCCAGGGGGACGAGCAGACCACCCTGACACCCCGCCCCAGGCAGGGGACGGAAGCAAGTGTGCAATGACACTGGCGTCAAAGCCACTGTCTGGTCCTTTTGACTGCACCCATGCTGCCTTCGCACCAGGTCCCAGTACCGCTCGACACGTGCTGCTTCAGAATGTTCCAGTGCTGAACCGGTGGACACTGCGACCACTCCCACGTGGCACGTGGCGCTGTGGCTGCCCCTCGGCTCAAGGCTAAAGACCCAACTCCTGGACACATCCTGGGCCCTGGTGGCCTGGGCACCCCTTCCCCAGCCCACCACTCTGCATCCCTCTGTCCCGCTTGAGCACTATGGAATTGCTTGCTCTCTGTGGGCTCAAGGTGTGTGCTGTCACTGTCCCTCTGCCTAGAACACACGTCCCTCCCCCTCTCCCCTTTGCCCCTCCCCTCCTTGCTGCACACCTAAGGCCTGTGCACCTTCCAGGTCTTGGATTTGGTGCCCGGCTTTCTTGCCGGGAAGCCCCCCTGCTCTGTGCCTCTCGCCTCCTCGCCTGGTGGCCTGTGGCTGTCCCCTCCCTGGACTTGGGCATCCCTGAGGGGCTGTTGCAGCTGGGTGTGTGGTTGGGGCTAGGCTGAGCGGGGTGCCCTGCTGGGATCTGGCGAGCTCCCACACTGTGTGATGCGGGGGTGGGGGGAGACAGCCGGGGGTGATGTCGGGACAGGCCTCACGGGGAGGCAGACTCCTGGAGGGCACCCAGCACTCGCAGCCCCATGCCGGGACTGGGGGACCGTCCCCTGCGGCTGGGGAGCCTGCGGGGCTGGGGTGGTGAGTGAGGGCTGGGACCCATTCCTGGTGGGGATCGAGGCCAGGCCTCACCTGGTTATCTTTGCCATCATTGTCACCGCAGGCTCTCCTCATGTCACAGTGGTGCAGGCCGACTGCTCCTCAGTGCCACCACAGCTCAGGCCTGAGCACGGCCTGAGGGAGGCTGGAGGGGGCTCGGCCTTGCCAGGCACCTTGTCAACACAGGCTCTCCCAGCACCCCCTGTGCTGCCTATCACCTGCTCCCCAGGGGCACACGGTCCCCAGGGAGGGAGGTGCAGAGGCAGGTGCTCAGCCCGTTCGAGGACAGCCGATTCCCCGCAGGTGGTGGCCACGCCCTGACTCCCAGGTGTGCTGATGCAGCCCCTTGCACAACCCCTGCTCCCGTTCCACCTTCTCCCTGAGATTTAGGGGTCCCCAGGAACCGCCGGCACTGGGTGTGGGTCCCGATGGGGCCTCGGCGGGCATCCTGGTTTGGGGATGCTGAGCCCCTCTCACACTGTGTTGACTGTTGCCCCCTCGGCAGCGGGGGCACGGCCAGGAGGAGGCTCTTCTTCTTCCAGACGAGGATGGGGCGCTTGGGGGCTGAGGTGGCTCAGCTACCGCCCTGGGGCAGGTGGCACCGAGCTGGGACCAGCCCAGGAGCCCCGGCCCTGCCCATTAGACCCTGGAGGAGGGGAGACGACCTCCTCACCTTTGAGGACATAAATTAGGAGCTGGTTTGCATCTTCATTCACACTTTAATGCATTATGTCTGCACTGAGGTATTCATGAAATTCTACAACAGTAACAAATACAAGAGAAACTATAAAGTTTTTTTTTTGGTAACAGCTTTATTGACCTGTAATTTGCATACCATACAATTTATACTTTAAAGTGTACAATTCAATGGTTTTTAGCATATTCAGAATTGTGTGACCATTGTCATAATCAATTTTAGAACATTTTTATTACCCCGAAAAGAAACCCACAGCCTTTTGCTATTTCTACCTAATTCCTCCAGCCGCTTCCCTAAGCGGCCCCTAAGCTGCTCTCCTGTCTCTGCGGACTTGCCTGCTCCGGACACTTCGCAGGAGCGGAATCGTGGACGCCTCCTTCACACAGCGGGACCTCAAGGGCTGTCCACGCCGTAGCCTGGGCCAGCGCTGCTCCTTTCTTACGGCCGAGTGACGTCCCGTGGTGTGGACGCACCCGCCCACCCAGCCGTCCCGCGACGGCCACTCGGGTGAGTCCACCTTTCGGTTATTGTGAGTAATGAGGCCGTGAGCTTGGGGGTAAGTCTCTGTGCGGATGTGTTTGCATCTCTCACGGGTCCGCACCTCGGAGTGGGGTCGTGGGGTCAGACGGCAGCTCCACGCTCAACATCTGGGGCGCCGCAAGACTGTCGCCCCGCGCGGCTGCCCCACTCAGACTCCCGCCAGCTGTGGTGAGGTTCCGGCTCGGGCAGCCACGTGCTCCAGGCGCCCAGCCCGCACCCCACGACGGGCAGGGCTCTCGCCCACCGTGAGATGAGACGGGGTCGCCAAGGTGGAGTGGCGGGAACGGAGCGAGCTGAGTTCCAATTCCGGCCCCAGCACCACCGGGCTTCCTCGAGGGGGCGGCCGCGGCTGTCTGACGCCTCAGGCAGGCCCCGGAGAGCGTTCGGCTCTGCCGGCAAGACAACGACAGGCCAGGCGTTCATTTTTCCCCTCAGCCAGAACAAGCCTGTGCTTGTCGCAGCTGAGCAAATTTATACTGGCAGCCAGACTGGCAGAGCCCACACCACACACGCGGCTCCCACCAGCCCACCCTCCTCGTCATTGTCAGCTCATTAATAAATTAAACTGAGTCCACAAATCTGCCCTCACGACACGCAGAGCTCCTTCCCCTGCCTCGGGAAAGGTGGGTTCCAGCCCCAGGTGCTGCGCCAGGCCGGGCATCTGGGCGCTGGTGGCTGGAGGCCAGGGTGCCGCCACGGCGCCGGCACTCGCGGCGTTCCGGGGTGGGAAGGCCCGCATGCTCAGCTGGTCCCAGAGCCGTGGCCACCCTGCTGCGTGCACTCTGTGTGGTCCAGGGTGTCTCCCACAGCCCCCCAACCCTCCTTCCCCAAAGATGGGGACAGTGGAGGACCCCAGGCTGGTGACGCAGCAGAAAATGGAGGCCCCAGGCACGAGATACGATTCCCTGGCAGGGACGTGCCCCTGCAATTGTGGGGGGCTGCTGTCTGGATACTGGGGCTCCCGCTTCACCCGTTCTGATGCCTCCTTTGGTCTCAGGGTGAGAGATAGCTCAGCGCAGCCACGTTCCTCCCCATTCCTGGTCCTGTCTTTGTTTTAAGATGTTGGTGCCGCAGGGGCCCTTCGGGAGAAGCAGGGCCTCCTCACGGGGCCAGACACTCACCTGGCTCGGGAGCCAGGGAAGGGGATAGGCCCCAGCTGGTGGCAGCCGGTGCCCCACAGCATCCTGGAGATGGGGACAAGGTGGGGAGTGCTGGCTCCCCGCTCCCTGTGCCCTCCCCTGTGTGGCCTTCGCTGTCACAGCACTGAAACCTCGTGGAGACCTACCACGCGCCTGCAGGTGACATGACAGCACGGTACTGCACAGCTGCGACTTGATAAGAGGGTCCGTCTTCCCTATGTGTAACCTCCTTACACATCCATGGGATGCGAACGGGGATGGATGAAGGGTGAAGAGGCCGGTGGGCCGGGGGAGCACAGTCGTCTCTGTGACCCCAGAGGGCAGAGCGGAGAGGAAAGGGCAGACTTTGGCTCAAACCAAGGAGGGTTCTTCTCGGCTGTAGAATATGGTTTATTTTCCTCCCCCTGTTATTAATGTTATAGTCAAAGTCCCGCACGTCAAGGATGAAATGAAAACACAGAAACGTAGAAGGGAGGACTGGAGAGAGAAACGCACAGTGCAGTGACCAGAGACGCCGTCGGGTCACCTTTCACGTGGTTCTCAACGCTCTTGCCAGAAACATCTGCATCTAGGCACATGCCCGCACTCGCAGCCTGGCCGTCCGTGTCTGTGTCATTCCTCCATGTCATTCCGTGTCCTGCAGTTTCACTTAGCCTTAGTGGGAGCATTTCCTCGTGTTGTGTGAACTTCACAAACCTTGTTTTTGATGTCTGTATAACTTTCCATGGACACCCGGTGTCCTCATTTATATAAACACATCTCCATTGTTGGATATTGGGTCGTGCTTGGTGTTTCCCCCCGTCCAAATGCTCCAGGGCTTTGGCACCAACACCATCAAGCATGAGACAGGGCCACAGGCTCGGGCAAACGTGGGCCCCGGCCCGGCCTGCGTCCTAGGGGCTGCCCCCTCTGGGCCTGGCACGAGACACTCAGGCGTCACCAGTGGAGAAAGTCCTGTGTCCCCACAGCCCCTGGGTCCCAACCGTGGCCGCAGGTCAGAATCATGCCCTGTCCAAGAGACTCCAAGACAGGTGGCCTGGGGCAGGGCACAGGTGGCACCATTTTCTTTCATAGCGAGCATTTTACCGGGAGACAACTGTAGAGCCACGTGCTGTTGCAGAAGGTGATACAGAGAAATCCCGTTACCCCCTTTCCTCCAAGGGTAACAGCTCGAAAACTAGATTTTTTTTGTTCTTCCTGGGATGATTGGTCTGCCACAAGCTAAATATCTAGCTGTAAGTGGAAGTCTGGATGTTGAATTTTGTCAAACACTTTGAGATATTTATTAAACATCTCACAGGTGATAATTTGATTTTCTGCTTTAATTTATTAATGGTGTCATTAGTATTAATTTATTTTCTAATGTTAAACTAACCTTATATTCCTAGAGTCAACGTGGCCATGTTGTGGCCAAAACGTGACGTTTTTTGTTTGTTTGTTTTGTTTTGTTTAATGCATAGCTAGGTTTAGTTTGCTAAGGACTTGTTTAGGATTTTTCAACTATATTCCAGGGCAAGTTTGGCCCTGGCTTGTTCTTTCTTGAACCACCCTGGTCAGGCTGGGTGTCAGGGTTACATATTTCTCTTTGAATAAGTGTGAGCTGTCCCCTCTCTTTCTATTCTTTGGGAGAGGTTTTTCAAGATTCCAATTATTGTTTGTGGAATGTTTGATGGAACTCATGGGTAGAATTGTCTAGGCCTAGTGTTTTCTCCGGGGGAAGATGTTAAATGATGACATCAATGACATCAATTCCTTTAATGGTTACAGGACTATTTAGATTTTCTACTTATTATTGTGTCAGTTTTGGAAAGCATTTTTTTTTTTTACAGAAATTTGTCTATTTTGTCTAAGACTTTAAATTTACTGGCAAAAGCATCTGTTTATTCATATAATATTCTCTTATAACTGTGTAATCATGGATGTATATGTGATTCTGTTTTCATTTCTAATATTTTCAATTTGTTTTCTATCTTCTTTTATTCTTGATCAATAGTTTCAAAGATTTGCCAATTTGCTTTTCTATAAGGTGGTTTTGGTTTTATCGACGCTACCTGGTGTATGTTTTTCTATTTTATTTATTATTTGTTTCTTGCCACTTTGTTTTAGTTTGTTGTTCTGGTTGATTTAAAATCACGAGGTCTATCAATTTGGAAAGGTGAGCTTTATTTCTTATAAAGGGCTGGGTGGGAATCATAGCCCCCAACAGAAACCGGCAGCAGGCACTTGGGGGCGGAAGGGTGAGATGGGAATTTAAGAGGCTTCTATTGGGAAGGAATGCCGGTCACTTCTGTGGATGCCACAGAAAAGGAGGGGAGTCTGCTGCAGCTGCCGGCGGTTGGTTGACATTGTGGAGGAGCGAGTCTATCAGAAGGGCTGGTTTCTGTTTAACGCTTAGGAAAGAAAGTCTGATGGTGCTTCGTGAGGGAGGCACATAACCGGGTGTGTCTGATCTCCCATCCTTCATGGCCACGACACTCAGTTTCTAAGGGTTCTCTGGGGTCCCCTGGGCCATTGGCAGGCTTATGATTTTATTTTTATTTCTCATCCTCTTGCTAATTTTTTAGATGCATGCTTATTTCACACATATTCAGCTTCTCTTCTGAAATAATTAACACTGCAAATTTCCTTGTGTATACTGCTTTAGCTGCATTTCTCAAGTTTTGACACAGAGCATTTTAATTTTTTAGTACTAAAATTGTTTTAATTTCTATGTTGATACCATCTTGAATCACGAGTTATTTAGAATTGTTTTTCCTGATTTCCCAACATGGCGTCCTCGTTTCCTTCTGCCGCCGATCGCTGGCTTCATGGCTTTGTGTGCAGAGAACGTGGTCTCGGTGTTGTTAAATCATTCGTCTCTCTCGAGACTTGTTTCCAGCCCAGCATGTCATCGATGTTCTAAATCACATTTCTTGTGGTGCTGGAGGATTTGCACTCTGAAGTTTTGGGTTGCTGGTTTTGAGCGTCTATTAGATTGTGCTAGTTAATTGTGTTATTTGAACCTCTTGTGTCCCTCCTGGTTTGCTGACGTGCTCAACCTGTGGGAGACAGGAGAGGTGTGATAGCGTCTCCCACCGGCTGGGGGACCAGTCTCCTCCTTGCAGTTTTGTCAGTTTCACTTCATGGATACAGTGGCTGTCACACGAGTTGAGAACTGTCACAGCTTCTTGGCGAATGAACTTTTTGTTGCATATATGGTCCTTTTCATTTCCAGCCATGCTTTATGCTGTAGGTTCGTTTTATCTGATGCTCGTGTCGCTACCTCAGCTCTCTTCTGGTGAGAAGTTGGCCAGTATCCTCTTTTTCCTGCCTCTTACTTTCGCTTGTCTGAACCTGTGTGTTTTAGATTTTATCTCTCGTAAATAGCACACAACCATTTTGTATCCAGCCTGACACTAGAACATTCAGTTTGCGTGTACATGTTGTAATTACTGATAAACTCTTAACCCATGAACAACACAGGCAGTAGGGCGCCGATGCCCAGCGCAGAGAAAATCCACATATAACTCCCTAAAACTTAGTTATTCAGAGCCTGCTGTTTACCGGAAACCTTCCTAATAACGTAAACTGTCAATTGACACATATTTTGTGTGTTACAGGTATTATATCCTATATTCTTACAATAAAGTAAGCTAGAGAAAAGAAACTTATTAAAAATGATAAAGTCCCGGCTCTGCCCTGGGCTCTCAACTCCCTGAGCCTCAGTGTCCTCATCTGTACAATGGGGTGAGCAAACGAGATAGCGTTTACAAAGGGCCCTGCCAGGAGGCCCGGCACCCAGGGCTCAGTAAATGTTGTTGCTGTTGCTACAAAATACACGTGAAATTCCTTGTTCTGGGAAGAGGCTTCAGGCGAGGTCAAGCTGCCTTACTGAAAAGGACAAAAGAAAAATGAAAAGCCGTCCGAAGGATTTATGTGAAACGTGAACTGCAACACAGGGAGGGTCCACTAGCACCTGATCGACTGGTAGATCTCACGAAGCTGGCACACGGGGCTGGCGGGAGCTCGAGACGGCACCATCCTTATGGAGGGTCTTAGTGTCCAACACAACTACACGTGTGTCTCCCGACCCGCAACCCCACTTCTAGGAATCTACCCTGAGTTTACACCTCCGACACCCCAAAAATACCTGTGCACAAGGTTATTCGTTGCAGCGTTGCTTGAATCTGCACTGTCTGTGTAAATGCACACACACGGGAGTGGGTAACTGTGCACGCGTGCACAATGCACCGCGCCTCTTACGAGAGGAGGAAGAGAGGAGGAGGAAGAGCTCTACTGACAGGGGCAGAAGCCTGCACATCGCAAGGAAGGTGTGTGCCAGTGTGGCTACGTTTTTGTAGTGATGGAAGAGAACTAAGAAAATGTGTATGTAGGTATTTACTTATTTCTGAAGAGAGGAGGGAGAGGGGAGGGGCAGGAGAGGGGTGGAGGGGGAGGTTGAGGAAGGAGGGGGAGGGGAGAGGGAGGGGGAAGAGGGGAGGAGAGGGACAACAGGGGAGGGCAGGGGAGGGGGCGGGGGAGGAGGAGGGGGAGGGGAGCACAAAGGGATGGATTGGAACCTCAGACTATTTACCTGCAGGGAGGGGTGAGTGGGTACTGAGTGGAGAGTGGGGTGCTGACACTTCTCTGAGTATACCTTTGTGGATGGTTTTGACTTTTGTCGAATATTTAAGAATACTGTCACTATTTTATATGCCAACCAAAACAAGAAGGAAGGGGATACCGCAAAATGGAAAACAAACAGAAAAAAATCAATCTCACTTATTTTCACACAAGTGACATAACCGCACCGCCGGGGATGCGGGAGCTCACTGGAGCGGTTTTGAGCACGGCTTTGACCGTGTCCCTCCAACTCAAGGCAAAAGGAATTCCATTAAGCTCTAGTTAGTGGGTTTGCTTTTCCCAGTGGCATGGGTTGGAATTTAAAACAACTTTCTGTGTCTTGCAGGACGAGCAAATGAGTACGTGCGTGGAGAGCAGGGCTGGAGACGGGCTGCACACACGGAGAGGAGGTGGCCGGAGTGAGCCCTGGGTGTGGCCCGCACACGCACACGCACACAGCCCCTCGTCTGTCCCGAGAGGGCCTGGAAGCACAGAGCCCGGTGACAGGAAGCCACACAGGGCACAGATCCTGGTCTCCAACCATCCTCCCTATTCCTGAAGAAATGTCTGGTTTTAGACCCTCGTGCCAGGAAGTAGAGAAGTGGTCATGGAATGACAGGGCATGTGTCGGGTGCAGGAGTCAGCGCAGAGGGGTGTGAAGGAGCCACTGGCCACGTCTGCGACCGTCTTGAAAATGAGAAACGACAGTGTTGAGAGACACAGGTAGGTGCGTTCCCGTCGTGAAGAGTTCATTTGAGCAGGCGGTGACCAACGGATCTGGTGGCACCAGAGTGTGACATTAGGGCCCTGCCAAGCAGGTGGGAGGAGCAAACTCTTATAAGGTCTTTATGGAAATAAGACAAAGTTATTTGATTGGTTCAAGTGGAAAGTCCCTGGGTAGAAGTTGGTTTGGCGGTTTTTGATTGGTTAAGCTTAAGTTTTGTTTTACTGTTTACATGGCGTTGGGCTTCCCAGGCCTCTGGAGCCGTCTCTAAAGGCCTCCAATTAACATTTTTATCAGCAGTAGCATGGTCTGACCCACAGAATAGAGAAATCCATGAGTTCATAACCATGGAAATGAATGAATGAGTGAATGAGTGAATGAGGGGCTTGGGGGGTGGTGTCCCCCAAACTCATGTGAAGGTCTAACCCCAGAACCTCCGAATGTGACGTTATTTGGAAACAGCCTTTGCAGATGTAGTGAGTTAAGATGAGGACACCAGGGTGGGCCCTAATCCAGTGCAAGTGTCCCTAGGAAAAGGGGGACTTTGGACCCAGAGTTGCACTCGCAAGAGAGCTCCCTGTGATGGAAACCGTCACCTCGGACCCACTCTGGGCCTGTCCTGAGAGCTGGCCTCCAAGGCCCCTGGTGCACTGTGTCCCCTTGGCTGCCTTCACTCCTGCTTGGGACCAGCCTGGGCCACCCAGCAGCCTCTACCCTGGCCTCCCTGCCTCCAGTCTGACCCTGAGATGCAGCCCTGACCCCGAGGCCTGAATGATTTTTCTTGGGCAGGGGTCTGACCCCTTCTCTGCTGCCCATCGTGGTTCAGGGTAAAGTTTACCTTCCCTTTGCAGGACGCTTCCCATGTGGGGTCTGCAAAGGTGCCCCATCCTGCTTTGGGACTCCAGGGAGAGCCCCTCATGACTTCGTGGGTGCTGGGCCCCTGCTGACCTGTCCTTCCGCCTCCATTCCAGCGTCCCCTCTACTGGCGCTGGCCCAGCCACTTGGACATGACCTGCTCAGCCCCTGCAAGGCAAGAGAGCTGAGCCAGACCGGCCAGGGGCAGGAAGGGCCCAGGAGCTGCAGGGAAGGAAGGGTTGCTCTCCTGGGCCATGGGCCAGAGTCTAAGCTGTTTAAAGATGATTTCAGGATGCATTGACCTTAAGAGCTTAGTAAGAGAGCCTTGCGGTGCCCGGAGTGCTGTCGGGAAGGTCACTCCCGCCTGGGCCCCCTGTCCTGCTCTGCCTGGCAGCCCGGCCTGAGTCCACACATGTCACGGCCACCCCCAGCCATCCTCTCGCTGCTGCGCTTGAGTCAGCCCCCCTGGGGGGACCCGGGATTAACTGACGGTGGAGAAAGAGCTTTTGGCTTTTCCAAGGAGAAGAGGCTGCTACACGCTCGAGGGACTAGAAATACAAGACAAAACACCTGCTCGTAAAACAGATCTCTGCGTCCTGGGTCTCGCTTCCCTGCCCTGTTCTCTCCCAGCCAGAGGTCAGTCTCCAGGGGACATGGGGGTCCCAAGACGTGACAAAACTTGCGGATGAGCAAGGAAAAGGAGGGAGATGGGGCTTTAGCTCAGGGCCGAGGTCCTAAGGTGGGGGTGTCCCCCGCGACCCGTCAGGGCTGAGGAGCATGCTCATTTGTACAGTGATTTGCGGTGGAGAATACCCCTCCCAGCCTGTCCTCCCCTGGTCTTCAGACAGCCATGCAGGGAGGGAGGGAGATCGTCACACTCCCCAGTTCAGCGCTGTAGGAGCTGAGCTCCAGGAGACCCTGCTGGGAGAACTTTCTGGAGGGTGAGTGGGCACGTGAGGTCCGACAGTGAGTGTGTGTCTAGGAGTATTTTAAGTTCTTTTTTCCTCTCGAGTGTACATGCTCCTGTTGAAAAATTAGAAAGTAAAATGCTACCTAAAAGCAGAAATCACTTAGAATCTAATTATCTTTAATGTTTCACCCATAACCTTCCTGGCTTTCGTGTGTGTCTGTGGCCTGCGTGTCCGGGAACACGGCAGGCTGGCGTCCCTCCCCGCAGGACATGTGGCTCCGGGAGGGCCACTTGACCAGGCGCCGAAGGCTCCTTGGGGGCTGAGCCTTAATTAACCTAATCTCCTCCCTCCGAAGAAGGATTTTCAGGGTGTTCAGCAGACGCTGTTGAGATGAACATCCCTGGGTCCCGGTGGGGTGGCTCTCAGGACACGCATCTGTGGAAGTGCAATGTGATCCCATGGCCCAGTGGCCTCCAGCACGTGCCAGCCACGCCTGCTCCAGTGGCAGTCCTGGGAGACGGAACGGCTCCGGGACGGGCCTGGGGAGCCCTGCTGTCTGCAGGGCATTTGCTCACGTGTGGCTGCAGGTGGTTGAGGTTGCCACTGAAGGGGCGTGCTCACCGGCCACGGGAGCAGAGACACGCAATTCAATCCCAGGCCTGAGGACAAGCTCTGGGTGTTCTCTGCCAGCCCCAGGCAGGCTTGTCAAGGTTTCAGGACAACCAGGACAGGGAGGGAGGGGACGGGACAGGATTGACTCTCTGGTAATCACAAGAAATGAGACTGTGCCTGTCTTTCTTGCCCCGAGATGCCACACACCTGTGCAGAGAGGCCCACCTGTTTTTATTCTGCCGGCTAGGTATGTTGGCCTGGCTGGGCTGACCTCCCTGGAGACCCTGCCCTGAGCTCCCGGGCAGGGAGGACCCCTCCTCAGTGCTCTCTGGGGAGACCCTGGGTCCCCAGCTCTGCCGTGGAGTGGGAGGACCTGGGCCTGCCTCCACCCCGCGGGGGCCTGCACCCAGGCAGGAAGCAGTGCCGGGCCCACCGCCCGGCTGCCAGGCTCCTTGGAGGAGCGGAGAGAAGCTGGCGTTTCTGAAGTGGGGGCTGCAGACCAGAGCATTGCCAGGTGGGAAGGAGGAGGGGGCCCCGCTGACTGTTTGTGGAGCCAGGGAGGCTCCCTGGTGGCACCAAGCGGTAGCTGCCCATGTGTCCCCCAACCCAGCAGGGCACGGCGCCAGCCCACACTCCCACCCCACGGTGACCACAGAGCCGTGAGCCTGGCCGCGTCTCCAAGGTCCAGGAGGTCCTAAGTCAGGAGTCCTGCCCCTGGCAGGGGATGCGGCCGTTGCAGCCCAGCCAGGCCCGCTGCCCGCTGTGCCAGAGGGAGCCCGCACGCCGGGAGAGCAGGAGGCGCGGCAGAGGAAGGTGGGTGCCAAGTGAGGAGATGGGGGAAATTTCTCAAGTCTGTCTCCCCAGATTTGGGGCCAGAGTTTTGAAAGACAGCTTGGCAGACAAAGGGCTGGGGAACTGGGTCTGATGACTGGCTGGGGGCGAACTCATAGGATGGGGAAGCAGAACTTGTCTTCTTGCGCTGAGTCAGCTCTAGGTCATAAGACAAACAGAGTCAGTCCCTGGGCGTGGGCCTCCGGTCCCACGGGGGCAGCTGGTCCACCAGAAGGCAGGTCTGGAAGACACCTCGAGGGCGGCCTTGGGTTTCACAAGGGAGAAGTTATCTGTGGGAGCAGTGGAGACACCTGAGAATCTCTGTTATCAACAGCTACGTGACTCCTGAGTAGTGAGCAATTGTAGGAAAGCAAGCCAGGGGACGATGGCTGGGGTGTGTGTATATATATAACAGGGACTTACAGGTTATAGGTGGGTTTATTTCAGAGATTATTTGATTTGTAATTTGTTAAAGAAATGAAGCTTTGTTTAAAGGCTTGGACTGTTTTAAGTTAAGAAAGTCTGTTAATCAGAGACAAGCCACAGCATATGACTCAAGTGACCTGTTAAGTAAATTGATGGATTTAACCTATGTGCTGCATGGCTTTAGGTCCTCTTAATAATTCCGTATCGTATTGTCCTGAAGAGTCTGCTTTGCCAGTCTTGTGATCTCTGCTTGAACATTGATGCTTGTCAGTTGTGTCTACACTCCAGCAGAGAGGGGGTATAATGAGGCGTGTCCGACCTCCCTTCCTTTCATGGCCAGAAACTCAGTTTTAAGTTTTTTCTGGGGCCCCCTTGGCCAAGAGGGGGGTCTATTCCAGTTGGCAGGGGGGCTTAGGATTTTATTTTTAATTTATTTTTAATGAAGGACTTTAAAACACACCACATTGGCAGGTGGAATATTTTGAGCTGAAGGCACTGGGGAAATGGCAGAAGGATCTCTGACCTCCCTCTTTCTACCTAAAGCCAGGTCATAACATTTCCCACAGACAGGTGCCCCCCGTGCCAGGAGGAGAAGAACGTTCTCACCACCACAGACTGGAGTCGACACCCACACGATCCGTGCGTGTCCCTGCTGAGCCGGCCTTCCTCCTCCTCCTCCTCGTCGGCCTTTGCATTTCCCGGCTGGAGACACAGCTCTTCTGTCCCCCTGCTCACTGGGGCTCCCTGGTGTCCCCGAGCCAGGCACACTTCCAAGAGGCTCTGTTGGAGTTTGACGTGCACCGTCTGTGGCCATGCCCTGGAGAGGAGAAAAGCGCAGAGGTGGCTGCAGATTTAACGCCCGCAGTTTAGACGTCTCTTGAGTGACGGTAACACTCACGACCAGGGGCAGCTCTTCCGTGGGGGCCGGGCAGCCATTCAGCTGGCGACCACGTCATCTCACAGGTCCTGTGGGCTCCTGACACTGACCTTGGAGAACCCCAGCGAGGCCTGGGGGTGGGGTGGGGGCTGCTTAAACTTTACGTTTGAGTCCATTGCGTTTGGGGTGGGAACTTGCCCGCAATGGTGGGGTTTGTCATGTTTGCAGGGTTTTCCGGAGGCACCTGATATTACAGCAAAGGGACGCAGGTGCCCGTCCGCATCCTGCCGGCCTCAGTCAGTGCCCTGGATTAAAACAAAACCATAAATACCTAAGTTGACGTGGGTGCCTCAGACGCACACGGAGGCTCGGCCCCGTGTGCACACGCCGGCTCCCGCCCCCCCGTCCCGGCTCACCCAGCAGGAGGGGCCGCCGGCCACGTGTCAGGCTGCAGGCTTCCCTCTCGCCATGACTCCTGGCAGACACATCCGCCGGGCAGCAGAGGAGCTCGTCACTTGCACGCACCCCACTGTATTTCATCAGCTCCTACTGTTTGACCGCGAGCTTGTCCCCGTGTGTCTGCTATTTCAGACACAGCCGGGGACCTGGGCGGAGCTGGACTCTGTCTGGCTGAATCCGCCATTAAAGGTCCCACTGTGGTCCTGCCCCGAGTAACCTCCTCTGGGCATGTGGCTGTTTGGGTCCTGAAGGGGTTCACAGTGTGTCATCCAAAATGTGCCACTTTGGCATGAGGATTATTTGAGCCGGAAGCAATTGAGCGTCAACAGATGCGGGTACAGTTCTTTTCCCTCCTCCCTTCCGCCCAAAGGCGGGGCTTAGGGCTCCCTTTGGGAAGGTGTCCCCGCTCCTGGCCAGGGCGAGGAGAGCAGCTCTTCCAACCTGGTCGCTGGGGACGTGGCGCCGGCACCGAAGAGTTGGCCCTCACTGAGGGAGCCCTTGTCTTCCACTAGTTCACCCCCCGCGTTTCCGCGTCACTTTCCCACCATGTATCACCCCGGAAGGCCAGAGCCCCCTTCCTTTGGTGCATGGTTTGCAACCCCCCGGGGCTGCCTGCCCCTGAGGTTCACTTTCTTCCTGTGAACTTTCGGGCATGTTAACATTAGTAGAATCTGTATTCCCTCCCCCGGTTAATCTGTCTTTCGTCAGTTCATTTTCAGGCCCCAGGCACAGAGCACGAGCGGGAAGGTGAGGAGTCTTCCTCCCCAACAACCCTCGCGGTATCTGGTGAAGCACGTGGTATGTGCATGCTTCAATGTCTACGTCCACGTGTCCCACGCCGAGCTGTGGTCAGCGAGACGCTCGTGGACACTGTGGGGAATTGCTTTTCAGCCCAGAGGTGTGGCAACATCTCACGGACTCTCTCCTGAGGACCACGATGCGCACACGCTCCTTCTGGGATCCGCAGAGTGGGAACTGGTTTATCTTTGCCTCACCAGTATTTTCCCAACCTAGAGATGACCAAACTGGAGTCCTTGTGTCACAACACCTGTCCTGGGAGCCCACATTGGACAACACAGCGTCCTGGGCTCAGTGACTCTCTCAGCAGGGCTGGTGTCCCCAGCTTTGTGGCAACAGGAGCCCCTGGTAGCGGGCGCGTGGGTGCCGTTACCTCCACACACCTCGGCCGCGGCTCGCACGTCGTGGGGGCCAGGAAGGGCTTTCCTGGGCTGAACTGATCTCGACCCCTCGCACCCGCTGCTGCCCCACCCGAGGTAGACTGAGCGCACGCTGAGTGCCTAGAAAATGTTTGCTGATCGCTTTCATAGTAGTCCGGCTTCAGGTAGGAGATAGAAACCACACAGTAGGTTAAAAAGGGAAGTTCAGTATAAGGAATTATTAACTCTGATCCTAGAGTAACTAGAGTATAAGGAAAGTCTCTAAGGCAGCCTGGGGCCCAGGATGCACCCAGGGGAGGACGAACGTGGAGGGTCCCAACCTCCTTAGAGGGGTCGTGGTTCACTGAGCCGTGAGGGGCCTGGTGTCTGCGTCGAGGGGATTTCGACAGGACCAGGCTGAGGCAGAAGGTATCAGGGGGACCGTGTTCTGGGCCGTGGCTGGGGCAGGCTTCACCGATGTCCTTGCACTCGTCTGCTGGTCCCCGGCTGGCACAAAAGCCACGGGAGGGCTTCTGCCACCTCCCAAAGCCTCCTGCCGAGCAAGCGTAACGTCACGTCCTTTCCAAGGAGGTGGCCTGGAGGAGTCCCTTGGTCATCACTCGGCGTGCATGGGTGCGTTGGGGCACAGAGGCCACGACTCAAGAGCTCACTCTGTGGGGACAAAGCTGGTGCAAGTGTGGATGTGCCTCCTAGTTTCAGGAGGGGCCAGGACACCACAGGCGCAGCCTCCCCCGCTACCCCTCAAGCGTCGCGTAGGCTTCGGCTAATCGTGCCCGTGCCGGGGAGCCGTAAGGATGGGGCTATGCCTTTAATAAGCTTTCTCTCCTGCACCATTTATAAAACAGCACTGAACAATTAGTCGCCGTGGCCTCATAGAGGAAAACAATCAATCTTTCATGAAGTGCTCACACCAGACCTCGAACATCAAACAGTTTAATTCTAGATTAAATACAGCAACGAGGTTTTGATGAGGCTGTTCATTGCAAAGCAAAGTCATTCTGGATCGCTTGGAGAGTGCGTTGAATTAGTCCTAATCCGAGGCAGGTGAACAATTCAGCAGGAGAGGCCTTTGCCACCGAGGTCGCTGGCTGGAGAACTGGTGACAACAGGGCCTGTTTGTGCTCGGTTGGCCGGGGGCCCCCGGGTCTGTCTGTGACAAGGACCGTCACTGGAGTCTGGGGGGTCCTGGAGGATCCTTGGGGATCACCTGCCTAACCTGCCCACTTCGTAGGTGGAAAGCCAGGCCCAGAGACCAAGGCCACGAAGGTCAACTATTTATGACATCGACGGGCACTAGTTTTGGGCACAGGACAAAGCAGCCCAGACGCTCACTTGTCCTCGCTCGGCAGATCTGTGGAGTGCCTGCGACACGCTCAGCAGTGGGGTGTGGCCTGATAGAGCTGGAATGATGGCAGCTCAGGACTGGAATCGGCGTCGGAGCTACGTCCTCTGGTCATTCCAGCCGCTGGCTGAGCTCGAACCCTCTGGGGACAGCTGCTGGGCCAGGCCTGTGGGGGGTTGAAACCCTGCGGCTGAGTGGGGACCAGCAGCACCAGGACGGCCCCACTGCGTCACACAGCTGATCAAACGTGGAAGGCGGGATCCACCGACAGTCAGATCCAGCCCCTGGGGCCTCCTGGACGGCTTCTGGGACCCCCAGTCCTCCTCCAGCATCATGCCCAGCCCGTAGTTGGCGCAGCCGGCCCCCTGTTAGGGGCACGTGCCCCCAGGTTTTGGTTGTCACGAATGCCCCTGCAGTGAACGTTCGCAGACAGGCTTTATGTGGACACCTGTCATTTCTCCCAGGTAAATGCCTCGCGGTGGAATTGCTGGGTCATGAGGTAGCTCCACGTTCAACTGGCTAAGAAACCCGCCGATGCTTTTCCAGAGTGGTTGTGCCATTTCATGAGCGCCCCGGCTGCTTCTCGAGCACACCTGCTGTGGCCCGGCCTTCGAGGTTGGCTGTCCTCACAGGTGAGCCCTGAGGCCGCGTCCTGGTTTTCATCTGCATTTCCCAGGGCTCTGATGGTGCTGCCTGGTTTCTCAGGCATGTGGTGACCATTCTTGAATCTTCCTTCGTAACGTCTGAGTTCGAGTCTTGCGCCTGCTTTTCCCGGGGCTGTCTTTCTGTTAGCAAGCTGCGGGAGCCCCTGACGTGGCTGTACACAGTCCCGGTCAGATCCATGTTTGGGGACCATTTCTCCCAGTCTGCGGCTCCCAGGTGTTTCCGAAGTGAAGTGAGATGCGGGATGCAGGGGGCTGGGCGCGTAGTAGGCTCGCGGGACATGAAAGCGGCGTCTGCCATCAGCCCCACTGCCCATGGGCTACTGAGCACTGGCTGTGCTAGCCCCAGCCTGCCTGTCAGGGAGGAGTCACCTATGAGACTCTCTAGGGTCTGGGAGGCCTGGGCCTCAGTTTGCCCACCCGCAGACAGGGACGATGGCGACCTGGACAGGCCCTGCACTGTGGGACCTTGCAGGATGCTCTTGCAGAAAAGCTGAGGGCTCCTCCCAGGCCCGTGGCAGGCGGAGTCTCAGACAGCCGGGTGGGGAGCCCGCCGCTGTCTGCTCACAGGTGCTCCTCCGCACCGGGAACGCTGGCAGGCAGCGTGTCACTCGGTCTCACTGACCCACTGTGGGAGCCCCACCGACGGCAAAGCCACGGAGCCACGTGTGTCTCAGTTCCCACCCTGGGTGCCTGGCACAGACCCTGGTGTGTAGGGCGCTCTGAATGCTTGTGTGTGTGTGTGGGGTGTGTGTGTACTCACATGTACACACGTACATGGCATATACAGGTATTTACGTTCTGGACACACCTGTGTACCTGCTATGCTCGCTACAAGGCTGCAAACTCGCTGCAAGTCCCCTCGGAGGAGCTCCGCGGCCCAGGTGGGGCGTCTGAGCGGGTGGCTCCTGCTCCCCCCTCCGCTGTGGCCTGGACTGTCGGTCTCTGGGCTCCAGCCCCCGTTTCTGCCTCTGGTCTCCCCGGAAGCGCTGAGAAGCTGGTGCTAGCCTTGCCCTTCCGCTCACACCGCTGCCAAGCGTCTGATGTTGCCTTTGGCAACGAATCAGTAAAAGCCGGGCTCGGTGCGCTGTTCAAAGAGCAGAAACAAACCCTAAGTGGATTCTCTTGGCGAGTTTTAAAACACCCCTTCTCTCCCCGCGGCCCCACGCGCGTGCGAAGGGGGCATCGTGCTGGTCTTGCTGGTTTCTGCACTGCCCCCGACTCTGAAACTCAAGTGAACAGGCCAGATGCCGTTGCCATGGCAACCCCTCTCCTCCGCAGCTCGTGCTGGAAAAGCGCGTTTTCACCTTAATCTTCCTGGAGTCTCTGGGCACCAGAGTGCCGCTTAGCAGCAGAGCGGCAGCCATGTGGCGGCCGCCCTGCCTGGGCCACTGCCGACACCTTTGCCTCCGCGGTCTTAGAAAGCCGTTGCTGTGGTCGCGGTGCTCTGTCCTGGAGCGAGTGGCCGCCTGGCAGTGAGGAAGAGGATGGCCAGGAGTCGGCTCCTCCCTGCCACGAGGAACCAAGGTCGTCCTTAGAGCCCCGCAGTGGGGATGGTGACCTGCCCAGCTCCACTTTGCAGGTGGACCCGAGACACGGGCCAGGCAGAGGCAGCCAGGCCAGAGCCCAGCTCGTGGCCCTCTGAGGCCCCACCCTGACCTCCGCGTGCACTGCCCCTGCCTCCCAGGGTGGCCCTGCTCCCCAAAGCCTGGGCCCCCCGGGGAGCCCGGCAGCCTCCCGAGGCCCTCCCTGTGCTCTGTGCATCAGAGATGGTTGCCTGGTGGCAGCTGTAGTGTGGACACAGGGGCCGCACGGGCCTGCAGGGACCCCTAGGTGCCACTGTGTCCAGCTGCCAGCAGGCAGGGTCTTTGCACAGCCTCCCCGGCTGGTCTGGGCTGGGGTGGGGTCACTTCAGTGCTGGAGCAATGCTCAGTTCACCTGCAGTGACACCGGGGGATGGGCAGGGCACTGCAGGTCGCTCCCTGAATCTACGTTAATCAAAAGCCAATACAGTGAGGACTTGGGCTTCTCGGTGGCACTGACAACACTCCAAGGGCTCAAAGCCCACGTGTGGCCCCCTGTGCCATAGGGGACAGCAGAGACCTCTAAGCCCCCATCGTCACAGGAAGCTTGTTGGACGGCGCTGGTCTCGGTTCGAGTGCAGAAAGTTCTGATGGACAGTGCTGGTCTCGTGTGCAAGACGCCCTCCGACAGGCCCGATGAGCGGACCGGGGGCTGCGGTCAGCGTCAGGCGGTGCTGGGCGGGTCTGGGCGGGTCTGGCTCCGCCTGCCGTCAGCTGTGCGGCCTCAGCCAGGTGCCTTGGCCTCTCTGAGTCCTGGCTTCCTCATCTGCGTCATGGGAGAACAGTGGTACCTCCCGCACACGTCTGTGAGGACCCTTCCGGGTCACTGACGTCCAGTGTCCGTTTTCACATCGGCCGTGGCCACCGTCTCCATTGTCATCTTTCAGGTCATCTTCCCAGTCCTCCCAGCCACCCGAGGGGCAGCTGTTACTTTTCCTCTTTTACAGATGAGGAAACTGAGGCTCAGGGAGGTCAAGGGACTTGCTCAGGGGTACACAGCTATCGCTGGCAAGCAGAACCTGTGTGAGTTCAAGGCTGTGGGCTCTGAGGGCACCCGGCCCCGTGGCACAGCGCTGGCCTCTCCCTGACCGCTGTCCACCCGACACCTGTTTCCCCTGGTGTCCTCTGTGCGCAGGCAGGTGGCTGTGTCCTCCCCTTTCTTATCTCTGGGCAAGTGAGGCCAGCGCAGGTGGCATCCGCCACAGGTCAGCCCCCCTTTCCATCTGAGGAGCTGCCTGTGACCCCGAAACCTCCAGCAGCACATGCTCTGCTCCCCAAGGTGGGGCTGCTCCCGTGCCCAGCTCTGGCTGCACGTGGCAGGTCCAGGATTGCGTGAGACGCTCCACAGAGCTCCCCGGAGCCCGCAGAATCGCACGGGTCCCCAATGCCTTTTCTCAATAGCTGGTTGGTACTGGGGGCTCCGAGGTTCCTGGGGAGGGAGAGGTGCCGACAGTGCAGGGAGGTTCTTGGCTCCGGAAATATTATTCTTCCCCCTGGGACAGTGAAGTCCATCTGCTGGGAGACAGATCCCCCCTCAAGTGTTCAGCCCAAGCATGACCCTGGAAATGCCATTTCGGGGGTTTGGACAAGGAACAGAAAATGACATTTGTCATTCAAGGACACAACAGCTCTGGACTCTAAGGGCTCAGCGCACGGCTACAGCCTCCTGAGTAGCTGGGTTCACAGGTGTGAGATCACACCTGGCTAATTTTTTTAATATGTGTTTTGTGGAGATGGGGTCTTGCAATGTTTCCCAGGCTGGTGTTGAACTCCTGGCCTCAACTGATCTTCCTGCCTCGGCCTCCCAAAGTGCTGGGATTACAAGTGTGAGCTGCCGCCCCCCGCCTGTTTGTGAAGATTCTTGATCAGGCTAATTATTGGTGTGTTATGAAATAATTGGGCTGGTTATAATGATATTTGTTGACCTTGAAATGTGGATCAGCCACGGTTGTTTGTGATGTGATGTGCCCACCGCTTCAGAGAGCTGCTTTTTTGAAAACCAGTTTCCAAAGCTAGTGCAGGAATTTGACTTTACATGCCAAGCAAACGAACAAACCGTCCAAGAAGGCGGGGGCTGGGAGGGGATCCGTGGCTACGCCTCAAGTGTTTCCAGGTGACAAGTCCCGCTGAGGGGCGGGGGCCTGGGAAGTGAACGGCAATGGAGAGTTTGGAAGATGGACCCAAGCCGGGGACTTGGAGCAAGCTGACTCCACGCCTCTTTCTCCTCTGGGCGGTCAACCTGGGTAGCTTTGAAAACGTCCCCCGGGAATGAGGGCCCTTCCCGCCCCAGCACCCATCCCGGCTGCGAGTCTGCAGACCACCAGGCGGCAAGCGCAGCCCACCCCAAGCGAGTCAGGCACACACACCGCTGTGGCTGCCCCTCCCTCAGCGGCGGCCACCTCCTCGCCCTCCTAAACCTGCTGCTCACTTCCCAGGAGGCCGCCCGGACCCCACGCGGGGCCGGTGGGGAAAGCAGGGTCAGGCCCGTCCACTCCCCTCTGTGCCTCGGCTCGAGGTGTGAGCCAGGATATCACGGAACGAGCAGTGGGGAGAGTGTTTACATCATGAAGAAATTATGCAGGAAAGCAGCAACAGGTTGCTGAAATATGTGCAATTATTATTTGTCTTGTGATGAAAACAGTTTCTTACCATCTTGAAATGTGCTTTTCCGTGAAGCCCGGCCAAGAGATTCAGTGGGTTTTCAGGATCGATTTCTGACAATATTTTGCAGGGGATAACGCAGCGATGGGAGCGCCTTTCACCCCAGTAATGTGAAATACGATTCTTAAGCCAATAGCACAATTGGAAAACCTTCTCTGAAGTCATCAGGGGAGGCGAGAGCCTTTTGTGCTCGATGCAATGTTGTCATGTTGACGCTCAGTGACTTGCACAAAAACGCCCGCGTTGGCAGCTGGGGAGGGGAGGCGAGCAGAGCTGGCTCCGGCATTGATTGTTGGAAAGCAGAGAGACGGCCACGCTCCCACCGAGGGAACGGAGGAGGACGGAGGACTCTGCAGCCGGGGGGCTTCGCTGCGGCTGCTCAGGCTGCAATCGTGCCCCACATTCTGGGGCTGAGTGGAAGTTCCCCCGGGGCTGCCAACACCCTGCTGCTTAGCAGACTTGGCCTCGGTGACAGTCACTTGTTTTACTGTGAGGTCAAATGGATCGAATCCTCCAAACACGCAGACGCTGCACGCTTTTTGCCAGGCACGGGGTCCCTGCACAACGGTTCCTGGCAGGGGCTCGCCCCGCTGGTCTCTGAGGCTGTGCTTGGGGTCAGACAGCGGTTTGGGGCCGGGAGGTCTAAGGCAGGGTGGCGTGTGGATTGTTCACCCGCAGATTGCCCAGGAGGACAAGCAGCCGCCTCCTCCAGAGGTCCCTCCCCGGGCGCGTGGCTACACCCAGGGTAAGTTTCAGGGGGCAGGAACCCTGAGTCCCAGCTGCTGCCCCTGGTGGGGCCACGGGGTCTCTGCCTTCCCGACTCCACTCTTTGGGGTCAGGACCCATGGTCCTCCCACCTCAGGGTCCCCAGTGTCCAGTACTGTGCTTGGCATAGAGTAGATAGTCATGCATTCATGCATTCAATACTCTGAAGGTATACTCCATGCCATGTGCATCTATAAAATGGACAAATGAATGGATTCTTAAGAGACGAAACCTGACTTTATTTTCCTCCCCACCCTCGCCAATCTGGGTGACCTTGGACAAGTCTCGCCTCAGTTTCCCCTCTGTGAAACACTGGGTTTGGACCTATGAGTCCTGTGCTCCTTCGAGCCCTGCCATCCTGGGATTGCCCAAAACACAGAAACAAAAGCAAACACCAGGTGTCCTAGCTGGGCTTTGGACTAGACTCTAGGCAGCTCACTCAACCTCTCTGCCCCTCAGTTTCCCCATCTGTGAGATAGGGCCCATTGTGGAGCCCCTCCTGGGGCCCTGGAAGGGTGGTCTGCAGCGACGGCGTCCCTTTTGTCACCATTGCTGGTCCTCATGGCTGTGGTCGGGAGCTGCCCTGGGGGGCTCGTGCGGTTCCCTTCCAGATGGCTCCTGTCATCGTTGGACAGACTCCCCATGTCCTTGGGCTCCCCGCAGCCCACCCCAGCCCACCCCAGCCCCGCGCTTCCTGAGAGCTCTCGGCTACTCAGCGTCTCTTTAAATATTTAAGCGGGTGTGATGCAATGCTCGGCGCTGATGGCCTGGTCTGGTGCTCAGACCATGCGTCAGGCTTTCAAAGCTTCATTTTAATATTTCCTTGGAAGAAAATTGACCCAGAGAGAAAGCTGAAGCTTTTAAGGCATTAAAATGCCGAGAAAAGCTTGGAGAGACCCAGCACGAATTTCACTTATGGGGAAAAATGTCCGCGCTCGAACGTCCGGAGCAGGTGCTGCCCAGTGCAGCCGCGGGGCCGGGCCTGGCACAGCCTTTGCAGGCAGGTGCATTACGGGCCTGTGGTTTCAGGACCGTGATGAACCAAGGCTGCCTTGGGCCAAATGGATGCCTAACTGGAGGAAGAGGAGGGAGGGCAGCACTCTGCAGGGCAGCTCCTCCCCGGCCACGGGCCACGGGCTGTCCGGGTCCTCTGTGCATCTCGTCACCACAGCGGAGATGAGGAGGAGAGGGCGGGCATTGCTGGTGGTGGCTCTGCTGGCCCAGAGGCCTGCCTTCTGGAGCAGAATTTGGAGCTTCTGCAGGCAAGGCCTGGCTCTGAGGAAAGGTCACGGCCCTGCCCCTGTCTTGGGAGACAGCTCCTGGCTCCGGCTCCAGCTCCGGGTCAGGTACCCGGGCCTCACCTGGCCCACCCCTCCCTCGGGGCATGCCGTAGACAAATGGCACTCTTATCAGGACACTGGAGTGACAATGCCCGTCCACCCTGCTGACCTCACTGCAGCTGATGGGATCTGAAATAGTTCAGATGTCAAGCGCAGGGGCTGATGTGGCCATGCGTCCCATGTGTGCTTCCTGTCACCATCCCTGGGACCCTGGCTGCTGAGAACACCAACCTGGCCAGTTTCCCAGGTAAAGTGGGGACAGTAATGATGACAGGCACTTTGTAACATTACAGAGATTCAGTGAGATAATTCACAGGAAACAGCACAGTGCCTGGCACAGGGAAACCGCTCAGAAACCACGACAATGCAATGTGCCAGTGAAGGGTGGCTCCAGGAAGTGCAGCCACACGACGCTGCCGCCGCCGCTGCTGCGAGTGAAGAAGATAAAGATGCCACTGTCCCTGTGCTTCCTGAGACTCCTCGACCCAGAGGAAGAGAGCAAAGTGACTAAGCCCAGCGCCCAGCTTCCATCCCCAGCGGGGACATGCCTGTGAATTCGGGATTACTAAGAAGGTGCTGGGCCAGAGCTGACCCTTGCTTAGCAAATAGTTTTTCAAGACCTTGCAAACTCATTGTGCAACAAGTTTACTGGTCCGAGAAAAAACAGCTCCGAGAGAAAAATGCACTTACAGATGTCCAATTGAAGCACGAATCACTAAGGTGCTAATTTCCATAGAATTCTTATTTGTTAATTAAGAAAGTTCTCGAGCTGCCTCTCCTTTGCAACCCATAAAGGAGAGCTCTTTGCCGCCATGTGGCGGGACTGGCTTGTGCATCCGGATGAGCTCGCTGCCCAACAGAGCAGGGTTTCTTTAAGCATCTTCCATCCTGGGTCTGGGGATGGAACCTTTTGGCTAAGCGAGCGAGCCTGCGGCCTGGACCGTGCCTGCCCTGAGAAACCACTGCTCGTGGGGACGGCATGGAGAAGGCAGTATGACAGCCTCTCAGAGGTGTCACTTTGGCTAAAGCGCCACATTAGCGGTGCCTTGGCTTTTGCTTGTTGTTAATAAGACGGTTGGTTTGGGCTGTAAGCGAAGTGTACAGCTAACTAATGTGTCTGTAGCTTGGAATTATTTATTGCCTGTGATTGCTCTGCCTGGGTTTTTAATACATAATTCATATTTTGGAGATTTTTTTTTTCTTCTGAGCTCAGAGCTGGAGGAGAAGGCAATCGTGGAGTCAAGGCTGCATGTGAACATTCTGAGCAGGTAGATGATGCAGGGGTGGCCCAGACTGAGCAGTGGTGCTGGCCAGCACAGCCAAGAGGGCCTGGGAGAACCTTCTGGAGCTCAGAGCCCAGGGCTCAGTCTCTCGGAAGAGAGACTCTGCACGTTTGCAGGTGAGCTTGTCTGCCTCATCCTCCTGAGTATTCGGAGCTGCCCTTCCAGGCTGCACCCCTCGCTCTTCCAGCAGACAAGGGAGGCCCACAAAGCAGAATGTTCTCAACAGAGAGGAAGACAAATCCTAAAGCAGGAGAGACTGTGGTTAGACTTGGGGGGCACTTACCACTGTAAGCACTGCCAGAGCTTGGAGAGAAGGGCAGGACTTGGTGACCTGGGTCCCTGGAGACCTCCCTTGCTCTAAAGCAGCTCTACCTGAGGCTGGCTTTGCTGTGGAGGGCAGGCCGTATGCATTCTGGCAGGTCTTATAATCCCATGATTATAAAGTGATCGCCCCGGGCAGAAATGCCCTGAAGAGCAAATATAATAAGAAAGGAGGCTTTGAACCAAATCGCTACCAAGAGATCAAGCAAAATCAGTTTGGGAGGTTTTCTAGAAGTGGGCGGCCTCCTGCTCACCTTCCATGATGAAAGCCGCCGGGCCCCCGCCGGCTAGCTCGGGTGTGGGCCATAAATATCTGCTCTGTCGCCTGCATTCACTCGGTGGAACCTCAGCCTCAGAAGGACAGCGGACGCCACAACAGCTCAGCGAGGATGTGAGCAATAATATTAGGGATGAAAGAGGCACATGCGGGGCTGTGAAGGATCTGGTGCGCAGGGAACACAGTGCGCGGAATGCTGAGGCCTCGCCGGCGCGCGGGAGCCACACGCAGATGAGTAATGGGAGAGGCCACATCACATTCCATCAAGACATCTTAATCTGAGCTCGTTTTTCTCCTGCAGGCTGGATGAGCCAGGAGGTGGCGGGGCGGGCGGAATGAGAGCACCGTTTAGAGCAAGGCGTGCGCGTGTGTGTGTGCGGAGTGTGTGCAGGGCAGCACTGTCTGTGTGCACGTGGGCCTGTGTGGGGGCTGCATGTGTGAGCATATGTGCAGTGTGTGTGCATGTGTGCATGCCTGTGTGTAGGAGCACGTGTGTGCAGTGTGTGTGCATGTGTGCATGCCTGTGTGTAGGAGCACGTGTGTGCTGTGTGTGGTGCATGCGGTGGTGGAAGATGATGGTAGACACCCAGGCACCTTAGGGCTCCTTAGGGCTCTGTCCCACTGGAGCACCAAGGGCCCCCATAGTCCTGGGTCACCTAGTTGCCCTCAGTTAGAGGTAGACGTTGGTTTCCATGTAGGAGACAATAGATAAGTTGCCCAGGAAGGAAATTCCTTGCATGGGGCCACAACTCCTCAGCGGCTAGCAGAATTGCTACCCGCTGCCTCCTACCCAGGCAGGAGGACACGTGCTGCTCGGGCGGGTGCCCGAGCCTTGGGGACAGGGTGTCATTTCTGGGCATCATAAGACCATCCTTTCCTCTGGTCCAGAGCAGACTTCTCAGCCACGGCACTGCTGATATTCCGGGTTGGATGATTCATCGCTGTGGGTGTGTCCTGTGCCTCGTAGGATGCTCAGTGGGATCCCTGGCCTGGCCGCTAGATGCCAGGAGCACCTCCCTCCCAGTGTCTATAACCAAAAATGCCTCCAGACGTGGCCAAGCATCCCCAGGGCGGTGCAGAATCGCCCTGGTTGAAGCCCCCTGGTCTGGACACTCCCCTGGTTTAGCCTCAGGCCTCAGGTGCGGGGCTGTATTGCTGAAGAGCTGGGTCCGTCTGTGGTTGGACAGGAGCACACAGGCCACTGAGGAATGCCGGCTTGGGTCAGCGGCATGGGCTGGGGATGTGTCCCCATCTGGGCCACCATGGCTCCCATGCTGCACTAGCTCAGGGTGGACACCACAGTGGCAGGGAAAGTCTTAGTGAGTGTCCTGATTCAAAGCGAGGAACAAGATGGCGCCTCCATGAGATGAATTAGCCAGCACGCCCTGGGCAACCGGCAGGATTCCAAACCAGAGAGCCTCCACCCTGGTCAAGGGGCTGCGACGCTGGGTCGGTGTGTCCCTGTGGCTCTATGGTCAAGATGGCTAAAGTCTGCTTTGGAGGGCCGGGGAGAGCCTGGCTCCCTTGGTCACCTGGGAAGCCATCCTGAGCCCTCGAAGCTCTGTGTGGCTGCCCCGTGGCCACAGCCCCATCAGGGAGCAGGTGTGGAGCCTGCTGCTGACGGGGAGCCCCTGCAAGCTCTGAGGGGGCCCAGCCACAGCTCGAGGCAAGAACCCCCGAGAAACGCAGGCTCCAAGTCTTTACAGTTTGCTTTGGTGCTAATTCCCCTCAGAGTGCAGGGATTTGAGCAAAGATGTTGGTAGTTAATTCAATAATTAAAAACAAATGTTGCTTTGTTTGAAAAGACTCCGTCCCTCCTGGCTGTGGAGCTGGGATTGCAGCTGGGCCACCCTCAGAGCTGGGCTCTGCCGGTTGATGCCAGTGGCACCTGCTCCGAGTGAAATGTTCACGGGGGAGGGGGGCAGCCGCTGGGCTCCTCCATGAAGGAGAAGGGCTGAGAGAGACTAAGGGGGCTCACACTGTACTGCTCCTATCGAATCACCCGCCGACGCAGGGCTCTGTGTCTGCTAATAGGATCCCGAGGGTGGAGGCCTGCGGATCCAAAACACGGGGAGGCGTTGCCCCTGGGCCCCCTGGAGCCCCCATGCAGATGACAAGCCCAGCTCCCAGACGTCTTCCCTAGAGCAAGGTAAATCTCACCACGTCGCTCCGGGGGTGCAGCCCCCCCATTTCTAGCTCAGGGCATAGGGCCCCCATCTGGCCACTCGGCTCTGAGCCTGGCTAAAGTTCCATGGGCGTAATAGGCTGCAATCAGCCACACACGGAAGAGTTATCAGAGGCACCTGAAACCCTCGTGGAATTGTCATGCCATCACCCAAAGTCAAATCCATTTTTCTTGAGTTAGACCCGAGCTGTGATTATGCCGTGTCTTCCTGCACAGTTATCAACGTGGATACTCAGGAGACGACCTGCCGACTGTGTCTAATTAACACTACAGGAGTCCCGGTGGGCCCGGTGGGCGGGGCCAGGGAGGTGGGGGGCAGAGTAGGAAGGAAGGTGGTCAGTCCTGGTGCTCCTGCAAGGGGACCCTCACTGCAGGGAGGGTGTGAGTGATCCACCTGCGGGGGGCTTTGGGCTGTCACGAGCTGGAGGAGGCCTGAAGGGCCCAGGCTGGGCCCCCGACTCCCATGCTTCCTTGCCGTGCAGCTCTGGAGGAGCAGCTGACCTCTCCACGTGATCAAATGCCGTTTTGCAGAGCTGGGGAGACCACAGACACCGTGGATGGGACGGTGCTCTGAGAGCTGCAATGTGCCGGCAAAATGTCTGCTCCTCCGTTTCCTGACGGTAAAACCCAGCGGGGTGCAGTGGAGAAGGCACCGGGTTTCAGGTCACCCCCCACTGTCTGGCCAACAGCAGGCTTGTGGCTTGAGGGACCTCGGCTGCTGTGTCCACATAGTGGGTCCCTGAGGGTCCCTCAGCTCCCAGGGCAGGGCAGGGCGTGCGGGAAAG
Organism: Lemur catta; assembly: GCF_020740605.2. Taxonomy (NCBI): domain Eukaryota; kingdom Metazoa; phylum Chordata; class Mammalia; order Primates; family Lemuridae; genus Lemur; species Lemur catta. Next base: position 3,471,932 of record NC_059137.1, on the reverse strand, counting down.
GGGGGAGGGGAGGGACAGACAGCCAGGAGGGGTGGGGGCAGAGGCCTCAGGGGCTGCCTGAGACATTGCTGCCCCGTGTGACTCTGCGTGTGCCACAGTCACAGTCCCCTGTGCACAGGGAAGCCCTCACTCAGGCTGTGCCCCACCTGGCTGGGTGGAGTCTGCGTCTAAGAGGGGCCAGCGACAGCCTCACCATTCAGACTGAGGAGCTCTTGTTTGGCAGCAGCCGTTGGATTGTGTGATGAGCAGCTTGGGGGACGAACTCATTATGCAGTTGTTCATGCACCAATTAAGTCCCATCCGCATGCCAGGTCCTGTGCCGGAGGCTGGGGTGGAACAGGGCAGGCCGGAGGAAGCCATGCTCCACGTGCAGAGGCCGGAGCCCACACTCTGCAGCTGAAGGCGGCCAGCGCACCTGGGAGGCGGGGAGGGTGCCGGGAGGAGGCAGCCTGGCAGTGGGTGGGGTTAGGAGCTGCACTGGTGGGGAAGGAGGTGATTCTGGAGGAAGGAAGACCCGAGCCTCTCCACAAGGCGGCTGGGACAAGAGGGGTGGGGACCCTGGACCTCTGCTCTGCTCTGCTCTGGGCTGCACAGTCTGCAAGTCCTGCCTCCAGGCCGTGGGAAGCTCTTTCCCATCTTGCGCTTAACGTTGAAGCCTCACCACAAAATTGCTCCCGCTCTGGGACCCCCTTTCCAGGTATGTCCCTTGTGCGGATTGTGGGATTGTGAAGTATGTGCATATGTGTGTGCACCCACGCATGTGTGTGCATATGTAAGTGTGTTTCTGCACGCACATTTGTGCACAGATATGTATTTGTGCACACAGGTGTGGACACATGTGCATGTATGTGTGTACATGTGCATGGTGTATGTGTGTGCGTAGGGAAATCCAGACCCTCAGGGAAGCAGCTGCAGCTCCTGGCCACGCTCTGCTCTGCTGTCCCCCGGCCCTCTCCCCAGCAGGCTTCTGGACTTGGGGCACAGCGGGGGCTGACAGAGAGAGACCGAGTGACGTTTGGCCAGTGTTCTTGAGCCGGGTCCTCTCTCCCGCTGCTGAGGATCTGCCAGGGAGGTGAGCTGGAGCCCACACGCAGCCATCCGTCAGCCTTGTCTGCTGGGACCTCATGTCACAGCCCGTCTTCTAAGTGATTGATGAGACAGAGTCCGTTAATAATATAGCACGTTTGCGAGTGTTTTTTGGGGGGCACCTCCTTTCAGGGCCCCAGTCTCCTCCACCCTCCTCCCTGCTCCTGGAGGCCTTGGGGAGGGACGGCTCCTCACAGCACGTGGGGTTGGATGTGCGTTTCCCTGGGCATGGAGGTCGGAGGGCAGGCCCGGCAGACTGTTTTATGTCTCACCCTCTTCTGCCAGCGTCTATGCGTGTTGGCATTAATAACAAGGCAGGCCCGTGTGCTGCCGGGGTTAATGTTATGCATCAACTTGACTGGGCCATGGGGAGCCCAGATATTTGGTTAAACCTCATTCTGGGTGTTTCCATGGGGATGTTTCTGGATAAAGCTAACATTTGAATGGAGTGGGTAAGGCAGCTCGCCCTCCCCAACGTGGGGGGCCTTTGTCTGTTCAGACAAACCTGCTGCTGGAGTCACCCCAAGAGCAGTGGCCGGGGGTTTCCACAAGGGAGAGCCCCAACCCATCCTGCGATGGGGCCGGGGGGATCCACGGAGCGAGGCGCTAGAGGCCAGGTGGTGGGTCCACAGCGTTTACGTGGGGAGCTCACACGGAGTGTCGCAGAGTCCTCGTGACGGCGGCGAGAGAAAGGGGGTGCCCTACCCAGGTCTGACTGCATCGGGGGGTCGGGTGTGAAGTTTGGAATTCAGCTCAGGGCCGGGGCCAGTTTCTTTCAGTGTTTTGGGCAACAACCCAGATACCTCCTTTGCCACTGCCCAGGGGTGTTCGAGGTCCTGCTTAGGCTCAAGCCTGCTGGGAAACCTGCAGCTGGTGGGTCACAGGGCAGTCGAGGCACACCGGGTTCTCGGTCAGGACACAGAATGGAAGCTGGGGGAGCTGCCAGGGCCGGAGTGGACCACGAAGGCTGAGCGAGGGGGAGCTCCTCCCGCCCACCTGCCGGAGCGGCGACACCGTCGTCTTTTCCTTCCTGCAGACGGGGGACCTACTCCGCCGGTGGCTCCCCTGGGTCCCCAGCTTGCCGACTACAGATCGGGGGACTCCTCTGGCTCCGCAATTGTATGGACATTTGCTTATGATTAACCTCTTTCTATATCCTGTGGGTTCTGTGTCTCTGGAGACCCCTGACGAGGACACAGGTAAGGACCACTCCCCGGATGCTGTGACCAGCCGTGGGGCTCCACAGCCTGCAGCTGGCTCATGTCCACCCACGTGGCCGCTCTGCGCCGAGCCCGGCCAGTAACCAGCCGAGGGCAGTCGGCCCAGGCCCCTCCCGGGCGCAGGCAGCCGTGGTGGACGTCGAAGGTCGACAGCACAGGGCGTGAAGCTGAGTTTTCAGTTTCCACGCTCAGCACGGCCCAGCAGGCGGGTTCCACAGGAAAGGAAAGAGTTTCGGCCCAGCACTCGGCTGGTCAGTCGGGGAGGGGGCTAGTTAGCTTCCTGTGGCTGCTGGAATAAACTGCCACAAAGTTGATGGCACGAAGCAACAGAAATGTGCTCATTCCCGGCTCCGGGGGGCAGAGGCAGAAATCCAGGTGTCACAGGGCTGTGCCCCCGGGGCTGCGTTCAGGTTGCCCCCACCGCAGGGGTGAGGGCAGTGCAGCCTGGCTGGGAGCAGGGCGAGGCCAGTCCTGGGTGGTAGTGGGTGCCCAGGAGCCTCGCTGGGAGACGGGGGCGCCCCAGGGGAGCCCGCCTCTCTCATGAACAGCAGGGCCCGGGCAACCTGGAGAGACTCTTTCCCCGTCCCAGGCAGCTCCCCTCTGCGGCCCTGCTGCTCAGGAGGCCAAGAACATGCTGGGACACAGACATCACTTACGATGTCCCCAGGGCAGTGTGGTCCTGGCTCCTGCCGGGGTCCTCTGACAGCTGCCCTGTCTCAGCTGCCCCCGCTCTCCCGGGCAGGCCCTCGCCACGTGGACCGAGCAGGCGAGAGGGCCCTGCCGCGGGGGCTCACATCCAAGGAAGAAAGGCCTGTGGGTGCAGCAGCCCAGCAAAATCAAATCAAAGAGAGATTTAATTCAGGAAAATTAGCTCCTAATGATTTACGGCTTCATTAATGACTTTGATTGAACCAATGATTTTCTGCACGCTTTCCAAGGAGGCTGGCTTTCGGCCAGGAGGCTATGGGGTGACTCGGCAGAAGAGACGCATTTGTCTCCTCTAAATGCTTAATGAGCCCGCCCGCCACATCCATCTCGGGGTGCCGAGTGCTCCCCGGCTCACTGGGTCGGAGGACCTGGGGAGGCAGACCGAGGACACAGGGACACACACAGGCAGGGACACACGGAGACACAGAGAGACAGACACACAGAGAGACACGCACACGCACACACCACCGCTCTGAAGACAAGGGCTGCGCGGCGCACGTGTTGTCACCAAGGCTCCCTAGGAGCCAGGACACCTCTGCCTCCCACCCTGCTTCCTAATTCTCTATTTTTGTTCTTTTTCTCTTTTCTTCTCTAATTAAACTTTTTGCTTTGAGACAGCTGTAGATTCACGTGCAGTTTTAAGAACTAAACAGAGAGGTCCCTCGTACCCTTTGCTCAGTTTCCCCCGTGGAGACAGCTTGCAGGAGTCTAGGATGCAGCCGTGACACAGAACCTCCCGTACCTCAGGGACCGTCCTGTGCCCGTTCGTACCCGTGTCCTGCCCCCCTGAGCCCGCGGCAGCCATGGAGCCGCGCTCCATCTCCGCAGCTTTGTCCTGTCAGGAAAGTCACGTAGATGGAGTCGCGCAGTCCGGAACCTTCTGGGGTCGGCTTTTTCTCATTCAGCCTAATTCCCCAGAGACGCCTCAGCACTGTTGCCCGTGTCCATGGTTGGTCCCTTTGTTAACAGTCGGGTGTGGTGTTCTGGTGCTGGGCTTTCGTGTGGGCACGCACTTTCATTTTTCTGGGGTAAACATTCGGGTGTACGATCGTTGGGTCATACGTGGCTGCGAGTTCAGTCTGTAGAGAAAGTGCCCAACTGTTTTCAGAGTGGCTACGTCATTTCCCACCCACCGGTGACACCTGAGGGACCCACATCCTGTGGCATTTGGTGCTGTCACTATGTTTCATTTTGGCCGTTTGGTAGGTGCGTGTGCCCTTTCTCCCCTCCCCCTGAGCCTCAGTCTCCCCGACTGTCAGATGGTGACGCGACTCACCCTGACTGACCCCGGAGCTTTCCGTGGAGCCCACGGGGGCTCGTATGTGAGTGAGTCGGAGTCCTTGCAGAGCGCAGTGTAGACGGGGCTGTGCCATCACAGGAGCAAACAAGCCGGAGATGTGGAGACCGGTTTCCTGCCTTTCCTTCTTTCTTTCTTACTTGGTCCTTTCACCCCGGGATCCTGTGGGGAGAGCTCCCGGGAACAGTTGCTTTCTATGGGGACTAAAGCGCATCGCGTCCCTGGCTCCTGGGACGCTCCCCCCAGCCCCATGGGGAAAGTACGGCAGGCTCCAGAGACCCTCCTATCTGGGGGGAAACTGAGGCTGGGAGGGGTGAGGCAGTGAGTCTGGTGGTGCCGCCGTCTCCATCCCTGTGCCTGCTCCTCTGACCAGCAAACCGAGGCCAGGAAAGGCAGATTTCAGCTCCGTGCGCCAGGAGGGGAGAGGACGTCACTACCGCCTGCCCCGGTGCGAGGCGGCCACGGCTGCTGGGGAGGAGTTTCCCAAACGCTGTCAGCATCATCACCACAACCCTCGGGGACAAGACCCTTCTCTGCCCATTTTACAGACGAGAAGAATGAGGCGGAGAGAGCAGGGAAGGGACGGCGAGACCTCGGCTCCAGGGGTCTTGCTGTTCTGTCCTTCACTGCAGAACTTGGCCCAGAAGGGGCTCAAACGACACATCTAGAAATGGTGCCAATCAGACCCTGTTGGGTGGAGCCACGGGAGAGGTCCATCTGCTTCGGCAGCCAGAGAGGTTACGGTCCCTGGAATCATGGCGCAGAGGCCAGGGACTGGGAGAAGATGCCGTATGTCTGCGCAGGGTGGCGGGGGCTGGGGCCTGGCGGGGTGCAGATCCCGTTATTGGTTAGAGGGGGCTGAGCAGAGTCGTGATGTTCAGCCATTGCTGTTTATTAGCGCCAACTGGGGAATTAGGAAAGAATTCTGACGCCTGCCTGGCCTATGCCCAGAGGAGGTGCTGGGGGCGGGGCAGGGAGCCCCCCGGGCTGTGCTGAGGTGCAGCTGGGAGGGGCCCCCCTGGCCCATAGGCAGCCCGCTCTGTGGCCTGTCTGGCTCCACCCTGGTCATCCTGCCCTTCCCAGGAGCCAGTTGTGCACCCGCCACCCTCTCCCAGGGCCCAGGGCTCTCGGGTGTCCTCACTGTGGCCGCAGAGGCTGGGACAGTGGCTGCAGATTTCTGGTGCTCGGAGGCCCCGTCCCTGGGCACGGGGGCGGGAGCAGGTGGATTTCTGAGGGTATCTGTGGTCCGCGTTGCTGCCGCTCGAAGGAGGACAGGCCCGGCTGAGCAGCCGACAGCCCGAAAAGGGCCCGGCTTTGATCAGAGGGGCCGTGGGCTTCTGGGGCTTTCCTGGCCAGAGCTTGTCAAGCCCCCTCCAGTCTGCTGGACACTGATGGATCAAAGACTGATCAAAGATTGATCAAACAGCACTCCCCATCTCTGAGCCCAGACAGTCGGCCCAGGGATCAAACAGCCGGCTCCACCGGGCACTGGCCCAGCAGCAGGAGGCGGAGCTGAAGTCTGCACACCCCCTCCCCCGCCCCAACCACCAAATGTTTCTTGGGCTTCTGGGAATGCAAGTCTTCTAGCACTTTCTACTCAGACCAACACTGAGGGTGAAGCAGCTAAGGCCAGAACTTGCCACTCGGGGGGGTGTACATGTGTGCACACATGTGTGTGTGTGTGTCAGGAGCACATAGGTGTGCATATGCAGGTGCGTGGCATGCGTGTGTGCGACTGGACACGTGAGAGTGTGCACTTGCATGGCTAAACGTGCATGATGTGCACATACATGTCACGAGCACATCCGTGCAGTTGCACACACACTCGCAGGTGTTCAGGAACACACGTGAACGTGCACGTGCGTGTGTCCATGAGGGTGTTGTCTGTGTGTGCGGGCGCTTGTACCCGGGTTGTGGGCATGTGAGCAGCTGTGAATGAAACGTGAGAGCTGGCAGTGAGACCTCACCTGTGTTGGAAGTTGGTTCTGCGCCACGTGGGACGCTGCACTGCTCTCCCGGGGGACTGTGTGGCGCGGAGGATTGGACACGGTGCCAGGAGAAGGCCCGGGACGCTCAGTCAAGTGTCTGGAGGTGACAGTGCTGTTTGCCTGATGAGGAAAACATTTCCTGTACAAAGTGGCAGTTTGGGGAGAAGCGTGGGGCTTCTCTTCCCTTTAGAATGTCCTCGAAGCCCTTGACTGCTGTCTCGGCCGAGCACAGGGGCCCCGTGGGGACAAATCTGCAATCTGTGAGGTCCCCTCCCTCGCTGTGACAGCTGGCCCCAGTCTCCAGGGCACACGTTGTTTACTCTGCCAAAAGTCATCTCCGAGGGAAAAGGGGGTCTCTGCGGAGCCCTGGTGGCTGGCTGCCACCGCAGCAGAAGAGGGTGCAGGACGAGACAGGTTTGGGACAAAGCCGGCCCTGCCCTTGTGCCACCACCCTCCTCCTGGGGCCGAGAGGACAGGCACGCTGCTTCTGGAATGGGGAGGCCTCGCAGACGTCCTGTCCGGCTGACCGGCAGTCGGTGCTGTCAGGGCCCCCGCAGCTGGCTCTGCTCGTTGGGGTCTGTCCTGCTTCCCGACTGGCTGCAGGGAGGCCCTTAGCTCTCTGGGGCCTCGGCCAGCCTGTGAAAATCGGTGACACTGTATGTATCTTCTCCCTTTGACTCATGAGGTTTGCACGGATCAAATGAGAGTTTACGAAGCACCTACTGTGTGGCAGGTGCATGCTGGGAGCTCACCAGCCACACAAGCTGAGTCCCGTGGCACCTGCCAGGCTGCTAACAGAGCAGAGACTCCTCACCCTTGACATCAGGTCATCCTAGTCCACTCATGTTCACCCGCGTCCACTCTTGTCCACCCACATCCACTCACGTCCACCCACGGCCACCCACGTCCACTCACATCCACTCACGTCCACCCACATCCACCCATGTCCACCCACATCCACCCACGTCCACCCACATCCACCCACATCCAGTGGACATCAGTGGACATGAGTGGATGTGAGTGGATGAGTGGACGTGAGTGGACATGAGTGGACATGAGTAGACAGGAGTGGACAGGAGTGGACACTAGTGGAAGCAAGTAAACATGAGTAAACATGAGTGGACAGGAGTGGACATCGGAGCGAGTGGGAGAGGCCGGGCCCGCGGGTGCCCGCAGAGCGGATGCAAGGCCTTGGACATCTGCAGGCCTGGGGTTAATTTCCAAACGGCCAGATCAGAAACGTGCCTAAACGCCTGGTTTGATGCATTTCTGGGACGCCAGCCCCAGACGGAGAAAGGAAGGCTGAAAGGCAGTGTGCCAGTTGATCTATTTGTGTTTATTTTCACCATGATCACATGGTTTGGGGACCGCGTGGAGGGAGCTGTCACTCTGCTGTTCTGCTCTCCTCTCTCCCTCTTCCTTTCATCTGCAGCTCACCCGCTGGGAGGTTGATTCCTGAATCCCAGGATGGGGCGGCCATGGCAGAGAAACATGTGCCTCTCCTCCCTGGCCCCAGCTAAGAGGTCCGTCATGGCAGCGTCCACCCTGAGCCTGTGTCCCAAGGGCCCAGGGGGTCGGCCGCAGTGCAGCCTGCTGGTTCTTCCCAGGGGCCTGGGGACAAGGGCTCAGAGCCCCGTGCTGGCCACCCCCTTGGCAGGACTCCACGTGGCTGGGTCAGCAGTCATTGGTGGGCCACACCTGAGCCAGATGCTGCAAATGGTCCCATAATACCTGGCTTGCCCCCTCCCCCCAGGAGGGGCCTTGGGACCTGGAGCCCCGGCCACACAGGGCCTGGTGGGAGGTGCCCTAGAGCCCAGACCGGCAGGCAGGAAAATTCTGGAAAAACTCTAGTCCCTTACCTGACTTTCCCGACCCCAGGAGGGGAGCGCATGGCTCACAGCACCCCTAGAAACCTCTTCCTCTCCCCACCCGCACCCCTCCCAGGTGACGGTGTCTGTCCCCCACTCCGTGCACCTTGAATCAGAACCGAGCAGGCCCACTCCCCCCGCCCAGCCCTGTTGCCGGCGTGAACATCCTTCCCTTCTGCTAGGTCTGTTTCAGGAGTGGAAACACGACACGACAAGCAGGCTGCCAGCACAAACCCCGTGGGGGCCGGCGGGGGACACACGCAGTGGGCGCCGCCAGTCTCCTTGGAAGGCGGAGGGAGAGGGCGGAGGACACGCTGGTAAGAATTTGGTCCAACTGTCCCTGCAGGGAGGGGGGTTGATTGCAAGTCTCCTCTGGGGGCCTGGAACTGTGTCCCTGCCTGTCCCAGCTCTGTGGCCTTGCCTGCTCCAGCTCCTCTCCTTCCTCCTCCTCCCCCTGCCCCACTCCTCTCTCTCTTTCTCCCCCTCCCCCACCTTGCACGTGGCCCAACACGCGCCTCCCCTCCCACCCCCAGCCCTGCGGGCCACCTGCCCTGATGGTCACCGGCTCAGCCCCTGCTCTCGGTGGGCACCTGGGCTTCCCGGGCTCCTCTGGGGTCTGAGGCCTACACGTGGCCTCCCCGTTTTCTTGCACAGGGAGGGGAGGGTGAGCAGAAGGAAGGAGGAGGGTCCCTTCCGGGATCTGAGCACCCTGTGTCCATACCTGGGACGGGTGCCCCCCCACTGCTCCTCCCTCTGCGTCGAGGCCACCCTGGGCCCACCCACCCCAGGAGGACCCAGCCCTGGCACCTCATGCCGCCCACTCAGCCCCTGTGCTCCGCGGCCCTTGCGGTGGGGCCATCAAGTCCAGCCCCGACCGCCTGTGGCCCCATTGTCCACGAGACACGTGCCCCCACCCACGGGCGCGCGGTTTGCTCCCGGGAAGACGGACCCTTTCCAAACGCGCGTCCCAGCCCTGCCTGCCTCTCTCGCTGCTCCGGAGACCCCACCCCGCCAGGCTGTTTACTTACCTGCTTGTTTATTTCCCAGGGAGGGCGACCCAGCGGAGGGGCCCCCTGCTCCTATCCTGTGACGAGGACCTGGGAGAGCAGACGCACCCACAGACCCAGCTCTGCCCGGCTCTGCCCCAGATTGCCAGGACCGGGGCCGGCCCCCCACTCTGGGTCCTCAGTTTCCCTGGATGCAGGTTGAGGGGGTTGGGCTAAATGGACCGTCAGATCTCAGGGTTCCGCTCCCTGCCCAGCCCTGTGGGGACTCAAAGTGTGAGCCCTGTGGTGGGGTACACAGGGTTCCCCAAATTTATGTCTATCCAGAGCCTCAGAGTGAGGCTTTATTTGGAAACAGGGTCTTTGCAGACGCAATTAGGCAAGGACTTCAGGACAAAGTCATCCTGGACTTGGGGTGGGCCCTGCACCCAGTGACCGTGTGCCCACACAGAGAGGAGAGGACACAGAGACACAGGACAAGCAGCCCCGCGGAGACGGCGGCAGGGGTTCGAGTGAAGTGGCCGCAACCAAGGATTGTCTGGGGCCACCCGAACTGGAAGGAGCAGGAGAGCTTCTTCCCCTAGAGGTTTCGGAGGGAGCGTGGCCCTGGTGACACCTTGATCTTGACTTCTGGCCTCCAGGACTGTGAGAGAATGAAGTTCTGTTTTCCTAAGCCGCCAGCCTGGGGCACTTTGTCACGGCAGCCACAGAGCACCAATCCAGCCTCCAAGATGACAAGACGGGAGATGCGCCCGTCCCGCCAGCAGTGGGCAGGGGGCTGCGGGGTCGGAGCTACAGATGTCATCATCTGGGGACAGACTCACCAAGCAGGAGCGAGCAGGGGGCAGACTGAGGCACGGTGACCTTCCCCCTTGGGGACAAGTGGCATCCAGGCCTTGGGCAGCAGCACAGGCTCTCAAGTGGTGGCTGACCTGGACACTGTGCTGCCCCCAGAGGTGCTGGGGCGGCAGCTCCCCCGCACCTCACACTCCGCTCACCTGGCGCTGCCAGAGGCTCCGAGCCCTGATGATGGCGTGCTGGTGAGCGGGGACCGTGGCGCCGCCTGCCGGGCTGGGAGTCGGGCTCCGCAGAGCTCCGGGCAGGCCATCCGTCACCGTGCTTGGCACAGAGCAGCCGGGACACTTGACGGCTGCCTGCTGGTGAGGACGGCGGCCAGAGCGAGCGAAGGGACTTGGGCAAGAAAAGCCTCGACTTGAGGATTACTGTCTAAAAGCTAATAACTCTTTTTAAAACCAAAAAGTGTTTTTCCCTTAGTTCCAGTGCACGAGAAATGGTGAGACACGTCAGCTGAATTATAGTAACTTTTCAGATCACGGAGAGAAAAAAAAAGCCCCATCATCAAAAAATAAAACCCCACACAGCCTAGAGTGTCGGTGAGTCACAGCTCGTGCCACGCGGGGGCCCCGGTGTCCTGTGCCCAGGGCTGCCTGCCAGGCAGTCAGGATGGGGTGGCGGGTGGCGGTCACCAGCCACCAGGGGTCCATTTGAGTCAAAGTGTGGCCACAGCTGTGAGCTGGAAGAGCCAGCTTGCCGGGGGCCAGCCCCGAAACCGACCTGGGAGGGGAGCCCAAGACACACTTACTAGAAGCGGAGGCACAGCCCGGAGGCCGAGGCCCTGCAGAGCCCACGCCAGCCTGGGCTGCCGGGAGACGGGGCGGATGGGCAGCAAGTGGGGCAGTGTGCTCCCTAAATGCAGAGCCATGTGGGTGTCAAGAAGGGAGACCCACATGTGGTGGATTGTGCACCTCTGTCCAGGTCGGACCCTGGTGACACCAGGGGCCTGGTTTTGCTGGAGCAAAAGGAAGTGAGCGGGGCCTCTCTGGAAGCTGTGCCTGTGGGCTCTGACCCGTTGGAGGAGGTCACAGCTGCCAGGTCCCCAGGCTGTCCCAGGAGGCCTGTACCACCCGAGGAAGGTCTGAGGGCACAGGGAGTGCGGTTCTGGGTTGTGAACGGGGCTCCCCTAGGAGAGGTGGGCCATGCACCCTCGGCTTACAGTAGCTGGGGTAAGTCATCCGGAAGGTTCCCTGCTGCCCTTGCAGTGAGTAAGTGCCCATGGCTAGAGGTGTTCATGTGCCCATGCTGGCTGGAACGGGCTGTGCGTGAGTTACAGGACGGGAGAGCTGCAAGGAGCCTCGGGGGTCATTCCGGCTAGTGCTGTTTCCGGAGGAGGAATTGCTGCCAAGAGGTGTGGACTTGCCCCAGGTCCCCAGCTCAGTGACGCAGGGCCATGGCTGAAACGCCAGCACCATAACCGGCATCCCAGGGCCTCTGTAACCCTGCCTGCCCTCCTGAAGCACTGCCTGGGTGCTGCCGGGGCCAGCATGGGTGGGCTGCACCCTCGGCTGCCCTGGGCCACCCTCCTGCACTTGCCGGCTGAGCAAGTGCTCAGAATGATGATCCCTGCAAAGCCTCCGGGGACTGTTCCTGGCGACAGCTAAAGCTCACGGCTTTCACGGACGTCACTGCCTGCCAGGCCAGAGCCAGGCCCTTCGCTCTGCTGTCTCAGCCTCCTTTTGAAGCAGGAAGAAATGGAAGTCCAGAAAGGCTGGGAGTCCAGGCCACACTGTGGCCAGCAGCGGGACTGGGGTTTCAGTGGGGCCTGCCTCACGCTGCTGTGGCTCAAGTCCTCGACACTCACCACCCCACTGCCACCTGCCGTCCACGGGAGGAGGAGGCGGCCAGAGGCAGGGACGGCAGCGGCCACAGGAGTCCACGGCAGGGGCATGGATGGCGTGTGGGGGAAGGGCGAGGGGAGCTGCACCCCGAGACCTGTGCGTGGGCCACCCAGGCCAGAGGCGGGAGCAATGAGCCCAGGCGGAAGGACAAGCAGTTGAGTGAATGAATGAATGGCCAAGTGCAGGGAACAGGGACGTGGGTGGCCTTGAGCCACAGACAAGGGTGGAGTCTGGGCAGGAAGTCACACAGGCTGCCGTGAGGCTGGGGCAGGAGCCGTGCTCAGCTGTGCTTTAGGGAGCATTCCTGGATGGAGGCTGCAGAGGGGACAGCTAGGAAGAGACCCATGAAGAAAGGTCACTGGACACTGGACTGGCCAAGCTGTGGCAGAAATGCCGGGGAGAGGACTTGCAGGTGGGTCAGGGGCTGGGTGACCCAGGGGACTTGGGAAGGGCAGCAGGGAGCGAGAACCCATGGCCGGGGCGGGGATTGTCCCAGGATGCCGCCGGGACATGGGGGTTGAGGAGGAGCACCCAGGGAGGGGCTGCCTCCCACTCCCACCCCTCGCAGTGATCTGCAAACTTCTTACGTAGGCACCAAACTTCCCTGGCACATCCTCCTCTCCCGTGGCTGCCCGCGGGCCCCAGCAGGCCCATGCTTGCCAGTGGGCAGCAGCCAACCGGCCCGTCCCAGACTCGTGCAGCTCCGTGCCATGTGCCAGGAGAAGCTACGGAAAACCCAGGGGTGGCTCCGAGAGGAGAAGCCAAGAGGGAGGCACGCTGCACGGAGACGACCAGCACGTGTCGCCAGCCGCAGGCGGTGGTGCAGGCAGCAGCAGTCTCGCTCGCTGCAGAGAGACAGGCTACTTGCTCCGTGGGAAATTGAACGAAATTAGATTTGTCCTTGAGAATCTTCTCACCTAGGGCCCTGGGGACAGTTGACCCTCTGCCTGCTCAAACTCCAGGGGCAGGGCAATGACTGGCCACGCTGGCACCCTGGCCAGGGGCTTCCTCGGGAACCAATGGACCAGGTGTTCAAATTCTGCAGCTGGATTTGGGTGGGACTCACACGCCTGCCACGCTCTTGGCTGGGTGGATCTCCCGATTTCCAAGCAAATTGCAACCTGTTGTTTTTATAACATGGAACAAAGCCCACCCCAGGCCTTCGCTTCCCCACTCTGAGCCTCTGGTCCTTTCCTTCTGACCAAGGTGGGGTTGCTGCCTGTGGCAGGTTCAGCTTTCCTTCAGTGGGGCACGGAACATCTCAGCCCAGGGGCTGCCCAGAGGGCTGTGGAAGGCGCTAATGCAGGGACTCGCACCCGTTTGTCCGGCTTCAAGCAAGATGGAGCAGAATGATCTTGTGCCGGAAATTTCACACAGCACGTTCTTCCCTGCGGGGCTTACTGGGCCCCTCCCGTGGGCCAGCAAGCGTCCCATCCTGCAGCCCCCTTGGTGTGAGGGCGCGCCCCTGATTCAGCAGGAGGGTGCAGAGGGGAGCAGCTTGTCCGTGGCCAGGCTAGCCAGCCCGGACACCCCACCCTGAGCTCTGTTGCGGTGCCGCCAGAGCTCTGGAAGAGATGACCTTGAAACACCTTTGAGGCCATGAAATAAAGGGAGGATCCAACAAGCCCAGGAAAGGAGAACCACGCAGAGGACTCCTGGGAGCTTTTAGACCTCAGAGGCATGGACACGGTGCTTTCTTTCGCCTGCTTTTTTATGTCTCATGAATATGCTGTCCGTTCTCCAACTGACTAACAGTTTTTGAATCACACCCATCGCCAACCCCCCATGAGGACAGCTGGACACTGGGAGGGACAGCAGGGTGCGGCTTTCAGCAGAGGGGTGGTGTGCGGGGCTCGTGCAGCACGGGGAGCCGCTCTCCCCCCGAGCCCCCGCTGCCGGGTGGGGGCGACTGGCTGGGAGGCGGCTCCGGCAGCCGAGACTGCGTTATATTTAGGTAGAGTAGGTGGCTGCCTACTTGGTACAATTTCACAGGCTTGGGGGGGGTCCTTCCAAACCCCAAAATACCTCCTCCACCTGCTTCCTGGGGCTGCAATCTCTCTGATAAGAGAACAGCTCTCTGTTCCGAAGTTAGCAGGAGGGCCGGCTTGCCCCTTTGTGCTGGAGCTGACATTGATCTCAGTCGCTCCCCACACGGAGCAGATGCGTGATAGATTTTAGGACTGAAAGGGCCACTTAAGGCCTCGTTCAGAAAGGCCCTGCCATTCTGCTCCTCGGCCCTGCGTCTCCCGGGGAACCATTAGGAGCTAATGGCAGCTGATTCTTAATGCTGGCCCAGCCCAGCTCCCTGCTGAATTGTAGGGCTGCTTCCGGCAGTTTCCGCACACCCCTGCCCTTAACCACATTGGCATCCAGCGAGAGAGGCCTCAGAGGCTGACAGCCTCACACATGCACCGTTGCACGTATGACATACCAAGAGGGCAAAGGACAATGTGCCCCAAGGTGTGGCCTATCAGCGAAGGGCATTTGAGCTGAGGCTTTGTGGGTGAATAGGAGTTCACTAAGCAACGAGTGGGGAAGAGGTTTCCATGCAGGAGGAAGAGACTGTGGGCTGGCTCGAGGCAGGAAAAGCTGGCATGCTAAAGGGCCCCGGGGAAGCAAAGGGGCCCAGGGAGTGGGAGGAAAGCCGGGAGATGAGGCAGAGAGGCAGACAGGAGCCGGCCTCCACCCACAGTCACCGCAGCCGTGCACCTGTGATACCTGGGCGCCCATCAGGGGAGGCTCACAGGCCCCTCCAGGGTCCGAGTGCCACGATGCCCGGGTGGAGTGGCGTTTGAGATGTGCCACCAGGTTGGGCAGAGGACTGGGGCTTTCGGCAGGGGCCATGGGGTCCGGTGGCTCAGCCTTCACGTGCCTGAGCTCGGGGACAGGGCACACCCAGCTCTGTCGGGCTTCCTAGTATGTGGTCGGTGCCCGACAGAGGCTCTGTTGCTGTTTTAATTTTATTATTGATGAGAGCATTTCAAAGACAGGGGACACACACTTGGCTTCTCTGTGTCCTTCAAAGAACCTGACGTAGTTCTGGGCTCAGCACACACTGAGGAGGGATTGTGGCTCGAAGGGCAACAGAGAACCACACACAAGGGCGTGGGCTGAGGTTTCGTCAGTGTCCCCTTTGGTCAACTGTTTTTTTGTTTTAATTTCTGACAAAAAAGTTTAAGACCATTAGGACAAAATTGTTCAAAGCAGAGTAAAAACTCCTTAATTCAGACCCAGTTATTTGGGAATCTAGAATATGACAGTTTTGAGCATCTGGTTTGATTAACAAATTTACAAGATAAAATATTAGGAATGTCTAATTTTCTGGAACCAGCCAGTTTTCCCACCTGCTAACCTTTCGGTGTAAAATACTGTGGTTGTACCAGCGATCCTGTTCTCAAGGCGCCCGCGTGGTCGTCGGGTGGTGGCGTGGTTCCGGGCCGGCCTGGGCCCAGCGTGGGACACTGGGACTCTGCTGTCCCCGCAGTGGCCTCTGCATGCGGACATGGCTAAAGGACAGATATTCCAAGGCTTGTCAGGATGGCGAGGCAGATGTTACTCAGGACTGTGGTGACAGGTGTCGGGACGATGACAACACAGAGGGGGGTCGGGCTCCATCTGAACACAGAGAGGGCAGAGCGGGGGCGGGGGACGGACACTCCCCAGAGGAACTGGCTGGACAGCAGGTGGGGGCTCTCGCTAAAGGCCAGCGAGGACTCTGATAGCAAGGATGGGGGATGACCGGTCACCAAGGGTGAGGGGACTCTGGCCAAACAAACATAGCAGGATTCTTGCTGACCCGGGCTGTGCAGGGTGAAGACAGGGCCGAAGGCTGAGGCCTCGTCCAAAAGAGGGCTCAGCGGAACCTGCCTGCAGTGCGGGCAGGAAGGGGGCCTTGTCCGTGCGTCCTGCAGAGCGGGAGGGAGTGACGGGTCCCCTTCCGCAGCCACACCCACGCGCAGTCGCACCTGCCTCACCTCAGGCTCCTCCCCTGTGAAGTGGGGACGAGGGTTCCATCCTCAGGGTATGTGGGAAAGCTTGGCCTCACACGAGCAGTGAACACATTTGTATTTGAAATATTAAGGTAGAAACACCAGCAGAGAATGTTCTGTGTCTCCTTTCTTTGTGCCTCGCTCCATGAGGACTGGCAGTCACAGCATCGTCACTGTCATCACGATTATGTCGCACACGTGGGATTGTGCCGTGCAGATCCCACAGCCGACGGTGGGGCCCGCCAGTCTCTGCGTGTTGCGTGAGGAGGTGAGTTTACTTCTCCATGGCCGTGGGGCAGGTCGTTGTATGGATGTGGCCCTTGTCCCCTTACTGATGGCCATGTAGGCCATTCAGTTTTTCACTTCTGCAAGTGACATCGTTGGATAGCCAGCGTGGCAGGCGGAACCGTGCCCACAGCCCCAGAGATGGCCCCGTCCCCATCCCCAGAACGCATGAGTACGCCGCCTAACAAGGCAAGAGCCTTGCAGATACGCCAAGGGAGCAGACCCCGAGGTGGGAGATTACCTGGATCACGTGCTGGGCCCAGCGTCATCACAAGGGTCCATGTAACACCTGCCCACACCTTGATTTTAGACATCTGATCTCCATTGCTGTAGGGGAGGAAGTTTGTTCTTTTTCAAGCCACTGCGTTTGTAGAAATTGGTTGCAGCAGCAAAGGAAACCAGTACACTCATCTTTGTGAACACGTCTGACTGTTTCTGCAGGATAGATTCCTGGAAATGAACTTGCACGATGCAAGCGTATGCGCATTTGCAATTTTTATTGTCATTGTGCAATTGCCCAATAAGTAGGCTTTACACATGTACACATTTATAAATTCCATCCACCCATTGCATCGTGTGGCATGACCGTGGCTGCTTCCCCACCCTGGAGCCAGTGCTGGGCATGTTTTCCTTATTTTAAATTTTGTCAATTTGGAAACAAAATATTATCTTGTTACTTTAATTTGAATTTACTTGAATTGTGCTAATTGCATTTCTGCCTCTCCCCATCTGAATCGCCTGATTATTTTTCTATTGGGTTTGTCATAGTTTTCTTACTTGCCTGTAAGTTCTCTTCATATTTTCCAAGAATAATGTTCATAATAACCCTTTCTAATAATAATCCTCTGTTTGTTTCAAGGGTTTCAAATATATTCTCTCCCTCTGTTACTTGTCTTTGAATTTTAAAAATAGCGCCTTTGGTCCAACAGAAGATATAAAACAGGTTTATGAATAAAATATGTCAGTCATTTTCTTTATGGCTTCCAGGTTTCATATTGTACTTCACACATTTTCCTTTCCCAAAGAATATAAAAATGTACTTTTTAATTTTCCTCTAAAACTTTTACAGTCTATTAGAATATTTAACTCTTGAATTCTTCTGATTTTGCGCGTGAGCACTGTGAGGTAGGGATCTTCTCGTGCACAGCCGAGGGGGTTGGTGCCATGTGCTGGAAGGATTCCCACGGAACGTGCTGGACCTTTTGCTGAAACCAGTGGCCGTACGTGTTCGGGTCCACACCTGGGATTGCCTCCTGCTGCGTTCATCCTTGTCCTGGTTACTGTGATGTAGTAATTCTCGGGGTGAGCTCATGTGGGTCCTCTATCTTTGACTTTTTTCCCCTCAAATTGTTTTGTTATTCCATGTCCTTTGCTTTTCCATATAAATTTTAGAATATGCTTGTCAAATCCTGTGAAAAAGTCTATTGGGATTTTGACTGGAATTACACTAAATCTATGTCAATTTGGGGAAAACTGACATCTTAACAATATCAAGTCTTCCAGTGCACTAACAGGGGGTATCTATCTATAACATGTATCTATCTATCTATCTATCTAATATCTTTCAGTGATATTTTTTGTCACAGTGTACAGGACCTGGACATATTCTGTTAAATTTATTCCCAACTATTTCATTGACATTCTTTTAAATGGTACTTAAAATTTTTAAATTTCTGATTGTTTGTTGCTAGCACACAGCAATAAAATTGATTTCTAAATATTGACTGTTATGGGCTGAACTGTGCCCCTGTACCCAAAATTCACATGCTGAAGCCCCACCCCCAGTTCCTCAGGATGTGACTGTATTTGGAGATTCGGCCTTTGAAGAGGTCAGTAAGTGAAAATTAAGTCATTAGGGTGGGTCCTAATTCAGTGTGGCTGTTATCCTTATACCCAGAGGAAGTTTGGACACAGACAGGCAGAGAGACCACGCGAGGACACAGGGAGAGGGTGGCACCCACAGGCCAAGGAGAGAGGCCTCAGAAGGAGCCAACCCTGCTGACATCATGACCTTGGACTTTCAGCCTCCAGCGCTGTGAGAAGATAAATTCCTGTGTCTCAGCCACCCGGTCTGTAGCACTTTGTTGAGGTGACCCTAGCAAATTTGTGTCCTGGGAACTTGGTAAACCCACTTATTAGATATAGTGGCTTCTTAAATATTCCTTAGGATTTTGAACCTAGATAATTATGTTGCTGTCCACGAATAGAGACCATTTCACTTCACTTTCCAATCCGTGCACACTTTATTTCTTGTTTCTGCCTACTGCACCAGCCAGGACCTCCCGTGCAACGTTGAATGACAGTGATGAGAGGGGACATCCTCGCCCCAGCCCCAGTCTGTCTTTGGGCAAGAGCAGTCTTTTTGGCATTAAGTAGGATGCCAGCTGTGGTTTTCCACAGACGTCCTTTGTTAGGTTGGAAGGTACCTTCTGTTTCTAGTTGGCTGAGTATTTTAATCATGAATGGATGTTGGGTTTGTCAAATGATTTTTCTGCACCTATTGAGATGTTAACATTGTTGTTGTTGTTAATGTGGGAAATTACATTGATTGATTTGCAAACATCAAACCCACCTTGCATTCCTGAGATAAAACCTCTCTGGTCATGGTGCATTATGCTTTTCATATACTGCAGGTTTCAGTTGACTGGTATTTTGTTGCATCTATGTTCACAAGGGGTATTGGCCTGTAGTTTCCTTTTCTTGTAATTTCTTTGGTTTTGGAATCAGGGTAATGCTGGTTTCATAAAACAAGGTGGGAAGTTTCTTCCCTCTTCAGTTTTCTGGAAAGTTGGTGTAGAATTGTCATTAATCCTTTTGGTAATATTTGATAGAATTCACTAAATTCTCAGTGGACAGCAGAGGTCTCTGCATATAGAGGGTTTGTGCTTATGTGTGGAAAGGATTTTGATTACAAATTCAATTTAGTTAATAGGTATCACTATCTAGTTTAGGATTTTCTATTTACCGTTAGTTTTCAGCTGGTTGTCAGTTTTTAGCACTGTGGTGTGGTGTTCTCATGTTTCTTCTGTTTAGGTTTTATTGGAATTCTTGGACTTGTGGGTTTACAGTTTGTGTCAAATTTGGAAACATTTTAGCCATTGTTTCTTCAAATATTATTCCTGCCCCCCTCCACCGCGCCTTGGTTCTGGGACTACAGTTACACACGTGTTAGGCCTCTTCATGTTGCCCACAAGTCACTGATGATCTGTTCATTTTATTCCCAATATTTTTCTCTGTGTGCTTTATTTAGAACAGTTTTATTACCGTATCTTCAAAGTCACTAATCTTTTGTTCTATACTGTCCAGCCTGTGCTTGATCCCATTTAGTATTTTTCAATTTCAGATGTTGATTTTTAATCTCTAAAAGTTTTATCTGGATCTTTTTTACAGTTTTAATTTCTGTCCCGATCACACTCATATACTTTCTTTGGTCTTCTTGACTGTAGAATATATTTATAACAGTTGTTTTTAGTGTTCTTGTCTGAAAATTCTGTGGTATTTCTGGGCCTGTTTCTACTGATTTTTCTCTGATTATGATTGTATTTTCCTGCTTCTTTGCAGGCCTGGAATTTTTTATTTGATACCAGAGAGTGTGAATTTTATATCGTTTGGGGCTGAGTGTTTTGTATTTTTTTAAAAATTTTTTGAACTTTCCCCTGGGACACAGTTAAATTGGAATCAGTTCAATCTGTTTGAAGTTTTCTTTTAAGCTTCATCCGGAACAATCTTCAGTGTGAGGCTAATCAGAGTCCACCGCTGAGGCGGAACCTTTTGAGCACTGTAGCCCATGCCCCGTGGGCTAGGAGGTCTCCGCCCTCAGCCTGGTGGGGCACAAGCCACCCCCCCATGCCTGCAGTGAGCTCTGGGCGTTGTTGTTCTGCCTACTCTCTCGTGTGGTTCTCTCCCTGGCCCAGTCGCCCCCTCAGGGCCATGCACAGCTGGTGGCTCCGAGGGACCCTCTGCAGGGCCCTGGCGCTCACTCTCTCGGGGCGGCACCCTCCTCTCTGGCACCCGGCACTGTCTGAACGCAGCCACCTTGGTGCCCCTGAACCCTGGACTGTCCGGAGACTCCGCAGGCCTTGGACGAGGCTCCCGTAGGGCTCACCCCTCCTCTCTGGGATGAAACTGCTGCTTCATTTATTTCCCTGGTTGTTCTAGTCGCTTAAGGCAAGAGCATAAATTCTGTCCCTGTTATTCTAGCGTGGCTCAGAGTGAAAGGAAGTTGAGATTTATTGTTTCAAAATAAGTTTCTCTCTGACGGAGTTTTGGGAGGGAAGGGAAGCAAATGCACTCTCAGTCCATCATCTCGGTTAAGACCTTCACAATCGCATTTAAAGAAACAAAGCAGGCTGGAGATTATCCCGTGGCACGCTCACTCGCGGGCACTTGTACAGGTGGTCCACGAGGGGCACCCATTGTGCCTGTGCCCCCCATCTCTAGTCAGTACCTCTGCTCCCTCCTGTGCTGTGTGGCTGCTGTCACGTCCACTGCAGCATTGGCTCCTGCCAGGGCTCACAGGGAAACTGAGGCACACAGAGGCCACCATGACCTCCCTAGGGATCATCGCTCCTCTGGCCTGGTGGACCTAATGGACTGGCGCAGCAGACAGAGCCTCGGCTGGCAGGAGAAGGACGCGGCTCGCCCACACCCCCAGCAGGCCAGCGGAGAGTCCAGGCCGGGGGGCTATTTTTCTGAAGCTTCCTTTCAACAGAGTGAGACACCAACAGCTGACTGGCTGGAAACGCCAGGCCGCAGTGGGATGGGCTTTTCCTTTTTGGCCATGCTCCCCGTGCCAGCCGGAGGTGGGAGGCGGCCCCGTGAGCGCGCTGTGCCACGGGGGCCTCACCCGCCATGGGCCACCTCCCTCGCAGGCTGGAGCAGAGCCTGAGGCTCATGATGTCGTGATATCAGGTCCCTGGTGTGCCTGGCAGGACCCCAGCCAGCGCCCCAGGACGTCTACTGACCGGGGACTGAGGATTGCTCTCCCAAGGATCCCTCCGGCCCAGACGGCTCAGCCCCCGGCAGCTGTCCTGTGTCAGCCCACCGCTGGCCACCCACCCGTCTCTTCCCGCAGCTCTGGCCTCTAACTAACCACACTGGCCCCAAGGATGACGGCCGGAGACCCTCAGAATTGCACAAGGAGATGAGACAGACACTTTCTCCTAGAAAAGAAAGAATTACACCACTTCCGCTCTCCCGACTCCTTTTCTGGGTCCGCCTGGCTGCTTCTGAGGCGTCTCTGCTCCCTCCACGGCCACCCCCAGCCCCCATGGTGGGAGAGAGAAAAGGGCTTTTGATGTGTGCGGCTGCTCTTCTGCCTCCTGCATTAAGGAAGATTCTAAAAGGTCAAATGAGACAGAGTGGAGCCAGCTGCTCAGCTCTGCATCTTCAGGGACAGTAGGCGGTGGCCCCCTCAACAGTGGGCTGGGTTAGTGTGACCTTTGACTCAGGGCTGACCCCAAGCCCCTGGGAGTGGCTGTGGACACCCCCCACCTCACTCCCACACAGCCCCTGCACCCATCACCCCTCTGAGTCCCCCACTTCCCCCACCACCACTCTGCCTTCCTTACCAAAGCCCCAAGCTCACGGCTGCCTCAGGGCCTTTGCACTGCTGCTCTCTGGGCTGGTAGGCTTCTCCCCAGTATCCTCATGGTTTGCTCTCTCCTGTCACCTGAGTCTCTGCTTAACTGCCCCTTCCTGACCTTTCCTGACCTCCCCATCTCATCCCAGCCCCCCCAACATTCTCTATTCTGTTGCCTACTGCATCCCCTTCTCAGAACTTATCACCTCGCCCATAGAAAGGAATCCAAACCCTGTAAAATGGTAATAATTTAAAGAAGTTTATCCTGAACCAAATATGTGTGACCATGGCTGGGAGAGCCAAGCCCAGGAAGCCTTGAGCAAGTGGTCTTGCCGTGGTTGGGTCACAGTTTGGTTTTATAATTTCGGGGAGACAGGGATTACATGTAAAGTCGTAAATCAGTAAATGGGAAGCGTACATTGGTTTGGCCAAAAAAGGCAGGACATCTTGAAGTGGGGACTACAGGTTAGGGGTGGGTTTGAAGATTCTTTAATTTGTAATTGGTTAAAGAAACGAAGCTTTGTCTAAAGGCTTGGTATGTTTTAAGATAGGGACGTCTGCTAATCAGAGACAAGCCACCTGACATGCACCAGACATGTACCCAGATTCCAGTGATCTGTTAGGTAAACTGAGGACCTGTAGGTGTGGTTTAAGCTGTGTCTTGTGTGGCTTGAGGCTTGTTAATGGTTTTGTATCTTGTGACAAAGAATAACTCCAATTGGGACCAGGCGAAAATAGGCATGTCGGACCTCCCTTCTCCTCAGGGCAGCAACTCAGCTTTAAGGTTATTTTTTTGTGGGGTCCCCTTGGCCAAGAGTCAGCTGAGGGGCCTAAGATTGTGTTTCGGTGCACAGCCTCGCGACACGTCTGTGCTGCTCCCTGTCTGAGCGCAACTTCCTGCACACAGACGTCCTTTCCCTGCTGTGTCTCCGGGGGAACCGCACCTGGTATGCAGTAGGCGCTCTGTAAGTGTTCTCTGGGTACAGAATGCTTGGGGGAGGGTGGGCTGGGGCCTCCTGCTGCCTCTTTCTCACCCCAATCTTAGTGCCGCCCCTGGTCCCAGAGTCTTTTGAGGTCCTGGTGGGTGTCTCGCCCTTTTCTGAGCCCATCGTCCTGTTAGAAACAACTGAATCCGCCAGTTTTCCCTGTAATGGGAAGTGCTGATGCCACGCAGGGGTCCAGAGTGGAGCCAATGCCTCCTGGGAGCGGAGCCTCACTTGGGCCGCAAGGGGCTCTGTGGGTCTCGCCCCGGGGGCTCCGGGTGGATGTCCCTCAGACAAGCCCCTACCTGGACCAGCCCCCACCTGCCCTCCTGGGCGGCCCCAGAGCCCCAAGGCCTGAGTCATGAGTCCCCGAGGGCCACGGTTTCTGCCATCTCAGGTACGTCGCTCTGCGGGGTCTCAGGCTCCATCTAAGCTGATTCTCGGGCCTTAGGCCCTGCCGAGCTCCAGACAAGCTCGTCTGATGGGCACAGCTGTGACAACATCCCGGTCATCAGATGCTCTCTGGGCGAGGTGGGGGCCGTGGGCCGTGGGCTGCTGGGGGCTGGGAGGCCCAGGGTCACACGGGCCAGAGCAGCGCTGGGAGGCAGATTCCTCCCCACAGAGCAGGCCAGGCCTGGAAGGAGGCGGAACTGGAGAAGCTCTGAAGACAGCAAAGGCAGCGCCAAGTCCCGGTCCCGGAAGGCAGGAGCCATCGGTCAGTCCGGTGAGCCGCAGTGAGGCCCCAGCGACGCTCTGGGTGAGGGTAGCCACGTGAGTCCCGCTGTGGGGCTGACACCTCCCCACCTGCACGACCTTCGCAGGGGCCCAGCCAGAGAGCCGTGGAGACACCTCAGGGTCTAGATTCGGGGCACTGGGAGTGGGGGAGCCGTGTGGGCCCTGGGCGAGACCCCCACCCACAGGGCAGGAAGGGAGGCCGAGGCCCAGCCACAGAGCTGGTCAGTGGCCCCGTCACACCAGGACCCGGAGCCCCCCCCTTCCACTACGCAGAGGGTGGCAGGGCTGGGGCTGGGGGCTGTGGGTGGGTGGCAGAGGGGCCAGCGAGGGTCACAGGGTGGTCTGAGGGAAGAGGAGGTGCTGCCCAGAGAGCAAGGATGGCCTGAGTGTGTGAGAGCGTGTGTGTGTGCAGGCTGTGCACGCATGAAGGTGTTCCTGCGTGTGAGTGTGTCCGGCCAGCGGGATGAGGGTCTGCTCCGTGCTGCCATGCAAAGCCACCTCCCAGCTCCGTCCCGTGCTTTCCACAGCGAGCCCAGCACGAGGCCCAGCCCATGGGAGGCTTGTCAACCAAAGCTCCTGGGAGGCACACGGCAGAGCGGGGGCTCCCACCCCGGGCCCGCCAGCACCTACCCAGCTCCCACCCGCTCTCTCCTGCTTGTTCTTGTAAATTGTGTGATGCCGCACACCTGCCGGGGTCCTGAAGGGACCAGGCTTCTGAATGCAAAAGGGGTCTGGAGCCCATTATGCCCGAACTTATGCAGGAATAATGAGGGGAGGCGCGGTGATGGGAGAGCCTGTGTCTAATAAAGGGAAATTTATTCAGTGCGTTCCGAGGAGCCGGCGCGGTGGCTGCCCTTAAAATGGAACCGCCTGCTAGCCTGCGCCGTCCGCTCCCTCACAAAGGCGGTGGCAGTGGCGTCTGGAGAAACCAGGTGGGGACACAGCTCCCTGGGGCTGGAGTTAAGCCTGTCCCAGCCTGGGCCTGGCTGGTGCAGCGAGTGGGCTAGTCTGGCGTGGGGCCGGGGCAGGGCCCGGGGAAGGCATCGGCCGCTGGTCCTCACAATGGGGGCTCCGCCGGGAGGGGCTGGGACCAGAGCGGGCTCGACGTCGGCGTGAGGGTCCTGGGCGAGCCCCTGCCCCAGAGTGAGGGCCTCAGTCTGCCAGTCTACAGCTGTGGCACACACAGGGTGGATGAACGCTGCCCAAGGGTTGTCCTCTGAATGCAGGGACACCTCGCTGCCAACTCCCAGGGGCTCCAGTGGCATTTCCTTCTCTGTGGGTGGCGCCCCCTGGAGCTGTGCAGTGTAGCAGCACCTAGCAGGGAGGCTGCACTGGCGCCTCTGCCACGTGCCTCTGTGCCCCTTGCTGTTGAACCTGCAGGGCAGTGACGTCTGGTCCCTGCTGTGCCGAGCACGCGCAGAGCAGGAAGCCTCTGCCTGACAGAGCAGCCCAGCGACCTGGTACCAGACCCACCTCTTGGAAAGGGCCCCGGGGTGGGTGTTACCTGGACAAGTGGGCGGACACAGGCTGTCTTTGCAGGATTTGCAGGGCAGGGTCCTCAGCGATGGGCGGAGGCCTGATCCTGTGGGCAGAGGGCATCAGAGCGCCCACAGCCTTGGGCGGGGGCGGAGCCCGAGGAGGCACTCGCAGGCGGGAGCCCAGCTGAAGCCAGGTGGGACCAGGTGGGACCAGGTGGGGCCTTCAGGACCAGCAGGCCCAACCCCCCCAGGTGTGGGATGGGCCCAGGACATGCTGTTGGGAGGGCAGGGACGGCCAACCTGCCACCCACACCCTGATCTCCATATCCCTGGGGACTCTTTCATCACTGAGTTACAAACCTAATGAGGAACAAGACCCCCCTGAGCCCCATCCCACCCTGGAAAGGCCCAGAAGGACCTTTCAGGTACCTTAGCTAGACAGGCCGTCTCTGGGCTGCCTCTGGATTCTACCCCTGCTCCATGCCACTGTCACTGCCCTCCTTAGGTCCGCGTCTCCTAGACTAGCTCAGAGGCTCAGAGAGGGGGCTGCCACCTCCCTGGAGCCACCCTCACAGGGAGACGCCCTTGCTGTGTCACCAGCGTCTCCCTTACTGCTCAGATGCTGCACCTTCCCTACAGCCCCACCCCCGGCAGCCTGCCTGCAGCCCCCTCCTCCCCACGGTGTCCCAGGAATATTTCCAAATGCATGTGCCCCAACCCTGTCATTCCCCTACTCCGACACCCTCCGTGGCTCCCCATCGTTTCAAGTTAAAGTCCAAATACGCCAGCCCTCTGGCCGCACACCCCTCCCTGGGTACCATGGCAGGGGTCCTGCCTCCCAGGGCTGTGTGCAGGCCCCTGTCGGCAATTCTGTCCTCGCTCACCTCCCGGCCCTGACAGGGCCTGGGTGCCTCGGCCAGTGCTCGCTCTGGTCCAAGGTCCCTGCTGGACGCCGGGTTCCCAGAGGCAGTGGCCTCTGCCCCCCACCTGGGTGTGCCGCATGGCGCCCACGAGGCGGAGGAACTCAGAGCAGATTTGCTGAAT
Source organism: Lemur catta (assembly GCF_020740605.2). Lineage (NCBI taxonomy): Eukaryota > Metazoa > Chordata > Mammalia > Primates > Lemuridae > Lemur > Lemur catta. Next base: position 3,445,970 of record NC_059137.1, on the reverse strand, counting down.
GGATGAAAATGCAAATCGCAGATACAAGGCGTTTCCCCAGGAGATGAGAAATCCAGGCCTCGGCAGGGCGGAGACGGGATTTTTCTCCCCTTGCCGTTTCCACGCCAGAATAGCTGCCTGGGAGCAGCTGCTCTGGGTGGGCTGGAGCTGTGGGCTGCTTCCTTTAGTGACCCCGGGACCGCAGCCCCCAGCGGGCGTGGCCCTGGGACCCCAGGAGCCGCCCAGGCTCTCTCTCCCCCTTCCCCCCACTTCCAGAGCCTTCCACTGGCGTGGCTCCTCGCCACCAAGGGGCTTGTACTTATCATCCTAATGTGATTTTGCAGGAAGGAGCATGTGTTGGGGAAGGCGTGGAAACCTGGAAACCATATCGTGCGGCTCTGGGTGGGGGGGGCCCCTCTCCAGCTCCCGAGGCACAGAAGCATCCGCGTGCCCCTGGACAGCGGGGTGTTGCGTGCCCGCGTGCGCAGACGCCGTGTGTTGTAATCCGTTTCTAGAACATGACCCCAGCGATCTCACAGGGAACATCAGTGAATATTTACTACCTTGTTTTTTTCCCTAAAAAATGTAATTTTGCTGTCTGGTTATTAAATCTATTTTTATTGCTACAAAAATGCCTCCTATCCACTGAGATGGGGGAAGCCTGGCGCTAGAGATGACTGTGTTTCAGCCACTGCTGCTGGGCCTTCCCTTCCGGGGGGAGGGGGCCCGGGCCCGCTGCATTTCTGGGGCCGTTTGCTCTGCGACCATCAGAGGTCTCAGGTGAGCTGCGGGGGGCCCAGGCTATTGGCTGAGCCGTCCCCAGCACCGGGAGCCCCTCCGGGCCGGGCCTCCAGGGCTACACAGGGGCTCACTCCTCTCCTGCCTGTCTTGGCAGCCCTGCCCGGGGTGGGGAGGGTGTGTCTCAGGCCAGTGGCCCTCAGGGGCTCAACACTGCAGCGGGAGCCTCAGCCTGACCCTGCTCCTTGCAGAGGTCTGGCCTCTTAGGGGCTGGGGCTACTCCGGTGGCCCCCACGTGGCACCCTAGGTGGTGCCCAAGTCTTGAGGCTGCTGCAGGGCCCACAGCCTGTCCCAAAGGAGAGAGGGCTCCAGGTCACCACCGGACTTCAGCTACCTGAGGCCTTTCCCTGGGAGCACCCACCTCATGCCTGGGGCAGGGGGCAGTCCAGGAAGGGCTAGGGGAGTCGGACCCTCTGCCACCTCTGCTGGTTTCCTCTTCTTCCCGCAAGCTGTTGGCCCCCAGGGGTGTCCGCATCTGCCCAAGCCCCGGGGGTCAGGGCTCTCTGGGGCCAGGGTCTGGGTCCCTCCTGCAAGCCTGTCTCCAGGCTCAGCCTTGAAAGGCCCAGAGCTCCCACGTGCCCCCCTGTGAAAGGACAGCCCAGCCTAGGACACCCGCCTCACAGCCTGACACCCACATGCCGCCCGGGCTCTGGTTCCAGGGCCCAGTGCAAAAGGGGGAGACCGGCTCCCAGGAGCTTTGAGGGGCCTCGGCGGGATGGCACCTCCTCTGATGACTCAGAGAGAGCTGTGCCTCCCATCTCAGATGCCAATCCAGGCCCACGGAGGGTCTGAAACTGGCCCGTGGCCACACAGTTCACGGAGGCAGAGCCGCGTGGACACGTCCACCTGGTGTCGGATCAGCCCCTCACGTCTGCACCAAGGGAGGAGCAGGAGGGGCAACAGAGGCAGTAAATCCTCCCCCCTGCTCACAGCATGTGCCCCCACCCCCACCCCACCGCATTGCCACCCCGGGTTCTGGCCCACTGGTACCGAAAGTGGCGTTTCCAGGAGGGACAGCAGCAGAGGCCTTCGTAAGTACTCCATCAGTCACATCAGGACCCAGGCGCTAGGACGGTCACTCCCTAGGGTGGGTCACTCTGAGGTCCGACCACCTTTCCTTGGTGCTGCGCCCTCCCCCCTCAGGCACTGAAATCTGCAGGGAGCCCCCCTGTTTCGCCGCTCTTCTGCTCCGTGTGCCCACGTCCAGAACGTGGACGTAGTCTCAGGGACCTGGGCTCTCGGAAGCTCCAGCCATTCACGGTGGCAGACAGGGAAAGTCATTCATTCATTCATTCTCTCCTGAGAGCCGACTTCCCACTCTCAGGGCGCGGCACTGCCCTTTAGTGCACAGCGAATGTTCCCCAGATGGCGGCTCATCCTGTGGCTGGTCGGTTTTGTTTTCTAGGTTCTGAGGGTGGAAACCCTTCCCCACGGTTTGGGCCTGGACAGGGGGAGGAAGGGGCGCTGGCGTGTGGCCAGGCCTCTCTGTGAGGGGGCAGAGGGAACAGCGTGGGGACCCTTGGCCTGGGTCCTGGGTCCCGCAGATCCCACCTGCCCTGTCCTAGCTGTGTGGCCTCGGGCTCTGGCTTCCTGTCCCTGAGCCTGGGCTCCCTGGTTATGAGACGGGATAACTGGTCCTGCCTTCGTGGATGTGGGAAATAGGCAGGTCACCCCTGGGGTGCGAGTGGGCACCGGGCAGCTGCGGGCAGCTCCGCGACACACCAATTCCCGTGTCCTAGACCCGGCAAGGACAGGTTTAGGACAGCGGCCTAGGCTGGCCTCCAACCAATGGCCCCCGAAGGAGAGAAAATGATTAACGATTAGGAACATCTGACAGACTCTACCTCTTTCTCTGATTTTCCTCTTCTGAGACCTCGGTTCTTTGAGCTTGAGGTCAAACCATACACTTTCTTACTCTGCAAACACGGGGGCGGGAAGCTGTGTGTCCATTCACTCCTTTGCCCGTTCAACAACGAGACTTTGAATATCTACCAGGATGTGACAGCATCGCGCCAGAAGCCAGGAACACAGTGATGAACAAGAGGGCATGATTCCCACCTGCCGGGAGTCCCCAGGTCGTGGACAAAACAGCCAGGGAGCAAAGTCACACAGCACCCTAGTCAATGACTGTGGTCAGCAAATGAGCAGCAGATGAGAGCTGAGACGGGGTCGAGCTACCGAACTGCTCCGGGTTGCGGCACTTTTCCAGCCGGACGCAAATCGGCGCCAGGCCCCGCCCGCCTGGGAGAGGAGGCTCTGGAGGCGGGAGGACATGGCTGCCGGCCACTGCGCGGACACTCGAGAGCGCCCCCCCACCCCTCCACTGTCCACACCTCTGGCTCAGCTGGTTTCTCTGAGTCACAGCCAAATGACAATTAAAACCAGGTCATGTGGCACCAAACACGCTCTGGTCTTAAATTAAATTTCCCTTTAAAACAAAAGCGGCTCCCAAGAGGGCTGTCTTCATTTCCCTTGGATTCTGAAGCCTGGTGGCAAAACGGACTTTTTGGGAAATGTGTTAATTAGTCCTTGGTCAGGCTGCAGCCGAGGGCCCTGCTCACGCCGGCTCCGCCCCACGGCCAAGGGCACCGCCGCCCACCGAGGCGCCCGAGCACCCCTGGCCCCAGGCCGTCCCTGAAAGGGCAGCTGCAGCGTGGCCGGCCCATCCGCACGACAGCACAGCACAGCCAATCCCACTGCGGCACAATCTTTGTGCCGACGCCTCTGTCAATCCACATTTTTAATAACATGTGATCACCCACGTTGGGAAATCAGAAGTGTGTAGAATAGCACATGGGTCCCTCCCCCCAGGCAGCCGGGGGCCTTGGGCCCTTTACTTTCAAAGCAGGTCACTGTCCCGTGTGGCACCGTCCTCTCTCTTCACCTGGGAGAGAGGCTAGGCTGACACTATGACCCATGTCCCTACTCAGTCACCTGAACCACAGGTGAACAGAGCTGCTCATGGCAGCAGGGCCAGCAAGTGAAAACCCGGCTCTTTTGGGTCCCTGGGAGGTAGGTGTCGCCATCTGGACCTGAGGCTCCCCGGGACATCCTGGCGGAGGCCTGGGAGTGGAGCCGAGAGCCAGAAGGCATTTGGGGGAGGGGTTGGGGCAGTTGGCACCGAGCTGTCCTTAAAACTGTCAGAGCTGGTTACCTGGGGCCATTGGTGCTGCAGGTTCCAACCCCCAAGGGTCTCCGGCCCATCCCCCGTGCAGCCCAGCCACTGTGTCACATGCGTCCTCCAGCCACAGGGCTCAGCTTACATCATCCCGGAACAACTGGGCTGGGTTACACCTGCCTCTGCCCCCAGTTCCAGGCATAGCTTCACTCCACCCCAGACGGGTTTGCAAGGGCAAAGACGGAGGAGACAGAGATGGTGGGAGAGAGGGAGGCCGGGAGGAGGGGCCAGGAGACGAGATGGTGTTTATGAGTGGTCGGAGGCTCGTGAACATATAGTCAGGAAAACAAAAAACATCAAAGCATGAAAACTTCCTTGACAAATTCTTTTTTGCCAAGGCGAGAGTATTCTCGGGCCTCAGCCGGGCATGGCAACATTTCATTTCGGCTGCGGGGTAATTAACGTCGGGCGGTGGGGTGGGATTGCTGAGGGCTAAATATAGGATTTCAATTTAAACTTGTTAGCTTTGCCTGCGATGTTTTTGAATTTGTTTTTTAGACACTGGCAGGTTTACAAGGGCTCTGAGTCCTGTGTGTGCCGACTTTGCCAGTCTGCACAAGGCAGGGAGCGATTTCTGTTGGTAGCTGACAACGTCTTTGAATGATGCTTTACAAGCCTGGGAATTGAGGCTGCATCTCACGAGGACGGATAGCAGCAGAGTTAAGTGCTTCTGCAAAGTCCTGAGGTCCTGCCAAGAGCAGGCGGCCCCGGACGCACACACTGCCCTCCTCCGACTGTGTGTGCACGGGGGGCCTTGTGCGGTCACGGAAACACAACATGCACCTTGCCGTGTTTTCATCCTTGTCGTTTCTGTGTGCATTTCCACGTGCCCGGCTTTTCCGTGTGTTTTTCCTTTGTTGTGAAATGTGGCTGGAAAACCAGGCTCAAAATGCACCCGCCCCTCCCCCACCCCTCCACACTCTCCTTCCCGCTGCGGCTGGAGATTTAGCAAAAACACAACACACAACACTGGATGCCTGGTGATATCTGAATTCCAGAGAAACAACACATGTATTTTATAGTATAACTGTGTCCTTTGCTCTATGTGGGACGCACTTATATGGACGAAATTATTCACTGTTTATTTGGAATTCAGATGTAACAGGGTGTCCGGTGACTCCTCTGTAGCCCACCCCCAGCCCACGCGCACCCACACGCAGCCTGGGACCCAGTCAGAGCAACTGCCTCTTGCTGGGGACCCACTACCCGGGCAGCCGTGGTCCCTGCCCTAGGGTCCTTAAGTGGGGCTGCTGAGGCCCAGGGATGGGCATCCTGGCATCGGGGCAGAACCTGTGTGCATGTCATGGTTCCGGGGTCAGGAGACCAGTCCCAACAGCTCTGAAAAGAGTCTGTGGCTCATGAGTGGGACAGCCCCAGAGGGAAATGAGGGTAAATGAGGTGTGGCCCAAGTCCCCTGGGCCATCCTGACCTGCTTCCTGGGGCTACTGTGCGGAGAGGCCAGTGGGCAATCCTGTCCCAACACCTGGCCTCCTGAGACCCAGTGATGTCCCTGGTGGGGGGTTGACATGGTGGGTTTGCTCCCTGCAGGGGTGACTGTGTCCATTTCGAAAGGTCTGAGCTGGGGGCACAGGTGACTGGAGTATAGCAGGTCCAAGGTTGTCATTCCAGATGGGGAAACCAAGGCCAGGGGAGGGCCTGACAAGTGTTGTGGGGATGGAGTGTGAATGCACAGCTGGCCTCAGGCCCTGGGGACCAGGAGCAGCACAGGTTGGGAGCACTGCCCCGTCAGGCTCAGGCGCAGGGAATCCTGGAGGAGACAGTCTCACCTGGGGGCCTGTGCTGGGGTCTCAGCCGAGGGTCGCGGCCGTGGTGGTGCCTGGGTTCTCCCCTTTTCCCGGCCCGCTCCCCGGCATAGCTTGCGGGTAGGAAGCCTCCGGCTGGGATAGAACTGAGGTCAAGTCCAGACTTTGATGCTATGTGTGAGTTTCCTACAGCTGCCTTAACAGATCAGCGCAAATTTCGTAGCTTGAACAGTGCAAATTTATTATCTCATGGTTGTTCCAGAGCTCGGAAATCCAGAATGGGTCTCACTGGGCTAAAGTGAAGGTGTCCACGGGGCTGGCTCCTCCTGGAGGCTCCAGGGAGGATCCGTGTCAGGGCCTTTGCCAGCGCGTAGAGGCTGCCACGTTCCGTGGCTCGTGGCCTTTCCTCCATCTTCGCAGCCAGCAGTGGCTGGCTGGGCCGCTCTCACGTGGCATCATCTGATTCTGACCCTCCTGCCTCCCTCTTCCACGCTTGAGGGCCCTTGTGTTTACGTGGGGCCCAGCTGGAACATCCGGGAGAATGTCCCCACCGTAAGGTCACGTGATTAGCAGCCATACTCCATCTGCACACTTAGCTCCCCCACCACGCAAAATAAAAGAGCCACAGGTTCCGGATGTTGGGACTCAGACATCTCTCGGGGCCGTTTCTCTTTTGACCAGATGCTCCCAGCAGGTCAGTGTTTAACCTCGTGGAGCCTCAGCTGCCACTTCTGTAAGGTGGGGGGGATGATGTCCCCTCAAGGGTCCTGGGGAGGATGGGACCTGCAGTGTGCACGAGGCCGCCCAGTTGCTGGTGTGGGTCCCGCAGGAGTGGGGCCCGGGGACGGGAGGCGTGGCCGGGACACAGCATCAGTCCCAGTTTCCTCTCCCCCTGGCGCGGTCTCATGCCAGTCAATCAAATGTCCATTTTCTTCCCGGCAGAAGACACTCAGCGCTCTGCAGCCCCGGGCTCCCTCCCCGACCCCAGACGCTGCGAGGATCCGAATGTCTCCTGGAGGCAGCACACCCGTCAATGCCGCTGACTCCATTTGTCAGGGACAAAGTGGCCTGAGCACGTCCACTGACCACCAGCTCCTGCCAGCAGCTCTCAGAAGGCCTTTGCCTCGGGGGGTTCCTGCGCACAGGGCGTAATCAGTCTCCCCGCGGACTGTGAGCAGGGCCGGGCGTGGGCACTGGTCGCTGCTGCCTGCGGGGGCCTGACCCCCACCTTCCTCGGCACTGGGCGACTCTCCAGCCGATTCCTCATTTTTCCACCAAACACTTGCTGAGCCCCTATTTGTGACCAAAACCGTGCTGGGTATTAGACACTGAGCCCCGACAGCAGAGCAGTCCCCTGTGCACCCCCAGAGCAGGCTGCCACCAGGCTCTTCGACAGCCGGCGTGGAGGCGACTCACGTGGGCCTGTGCCCGGGTGCGTGGGCAGTGGCTGCTGGAGCGCTGTGTGGAGGAGGGTCCTGAGGGGCATGTTCCTGGGCACCGTGGATGTGGAGGCACTTCCTACGTGGGGACATGAGGCTACCCTTACTGTAGAAGGCAGAACTCGGCCTCCCCACCAGAATGGGCACCAATGGCCTCCTGGTCCTGGCAGGATGAGGCCGAAACTCCCCAAAATGCCACTCAAATGTCTCTACCACCTGCCTCAACTTCCCTCCCACCCTCACCTGGAATTTCTCCCCTTCCAACTTCTGTCGTTCAGCCACCGGCTCTCTCCCCGCTCCCTCCAGGCTGGACTCCCCATTGGCCAAACCCACCAGACACGTACAGCCTGGGCCAAGGCCTGCCCAGGCCTGGTGCCGCTCAGCAAGGCTTCCTCCACCAAGCAGCTGCTCTGTCTCCACCAGAAGTGACAGCTCCCTGCAGAAGTGCACTTGAGTCCCCAAACAGTTCCCATCTTCCATGGCAACTGCGGCCCCAGCCAGAGCCCTCCCCACTTTGAAACCTGCGTCTGGAGGAGACATACTCTGTCATTCAATGTGCACAAAAAGCTCTGTGCCAGGCCCTACTGAGACAGCGCTGGGGCCCACAAGGACTGGACGTCGACAATTTTTCAGGATCAAAAGCATTCAGGCTGCATCTCCTCCATCAGCCCCTGCCCCCAAGGTCCCCCAGGCCATGCCACAAGCCTGTGCACCACTTGCGTGGAATACATTGATGGATGCCACTTCTGCTGGATTTGTGCAGCCCTTGGGTCTGTCCTCCCCCCGCAAACCCCCCCACATGGCCAAAGGCACACGCAGAGCTCCTCTGACAGCGTCTTGCATCCAGCAGGGCTCTGAGCTATAAGCCAGTAACTCCGGCTACGTACACAGAGAGATTTACTCAAAGGACATTGGGGGCTCCCAAAATATGAGTGAGTGCAGACACCTAGGCTGGACATCTCCATAGCCAGGAGCAGTGCCCCATCATGCTGAAGTGCCAGCCTGCAAATGTCACATTGCCACTGTCACTGGGCAGTCCCCCCACATCGGCTCCGGATGCGGGCGTTGCAAGCACTGTCCATGCTGCTGCCCTGCTGTAAAAAGTGGGTTCTGCACTGCCTCTCGCTGCGATTCAAAATCTGGATGGGAGCATCCGATTGGTGGATCTGGGTCATGTGACTCATCCTAGCTGCAAGAGATGCCAGGCATAAACTATCTGCCATTTTTGGTGCATTTGATGAGGACAGGGATCCCACAAGCCTGGAAAGGCCTCAGGGGCTGGTCGGCGGGGATGAGGGTTGGCCTTTTCTGTTCATTTATGCCTAGTATCTCATCCACTGCCTTCTAGGCTCCTCCCTGTATTCAGAGGCCGGGGAGCTAAACTGGCATCCTCAGACCTCCTCAGAGCGAGGGGTCTGGCGTGAGTCAGGTCCCCTCGTGCGAGACTGGGAGAGGCCACACCTCTGCTGCTGCCCGTTTCTGCTGGCAAGCACGGTGACTGGGCATTTGGTTTGCGGGTGGCAGCAGCCATGGACCAGGTCTTGGGGTGCCATTGCTATCACTGTGGGCAGGCAGGTACGGGCGCCCCGTCTGTCAGCGTTGATCAAGGAGGACGCAGCCTGACTCCAGAGCTGGCGGAAGTCATTTTCTGCTCCGGTCGACCCCAGAGCGTAAAGTCTTCCTGGCAAGGAGGTCCTGTGATTCCAGAGCCAGAGGTTCCTGATTGCGCAGGGGACGGCGGCTCTGTGGGGTGACGTTGGGAGTGACTCTTGAAAGCTTGGCCAGCAGTTCTCTTCTTAAGCAATGCTCCCCAACCCCACAATTATTGAAGCCACTTCGTGCCCTGAAATAAATGTTCTCCTATTATAACAGCCGGGGTGGATTCTGTTCTCTGCAGTAGAACCCTGCCCACGGTGGTTGCTGAAAAATGACAAATCTCACTTTTTCTCTGTCCAACACCCTTCATCCCATATCTACTGTCAACCTAAATAATGAACAGAGAGATTCGCCAAAGATACGGAGTTTATCCGGGAGAGCGCAGGGGATTTGCAAATCCGGAGTGTGCAGACTATGAGGCTGTAGACACATCCAAGGAGGTCGAGACAGGGGGAAGCTTTTAAAGGCAAAAGGAGGAGCGCACCTAAGTTGTCTTGCAAAAAGAGAACATTGGTTCCAGGGCCCTCTCTCGGGAGCTGACGCCAGCTCACGGAGGAGACAGCGTGGCGGGCAAGCGTTCCTGTACATTCCGCTGCCGTGACCCCCGCAGCAGCTGCAGCCGGAAAGGCCTTGGACAAAGATCTTGCCACGGGCACACGTGCTCAGGATCCCTTCCCAATGGTTCTCACCACACGTGTGTGTGTGAGGCCCTCCCTCCTGACCTCCCAGCTCGCTTTATCTTTGTTAGGGTTTGACACAAGTGACTCCATTTTGATTCTGACAACGTTCACACTATGACCTATGAAAATGCTCCCCCCCCATCATGCAAGTCACTCAGCACCCCCAAAACGAATTACCCTAAATCTCACCAAGCACTACATCCCGCTCAAGTCCAGGGCGGTATCCAGTGCTCCTCTCAGTCTTCGCAGCTATTGACCTGTTCCATCATCCCCCCGTCAACAGAGCTGTCATGGAACACTGATGTCACGGGAAAGGGACAGGGAGCAGGTGTGTGTGAGTGCACACGTGGACATACACATGAACGTGGATGTCAGCCAGGAGCAGAGGGGGCGAGGCGGGGCTGCAGTGCGTGGGTGGGGCTGCAGTGGCACTCACCACACCCCTCCGTGCTGTGCCAGGCCCTCTGCCCTCAGCCAGCACCCATCTGCCTGAGATTCTTAGCTGCCCCCGGAGAACTCACACCTTCATTTCTGGGGGCTCGAGGCCACACCCAGGATGACCCCAGCCCCCTTAACGTGTCTGCCTGAAAAAACTCGCAGCTGAGGAAAGAACTTCCTGTTCGTTCCAGCCGACACCCGAAGGTGGGGCCAGAGCCCCACCCCGGTCAGTGCCAGGGAGCAAATCGGATGGTTTCCATGTGCCACCCGCTTCCCGTGCTGTGTAATTTGTCACTTTGCCGACTCCACCGAGCCCCGTCAGCCCCTCCCTGTTCCTCATTCTCCCTTTGAAACCTCCCTGCAAATGGAAATGGGGTTCAGCCGACGCTGGACTCTCCCCTGTCACAATAGCTGTCACTGATTGAGGTCTGTCCCAGCCACTTTCCTGCCTGGCTTTATCTTTGACACCACTCCGCAGTGCTAGCTCTCCTGAATCTTCAGACTCAATCACCGGCACTTAACTTCCTTCTCCTCTTTGCACAGCAGCACGAAGCACCCGGAATGGCCGCTATCGTGCACCCTGTGGAAGTGTGAGGTTCTGACACCTCTAGGCAGCAGACGGCAGAGGCAGGGACAGGAAACCAACCCTGGCAGGTGGAGGGTCATGTGCACAGCTCATCTGGTTGTTGACGTGTGGGTCCCGACACCATCACAGTGGCTGGTTAAAGGCTTGTCTTGTGCACTATAGCACTGCACCCCATCTGCCAAGGACACCCCCCCCCGCCCCCAGCAGGCCCTGTAAAGGTGAGTCTTCAACAAACTTTTCCACTCTTTCCACTTTGGCATGTTTCGGGAGGACGTGATCGGACCCATAATGGAAGCTGAGACTGGTTTGCGGCCGTCTGCAGACTGGGTGCACAGGGGTGGGGCCGGGTCAACCTTGACGCCTGGGGGTCCTCACTCACTATCAGTCCACGCGTATCACTATCAGTCCACTATCAGTCCATCCCTGCTGACAGTCCACTATCAGTCCACTATCAGTCCATCCCTGCTTCCTTCTGATGGGGCCTTTCGGTGGGCACTGAGGTGGGGCACAGGCGGCACCGTGACATGGCGGCCCCAGAGGGCAGCAGGCACAGGGACACAGTGCCGGCGCCGGGCAGCCTGGTCTGCACATGCGTGCACTCGCCCTCTGGGCCCATTCGGGGAGGTTGAGCCCTACACATCTCTTCCCCAGCCCCCCTGCCACCAGCCTTCTGACCGGCCCCTTCCAGGTCCCTGCCTGTTTCACCGGCACTTAGCCCGGCCCACGCGTGTGTGCAGCTCCGTAACTCGGGCCTTCCCCAGTGTCCCTTGATTCCTGCCCAAGACGAGGCTCCCTGTATTCACAGACGTAACAGGAGGAACAATGTCCTCCCAGACTCGAGCACATCCCAATCCCCAGCACCTGTGAATGTGCCACCCTATGTGGCAACGGGGACTTTGCAGATGCGACTGAGGGGCCGACCTTATGGCGAGTGACTGTCCCGAATTCCGTGGGCCCAGTGCAATCACAGGGGCCCTTGGACGTGGAAGGAGGAGGCAAAAGAGTCAGAGAGACTTGAAGGCAGGAGAGATTCTAGGTGTGATGGGGACCTGAGCCACCACTGCAGTTTGCAGATGGAGGGAGGGCCAGCAAGGATGCGGGACGGTCCCACGATCACACAGCCCGGACTCTGCCCCACGCTGAGAGCTCAGGGCTGTGGGCTCTCCCAGAGCCTGAGCGGGGGAGGCAGCCCCGCAGGCACCTTGGGTTTGGCCTTGGGAGACTCTCAGCAGAGAAATCGGCCAACCCCGTGGACTTCTGCCCTACAGAACCGTGAGAAGACACGTCCGTGTTGTTCTAAGCTGCTAAATTTACGGCAATTTGCTATGGCAGCAACAGAAAATGAGCACTGCCCTTTGTGGCTACCCCGAAGTGCCCCCTCAATGTGTCCAGTATTCAGTGGGCTCTCAGGTGGGGGGAGACTCAGAGGCCACGTGGACATGGTTAGTGCCATAGTGCCCCCCCCCCCCCGTGGCAGGGGAGCACTCGGGTTAAGAGAACGAGCTTTGGTGTCAGATACACTTGGGCACGAGTCCTGACATGGTACTTGCTCACTAGCTGCGTGGCCTCGGTCACTTTCCAGAATGCTCTGTGCCTCGGTTTCCTCATCTGTAAAATTGGGACAATCCCAGCAGCTGAGGATTCAATGAGGTGACAGACATGAGGGTGCTCAGCACAGGGCCTGGCCCGGGAACACTCGGGGACGGCAATGGTGATGGTCATTGCAGCAGCTCCGAGCCTGTCTCTGCCGGTCACCTCCAGCCCCAGGGAGCTCGCTGTCACCTGAGATGACCAAGGCAAAAACCCGGCCCACGTGCCGTATGAGGACTCTGGGCAGGAGAGGAGGGCACCAGGCCCGGCTTTGGCACAGACTCACATGCTGGGCAGGCTGTGGCCCCTCTTTCTCCCCGTCCCTCTCTCTTTCTGGGCCTCAGTTTCCCCGTATGTGAAACGAGAGGGTTGGATCTAACTTCCCTTTCTGGTTTTAAGATTTCACGATTTTGTGAGTTCAGGGCAGAGCTGCACTGTTGCTCTCACATGTAATTATTTTTTCTCAGGATTACACATTCTTGAATAAAAATGATATAAGACCTTCAGAATAACTGATGAAATACTTTTTGACCTAACATTAATATGCCACGTCGAAGGCAGGGACATGAATCAGTGAGATTAAAGATGTGGGGCGCCCAGGAGGAAACCACTGGGCCAGAGCACGACGGTGGGGATGGGCGGGGAGGCGGAGGGGTCGTTTCCGTGTATATTTATTTGCTCTGACATTAGTGCGTTAAGCTGCATATGTAATTTCCCACAGCAACTAACACCAGCGGAATATTCCTCTGCTCACATACGCTTCTCTTGTCCTCAGAGTCCCGCTCGTTAGTTTCGGAGGTGCCACACTCCCCCAAATCCACCCCAGCAGCTTGAACACCGGGCACCTGCTGAAGGGTCATCCTTCTTGGAAGACTTAATTTGGCAGGTGGAGGTGGCCGCCTTGGGGGAGATTGATGGGGAGGGAGGAAGGAATCCAGGCAGGGACTAGAAGGCACAGCCGGCAGGAAGGACAAGGGACAGCTCTGCTCCTGCCCACTCCCACAGCGACTGGGCGGGGGCCGGGGACGAGCTAGACAGACCACCCCATGGGGAGAGGAGGATGTGGCACCTGTCATGGGGGAGGTGTGTGTCAGGTGGGGCTGGGATCTCTGCCTCTAGAGGGTCAGGCCAGCGTCCCTCATGCCACTCAGGAGCCACGTGCAGGCCCAGCCCTTTTCTGACCTTTTGGGGTGACCCAGCGCTCCCCACGACGCCGCTACTGAGATCTCTTGGACCCCATACGCTGGGCCTGCCCACTGAGACCCGCCGCAGGTCCTCTGAGACAGTGCCACACGCGGAGGCTGTGCTGGCGAAGGGGGCTTGGCACAAGGTGTCAGTGGGCAGGAGGCCCCCGCCCTGGGCTCCTGTGGTCCTGGGCCGGCAGCGTCAGCACCACCCGGCAGAGGTGCACGGTCAGGCCCCGAGCACTGAGGCAGGAGCTCCACTGTGACCAGGCCCCAGGAGCTTGGCGTGCACGGCCAGGTGTGCCCAGGCACCGCCCTCAGGAGCTCCCACCTGAAAAGAGGTCGAGGGTGGGAATTTTAGACAGTGGACCCCCGAGTGGGCGTGGGAGAGACCTGCCTGCCCTGGGCTAACCTGAGCCCCATTCCTCAGGTGACCGGAGAAATCCCCCTCCGCGGCTGGTGCCCGCAGGGCCTCAGGCCTCTCTGAGGTGTGGTCAGGACCAGAGGGCTCAGCCACGCCCTCTGTGGGGTTCCAGAGCCAGGAAGGAGAGAGGAGGCCCCCCTCTCCTCTCCTTGCTGTCTCTAAAATTCAGCCCTGACCGAGCTCACGCCTGGAACCCGTCCTGAAGGCCCTCGGATGTCAGAGCTTAGAGCTGGAAAGACCGACTGCTCTGCTCTCACCGTTGGAGACGGGAATGTCTGGGCCTCCCCACCTCTGTATGCTCCTCACCCCATTCTCCAGCACCCACACCTGGTCACGTGCTCCCTGCTGAAATCCCGCAGGGGCCAAACATAAAGCCCGGATCTTCACCACAGCCTCCTCCGCCTCGCACGGCTGGCCCTGCTGCTCCTTCTGACTTGCTACCCTGCAGCCACAGGGACTTTGCACGTGCTTTTCCTGTTGCCTAGAATGTTCTCCACTCTGCAGCTTTTTGCCTTCCCAAACGTTACCCCAATTCTAGGCTTAACTGTCACTTGTTGAGGGGAGACTTTTCTGTACCCTAGTGGTGGCTGCGTCCCTGTGATATCTGTGCTCACAGCTTGCTGTTTTATTTCTTCAGAGTACAGCTGTAATTAAACGCTTTGTATCATGATTTGTCGGTGCGTCTCTGCCCTACGAGGCGTACGCCCCAGGGACTGGGAGCACGTCCCTTTGCTCCCTGCTGTCTCCTACATAGAGGCCTGCAGGTCCTCGGGAAGGAAAGGCCCCTCCAGCCAGGGGCTTACAGCCCCGGCCAGTGGGGGCAGGTGGCAGCTTGTGTGAGCAAGTGCAGAAGAACATGCCCCGCTGGGCGAGCTTGGGCGTGGCTTCTGGATCCTTCTGTTCAGGCTGAGCCTATGTGCCTGGCAGACTCTCGTCACAGGAGATGGGGGTGGGGGTGGAGAGAGATGGGCCAGGGGGGCTTGGAAAACGTGAATCACCTGTTGCAATGACCTCGTAATTTAAGTAGGACTCTTGGTATTTTCTTTTAAATGCAGCTTTCATTTTGTTGGCAGTCGTGGAGTCTTCTGTCTCATCATTGGGTCTTTTCCCTTTCAAAGCAGCTCTCCAGTGACGTTTGTTTTTGACTCATTTTTGCTAGGACGAGCTTGTGGGCTTGCCGGCACCGTGGCAGGGACGAGCGCGCAGCGCGGGAAAGAGGCGCAGACGGAGGCGGCGAATAAAATGATGGGTGGGCCCCGTGTGCCGAAGTGAGCGTCGGATTCTGACGTGGAGTCTGCACCAGGTGCAGCTGCAAACCTGAAGTACATGGACTCCCTTGTCACTATGAAGCCTGCCACCAGATGCAGCTGAATTGTCACTTGCCTCTCACTGATAGGTTTTGCTATGAGTCTGCAAGCAATTGATTGATGCTGGTCTCTGTGCAAACCTCTCTGCTAATGATAATCTGTATTTGCAGCTGCTCCCAGCACTAGCATCAGCCCTCAGCTCCACCCCAGATCATCAGGCGTTAGATTCTCATAAGGAGCCGCAGCCTAGATCCTCGCACACGCGGTTTACAGCAGCGTCAGCGCTCCCGTGAGAGTCTAATGCCGCAGCTCACCGACAGGAGGCGGGGCTCAGGCGGCGCTGCGAGTGGTGGGGAGCGGCTGTGAGCACAGGTGAGGCTTCCCTCGCTGCTCCCTCCGGAGTCCGTCTTGCTGGGACTTTTGGTCAAGACGCTGCCCTCACCTAGCCAGGGGTGAGCACACGGCCCAAGCCCTGCTGACCACGTTCTCCTCGGCCTGCGGCTCGAGTGGACAGACACAAAGCTGGCAAGTGGCTGGAGAGGATGCGTCCCGGCAGTGAGCCCTCCCCTGGAGGACCTGAGTGGGTTCTGCTCCTGAGACCCCTGGAGCTGCTCTGGGTTCTGTCCTTGTTCGGTGTGGCTCCTCAGTGCTGCTCAAACACTGTGACCTGCCCACGTCCCGCCAGCAAATCCATCGTCATCATTGTCAATCCATTTGCTGCTGTTTAGCTCACCTGGCTTAAGTTAGCCATTGTCGGCTTACCAGCCTGCAACCCGCTGCGTAGCAGAGGAGTCAGCTCTCCTGGCTGGACGCGACAGGGAGTTGCAAACTGCTCAGTGACATCTGTCCTGGGTGCAGCACGAGGAGTGAGGACCCAGCCACCCATCTTCACCCTCTGCCTCCACTCCTGACTCCGCCAGCCTTCCCTGCAGTTCCAGCCGGCACTGGACTCTCTGTCTAGCCTTTTAAGGAGGCCAGTTGCAAAACCCTCTTCTTGCAACTCAAGACTAGTCTGTTGGAAGTCCTTACTGACGTCTAACCCATGCGTGAACCCAAACAGCTCTCAGTAATCAATCTCTGAGCCTGTGGACAGAGCATGCTGGAAGCCGGTTTAAGAAGCGATTCCCTGCTAACTCCCAGACATGCTGGGTCTCCAGGCCTGACCCCGTTTCTCCCCAGCTCCCCGCACCACCAGGGAAAATCCACGGCTCTGGCGGAGGGAGGGGGTGACTAGCCTGGCCCAGCACCGCAGCTGTGGCCACGCTAATTCCCAAGTCACCTGGCTCACCCCGGCTAAGTGAGAAGAAAGGCCCTGCACTGCCCTTGGAGGCCTGGATGGCGCCTGCGGGCTGCAGCAAACCCGCGATTAGGATGATGAATGCCTCTTTCCGGCTGGGCGCGCTGGGCTTTCTGCATGGAAGCCAAGACACATGTAAAAACCCTTTAAGGACACTAATTTACATGACAAGTACACAGATTACAAAATATCGTATTTCACTGGGTTTTCAGGGGCTGGCAGTTGGAGCTCTGCCCCTCTCTGACTCCACTGCCATTAATCTTGGCCGAGGGAGGCGGGCAGATTGCATTTGCTGCCCCGACGCGCCTGCAGCCAGGCTGAAGAGCAGCCTGTCTGGCTTTTTCATTTTCCTCCTAACAGGTTCAATATTTTAACTAATCCGAGTGCTGTATAAACTGGAGGTGGTTTCCAAGAGACGGCCGCACTGCCCATACTTCTGCCATGGTAATTAATTCAGGGGCCTGTGAGTTACGGACTGCGGCAGCTCCCTGCCCAGTTTGCCGCCTGCTGGCACGAGCGGCCTCCGGGCTCCTCGCACCGCACGGATGTCTGCACAGGGTGTCTGGGCCCAGGGTCCCAGGCTCTCTCTGTCCGAGGGTGAGCCCCTGGTAGGGGTTCTGGCCTCAGGGCCCCTGGTCACACAACCAGCGCTTGCTTACTGTCTGCAGTCTGCCAGGCTCACAGTGCTGTGCGGGGAGGGGGACACAGAGCAGAACAAAACATCATCTCCACGCTCGGGAAGGTGCTCAGAACGGACGTGGAAACCAGCGGTGGGGGGCCCCGGGCGGGCACTGTGAAGGAAGAGGCCAGGACCTGCTCGGGACAGGGGAGCCTGGACCGGGGAGGGAGGCCCGAGCAGACGCGATCTGTGAGGTTGGCTTCTGCTTGTCCCCCTGCACTCGAGGACACTGAGGCAGGGAGCTGAGGAAGCAGGGGTGGAGCTACTGCCCGACCCTCCGGCGCTGGTTCTTGCCACACACGTGTGTGAGTGGGGAGGCTCCCCGGGGAGCAGGGTGAGAGGACGTCTGGAGGACGCCGAGGCGGCGGCGAGGGGAAGGCAGAGTAGAACCACCCCAGGAGGAGGGCAGCGTGAGCCAGGCGGCCCCAGGAACCTTCTAGAAGTTTGATTTGGTAGGAGGCAATTCCATTTGCTTTGCGGGGCAACAAAGTAAGGGTGTGCTCTTTGTTGACAGGAAAGAACAGAGAATTCATCTCCGGAGCCCAGTGCCGCTGCCCACAGAGCTGGGCCACGTTCCCCGGCAGCGTCTGCCACCACGAGGACGGCATCGTTGTCACTCTCGGTGCACAGACCACATGGCCGGTGCTCAGTGACACGATGGCCTTTTCCAGGGCTTTGGCCATTGCCTCTACTACTGCCCATGATTGGACCCTGACCTGGGTCTCCAAAGAGCGGACAGGACAGCAAATGCCACCGGCATCTTCCCCGGGAAGGTGGGCTTGCGGCAGATGGAAGGGATTTTGACAAGCACAGGGAGAAAGAGGGAGAAGAAACCAGGCGAGTGCTTCACACTGTCCCGCGGATGCACAGTCACCCTCACAGCAGGTGGGGAAACCGAGGCACAAAAAGGGAAGTTGGCAGCCCTGGATTGCCGGGTAATCGGAGGAATCGGACAGTCTGGGGGTTCCCCTGCCTGGACTTGGAGAAGCGTGGGCAGGCTGCTCAGGGCCAGGCTGGGCCGCCTCCCCGGAAGTGGCTTCACGTTGTCGCCAAGCTCGGCCCCTCCCCGACCCCCCCCCTCCCCCGCCACACGGCCCTAACGTCCCAGACTGTGTGTGAAGGGAGCAGCTCGCCTCTCCCTCTGAGACAGAGGGAGCATTTGTGTTCTATTTGTTTTTGTTTCCTGTTAGTCATTAATTTAAAAATTGCTTCCAGGAAACATATAATCAAGACTCAGTGTCCACAATATTTTTTTTTGATGTTTTCCATCTTTTGTGGGATGTCGAAGATGAACTGAAACAGTGACTCAGTATCCAAATGTCACAATTGGCTGGGGAAACATTTTCCATATGAATAAATATGTGAATTCAAAATGCAAAGAAGAAGTCTGCGCCTGGGGAAATAGAGAAACACAAGTTGCCTATGTTGACATTGGCTAATTGTGTTCCTCTGAAATTCTGGGTTTAAATCTTGCATTAGGACATTTCTCCTGCCGTGGGGTCATTACAAACAAACACAACATTTCCTGAAGTCCGTTTCGTGGGACCATCCTGGGACATTAACCGCTGCACAGGTGTTAAGTGCCAGCCACCAAAGGCTCCCGGTTCCCTCTGTGTGGGCACAGGTGAGGGGCCCTGCTCGTGGCCTGGAGGTGCGTGTGGCTCTGTGCCTGGCTTTTGCCAGTCAGACGTGGGAAAGGTGACGCCTGTCATTTGTCACTTCTGGAAGGAAGCCTTAAGAGCCACAGTGACTGGCGATTTGCCATATTCCTTCCTCACTTCTGTGACGACAGAGGACGTTTGTGCAAAGATGGCACCTCTGTCACCCTGGGCTTCTGAGCCACTTTAGCAAGTTGAGTTCCTGTGCCAGCTCACGTTGGACATGGGACACAGCTGGGGGCTGAACTTTTATTTTTCAAGCTACAGGGACTTGGGGGCTGTTTGTTGCTGTGGCACGACCTGACCTAGCCTGGCTGATACAACGTAATGCCTGCAGATGGTTCTGGTCACAGGTATTCAGGGCAGGCTGGGTCACACAGAGTCCAACAGGACTGTGGGGATTTCTCAGGTCTTTACAGACTGGCTGAGCGTCTGGCAGGAGGATTTCCCGTGTCCCTTGATCACACGGTCCTTTTGTGTGGGTCTGCGGAGCTTGGGTGGGAGTCCCTCAGCCCACCCACCCACAGGCTGCCAAGCCCAGGGGGGCACTGTCTGACCCGGGCACCGTTTGCCCAGTGCCTGTTTGTCCCAGGCAGGGGATCCAGGGCTGATTGTAAGTGACGCATCCAAGCTTGGTGCGTGGCAGAGGCGCTGCTTATGGGCCAGGGAAGAGGATCTTGTCACATCCGTGTCCAGCAGGACGAAAGTGAGTGACACAGCCACTGTGAAAATGCAGCCACGTCACGACCGGAGGGTCCTGAAACTCTGCCACACGGGCCCAGCAGCTTCTCGCATGCTGGCTGGAGTGTTTGCAGAAGGCTGGTGAGGAAATGACCCCACGGGCCCCCTCGCCTCCCCCAACCCAGCCACTGAGCAGAGGTCTGTCCCTGTCCCTGGCTGAGAGGAGATTGAGAGCTGTGTCCCTGCCCTGTGGCCTGTCCCTCTGCCAGTTCTCCTGGTGGCTTCTAGAAATAGAGGGGAAGGGTCAAGCTGACCACGGGGCTGGACCCCATGGACGAGAAGACTGAGAGAGTTATAGCACGTCCAAAGGAAAGACCAACAGGAGCGTGTGGGCTTCATGTGCAGACCCTGGGTCTGGGTGCCCCGTCCATGGGACCCTGGGGTGTGGCCATTGCTTCGTGTCACCTTTGTGCTAACCAGAGAGACTTACTCAGCCAGGCAGTGGCAGGGCTGGGGTGCCCGATTGCCAAGTCTGGCTCCTCTGGCACCTGGGGCAGCTGCTCTGGCCCTGGGGATGCCTCGGCCGTCCCGACCCGGCCACTGAGGCAGCACGAACTGGGCCAGTCTGTCCCCCTCCCCCAGCCTCCATGTCTCTGTCAAAGATGCGAGGCCAGAGCTGGAAGCCTCCGCGTCCCATGGATCTATCAAATCCCACCTGTGCTCCTCTTCTTGGTTGAAAATATTGTCACTTGCAGAGCAACAGTGATATGACGAGCTGCCCGAGAGCCAGAGCCACGTGACCGCCCAGCCTGGCCTTTCAGTAGCGTCCCTTGCTCGGGGACAAGTTCTTAGAGAGGAAGCCTCCCGCCAGCGGCTGCAGGGGCTGTCGAGACAAAGCTCTTGAAGCAGAAGTCCCAGGGCAGGCAGCTCCCGGGACCTCGGCCAGGTCGCAGCACCTTTCCTTGGACGTGGGCGGGGCCCAGGGAGCAGCGGGTCGGCCACACGCGTGTTCCCACGCACTCAGAGCGGCAGGGCGGGGGCTGCAAACTCCGAGGGGAGGTGGTGGGAACATGGCAGCCGGGAGGGGGTCCGGGTGGGACCCAGGCTGCCCGCCAGCTCTCCAGCTCTGGGGAGGTTTCTTGCCTTTAGTGTCCTCTCACCTGAGTGGGGGGACAATGACGACATCTGCCTCAGGTGGGGGCACTGAGGGTCCAGGGGATAAAGCCGGTCCTGGCCCAGGACAGGCCCTCGCCACAGGCCCCTGCCACGGCTCTTACAGTCACATCCTCCGTCCTCCGTGTGGGGCCAGCAGGGGGACCTTTGGGAGAAACTCGGCCCTTTGAGCCTCGGTTTCCCCGCCTGCCACACAGGCTGGTGCAGCCCAGCGCTGGCTTCCCAGCTGGGAGACCTTCCAGCCAAGCCACTCCCAGGTCCTGAGGGACCCCGAGGTAGCCGCTGCCTGTCCGTGTCCTCGGCAGTAGGTGTGGGGGAGGTCTGTCCCACAGCGATGCAGCAGCAGATACCACACAGCCCACGGGACTAGGCCAGAGGGGCAGGGCAGGCTGTCAGCGCCGAGTGGCCGACGTGGCCCCACGAGGTTCAAAGTTCTGCTAAAGGCCGCTGACGCAGGAGCCCAAGCGTGTCCTTGGCCAAGTTTTGCCTTCCTCTGTCTTTCACGGTGCGCCTCAGGGCTGGGTGGTCACCAGGGCAGACGCTGATATTTTATCGGGAGCCATAGCCAGGGTGCTCGTGTTGGGGGGAGTTTGGGAAACCTACAGGGGCCACTGAGGAAGGCGGGCGGCCCCTGCTCCACGCGCTTCAGCTCCTCCCTCCTCGACAGAGCTCCTCGGGGCTCCCGGCCTGCACACTTCAGAGCAGGGCAGGTGCAGAAACTGAATTAGGCTGCACATGTGGGCTGCTGAGGGCTTTACTCAAAGCCATTCTGCTTGCTCGTTTTAATCTCTTTCTTCCATTTTTAAACAGCTGGCAGCTAAGTGGAGCTCAAGTGTGCATCCTCAGGGCCGTTTCCAGCCTCGGTCCCCATCGCAACCCTCTCTCGAGCTTCCGCCCTGCGGGGGCCCTGGTGGGAGAGCCAGGGCCTTGGCCCCCCAGGGAGCTGAGCTGAGGGGAGCCCGTGGCCAAAGCGCAGGCCTGGAGGACGATGAGAGGGGTCTGAGGGGGTCTGTGCGTTCGACATCATGTGCAGGTCTCCGGGACTGTGTGCGCTCGGCTTTCCTTGTGTCCCCTGAGGGCTCCGTGACTCCCCTGCGCTGAGCAGACCCCGCTGGCGTCAGTGGCTATGACCACTGCAAACCCGTGCGGACCCCGCCGTGGGCCAGGCCCAAGTTCCCGGCCCCACACGGTGTGTGGCTGCAGTGCACGCGAAACCCTCGGTCCAGGGCTCAGCCCTGCGAAGGCTCGAGAGACGTGCAGTTATTACTCGTAACCAATCCCGAGCCGGGGGACCGGACCACGTCCTCCGCTTGTGTCGGGCTGTCTCCCGGGAGCAGAGGGGGCTGAGCCCGGCTTCGAGAGCGGTGCCGGTAGGACAAGTGCGGAGCGGAAGGAACACAGGCCAGGCGCAGAGTGGCAGAGCCGGGTGGGAGGAGGGCGGACCACGGCCACAGCGTGGAGGGGCGTAGGGGCGAGTGTGGTGTGCTGGGGTGTGACGGAGAAGCGGGTATAGTAGGGGCATGGCCTAGCGGGGCATGGTGGCACAGTAGTGGTGCGGTGTGGCATGTGAAGGGCATAGCAGGGGCGTGGTGTAATGGGGCTGTGGAGAGTGTGTCGTTAGGG
Organism: Lemur catta; assembly: GCF_020740605.2. Lineage (NCBI taxonomy): Eukaryota > Metazoa > Chordata > Mammalia > Primates > Lemuridae > Lemur > Lemur catta. The sequence goes on along the minus strand of NC_059137.1, from coordinate 3,423,837 downwards.
GCGTGGCTGGGGTGGCAGGGCGTGGCACGGTGGTCTTGGGGCACAGAGGAGATAGCACTCCCCAGCTGGGCCGTCCCTTCCGCTGGCTCCACTGCAGCCTCTCGGTCTCCCGCCGCAGCCCTGCCCGGGAAGGCTGCAGGGGAGGAGAGGAGCCGGGACTGGGAGCTGCTGGGCTGGGAGAAGGGGCCCTTCACCTGCACAGGGGAGGGGGCTCTGCACCCTGGCAAGGAAAGTGGCCCCAGCGCTCGAAGCTCTCTGGCCAGAGACCCTGGAAGACGAGAGTGAAGGACCCATGGCAGAAGGTGCCACACCCCCTCGGCATCTGCGAGCGCATCGTCCCTTCAGCCAGCATAGCTCCTGCACTTCTACACCGAGGTCTGTGTGGGACGGTCCCCTCCCCGTGCCAGGGCTGGTCCCCGGACCTATTAGGGTCCCTTGGCGGCTGTTGACACTGGTGCCAGAGGTGACAGAGCCCCCCGTGAGGAAAGCTGACCACCAATGCCCTGACAGCGGCATTGGTCCAAGCGCACGGCACATACTCAGAATTAATGTGATTTTTTTTCTTTTTAAAGCAGCACGTGGTACCTAATAAAAGACTATGCATTTGAGAAAACACATTCCTGATTTCAAAACAGATATGTGTCCAGGTAGCAAGATGAACAAGCAAATTGCCACCCCGCTGGCCTGACGTGGCCCTCGGTGGGCGGGCAGGGCAACACCCGCGGGCCGCGTGGGCTGCAGACAGGGAGGGTCCGGGCCTTCTTGGGCCGCCAGAGTTGGGAGAGGGCTGGCTCTGTCGGAAAGGTGGGGGGACCGAGGCACAGCACGTGCCCCCCAGACCCCTGCGCTTCGCACCACAGTTTCACCTTTTAATAGACGGCACTATTTTTAACCAGCTTGCCAACACCTCTGCAATCCTCCTGCTTCACGCTGAGAACTGACAAACACGCAACATCTGAGGCAGAATAAACGCTCCTTAACGGCACAGGATTTGGGAGGCGGCGTGTGAGGGAGGAAGAGGATGGGAGCCCCTAAAGGCAGGGCCGGAGGACGCAGCCAGCCGAGAGAAAACCCACTGAACTCTCCGCGCGGCTCTGACGTCTCCCAAGTGCAGCGCTGCCCTCCCAGGGGCTGTCCCGTGCTCCAGGGGCAGGGGAGGGTGCGATGGCTGCTCCAGCCCTGGACCCTGGAAGGGGACAGTGGGGACGTTGAGTCCCGGTGAGGCCTCACCCGGCTCTGAGGCAGACGGACAGCGGAGTGTCCAGATTCCGTCCACGCTTCGCGATCAGGCCCAGACAAGCCCCGACCCCAGCCCCAGCCCACGCGGCTGGACCCACTGCAGGTGCAGCACTGCATGACGTCACAGGCCACCCACCAACGCCTGGACGTGTTGACGTCGATCACGATGCTCTTGCCGGACGCCCTGCCACGTACTCCAGGGGGCCCAGCGCGGCCTGGGCTGCCAGGGAGAGCCGGCGTCTGCGCTCCTGGAGCTGCCCCGGGAGTGTCAGAGGGAGAGGCAGGAGAGGCCCCCGGAGTCCCCCCTGGCTCTGCGTTCCCGAAGGGCCCACACGTCTGGAACCTGAAAAGGAAAGGTGAGAAAGCCGTAACAGAAGGGTGAACTGAGCACTAGGCCAAGTGCGGTGCATACAGCAGGCTGTCTATAAGTGCCTGTTGAAACACTTCCCACCACCCACAACCCCCCACCATGAGTTTTCTATTCTATCTCCCCCCACCTCCCCAGCAAGCCAGCTCCATCCACATCGAGTGACGCCCACGAGAGGGTGACCGTGACCGACCGGGTTTCCCAAACCGCGAATGTCCCGACCTCACGGCTGCCGGGGGGAGATGGTCAGGAAGACAGCCGGGTGGTCTACGCAGGGCAGGCAGGGGCTTCTTGCCTGTGTCCCCAGCTGGTCCCCTGACCCCATGGCTCTGTCTGGGTCACCAAACTCACCAAGAGCTCTTGCTACGGTCCTGGCAGGCAGGAGCTTCCAGAAGGTTGGGAGCCTGCGGGCTCTGGGGCTTGACAGGTTGGAGCCAGGGCTCTGCGGCCGGGTGCTGGGGACGGCCTTCCGTCCTCAGAGTCTAGCCCCTCACTTCTGCGATGGGAAATGGGTCCCGAGGTTTCTTCCAGACTGAGGCTGACAAAGTGAGACCCGTGTCTCTGTTCTTTGTCCCCTGGACCCCCAGCCGGCAGGCAGTAGGGGTTCTGTTGTGGGGTGGGTCCATGTGGGCTGGCTTCTGTTGCAGTGAGAGACCCTCCGTCATTTTACACAGCTTGTGGAGACCACTCTGCGGCCAGGCTGCCCTCCAGGCACTGTCCTCCAGGGCATAACCCAGCCGGCCGCGGCTCCGCCATCCCAGCTGCGCCTCCCCGTTTCCCAAGGTGGTCGGAGAGAGAGGTGGAGACTCACCTGGGGCTCAGGGAGGCCCACCTAGGAGGGCCTGTGCATCTCATTGGTCAGAATTGGTCACGTGGCCCCATCACCACCAGGCTGGTCTTCACCCCCACACCCCAGCAGGAGGGCCAGGAATGGGGCTGGTGAGCCCCAGACATCCCAGCGGGCGCACTGGGGGGCTGGCGGGAGCCTGGTCGCAGCCGTCCGCGATGGAGCTGTGGCCAACCAAGGAAGCAAAGTAATTATTTAAATGATGGCTGATTCCAGGTGGGCCTTGTCCTTTGAGCACATATGAGATGCCTTATTACACTTTAATTAAACACTCATTTAGGGCGGCGTTTAAACAGCGCTTCCGAGCGCGTGAGCAGGTGTGGGCTTTGGGCATCTAGTGGATCTCGGCTTCCCGGAGAGCCTGCAGCAATGTGACCGCGGTGACAGACACTCCCAGAGAGCCCTCGCCCCTCGGCCGGGCGGGGTAGGACATGGGGCGCTATGATGGATGACTGAAGGAGGCCTGTTTCATTTCCCGCGATCACCTGCCACTCCGCGGCCGGCACAGGCAGTGACTGCGTCGTTTTCTGTGTTTTGTCCATCCACCAAGTGAACTGGAGGCCAGAAGCACTTCTATTTCACTGTTGGGGGAGACCTTGTGCTGCGGAGCGGTGGCACGGGCGCCACTCTCAGAGCAGGGATGAGCGTTTGGTGGAACAGTACGAAAACCGCCGTCGGACACCAGCGCCTGTCTGGGTCGGGTCACGCAGCTGGGAAGAGCAGGGTGTCCGGAGCCACCGTGCTCAGCCCCTGCGGGCCGTGTGCGTGGCTGGGCAGACCGTCTCCACTGCTGGAGACTCCGCGCCATGAGGACGTTGTCTAGGACTGTGGGACGGTTGCCCAGGGGGGCGGGATCTTCCCTCCACGCTGGACTGTGTCCCTTCCACAGGGTGCAGTTCCCGAAAGGGACATGGTGTTTACTCTCCCACCCACCCCACCTGGAGAGGTGCTGCATCTGTGTGCGTGTTTCTAAGTGGCACGAAGCGTCTAAGGAGAGCAGAAGGATGTCCCATATACTACTGACAAAGCTGTCACGTTGCTATTGGGGACCCACTCCCTCCTCCCTTCCACCCACTTTCCTCTCGGTCCTGGGCCCCTCCTCCGAGGCCCCTCGGGTCCCTGCCCCCGCTGTGGGGGGCTGCTGGGTCCAGGCAGGCTTAGCTTTTCCGGCTACGTTTAATCCCTTCTGCCATGCCGCTAAATTTAGTGTCGCCAGATGATTCATCCGCAGCTGGCTTCAATCTGAAACGTTCCTCATCTCCGAGGTGTCAATTGCCAGCCTTTAAAAATAGCTTTATTGTTTTCTTATGATTATCAAACTAATACATGATTATTGCAAAAAAAGCTCGGAAAATGCAGGACGTACGGAGAAGGAGACCCTGGTGCTCAGCCAGCGCGCGCCCCAGCTTCTGTGCAGGAAGTGAGCCACCAAGCCGGGTGGGTCTGTGCCGGCACCCCTTCACTGGCTGGTTCTGCTTAGGATTCCGCAAACACCCGTCCACGTGCATGAATGCCATGCGTGTGGTCACCTTCTTGGCCACAGTGAATCTCCACTGGGAACCTGGTTTTCAAATTAGGCCAGGCAAGACCTCGGGCGAGGCAGGGGCCCCCTGAGTGTCAGCTCGTCGTTGCGAACCCCGGGCGAGTGCAGCCCAGGTCAGGGCGCTGCTCACCGGCTGCCGCGGGACGAAGCTCCGTCTTGCACGGGGTTTGGCTGGGACTCTGCGCCCGGCCCGTGTCCTCCACGACCCCGACTTCTGCTGGCTCCTGCCACCGACTCCCGCACACGGACGTGTTGTGACCAACCCCGCGTGTTCCGTGTTGAAGGGTTTGTGAGTTGTTTCCATTTTTCTCCGTAAACAACACAACATGGAACGTACTTGCTGTTAAGTCTGCTCACTGGGCCAATTTTGCTCCAAGAGAATCTCCTAAAAGAGGCACCACTGGGTCCTTGTGAGAGTGGGAATGTGTTTAGGAAACAGATCCAAGAACGTCTGCGTGGCTCTTAGAAAGCATAACTCAATGCCTTTTCGCAGACAGGCCGAGCGGCCCCGGGTGGACGGGGTGGGCTGAAGGCGCCCATGGTTGGAAGCCCATGCCCCGCACCCAGGGCCCTTCGTGGGTTGCAGGGCCCGCAGGAACGGCAGCCACTGCGGCTAGGGTCTCCGACGACTCCTGGAAACTGCTGTCCAGACTAGCCCATTTTCCAGGTGAGGAGCTGGTGCTTAGGGAGTGCGGGGCCCAGCGAGCTGTGAGGGCCCCACAGGGCCCGGGATGGAGCATCCCCGGAGCCCAGGGCGTCACCTGCCCTGGCCCTCAGCAACGCGTGGCTAAGTCCCGGCTGAGCGTGAAGACGGAGTGGCCTGGTTCTGAAACACAGCTACGGTCACGAGGTCCTCGCTGTCCCCAAGGGGTTCTGCTGACTGTGCTTTTTGTACTAGTGAACTAATTAAGATTAAAGGGGAACTCCTGGCTGCAGCCTTGAGCGATAGTGTCCACTGTGGAGTTTCCGCCCCCACCCTGCAGGCCGCCCCCTGAGACAGATTCACTGCCCCGTCGGGACCCGGCTTCGACACCCCCTGGCAGCAACGCCAGCACCGCCCGAAGCCGCGCGTCTTGCACCCAGCCCTGGAGGCCTCAGTGCTGGGGCCCTGGGCTACGTGACCACAGCACCTGCCCCGGCCATTGAGCTGAGCCCTCTGGGCACACGTCCTGCCAGCCCTGCGGGACCACAAGGCTGTGGGTGGGGACTTGTGCCTGGAATAGAGTCTGATGGAATCGGAGGTGGCCCGTTACTGGTCCTCAGCGTTCAGCCTCCAATCAAACCTGCAGCTGTAGTGCCAGCAACCCGGGAGAGCTGGGCCCTGGCCCGGTCGGTGGTTGGCTCACACGCTGACTGCGCCTGCTGTGCCCAGGACTGTCCTCTGCCCTGTGCCGCGTAGAGCTTCATGCACATGTGTGGAAGGAGTCAGTGCACCCAGGAGGTCCGGCTATAACCAGGAACTGTGTGTGTGACTCTTACATTCCTTCTGCCAGCCGCCGGGACCCACCGGACCCCTGAGGACAGCCAGGCCTGGGCTGCTGGTGCAGGACAGCGGGGAGGGGGCGTGGCTGGGTTGACCCGATGCTGTGGCACAAACGTGCAGCAGGATGAACTCAGCCGGCCCTCGGGCCGCCCACCAGGCCCCACCCTCGCCTGCCCTCACAGTCCCCACTCTCTGGCATGACGCGCCTGTCCCCAGGTCTGTCTGTCCCTGCGGCCTACCAGCTCCCGGCAGGCCCCCTTCCCTCACCTGTCACTTTGTGGTTTCCTCGAGGACTTTATCAAACCCCACTGAGATCCACCTGCCCCTCTAGCCCACAGGGACCCTTCCCACCCTGAGTCTCAGCCTTCAGGGTCCACTAGGCCCTGGCAATTCAGCTGCACCCTGGAATGGCCCTAGTGTCACTGTTGTTGTGTTACCTGGCTCCCGCTATTTTACTTGGCATTTGCTTTTATAACTGGATAATAGTAATAGCTGTTATTTGTCATGTGCTTATTACAGGCAGAGCTCTCTGAATCTCATTCTTTAATCTAGAGAAGAAGACTGTAGGTGGTTATCATTAGCCCTGAGTTAGGGACGACACCCAGAGAGCGGTGACAGCCTGCCCAACGTCTTGGGGCCAGCTGCCCGGCCAGCTGGGGTGTGGCACTCTGCTGCCCGAGGGAGGGGCTGGCGCGGCTGACCTTGAACCTGGTCCGTGCCCTTCCCAGCACGTGAGCGGAGGCAGAGAGGGCTACAGGGATTGCGGGGTGGTGGGGAGGGTCCACGTGAGGTCTGTCGGTCACAGGCTGGTCAGTCTCAGGATGTGGACGTGAAGGGGCAGGAGGGCTTCTCCTTGGGCAGATCTTCCTTTGTCGGGGGGACTCTCAGACGGACCTGACTCAGACAGCACAACCCCAGCCTCATTCTGGAATCTTCTCTCCCAGCAGAGCTTAAAAACTTCCATCCCCCTACCTTGCGTGCAGGGATCAGGGATCCCACCTACAACTCCCTGGGCTCCAGCCAACTCCACAGTAATTAGCACCGTGTAATCCCAGGAACTGCAGCCCTTGAGGTCTCAGATGGCAACGGAACCAGACCGTGGTCCTGAGCGTCCCGCCAGCTGCTCCCACCTCTTTCCCTGGCCCGTTGTCAACAAGAGCCAGATGGCCCGACGCCAGGCTTTGCAAGGACGTGGACACCCCCCTCCGAGGCATAGCAACACGGATGGGAAGGACAGGTGAGAACGTCCTACCAAGTCCCCGTGACCCCAAACCCCAGCGCTGCCTCAGCATCCTCTGCTCCGGCTGCTTGGAGAGCCGGGGCAGGTGGCGGGAACAGCAGAGGCCCGGCGCTCCCTGAGCGGCCAGAGGGACGGCCCACCTGGTGGAGGATGCTGTCCTCTCCCTCCCTGCTTTCTTGCGGAGGAAACCATGAACGCACTAACCCCGCCCTGCTCAGTCCGTGCAGCGCCAGCTATAGCCACTGGGGAACGAGGGCCGCCAGTGCCGGGCGCCCCACAGGCTCTCGGCCCTGTCTTCTCCTTGAATTCCACACCCCCCTGGTGAGGTGTCTTCTTTACAGATGAGAAGACAGAGGTTTGGAAAGGTGAGAACTCGCCCGTAGACACAGCAGGGCAGCGGCGGGGCTGGATTCCCCGTGGAGAAGCCGGGTTCCCACACCCAGGCCCAGGCTAGCGGTGCTTGGCGGGCTGTGCGCCAGGACTGTGGAGGGTCACAAAGGGTTGGAGAGATGCCCTGTCCCTCCAGCCTGCTGCCTGAGTCCTCCCCGTGGGCCACAGGGTCCTGCTGAGAGCAGCCACATGGCACAGACTGGACGTCAGGCCTACCCCGAGGCCACCTGTGCAGAGGCAGCAGGGCTTACGGTGGGAGGCTCTGGGCATCTCGCCACCTCCCCTCCCATCAGGCGCAAGCAAAGGTGGGACTGTGGGTGAGCACCAGCTAGGCACGCATTTGAGGTGGGACTCTGGGGACTCCCTCAACGGCAGGCGCAGCAGGCCGAGCGCTGCTGCCCCAGGTGCTGTCAGGAGCCCCACTCCTGGAGTCCCATCCAGCCCACAGCAGCCCGAGTGTTCCTGAGGCCAACCCTGTCCCCAGGGTGGAGGAGGGGTGTGAGGGAAGCAGACGGCAGGGTCTCTGCCCCGGGGGCCTCCAGCCCACCTGGAGACACCGGGCACACAGGTGAGCCAGCAGCACAGGGTGATGTGGGACCTAGAGCCCAGCCCTGGGGACCCACTGGGGATGGCTTGTGCAGTCCTGGAGCAGTGACACCCCGAGCCAGCCCTGTGGGTCACATGGCATCCCAGGGGCGGGAGCTACTCCCAGTCAGAACTTTGGAGGCTGACGTCTGCCAGTGGCTTTGATAATCCAACTAAAGGTGGACAGTGACGGCTGTTGTCCCTGGTTGTCCAGTATGCTGGTCACCAAGGAGAGCAACTTGTCCTCCAGAGTGAGAGATTTGGGTCACAATCATCTTACTGGCCAGGAGGGACCGAGAGACCCACGGTCTCGTGGACACTGGCGCTGAGCTGGGACCCGCTCCAGGCCCCACCTGGAGTGTCAGGTGGGTTCCCCGGGGGTCCCGGCCCACGCTCAGGTGCATGCGGCTGCGCCGACAACACGCTGCAGAACTCTTCCTTCTAGTCCAGGAAACAACCCAGCTCATCACCAGTTGCATTTAATACTCATGTGTCTTTAGTCTCCTCTATTCTGGAACATTCCTCAGCCTTCCGCTGTGTTCTTTGGCCTTGACATTTTGCCAGGGTGCAGGTCAGTCATTTTGCAGCTTGTTCTCAATCTGAGCTAGTCCCCTGTTTCCTCGTGACAAGACGTGGCCGTGCGGTTCGGCGGGTGCCCCGGAAGCGCGGTCGTGTCTTCTTCGCTGCACCCGCCATCCCAGGAGGCAGATGTGATCTCCCAGCAACTGAGAGGAGGAAAAACATCGCTTCTCCGGGTCTCTCCACATCTCCTCCACCCAGGGCTCTGCGCTCCTTCCTGCAGATGGGGATTTCCATCTGGCATCAGTTCCTTCATCCTGAAGAACTTCCTTCACCATGAGCTCTCCGTCTGCCTGGGGTAAGTGGCCCTGCCAGGGCCAGGTGAGCCCCACACCTGGGAGCCGCGTCTCTGGCGAGTCGGTTCAGCGGGTGCCTGGATGTCGGCTGGGGCAGCCTCCCGTGTCCGAGACGTAGAATCAGAGCGCGAGTTCTGCTCGTGTCTCCCCAGCAGCTCTCCTTGCAGGCCGCGTGTAGCATGGCCCTAAACATGCAGCTCCGTACCTGGCCAAACACTTAACGAGATCCCCGTGCAAGTTCCTGAAGCTTCTCCGTGCAGCTCTGCCTCTCCTAGGCTCTGCCCCAACCTCAGCTGCCTCACCCGCCCGGACTCCAATCCCTGCCCACCCCGCCCCAGCTCAACGGAGTCATCGTTCTCTGCGGAGCCGGGCGTCCTCTAGGGCAGGCTGGGCAGGAGCAGAGTGGCAAGGCAGTGGGACCGCACAGCAGCCCGGGAAGTGCCCCAGGCAGAGAGCCAGCGGCTGTAGGACTCTCCGTGTATGTGGCAGCCCTCAGGGACCGAGTCTGCTTTCTGTCCACTGCCTCGAGCATCTGATCCCGCTCTGCATCCCGCTCTGCAGGCGTCTACAGCGGGAGAGCCAGGCCCTCCTGCGGCTGGGCTGCTAGCCCTCCCCGCCATCCGTTCCTGCCTTCCGACCACGGGGCTGCGTGAGGCAGAGCGCGGGATGCTTTGAGACCATCCAGACGTGAGACCCAGACAAGTCGGAGGGCTGGAGAGATCTCTGGAGAAGGGTGTTTAGGCTGAAATCCTTGCACTGAAATCTGAAAAGAGCCATCTAGCTGGAAGGCTGTGTGTGTATGGGGTGTGCGTGTGTGTGTGTGTGTGCGTGTGTGTGTGTGTGCGTGTGTGTGTGTGTGTGTGTGTGTGTGCTGCACACACGCATGCACTCGTATGCACATAGGCTGAGCGGAAACACATTCTTGGTAGAGGAAACAGCACGTACCAGATTTTGTTGTCAGGAAAGTGCTTGGTGTGTCCTGGAGCCAGAAGGGCCGTGTGGGGCCCCCATCTCTTCCCAAGGCCGTGCACAGCGGGGAAGAGAGAGCCGGGACTTTGGTGGCCTCCTCCCTGCGGCGGTGGGTGGGGCTGACCCTGGCCTACTCACCGCAGACAGCCAGGCACCTGTCATCATGTCCTGTGTGCGAGGGACGTGAAGACCCTGGGCCAATGCACACACGGGGGAGGGAGCCGGGCTGTGCGGTCGGGCCCAGGCCAAGGAAAGATGGAGACTGTATCTAAGAGCAACCGGGAGTCCCCGAAGGCTGCAGTGCAGGGCAGGAACACATGGACATGTGTGTTTCCTAAGATCACGGGCTGTGTGACCTTGGAGGGTCCCCATAAGAGGCTCTTTTTGGTCCATATGAATGAAGAGGCTGGGTCCACCTGTGCCCTTCCCCAGGGAGCTGTTGCTGGCTCATTTCAGGTCCTCGTCTGAGTTTAACAGCCCGAGCGAGGGTGGACCATTTCATGAATAATATTTTTTTCAGACAAAAGGCCCAAGGCCCTTGGACGTGGAAGATTTATGGGCGCTGTCTCCAGGCCCCACAGACACTTCATCATCCGTGACCAGGGCGCCCCATCTCCACCTGTCACACAGCCCGCCCCTCCAGAGTGACCCCTGACACTGCAGCCCTGGAGCTTGGCAAGCAGTGATGGATTATTCCAGCGCCGGTGCTGTTCTGCCCGCAGAGCTGGTGTCGGGGCAGGACGGGCTGGGCCAAGCGCCCCCCACAGCCCTGCAGACGCTCGCTGGGCCGTCCGGACAAGGGGGCTGGCCCTGGCCTGCTGGCTCCTGAGACAGCCTCCGTGTGCTCTCTGGGGCCGTGTGCTCTCTGTGCGTGCGGCCACACGTGCCACAGAGACAAGGGTGGAGGAGGACATGCTCTCAGCTGGAACTCGAGAGTCCTTCTGGGACGTGCCTGGTGTCCCAGGGCTCTGCAGCCCGGCCCCACCCTCTTCTGCGCCTCCTGCTCTGACACAGCCTGAAAACGGCCTGGAGGGGTCGCTTCCAGGCTTAGGGAACATCCCAGTGAGGTGGCACCTGTGCAGATAGCCACGTCGAGGGGTCTCTGCACAACGGGGAGCTACTGCAGCGTGCCCCGCAACAGCTCCAGGCCAAGCGTTGGGACACCCACCCCGGGGGAGAGAGGAGGCCCCTTCCCTGCCTCTGGCCCGGGTAGGGGAGAGATTCAGGCACCAGGAAGCCGGTCACTGCTGACAGCCGGTGATGCCACGGCAGGAAGCCTGGAGTGGCCGCACTTAGAACTCTCGCATCAACCAGGGTGTGAGCAATAATAAACCTTCTGAAGAAAGTGGTTTCCACCTGGCTTGGGTGGGTCCCCAGCTGAGCCCAGACACACTGGCTGTGTCACTCGGGGCGGGTCGCCATCCAGGAAAAGAACTTGGCTCTGGCAGGAGGCACAGGAGGCTCTGGGGCTGTGGGGACAGCAGCCGTCCTTCACCTGGGGCTTGGGAAACCCGCCCCTGCTGTCAGCAGCTGGGTAACGGGTTGAGGCGGGTGACTGTGCCCTGATGGGACTCGGGGGAAAGCCACACTCTGTCTTGTCACTCTCACCTGCGTGGCGGGAGAGACGCTCCCTGACCTTCAACACTGCAACCTCACCGGGCAGGCCGAGGGTCCCCCCAGAGCCTGCCGGGCAGGCCCGCGTGCCCACGTTTTTGCCTAAGGGCTCCTTCCCTGCTTGGGGACCTGCTTCTCCCCTGCAGGGCCCAGCTCAGATGCCGTCGCTCTCTGGAGGCCTCCCTGGCAGCAGCTGTTCCGGGACAAGATATGCTCATCAAGTGCCCCTGTTACGCGGTCCCGATGCCTGGACCGCACACGGCATGGACGCCGTGACTTGTATGCGGTGGCCCCCACAGAACGCCCTGGGGTAGGAGCTCCAAGAGGCCAGAGAGCGGGCACCGGCTACCTGCACGTCAGGAGAAGCCACGAAGCTCCCAGGTACACCCCCCGGCCAGGGTCAGACCCGCAGAAGGTGCAGCCGGCGGGGAAGCCCCGAGGACCTGAGCCTGGGGGGTGGTGCTTACTCGCGGTGACCCAGCGTAGGGCGGGAGCCTTGCACCTGTGAGGGCGGAGCAGCCCCGTGCTGGTGCCGGGAAACGTCACCTAAGTCGGATGCCCTGGGACGGTGGCGCATGTGTCCAAGGCCTTGGCTAAGCAGGAGCCCGGGATGTGGGCAGGCGCGTGAGTGGCTGGAGCCTCCCGGCCTGACGCCATGTCCCTCCCTCAGGGTGACTCCTGTCTTGTGCCCCTTTGATTGTGCAGCACCAGCTCAGGCCACCCGAGGAGCTCGGGAAATGCTGGTGGTGGCCTGAAGCCACCGACAAGCTTCCCACTCCAGGGGAGGGGACGCGACTGGTGAGCAGAGGCTCACCCTGAGCACGGCTGGCCAGCTGTGGTGACATGGACGTCGGTCATCCCATGGGCCTCTCCCTTCTGCATTCCGAGTCAGACACCAGCAGCGGGGGCGGCTGCGCTGTCTCCACACAGCAGCACACTTGGCCCAGATGGCCTGGTGGCACTCATCTGGGTGCTGGGGACCTGTGCCAGTGACCGTCACAGGCTCCCGCCCAAACCTCTGCTTGTGTCCAGCTTGTGTGAGTAATGGCGGGCCAGCAGGCAGGCAGACAGGGAGGGGCAGGCCCTGTCTCCTCCTCCCAGCTGGTACCTTGTCCGTGACAACAGGGACAGTGGGCAGCTCCCTGGGTCCCGCCCCTGCTAGTGCCCCTGGCTCCTGGGGTCTGGGGCGCCTAGTGGCTCCCCCACTGCCCAGGGCTCCTGGGCCACTCCCACCTGTCATAGCCCAGGTTCCAGAGCGAGACAGGTGTCACGGATGCTTCCAGGGATTTTCTGAAGAGTAAATGCCACCGTCCAGGGGTCCGCAGGCCACGGCCCCAGGCTGTATACGGCCTGGTCTCATAAGCAAAGGTTTGTTGGCACACAGCCAAGCCCACGCTGCCGTGCTCTCCTGGCAGAGTTGTGTAGTCATGACAGGGACCGTCTGTCCTGCAAAGCCTAAAACGTCTCCTGTCCAGCCTTGACAGAGCAAGCTGCCCCACCCCCAACGTCACAGGCTGTGTGAGGGCCACCACCTGAGGTGCCCGCTAAGCGGGAGCTGCTCTGCCCTGCAGGTGCTGGTTTTGGCTCTGAAATCCGGAAGCGCCAGCTTCCTCACTTCTCGGAGGGTCTCCTTCAGGGTCCTCACGTGGGGGTTTCCACGGCCAGCCGGGGCAAAGGCCCTGGCACCATCCTCTCTTAGTGCCCCTCACGCCCCTTAATGGTGGCCATGCCACCCTGCCCCCAGCGGCTCCCAGCTGGCTGACAACCTGCCTGGCGGAGGTGCTAACTGTTAAGGAAGGTGTTAGCTGTTAATGAAGGTGTTAGCTGTTAATGAAGGTAACTGCTGACAGTGGAAGTGCTAGTGGATGATGATAATGGAATGAGCCACCTCAAGGCATTAACCTTTCAAAGGGGGTTTGAACGTCAGGACCCCTTCAGAAGCCCGAGTGCGGGAGCAGAGATGGCGGAATGACAGGTCGCAGCAGAGTGTGAGGGATGCGGGCAGCTGGCTGGCATCACGGCTCACGGCTGCAGGCCAGCTCGCTCCCCTGCTACTGCCTAAAGCTGCACCCGGCCCAGAACGGTCCGTGTGCAGAAGAGGACGCCTGCGTCTCCCAGCACCGTGGGGGCCGTCGGGATCAAGCCTGCGGTGCTCGACCTTGGGGGGCTGGGGTGGGTCGGGCACGGACAGCCAGCACCCCCAGCCCCTCCACTTCCTCTGGCTTTTAATCGTCCCTGGAACCCCAGAGAAACAGAGTTCAGAGCATCCCGGAATGTGGCAGCTGGGTGGGCTGTGGCAGTAATCTGATCCAGTGTCCCTCCCCCAGACTGGCACAGGGGCCACCGAGGGGCCACCCTCCCCGTCCAAGCTCTGCAGCAATTTGCTGTGAGCCCAGAGGCCCCTGGACCTTGCCACTCCCTTCTCAGGTTACTGTCCTGTTCTCAGGTAACAGTCACTGACACGCTTGGGGCCCTGTGTGCCCGGCTGAAGATGAGAACTCGCGGCCAGGAAGCCTTTAAGGACCTCGAGGAGGACAGAGCAGCTGCGACGGGGGCAGCGTCCGAGGGGCTTCCTGGAAGAGGGGGTGAGGCCAATGGGCAGGAAGCAGAGACGAGAGGGGAGGCAGGTGACTCACTCACTCCGAAAGGCCCCCCTCCAAGTCCTATCACATCAGCGTTAGGTTTTGACATACGGATTTTGGGGGGACACAGACAGTCCGCGGTGGCCCTGCTCACTGCCAGCCGGGCCTGTCTCGCTCAGCCGGGCCTGGCCCACAGCGGCACTGACCGAGCAGTGCTGCCCGAGCCGTGGGCCACGCTGGAGTCCGGCTGCAGGTGGGAGCCCAGCCCGTTCCCGTGGAAGAGGGGTTGGCAGGAGGGTTCTTGCGGAAGATGGGGCGCAGGGTAGGGGTGGGGTCCGGCTCGCACAGCCAGGGTCTCCGCCACTCTGAGAAAGAAGCACGTCCGTGAGAACAGGCCCAGGCATTCTTGAAATGAAGTGGATTTGGATAAAAATGAAATCCCCTGCATATTTTATTTCCTGACGGCTGTTCTGGCAGTGATGGAGCGCTCGCAGACACTGAGCGTCGGGCCCTGCCCTGGGCCCAGAGTGTCGGACCTGATTGATCGGAATGAAAAATGGGCCGGGAGGAGGCTCCTGATTGAGAAATTCTCCTGCTGAGCATTCCAATGCTTCCCCAAATCGATTTTAGATTCCGAGATCCCTGATAAAGTGGAAATTTACAGTCTTACTGCTAAAATTCCTTCTCTGGTCTATCATCGACTCAACAGATGGTGTTTCTTCAGGCTACCTTTAATAGCCCCAGAAATTAAATTAGTACAGAATGGAGAACTCCCATAATATTAAAAGTCATCTGTGGCTTTAGGACTCTGGTAAATTTCCATCCACAGAGGCAATCTTGTGTGAGAAGTTGGGAAGGAAGTTTTTGCTGTAAAAGGAAAACGCTTATCTGTCCCCCACCCTGGGGGCCGAGCCCGGGAGGCTGGGCGGTGGCTGGCGGTGCTCGGGCCCGGGCATCTGCTTCCCACGGCCGGGACACACAGGGCTGGCACGTTCCCCTGCCGCGAGCACGGAATGCCGGCTTGGCAAAGGGAGTCCAAAGCCCTGGTGTGCGGGCCGTGCCACTCACATCCATCTGGGGGTAGTGACGAGGGCACAGCCACCTCCTTGCGGCCATGTTGTGTCGGACCAGAAGTGCTGGTCGAGGTAGGCTCGGGAACCCCAGCGTGAGGGCGGGAGCGTGAGGCTCGGTTCTGTCCTTACAAGCCCGCAACGCTTAGAACCGCAAACCCAGGTCTCTGCCCCTGCCCAGCAGCAGTAGCCAGTGTCCCTGGCCTTGTCCACCACCTTCACGCTGGACATGGTGACCTCAGATGGCTCCCTGAGCCACCGCCACACGCTCACGTCAAACCATCTGCTGCGCTGAAAACTCTTCCTGTGAAACATCCTCACTGACATTTGGAGCGAAATCATCTGGACCCCGGCAGCTCTCACAGCAACAAACCCAGACCCCAGATTCCCCTCGTGAGCACTGTCGGAAGCGTCTCAAGTTGCGTGGGACGTAAGAACCGGTTCCGGGCCTGTGAAAAACCTCGGATCTGGCCTTGACGTGGTTCGGATGAGGGTTCAGCCCCCATCTTTCCACTTTGATGACGTCATGGATTCGGTTTGAAATGCATGAGAATGGAACATGTGTTCTGTGCATAATGGGTTTCATGAAAGTGGTATTTTTCCTCTACAGATGGCTTTTTATTTATCACAGATTCATTCCTGTTTTGTTCACCTAGCGAGGGTGGGATTTCCTGCTGGCTCACGCTGAAGATCTTCAAAACTGGACCGAGAGACCCTCCCACACAGGGCCCCTTCCCTCCCCAAATAGCCCAAGTCCACAAGCAACGCGACCGAGAGGAAAGTAGGCGAGTCCCTTACGCAGCACTTGCCAGACGCAGGGTCCCCACCGACAGCGTCTCTGGGGAGGGAGACCTTCCTCCTCCTCCTGACAAGAGACCAATGCTCCCAGGCCCCATGGCAGCGGACAGCTGACCCCTACACACGCGTGGCACCACTGAGGCCCAGACGTCCACCCTTTGGGCTCAGCCCACAAGCCCCTCCTTAAAGTTTTGCTGTCAGAGGACAACTCCATTTCTTTTGCACACTCTTGCTGCTGGGACGGATGGCAGAAGGTCCCCAAGGTCCCCATGTGGAGTGGTCACGGAGGGTCTTGTGTGGGTGGAGCGGGTGAGAGCCCAGCCAGCCTGGCGGGATGGACTGGGAACGCCGGCTCGTGGCCTGCCCTGGTCCTCCGTGCCAGGAGCAGGGCTCCCGGGCCTGGACCTGCAGTGGGGCCGCAGGGCCCGTGCGCTACGTGAGACCTAAGAGGAGGTTCAGAGGAGGAGATTGAACTCCGGATGACATAGTTCCTTGAATTTCTCCCAAATCATGTCTAAATACTGCCTGTTTCTTCCAAAGACTCCTTCCGTAAAGCAGTGCTGAAAGCCACACAGTTGCAGACTCAGATCTCTCTGCGCCCACCCCACCCCCACACGCACCGCGTGGGAATTGGCTCCACTCCTCGAATGGAAAGTTTTCCTCATGTCTGCAGGGATAATGAAGACAGGGACATTTTTCAGCCGGGTGATGTGGCCTCATTATCTCCCCATCAGTGTCTCGTCCCCAGTGTGCACACACCTGCCACCACCATCCACGTGGCACTCAGGGGGACCGGATGATTCCGGCCAGCAGCGCACGCTTTGTTCCCAGCTGACGTCTGCTTCCCCCACTGCCCTGCCGGGGCTTCTGGGAGAGCTTCCCGGGCCCCTGCACCCTGTGACTGCTTCCCCCACCTCCTCTGCCTCAGGACAGCACCCTGGCACTGGGCAGTATAGCGTGCTAATTGGATCGAGACCCTGGGCCAAGAAGACCTGCATACAAACGCTGGCTCCACTGTGTCCTGGCTGTGGCTGCAGCATGTGGTTTAGCTTCTCTAAGCCTCAGTCTCCTCATCTGTAAAACGGGAAGGTGAATAGCTCCCAGGTCATAGGGTTGTTGTGCAGACAATGGGGTGGTGTGTTATGGCGCTTCCAGAGCCTGGGTGCGTATCAGACTAAGTAGAGGGGAATCTGACTCAGACAGGAGGCTTTGGTTGTACAAAATATACACACCAACTCACACCAGTTCAAACAACAATGAGAGCTTATTTCCTCTTCCAACTCAGGCATTGGAGGCCGCTGGGTCCCAGGCACGGTGTGGCCATCCCTGGGCCTGCTCCTCTGTGGCTCTCTCGGCTCTGCCTTCTCCTCATGGTCACAGCACGGCTGCTGGGAGCCACCCCTTAGCTAGTTATTATTTGCTGAATATGAGCCCTGCACTTCTGGTTCTGACAGGCGCCAACGTGTAAATTTAATAATACTTCCTGGCATGACAAAACCGGGGACCGCCGAGCAGCTTGGTAGTCTGCCCCCGTGTCTGCGGTGGCCTGGAAGACCCTTCCCCAACCATGGGAGTTCGGGGCTTGCGGGCTGAGGTTCTCTGTGCCCCAGGGCAGCGCTTCAGCTCCCGTTCCTGCTCTGTTCCTGCAGGAGAGACACAGACAGAAACTCCACCAGGCCCTAATGTAGCAAAAACCACTTTCTCCCGTACGCCATTGCGCTGGGCTGATGCCGAATGGGTGCTTCCGTCCCCCAGGCAAATGTCTCCGTCCGGCTTGGGGAGAGGTCGGGCAGAGACTCATCCGGGCTCAGCAAGAATCCCGAGCCCCCAGCAGGCAGCGAGAGGATGAAGGGCCGAGTGGGGGACACCTTAGCTATCGCTGCTCCACGAGGGGCGTGGTGGAGTTACTCCTTCATCCACCAGACACCTTGCAGAAAGTATTAGAAATGACAAAGACGTGGAGTTTGCTAAAAAGGCGCCCCTCCCTCCCTGGGGCCTCAGCCACCTGAACCCCTGTGCCATAACCCCTGTGCCATTTCTGGGGCACCTGGCTTCCGCGCCCTTATCTGGACGCTGCCATCTCTGCCGGCCCCAGAGTGCCCCGGGGCCAGGGCTGCGAGACCTCTCCTCTTGGCCTGGGGTTGGGGCCTCGCTCCTGTCCAGAGGCAGGAAGGCCTGCTCCCCCGCCCGTCCACCCAGCCCGGGGACATCCCAGGAGTCGCGGAGCAAAGGCACCAGGCAGCAGCGTGGTCCGGGGAACGCCGAGCACCCGCCTCTTTCCCGCCGCGCCCATGGAGGCATCACCGTCACGGGGAAGGATGTATTGTGACATCCTAAAGGCTCCACCGGCAGCCACACGAAAACACTAATTAGCATGTTAGAGAGGTTTTCGCTTGTCAGAGCTATTAATCCTCTCATTACATTGCCTGCCCAGGCAAGTGGGCAGAAATCAAGTGACACAAGGCCGTGAGAATGGTCTCAGTGACGTGGTGTCAGTGATGTGGTTGCAAAGCCCCCGCTGGGGCCTGGGCCTGGCAAGGGGACCAGGTGCTCACGGGACAGTCTCTGCACCTCCACTCACACCCTGTGGGGGCCAGACTGCCACGTACCAAGAGTCCCAGCGTCTCAGCCACATCCAGTGACCAGCACCGCCCCTTGCTCCACGGTGGTGGGTTGGCTCCATGGGTCTCGCCCAGGCCAGGTGGGCGGGGCAGGTGCTAGCCGGGCTGTGAGGCGGGTCCCTCCCTGAAGGACGGGAGGATACGCGGGGGCCTCGGAAAGCCTGTGCCCGGCACCGGCCGTCATGTTCCATTGGCCAGGAGGGGACACGGCTCTTCCCCGGAGGGAAGGGGCGGGCGGGAGGGGTCTTTGCTGGAGGACCATGTGCTCTGCCACCAGCTCTGCTTGGCACCCCTGGTTCTCTGATTCTCAACTCAGGGGTTGCACAGCAGGGCGGTTGCTGAGCACCTGGAACTAGAAGTCCTGAATGCCCGGTCCCTGGGCTGCTGCCTTCCTCTTCCTCTTCCTCACCGGCCAATCTGCCCTTCCCATGGCACCTCCAGCCCTCAGTCCCCGGTGGCTGTGGGAGCCGGGGGACAGGGTGGCCCAGCCAGCTGCGAGACAGGCAAGGACACTCCTGACGCCTCCTCAGACAAATGGGAGGCTCAGCCCCCACCTCCCTGCTCGGCCCCCAGACGGATGAGCTGCCTCTCCGCGGCGAGCGGAGGATCCATCTCCCCCTGGGCGGTGAGACTGCCACGCTCTGACACGCAGATCCATCTCCACCACCTCCGGGATTTATGGACGGCTGAGGCACAGCCCCTCCCGAGAGCACACGTTAGCCGTGATGAATGCAGCCTCCAGTCTCCAAAACAAATGCCCTGGGTGTGTAATTTAAAGGCAGAGTTGTGGAGTCGCAGGCGGAAGCCAGGCCCTCAGAGCCGGGGGTGCACCCTTGAGTCCCCAACTACAGCTCCGCGACCAGGCCACCAGGACACTTGGGGCTCTCGGCTCCCCTGGCCAGTTGCCCACGGCTGAGAAAGAAAAATGACCCTGCCTGGGCTGCCCGGGGACGTCAAGCCCTTCTTGAGGGCTGGCGTCTGCGCACAACTAGAACAGTTCCTGAAATGCCACCATGGAGCCCTCATCCTCTAGCAAGCTCCATGGAAGAAGTTGTGTCCTCAGTCGAGTTTGGGAAATGCTCTCTGCTCCCTCCTGCCCTGGGCACCTCCCAGGACCCGGCAGCTCCGGCCTCTGGCCTCAGCCGTCCCTGCCCGTGTGCATGTGGGTGTGCACCTCTTCCTGCACCTCCCCATGGCGGTGTAGCCCCGTGTCGGTCTGGCTGGGGATGGGGCCCTGGGCTTCAGGAAGGGGCTGGCGGGAGCCAGTGCCCAAGGGTAGACCAATTGGTCACCCCAGCCACAGTCTCCCAGCCTTTGGAGGCTGGGGGCTCTCGTCACCCACCCTCAGGGAGTCCAGACATTGTTCTCCATCGGCACCAGGGGGCAAACCAGCCCCTGCCCCGCCTCCTCCCGCCACCTGGGAGTGAAGACTGGGGCAGAGCCTCGCAGGGAGGAAGGCAGCCCATCTTGCTCCACGGGGAATGAGCCAGTCCCTCCCACGCTTAAAACTCTCCAAGGTGCCCATCACTCCAGGGAAGGGCAGACACCACGCTGGCGCCAGTCTGGCTCCGTCTGCCTCCCCGACACCCATTCCCGCCCTGGCTCCAGCCATGTAGACCCCTGGCTGCCCGGCAGTGGAGTGTGCAGGCGCCTTCTGTCCACCGTCTCTCGTGGGCCGGGGGAGGGCAGCGCCCAGTTTGCTGGCAGGGGCGGCTGCCCAGGCACGGGAGGCGCGGCCAGGACGAGCACCAGGCACTGCCCTCTTCGCACCTTTCCTGCTGCTGCCCCCGATGTCGCAGCTGGAGCCCGGCCAGGGCTGACATGGAGGGCTCCCCCCCACCCCGCAGGACGAAGGGCCCCTGGCCTGCTGCCCCTGCCTGGGGCTCCCTGTTCAGGCTCCTCTGATGGCAACCTCTGACCTGACCTCTGACCCCCCCTGCATTTCCAGACTTTGCCGCTCTCCAAGGCCCACCAGGCGGGAGCACACGCTTTTCCCCGCCTGGCCACACGCCTGTCCCACTGCCACGTCCTCGACCAGCTCCAGCGCAGACAGGCGCACCTGCACCCTCCCCGCACCCTCCCCGCTCAGCATCAGGAGGAAGGCTCACTTCCACAACGCGGTTTGAACGTCCCCTTTAAAAAGCCTTTCCCGACACCCCTCTAAGGGCAGCTCAGGACCCAGGCCAGCCCCAGGGAGGAGAGTGGGGACTTTAAAGTTAGGACATTCCCTCTGCTTCCCTCTCACATTACTGGTGGTGGTTGCGGAGTTTATTGCTTACATTTTTAACTCGGCGCACACGGTCACCTTCCGAGTGGCATCGCACCTTCTCACGTAGTGTCGGGCCCTGTGCAGCCCGCCCGCCTCCCCTTCCTGTCCTCGGTGCCTTTGCTGTGATGCGCTTCACCTCTGCATGTGACAGCCCCGTCTACATGGTCATCAGGTTTGCTATAAACAGACAATTGCGTTTAAAGGGATCAGAGCAATGAGAGGTGTAATTACCCGCGTGTGGATCGTTCCTGGCGCTCTGCAGCCGTCCGTGCAGATCCAGGGCTCAGTCAGTGTGATTTTCCTTCTCTCTAACGAAGTCTCTTTCGCATGTCTTGGCAATAAGTTTTCTGATTCTGAGAGTCTGAAGAGCGTTTCCTGCACCTTCTTTATTGAAAAATATTTTCTCTGGTATGCAATCTTAGGTTGGCAGCTTTATTTTCCTTTTGGTGTTTTAAAGATGTCACACCAGGCTCTTCTGACGTCTTTCTTGTTTTTGTTCCTCTGTGGGTCTCTGGCCACTTTGGGTCTTTTATCACTGACTTTTGGCAATTTGAGTGAGACACGCTTTGGTGCAGTTTTCTCCGTGTTTACCCATTTACAGGTTCATGGAGATTTTTAGATCTTTGTGTTCATACTTTGCATCCCATGGAGAGAATTTTCAGCCTTTATTTCTCCAAGTATTTTTTCTCCACTCCGCTACTTCTGAGCCCCCAAGTCCAGGTGTGTTAATCACCTTATGTCACCTCACAGGTCACAGGTGCTTCTTTCCCCTTCAGTCTTTGTCCTCTTCGGGCTTCATTTCGGGTGGTTTCTCCAAGTTGTGTCTTTAAGGTCGCTGGTCTTTTCCCCTGTGCCACGCAGTGTGCGGATGAGCATTTCTGCTGCGCTTTTCAGTAGCGGCTGCGTTTTCCACCCAGCTGGTCTCTCCCTTCTTTCCCTCCTCCGCATGTTCACATCCGCTGCGTTCTGGAACACGTGGAGCTATGTGTGTATAATGGCTGTGTTATGTCCTTCTCTGCTCACTAGATCATCTGTATTATTTTAGAATCTGCTTCCATTGGTTGGTTTTTCTCCTGATTATGAGTCATATTTTCTTGTTTCTTTGTTACCTGGTGATTTTTGATTGGATGTTGGCAATTGTAAATTTTGTTATATTCCTTTAAAGAGTATTGGACTTTGTGTTGATTCACAATCAAACTACTCAGAATCAGTGTGACCCTTTCAAGTGTTTCTTTTGGGGATAGGTATAGGGTGGCCTTTAGTTTAGGGTTGGCGGTGCTGCCCTTCTGAGGACACTGCCTGAAGCAATGCCCCGCCCGGCTGGGGGGGGACCTGAGCCATCCCCAGGCCCGTGTGAGTCCCGGGAGTTGTTCGGCTTCCTGCTTTCCAGTGGTTCTTTTCCCGCCTCCGTGCACTTCCGTACAGGGCACGTGCAGGTTGGTGCACAGCCAGACACTGCCGCACGTCTCTGGGACCTTTCCCTGGGCCTCTCCGCCCTTGCAATTCTGCTCTGCAAATACCAGCTGTCCTGGTCTCTTGGAACTCTGATCTCTGATTCCGCAGTTCAGTCAGACTGCTGGGCTCTGCCTGCAGGTCAGGAGCCGTGGCCATTGCAGGGCCTCCCTGCCCGTCTCCCTTCTCTCGGGGCTCACAGTTCTGCAGCGGCTGCTGGCCAGTGTCTGCAAGCTGTCACTCCCTGTGCACGGCCCAGTGTTATAGTTGTCTATGCCGGGAGGGAAATTCCTGCAGCAGTTAACTCCCCATGGGTGGAAGCACGAATCTAGGATCACACCTATGAATCTCAGCTTTGTTGTTTGCTAGTTGTGTGGCTTGGGCTGGTTACTTAATCTCTAAGCGTCATTTTCCCCATTGGTAAAATCGGAATGCTAACAGCACCTTCCTACCGTGGAGCGCCTGGCACGTGGTGAGAGCTCATCGGACGGCAGCCACTCCGTGGCATGTGTCTGGGTATGCATCTGTTTCCCACACCTGACTGTGACATCCGTGACAGCCGGGGCCGTGCCTCCTCCAGCTTCATGTTGCTGGATGGAGCACAATGCCACAGATACAGTGACATTCAGGAAATGGGCCTGGAATGAGGGTACAGAAGATGAGCAACCCAGAAGTGTTTTCCATGAACGACTTTCACGCCCAGTCCTCACCCCTGACACGCACACATTTGACATACACACTTTCCTTCCCCCCTGGCAGGCGCCCTGCCGAAAGGCTGCCTGGGCGCAGGGTGTCGGGGACCTTAGGCTGCCCGTCAGGTAACTGACCGCACAAAGACCGGCTGGACTGGGCAGCACCTGGGTGTGTGTTCCCGTCCCATGAGTGCTTGGGGACTAACTTGTCAAGTCTTTATCCTGTGTCCTTGGACAGTTTGAACTAGTCCCTCACCTGCTGTAGGCCTCAATTCCCTGTCTTTAAAACGGAGGTGTTTGGAGCTCAGTGGTTCTTCATCTTTGTTAGTAGCGGAAATTTCTCGTTCTCCAGACGCTTTGCAGCAAAGGAAAACAGCTGAGCAGCAGGGGCGGGGTCCTGGGGCACGTGGAACATGACCAGAAGGGATGTCCTCTTAACCTCGCAGAGCTCCGGTGTCCCCATCTACAAAGTGGGGCTAACAATGGCACCTTCCTCACTGAGTGGCTGAGAGGTCAAGGTGAGGCCACCCAAGGAGAAGCCACGGGCTTGCTCACACCGTGCTCGATGACTCTCAGCTGTGCCCATCGTAACGGGCTTCCCTGCAGCCTGGGGAGAGGCCTGTGGAAAGCAGGGGCATTTCACGGGCACTGGGTGTGCGTAATCTCCCTTAACCCAACCACCCTTCAAGGTAGGTGATGATGTCTGTGTTTACAGGCAAAATTTGGTGACTCATCGAGTGCAAGGGATTCTCCCAAGGTCACTTTGACAGCCGTGGCAGCACCAAGGTCCACACCAGGTCTGTCTCGCCCCAGACAGCCCCTTTCCCCCGTCCCCTGCCCACCGCAGCCTTTTAGAACAGCCCCTGCAGCTCTGACGTCCACACGGACCCGCCAGCCTGCCCTCCGCGCCAAGCACTAAAGTGATCGCCAAGGGCAGAGTCTGTCTGCAGCGGCTTACGGGTGCCAGGGGACCCTGCCTGGGAACGAAGCCTCTCATATCCTGGCCTCGGCGGCGCGGGCTGTGGGCAAATCCGGTTCCGCTGCTGGCGTCAGCATTAGCAGAGTTTATTGGTATCTAGCGGGTTTCTGTTAATCATTGTGGTGAAGAATTCTCGTCTCAGCCAAAGAGAGACCATTTCTTCATCCCTGGGGTTTAGAACAAGCTCCTTGCAGAAGGGAGGATGTCTAAGGACATTTGGAGCAAGTTTAACACAAACCCGCACCATTTCCCCACCCCCAAGGGGGTGAGCGTGCCTGTGTGTCTCCTCATGAAAGAGCCAAAGCTCTTAGAGGGTCCGTGTCGCAGGCTCTGTCCGTGGGCAGGA
This sequence comes from Lemur catta, assembly GCF_020740605.2. Taxonomy (NCBI): domain Eukaryota; kingdom Metazoa; phylum Chordata; class Mammalia; order Primates; family Lemuridae; genus Lemur; species Lemur catta. The sequence goes on along the minus strand of NC_059137.1, from coordinate 3,399,876 downwards.
GGGGCCGGCCTTGGGGCCTGGGAGCTGTCATCCCCCGGCTCTGGTCTGCTAAGCTGAACGAACGGGGAGATGTGCGTGTGCAGAGCAGGGGAAGGCTCCACCTCCCCCCGGCTGCACAGAACATGCCTGCTATTCCCCAGCCTTCCAACCTAATCCTCCTTCTTATGTAACTCCCCGCACCTGCAGCCCGCTGCCGGGAAGCGCTAATTAGCCTCCAATTTCCCCAGCGATGTCCCTGCTTTCCACACAGACCCATCTCAGAGCTCCTCCTCTGTCGTTTCACCCTACTTAGGTGCATTCTCCACTCGGAGGGGCGAGACGGGATGTGTTTCCTCAGAGGACCGGTTACCCCACACGTGCCAGTCTTGATTCCAGGACCGGAAGAAATGGCTTCGCTCCTGCTCCCAGACAGTAGGGGGTTGGCACACAGGTCTCCCTGGAACCCGGAGACCGGCAACCCGAGCCGCCTGGGGCGCTGGACCCAGACTCCCTCCGCTGCCCCGTCTGGCTGCTGTTCCCTGACCTTCAAGCAGGCCGCCCGACACACCAGAAAACTCTTGCACAAATCACATTTCTAATTAAGTTATTTTTTCTGTGAAAGAACCTAGCTGATTTCTTTTTTCTTCTTCTTTTGTTTGCATTTTCCAATTATCACTTTGAACTAAAAAAAAAATTGCTAAAGGAATATTATAGCAAGACAGATATGAGCTCAGACTTAGCTGTCAGAGACACGTAGGTTTGAGTCCTGGCTCTGTGGCTGCAGCCGTGAGCTGGGACGCGCCCTCCCCGAGCCTGATCTGTGAAATGGGGACGTAATGCCGTGGCCCCCAGGGCTGCCGTGTGGGCTGAGTGGGGTGGTGCACGGGGGGGCCTTCTCGGGACCCCGGCACAGGATCCTGCTCGAGACGAAGCAGCTGCTCGTGTTATTTTCATGAAGAATCTTATTAGAAAGATAGAGAAAGAAAGACAAAAAGACAGGAAGAAAAGGAAGGAAGGGAGGGAGGGGGGAAGAAGGAAGGGAAGGAGAAAGGGGGGAAGCAGTAAAATATCTCTAACAGCGTAATTTGGGAGGAGGAGCTGTCATGACAACACTCCCACTCATCTCAAATCCTAAAATGGGCTGTAAAGAGGATTTGAGCTCTGCCCTATTAAGGAACTCTTTCTAGAGTCTCCCCGTTTGAAAATGGAAACAAGGATAGGAGCCCAGGTCTCCTGGCTGGTAGCTCTAGGCAGACTCGGAGCCACCGTGCGTGTGTCTGTTCTCACCTGCCCCGCTCTTTGCAGACACCACTAATGGACTAGCGTACTCTCTCCCGTCCGGACTGGGCTCTGCCACTCAGGCCTTATCAACCAGAGTTCCAGCTCACTGCCACCACGGTGGTGGGGATGGGAAATTCTTGGCCTCTTGGACCTGAGACCTTGAGCCCGCTGCGGGCCGTCAGCACCATGGGCAGCTCCAGCAAGGAGACCCTCGGGCTTCACGTGGCCTCAGGGTCTCCGCTGCTATTGCCCCTTCAGAGGCCCTGCTGATACCAGAGGAGGCAAGTTCAGAGCTCTGCCTGGGGGTTGGAGAGCTGCAGAAACCTTCCCAGGCCTCACACGTTAGTGACGTTAGTGACGGCCAGGCTGCAAGACAGAGGTCAGAGAGGCAGCCCGTGGGGCAGCAAGTGCTGGAGTGTTGGAGTGGTCCTCTGCCCCGTGGAGAACACTCAGCCCCAAACAAAACCAGCAGTAAACTGGCTGGAAAGAACAGGCTGCCCCTGCAGTTCCAGGCAACGTGCAGCTGGGACAGAGGCCTCTGTGTGTGGCCCGTCCATCTTCCCTCCCTGGGCCAGCCACAGCTCCTGGAGCAGCAACCCCTGCCAGCCCCTTGACCTTACTCTACGCACCCCCCATGCATCCCATGTGTGCAGGGCCAGCCACAGCTCCTGGAGCAGCAACCCCTGCCAGCCCCTTGACCTTACTCTACGCACCACCCCCATGCATCTCGTGTGTGCAGGTGTGTGCCTGTGTGTGCACACAACTGCTCATGTGCAAGTGTGCATCTGTGTATATACACACGTGTTTGTGTGTATATGTGCGCTCATGCAAGCTCATGCATGTGTGTATACATGCGTATGAAACAGCACACTAGCTCTTCTCCAGTGTGTACATGCGTGTGTACATGCGTGTGTGTGCATGCAGATGAGACAGCACACTGGCTCCTCCCCAGGCCCTCTGCACAGGAGCAGGGTGGTGAAGGTGAAATCGATTCAGGATATATTTCTATGGAGCAGTCAGCAATGCCATCCGCGGCCGGTTACTGCGTCTCTCTAGGCACTCAGCTCTGAGCTAGAAGTTTTATAGCCCTTGTCTCATGGAGGCCACACAAGAGTGCGGGGTGGCTGGCTCTGCCATCCCCACTTTACAGCGAAGGAGACAGAGGTTCACACTGGTGACGAGTCTTGCCCATGTCCCAGCTGGTGTGCAGAGGGGCTGTGATTGAACCCCCGACACCCTGCTGTCCCTACAGTCAGGAGGTGGCCATGGCCTTGAGTACCAGCACCCGAACATGCCAGGCTCAGGGCTCCCCACTGTCCATGCATGTCCCCCAATCATCACAGCCACCACACAGGGTCACTTATTAGCCCATTTTACTGATTAGGAAACTGAGGCTCACTGAGGTGAGCTGACCATCCCAGGCCACGTGGCTGGATGCTGCAGATCTGAGGCAGAGTCCTGGGTTTCTCGGGTCCAATTCTTTCCCTCCACCAGGCCGGCCACACCCCCCAGAGTTATGTGGCTGGGCCTCACCCTGCACGAGGCCCTGGGAACAAGGTGGTGACAGGATGTGGTCCCAGCACCATGGAGTCGCTGTGGCAAATGTCATGAAGAGGGTGGGAAGGCTGGACTTGCAGAGGCAGGGGACAGAGGCAGGCTCTGAGGGAGGGACGGCACAGGCACGTGTGGGGCAGGCGGGGGCCTGGGCAGGGGTAGGAGAGAGGCTGGGCGGCCCCAAGCTCCAGAAGGTCTCGCCAGTTGTGGTCCCAGCACTGGCCATGACACAGTGGCTATTGGGGTGCACTGTCATTGCTCCTGTGGCCTGCTTCTCCAGCCACCCACAGGAGCAGGGCACAGAGGTGCTCAGGTGGAGGGTAGAGTGGTCCGGTGGGAGGGTCAGGGTAAAGGAAGCGGCAAGCTGGGGCCGGGCAGGAGTGATAGGTGAGTTGGGGGGGGGTTGGGAAGACGGGGACAGAAGGGACTTGGGAAGGGCGGCCATCGGGCCCTGCTGATGATGGGTGTGCACGCCCCCTTCGCCCCGCCGGCACCTCTGGGAAGCCTTCCCACCGGCTGTCACGGAGGAAGCTGGGTGTGATGGCACTTGAGGAACTGCTCCCCGAAACCCAGATGGAGGCCGCCCGCGGCTTCCCGGGAGCCCCGCCTCCGAAGAACCACAGCACCGAGCTTCCGTGGGAAGACTCATTTATTAATTAACAGGCAATGTGCGCCTGCGCCTGGTCACTGCCCTGTGGTGTGTGTGTGGGGGGGGTCCCAGCTCCTGTCGGGGCCCTGCAAGTCCTGCGGGAGGGGACACAGTGGCGTGGCCGAGCCGTGGCCTGGCTCCCGACACACCAGCAAGTAAGGCCTCGGCCGCCTCCTCCCTGCACTCCAACCCGAGGGGCAAACGCCAGACGGGAGGGGCGAGGTGGTGACGGGGAGAAGGGCCCCCCCCCACCTGGTCTCAGGTAGACCAGCCCCTAGGCAGGGGGAGCGGACACATTAATGTGAAATCAATGTCTAACAGTTTGGTTGAATTTAGTGTTAACTCAATAATGTTTTTTACTTGGGACAAGACGGCCCACCTCCCAGGTCGAGGCTGTGGCTCTGAGCAAGGTGGGGAAGAGCGGGACTCGCTGCTATCTAAGAACGGGGAAGTCCCAGACTAGCCCGAGCCCTCGTCCAGGGCGGAAGGACGTCTCCACCGAGTGCATTTTAAAGGGACAAAAATAAAGTTGTTTTCCCCGTTACGCCCAGGAGCCCTGTTTGTGCTGTGTCTGGGTTCCCCAGGCTGCAGGATTCCACGGGCCTCGCACCCCACCCCGGCCTGCCGGGCTCCGGCCACAGCCTCCTCAGTGCCCCAGTGCCCGCTACCCGCCCCCGGCTGCCCTGGCGCAGACGGCTGCCGTCCTGGTCCCCCTCTGGGCTTGCCCTCCCCCGGCCTGAGGCGTCTGTCGATGAGCACGGGGCGAGCCTGGGTTCCCTCGCCAGTCTCCATGGCGCACCTCCCCTTCCAGCGGGCCCTGCTGGCCTCCGAGCTGCTCTGGGCCCCTGGGGGCTGGGGGCACCTAGGGTTGCCCTGGAGGGGGAAGGGTCTTTCTTCCCCGTTTGCAGGCTGCCCTGTCCAGGAAGGCTTCCTGCATCTCGGCCTTCCTCCCGTCCCCCGCCGTCCCCACTCGAGATGTGCTGCAGGGGGAGGGAAGACGGCCGTGCGGCACAGCCAGCTGGGTGCCCGGTGTGCAGCCGAGACAGCTGACATCACCCCCAGTCGGCTGCGCTCACCAGGAGCCAGCATGGCCTCATAGGGCCACACTGGGGGAGGTGGACAATGTCCCCCACTTTGCCGAGGAGGTGGCCATGCTGAGTCCCCGAGCCTGTGCACCTGTGCCGGACAGACTGCAGCCTGGAGTCCCAGAGGAGCAGTTCACACCTGGGCTGGTTTAACTTCTCACCTTTGTCCCTCCTCTGGGGAATGAGGACAGCAGCCGCCACCTCGTGGGCATGTTCTGAAGTCAAGGTGGGAACTGAGGTGGTGGGTTCTCAACAACGACCTCGTCACTCTCCTTGCCACCCACTCCCAGGGCTGCCCCCAACACCTCGCCCTGTCTCCCACCACGCAGAGCCCCTGCCCTCCTAGGTGCCCGGCCAGAGGTGCCAGAGGGCCAGCTGGGTTGGGACCACTGGGAGCAGAGGAGGAGCCCGGGCACAGCACTGATTTATGGCCCTGCCTGTCCCAGGCTCCTGGCAGGTACCTGGGCACACCTGGCCAGGGAGGGTGCCGTGGGCAGGGCTTCTCAGGTGAGCAGCCAGCTCCTCTTCCTCCTTTCTGACCTCGAGAAGTGAACGTGTCTGTCCCCATTAATATTCACGGGGCAGCACGAGGGCTAGTGTAATTAAGCTGGTGTGTCTGGTTGCCATGGCGCTCCTGCCAGCCGGTGCCCATCAGCCAGCAGAAGTGGGTCACACACTCGCCTCCCCCTTGTTCCTGGACTTCTGTGAAGTGACTGACACCTCAGATCCAAGTGGACGCCTTGGCCACTTCCGGAGCAGCCTGTTGCTGTAATGAGCCACCAGCCCGTGGGGCCTCTGCCCCCGGCTTGTCACCTCTGGGTGCCAATTTGTCCCTGGGCTCCAGGGCCTGCTTGCCAATCTGCTGGGGAGGACTGGGCACCCGCACACACAGTCATGGAAAGTCTTCGTGCCTCCCTGTGCTGTCTGACAGGGGTCACTGGGTGAGGCTTGGTCCAGTCTGTAAACGTCGCCCAGCCTCGTCTCCCATGTGCCTGGGGCTGGGCACCCAGCAGGTCTCCTGCCCTCCACCCTGCCCAGGGCCCTACGGAGGGAGGCTGAGCACTTGCGGAGCATCTACCCGGGCCGGCCCGGAGCACCCAGAGCGGGTAGACCTGCTGAAGTGGGCTGCATGGCCCCCCGGCAGCTGTGCACCCCCAGGGCCTGAACCTGACCTTACTTGGGAAGAGTCTGCAGAAGGAATTAAGTTAAGGATCTGGAGATGAGATCGTCCTCGACCAGGTGGGCCCGAATCTCCCGGCAAGCGTCCTTATAAAAGCAGAGGAGAGAAGAGGAAGAGCAGAGCCCGAGTGACAGCGGAGGCAGAGGGAGGCGGACGCAGCCACAAGCCAAGGAGCCCGGGAGCTGCTGCGGGAGCTGGAACAGCAGGACGGGTCCCCAGAGCCTCTGGAGGAAGCGGGGCCCTAGCGACGCTCGATTTCAGTCTTCCCGCCCCTGCAACTGCGAGGACAAACGTGCGTTGTTTTAAACCACCGAGTTTGTGATCCCTGGCTGTGGCGGCCACAGGAAACCTGCACACCCAGACACAGAACAGCGGGGCCCTCTCGGGGGCTCCCTGGCCCTGGAGCTGATCTGCGGGCAGAGGAAGGGGCTGCCGGAGCGGGGGAGGGGCGAGAGAGCACTTGTGTGTCCTGTCTTCTGCGATCCCGGCAGCTCTGACCCCTGCAGGTAGAAATCGCTGGCCTGGGAATTCGGGAAGAATTCCGGGGTGCGGAGGCAGGAAAGGCCTGCCCCCTACGTGGCCCTTGAAGGTGTGAGGAGTCCGAGGCCCCACAGCCCTCCCATGTCCTTCTCCTGGTTGTATCATCTTGGGTGACACCCAACAATGTCACAGGTTTACCGAGGGCCGGCGGGGACCAAACCGCCTGGGCACCAACAGTGCCTGGTGAAGCTCGGGTTCCAGTGGGGGAGGGGAAAGTCATACGTAAGCGGGAGAGCCGGGTAGGAGCCGGTGCTGTGTGGAGACCCGGGCAGGACGGAGTAGGAAGGAGGCCGGGGAGAGCGGGGTCGGGGTCAGGGATACTCTCCTGGGGTGACATCAGCTGGGATCAGAGCGACAGGAAGGTCTGGGGAGCACATCCCAGGCTGGGGAGCGTCCTGCTAGAACCCTGGGGCGGGAAGGAGCTTTGATGGACAGAAGTCCACAAGGTGGACGGGCGTGGTGGCGGGGGCTGAAGCCGCCAGCTGCGCTGAGGAGGTGAGAGGGTGGCTGGGATGGAGTGATTTCTAGGAAGGCGGAATTAACGGAGTTCGGGCAAACTGGGTGGGTCTAGAATATGCTTTGGGAGCTGAGTCAGCAACAGTTAAGGTCGGGGTGGGTGTCGGGTGAGGCAGATGGGACTCAGGGGCACCTTCTGGGCTCTGGCTTGGGCATCTGGAGGAACCCGGAGGCCGGCGTGGAGTGAAGGGGGAGGCCTGGGGTGTCGGTGTGAGACTTCGCGGGTCCTGTCTGGACGCCCGGTGGACCTTTCTACGAGGTGTCCACGTGCAGATGTCAAGCGGGCGGTGAGGTAGGAGTCTGGATGGGGAGAGGCTGGGGCTGCATGTGACTCCAAGTCCTTGGTGTGTAGAGGTGCTCGCCGCCACGCGCCTGCAAGAACCCAGCCAGAGGGTGATCAGTAGCTGCAGGGCCTACCTGTTCAGATTTTCCCCCCAGCCAGAGGGAGACGGGGTGGGCTGCAGGGCGTGTAGGTGGCAACTCCGGCTTAGAACAACAGAGCCCCCCACTGAGAGCCCACGATCTGGGAAACACGCCAGCGGTTGCCAGAAGGCAGGCCCAGGAGGGGCCCTCGGCTGCCCTCCCTCCCCGCAGTCCCTGCGCAGCGTCTCCGGGGCCTGCCTCTGGGCCCGGCTGGAGTCTGGGGACCTGCTGTGGTTTTTACATCCTGGCAGAAGGCAGGGAGGAGCCACGACACCAGCCCTGCAGGCCGTGGCAGCCCTCGGTGCTGTGGAGACAGGGAATTGCATCAGCCTTGGGTCACACGCCGCCCCGCGTGTGCCCGGCACCCGCTGTTCTCGTCCTGGGGTCCCCAGCACAGCTGTCCCTTGCGCTGTCCTCCCACCCTGCTGGCCAGCCAGGTTAGTCTTCTCACGTGTGACCTTGGCAGGCTGAGCGGGGCTGAGGAGACGGGGGCTGGAGAGCGCCCTGGGGAAACACAGACGTTTCCAAATAAACGCCCAGCACACCCCGCCTGGGCTCGCTGGTGGGGCAGGGCCGGCAGCCAGGCAAGGGGCCTCCTGCATCTCCCTGCATTTCCTTCCTGGTCACCAGGCAGGAATCCTCCCCGTGCTGAACAAAAGGGACTTTTGTAGGCGCCTGAGCATGGATTTGGAGGAGCAAAGAAACATCCAGCACGTTCCAGTCACCAAGTGAGATTCATCCAACGCACTCTGGGTACCCAAGTCCGTGCAGGGCTCAGGTGCTGAGGAAGTAGGACAGAACCCTGAGTCCCTACGTGGGGGGCTGAGGGAGCATCCACATGATGCTCTGAACGTAATTTGGTATCAGTCAAACCAGGACGAAGGGTGACGTGGCAGGTCAGAAACGGAGCAGGCAGGACAGTCAGCCTGGTGCAGGCTGAACTGTGTCCCCAAATCTGCATGTTGGAGTCCTGACCCCCTGAGCCTCAGAACGTGACCTTATTTGGAAATAGGGGTGCTGCACATGGACCCAGTCGAGATGAGGCCACTCAGAGGAAGGGGCCCTGATGCGATAGGACTGGGTCCCTGCAAGCTGGGGAGCCTGGAGAGACAGACGTGCTCGGGGAAAGCCACACGTGAAGATGCGGGAGGGGTCGGGTGACGGGTCAGGTGACAGCCAAGGTGGCCAGCAAGCCACCGACACCCGGGAGGGGCTGGGGCAGCCGCTCCTCACAGCCCCTGCAAGGGACTAACCCTGCAACACCTGGATCTTGGACTTTTGGTTCCAGGACTGTGAGAAAATAAATTCTTTTTTGTTCGTTTAAGCCCCAGTTTGTGGTACTTGGTGCGGCATCCCCAGCAAATGGACACAGAGCTGCTCACTAGGGAAGGGCCCTGAGTGGCTTAGAGGTTCTGACCTTGGACGTGTCCTGCACAACCCAGATGACGTCACTTCCTCCTTCATGAATATGTGGGTGGAGCCGCCGCGATGGGCCAAGCCCCGTTTTCTACTCTGGGGAACTGGAACAAAACAACGTTCCTCCCCAGATCGGGTGAGCAGAGACAGCAAGTGAATAAGCAGGTTCTGTGTCTGGTGTGGAAATGAGCTGGGTGGAAGAATGAAGCAAGGCGAGGGGACAGAAAGGGCGGTGTCATCTGAACAGGGGCCCAGGAGGGCTTTTCTCCCAGGGTGTTGTGGGGCACAGGCCTGGGGGTCAGCCTGCGCTGCGGCTCGGAGAAGAGTCTCTTGTGGTTCTCTCATCAGCTCACTCACCAATTCACATTTGACAATGACCTAGTCTGTTCCTACTAAAGGTTGGGGGCACTTTTTTTTTAGGCCCTGAAGATGCATCACCAAAGTCTCAGCCGTAGGGGAGGGTGCGGACAGTGAGCAAGTGCATAGGTAAACGTCTGGAGTCCTGCTGCCTGGAACAGAGATGTGATGGCTTCAGCTTCGCCACCACCCTGCACCATGAAGACACAGGGCTCACACACCGGAGGGAGGGCAGAGTGGAGGCTGGAAAGCTCTGCGTCTTGACAGCTGAGGGGCCGAACCAGCCCTGCTGGCCACACCAAGCCCAATCCTCATGGAGGGAGTCTCTCCAGGGATGTGGCCCGGCATGTGAGACCTGGCAGATGAGGAAGAGTTGGGCGACTGGAGAGGAGACAGCGTGCTGGGGCATGGCTGAGCAAAGGCCTGGCATCAGGCTGAGGATGGCTGGCGTGCGGGAAGCGGAGTGTGGAGGGCATGCGGCTGGGGACTGTCGGCAGATGGCAGGCAACGCACTCAGCGTCCTTGTGGTCCCGCCTGCCTCCCCTGTGCAACCCATCCTCGGGAAAGCTCCCCCTCCTGGGCCTCTGCACCTGCCTATAAAGTCAGCAGGAGTCCTAGAATGTCCCCCAACCCCAAAACAGAATAAGAAGTTCTGTCCCCTGAGTGGGGGGGTGCTTCAGACATCGCCAAGGAGAAGTCTTTGAGGTGACAATGTCATCCTGCCTGAAACCCACCACTGGCCAGGACCTGGGGAGCCCAGGTGTGAGGCTGGGGTGGGGTCCCGGGTCCGGGTTCTCAGGGACTTACACTGAGAGTCAGTGCACCCTACACCCGCCCTGCGGTGCTGCATGAGTCCCGGGGGAAATCAGACTCTGCACCTGCTTCCTGTGAGGTCGGCTCTGGAGGGTGCGGTTTCCAGGTGCAGAGGGGTCTCAGGGTCTCCAGTCACTGTGGCATCGCCACGGGCCCCTGCACGCACGGCTGGTGACCCAGGCCCAGGACTCTGTTCTCAGGAAAGGCCAAGAGGTCCTGCGGGATCAGGGTCTGGGTGGACTCTCACCCCTCTCTGAGCCCCGGGCCCCGTGCTGGTGAGTGGGGTCAGGTGGGACCCCAGGACCTGACCCGACACAACCCGACACAAGACTGTCCCACAGCCTCATCCTGTGTGGCACGTGTCTGAGCGTGACTCACGTCCCCCTTAGGGGCGGGGATGAGTTTGATCCCGCTGTGTGCCCAGCCCCGCAACAGTCTTTCCCAGAACGGCTGCCAGCAAGTATTCATTCCGCCGTCTGCTCAGTCAGACGCCGCCCCCTTTGCAGAGACCGGGCTCTAACCATCCCTGCCTGCCTCGCCTGCAGGTTCCCGTCCTCCACCCACACACGGTCACTCAGCCACCGCCACACTCCGCTGCTGTGGGTGCTCCAGGTGTTTTCACGGCAGACTGTGGTGGACTCGGAGGGGCAGGGGCCACGCCAGCCTCCATCACTGCTTTAACACAGCTGCGTGGCAAACGCCAGCCCAGGGAGGCTCCCCAGACGCTGGGCGAGGGGAGGAGGCAGGGGACGGTCGGGCGTCCCAGAGGAGGGGGAGGCTTGACGCACAGCACAGGGTGGCCGAGCCTCTACCCCCTTCCTCCTCTGGGCCTCAGTGTCTACCGCATAAGGGGGGCCTGTGACCCCCAAGACCCCTTCGGAAAGCTCCACCAGGCCAGGATCTGGCCACGTCCCCTTTGGGTGTCTGACAAACCCAATAAGGTGCTTCCAGGTGCTCAAGAACGGGTTGGGGACAGCCCAGAGCCCAGGGCACCCTCCCCTGGTGACCCATGTCTACCCGTGGGCTTTGCGGAGCCCAGTGTCACAGGAGGTTTTTTCCACTGCCTGGTCCCGCTGCCAGCCTCTTCCTCCCAGCAGTAACTTAATTAGCTCTCTGTTTTCCAAACAGGCAGAGCGTGACTCAGCACTTTCTCGCAGGTCTAAATTTGTTCCAGCCCCAGGTGTCTTTCGTCCATCCTCCGGGAAATTAGCACGAGGGGTTGGAAAAGGGATTAGAGGGTGTTTTCCAGCAGCTCCCGGTTCCCGGCAGGGCCAGGGCGGGCCAGGTCCCTGTCCGCAGACCTTGCTCTGTTGGGCTCCGGGTCACAGATGGCCTGAGGTCGTGTTCTCACCCCTCCCTCTTGCCCCCGCGGGGCCTCATCTCCATTGTTGCTGGGAGTTAAGACATGAGGTCCGATCTCACTATTGCTCCAGCTCAGCCAGGGCCAAAAAGCCCAAAAAGCCCTGGGAGCTCCGCTCCGGCTATTGGGGTGTCAAGGGCGGCCGCCCCTCCCTTCTCACGGGGCTTCACCAAAGGGCAGCTGGGCCCTGGGGCTGCACCTCGCCCTCTGGGGTGCAGCCCTCTCTGATTCGCCTGCCCCTTGGGGGGGGGTCAGAGGCTGTGAGCTCCCCCAGCCTCTTCCTCCCCTCTGACCCTGCTCGGTCCCCTGTCTTCTGCCTGGCTCTGAGCCCCCTCACCCCCTTTCAGAAGGACCCTCATGATCACGTGGGGCCTACCCAGATGATTCGCATAATCTCCCCTCTGCCAGCCTCACGTTCACCTGAGAAGTCTCCCGACAGGTGAGCTGATGTAACCACAGGCGCTGGGGACTGGGGCGCGGGCGGGGGTGGGGGGGGCTGTTATTCTGTCTGCCGCAGCGTCACAGGCCCTCTGTGACTGCCTGTGTGGGACCAGCCCCTGCACCGAGGGTCCCAGAATCAGGCCCCCACCCCTGACCCAGGCTACGAGTGGCTGAGCTAGGTGAGGTGCCGGCCGCCTGGCAAGGTGGGGGTGCCGCTCTCACCACGGGCTGCGAAGCGTGGCACGGGTGTGGCACAGATTGCCTGGCAGCGAGGACGGTCACCCCCTGCCTCTCCCAACGTCACTAAGCATCTCAGTAACAGGCCACGGAGTCTGGCGTCTGCGCCAACGCCGCGATGAAGGGCCTGTCGCAGGCGCCAGGGGCCCCGCCCATCGCCGCCCTGGTGGGAGGTCTCGGCCCCACTCCACTCCCTGGCTCTCTCTCCAGGGTCCCCGACACCCCGGCATGTCACCATCCAGGTCTGGCTGTGCCCCGCCCCACCTCCCCTCCCCAGCCTGTCACTCCTGTCCCTCCCCTGCCCTGGTTTGCTGTTTTAGCAGAGATTTAAAAAAGTGGGAGCCCACGTGGCTCTGGCATGGCCATGGCTGCAGAGGCCCCGTGCGCCCGCCACAGCCCCCCCGCCACCTTCGGCTCTGCCCCGGCCCAGAGGGAAGACCCAGTTCTCGCTCTGGCTCAGCCTTTTCTGGTTTGAACTTAATGAGTCACTGAATTTCGATTTTCTGGGTGGAAATTGGAGCATTGATGAAGGCAGCCCGCTTCAGGGTCTCACCCCGCCAGCCCCAGACTCGCCGTCTTAAAAGTGCCAGCGTGGGCTCCCCCTGCTCCACGCCCTCACTGGCTGCCCACTGCCCTCCTGGCGGGTCCCAGAGGCTCGAAGCCCTGCGTCCTCGGCTGAGAGACCTAACGCCCACAGGGTGCTCCTGGCCGGGGCTGAGCAGCAGCACCCACCAGTGTCCCCAGCAACAAGCTGGCTTGTGTCCTGAAGAAAGTTGCTTACTCCCTGGATTCACACATGTTTGCTCTGTATAGACCGGAGCTCAGAGAGGGTGAGTCACCTGCCCAATGTCACCCAGCACTGCACCTCGGCCTTTCTGAAGCCAAAGGCAGCCTTTCCCAGGTGTGGCCCGAGAGGTACCCAGAGATACATTTATTTTAATAAGAGCGGCAGGGACTGGTCCCCTTCATCTCTCATTTCCTTCTTCCCCAGTAATCTGCAAATCACGTCTCCCAGCCTCCCTTGCGGCCAGGCCGGGGTCACGTGACTGGCTCCAGCCGTGAAGTGCAGACGGAGCCTTCCCCTCTGCACAGAAGCTGGAGGTCACAGGTGGAGGTGCCAGGACCCCTGCAGCATCGCGTGGGAGAGGGGAGAGGAGACCTGGAGGCGTGGAGCCGCCGTGTCCCTTCCAACCGTGGCTGGAGGCACCGTCGCTAAAATGAGGCTACAGAATGGGAGGGGGACTCTCTTTCTAAAATCGTGAAGCAAATACCAGCACAGGTGGTCCGTGGAGATGGCAGGTGCCCAGAAGGTGGGTGGCTGCGACTGCAGTTTGAGAAGGGCAGAGCCAGGCCCTGCTGCTTCCCCAGAAGGAAGAAGCTTCCCAAACCCTGGGGCTCAGGCCAACATGGGGCTGTTGTCACCTGGGCCACAGCAAGTGCCCTTTATTATTGAAAGCCCAATCTCTCCTCCCAGGGCTTCTGTCCCCCCCGCCTCCTGGCAGCCTTGGGGACATTTGCGCTGACTTCTCTGACAATTTAGAAGTCAACCATTTTATGTCCAGAAAGGGAGACGAGGCTTCTCTGAAACTCATCTCCCTGATTTATACAGTCAGCGAATTCCACGCAGCTCGCTGCGGCCAGTGTTTTATGTCGCCCTTTTAGATGCGCAATCCATTTTACGACTTGTTTAAGGAAGAGACAGGAAAATGCATGCTTTTCCCCACGCAGGAAATCGACAAGCCCAGCATCTCCAATCAATAAACTCATATTCTGCTGACTTTGAGACGGAGGCTGAAATGTCATCCTGGGGGGTGTGCTCGACTGGGGGGGCTGGGCGGGGCGGTGGGAGCCGGGGAGGGCTCTCAGCCGTGCTGCTGATGTATTGAGAAAGGATCTGGCGCTGTGCGTGGACAGATGGTCCCGGGGCGGGGCCCACGCCTCTCAGAGCCCTGCCGGAGAAATTACCCGGCTCTCTGGCCGGTGCCCACTCCCTGGGGGCGAGCCGCAGCCTGGCCGATTGCCCACTCATGACAGTCAGTGGGCAGAGGCTGCTGAGCAGCACCGATTTGCACCGCAGGGCTAGGAGGGAGGGGGTTTCCTCCCTCTGCTTGCATACCACCAGTAATGGGAAGCTCACCACTGCTGCAAGGCTCTTCCCTGCATGGAGCTGGAACCGCCCCCTTGGTACATCCCACTGCAAGGCCGCTCTAGGCAAGTCTGCCCCACCTACCACCCCAGCTACCTCTGGCTCCTGCCACCCAGACCTCAGGGGGAGCCCGCACCTCACCGTCCCCAGCGGGGGTGGATGGAGCCGGCTGGCTTCCTCCTCGCTGTCCCTGAGCAGGAGCCTTGGGCGATTTCAAAATAAAGCAAAAGAGAAGAAGAGGGTCAGGGGCCGGACTCCACCTCCCACAAAGGTCTCTGGTGTCGGGAGCTCGGGGCTTCCTGGGGGCTTCTCCACCTCTTGTGTTGTGACCGGACCGCAGTTCTGAGGAGCAGGAGGTACAAGAGAACCCATGCTGTGGCTCACAGAATGTCCCCAGGGACCCGGGGGGGGGGAGGGCGAGAGCCAGAACCAGGCCACATTCTGCCTTGAGGGAGGGCGGACAGCGTCTTTGCAGTCCCAGCAGCTCCGCACACTGTGGGCACCTCCGAGGAGCCCCGGAAATGTTGTTAAATTGGAATGACAAATGGATGGTGCTAGAAGCCAAGCGCTGACTGCCCCTAGATTTTGATTCGCATTTGAGGCCCGTTCTCAGCCTGCACAGTGCTCCTCCTCAACGCTTTCCTGGCCCTGGGTCACGCCCGTCGTTCATTTACCAACACACGTGTTCTGAGGGCCCCTCGCGTGCCGGGCTTGGATCCCATCTCCCGGGAGCCGCCCTCTGCAGGGCAGGACAGACACCTGTGAACGGGTGATGGGCACCTGTAGACCCAGTGCTCTGGGGGGCCTGAGCTTACCCAGGCGGTCCACAGTGGAGCCATTGCCCTGGCTGGCAGGCGGGGGTGTGCAGGCCGCCCTGACCATGGGCACAGCCAGGGGGCTGGACACGCCCGCCCGCCTCGCACAGGCCCCCGGTGGCTCTCCCAGCCCTAGAGTTGCCATCTGAGAAATGGCGCTTGCTGGGACAACGACACGAGGTAATGAATTCAGGGTTCAGCCCAGAGCCGTACCTGGTGCTCAGGGACAGCGAGCTGCCAGCCCTCCCACCCCTCCTGCTGCGCCAGCATCCCCTCCTCTCCCCCCGCCCCACACCCGGGTCACCCCATCCCTCCCCTCTCTACCCCACCCTGTGTCACCTCCTGAGCCCCACATCCATGTCACCCTGTCCCCTCCCCACTCCTGTGTCACCTCCACGCCTGTTTGTTTTCCAAGGGTTGCCTCGAGTCCTCCTTGCCATGGTCCCCAGCGTGGCCCATCACAGTCTTTCTCCAGACTTGAGACCCGCGGCCGGCGGTGCTGGAGCAGGGACTCACCACCCACGCCGGTGCCCCCAGACGCTCTCTGGTGTTAACGTCGTGTGTTCCTTTTTGCTTCCTTTGTGGCAAATGACTCCCCTAGAAGCCCACACCAGCGAGGGGAGCAAGGCGAAGGGGTGTGAGAATGGGATGTCTCTCACCCAGAAATCGCCCCTCAGGTTACTTTCAGCCTGTGTTTACGAACTGTTCAGGGCTGGACAAGGCTGCCTAAATTTAACTGTTATTTTATTGTAATTCTGTGGGTGAAATTAGCTGCTGGCGCCATATTTGAGAATTGGAGACTCAAGGAACATCTTCTGGAATGTCTGTCTCTTTGCTGGACTAGAGCCCCAGAGACCGTTGTGTGGCTGGAAGCTTCGGCGTGCCGCTCTCTGCTCCGTGAGCATCTGCAGAGCTGGGCTGCGGGGCCCGCCCTCGGAGCCGCTCGCTCACCTGCCTCCTGGGCCAGCGTGCTGACAGCCGTCTGGGAGGAAGGGCGGGGGGAGCTCGTCTGGCTGTCATTTGCACCTCAGCCCAGCTGCAAGATCTGCAGGCCCGGCCAGGAGCCGCCGAGCTGCAGTAAAAGTTTAATTGAATCTCTCCTTTCCTGGCCCTTCCTGAGTTAACGTCAGCTGCTCGGAATGACCTGATGCAGCCACTGTTTTTCTTCTTTATTGCGGCCTGCCACCGCCAATTTAGCAGGGACAACAGGAGCCAGCCTAAGCGGGGCAAACAGCCGGGAGCTGACAGGGGAGCCTGTCCCGCCAATGACGGGGGCGAGGCGGCAGGAAGCCAGGGAGTCGGCGGTGCTGGTGACAGACAGGTGCACCTTTGAGTCCCCTACTGCTCTGGGGACAGCCACGGGGCTGTGCTGGAGGCGCTGGCCAAGGGTGGTGCTTTTCAGGGGCCCAGGAGAGGCATTGAAGCCATTAATGTCCTTGTAGCAAGAAGCTTTTTAGCGGGGGGTGGTGAGGGGTCCTCCAGGAATGAGAATTCAATAAGCAAAACTGAAATGTGGAACGTGCAGCGACATCATTCCTGGCGACCTTACTTCCAAGCCTTAGAGGGAAGGAAGAGATCAATAAGGAAATTACCGCTTTTTCACAGAGTCGGCGGCTGAACCGCCAGTGCGGCCACGGCCCCTCCCAGGGCTCACCTCTGGAAGGAAGAGAATGGCCCCGGAGGGAGCAGGCTCCGTCCCCAGCAATTCTGAAAATTCTGGCCAATTAGAAGACAGTTTGGGGACATCGCACTGATTTCTCCAAACACGACTCTGCAGCAAGAGCCCAAGGCCGGGTGTCAGGGGACGTGGATTCCGTCTCAGGCCGCCATCCCGGCTGCGCTGACCTGGGCAGGCGGTAACTGGTCTCGCTGGGCCCCAGGTGTCTGCTTGTCAGTGGGGACAGCAGCCCCTTAGAGCAGAGCGAAGGGCTGCGGGAGCCTCTGCAAGAGCAGCTTCACAGGGCCGGGGAGGGAGGAGTGAGGGGATGAAGGGTCTTTTTCCTCGAGGCCAGGAGAGCCCAGCATTAAAGCGTTTTCCAGGTAGAGCCGGCAAGTGATGCCGTGGTCATTCGGCTGGATGCCTGGTGCCTTCACCAGCCGAGCGGAGCTGTCCCAACAGCCATGGCTCCCATCTCCGTGAGTGGGGACCGACGTCCACGCTCCCCAGCACCTGTCCCACGAGGGCAACACTGGTATCCCGGGTGTTGGCTGGGGAAACTGAGGCCCAGATGGGGCCGTGTGTGGTGGAGGCCAGGCCTAGGTGACTCATGACCCAGGTCTGCCCTCGCTGGCTGCAACCACGGTGGACTCCTGCCGGGATGGAAGGCTGAGGACACAGGATGAGGCCAGGAGAGCAGAGTCTGCCCGGAAGCAGGCCGGGCGGAACTGCTGCTCCCGCTTTGCCAGGGTGGAGAGCGACCCTGGGGGACCAAGTGAGTTTCCAAGGCCGCTTGCTGCCCTGCAGCTGCTGTGCTTGTGGTGGGTGCTTGGCATCTTCCCGTGTGCACACACGTGTGTGCCTGTGCTTGCATGTGCATGCAGAGGTGGGGCAGCAAGACAGAGGGCACACAGAGGAAACCTTCCACTCCCATCTCCCGGGCTCCCAGCAAGGGCAGCCGGACAGACGCTGGCCCTGTGGCTCAGCCGTCCTTGGCCGCGGCTGCCTCCCGCTGCTGCCCTACCCTACACCCGGCAGTGACTCACCAGTGCAGATCGTGGCTGGGCACACCGTTCTGGCGCCTTCCGCTGCCTGCCGTGTGATGAACAAGCAGCCAGTGACTCACCAGCCGGAGGACACGCCATGTGTGCCACGGGCCAGCCGACGGCGGGAGAGAGCAGAGCCCAGAGCTTGACCCAGGCTCACGCCGGCCCTGGCCCTCAGCCAGGCTCCGGGCTGCTGCTTAATCTCCCCATGTCTGTTTCTGTGCAGTGGAGATTAGGCCACACCAGGAGAGCAGGGAACTTCCCCGAACATCCTGCAGAGGACAAGACCTCACCTTGCCTTCCAATCCTGGCAGTCTCTGGAATGAGGCCCTTGGTTTAGGGCAGCAGAGAACTGTCTCAGAGAGACACATCGGCGGAGACTACTGGAGGAAAGACCCCCTCGGATCTCGTAACCACTCCTGGGCAAGACTCCCCCGTGGGGGTTCGGACAGCGCAGTAGCCAGGTTTACAGGTCTCTACAGAACAAGGCAGGAGACCGTGAGTACCCGCCTACGGGAGAAGCACCCGCCTGGGGCAGCATCGCACAGACCCCAGTCCAGGGTCTGGCAGTGGAAGTTGGGCCACTTGATAAACAGCGCCGGGGTGCCGGGCAGCCTTTGGGCAAACGCAAAGCCGGCTCCACACTTCACACTGCTAAACCCCAAAGGCACGGCCAGTCTGAAGGCGGCGCGGTACCCAGGGGGAAGCACGGGTGGATTCCTTACGCCTGGGAGTAGGGGACCCGTCCTCATTACCGCCGGGAGCCAGGAGCATTGCAAGAATGACCGATAATTTCAACTACAGTGAAACAAATAAAAAACCTGGCACACAACCAAAAATCAAGAGACGATATTTGCAACTTACCGCACAGAACCACATGGGTGAACCTTCCACACATATAAAGAGCCCCTAAAATCTGAGAGCAGGTAGATCAACAACTGAATAGGAAAATGGGCAGAAAATGTGGACTGAATGTTCACAGAAAGCATCGCCACAGAATGGCCCATTTGGTCCCCCCGCTGCCCTAGGTGGTGCCGTCCCCATCCCCTTCTGCCCTAGATGACAGTGTTCCCCTCCCCCTCCTTCAGGCCAGAGGGCGGAGTCAGAGGCTGACTTTGCAGCAGGACCTGCACGTGGCTGGACAAAGGTCCGACCTGCACCCTCCCCTCCCAGTCCCGGCTCAGCCCCTGGGAGCCGCTTGCCCGGGACTCACTTCCCCACGGGCATCAGCACCTGTGTGCCATCCCACGTCTCAGGCTCGGGTCACCCCTGAGTGTCAGGAAACACTCTAGATCCTTCTCTGTTTTGGCCCATGGAGCTCCTCCGGCCGAGTTGCCTGGACAGGTCGCTGGCCTCTCGGAGCCTGAGTTGTCCATCTTAGGATGGGAGGGGCAGTGTGACATCTGAGGGACACCTGGGGAATGGCTTCCAGGTGTTTTCTGTGCCTAAGCTGTCACTTGTCACCTTCAAAGGGAATTAGTTGAAATGATTCAATGAAAAACAAAGTTTTCACACTTGGCGATTTTACAGACTGTGAACCAACAGCCCTTGGTTCTTCTGGGTGGAGAGTCCCTCAGTCTGAGACAATGACCCCGTCTGTGCTCAGGACATCCTCGATGTCACCTGGCTTGCTGGCCATGGGCTGCTCCAGCATGTTCAGCTATTCAAAATAACATTGCCTTTCATTTCCTGGTCCCTCCCAAGGACAGAGCCTCCTACCAGTTGTCCGCCCTGCGCTTCCCAGGAGCCCAGAGCCGAGCTGCTCTGCACAGAGCGTGGAGCCTTCGTGAGTTCCACATGGGCGTCCTGTGGCTCTGAAGGGGCCAGAAGGAAAGAAACCCTGTGCAAATTCGGAGAACACCAGGCAGCTGCACACAGAACCAGCGTCTTGTGCTCTGGTCTTTTTTTTTTGAGATAGAGTCCCGCTCTGTCACCTGGGCTAGAGTGCCATGGCGTCAGCCTAGCTCACAGAACCTCAAACTCCTGGGCTTAAGCGATCCTCCTGCCTCAGTCTCCCGAGTAGCTGGGACTACAGGTGAGCACCACCATGTCTGGCTAATTTTTTCTGTATATATATTTTAGTTGTCCATATAATTTCTTTCTATTTTTAGTAGAGACGGGGTCTCGCTCTTGCTCAGGCTGGGTGCTCTGGTCTTTGAGTGCCGCATAGAACCGCCAGAGTTTGATTCCAGGCCAAAGTTTTAATAAAGAAAATTCATTCACAGATGTTCTGCCGTCAGCCAATATATTCGGTTATTGGAATCCGAGGGATGTAACGGCAGGCCGGTTACTTATTTGTTCTCTGGGTAGAACAATTTTTCTTGTATATTTAATATCCTGGAGGAATATTCTCCCAGCAGGTACTCACCTGAGACAGCAAATCCATTCTGGACCTGTGAGGTCATCATTTTGTCTTCTGGTGACTCAGACTAGGTATTTGTACATTTGCTGTTTACTGTGTCATTACGGGAAATCACACAGATATCAGCCCATGATGGCAGCTGTGATTACAGAACGATTCCCGCCCAATCGCGCTTGGACAGGTTTCCATCACATCAGAAATGAAGTCGGCAGCCGCACAGACCGAGCTGCGGCTTTATTGAAACTCAGGGCTTTTGTATTAATAACCAGCTCTCTGTCTCGCAGGAGGGATTTGGTGTGCCGTCTCACTCCAGGATAATTTGTAAACATAAAGGTATGAACACGCCTCCCACTTCTAAAAGTTTTTATTGGACTCCCCTCCTGCAGGTTGCGGGAGTGCCGCCTTGCTCAGGGGCACTTCGTGCTGCTAATGAGGCTGTAATTAGGGACCAGGTATTTCCACCCCCCACGTCCCCTGTCCCAAGTGTCACGTTCAGTGGATGCTCTGAGCTCCCCGGCAGAAGAAACGTAAGTGCTGTCAACAAGAAGACACAAGAGAGGGTTTTCTTTCGTCTCGAGTTTAGAAAATGACCTATTTTGGGCACCAAAAATCGTCCCCCCAAATCCCAAAGAATACATCATGCCAACTGCAAGGGGATCACAGGTGCTGGGAAGACGGGACCGACAGGGGACAGGGTCAGGGAGGACTGAGGGCCCAGAGGAGGGCAGGACGAGGGAGGGATTCTCCTTGGAGGTGGGGAAGGAGTCGCTCCCGACACATGCTGGCCCTGGAGCCGGTGAGGACTGGCCCACCCAGCCCCCTGCAGAGATGTGGCCCCAGCGGCTGGGTGAGGAGGGGACCTGGGGCCAGACATCCGTCCCATAAGTGGTCGGTGGCCGTGCGGACTTGGAGTCAGGCCCGTCGTTCAACAATTCCCCAGTACATCTCGAGACACGCCTTGTGACCCTCCCTCCCACCCAATGGTTTAGGGCTCACTTTTGCCATATTTATCATCCCAGATTTTCCCAACTGTTGTGCAGGGCCAGGTAACAAGGGTGGCTACTGAGACCAAGGTGGACATGGGCCCCAAATGCCCCCATCTGCCTCCTTCCCTGGCCGCTCCCTGTGCCAGCGGTCCCAGCTTCCGTGTGGGTACAGTAGCCAGTGTCGTGCATTCTCAGACATCCTCAGACTCTGGGCTCCTCAATGTACCAAGCATTGCAGACGTCCGAGTGCCATCATCAGCCCTGCCTGGGTACCAGTCCCCATCCTTCCAGGAATGACGATGGAAGCTCAGGGGCTGCTCAGCTCTGGGTTGAGCAGGTGCCCGCGGGGCCAGGCTCCCCAGGCCGCCTGGCTTTCCCAGTGCCCCTCGTCACTGCCCTGCCATCCTCCTGCTGTGGGGTGACAGCTGCCCCAGCAGGAGGGTGGGGAGTGAGAGTGGGGGACTCCCACACCCCGCATCGCGGAACCCAGACGAGCAGCCCTCTTCTGCCAAGCCAGGGCCAGGAACATTGTCCCGGGCAGGGACTCACTCTGACATTGCTCTTTCTCTGGCTGGCAGGAACCCCAGGGCACTCCAGAAAGGCTCCGGACGTTGAGACGGGGCTGGTCCTGCTGAGACCTCAGGGCCTGCTTAGGGGCAGGGACCCCACAGGGCTTCCAAGGACCTTGCCTGCGGCCCGGGCTCCTCGGGGTTGCCAAGGCCTGCACGTGGCCCACCGTCTCCAAGGCCACGGGCCCTGGGTCCCAGAGGGGGCCGGCTGCACCCCCTGCTGAGCAAACTGGGGGTTCACCTCACCGACTCTTCAGCAAGGTCTCTGCCGGCACCCCCAGCATGTCAGGGCCATCTAAAGTGGGTGCTGCCCCGGACCCCTTCCGGCTGTGTCCGTGGGGCCGGGGTGTGGGTGGGATCCCAGTGCATCCTCAAGTGGGAGTGGCACCCCAGCATCACCTGGGGGAGGGGACCCAGGCTGATTCTCCAGGTTCTGACTTTTAGGGCGACGGTGGTCCGAGATCCAATGGCGAATGCGTCCTCTGCCGTTCTCCGAAAGGAAGGACCTTTCTTCCCTGTCTGAAAAGACCCCCAACTCTGGAATACATCCGCAAGGACCTGCAATTCTTGATCGTCTTTAAGCCCTCAGAAATGACAAGTGAGGCAAAAACATCTCCTAGTGTTTTTATTGTTCCTTAGATAACTGGATAGTACAAAGTTTTCCTCTGTTTTTTTTTTTTGTTTTTTACTTAAAAAATGTACTTTCCTCACAGTTACCCTCATGACATTCCTTTCCCCTTGGAAACCGAGGTTTCCCTAGACAAGCCCTTCTTATCTGCGGTTACATGATTTAGATAGTTTAACAAGAAGAGAATAATTCCTTTGATTATTATCAACATGAACTTGACTATGTCTCTATAAGGGTGAACACTGATTTTTTTTTTTTTTCTTTTGAGAAACAAAAACCATCCACTTAGTAATCCAAACTACGGCATTGCATGTACAACATTCACTGCATAAACCGAACACACACAGTTACCACCTCAAGGAACTAACGGACAGACACTGCACGATATATCTACGGGGTACGCGAGTTCGGACGACGTGGGCACAGCAACTTCGTTCCGCACACTCTGACCTTCGCGTCAGGGGGCACTAGACACGGGTCCTTGCACTACTTGGGGTCGCGGTACAGTTAATCTGAGAGACGACAACACGGTCAGGAAACAGCACTGCGATGGGGCGCGCTAAACTAGCCACTGCCAAGCACGGCCCGGCGCTCTCAAGGACACAGGACGATCACATCCCTCGGAGCTGACTCAACCGCCGGGAATGTCCATGCGGCCCTAACAGCGGGTGTTCTCGGGCGAGAGGGGCCAACAGTCACCGCCTTGCTTCTTTAGTATGTTGTTTGACCAGGGGGCGGGGGAGGGGGCCAGGCGCCTCGGGCTGCAGTTCCAGCTGCAAATACAGGGGTTTCTTCCCAAGCCTGTCGCCCACCGGCTGCAAGGGGAGAAACTTAAGAGGTAATGCCATCCCTCGGTGTCGGAATCCGCACTGCTGATGATGTTTCAGAATTAGTGTTATTAGTATCTTTTTGGCAGCTGTGTCACAGGGGTTTCCTTTAGGTGAGCACTGGGACTCTAGGCCTCGGGCAGAGGCAACTACAACTCGTCGGAGCGGATGACGTGGAAGAGGGTCACGTTGTAGAGGATCTGATGGCCGTTGTTCCAGGCGTACAGGGCGCGGTCCTTGGGGTTGTAGTCCAACATGGAGATGTGCGAGTATTTGTTCTGGAAGGGAATGTCAATGTACTCGTAGGTGGAGGCGTTGGTCTGGTAGGCGTAGTGCACCTTGGTGCCCCCCGAGTAGCCGTTGGTGACGTAGAGGGTCCCGCAGATGATGAAGGCCTCTCCGGCGCTGCGCTTGGGGTAGCTGGTGTTCCAGGTCTGCAGGATCTGCAGGGAGACGGGGTCCAGCTTGCTGATCACGATGTTGCCGGCGTTCTGGTTGGTGGCGTAGACGGCCCACAGCCCGTTCTCGTCCACCATGAGGTCGATGTCCGAGTGGCCGCCCCAGGCGTAGTGGTACATGTTGTTGTAGCCGGCGTAGTCCAGGCTGCGCGTCTTCAGGATGGTCTCCGTCCTCAGGTCGAACCTGATGATGATGTGACTCTGGAACTTGTTGAAGTAGATGGACCCGTTGTAGACCACCTGCCCTGTGCCCGACCACGGGTGGGGCAGGCGGTGGGAGGTGAAATTGTCCGTGTTCATAAAGTCCACCATGGACTTGTACTCGCGGACGAAGCGGTTGTTGTGGTATCCGTCCATGTACCACACCTGCGGAGAGAGCAGACGTGGTCAGCGTCTCCGAAGGAGCACGGGGTGGGCTCCTCCCAGGAGAGAATCTGCTCTCCGACTTGAAACCCACTGTCACCAGGAAAGGAGTTGACAGAACCAGGAAAGAACAATTAAGACTAAAGGGTACCAGGTCCTCCCTCCAAACCCACAGTGCACTTGTCAAAGGAGACAGGGCTACTTTGCCACCCGGGAAAGAGTCATTCGGTTTAAAGAAAGGATGCTGGGGGGAGGCGGATGTGGGAACAGACCACTCGGGCCACCGTAGCCACACTACATGTATGGGCTGCGGCCGCCCGGCGCAAGCCATGTAAGTGGGTGGCACAGGCAGCCACCACAGCCCCCCACAGCGAGCCCCCTGCTTGGGGTGCCACCGGGCCGTGACGCAGGAGCTGCATCTGTCCACTGCTGCGTCCCACGGCAGGTGCTCACACACGGGGAGGGGAGGAACCCCGTTGGCACGTGGACCCCGACACCCGCAAGGCAGCCCTGGAAAGGGCACGGCCACCTGGGCCCTGGACCGGGGCAGCCTATAGTGACGACTGGCTCTCAAGGTTGCAGGGAAGGGCCATCTCCCGTATGCCAACAGGGCACTGCGTGAGGCCGCCATGTCCTGCCAGGCCACCCCTGCGGCAGGATGGAGTCATCCCAACTGGTGGGTGGAACATCATTGGTCTGGCATTTGGGATGCTGCGTGTGTCATCACTCCCTGTCACACCTGATCCGGGGGAAGCGCCGCTCTGAAAAGAACCTGGGCCTGGAAGAAGGCTCTGGCTGTCTCAGTCAACCCGGTAACAGGGCCAGTGTGGGGTCACAGAAGAAGAGATTTCTGATGGTTGCCTAAATGCCCGCTGACTTGGGAACCGTCTAGACTTTGCACAAAATGCTCTAGGCATTTTCAACCAATATGGGAGCAAATTAGAACGCGCTGCGGCTAGCGGAGGGCAGTCTGGCAGGCTGATGGGCCCGTGCGTCTGTCTAACGGCGAGACAGCCGCTTTACCCAGCCAGGGCTCGGCCGCCGCCGAGAGATTAAGGGGCAGGAGCTTTCAGACTTGGCATTACACATGCGTTAGAACTGTAAAAAAAATCATGCCCTTGTTCCTGAGACATCCATTTAGGTACTTAGAGGCAGATGTGCCTTTTGTTTTTAATGAGATTTATTTTTTAACTGGGTCTCATTTGAGGCTGTTATTATCCTTGCCTCCCACGGACCAGCCCTCCATGATGTGAGTTACGGATTAGGACTGGGAACGGTACCGGGGAGCCAGGGTCACACGCCGAAACCTCCGAGATCGCACTGCCGGACAGCCGCCCTCCCGCCGCCTCCTCTCGGCCGTCTGCTCAGTCAGGGAGCTCTTGGCTGCTTTTGAGACTCGGCTCCAATGACATTCCTCGAGGAACCCCCTCCTGCCCCACCTGCCGAGGAACCGCCCCTCCTGCCTCAGTACGGAGAACACTTTCCAGTACGTTCGCACATCGGCCTCCCAGGAGTGAGCCCTGGACAGCGGGGACCCAGCCTGACCCGTCCCTATACCCCCAGGGTCCAGCGCCTCCTTCCTGGGGGCAGAACTGGGTGGCGATGGCATCAATGACTGAGGGTTTTTAAATGGCCTTTCCTTCCGGTACACGGACAAACTGGACACAGGACACAACACTTTCTAAACTGTCATCGAGGATGGGAGGGAAAATCGGCACGAGGTGCTCAGCAAGTAACAACCGGCTCTCGGACCTGGTGGCTGGGCCTGGTGCTGGGGCCTGGCGGCGGGGCCTGGCGCGGGGGCAGGCTGCCTGGCTGTTGGCCAGTTTCCCTGCTGTCAGTGCTCCCACCACGGCTGAGCTAGTTACCAGTGAGAAGCCACTCTACGCAAAGACAGGCACATGATCCAACGGGCCTCGAATAAGGAGCCCTGTGTTTCTCGAGGGCAGCCCCGCCTCTGAGTTCACGCCCTCTGACCTTCTGGCCTGAAGTGCCTTTTCTCCCTTTGTATCCAAGCCCCAAGGCTCAGATCAAATCCTCTCACTGCCTGCTAGTCTTGTCTCTGGGGAGGTGGCCCCAAAGACAGTGTGACTTTCGGGGAGATCTGGCCCTCCTGCTTCCTGGAAGGACCGACTGTTCTTTCCAGCAAGGCCCAAGGGCACCCAGCGAAAGGCCAAGAGCAGAGCCAGGTGTGCAGGTGCCTGGGGGCTCGCGTGCCTTTGCCCAGGGCATTCGCCATGCCAGACGCTGGCAGCATCTCTTATCTTCAATCCTCCTATGAGCCCATGCACCAGGGGAGCTGGTGTTGCCCCGTTTTCAGGCTAGAAATCTCAGGCCAGGGAGGGTTGGTGACTTTGCAGTTGACAGGGCCAGGAGGTGACTCCAAACCCTGTGCTTAAAACCATTGCTCTGGCCAGGGGTGATCTGCCCCAGGTCACGTTGGTCACGTCTGGGGCAGCTGGGGTTGTCATGACTTGGGAGGGCAGGGTGTGCTGCTGGCATCTGGTGGGCAGAGGCCAGGGATGCTGCCACACGCCCTACAGTGCACAGGACAGCCCCTGCAGCAGGACTGCTCCAGTCCCAAGTGTCAACGGGGTGATGCTGAAAAGCCCTGGCCTAGAAGCTCTGCTGTCCACTCCACAGGCTCACTGGGTACAGATATGATTAAGTTAAGGATCTCAAGGAAAGATCATCCTAGACAAGGGTGGGCCCTAAATCCAGTGACAAGTGCCCCTAAGAGAGACAGCAGAAGAGACAGACACAGGGAAAAGGCCACAGGAAGACGGAGGCAGAGACTGGAGTGACGTGGCCACAAGCCAAGGTGCACCTGGAGCCTCCAGAGGTCGTGCAGCCCCGCATGCACCTGGGCGCCGGGCTCTGGCCCCCAGGACTAAGGGAGACTAAATCCCTGCTGTTTCGAGCCCCCTGGTCTGCAGGGGTCTGTTTCTGCAGCCACAGGATGAATACAGCCCTTCAACTTCCACACCCACATGTCCCCCTCACTGTCCTTGGTCTGTGCCCCACACTGGACCCTGAGCCTGGAGGTGACGGCCTCCTCACCATCACTGTGACCGAGCGCCCGGCCTGCACTGCCCAGCGCGTGCCCGCAGATCTGGTGGATGGAGGATCCCCTGGGCTTTCCGGCCTCAGAGGCTCCCCCGCGGCCAGGGGCACCGCCACAGCCCGCCCGCTCCAGGGGACGAGACTTCTTCCAAACACAGCGCTGAACGCGGCTTCCCTGCAGGAAGAACCGGTCTGCCCTCACCTCGCCTGTGTCCCAGTGGCATATGGCCGAGTTTACTGAGAACACAGGATTTTCCAGGTTGTCCCGAATATTTTCATCTGCCTCTCCGTGAAGAGGCCATCTCAGTTCAGGCAGCACCGGGTGAGGGGCATCGTCTTGGCCTTGCATCTGGCACCGCCTCACGGAGCGCGTGACACGGCGCGGAGGTGCGAAGCGGCTGCTATTTAAAGGGTCTGAGTCTGCTCCTCCCGCGGCTGGGCGGGCGTCTGCGCGTGTCCTGGTAGAATTGCTAACACCAAGGAGCCGGGCCGCTGGCAGAGACGCTCTAGAG
Organism: Lemur catta; assembly: GCF_020740605.2. NCBI lineage: Eukaryota > Metazoa > Chordata > Mammalia > Primates > Lemuridae > Lemur > Lemur catta. The sequence goes on along the minus strand of NC_059137.1, from coordinate 3,372,613 downwards.
GGAGGCGCTGGATGAACGGGTGCAGAGAGGCAGGTGGGAGGCGCTGGCGGTCGTGGCAGAGGTGCCACTGGGGGGCAAAGGTCGAGGGGGAGCAGAGAGAGCAGCGGCCCCAAGAACAGCCCACTCTGCAGAGACACTGACAGGGGTGTCTGTTTACTGAGCTGGGCCGAGCCCCGGCCGCATCCACACAGTCTACTGCATTTTGGATAATTTCACCTTCAGGACAAGGGATCCTATAGGATCCTTATGAAACATCTGGATGGCTTTGACACGGTTTAGATGACAGGAAAGGACTTTGAAACACTACAATGAGCTCGCTGCTATTTGTAAAACGACTGTGTTTTAGTGATTACACCAGCCTCTGAAAGTGAACGTCCTGGGGTTGGCAAGAGGGCAAGGCTGGTCCCTTCTGGTGTCTGATGTGAGCTGGCCTGAGACGTCACGGCAGAAGCAGCCCGTAAGAAGGGGAGCAGGTGTGGGGCAGCAGAAGGGTGGTCCGCAGTCAGAGTGGGCTGCAAGCCTCTGAGTCAGGGAACAGGGTCCCAGAGCTCACACAGTCTCGAGGGGTAGGGACACAGCCTGGCAGGGGACATGTGCATCCGGTCTACAGCTTGGCCAGCCCCCACAAAGCCCTTCCGTTCCCCAACACTGATGGAATGGGCCAGGCCAGGCCTGGAAACTGCGGGAAAGAAAGGACGGAGGGGCTGTGGGGCCCGGGGCCATGGACAGCTTGTGGGCAGCTCCCCGCTGAGAGGCACGGTGGGGGCTCCAGTGCTCAGCACACTGCTGGGCACACAGTTGGTGCTTAATAAGTGAACTGAGGAAGGTCTGATGCAAAGGCAGCCCCAGTTAACCTAGTTCTAACAGCTCAGCGCAAAGAAAGCAAAAGCCTGAACGTGGGCTAGGCCGGTGCCCCCAGGGTCGCGTGAGCGCAGGGAACCTGCAGGTGCCCAGACGGGCTCCACACTCCGATCCCCCTGCAGCTCCCCCCTCCTCCGCCGCCCCGCCCCACCACGCCCACCGGGCACGCCCTCCACGGCAGCCTGCACTGGCGATGACAATGACTTTGTTTTTTTGGAGCGAGTTACTGGTCTCCTGCGTGCGTGTGATCAAAATTGAATGGGAGATTGGAATAGATCAAAACAAAACAATCCATTGCTGTGCAGATCAATGGCAGGACCCGGGGATGTGTGTTTAGCTCGCTGGGAGTCGGAATGGCCGCAGCCCACGTGCTCAGAGCAGGCACCCTGGGCCCCCTCTGCTCCCTCCCCGAGAGCCGCTAGCTCCGCACGCAGGCCTGCCTCCCCCACCTCGGCACGCTCCGCCCGCCGCCAGCGCCTCCTTTCCTGGAGGGCGATCTAGTCATCAAGCGGAAAATGCTGTCTAATTATCAAAGGCATCCATCAGCAGCCCGACAGCTTCGAGAACCCACACCCTCGCCGTACTGTGCACAGCAAACAGCCGGGCTTCCAGGAGCCCCGGACCCTCGGTATCTGGGGAGAAGATAATCTGACTCCCTACGACACGGGGACCCCATATCAAAGCAGAGGCCAAGAGGCGGAGCTGCAGCATTAGCTAGGGACAGAATGCTCCCCACGCGGCTGTCCTCTTGTCCTCTGCGGCAGAGAGGCGCTTGGTTCCTGCCCACAGATCTCGACTCCGCCTGCGTGGGTTTGTGGGTGGTTTTCCTGCCCTGTGCGGTGGGGTGGGCAAGATTTCGGGGGGCGGGGAGGGTGGTATCTGGAGACTGAGCTTGGAGTGTCAGCGCCCACCACAGCCGCGGCCCAGCCTTCCCTGCATAGACCTGTGCACAGGGTGAGAGAACTGTCCCTCATCACACATGGACACAGCAGCGAGGACGACGATCTCGATGCCAGAGGATCCCTGGAAGGATCAAACCAGGAAGGGCACGCAGTGTGGGTGCATGGTGGCCCTGCCGTGTCTGAGGGGAATGGAGTTAACACACACAATGAGATGCGTGGGACAGTGCCTGGCACGCAGGACCTGCTCTCGGTGTGAAGGCTGTCCCCATCCTGGTTTTGTTTCTGTGCCATGATTACTATAATCATCACCAACATCTGCAGCAAGAGCAAGATCCTAACCGAACTCCAGACTGAGGTGGGCTTTTCCAAGCGGGATGTGGAATCAAAGAACAGCAAGTGACAGCCAATTAAATTGTTAGAAAACTTCCCAGCGTTAGCGGACACGATTCAGAACACAGGACAGAAACAACCTTCTGCCCAGCAAATACCCGCCCCTAGTGGCACTCCAGGCCAGCGGTCCAGCCAGCCCTCCAGCCGGGGAGAGGGTCTGGGTGCTGCTGGCCCACAGGTGGGTGGGAGATGGGAGCTTCCCACGGAGGTCGGTGGACCCAGGCAAGTGCAACAGGCTCTAGAAAGCCCCAGAAGGAGGGAGTGTGCCGGAAGCATGGCGCCACGTCACACTTTGATAGGAGCGATCACGAGGAAATGCCGGGGGTGGGGAAGGGGGAGCCCAAAGGGTCAGAAACCCGGGGCGGGGGGAGAGAGCAGGATCCGTCGTTTCCATGAAAAACGCCCCAGATAAAGCTCAGAGGGTCTCACATCTCCAGGTCCCTTTCTTAATCGGCCCCAGGGGAGGGTTTTAAGTGCTTATCTTCTAGGAGTTCTGCAAAGCCCTGGAGGAGACGGGGGGTGGGGGGGGGACACGCCCCAGACCGCAGGGCGGCCCACGCCGTGGTCACGTTTGCAAATCGCCAAGGGACAGTGAAGTCCAGGCGGCATCTCCTTCCCCCAGCAGCCTTGGAGGCTGTCCCTGTGGAGGAAGCCACGGACCGGTGCTGTCCTAGGCATGGGGTTGGGGGTCCAGAGACGGAAGGGCCAGGCGCCACGCACTCTCAGGCAGCCCCCCTCACCCCATTCCCCAAAGGGGCTCAAATAATGAAACCCAGGCCCCGGATCAAGGCAAACGTGGTGCTTGTTTCTCTCCTTTTCTGAGGTTTTACCCCGGGGGGAAAAGCCTAGAAAAAAGAACATGGCCTCTTTCCTAAATCAAAAAGGAACACGAGTTCCTATCAGCCATGAAAGGAATGGCAAATGAAATACAAATGAGATGTCATTAAAACAAGAAAGGCCTAACGGGTTCTCTTCCTAAAGCAGAGGCAGGGACGGGGGAATCTGGCGGGAGAGAGACAGACCCGGGTCCTGCCCGGCCCGGCCGGCCCACCAGGGCAGAGCAGGCCAGGGGAGGGGTCCTGCAGGGGTCCGCGGGGCCCCATCATTCGCCACCGTCATCCTCACACCTGTGGGTTAGCACAGGGGCCTCAGCAAGGGGCCGGGCCCTCTGCAAAGTCCTCCCGGGAACAGACGCCCTGGGGCCAACAAGCTCTGCCCAGGACACAGCCCCGAGGGGTCTGCCCGCCAGGTGGGCGCAGCTGGTATGGGTGCAAGAACACGGGGTCACAGGCCAGGGCCCCAGGCCCTCCAGAGCACCCCACCCAAATGACCCCGTTATGAGATAGACACTCACCCGGTTATCACCTTCTGGGGCCAGAGGGTCTGTCATCCAGGACCCGAACCTTGAGCCGGAGGTCTTGACAGTCACAGGGTCACTTATACCAGTCAGCTTCCCACAAGCTGGAAGAGAGCACACACGCATCAGCGGGGAGGAGTGTGAGGGCCCCGGCCCCGGGGGCGCTTCCTCCTCTCGCCCTCTGGGTCTGTGAATCAGCTGCCCTGCCGTGTTTTCAGACATCACCCTGCGCCCAGCCCAGAGAAGCCAGCCCCTCCTCCAACAGAGTAGTGGAGACCAGGACAGCAGGCAAGAGCCACGCTTGGCCATCCAGGGCTGCACCCCTCCTGGAAGAGCCTGCCCGAGGGGTCTGGGGACCGGAGTAGCAGGGTGGCACCTTTGGGAGGGGGCTCAGGCTCAAGGCTTAGTTTTCTCCTCTATGCAATGGGCACGGCAGCAGCCCACCCCCGAAGGCATTAGAAGGCTGGCATGTTCCATCAGGCCGAGCAGAGTCAGGCTCAGTGTGAGGCTGCCCCAAGGCAGGATTCACCCCAAAGCCCAGGCCTTCAGCTTCATTTCAGGAAGCTCCTGTGTGTGGCCTCTGTCCCTTAGAACTGACCCTTCCTGCTCGGAGAGGCTGTGCGCTTTTCCCTGCACAGGTGAGACGGTCTCTTCCGCCTGGAGGAGGAGCCCCGGGCCGGGTGGGATCTTGGATGTGACCTCAGCAGCCCTCCCGTCTCACAGAGGGCAGCGAAGATGGTGAGGGACATGCTCAGGGCCACCTGTCATCCAGGCAGGGCTGAGGCTGGAGGCCCCCACAGCCCTGTATGCCGGGCACCCACCACAGCTGGAAGCGGGCCGTGTGCACAGCCGCGTAACTCTCTCCGAACACGTGAATCCAGCCAACCGACCTCTGACCTCCGCAGGGCAAAATGCTCCTGATTCTCAGAAACCCGAGGTGGCGAGTGCGCGGCTCCCCTGCGGGACGGCCGATCAGGGGCCTCCTCGCCTCCGCAGTCTGCGGGCACCCTAGGGTGGGGCCCGTTAGCCTAGGTACACAGCGGTCTGCAAAGGTCAGAGAAGATCCAGGTGCTCACGGAGATTGCCAGTGACTTAACCTGGGGACGGCGGCTGAGCCAGGATAATCCCACAAAGCACCAAGGCGCGGCCCGGCCTGCTCCCACCCTCTCCCCAGACCGGCAGCAGTGAGCGTGCCCACTGGCAGCATCACGCCAGACTGGAACGATGACACCCCTGGCCCCGGCCCAGAGCCCTGGCGCCTCCCTTCCCCGTCAGCAGGAGGACGCGTACCTGGGCAACGGAGGCTTTGAGCGATTGAAACCCCGCCGCAAGCAGGAAAAGACCAGGTTTGCACCCAAATTCCCATCAAGCCCTCCAAGGCCCCAGCTCCAGGGCGGCCTCCTTCGCCCAGATTGGAAAAAGAAATGCCACAAGCACTTTCTCTCCCGACCCCTTCTCCATGTTTATGTCTCCTGTCCCCACGTTCAGGAGGAATGTGAGAAATTATGTGCTTTGCCACATAAACATTGTCCCCTCACGGCTCGAGGCTTCCTGGCACCAGGGCCAGCGGAGACAGGCGGCTGGGTCACTGCTGGACTCTGAGCAAGTTTGCCAGGCCCCAACCACGCCCCACCTGTGGGAGCAGAGGCAGGGGACTCTGTGACAGAGAGGAGGTGGCCAAGCTGAGCCAGCGTCTACGGCGACTGGAAGTGAGACCGGAAGAAAAGGTGGTGGGTCTGGGAAACCTCATGAGATTCCTGTGCCTCTCGGGATGGGGAGGGTGTTCGCCAGGAGCTTCGACTGGGGGACAGGGAGCAGGGCCCAGGCCAACCCCACCCGCCCTCCAGCCGAGTCCTCCTTTGCCCCCAGCAGCTGTCCTCCTGCCCTCGCTGCCATCCAGGGGCCAGCGTCCACTGAGACAGCGCCTCGCCCCCGTGATTGCCCGTGGAAGGTCTCCCTGCCACGGTGGCTCTGCTAGTGGCCTGGAAGGAGGAGCCAGAGGAGCCATCGCCCCAAAGGGTGTCACGGTTTGGGAGCCGCAGGGCAAGGCCCGCTGGCTTCTCCCCACAGCACGTGCAGAGTCCGGCCACTGCACACTCCTCGGTCAACACAGGGCCCTTCCAGGATGCTGATTCAGACTCAAGCTCTGTCCCAAACCCGAAGCAGATCACCGTCTGCTCCTGGGGCTGCCGAGGGGTGCCCAGGCCTCCATGCACCAGGTGAGCCGCTGCCTGCACTCGCCCCGTTTCCCAACACTCGGCCCGGGGATGTGTCCAGGGACAAATGGAGGAATGGCTCATCCCTCAGCAAATCCTCCCAAGTCTGCGGTTCCACCACCTTTCCCAGAGGAGGGGACAGCGAGGACGTGGCTGCCTGTCCTGGGGAGGCTCTGTGCTCCTCGCCCGGGCTGTGAGCAGGGACAGTGATAACAGTGCCCCTCACAGGGCCGTGGGGAGCGAGCGTCTGACCCCTGGAGTGCTTCCGGAACAGCGCTCCTCGGAGGTCAGGGCCCAGCGTCACCGTGGTCCAGGCTGGGCATGCGCAGGCGTGAGGGCCTCATCCCCGGGGAAGGCCAGGCCAGGGGCCGTCTGTTTCCGTCCACTTCGTCCTGCCCACCCTGGACCTGGACCTTCCGGCCGCCCGGGGAGACAGGCAGCAGTCCCAGGTGTGACCTCCACAGGGAAGCACTCCAGCGGGGCTGGGGGCGTCCTGCTCCCTCACCCACGTGCACCTCAGCTCCGGGGCTCAGCGTCACCCTCACCACTGGCTCTCTCCGGTGCCAAAGTCCCCCCTTGAAGCAAGCCTAAAAATCTGGGCTCGGAGAGGGCAGGGCAGGGCGCGGCTGGCTGCAGGTACAGGTCCCAGGGCCCTCGGGGCGGAGGCTGCCCGCCCTCCTGAGGCAGGCAGTTATTTTTGGTTCTCCGTCCAGACCGATTCTGCCAAGACCTCAGGAGCTGACAGGATCTAAAAAAGCCCACGGCAGAGCTCGGCGGCATCTTGGCACATGCAGCTCAGGAACGTGTCCCTCTCCAGTCACGAGTGCTCAGGATGCATGCACAAGGAGGGACGGGAGGGGCGGGGGAGACGGCTGGCTGGGCTTCCCGAGCCCTTGGAGGTGCAGGAAGCACCCGCGCAGGCTCCATCTCAGAGGAAGCTGAGAGGGAGGGACAGCACACCCAGCCGGGAGGGCCTGGCTGCCCTGAGGGCCCTGGACAGGTCTCAGGAGGCAGGGCCAAAGCTGGGAGCTCGGCCATCCGATGCCCCTGTGCTTGGAGCAATCTGCCTCTTGTCACTCCTAGGAGGAGGCTGCATGTGAACAGCAGCCTGGTGACCTCACGGAACCGGCCCAGGGGAGGTGCCCACCAAGGGACTCAGGCCAAGAGACAGAGGGGTCTCTGGGCAAACTCGGAGACCAAGTGAAGAGGGCTGACTGCCCCTGGCCTGCCACCCAGCCACTGGGCTCATCTTCCGTGGGCCCGGCTTTCATCCCCTGAAACCTGGAAGCTTTAAGCTAGAAGGAGTTTGAAAAGCGGGAGCTGGGACAAATGAACATCCAAGACGCAGACGAAATAAGTGGGAAACCAAGCAGCCCCCCCACTGGCCTGACACTCAGACCCTGAGCCGGGTAGAGGCAGCGCAGGCGCATTCCCCTCCTTATGTGGGCGGGGGCGGGGCAGGGCCTCCAACCCTCTCCCCACACACAGTCCCGACAACTCTGGGGACGGGGATCCCACCGGGGAAGGCCTGGCCCTGCCTGGACCCCACCGAAGTCAGTGCTTCTGAACATTTCAGCCTGGAGCCCGTTTCCTCCCCCGCCACCCTGGTGGCTCCCCCCAACCGAGGCATCCCTGGCAAGGACTGACCTCTCTCAGCCTGACCGCGTGCGCCAGCCGTGCGCTGCTCTGCCAGCGCCCTGGCCGGTGGCTCACTGTCTAGCTCCACCCAGGGCCCTGGGCAGGACAGCGCCAGTCTCGCTGCCTGACATCGCAAGGGCCAGGGAACAAGGAGACTTCAGACTCGTCTCCCAGGAGACAAAGTGTAGGACAGTGCCAGAGGAAGCACCATGCCCTGACGTCCCCAAACTGGGACAGGAGCTGTCATGGGACCTTCACCAACGTGGACGCTGGGGCAGGCCCAGCTCCCGGCAGCTGGCGGGGGAGGCTGCAGGTGGAGCCAGCAGGCTTTGTAAGACGTGTTCTCAGTGGGGCAAAAAGACCCCCATTGACTCTGCAGCCCCCGCTCTACCTGCACTTACGAGTGTCTGGGGGCTTCCTTCCCACCTTTTTAAAGAAAAGAAACTAAGGAAGCCTTTAGCATCGGAGCTCCAGCATGGTGTGACTAGAAGTCCTAAAACTCAGCTCGCTCCTCGCTTACAGAGAGGACTGCTGAGGCCTGAAGTTGCAGGTGCACCGGGGGCAAGGAGCACTCTGCACTGGGTCTTACGCTGCTGGCTGCACCCAGCTTAGCTGCTGGGGAGACAGCCTCATGCCCCAGCTCAGGGGACAACGGGGACCGGGTCTCTGGGCAGCACTGCCTCTCCCCTTGCCTGGCAACAAGCCCTACTCCAGGGAACCCCGAGCAGCTGCCTCTCTCCCAGAGAATGCCTGACAGACGCTGGCCCAACCTCCAGCTCTAGAGATGAGAGTTTCAGATGTGGATTTCTGGCTGGGCCATTAGGGAAAACAGTCCCAGGGAGACAGGGACCTTGGAAAAGGACGTGGAAAGCTGAGGGAACCCAGGTCCCTGTTCTGCTTGTTTCCTTGCTTGTTTCTATGTATGTTCTGGGCTCAGGAATTGTTAGCACACAGTGGCTTGAAGAGAGGGTAGCAGCACAGAGAGGAGGAATTCAGATGAGTTTTGGAGAGCTGCAGGGAGCCCCGTCTCCCCCAGGAAGAGAGCTGAGACCCTGTTCCCCAGGCCAAGGAGCCCATAGTCAGACTTCACACCAGCAGGTGTGGCAGGCACGCCAAGGAGCCACTGAGTCAAGGGGCGAGGAAGGAAACTGCCAGCTACTGGGATACTACGTCTCATCCTGGGGGGTAGAAGTCCTGTCCCCCCAGGATGGCCAGCAGAGCGTGCTGGCTCCACAGGACACAGCAACCTCCCAGCAAGGACCAGGTTGCTAGGACGGTCTTGAGAGGGGCATCTATTTGCAGGGCTAAAATGAAGCTACTTTAAGCAGCTACAGGATATCGATTTGGTCCTTAAGTTACGGAGCTTGAGCGAATGCCTCAGAAGAGGGCGGAGAGAGAGCACCAGCTGCTAAAGCTACACGTGTGTCTGTCAACCACCTATGGATCAATCAACCATGTATCTGGCTACCTATCCATTAATCAGCTATGATCCACGCCCACCCTCCACCTCTCTATGCACCCACCTCCCTGCCTGCCACCACCTCCTCTGTGCCAGGCACAGTGCACAGCCTGGGGCATGAATGACTTCCGTGAATTGTCATTCTGTGAACTGCCCCGGAGCCCGGGGATGTCCCGCACCCTTTACACCCTCCTCACTTTACAGACGAGGAGGCCACTGACACTAGAGAAGATGGACGCCCTGGGACAGTCGCACGGCTACCGAGTGGCACTTGCTACTTTGCAAAGCTGCCGCCCAGACCGGGGCGCCCAGTGTGCTGTGCATCAGAGCCCGGCCCCGGCTGCAGACGCTCTGCCTACACTGCGAGGCCCCTCCGAGGGCAGGATTAAGTGCAGAGGTGAGACCTGGCAGCTGCACTCCAAGGGTGGGGGAACAGGGCCTCTGGGGGCCCATTTACCCCCCTCTCTCGTTACTCCCAGATCAATGGTGTTTAGCCCAAGGGTGGCCACGTGAAAGGCTCGAGACCCGAAGCCCTAAGGGAAACTTGCCAGCTACTGAACACAGGCCGCACACAGATGGGGGGGAGCTCGCCTGGGAGGGGCGCGCCCTCCAGCATTGGCAACTTTCTACTCCGCGTTTTTGTTTTGCTCCTCTGATTCTTTGGTTGGCAAATGGGGAGGCTTTGTCTCAGGTTCTCTCTGGCAGACCCAGTCTGTACACCAGAGAGGAAGACACTGCTTGTGGGGAAATAAAAAACAGCAAACATAGCCCCACCCCTGGATTCTTCAGAGGCTGAGGGACCCCCCCATGCAGCTGGGAGAGAGGGGCAATGGTGGATTCAGGGTCACTGTGGGCAGAAACTTGAAGGCTGTGCCCAACGGAAACACTCACATAGCCCATAACCACCAATGCAGTCCTGCAGCCGTTAACACTTCAAACGTTCACACCAACTCCTAGGAAGGCCAAATGGCGAGAGATGGTGGAGACCATGCGGCCCAGACGCCTCCCGGCCCCGGCCACCCCGGGGCTCGGGCACCACGGAGCACAAAGCTGAGAGCGCGCAGTGGCAAGCCCTGCGGGCACAGCAGTGCGCCCAGCAAAACGCACTCACTCGCAGACTCCCAGCATATCCCTGTCTCCACCCAGCACCGGGACGTCGGACTTTGTGCCTTTTCTGAGGATGCTGGGACAGCACTTACGAACCATCTAGAAGCAGGAACCTGCTAAGGCAGAGGGTTGGGCCAACTCTAATTTCCTTCCCCTTGGATCTCTCTCTTTCACCTACCAACACTGGAGATATTTTAAGGTTTTTCTTCCTTTTGGGTGTTTTAAGTTTATAGCAAGGCATTCAGAGTGTGTGTGTGTGTGTGTGTGTGTGTGTGTGTGTGTGTGTGTGTAGAAAGGGGAATAAAAAGGGAACCAAGTGAGAACGTCAGGAAAAGCCCAAGGAAAATTTCTTCGTAAGGTAAATTACCCTAAAAGGTACCCTAGTATACAACATGGAAATTAACCACCTTTGTGCTAATAAAAGTCGGTGAGGACGGATGGTTAATATGCATTAAGAAAACCTAAGAATGGGATTTGAAATGCGCTCTTTAAAAGGGGGCGCGGACACGAACGTGTTGAGATTTGTTGAAGTAATTAGCTGGAAAGTGGATAAGGGGAGGGTAATCCATCAGGCATGGGAATCCAAACAGGTCACCCCGCACCAGGGGTCCTTCTTGGGAAACATAAACCTGCATGAAGAGCTAATTTGCTCTTGGGCTTCCTCCCTCCCAGGCTGTTAGGAAGGGCTCCCTCAGTTGCCGTGAATGGCAAATCTTCTGCTGTGATGTGACTGCTATTTTATTTCTTATTCAAACTATGCAGGATTCAGTATTTCAAGGAGCTTCATCAGCCCTCATTCTCAACCTGGAGGAATCTGAGATGTACATTTCCAGGCCTATTAAACTTGTGTCTTAAATGCTCGCACACGCACACACACACACATACCCATCCACCAGATGGTATGCAACATCTATCACCCTGTTTTTGTCCAGATGTGCGACTCGGTGGGGTCTGTGAACCAGCCTCTGTGCCGCACCTGGCTGTGAACAGTGCCCTAGGATGGCTGCTGCCTACACGCCTCCTTCAGCTTCTGTCCAGGTGGCCCTACCCAGGAGCCCTAAGCCAGCCATCACCTCGCTGAAGCCAGGCAGGCGCTGTCCACTCCAGCACCACTCCCTAAGCCTGTGTGTGTACCGCAGGTGGGCAGTGCAGCGCCACGTCCCGCAGGGTTCTGGGCCTACCTAGTTTTTGCATGCATGCACGGAGCCTTTCTTCAAGATTGGACACTCTGCTCTGAAGTTCATCGTAGTCATAGGCGCCAATTTCCTCTTGCAGCTCGTTAAGCACTGACGTCAGATTCTGGACCTCCTCTTTAAACTGCAATACCAATTTGGCATCGGCCTTGTACTCTTCCAACACAGGTATCAAAGGCCTAAGTTCATCCATTTTCGCTTTTATCGCCTGCAAGGTTAAAATAAGCTGGTTCAGTGCGATGCATGCAAGAACTCTAACACCCTGCCTTGGCCTGGCTTCTCCCTAGGTGAGGGAAAACGTACATCCTCCTGCTTTATTTATAGAGTTATTTATTCTGGTCCAAATGAGTTAGAAGAGCATATTAAACAGTCCTCAGAACACCAACATATTTGGGAAAGGTCTTTATTGTCAGTTTAGAATGCAACATCTTAAGGTTACATGCTTTGAGTCACATACACGAAGTTTTTTTTTCTTTCTTTTTCAAAAAATGCATTGACAAGTGTTCAAACTATTCATGAAATGCATCTACAGTCGCATGCAAAGGAGGATCCTGGTTGTGTTCAAGGTTCCTTAGTGATATGGTGCTAAGTATTGGAAAATAATAGTAAAAATGCATGGTGCAAAAAGCTCTCTGGCTCTCTTTCAGGGTTACATGGGAGTGGACTGCCTCTTCAGTCACTGCAGCATTGAAAAAACGCTTTTAAGTTAGCCCTGCAAGCAAGAAAATGAAATACTGTTGAAGAACTAGCTCACTAGCCTGCCTTCAATAGACAGAGGTTAGCAAACAAATATTTGCATGGTTGCTCACAAAACATCACACTTTAATGCTGGAGTTGGTCAAAGCAAACTGCTCTAACAGTTCTTTAGGTTCCCTCACAATGATGTCTGTTGGAATTTTGCAATGAAATTAAAGCATGGTCAAAGGCAAGGGCTTGCTTCTCTTCCCCAAGAGCCATAGTGCCCCAAATTTTGGAACTAGGAGAGATGGCTGTGTGGACAACACCCGCAAAGAATGAGCTGCCTCGTGCTTGCTGGAGACACCCCATCCTTAGAGGAGTCTGTCACCACAGGGAAGGGAATGCTGGCCCGTCAAGGAGAGACACAAGCCCTTTCTGGTCAGACAGGTCAAAATCTCTCTCCAGGATAATTCCTGCTGATGGGTCAGAAGCAAGGACAAGATGTCTACCTGCTTCTGACAAGAGCAGTCGGCTCAGTTCGCCTCCGTAGGATCAGGCCTGCTATTATTTTATTTATAATGCAGATTTACAGCTTCATTAGCTTGCCATTTCGTCTATTTAATGTATTGTTTTTAAAAGAGAATTAGTTCTTGCTTCATGCAGGGAGCACATCAAAGAAAAACATTAGCATAAAAAGGGACAGGCAGACAGCATATCGGCCACTTCTGTCAAGCGAGGCTGTGTAACTTGACCTAGTCATTTACATCGGGGCTAGATTTCTAATTAAAATGCATGTATACCTTAAGTAAGGTGACATATAATTGCTCAATCTAATAGTTTTGAAATCGAGTCAGCTGTAGGTGTATATGTACATATTTGTACACATGTACATATAATTTTAGGTCAAACAAACTCAGGGTTCAGTGCCCAGAATTACCGGGAGGAGCAGAACACTTGCCATGGGCTGCAAAAGCTGTTGGTGTCTCTCTCTTTTCTCCCTGCAAGTCTACAGCGAGCCTTGTCATAGCTAGACTAGGTCAGGTGTGAAAAATTGCCCTCAGAGATCCCTGCTCAGAAATGGCTCTAATCAATTAAGCTAATCCTTGGCTAATGTGATTTACCTGCAGCAGCTGTGGAATGACAAGGGCCAACAGTGACGTCCCTTCCCAGCTAATATTCGGCTTGGCTAGAGAGGCGCAGGTCTGGGTCCCCTGGCTTCCAAGCATGATTGGCGGGGGTTTGGGGAGCCAGTGTGTGCTGAGACTGCTGCCCAGGCCTGCCTCTTTCAGGGTGTCTTTTGGCAAACTGGGGCCAGGGTGGGTTGCCACTCTACTTCCAGGCAGCCATCCTCTGCAAGGCACAGAGCAACCCTCACTTGTGCTCCTCCTGGCCCCAAATCACTATTTCTACAGGGAAAGGGAAAGCAGGAAGGGAAAACAAGCCCAGCTGAGGAGGAGGAGGAGGAGGAGGAGGAAGAGGAGGAGGAGGAGGAGGAAGGCAAGGAGAAGGAGGAGGAGGAGGAGGAAGAGGAGGAGGAGGAAGAGGAGGAGGAAGAGGAGGAGGAGGAGGAGGAAGGCGAGGAGGAGGAGGAGGGTACATACCTTGAACTGCCTGGCCAGGTGTTGCTTATGGCTCTCCTCCACCTGCTTGAACTTGGACTCCAGGCCTTTCATTTGGTTCTCCATCTTCTCCACGTACTGTAAGTCTCTCTGAGTCCGCCTGTCCAAGACCTCTATGGATTGAGACATGTTTTGCACCTGTCAAAAGGGCAACAGGTTCAAGGAAAGAGCTGCGGAAGGTGCCAGACGATCTTACTTGCCTGCCCACACCTGACGCTGACCTTTCCCACACAGCCGACCCGCTGGGAACCAGAAGTGGCCATGCATTATTTACTAGTTAATCGCCAGCGTCCGGTAACTCCCCAAACAGAGCAAATTGGTTCGGCAAACATTCCTTGTGCCATCTTCCAGAACATGCTCTTAGAGTCAGGCATGTGGGTTGAGGAACCCCACCGGGTGCACCTCCAGGCACAGGACGTTGGGTGACAGATATTTTCCTCTTTTTTGCGGGGGGGCATTGTTTCTAGTCTCTTAATGTTGCAGGAGAAAGTCAGTTCAGCAAGCATAAACACCAACACAGAGGAGCAGCAGCCTTAGGCTGCCCCACCCCCAGCTGTAACCTCTCCTTCCCCCTAAATCTCATTGAGTGCCTTGCTGAGAAGTCTGATTGCTTAAGTGCAGGAGGGAGGAACGAGGGAGCCGCTCTCCCTGACTCTGCACCAAGCTTTCTTCCCCCCATCTCGTGAGCCATCCATCACGGCCCGCAGTATCATAGGTAGATGACTGCTCTGCAAACACGCACGTTGCCAGCGTGGAGTCAGGAATCAATCACCCAGCAAATGAAGAATCGCTGTTTTACATCTTTACAGGCAGATCTGAATTGAGTCTGGCCTCAAGATGGAACTTTAATATTCAACAGGATTCCAGAGAGCTTAAAAGAAAAACAGTTTTAGTGCAGCCACCTGCCAGTGCGTTTTATTTTCATGAAACTGGCTTGCGCTTGTGCAGATGCACGCGGGGACCAGGCGGGCAGAGAGCAGGGGAGGGTTGGTTGGCGGAGAGCAGGGGAGGGTTGGTTGCCGCAGTGGTGTTGGGTCATTTTCTCAGAATCTAATCCAATTACTCGGGAGGGAGATACCTCCGTGACAGAAAATCTTCATTTCTGATTTTTTGCTGAATTTGAAAATACTCTCCCTTCTAGGAACAAAATCGTTTGGGTCTGAGGCTCAGCTGTGCCTGGGCTGTGGTAAGAGGAGACGATAGTGTGATTTCCACCTCTTACTGTGCACCCTCCAGCCCCGCAGATAAGTGAAATAAAAAAAGAGAGAGCCACCCAAAGCCTTCTCAGTGAGAGCAAGACCAGTATTGTTAATGTCGGCACTTAATGCATGGGGTTTTGTCTTATTTCAAAGTAACATACACAAATTTATTTTAAAATTTCAAGTTTGCAACACACAATGTGGGGTGACGTTGACGCTCTCTGATCCCTTTCTTTACACATTTTACTGCCTTTTGTCTCCCTCCACCCCTCACCTGTCTTATTCTGTCACTTCGAATAATTGCAGCACTTTTTTCAAGACAATTTGCAAAGTTTGGTACTATTCATCCTCCAAAGCCCAGACTAAACGCCACCTCCTTCAGGGAGGCTTCCCTGACGGGCTGGGCTGTGAGTGGCTACCTGCTATTTGGAAACATCACCCCGTGGGCACAGCACCTGCCCAGGAATGAGCCACACACCTGTCTCAGCTACTATATTTTGTTGGACAGGAAACCCCTGGAGGGAGGGGCCTGGGCGTCTGGACATCTGTATCGGCTGCACAAAGCCCAGTATAGCCAGTGCACGTGAGTGGAGCAGAGGGCTGACACGTGACCAGGAGAAGGGGCTGGGCCCGGGCTGGCTTTGGTCAGGAGACCACACACAGTATGTTGGGCCTTTTATTCCCCAGAGAAGGAATGCTTTTAACAAGATTTGGAGATTAGACTTTAAATGTAAAAAACAAATTTTAAAGATGCCAAGCTATTCAGCCTCCTTAAAACAAAACACTTACTCTGCTACAGCTCTCCTAACCCTGACTGCACGCTCTGCTTTCTGGCCAGTTGTGGGGCACAGGAAACGGGGCCTCTGCCTGAGAGTCAGCCGGGGGTTGCCACCACCCGCCGGTCCTCCGCCCTCCGCAGCCACAGCCCACAGCCCCTCCTCTGGGCACTCGCAATCTCCTACCTGCAGGATGTGTCCCTGAGAAGCCAAATGGCAAGCTCAAGGTCACAGAGCTACCGAATGACAGTTCACCCATGTCCTCCCCGCTGAGGCAGCTGGGATAGCAGCCTCAGCCACAGCAGCAGGCACACCTGGCCTCCAGGGGACACCTGCTCACTACTCTCTGCAGAGCGCTTCAAGGTGCAGGCGCCATGCTGAGCCTGCCATGCTGTTTATCTCCCTGATTTCAGCAAAAACCCGTGAGGTGGACATTATTTTGTGTCCCATTTTACACACACGGAGACTGAGGCTGGGAGAAGTTAAGCCACGTGCTCCCTGTTACACGGCCAGGTCAGCCAGGTCAAGGCTGGACGGACTCCAAAGCCTATGCTCTCGAGCTCAGAGCCAAGTGCCGCTTCAGAGAGAACAGAGCCCGGGCCCCCGCCTGGCCCCGTCCCTGCAGGCTCTGGCTGTGCGTCAGAACCATGGTGGCGCTTGCAAGGCAGGTCGACGCCCAGGCCCTACATGACGACTCTAGGCCAACGAAAATTGGAGCGTCTGGGGTGGGTCCTAGGACTCAGCACCTCTGCAGTCTCACCAGGTGGGCTTTGGGGCAAAGCCAGGCTGGAGAAACCCTGAACTCGGTGGAATGAGCCATTGTGACCAACCCCATCAGCAGGGCACGTGCTTTGCCACTGCCGGAGCATCTCTCTGCTTTTGCCCCCACGGGTGATGACCTCCTCCCCACCACACACACACACACACACAGGTGACAGAAGAAAAGAGAAGGGAAAGAAAGGCGGGGGCAGCCCTACCCCTCTTCAATATTCAGCATGCATTAGGGAGTGCAGCCCTCTTTCCCAGCAAACGGCTCGGGCCCTCTGAAAATAGAGCGCCCGCTATGGTATCAAATGAGGCTTTAAATTTTTAAGCAGTAATGCTGTGGCACGCACAGGCAGGAAGGAAAGTTCTGAGGCCTGCATTCCCAGGGGCACAGAGCTTTCTGGAATCCATTTCCCAACTACCATCCCTCCCACCGAGTGCCGCCTCTCCAGGCTCAGTCCTATTCTTCTCTGTCCCGACCTTCCCCACTCCGGCCGCCACGCGCCGCTTCCCTCCTCTGTGGTTCTGAATAATTCAAGGCTCAATTAGGTTTTGGTCTAGTTTGGTGTTAATAAATGTTTATGGAATCTGTTAAGTGCATTTTACTTTAATTCTTTTAAAGTGATTTACTCAGGTGGCTAAAGATGGCAGAAAAAGTCACACCCTGTTCCTTCAAGGTGAGGGTGCTCTACGGACCAGGCCACGATGCTTCCTTGCTGCCCCAGGACACAAGGGTGCCCGTTCGGGCACTGGGGCACAGAAACAGGCAGTAACTTGGAGTCCTCAGAGCCTGGCTCAGCTCCAGAACCTCTAGCCCACCTCGCCCTTGACAGCTGAGGAAACAGAGTCCAGGAAAGGGGACCTGCTTTGCCCAGAGTTGCATAAGGCTTTGTGGTTGCCGTGGGTTCCGACTGAAGAATGCTGACCCCAGCTGGCGCGACGCTGTCCCCCCACCCAGCTGCTCCCACCTGCCCGGCGTAGCAACAGCCCTGTCTGTCCTCACAACATGGGGCCTGTCCCCGAGTCACAGAAGCCCCCCACCCCACGCAGACCTCATCTCATACTCTTAAGCTAGCAAACTCATTTCAGAAAGTCCAAGGCCAAACTGCGGGAAAAGACCGGCTGTACTGGGGGCGGGTGTGGTGTGACTCCACTCGCTCAGGGTGGGAAGGGTCCCTGCCCATGGGGGCTACATATAAACGCCCCTTTCCCTGGGGAACGGGATGGGTGGAACAGAGGGGCCCACTCCTTTCTCCTTCCTCCCTTAGTAACTCCCAGGGGACCCCCAGCACTTAGGTTTACTGGGATGGAATGTGCCAGAAGGCTGGTGGGCTGCACTGGTCAGGAGGAGGCACCCTGACCCAAGTGAGGAGTGGAGGAGGCCAGACCAGGTGGCGAGCTCACCACGTGGGCTGGAGTGCCAGCTACCCTGCTAACTGGCTGTTTGGCTTGGGACAAGTCAGTCCACCTCTTGGAACACTAATTTCCCTTTCTTGGAATGGAGTGAAAACCCCCATCAACTTCACATGCGTCTTGTAAAGATTAAGTGAAATCACGGATTCAAACTGTACATGCAAACTGCACACTGCTGTTCCCGGGGGGTTATGAAGACGGCAGTGTGCCTGCTTCACACCAGGAAGGTATCCGTGGTGGTGAACGCCTGTCCAGCCACCAGCCAGGTCCAACCACATAAAATCCAAATGGCCACGCATTCCCGGGTCCAAAGGAGCCCTCCCAGGTAGCTGCTCAGCAACACTCTGACCCTCTGGGCTACAGGTTAAGCGCATCACCCAGACGGATGGCGGTATGGGACAGGAGCCCTGCACGCCACCTCCTATGCCCACATGACTCCTCTGTGGAGCCTGCAGTGACCAGGAGGGGGTCTATCTATCTCCCCCTGGGCCACCCTTGGGAGTCTCATCCACCCACCCACCCATCCTCCATTCATTCATTCATTCACAAATATTTCAACTGGGGCATGCCAAGAAAGAGCTGGGATGGCCCCCGCAGGCCAGCCAAGCCTGGGTGCTGGCACGGGCACACACACGTGCACGGGCACACACCCACGCAGACTCACCTTCTCCAGTAGCTGCCTCAGCTGTTTTGTGCGTGCATCCCGTGAACACATGGTCTGCTGGGGCGCGACCACTGTGCAGATACACCGGCCTTCGCTGTCCTGGGCAGAACTGTACACCTGCCAGCTCTCCTCAGGGTTGGTGGGCAACACCTGGAGCGGCACAGGTGTGGGGAGGCGGAGGGAGGGAGAGAAAGAGAGACTATCAGGTGGTGCAACCGAGATAACGGCCAGGGGGATTGTCTACATCCAACCCCAGGGAGAAGGCACAAGGAAATGGTCCAAAGACATGCTCTGACGCAGAGGAAAGAAAGGGGTCCCTGACTACAAAGAGACAGAGGTCTCCTGTTAGGGTGCCCAGGGCCAGAAGGAAGTCAAAGAGGTGTGACTCTTTAAATTTCTTTAAATTCAAGTGCAACCCAAGGGGTGTTGGGAGTTTTGGCATCTGACCAAACTCGTTTGTGGGGGAGTGGGAGGGGCAGCCAGGGGCCACAGCTGGATGGAAGCAAGCGGTTGGTTGCAGGCACCGATTCAGAAATAAGGGCTCTTCCCCTTAAGGCAAAGAGGGGTGGCTGGCGCAGCTGAGCCTCACTCTGCGGTCCCTCCCCTGACACTTAGAGATGAAGCACCCGCTGTAACAGCCCCAGACCCAGCGGCCTATGAGCTGGGAGCTGCAATGACCACAAGCCACACAACCTTCCTGCTGGCTGCCTGGCACAGACTGTCCCGAGAAAACACTGGGCTTCCAAGTCCATGCGGGCTCCCACCCACGAGCCATTTGGTGGATGTCACCCAATTGCTAGTGACACGTTCTGCAGGGGTCACCCTCAACCTCAGTTCCTGAGGTTTGCCCCAAAACCACTAAGAAACCAGAGCTGTGCGTGGCTGGTCCCACCTTTCCACCCAGCTCAGGTAGTCCTGCCTGCCAGGTACACAGGGCGGACGCCAAGCCCTCAATCCTCTCTGAGCACACACCCCACACCCTGCCGCTGCCCCCCGCAGCCTGCCTGCTGTTTCCAAGCACATTCCTCTCCAGTGGCAGCAGGTCACCTCCCTGCTATTTTTAGCATGGAGACAGGGAGGAGAAGTTGGGCGGAGAGAATCTATAGCATTGGTATATTTAATTTCATTCATTTCCAACCCCAGATGTTCAGGACCTAGGGGCAGGGAACAAAGTCATTATGAAGGAAGTACGGTGCAGTTCCTGAAACAGCAGGTGAGGTGGCCCTAGCAAGGGTCTTAGGAGGGGGTCACAGCACGGAGACCTCCTTAAGAGCACGAGCCTTTGGCAGCAGAAAGAGAGAGGGACAGGAGATGGCGTCCTTCACCTCTCCTTTCAGCTCCGGGGAAGTGGTCTGGGGCGGGGGAACCTCCCCGTGGCCCCCCTTTCCCAGTGCGGGACCCTCAGGGCACGGCCCTCGGGGTGGGTGGCTTCAGCTCAGCCTCCTCTTCAGCCATCTAAATTAGCTCTGCCAGGAGCGGCCCTGGCCACCGCTCCCCTCCCCCTCGGCTTGGGAAGGGGAAGAAGCGATTGATTTCAGTTTCCGAGGCCCGGAGAAAGGGGTGCGCAGAAGGCAAAGGCGGGGGGCAAGCAGGGCATGGCTCCCAGGGCGGCCCCAGCCCCGTGCACCCTCCTCCAAGGGGACCCCGACAAACCCGGCCTATGGCAATGGGGAGGGAAGGGAGGGCGCCCTGGGACTTCGGAAGGCCGGAGAGGGCACGGCTCCGGACCCCACCCGACCGGGGCCCCACTCCGGCGAGTCCGGCTTGGTTTTAAAGTAGGGCGGGCTCAGAGTCCTGGCTGGACCGAGCCCAGGCTGGGGTCCGGCGGCGGCTCCACCCCTTACTTGCTGAGTGACCTTGGACAAGTCCCCAAGTCCCCATGCTCAGTTTCCTAACCTTTACGAGGAGGGGCTTATCAGTAAATGCGGGCTCCAAGCCCCTGAGCCCCGGCCGGCTTTCCCAGCCCCGCAGCGGCGACGGGACTGGGCAAAGGCAGCGTCGCCCCAGGGGCGCCGTGGCTGGGAAACGGCCTGGGCTGGGGGCGTGGGGAGCAGGGCCCGAGGGCCGGCTCGCGCCCCCTGCCCTTGCCCTGCGCCCGGCTCCCCGCCGCCTGCCAGGGCTCCTGGGTCCCGCGCGGCGGCCGCCCGGCCCTGGGCTCGCGCGGGGGAGGGAGGAGGGGGCCGCGCGGAGGGCGGCGGGCGCACTTACGCCGGTGCTGCGGTCGAGCGTCCCGCCGCTGGCCGCCGAGAGCTTGGTGGTGTTGAGGCCCACCAGAGAGGGCAGCGTCTGGGACATCCAGTTGGTGATCATGGCCATGGTGCTCAGCACAACCCCGATCTTGAGCAGCGGCACCGACATCGCGCCTCGAGTCGCCTCCAGCGCCCGCGCCGAGCTGGCACCGGCTCCCGCGCCCGGGCAGCCTTCAGGCGGCGGGCACCGCGGCGGGCAGGGGCGCCCGGCTGTGTTCCCGCGCCCCCTCCGCCCGCCGCCGCCCGCCCGCCGCCGCCGCCGCCGCCCCGCGCGCCCCGGCCATCGCCGCGCCGCCCCCGGGCGCCAAGGAGGGTGGGCGCCGCCCGGCCGTGTCCCCAACGCCCCGCGCCGCCGCCCCGCGCCCCGCGCCCGCCGCGTCCCTCCGCGTCCGCCGCCGCCGCCGGGAAGGGCCGCCCGGCTCTGAGCGCTGCGCGGGCTGCGCGCGGGGGCCGCGGCCGGGAGGCGGAGACACGGCCGGGCGGCGGCCGACGCAATCAGCCCAAGAAATGGGTGGATTTTTCCTCGCTCCGGCTCCCCGCCGCCCCCTGGCTGCTGGCAGCGAGGTCTGCAAACCCGGTCCGCCGAGGAGTTGGGATGGGGTGACCCGGGGAGAGACAAACCACCGTCCCGGATCATAAAACACCCAGCTGGGCGCGCTGCCCGCCGCCCTCCATCCCGGGCTCCCCCGCCCTCACGATCGCACCCGTCTCAGATCCTCCCGGGGACCCGCTGTGGGCGAGGGCTACCCGCGGAGCCTGCCCTCTAACCTTCCGCGCGGGGCTCCCGGCCAGCCCGGGCCGCCCGCTGAAGCTCAGCCAGGAGGGGGGCTCTGGGCGGCTCCGAAAGTAGGTAGCCCCGGGCCCCGCGGGGGTCTCCAGCGCCAGCTGGGTGGGGGGCTTCGGCGCAAAGGGGAAGGCGCTCCTGCGAACCGGGCAGGCAGCCGCGGTGCCCCCAGGCCTGGGGCAGAAGGGCGCCAACCGGGCATTCCCCGCACCCACCTGGATGCGCTGCTGCAGGGGAGTGTGGCGGGACCTGGGGTCTCGGGTTGAGGGGCGTGGGCCGGGGGTGTCCCACGGGCTCCCTGGGGCCCTCGCAGGCTGGAGCCCAAGTCGCGGTGCCCAGGCGCCAGGGCAGGGCGGGCTGGCACGAGCTGCCCTCTTCCCAGCCCTCCGCGGCCAGGACTTGGGCGTGTAGCTCTCTCTCCCCGCGTGCACAGGCCCCACCGGGTCAAACGCTTTAATTGGGCTTTCGAGTTTGCGGAAGGCTCCTAATCGGAGATGAAAGCCGCTTCCTGCAGGCCTTCCATTAAACTCTCCCAGCCATTTGGGAAGGAAAGAATCCCCGGATCGCTCACTGCACTCTTTCTGCCTGGGTGAAAATTAATCTCCCTTCCTGGATGGGCTTTGAAAGACAGGGAGCCTCCCTGGCACCTGCCTAAAAAGAACGCCACTTTGCTGGGCGTTTCTGTCCCTGTGCGCGGTCCCTATGCGCAGAGAGGCCTCCAGTCACCGCCCGGCCCCAGCGCTGGGGTGAGGCCCGCGGGCCACGGGGCCCCCGCGTTTCCCGACGGGGCGCGCAGTCAGTGCCGGGGCACGGGCAGGCTGGGCGCCAGCACATGCCAACTGTTGGGGAAGGGCGCCATCTCCCAGTGCAGGCTGGCACTGCAGGCGCGGCTCGCACAACCGCCGAGCCGGGCAGCACCTGGCCGCCGGCTGGGGTCTCCGCCTCCCTTCTCTTGCCACCCATATGCAACACCCAGTCGGGGCCACGAGCCTCGCCTGCCTGCCCAAATCCCTCACACCCACTGGCCAGGACAGAAAGACAAGGAATGCTTATTTTGTTGGAACGACTTCAGATCCAATCCAATCCAATCCACAACACTCTCAGGTACTCTCAGAAGCCACAGATAATTTAAACACCCACTATGTGCAAGCTGTGGAGTACAGTGCGCTATAAATCCCAGAACAGAAGCAACACCAACACGATGATGACACTCCCAGGCACTTTCCGCAGCTGGGCACTGTGCCTGAACCCAAACTCCCCTAGACCCAACGGGAGATGCCCTTGCCAGAGAGGCCTTGCTAGAAACGCTGCCTCCAGGTGCGGCTCTGTGAGACCTCCCAC
This sequence comes from Lemur catta, assembly GCF_020740605.2. Classification (NCBI taxonomy): domain Eukaryota; kingdom Metazoa; phylum Chordata; class Mammalia; order Primates; family Lemuridae; genus Lemur; species Lemur catta. The sequence continues at coordinate 3,350,002 of NC_059137.1, read as the reverse complement.
CAGTTCATCAGCCTCCCTGAGCCTCAGCCCCCCCATCTGCAAAATGGGTTTAATAATAGCACCTTCCCCTTCCAGCGCATTATGTGGATTAAATGACTGGGTGCAGGAACAAGCCTGGCACCTGATGGGGTGACGCACATTGTCACCTACTTTGCAGGAGACAAAACAGGCTCAGTGAGTACCTCAGCTAAGTGACTTGGGCAGAAACGCATGACAGAGCTTGCATTCAAAATGAGATTTGATGTCCCCAGAAACCTCTGCCACCTCCCTCTAGAGCTGCCATTGGCTGCAGGCCATCAGTAAGAGGTGCTATTGGTACAGATGTGCAAATGTGAAAGAGGTATTGTTGGATATAAAAATAACCCCCAGCAACGGGAGCTACGTTCTAGGAAGGGTAAGTTCCAGATGGATAAATAGAAAGAATGATAATAATTTAAAAACTCTCCTTTCTGAAGTAATGGGCCTTGCTAGTTGGAAAAAAGAAAAGAAAAGAAACTCTCCTGACCTTGAAGAACTTACAATTTGACCTTACGTCAGTGATGTTGCACAGGATTTGGAATTGGTGCTCTGAATTTGGAGAGCACCGACTTGGCTGGGCTTCTGAATGGAGGACGTGGGATCCAGGTAGTTTGCAGTGAGGAAGCTGCATGCCACTCAGCAGAATCGCTGGAGCCAGTGAGGCCCAGGGACCGAAGAGCAAGCTTCCATCCCACTGGCCTGGGGACTCTCTCCACCTCTCTTGGGGACAGGCAGCTAAGGCATGGCCTGGAGAGCTGAACCCCGTCCGTATTTCTCCTGAGCTCACGTCCTGTCGGGCAGCCAGAGGGTGTATGGTTCCCTAAGGCACGGCTGAGAAGCATTCTTTTAAAAATGTGGTTTCAGGTGACTCACATTGAACTTGCTAAAAAATGTGAACCAGACTTTGTTATTCCTAAGATCTCTAGGAGCTAAGGTCAAAGGATTTTTAGAGTTATGGAAGGAAAAGATGACCCCCCCTTACCTTTAATTACTAGCCATTATCTTTAATGCTTATAGAGAACTGAATAGATATACAGTTCGCACCCCCGTGGAATGTATGGCTAGAACAGGATGTGCAGGGGACACAGCACTGGCCTTCCAGCTTCAAGCCTGCACCTGTGCTGTACTAACCTGCAACTGTGTTGCACTAAGCTGCACCTGTGCTGTTCTGTGCTGGGAGGTTCCAGTTAAGTCACTTCCAACTCTTCTAATCCCAAACCAAAGTCCTATCCAGTTTCTGAAATCTGTGGTTCGGAGGCAGGGACTGCTGCCTTTAATGCTTCTGAGAGGGGCATCAGAGGAGGCTGGAGCAGTGTAATGTGATTTGGAAGGCTGCGTGACATTCCAAAAGCAAGTCATGGATTGTTGAAGAATGAAGGTATTTGGATTAAAGGATCTATGGCATCGGCACATCCGTAGTGTTCCTAAAGAGGAATTTAAATCCCAATTTCCACACGACTTCTCTTGAAGCAAAGGCGCATTTATACTTGCCGCTCTGAATGATCATAATAACACTGATGGAGCCGGCGCCGTGCCCCACACCACCCTGGGGATTAGCCATGCATGATGTCGCTTAATCCTCACCGAAGCCCAGGGGCGGTGCTGCTGTCCTTACTTTACAGATGAGGACTCTCGGGCTTAGAAAGGTAACAAGGTCTGTCCAAGGTCAAATGGTGGGAGCTTCCAGAGCCAAGCCCAAAACATGGCAGCACCCCGTCTCTCAGATGTGGTGGCCACCGTCGAGTGTCGTGAATCCCAGAAGTGACACAGTCTGCAAGGCCACAGAAGCCCTGGCCACCTGCACAGTTCCCTGGGCACAGAGGCCCACGGGAAGACATTTCTGCCAGAGCATTCCTGGGCCCTTGCCCACCCAGCCCGTGGGATGTCCTGTCCCGCCTGCAGTGCCAGGTCACCTGCCACGCCAGGTCAGACTGGCCTGGTCTCTGTCCTCACGCCAGCCCCTTACAGGCCCCGACCTCGACAGGCTTTGCACAGATTCATCAGTGCACGTGAAACAAGAACACCAGCCTCCACAGCCCTGGCACTCACGGCTCTGAGAATGAGGGCTGGTGTTATGTAACCCTGAGGGATGCTCCTGCCTAAAACTCTGTCGTCCCCACCAGAGACAGACACGCACAGCGTGCTAGAGAACCGCCTCGGGAAGCCCTACAACAGCCACGCCAGGAGCCGGGAGGTGCCTCTAGCTGCCGCTGCCTCACGGTCAGAACCGCGAGGCCACAGGGCCCCAAGCCAGGAGTGGCGCTTGCAGAGAAGCAGGTCTCTGGGTAACTCCCTGATGCTCCCTGGCAACGGGACATCCCAAAGGACAAAGTGCTGATGCCCCTTTGCTGTTTAAAAATGTACATATTGTCCTCCAGCTATTTGCAAGTAGCTCGAGGGGGCAAGGAGAGAGAGAGAGGAGAGAGAAGGAGAGAGAAGGTGAGAGTGAAAGAGTCGGGGGGAGAGAGACAGTGGTCCCATGTGGAGTCCTCTGCTCTGCCACCCTGATGTGCCTCTTTCATTCTCGGAGCTGGGAAAGGACCTGGCCTTGAGCAGGGCAGCCTGTGAGGAGCCACGAGTCCCCAAGCACCCTCTCCCAGCAGCCGCGGAAGACTACCGTGGGCCGTCAGTGCCAAATGTCCCCGTGATTCTGCCTCCTCCATGGCCTCTGGGCTCACAAACTGGTGAGGGCGTCGTTGCTCCTCACTCCCTTCCCGTGAGAGGGTTTCGTCCTGGCCTGGCTCCCGGCCCGGGCATGGGGTTTGTCAGCACAGCTAGCAAGGGCTGGCCAGCCCAGGACCTGGCTTCCTCCGAGGGCTGGTCCTTCTATTCAAGGCCCCCAGTGACCTGGAGCCACTTCCCCCTAGGGAGAGCACCCTGCTGCCCCATGGCTGTCACGAGGGACAGTTTTTCCCATCCAGGCACAATCTGCCTCTTTCTGGCTGTCAGTCCTACTGCTCTGTCCGTCCAGGGAGTGGACTGCCCATGGCCCTGCCCACCCTGGACGCTGCACACCCCCTCCGCTCCCTCTTCTGGCAAGTTCCACGCAGCTCCCACGGATGCTGCCTCAGACTGGCTCTCGGCCAGACTGTGGAAGCCACAGCTCCCTGTTCTCTTGGTTGCCCAGTAGAAATAGGGTCCAGCTCTGAGAGTGGGACAGGGACAAGATAACTCAGCAGACACGTCCCCCTCTGGACTGAACTCGTGGTTTTCAGGGGCCCCACGAGCATCCCATTTCCTGCTGTCCAGGGGGAGGGGACTCGCCACAGCTAACTGCGAAGGACAGTCCAGCTTCTGTGGAATAAGAAACTGGTCCCGACGTGAATGAAAAGATGGCGCCATCATGCAAGCATCCACGGGTCAGCCCCAGCGTCCGGCTGGGTGTGTAGCAGAGGACGCAGCGTCTGTGTAGAGCTGGGTTCTGGAGACTAAGTTATCTGCCTCGGAGGACGCTCGGCCTCCATATGGGGGCCTTCCTGGCACACACACCCCACCCTCTGCTCAGCTGGGACTCGGCCTCAGAAACGTCCTTGGCGACTGCTAACAAACATTGGTGCTGTCTCTGGAGAAGTCTCCTGTTTTATGATCCTTGGTGTTTTGCTTATGGAATATGAGACCCTGGCTCCTTCTACGCCCTCCCCCTGTCACCTCGCACAGCTGACTCAGCCTGGGAATCAATGGGGCAGGATGCTGAGGCTGGGAGGCCCCGGGAACGGGAGCTCGTGTGCGTGTGCGTGCGTGTTTGTGCCTGTGTGCGTGCGTGAGTGTGTTGGGGAGGCAGGGGCATTTCACATACCTGAAGGCAGAATTGTTGACAAACGGCTGGCTCCCTGTTTCTCTGAGTCCTGCTGTGCTGTCTGAATACGACACCCTGGGGGGCACCGAGTGAAGCTATTTATGACACACCTGTGTTCTCTCTTTGACCCTCAGATGCTCAAAGCATCACCTGAAGCACCTTTCAGAACCACCCTGAGAGCCATTCTGTGAATAGAGAAATCTCCGCAGGGAGCTTTAAACCCCTGAGGGCAACTTGCCTCCCTGCTAAAACTACGGGATCGGCCGGGGTTGCTTTAGGTGACCACTTGGGTAAGTGCCGTTAACTTGCTGAACGGACTGGGGCTGAGATCTCTGCCCTGGACCCCTCAGTCTCCACTCTGCGTATTTACTCACTCTCTGAGCGGACTTTAAACGTCACTGAACTGTAATGAGGAGTATGCAGGCCTCGTCCCTATTGCCGGGTGTCTCTGTGGAGCAAGCTTGCAGGTAAGCCCACGTGTCCTAAACACTATCTGAGGCCAAAGGAGCCACATCAGCAGCTGTGACCCAGGCAGCGGCCATGAGCTTTAACGTCACGCAGGAGAAGAGGGAAGAGAAACCCTCCCCCAAAGAGCAGCCACGAACGAGGGCGGATCACACATGTTCGAGGCACATTCTCTTCACGTTGGCCACACTGTCTTCCCCGGAATTGTGCAAAATGTGCCAAATGCAACAAAGGATGTCGCTAGAGCCACAGGCATTTAGAGAGTTAGCTCGAGGCAACCTTAGCTCAGTACGTACGTCCTGTTTCTTCCGAGATCTCAAGTCACCAAGCAAATGCTGGGACACGCCCTGCGTAACCCCTCACACGACGACGCCTGGGAGAAGCAAGGTGAGGAGCCCCAGCAGGCATCTGCGGACACCTGCCATCTCCCAGGGCTGCGGGGACCTGCCTAGAGTCACTGATCCGTGGTGGTGGAGGGAGACTGCGGCCCGACCTCCACCCCACACCCCTTCCTTCCCGCCCTGCTGCCACCCCTTTGAAAGCCAATCTGCCAGGCCAGCGGCCGCAGAGCGTCTGGCCACAGTTAGACAACACAGCTAAGTGGCTCTCCAGGAACCCATGCAGAGGTCGGCAACGGGCATGACCGCACCAGGCCCTTCCGTTTTACTGGTGCTCGGCGACACTGAGCTGCTTTCTGAACTTTCTATTTTCTCTCTGTCTTAACAAGCACCTGAACTCAGGTTTCCCAGGTGTCAGGCAGACCTAGGACTGCACCTGGGGTCATCACTAATTTGCTGGGTCACTGGGCAGGTGGTGTCGCCTCCCAAGCCTCAGTGTCTTGTGGCAAGAGTGAGGACAGTGGCCCGGGGCTGTGGGACTATTAGGCTCGTGGCAGGGAGTTTGACACACAACAACACTCAGAGAATATTAGCCCTTGATATTGGTGGCATCCCCGGGGCCTTCACTCCAGGTAAGTTTCCCATGTGTAATAATCTGAAAAAAGAAAGAGATACTCATTTTGGCTGTTTTCTCCTCCCCTCACCTCGGTCCTACCGTGATGCCAGCGGGGCAGCCTTACGATTGCAAGTGGCTCTGCCCGTGGCAGTGACCTCACGGCGCTGGTTTCTGAGCATGAACAGCTCCGGTGGCCCATCGTTCAGGGCTGAGAATTGGCCGCTGTCCCCGTCAGCCCGGCTGACAGTCACTATGTATCTAATTCAGTTTAGCTAGTAATTAGTTTTGTATTACTTTACACGGTGATGTTAATACTGATTACAGGGCTGATAACTTTAGTAATAAATACGACTCGAGGCAGAAAATTACCTTCTTTTGATTGGGGAAGGTTCAAGTCAGTGGGATGAGAAGCAAATTGCTTCAGGAGATGCAGCAGCTGCCTCCTATGCAGGATTTACAGCCAGTGCCCCCGTGTCGCGGAGCCTCCCCGCCAGCGAGGTGGCCCTTTCCCCAGTGCTCCTTTCCCCGGAACAGCCTTTGTGCGTCCAGAGGTGTCACTGGCCCCAGGGGCAGTGGTTGACTTCAGTGCAAACACCGAGTACATTCCATGCATCCTGAAATTGCTGGGAAAAGCCCGCCACCCCCTTCTGCAGAGGTTCTCTCCCTCCAGCACATCCAAGGCAGATGTGGGCCCCAAAGCTGGCGGCAGGGGGGCTGGCAGGTAGACAGGGCAGGTGAGTGGGACCACCCGGCCCAAGCCCAGGCTGGAGCACGTCACAACATTCAGCTTTTTTTTCTCATCCAGTTTGTCCAGGGGAGTAGACTTAAGTCTGCTCTAGAACAAGCAGAATGTGAGGATGAGAGAACAGACTGGGAGTGACAGGCCCCACGGGGGCTCTGAGAGGCTCTGTCAGTGTCACCTCCCCTGTCATCTCCACAAGTCCTGTCTACACCCGGCACCAGGGCACACCTCCCCAAACACCGTCCAGGGCTAGTCCGTGTCCCTGTGCAGGTGCCTAGACGGCAAACAGCTCACCCAACTCTGAGACCAAGCATGCATTAGTCACTCAATAAAGCCTGAAGGCGAACAGCACCCTCAGTAACAGTTGGCACTCAAGGCCGTTCTGTGCTCATTTACAGCCTGAACCACCACTGGGGCATGCAGGATGTCACATTATTGAGACAGGCCGTGCCCAGCCTGGGGTGTGAGTTGCTGGTGAGAAGAACTCCACTTCAGTCTTAAAATGAATCAAATACCCTCAACAAACATGTGCTGAGCATTGGGTATGAGGGTCGAGATTTCCCGGCCTGTGTGCAGCCCCCGCTCCTATCCTCTTTCCCTGGGTTCACTAGCGGACCAAGATGCAACCCTGGCCCCAGATCGAACATCACCCCTTCTCCAAGGCTTTCTCCAGCCCCGAGGCAGAACTCACTCCCCCTCTCCCGCCCAGAGCACGTGGTGCACGCAGCTCCTGCACCACAGAGACAAATGATCACGGGAGAGCCTCAGGTCTTCCCACAAAGCACGCTCGCCCCAGATGCCCGACCGCAAGGGTTTGGCCCATTCAGCACTGTAAGCCCAGATCTGACTGCGTTAAATCCAACCAGTTGGTAGCCAAGCATGGCTTATTCGAGGAGCTGATGAGTGAGCAAATGAAAGGATAGGATTGGGGGTTTGGAGTAGAGAGATATCTTAGAAAATCACCTATGTTAATCCTCCTTGCTTCACAGAGAGGGAAGCTCAGGCTCAGAGAGGTTAAGCGCCTTTCTCAAAGTCACCCAGCCAGTGCCTGGTGGGATCAGGGGAAGAATAAGACAACTGGGTTCAAGGTCATTGCTACAGAGCTTCTGAGCCCCTTTCATACCATTGCATACAAGGGACAAGATTCTCTCTGAAGGGGAGGCTGAGGTGGGCTGGAGCCCTTGCCCTGCCCCAGCCCCTCAGGGCCGAGGGATCAACCCCTCAGCTCCCTGGTCAGGAAGTTCGATATATGCCACCGCACCCTGCTTCTCAAAAGGCACGAGGTGCCAGCATCTTACTGAAAACCACAGAGCAAGACCAGGTAAAATATCTTTCTGGCTAAGAAAAAAGTTCATCTGGCCCCACAGCCTTGCACGTAGTAGGCCATCAATCAACGGCTGGCACTGGACTGAATGTTTCATCGTAAGCAAGCTGTCAGGAGAACAGATGGCCCTGCCATGTGCTCCACTCCCCCCGCCTGTCTGCCTGAGTCCTGCAAGCAGCATTTACTGAGTGCAGGTAAAATCCACACGTTTCCAACTTGTTCCCATTTGATGCATGCTAATCTAGAAACAGTGGCCCTGGAATGGTGTGACCACGTCCCTTGGAGGGCCTAGAAGCAAGAGTGTGGCTGTGGGGAGCAATTTACCTGCACTGGTTGTGGGAGACAGACCCAGACAGCTCAATCACCCTTCCTGCAGCCCAGGGGTGTTGCTTCATTCATTCACAAATGCGAGCGCATTGCTCAAGGCACCTGGCAAGGAATCGCTCTGGGATACAGAAAGCAAGATTCCTGGGTGTGGACGTCCGGAACAGCTTCAGATTCAGAGCAGCCCAGTCCTGCACCCACACCTACTCCGGATCCCAGGCTCCGCCTTAGAGGTCCGGCTTCCCGGCTAAAGGTGAGAGTCGCCTGGCTCAGCTCCAGTGGGGCCCACACAAGTGGACCAGGGTAGCCAGGACCTCAGGAGCTGGTCGTCAAGCCAGCCACCCTCTGACCCCTTCATAGACTCAAAAAGCCTGAAGCGATTTTAACTAGTGAGACTTTCCTCCAAAATTCCACCACAACTGGGGATAATCAGCCTCCAACACGAAATTCTGAAAGCATGATTTCCAGAGGCTGGCCCAGGGAGGGTAGAGCCACGAGGCAAGGGTGGGAGGTGTCTCCTGGCTGAGCTGAGGAACCCCAAGCCCCTGAGAGATCTTGAGGCAAACAAAGAAAATAACATCATTTCCCTGCCTGACCCAGGGGAGGCTGCGGGCCGGGGAGCTGACCAGGGTCCTGAAGGCATCCCGCTGGCCCTGACTCCAGAGACCGAGGGTGCAGGTGTGCGCAGGGCAAGCTGAGGTTCGGATGTCCGGCACCTTCAGCATGTTGGGCAAACATTTTCACCACTGAGACAAAGCTTCTAGTTGAAGTTGAACCAAAAGTTTCTTCCCAGAACAGGGGATCTTTAAAAAGACACAAAGAGGAGAACTTATGAAGGAAAAGCAGCTTGTGGTCTGGGAACGGAGGCTTAGGGGTACCTGGAAGGAAGAAGCCAGTAAGGCTTAGAGAGCCTTTGGGGACAGCCACTTTCAGGGCCACCCAGAACCAGCATCTCTTTGCCAAGATGTCTCCATAAGACACAGGCATAGTCCTTTGCAGGGCAGCGTGCCACCCCTAGGGACCCGCTTGGCTGTTTTCTGCAGGCATGTGCTCATCTGTGCGCATACATGCATCTGTCCAGCCACGGGGCACAGTTGCCACTCCTCGGCCAGGCCTTCCTGGGGCCAAGAAAACTTATCTCCCAGAGGCCATGCAGAACCTCCTTAGGGGGGACTGCTCGACTGCCTGGGCAGCACAGGGCAGGGGGTTCTGAGGGCAAGTGGGATGACAGAACGCCACTGTGGGGTCCGGGTTTGGACTGCACTCCTGGGCAGAGCCAGGGAGCCAGCAAGGGCTTCCAGGCAAAACAAGGGGAGCTTGTTCCAGCGTCTTCTCTTTAGTGGTTTTTCTCTTGTTCTCTGGCCCTCCCATCTTCTCTCCTTTGTTTCCTCTTTTATTCTGAGAGAGGGAGGCAGGAAGGGAGGGAAGGAGGGTCAAGGCAGCTGTGGCGACTGGGGCTTGGCGCCAAGATGCTGGCTGCCCCCCACTTGGACTTGCAACTCCAAAGGGCCAGAGGCCCCGAGCTCAGAGTGTGGCACAGTGGCACCATCGAAAGGGCATTTTAATGTCACTCTCGAGCAGCCGGGCTCCAGGAGCTGGCAGGCTGTTCCGTATACCCTGATGCCAGAGCAGCACCCCCAGCTCAGCACTCCCAGACAGCCCTTCCCCTCCTCCCAGACCTGCCAGCCCTAAGATGCATTTCTAAAATGGAGAATACCAACCAGAGACACGTTCTCTATTGATACATTGTTCAGGCGAAGCCCGGGGCGGTCCCCAGCAGAGCCATCCGGACTTGTCACTCACACCTCCTGTGGTGCATGTGGCCACAGCCCCCACGCCCTCCACATTAGGCAGACCATGCACCCCAGCCGGTACCTGCCTGCCCTTCCAGGCAGGTCTTGGAGGCGCAATTCCCACCGCCTGGGAGCCCCAAGGGCAGCATTGTGTCCAAAGGGAGGGGTGTGTGTTGGAGGCAAGGAGTTAGGTCCCTCTACCTCTGAGAATGTCTGGGGGCTCGGCTGCCTGACTCTCAGCCTTCCCCCAAGATGACAACAGCCAAAGACCCCCCGGGCTGCCCTTTGAACTTAGCAGGGAGTGGGGGGCAGCTGTGCAGCCCCACTGGGCCGGGGCTGGAGGGAGCACAGCCTCAGGTCAGCCTGCACCGCCCTCCCACCCGGGTCCGGCAGGGCACTCTGGCCCCCTCCCCAATCCCGGGGTTGGGCGCTGAGGCAGGGGGCTCACGGGGGCGCTGAGCCGCTCACGACTTTGCCTGGCTCCCCTGGGGCCGGGCTGGGCGCCTGGCAGGGAGGAAAATGGCGTTGGATGCACGTACTTGAGTGAGTTCAGTGCCCATCAGGATGAGGAAGAGGAGGCTGAGGAGCTTCCGGGCCGGTTGCATGTCTCGCTGCCACCTCCAACGACCTGGCGCGCAGGGCCCTGGGTGCTGGCCGGCCGGCGGCTGCGTGTACGCGGACGCGCTGGGGCTCCGGCTCCGCGGGCTCCAGCGGCGGCGCTGGCTCGTGTCCCGGCGCCCGGATTCAGCACCCGGAGCAGGCGGCGCGCGGGCTCTGCTGCGCGAAGCCTCCGCTCTGCATATTTATCGCGTCCCGGTTCCGGCGCGTCTGCCTCCGGGCAGGGCTGGGCAGGGCTGGGCTGGGCGCGGGCTGCGCCCTCCTCTCCCCTGCCTGCTAATGGCTCCCCCGCGCGCCTGGCATTGGCGGAGCGCGGCGCGCCCTGCGGAGCACGAACGCGCTCGGCTGCGGTGGGTGCCAAAAGTTTGCTCGGGAAGGGGCGGGGGCGGGGGTGGCGCGAGGGACCCGCGCTTCGATCGCGCGGGGAGGGGGAGGGCGGCGGCGCCGGCGGGGAAGCAGGCTGGGACAGGATGTGACATCAAAAAGGCGGGGGAAATTGAATGGGATAGAGAACTCCATCCTGGCCGGCTGAACCGGGCGGGCTCCGGGTCCCTGGGATCGGGACAGGCGGGCGGCCAGCGCCGGGACCCGGGCCTCTGGACAGCCAGTGGACCACAGAGAGGGGAGCGGGCAGGACAGCTGGTGGCCGGTCTAGGATGGAGAGTCTTCGTGTCTCCAGGAGTTACAGGAGATGAAGCTGAACAGATCCTTAGAAGTCACCGTTAAGGCAGTAAACTGAGGCTCAGAGCCAGGAAGGATGTCTCCAGGAGCAGGGGTCAGGGGAAGAAGCCCGGGCTGGAACCCAGGTCATCTGTCCTGGTGGGGTGGTAAGCACAAGCTGACCAGGAACAGGCGTTGGATGCTGGGGTCCTGCCCCCAGGCAGGCTAGGGATGAGGGTCTGTCTGTGTTGGGGGGGTGAATATGCACATCCTGTAAGAGTCACTGTAGTCTGGCATTGGGTTGTGACACAGTTCTAACCGCCCCAGATGCGTTGCTGGAACCAGGAGCCTAGGAGAGGAGCTCTCCAACCAGGCCGGGGTCTTCCAGATCTCCCTGGGCCTGGCCTGTCTTCATACCCACCCGCCTCGCCCCTGGCCTAGAGACCACCCTCCAGCTGGGGTGGAGGCAGGCTCCTCCTTCTTCCTTCTCTTGCCCTTGCACCTTCTGCCCTCCTTGCACACATACTCAAAGCCTTTGACCAAGGGAGCTGGTCTTGGGGGCCACATTTTCCATTTAAATTCTCCATTTGGGGGGCAGTGTTCCCAAGCACCTCTGTTTTCTGAGAAGATAAGGTTGCAATCGGTATTCATATTTAGATGCCTCTCTTATCTGCTCCCCCTTAGTTTAGTTTTCAGTCTTTGAAAAATAAACTCTATAAAGAAACTATCTGGTGGCCAGAGGCTCCACAGCCCATAATCGCAGATGGCAGAGCTGCCAGGGAGGATGTGGTCCAACCCTCCTATGTCTTAGATGAGGATGCTGGGACCAGGGCTGAATCAGTCACCCTGGCCACCCAGAGAGTTCCAGAGCAAGGACTAGTTGCCACCTCCTGCCCCTGTCACCATGCTGCCCAGCATCTGGGAGGGTCCTCTGGGCACTGGGTGAAGGAGCTGGGCATAGGCACCTTGAGAAGAGAAAATGGTGTGGGGGTGTCGTGGCCTTCACTCTCTGGGGGGCATTGCTATGCCTCTGTCCTCTGAGCCCCAAGAGCAGAGCTGCAACCAGGGGAAACAAGGGTGGGCTTCCCACCCCTGGGGGGTTTTAGCAGAGAGAGTTGGCGCTGGGAGAAACAAAGGGTGGAGCTGCGGGGAGTTCTTTTTCTCTCCACCCAGTTGCCCTTTCTTTATTACCCCAGGTGTTCTTACCGTAGAAGGAAGGAAAGCTGTTTGTAAGCCCCTTGGCCTCTCGGCCACACCATGGTCACTGAGAGAGGCAGCAGGGGCTGGAGAGGACACTATTTGATGCTGAAGGGGCTGGTGTCTTGTCCTGGCTCTCCCAGGGAGCGACTCTCTGAGCCTCAGTTTTCACATCTGTAGAACGGGAATGAACGGTGCGGGTAATTTGTGTCTCATGGGCTGTTGAGAAGATCAAATGCAGGAATAGTTAAAATATTTTGCAAACTCAGAGGTCTCCAGGGAAGGTTTTGGGATGCACTGACCACATTCAGCACACCCGGCGTCCCACGCCTCTCCTTCAGCCTTCATGCTCCTGCTCTGAGGCTCTGCTGACATCCACTGTGTCCAGAAGAGGAAACAGGGACACACGTGGACCTCCCGAGGAGCTGGCGTGCGCACCCCAGTCCTTGAGGCTTTGTTCCTCCCCGCGGGGAAGGAAGGCTGCACTGACTGCTCAGGTGGACTAGGTCTAGGATCCGATTTTAGCAAGAATTGTTTTTAGTTTTTTTAATTTACTTTTTTCTTTTAGTCACACTGACCGCATTATACAACCATATGACCTAGAAATTCCACTTCTGGGTATAAACCCACGGGAACTGACAGCAGGGATGGGGACAGATGTTTGCACTCCCTGCTCACAGCAGCACCGAGTAGCCATCAGCGCGTGCATGGACCACGTGGCCCACCGTCCAACTGACCACTAGCCGCGAAAGGAAGGAAAGTCTGACCCATGCTGCGAAGCAGATGAACCTCAAGGACGTTATGCTGAGTGAGACAAGGCAGTCGCCAAAGGACAAATGCTATGTGATTTCGCATACGTGGGGGACCTAGAGTCAAACCGACAGGGACAGAAAGTGGATTAGAGGCTGGGGGCTTGCGGGAGGGGGGACGGGGAGTGATTAGTTAATGGGTCCATGTTTCTCTTAGGAGTGATGACAAAGTTTTGGAAATAGATAATGGTGACGGCTGCACAATATGGTGAACGTAATTAATGTTACTAAACTGTACACTAAAAATGGCAAACTTTATGTTATATATACATATACATAGCCACAATTTTAAAAATAAATAATGTAATATACCAAAAACTATTGAATCGTATACTTTAAGTGGGTGAGTTGTATGATATGTGAATTATATCTTAATAAAGCTGCTTTTTAAAAGTCACACAGACTTGTTATTATATTGCTTTAAAAAAATAGAATACAAACAAGAACTAACAACAGCCCCTCCCCAGAATAAGCACTGTTGGCACCGGGGGTTACGGTGCAGACGTTCTTTTGTGCGTGGGGTCAGAGGGTGACGGTGGCCTCTGAAACCTGGTGTCTGGGTCCCCACCCACACCCTGCCTCTCAGGGGCTGCTGTGACCCTCGTGGGCAAGTCCCCTCTCCGCACCCCACTCACCCCGTGCTGGGAGGAGGTGGGGTGCTACCACGTGCACAGTGCCCGGAACTGTGCGTGGCTGGACACAGCCCGGAGGCCAAGGTGAGCGGCGCTGGCGTGGATGGTGAGGTCATCCTCTCTGCTCTTCGCAACTTAGAAGTATTACTTGGCTTTAAAGAAGGAAGGGAAACCAGGGTAAACCCGAGACGCTGACTGGAAGTTCGTTTATCTTTGCCGCACGGGATCCTGCTTCTTGGAAGGACCTGCTAAGACTGCGAGCGAGGGTCTGTGGTGGCCTTGAACCACGTTTCTATCCCACGCCCCCATTTTTACCGTATTGGCCACGTCCTGTGTCGAAAGGCTAGGCAATGTTCCGTATCTCTCCCTCTGCCCTCCTCTGTCCCTTCTCTGAGTCTGTCTCGCTGGTGTTATTTTTACACCGTCAGAGTTAATAATGTTCACACTCGTTCCTGCAGCCCTCACCCCTCACTCTGACCGACTCAGGTGCCCGTCTCTCTGCCCATGCCCAGCCCCGCCCATCTGCGCCTGGGGCAGAGGCTGCACGTAGAGGTGTGCATGGGGCCAGGTCCCAGGGCTCTGGTCAGCCTGGGCCAGCCGCCCGCCTTTCCATGCCAGCGCGGTGACCCTGAACTGTCCCAGGACGAGGCCCAGTGGACACCCAGCTCACAGGCCCGGCTTGGCTCTCGGGCGGGCACAGCAGGTCTCAGGGCTGTGGCACCCCCACCCGCCAGCCCCACTCCCGCTGCCTTCCTGATGGCCAGCGAGCGCCAGGGAAGCAGCCCCTCCCCTGCTGAGTTGCCTCGGGACACCAGCAAATCGATAAGCTTTGTGCTGCTTTAAGGCGAGGCTTCTTCTACTGCTGAGCCTCATTATAATGTGACAGAGCGTTGCCAAGGCAACAGCACTAACTCTGCCCTCCTCTCTGCGAATTGCCTACCAAATGGGGCCTGAAACCTAGCCAGTGGCCACCTGTGCTCTGTGCCCTCAGGTTTCACCCTCTGCAGGTCCCACTGAGCTCCCCAAGTGCCCTGAGAACCCCTGGCCACCGCGAGTGGACTCATGCAGGACTCAAGGCTGTCCTGCCTTATCACCTCCGTGGCTGGCTACCCAGTGGCCGGCTGCTGCTGTTTGGAAGATGGCAAGGAAGGAAATGTGGCCGGTGCCACTCCTGGGCACAGTGGGAGACCCCGTACTGCGTGGACCACCCGGGTCGTTGGGAATCGCCAGCCTGCTGCGTGTCGGCATGTGCTGAGTTCACGCGTGTTCCGTCACTCAGTCCTTGGAGCCTGAGGAGCACGTGCGATGCCCACTCGTGTCAGGTGTGCACTTGCAGACGTCCGTCCAGAGCCGGCAGCGCCGAGACCCCTCTCCAGGGTTCTCCCCTTCACTCTCCCTCCACAGCCTGGGAGTCCTGCGTTCTCACCCGCCGGCCTTTCCCACCTCCTCCTCCTCCTGGACACACCCCTCGCTCCCTTGCACTGCGTTTCAGTGACGCGCTCTGTGAAGATGGTGGCTGCCGGGTGCGGTGCCAGGCACCGGGACAGACATCGCAGTGCTTCTGGGGTGGGCGACCCCGGGGAAGGGCTACTCGGAGGCCTCACAGGGCTCTGGTTCCGTAAACAATGGCTCGGTTGTCCCGGCGCTGCACCACATTTGCTTCTCGGGGGGCACCGAGTCAGGGAGAACAGGAGGGGTGGGGTCTCGGGCCCAGTCCTGGGCAGCCCGGGGCGTGCCACCGTTGCAGGGCTGCCGGGGTCAGTGCGGGGATGCAACGGCTTCCGCACAACTGAAGTATTAATGAAAATGCTGGACACATGACTTCCTTAAGGCCGAGGATGGGAAAGCTCTGGCCGGATCTGGGAATATTTACCTGTTAAGCACCGTCTGCGTCTTCCTCTTCCTGTCCCGAAGCTGCCTTCCCGCCGTATCACCCGCCTCACGAGAGTCCACGCAGCTTTGGTCTTGTCGCCCCGGCTCCCAGGGTGGAGACCTGCTCTGAATTCCACCCTTGCAGCCAAGAGCCATCAGGGGACAC
Source organism: Lemur catta (assembly GCF_020740605.2). Classification (NCBI taxonomy): domain Eukaryota; kingdom Metazoa; phylum Chordata; class Mammalia; order Primates; family Lemuridae; genus Lemur; species Lemur catta. The sequence goes on along the minus strand of NC_059137.1, from coordinate 3,334,632 downwards.
AGACATAAGTGGGCTGCCACCTGCTGAACAATTAACTTGTGCGGGGTCCTGCCTGACCCTTCGTGGCGGTAACTTTCTCCTTCCTCCCCAGATGCGGGGCTGGACCAGTGGGAGAACAGAGGGGGTCTGCAATGTGGGGAGCAGGTGGTCTGCCCTGGCTCGCTTGGGAGTTCCGTGGGGCTCCGTGTGTCTGCGCTGTTGACGTGGGCCTCCCGGCTGGGGCTGTCTGCTTCTCTTAGGGGGCATATCCTCTCTGGCAGGACTGTGGGCTCTGGGGTGGGCACTCTGTAACTTGTTGGAGGCAGGTGGGCATGAGGGGGAGACAGACAGGTGCACTGAGATACCAGGGGCAGGGCGGGGAGTCTTCCCATATGAGCCCCGCATTCCTGGGCCAGCGAGGTTAGGACTGGGCTTCACTTCCCCCGTGGGCCAGTCAGCTGGTCTCCCTGTGGGACTTCAGCAAGTCCCACTGCTGTCCCGCTGCCTCTCTGGGACTCTCTCTAAGAGTGGCCCCAGGACAGTCACACCCATGGGTTCAGTTGGGGGGGCTCGAGCCCAGGTGCCTAGGCCCGGACGGTCTCGCGGTCTCTTCTCGGGTCTCCTGGTCACCCCCGCCCCCCACGACTAACGATTTCGAGCATCTCTTTGTGCCCTACTGGTCTGGTGCATATTATTCTCTTTTGTGGTGTGTCCGGATATTTCACCCATTTTCTAATCGAGCTTTTTCTCATACTGAGTTGTAAAAGTTCTTCATATATTCTGAGTATGAGTCTTTTGTCAGATATACGTATTTTGAATATTTTCTTCCACTTTGTGCTTTGCCCTATTCATGTTTGTTTGTTTTCTTAATGGTGTCTTCCAAAGAGCAAAAGCTTTTAACTTTGATAAAGCCCAATTTTTCAATTTCTATTTTGTGATTTGTGCTTTTTGCATCCAATCTAAGAAATCTTTGCCCAGAGGTGCAAAGATTTTCTCCTATGTTTTCCTCCAGAAGTTTTCTGTATGTTTGTTTTTTGAGACCAGGTCTGGTTCTGCACTCGAGGCTGGAGTGCAGTGGCATCGTCATAGCTCACTGCCGCCTGCCTGGCCTGGAAGTTTTATAGTTTTAGTTTTAGGGTCAATATTCATTTTGCCCCCATAGGCTCACCCCATCATTCCAGCAACATTAGTCGAAAAAAACTTTCCTTTCCCCATTGAAATGCTGTTTCACGTTTGTCGAAAATCAATTTAACATACATGCATGGGAATATTCCTGAACTCTCTATTAGGTATCATTGATTTCTATATCTATCCTTTTGCACAGGCCTCACTGTGTTGACTACTATATATTTATAAATTTCGAAGTCAGATTAGTATTAAGTCCTTCAAACTTTTTTCTTTTATTTTTCCGGGGGCGAAGCACATAATCTGAAGTCCATATATATTTGGGTTATGGATCTTTAATATTAATAAAAATGCTGATTTAATAGAGCCACTCTTGGCATGTCTATTTTTCTTTATTTTTCAATTAACCTTTATAATGCCTCCACCTTTAAATCTTTCTGAAAACCATTTTTATTGATGTATATGTGTATAGCATTAATTATACATTAGGTATACATGCTATACACTATATATATGCACACACATAACTTGATGAATTTTGGCAAGCTGAACACGAAACCTGTGCCGGAGGAAGAAACAGGATGTTCTCGGTCCCCGAGAAAGCCCCTCTCAGCCACTAAGCCCCCAAGGCCGACCACTCTCAGATTTTCAACGGCACAGTTTTAGTTCTGCTTGTTTTGTGCTTTATCTAAATGCAAGCATAGAATATCTCCATCTGATGATGTAATTTAAGTAGAACTATACTTGGAAAGCTCAAAATTACAAAATTATTTATATTCAGCTTAAAAGACATTTACTATTCGATCCAAGCAGAATTAGTTCCAGGGTTTCTGCTGCTTGCCTGGTAGTAAGAGCAGCCGGCATCATCAAAATGTAGATTCCCAGGTTCCTTCCCTGAAAAGCCCCAATCCAGCTGGAGTGGCTGGGCCTAGGAATCTGTATGTATTCGCTTATTGCTTTTTTTTTTTAATCGGCACATAATACGTGTGCATATTTATGGGGTACGGTGTAATGTTTCAATACCTGTATACAATGTGTGCTGATCAAATCAGGGCAATTAGCATAACTATCTCCTCAAACATTTATCATTTCTTTGTGATGGGAACACTCAACACCCGCTCTAATTACTGTCACTTGAACTGCTCTAGAACACTAGGGCTTACTCCTACCTAGCTGAACTGTTGTATTTGTCCACCAACCTTTGGCAATGCGCCCAGCCCCTCCTTCGGCTTTGTTCTTTGTAAACATTTCTTTGGCTACTGTAAGTTATTTGCATTTCCATACACATTTTTAAATCAGCCTGTCAATTTCTCCAAAATGCCTGCTGGAATTTTGCTTGGGTTGCACTGAATCTGAAGCTCAATTTGGAGAGAACTGACCTCTTGACAATGCTGGGGTGTTCTCATACAGGAATAGTCTATTTTCCATTTACTTGGGTCATCTTTAATTTCTCTCAGCAGTGTTCCATGATTTTTAATGATGAGGAATCACATTTTTTTGTTAAATTCATCCCTTTTAAAGGTTTTAGTGCAATTGTAAAAGGAATTCTTAAAATTTCATTTTCTAATTGTTTCCTGTTAGTATATAAAAAGTGATTGATTCTGTGTCCTTATATCCTACAACTTTGCTGACACACCTGTTAGTTCCGGTGCTTTGTAGACGTCCCAACGTTTTTTTACAAAGCAATTATTTTACCCTCAAATAGAGACTGCTTTACTTCTTCTCAAATCTGCGCGCTTGTATGTCTTTGTCTTCCTCTTGCAATGACTAGAACCTCGAGTAAACGTGGAATGGAAGTGATGAGAGCAGGAATCCGGGTCTTGTTCCCAGTCTCACGGCGAAAGCGTTTAGCACTGTTAGGTGTGATGGCTGCTGTAGATTCTACACAGCTGCGCTGATAGTTCCCTCCTGTCCTCACTTCTCTGAGAGTTGATGATTAGACATTTAATTTTGTTGATTTTTTCCTGTATCTGTTGAAATGACTGTATGATCTTCTTCCTTTGTTCTGCTCAGATGGCGAATTGCATCGGTGGATTTTCAAATGTCGAACCAGCCTTGCCGTCTGAGATACACCCACGTGCTCCTACTTACTATCCTTTTCACATGTCACCAGAGTTCCTGAGTTGGTACTATTTTGTTAAGGATTTTTGTGTCTATGTTCGTAAGGAACATTGGTTTGCAGGGTTTTTTTTAGTTTGGTTTTGTTTTGTGTTGTTTTGTTGGTGATGTCTTTTTTGTTTTGGTATCAGGGTTATGACGACTTCATAAAACAAGCTAGGAAGTTTCCCTTCTGCTTTCTGGAAGAGTTTGTGTGTATTTAGTGTTATTTCTTCTTGGGATGTTTGATAGAATTCACCAATGAAACCAACGGAGACTGAAATTTTCTTTGTGGGAAGGTTTGTTTATATTTTTTAAAAAATCACTTTAAAAACAGCTAAAGAGATATTCAGATTTTCTCTTTCATGTGGTGTAAATTTGGGTAAGTTTTGTTTTTCAAGGGATCTTCCCTTTTTATTGAAGTTGTCATATTCGTTGGCATGAAGTTAGTCATGAAATTCTCTTATCTTTTTAATGTTGTTGAATTTGTTTACATATATTCATAATATTTCCTTTCTTTTTAATGTCAGTGAGATCTGAAATAACAATCGTTCTTTTGTTCCTTCTTTCTCATTTTTCTATGGGTCAGTTTATCTGGGGTTTGTCGATTGTTTAATCTTTTCAAAGAATCAGCTTTTTGCTTTGTCAATTTTCTCTATCTTAGGTTTCCTCTTTCTTTGATTTCTTTTCATGTCTTTATTATTTTCTTTTACCTTGGGCTGATTTTGCTCTTCTTTTAGTTCTTGAAGTAGAAATTTAGGTTATTATCTTAGACCTTTACTCATTTCTGATGCAAGCATTTTACAGTTATAAATTTCTCTCTATACACTGTTTAACTACATCCCATAAATTTTCATATATTGTATTTTCATTATCGTTTTTTGAAATATTTTCCAATTTCCATTGTGATTTCATCTTTGGTCACGAATTATTCAGAAGTGTCATTGGCCCCGTGTGTTTCCGGGGGGTCCCCAGATATCTGGCTGTTGTTAATTCCCAGCCAAATTCTATTGTCGTCAGAGACGTGCTCTGTATGATTTCCACTCTCTAAAATTTATTTTATTTGTTTCCTGGCTCAGGAACGGCCTGTCCTGGTGAGCAGACCACGTGTCCGTAAAACGAATGTTGCTTTTCAGCTGCTTCTTGTAGTGTCTAATACCGATCAATTACATCAATGTAGTTGACAGTGTTGTTCAGATTTCTCTGTTTTACTGACGTTTTCCCTCCAGGTCTGTCACTTGCAGCCGGGAGACAAGTGTTAACGTCTCCTGCTACCATCGCGGACTTGTCTTTCTCCTTCAATTCTGTCAGTGTTTTCTGCATATATTTTGAGCCTCTGTTATTAGGTGCACACGCATTTATGATTTTTTAAATTTTCCTGATAAGCTGACCCTTTTATCTTTGCAAAGCTTCTGTCTTCATCTCCGGCAGCATTCTTTGCCTTGCAGTCTGGTTGCTCTGACATTAATAAAGAGCCGCCAGCGACGTCTCAGCCTCACTGCTGGCCCCGCACATGCCTTGTCACGCGTTTGTTTTCAACCTTTGTCTTTATACTTAAAGTGTTTCCCTTACAGGCAGCACGTGGTTGGGTCTTGCTTTTTTTTTTTTTTAATCATTTTGGTCTACTGCTTTATCATGTGTTTTGTTTTTCCTTTATTTTTAGGTTCCTCTCCTACTTTCCTACCTTCTGTTGGATTATTTGTCTGACTTTTAGGATTCCATTCTAATTTACCTCTTGGCTTTTAGTTACACATTTCTGCATTATTATTTTAGTGGTTGTTCTATCGGTTCTGATAGGCAATATCTAATTTTTCAGCCTGCTGAGGGTTAATATTGCACGACTCAACAATCCTACAGATGCATTCACACCCTCATCCTTTGTGTTGCGGTTGTGAAATGCATTATTCCACATGCATTAGAGACCCCGTAAAGCACTGCATACTGTTTGCTCTAACCAGTCATGTGTTTTAAAGAAATTAAGGGGAAAACAGTCGTTTCTACTTACCTGTATGTTTCCCATTCCCGATGCTTTTCGTTCATTCCTGGAGACCGCGATTTCCACGTGGCCTTGTTCCCTTTCTGACAAGGAGATTCCTTTAGCACTTGCAGGGGAGGTCTCCTGGAGAGGGACACACCTAGTTTTCCTCTAGCGGAAAAGGCCTTTATTCTTCATTGCTGCAGGATATTTTAACTGAATACAGAGTCTTGGGCTGGGAGGGCTCCTCTCGCGCTCCTCTCTCTCTCAGCTCTTTAAAGACGCCTCCCTGCTCTCTTGTCTTCATTATTTTGATGAGAAGGGTCTGAGGTCACTTAAGCTGTTGTCTTTTTTTCTCTTGCTACTTTCGACATTTTCCTTTACTTCTGGTTTTAGCCAGCTGCTATGACAGCCCAGGTGCGGTTTCTGCGAATGTGCCCTGTTTGCAGCTCCTTGAGCTTCTCAAATTGTGAATTTGGTGATTTTGGAGACTTCTTTCTTTCTTTTTTTTTTTTGAGACAGAGTCTCGCTGTGTTGCCCGGCTAGAGTGAGTGCTGTGACATCAGCCCAGCTCACAGCAACCTCAAACTCCTGGGCTTAAGCGATCCTCCTGCCTCAGCCTCCCGAGTAGCTGGGACTACAGGCATGCACCACCATGCCCGGCTAATTGTTTTTTTCTCTCTATATATTTTAGTTTGCCAGATAATTTCTTTCTATTTTTAGTAGAGACGGGGTCTCACTCTTGCTCAGGCTGGTCTCTAACTCCTGACCTCTAGCGATCCGCCTGCCTTGGCCTGCCAGAGTGCTGGGATTACAGGCATGAGCCACCGCGCCCGGCCTTATTTCTTCAATTCTTTTTCTCTCTGACCCATTTTCTCTCCTCTCTGTTTGAGACTGCCACACTCATTTGTTTGTGAGATTTGTTAAAAAGAGGTTTCTCAGGTGTTATTCATTTTCATAGTTTCTTTCTTTCTCTCTCCTTCAGACTGGGTGATTTCCATAGTCCTGTATTCAAGTTAACAGAGTTTTTGCTCCGTCACCTCCAATCTGCTATTAACGCTATCAGGTAAATTTTTGTGCTGTTTCATTCTTCAGTTATAAAATTTCCATTTGGATATTTTTTACATATCCTAGTTCTCTGCTATGCTTTTTTTCCCTTTTTCCCTTTATGATGAGAATGTTTTCCCTTCCCATATTGAGCATAGTTAAAAATAGCTGTCCTTGGCTAGGAATTCCAACATTTCATTCATCTTGGGGTTCACCTTGGAGTATTTTTCCTTGTAAATGGTTCACATTTTCCTGACTCTTCAAATGTCAAATAATTTTGGAGACCATTATTGTTATGTGGTGAGACTCTGGATTCTGTTATATTGCTCCAAAGAGGATTGATATTTTTGTTTTAATAGCCAATTTACTTGGTTAGATCCAAAGTGCCAACTCTGTCACGCTTGTAGTTGATGGGCATATCACTCATGGTTCTCCAGAGAAACAGAAGCCGTAGGACGCAGGCCCGACATGTGATGAGGCTTTGCTCATGTGGTTACGGAGGCTGAGAAGCTCCACCATCTGCCAGCTGCGAGCCACAGACCCGAGAGCCAGTGGTGTAGATCCCAAGCTGGGGCAGGGGAAAGCCAGTGTCACAGCTCAAGACAGCAGGCGGAGAGATGAAATTTGCCTCTTTTTTTAAATTCAGGGCTTCGACAGATCCAATGCTGCCCACTGTCATGGGGAGAGCAATGGTTTACTGAATCCACCGATCCACGTGCCGATCTCATCCAGACACTCCCAGAAATAATGTCAAGCTGAATATCGGGAACCCCACGATCCAGTAAAGTCAATCCATAGAAGTAACCCTCACAAGGGGACCCCAAATCTCAGTCCAAACTGCCTTTCCTCTGCTCTGCACTGTGCCCCAAGGCCTAGCTGGAGTCCTGGGTGGGGGAGGGGGTTTCCATGCAGAATGTGGGGTTTCCCCTCTTGGCTTTCTCTTTTCATGGGTCCCCTCACTCCCCAGCAGCCCTGCTGCCCTGGCTCCTTCGCAGGCCTCCTCCAGCCAGAAGGTCGGCAGGTCCCCATAGCATCCTGCCTGGCACTTCCCTGTGGCCACACAGCCCTCCGGACACGCTGCAGAAACGTGACCCCTGCCAGGTTCACAGCCTCGGCATCTGCAGCCCCGCCCACCCCGCCTGCCCGCGCCCACCCTCGGGAGCCCCCACACCCCGGTGCTTCTGAGTCTCATCAGCGTTCAGCCAGGTCTGGTGGGAGGAAGGTTTGTTGGGAATTTGTTCATCTGTCCTGGAAATGTAACCCTGGAAGCGGTTTCTCACTTTCAGAGCTGCTTACCGAGCGGAGAGGCAGGGAAGGAGAAGGAGTGTCACCTTCGGCTGCCGGCGGCCCTGGGCCTTTCCCATTTAACAGGTCGACCTTTGACCTACCTCGCCCCGGTGGCATTTTGTCCTAGGCCTCCACAAAAGGCTGGGTGGCACATTGCTCTTCCTGAAAACTCCTCACACAGCTCACTGAGTTCATTAAGTTTATTGCTGATTTTCCACAAAACCACGGGCCGAGGTGGCACCAAACTTTATGCCATGGCAGGGCGAGGTCCTGTTCCTCGAAGCCTCTGACGGCGTTTCACCCACCTTCCGTTCGGCTCTCCCTGCCACCCTCCTCGTGGCCTGTGAGTGTCCACAGACACTCTGGGGTCCCCTACGCTCCAACCAAAAGTCCCCTCGGTGCCTCTCAAGCTCCGTTTACCACCTGGCCTCAAAGCCAATGTCACGTGTGTGAGGTCTGGGTTGTGGCAACACCCCCTTGCAGGGTCTATCGTCTATTCCATCCCTAGGGCACAAAACAAGTCGTCCAAACTGAGCTCAAACAATAGCTGTTTCTTTCTCTCTCGAGTGTCGTTGCAGCAGCGCTCAGGAGGGACAGTCTGTTTCTGCCCCATCCAGTGTCAGCGGGGGTGGCCTGAGGCTGGACAGGCCCGGCAGCAGGGGGCTGGACCTCACACACTGGTGGCTGCTGTGGGCCGTCAGCTGGCACCGCAGCTGGAGCTGGTGGCCGCAGCCCCTGCCCATGGTGTCTCCGTGTGGCTGCCTGGCTTCCTCCCATCTAGCTGTCGGGTTCCAAGGAAGGTCGTCCAGGAGAACAAGGACAGTGCGTGACACTTGTGGGAGCTGACCTCGAAGTCACACACGTCACATCACTTCTTCTGCACCCTATTGGTTGAGCCTGCCCAGGGTCAGGGAGAGGGGACATGGGCCCTGCCACAAGGTGGGAGAGGGCCACGATGACATTGTGGGAAGAGCATGCGGGGGAGGGAGGTGGGACGTATCGGCCACATTTGGAAAAGACCATCTGCCAAGGCACCTGGTAAAGGAGTGAAAGTTAATCATTATTAGTGAATACGCAACTATTCTCTCTCCTGCCATCAACGGCTTGGTGGACTGCCCAGACGGCTACTCCGCAAGCACCTGTCCTGCGTGCCCAGTGGTGCTGGGTACTAGTCAAAATTCCTCTCCTTCTAGCAGTAACAATAACCACCGTTACGATACAAAGTAACAGTTGCATAGAGGCTACTGCGTGCCAAGCCCTTTCTAAAGGGCTTTACAGATATTAACTCATGTAGTCTTGTGCCTGCCTCTTGTCCCTGAAAAAGATGACACACGCATTCTAAGACCTGAACTCTGACAATGGTGCAGCGGGTGACAGGTGCACAGACATGCCTGCAGATGCGTTTTCTTCTCGCACCGTGCGGCTCACGCTGCTCCTTTCTCTCTTCACCGCCCTGATGTCTGGTCCCCCAGTGGCCTGCTGGCCCCACGCATCTGGGACTCGGCGCGACAGCCCAGCACTCCAGCAGAGACGAGGCAAGAGCTGTCTTGAGTCCGAACCTGTGTTGAATTCGCAGCACAGGGTGGGAGGACACAGAGCTGGCAGGCCAAGGGGCAGCGTGATGGCAGAGCAGGGGCACACGTGGGGCCATTTAGCTGAGACTATTGGAGAATTCCTTGCAGCTCCGCGCCGCTGCTTTGGATCAGAGCGAGAGGGAAGGGGAGCCAGGGACCCAGCTCTTTTGACGTTCACCGTGAGTTGCAGCATCCGCCGGCCGTGGAGTCCCAACCATCTCTGACCGGCTCGGTGTCGGCCTGCGGCCCGCCAGCGCCCCTGCCAGATGCTTGCTGAATAAGCCAACGCCATCCCGAGACAAGAGCCACGAGGACTGCGTAGGCTTCCTCTAGGGCTGCAGGTGGTCGTTCGCTCAAGGCCGGGAGTGTGGGCTCACTTGTCTCTCATGGCGTCTGTCCGCACAACCAAGACCTGAGTGACAGCTCCTGCCGCCACTGCCTGAATCACCAAAGTGGGCTTCTGTCGTTCTGCACTGCAGCCCCCTGTACCAACCCATCCTGCCACCCGGGCCCACCCCAGAAGTGTCTTTCTACCACACTGGTTTGCACATCTCTCTCCTTACTGCACAGGTCCCTGCCTTCCCCTGTGTCCGCCTGACTCCCGTCCTCCCATCTTGGAATGAGTGGAGGAGCCGCCTCTCTTTCTGGGTTTGGGGCTACATGACTTCGACTCTTCAGACAAATCTTGCCGAGGAAGGACGCTCCTCGTGGACTGAGCAGCCCCGCCCAGATCATGCCGGTCTCACCAACAGCCCACCACCGCCAGCCCCGGGGCTCCTGGGTTTCCGGTAACAGAATTTTCTCATCTAATCAGCAGTGGTGGGCGGTGTGGGGGCTCCGTAGGTCCAGGCAGTGGTCAAGGCCAACTAAGGGGCCCCAGTGAGTATTTGTTTCCAGCCAGTCCGTTTCTGGATACATGCGGAGGTGAGATTTGGGGATAGGACTCATTTTTTTCCTGGAAATGGAAATGGAGTTAGCACAAAATCCCCCTGGGGATCTGCCCAGTCCCTAGCGGAGCCGGCTGGGTGGAGACTGCCGCTGTCCTTCTGCAGGCCGCCCCAGGCCCGCTTTCAGATGAGGCCCCGCGGGATCCATTTTCCAAGCCTAGTGCCCGCGTCCGGGGCGGCCAGGGCTGGTTTATGTAACAGGCTGTGTTTTGTCACAGCGAGAGAATATTGATCGAACAGCTCGATTCTCTCAGCAGGTGCAGGGCGCTCCATGCCCACTCTGCACCGCGGGGCGTTCACTGCTCTAGCGCCGGGTGCTCCGTCAGGGCCCCCCCCCCCCCCCGGCCAGGCACAGGCGTCTCGCGCTTCGTGGTCAGTGGGGGGCTGTGGGGGTGTGAGGTTTCTTCCCCATCTTTGCCAAAGCACTTTTCTTCTGGGCAGTCTCAGCTCTCGCAACAGCAGAAGGAAACAGGCCCTGTAATTGTCCATCAGGCAAATTTGGTAGTGTGAGAGAGGAGAGGAAATGAAAGCATTTTATACTTACTCGAGTTTCTGTTGAAATTGACTTTTCAGAGCCTACCGCGGAGTCTGCGGCTGTGGAGCTGCAGGATGGCGCGTTACGCAGGGAGCGTTGAGGAGGCCGGGCCTGCTCGGGCTGGGGCCGAGGCACCTGCACCCTGCTGCCCACACGTGTGGATCCTTCTCCCGTGTTACGCGCTAGCGTGTCATCTGCCCGGGGCTGTCTGTCCCTTTCTGAACACTAGGCAACCTCCACCTACCTGCCTTCCAAGTTTGCTGGACCCATTCCCTCTTTCCTCCCAGGCCCGGGCCTTGGCCCAGACACCCACACTTCTGGCGTGCCGGCTCCTGCAGTCAGCACGAGTACATGCCCCGGGGAAGAGGGCCGGGGCAATGGCTGGGCACCTCCCAAATGAGGCGGGGTCAGGGCTATTCGGGCTCTGCCCCCAGATTTCATAGGCTGTGCTGGGCAGGTGGCGGTGGCTGCCTGGTTCCCTCTGAGCAGGTGTCTACCAGGCAGATTCGTGTCCCGCCAGCGGCCTGCCGACTAAGGGAGCATTTGGGGGCCCAGCTCAGGGCACTTCCGGGCCAGGCGCCTGCTGCCACACCCACCCTTCCTCGGTGTTCCTTGCGAGGGGTCTCTCCCACACCTGGCGGAATGACTTTCTCCCCCACTCCCTTAGACTTGCCAGTGATGATGCGGTAAGCACGTGAGCCATCCCGTTCACCTTCCGGCCAGTTGTCGCTGTCTCTCCAGGAAAATGAAGGTCGTCGAGGGCAGGCAACTGCCTTTTTCCTTCATTTTTGACTAGGTGATGCGTACGTGTGGCATGAAGTTCCGACAGTAAATGAAAGAGTCTGTGGGATGAAGCCAGCCCCACCTCACTCCCTCCTCCCCAGTCCCTGCCCAGAAGGAAACTGCCGTCACAGCTTTCCAAACTGGAGATGATGTTTATGCATACACACACAGAGTGTGTGTGTGTATAAGCACACACGTACACCCCCATACATATCACATGCATACACAGACATTACATGCATATGCACACATGCACACATATACATGCATCCATATGTGTTCATATATACACAATGCATGCATACACACATATATGCACTCACATATGCACATTTACCTAGACACATATGTAAACACATGCATATGCACACGTGTTACACAGCTCCTGTCGTGTACATACGCATGGTACACATCGCACACTCTGTCTCTGCCTTTCCTTTTCCACCTGCCCTCTGGGCTCTGCCAGCCTCCCCTCTCTCCTAACGGCTGCACACGGCTCCATTGCATGAGCTGTGCTGTGTCGTGTCTGGCTGGTTTACTACTGAGGAACACGCGAGCTGTTTCTAATGTTTTGCAGCTAAAGACACTGCAGCACGTACCTGCCTTTGCACACAGGCGCAGGTGAAGGATTGGAGTGTTCAGCTAAAGGTTATGTGCATCTTTCTTGCTGATAGACGTTGCTCAGCCATCTTCTGAAGGGCCAAATCAACACCCTGCCAGCACATTCCCCCAGCGTGCAGTTCAATCGCGGAGGGCTCCTCTCCGGCATTTGTCTTTCTTTATCTGCTAAGTTTCGTGTATGTGCTTTGCCTGTGTTTTCCTACTGTGTTCTTGGTCCTTTTCTAATGGATTTGTACGAGGATTTAAATATTAAGGAAACTAACCTTCTGTCATGTTGAAAACATGTTATTCGTAGTTTATCACTGAGCTTTTGACTTTTTCTACCATGTAAAAATATTTAATTTATGACAGTATTTTTCCACCATTTATTTTATTGATTCTTGGTTTCAGGTTCTCTCTACTTTAAGATTATTACCAAAGAAAGCTCATCTTTTCTTCTAGTAAGTTTATGTTTTCATTTTTTATGATTAACCCTTTACTCTCATGGAATTTATTTTGGTATAAGGAGCAAGATAGGGACACATTTCCCTGCTGTGGCTGGCCGGTTTGTCCCAACCTGCTGAGTGAGCCAAGTGCTTCCCATGGACATAAAACCCCACTTGACTGTGTATTGACTCCCCCAGCACTCGAGGCAGCTTCTGACTGTGTCTCTCACTCAGGGGTCTGTCTGGCGTCTCATTGACCAGCACCAATGCTCTCCAATCCTTGTAGCTCCAGGACATGTGTCATGCCTGGTGGGGCCAGGACTGTGTCATATCGGTCCCCTCCTCTGGTTTCCCACATCACTCAGGTGGAAATGCAAAATTCCTTCAGTGTCCGACGGGCTCTCCCTGTCCAGCGCCGAGTCCTCTGTGGACAACCCTGGGAAACAGAATGCAAAATGATGTAACTCCCATGAAGGAAATGTGGCAATATCTTGCACAGATACGATGCTATCGGGACCGGACTCTATACCCTGAAGCACTGTTTGTAATAACAAGACCGGAAAGCACTTTCCTGTCTATCAGCCGGAGACAGGTAAATAAAATATGAAACATCCTCAGCTGTTCTGTGCAGCTGTAGAAACAAATAAAGACAAGCTCTGCATCCTACCCCGCGGGGTCACCGGGACACAGCGTGGGTGGGAAGGAAGCTGTGAGCCGCGTGCAGAGCACGCTGCCTTTGTCTGAGAAAGGGGGCTATGAACAGCAGCCATGGTATATGAATATACATACACGCACGTGTAATCACTTGCATTTTAAAATGCATAAGGGTACATGTTAAAGTCCAGTGAAACAGTTGCACATGGTGAGAGGACGAATTGTGGGGGCAGGGAGGGATGCTGGCCGTCTCTACCTTCTTGTGAATGGCTTCAGGCAACTATAAGGCACGGCACAGACCCAGTGAGGCGTAGCTTATACACCCCACTGATATTTTTAGCAAGTACGTCGTTAGTATTGGCATTGCTGTTGGCATTGCTATTCTGCAAATAATATGTGTGTGTGGTACACGCACACGCAGTAAGACAAAGCAATTATGCATAGAGATGATGATTGTGAGAGAAAAGAGACAAATGTAAAATGAAATAAATTACATAAAAAGCCAGGAATCCTACATTTGCCCTGGAAACATTACTGTGACATTGTCATGTATTTTCTCATAAAAGTGCGTGTGTGTGTGTGTGTGTGTGTGTGTGCGTGTGTGTGTGTGTGTGTGTTATTTCCGTCCGTCTTAAAGGCACAGAAACAGTGAGCGACTCAGTAGCAATGAACATCCTTAACATGCAAATTATGGTCTCTAAATACCAGGTTCCCTCTCTAGGAACCCAGGGTTCTTTGGAGAAATAGCTTGGTCCAGTCTGGGGGCAAGAACTGTGCCCGTCCGTGCCTGCGTGGGGAGCCCACTCCTCTATCCCACCCTTTCTCCTCACCTGCTTAACTTGCCTCCAGTCACACAGGCAATAGGACATTTGTAAAACTATAAGCATCACTTTTTAAAAAAAATAATCAATCCCCACTAAGCTTTCTTTGCGCAATGCACCGTGTGCCACCCCGTGCTGGTGCCCAGTCCTGAGACGTGGACAGGGCTGGTGCCTTTACGGAAGTCCCCGGGAGACACACCGCACAGGCAACAGAGAGGAATTTGGTGAACTCTCCTATGTACCGTGATGGGTGGAGCCAACAATGAGACCCTCAGTGTGACAGCCTGGGGGGCTTCCAGAAGCGAAGCTGCACTGAGGCAGGCGGGAGCCGCACCCCCCCACCCCCTACGCCCCCACCCCCGCCACAGGCTTCTCTCCCACATTGTCCCGGGGCGGGGGGTGGGGAAGAGTTTCGAATAGATTCTTCTGACGCAGTGACATACAGACTAGAAAGAGGGAACCAAACATCCCTGTGGCTTCACAGGGCAGGCAGGTTTTTTGAAGGAATTCGCTATAAATAATTGATGTTGACTTCTTCAGTTTCATAGAACGAAAATATTTCTTTGGTTGTCCTCTTTTTATAAGCTTGTTTGTTGGTATTTACTGCAGGATTTTAAATGCATGCATATTCACATTTCCATTTTTGATATTTTTAAATTATACTTAAAATGAAATTCTGTACCACAAATGAAAGGAAATAACTTCCTCAGCTTTTCGCCTTTAAAGCAGCGGCGCCAACCCCACCGCACGCCCGCGCTGCCTGCGCTTCCTGCCGCGCCTCACCAAGCAGGTGCCACAGGAAGCTTGGGACAACGGCTGAACAGGTGTGTAACCCGAAAATCGTCACCCAGACATCCTGGGGCCTTGCATAGCTCGGTGGACTCTCAGCCTGATTCTGACTGGATTTTTCATGGAAACCCCATCAGAGCAGGAGTAGGGAGCCGGATTGGGGGTGTGAGCTCACCTTTCTGTATAAAAGGTCCCCTTGGGGTCCAGATCTGTCCAGACATGGCGGGCGCCCTCAGAGCTGGGTGCCTGAGGATGGGACGTGAGTCAGAGGTGTCCACGGCTGAAGCGTGGCCAGCAGTGGCCTTCCACAGTGGGACAGCTCAGAGGAACCTGTGAGCTGAGGTTCAGCATCTGTCGGGGGCCTGGGCCCCTCAGCGACAGAGGCCGACAGAGCTGCTCACCCGCCCAGAGTGCTGTGGGTTCCTCTGGAAGATGCAAATCTCAGGACGCTGGCTCCAGGCACTTTGGTCGCCTCAGCGGAGAGCAGGAGCCGGTGACTGTGAGAATTTGCCCTGGGGACAGGGAGTGTCTATGTGTCCACAGCAAAACTCCTCAGAGAAGAATCGGCCTGTCCCGCGGGCCTGAGCTAACACGACAACCACAACCGCTATTTGGCACTCTGCAAGCACAGCTTCTGCTCCCCTGCCTCAGCATCTGGAGAGAGGGAGCCACAATGGCTTGTCACTCGTCCCCAGTGTCCTAGTGTCCCTCAGAGGACCTGCTCAGCATGGCCTGGCGAGGCTGGGGGCTCCCATCCACGGGATGAAGACGTGCAGAGCAGGCGGCGCTGGAGGCTGCGGGTCTGGATCCAGCCATGGGTAGTGGCTTGCTCATGTTGTCCCCTAGCCTGGGTGTGGGCGTGTCCAGCCGCGTCCACCTGGACCCCGAGGCCTGCGTCTCTGCAGCAAGCATCCTGGGCTCCAGCGTTCACTCCTAGCTGCCACTTTGGGAGTCACAGAAGGTGGGCTGTTCTGGGACAGTGGCCTTCTCTGTGCCCCTGGTGGCTCCCACTCGTGCACATGCATGAATTGTCTGCCTCAGAGCGTGTCCAGCCCCTTTGCCCAGCGGTCCCAGCACAGGGTGAGAATGTGGGACTCGTGAAGCCCTGTCCCAGGAAAGCCCCAAACGTTACAGCTGACTGCGGTCTCCTCAAGGAGGCTGTAGCCCTAGGATAAAAATTGCAAAAATTGTAATCATTCCTTTAAGACCTGACTCAATTCTAACCACCGGGCTTTGCTCGGGATGAGGATGGGCCAGACCAAGGGCCCAACGGCCACACGCATGTTCTGTTCCTTCACCTGTGTCGTCCCTGGGGGCCACACCACTGGGACCCCCAAGCTGTTTCTGGAGAGCTGGCTTGCAGCCTCCCAGCCCCCACCCTGAGAGCCTGGCAAAGCCCGTGTCTCCAGCAAAGGTCAGGCGAGAAGGAGGGTCAAGGAGCCAGGAGCACTGGAGGTGCACAGGGTCCCTGGATTAGACCAGAGATACGGGAATCGTGACCAGTGGGTCCCCATCAGAGACTGACTTTGTAGGAACTGAAAATTGGTTTTTAAGGGAGACATATGGATTTTTTAAAAGCAAAATATTTTATAGAAGACACAGCTTGAAGATGCACCCACTGTCCATGATGAGACAATTGGGCATAAAAATAACAACTGTGATAGATGAAAACACATCTAATATGTTGAAAATTCATGAGCTTGTAACTAAGCTAAAGAAAGCCACACTGGTCCCCGGGGAAGTTCTTCATCCAAGTCCTCCAGCTTAGACACTTGGGAAGGACGTGGCAGCAGCTGTCCTGGGCCTCCGGGAGGAAGACCGGGGGGCTTCAGATGCGTCACTGAGGCTGACGGCGTCTCAGCCCCGTACAGAGATGACGGGACGCCCTCCCACCGCAGCGCCCAGCGAGTGACCGCTCCACCCACGAAGAGCTCTTGCCGAAAAATCCAGCCCCCCTCTCATCAAGGCTCCGGGCCTAAAGATGTTACGGGAGATCCAGGGGACAGAGGGACATTTGGATGACAACACATGTGCAGCCAGCAAACTCCAGACTGTGGGGGATTCTATAGGGCAGATAATCTCATTCCTACAACAACAAATAGTAAGAAATAAAATGTGGGGGAGACCTGCTGTCCTAGTCTGCTGAGGCCCCCAGAACAAAACGCCACAGGCTGGGTGGCTGAAACAGCAGACATTTACTTCTCACGGTTCTGGAGCCGGGACGTCCGAGGTGTCCGCAGATCCCCGTCTGTCGAGGGCTCTCTTCCTGGATTGCGGACGGCCACCTCCTCGCTGTGTCCTCACACGAGAGCAGGCGAGCCCTCTGGTCGTTTCTTAACAAGGGCACTAATCTCACCCTGGGGGTCCCACCCTCAGGGCCTCACCTAAACCCACCTATTTCCCAAAGGTCCCGGCTCCTGATGCCCTCACATTGTGGGGTAGAGTTTCCACATGTGAGTTTCGGGAGGACACAAATATTGAGTCCATAACAACAGCATATTGAGGAAGCCCCTGAAAATCTGCCGATGAGATGCCCCGTGTGGACCCTGGATCCCGAGTCAAACGAGCCCACCGTAGAGACATTTCAGAAAAGCAGAGGGAACCTGAACACCCTCTGCTGGGTGATGTCAGGAAACTGGCGTTCATTTCATCAGCAGTGACCATGGTATCATGAGACGGTTCAAGAAAGCCTTTGTTAGAGAAACATCCAGAACCAACCAACAGATATAAATCTGGGATTTGCTCTCCAATGACCCAGCGTGGCGTGGGGAGTAGGCAGGGTATAAATTAACCGGTTACGTGTCGATAATTGCTTCATCTGGGTCATAGATAGGTACATGGTCGTTCATCACACTATGCTCTCAATTTTATATGTTTGAAACATTCCTTAATGAAAGGTTTTTCTCATTAAATTTTAAAATGAATTAGTATTGCTCTTGAATGGATTAATTTATCGACTTACCATATTTTTTTCGCCTGCAGGCCTGGCACCTGGGCCCAATCCTGGCCTCACCTGCACCTGTCCTGGTGCCCTGGGTGGGGGTGGGGGGGACCCCCCTGGGCCGTGCTCTGAGCGCTGGAAGCTGGCACTCCTGGGGAGGGGGCGGTGGCCCACCCACACCAGGGGACACCGAGGCCCCCTCCCCTCCCCAGCTGCGCTGACTCAGTTGCCCTGAGTGCAGATCTTAGCCACGGACTGTTCCATGACCTTGAGTGATGACATCACCTGAGCGTCAACCTCCTCTTCGGTACGTGCAGGGACAGAGCATGCTCAGAGTTGCCGTGCTGAGCGCACAGGGTGGGCACTCGCCAAGGATTCAGCACCGTGATCCTGGCAGAGACCGCCTGTGTGGTCGCAGTGTGTGTGGAGCTCTTCTTGCCACCCTCCGCCTCTGTCCCCTCCCTCCTGGGCCCGCTGGTGGTAAAGCCCGGGCCGAATGGGACCTGCAGGGTTGTGCTAACGGGCCCACGGTCCCCATTTAGATGAGAACCTTAAAATTCCAGGGCCGGCCCTGTTCTCAAGACCACCAGACTCCCCCTCCACCCCCAGCTTGACTCCCCTCTTCAGCGCCTGTCCTGCCCCGTCCCCGGTGTCAGAGATCTGCCCTAGCAGGGGCTCAGCGCTGCTCGGCCCCAGGGGCTCACGCCGGAACCTACGTGGAGACATGATGGGGACTCTTTGTGCAAGGCTGCAGCCAGCAGTCAGGACTGACTGCCAAGATCCGACTGGCCGGCCTCGGGGGGTGTAAGAAGACCAGACAGCGCCACAGGGATGCAGCGAGGGGACTCGAGTACTGTGTGTGCACATGTATGCGTGTGTGCATGCGTACATGTATGTGTGCATTGCTCGAGTGTGTGCAGGCACGTGCACATGTTTGTGTGTGATCCTGATGGGGAGAGAGGAGGGTGTGGGAAGCCCCCCAGCCCTGCAACCCTTTTCTCCTGATGGTGCAGACAGTGAGGAGGCTGCCTCCACCCTGGGAATCAGCTCTGAGATTCTGGTTTTTCTTGCGCCATCCTGTCCCGTGGAGTCAGCCAGACACTCCCCAGCGGTGCATAACACACGGGGGGCTACGCCGAGCTCTTACCACGTAGGGTCCCTCCTCCCACCCCTCCCCCTGGTATGCTGGACACGTTTAGGCAGAGGTTCAGGCCACCCAAGGTGTGTGCCTGAATGCTCATTCCTGGAAGCTGCCTTACCCGCCCCTACTTGGCCCCCCGCAGGAAATGGGAACAGGTGTGAGTGACTTTGAGGTATAACCTGCTCTCGAGACAGGGAGCAGCCCCACCTTCCCTCTCAATGGTCTCTCCCTCCACCCGCCCCAGAATCTGCAAACAAAGCTGTCTGGAGCAGGGCCAGGCAGGCAGCAATGCTGATTAGGGGAAGGTCCTCATCCACCCACCCAGGAGGGCTCATGGGCCCTGCCCGGAGAAGGAGTTGGCCACACGTATAGATGCTGGAGCTCAGAGGTGGGAGGGAGAGGCAGACGCCCTGACGAACTGCAGCTGGCTGTGCCCACCAGTGCCGTGACGTGGCGTGTAAGGCAGGAGCAGAGGTTGAGACCCAACCTAGCTGGGGGCTGGGAACTGCTCCCACCGAGGCAGAGGCAGGAAGTTTCCCTCTAGCAGGTGGTGGGAGGAGGGATCTCATGGCTGGGGGAGCCTGGGCCCCAGGGGCTGGTGCGCCCGGCAGCCCGAGGACCTGCCCAGGGGGGACGCCGGAGGTGGGGATCCCGCCTCTCTGTGCTCCCCCTGCCCCACTGGCCTCTGGCGAGTGGGTTTCAGTGCCCACTCCCAAGACAGGACGCCAAGTGGCCAGCGCAGTGGCTGCCTCTGAGCAAGGTCCCCTCCTGGCCCAGTCAGCTTTTGCAGGAGGGCCTGAGAGACGGTAATCTGGGATGTAGCACTGTGTCTTCTAGAAGCTTCTGGAAGAAGAGTTAAGTTGATGAGAGTGGGCCTGCTCTCTGCTCAGGGAGGGAAATGGGCTCCCATGGCCTGGGCAAGCGTAGCAGGCCCAGGTCCTTGGAGCAAAACTCCCCAAAACAGGGGGACCCGGCGGCACCCCGCGTTGCTGCCCCTGGGATCTAGGCTGCCAACTGATGTTCTCTCCCCATGGGTCCTGAGGACAGCTGGGGAGAGGATGGGGCGCTCATCTGGAGAGGGCAGGTCTGGTGGGGGCAGCTTCCACCACCCAAGCCGGCCCCCAGCAGGCAGGGCGAGGGTGAGGGTGGGGGGCGGAGGGCAGGGGCGGAGTGAGGGTCGAGGTGAGGGTGCACTATTTGGGGCAGGGGCCGGAGCCGCAGGGCTTCTCTGGGACAGGAGCAGCCCCACGGTGCAGGCCCTGCCCCTTGTGTCCTTCCCTCTGGGGCGGGGTGTGCAGCGGGAGCTCAGGACTGGGGTGGATTTCGGGCTGCACCCTCCTGCGCCAGCGTGTGGCCTGGGATGGGCTGAAGTGCGGCTTTGGAGCCGAGCACCCCTGCAGACCCCAGCGTGGACCTGAGGCCGGACGCGCCCGCCCCCACGGCTGCAGGCACTCACGGCCCCTCGCTGCCAGGCACTGAGGCTATTTCCACTTTTGCTCCTTGCAGGGCGATGCCGGGAGGGACAGCCCTGTGCCTGGCTGTGTGGGCGTGCCCACCTCACGTGCTAAGGGCGAGTGCTCGGGGCAGGACTGCAGGGGCCCTTGAAGGACGCTTCCTTCCTAGATTCTTTTCTGTGGGAGAGAAGGGACATGCTAGACCAGGAGAGCCTTGTTTTCCCTTTTTGAGACAGTGCCCACAGGGCAGCAGCCCCAAAAGGGGCTTCAGCGAGGGCTGCCAGGGGGCCCTGCAGCACCCAGCACCCGGGCCACCCTGTTCCTCTGCTGGGGCCCTCGGCGTCTGGCTGCACGGCCGCCTGCTCCCAGGAGAGCCGCGGGGGCGACCGAGGCGGCAGAGGCTGCATATTCATGAGGGCCACGCTGCAGATGCATCGCGGTTCTGGTTGTCATATTTCATGCTCATTTGCAGCACCAAGCCGGCTGCAGCCTGCCGCGCACTCCGCGGAAAATCCCCCTGGAGACTCGGGGCGGTGGCGCCTGCCCCAGCACTGGGAGTGTCTGCCCAGCAGCCGGGGGTTCTGGGCCAGGCAGGGGTCTGGGCACCTGACAGGGCCGTGGGGGCAGGACCGGGCTCCTCCCTGCAGAGGTGGCTCTGCTCTGTGCCGTGAGCACGACAGCAGGGACAGCCCCTCCGGGCCACCCCGCGGGGCCAGTGTCCCCTCATCCCCAGTCAGAAGTACTTCTCTGCCCCCGGTTTCTAGTCTTCACCCAGACCTGTCTTGCTGGGCAGCAGGGAAGGCGCCCCAAGTTCTAGCCGCCCTCCCCCCTTCACACTCACCAAGACGTTCCACCCACCCCCCACCCCCTCTCCCTCGCTGGTGCTAAGTAGCCAAGAACACAAGTCCACGCTGCTGTCACGAGGACTCTCCGCCACCCGCCCACTCCACCCCATGTCAGGCCGTGGGCTCAGCCTGGGAATAGAGGGGACCCGCGCCCAGAAGAGTGGAGTCAGGAGGAGATCGGGGCACGCCGGCACACAGAGGGGGTGACAGGGCGGGCTCTGGGAGGCGTGTGGAGACGCAGGACCCAGGCAGAGGGACAGCTTGCGGCAGGAAAGGCGGCAGCAGGCACGTGCAGAGCCTCCTGTCTCCTGTGCCAACATATGGGACTTTCCGTGGGAACCTTCTGGAGACAGTGTTTGTGCCCAAGTGTGATTCGAGGTGGAATTTTAGGCAGCCTCACAGGGCTGGAGAGCAAAGATGTTTTTTACTTGGAAAAGACCTTGCAGTGCCTTTCAAAGTACAGCCTGCTCCACCTTTGAATCCCTCTTGCCAGGGGCAAAGCAGCTCGCAGCTGGCCGTATCCCCAGAGACGTGCCCAGGAGACATCTCGCTCCTGCCCCGTGCGCGGCGGGGAGGACGCGGGGCTCCAGCTAAAGAGCAGGTTCAAAAATAGTCCCCTTCGCTCGCTCAGATCCCGTCAAAGCCAGAGCCCGAGAGACAGGTGGGTACCCACCGCTGAACCTTCCGATTCTGCTGCAGGACTTTGCAAGTGCTCCAGTGTGCAAGGACACACCAAGGACAGCTGGAACGGGCGGTAGGACGGGGACAGTGGAGCCAGCACAAAGCCCCATCGCTGTGCACCTCCCCACGGCTCTCACCCCGCCTCTGCTCTGGCCCTCCCAGGATGCCCGGGGCCGTGGGCAGCAGCAGCCCTGGCCACTGGGCCCGTGCGAGTAGCCCCGGGTCAGGGACAGGCCTGTGCTCTCTGGAACGGTCACTCTGCTCCGCCCACACATAAAGGCCGGGAGTTTTGCCCGCCTTCCTGAGGGCATAAACTGTTTGGAATCCCTCTGCGTCAGAAATGTGTCTCTGCTTCTCCATTTATGTATTGATTCAGTCATTTATTTATAACCAATGGAGTCGTGGATATTATTTTATACTTTGGATTATAATCTGACATGCTTTCTTTTGTTGTTCAAAGGTTTCCAGCTTGGGCCACTGGGCATACTTGCAGCCGTCCCCTGTGCCTCTGTGACATGTCCCCATCGTTGCGGGATGTTTTATTTGAGTGCCTCACTACTCCAGGGCACCACGAGTCTGCGCTCCAGGCCCACCTTGCCCCAGGGCTAGAAGCAGCCGTTGCTCCGGTTCCTCTAACTGCAGAACTGTGTTAGAGGCCGAGATCCGGGCACGGGGCATGTGTGTGGGCACTGTCAGTTGACAGTGAAGGGATGTCTGCGTGTTCACTAACCCGTGTCTGTGTGTGGATCTGTGAACGGTTCTCAGTGTGGCCCTCGGTGTCCGTATTGCGCCCTCGCGGGCACAGACCCCTGTCTCCAGCCGCAGGCCAGCGACACAGGGGTCCCAAGCAGGGGTGTCTGAGCTCAGGGAGACTGAACGGTGTAGGGCCCACCTGGGGGCCCCTGCAGTGAGGGGAAGCAGGAGCCCCTCGGTGCCCCCCTGCCCATACCCCATGGCGTCAGTCCAGGTTACTGGAATTGGCTCACAGTGATGGAGGCCAGGAAGTCCCCTAACCTGCCACCTGCAGGCTGGAGACCCAGGAAGGCCGGTGGGGTAGGTGGGTCTGTGTGTGCGCGCCCTCCAGGGAAGCCGACGACGGTGGAAGTCCTGGGCCAGCCGCGAAGGCCGGAGAGCCAGCGTCCCGGGGCAGGAGACGACGCTCCGGCTTGAGAAGAGAAGAAATGAGCGACCCCCTCCTCACCTGGCTGTCCTCATCGGGCCCTCGAGGGCTGGGGGAGGCCCACACTGGCGAGGACCGTCCCCTTGACTCACCCACCAGTGCAAACGCCAGTCAATTCCAGAAAGCCCCCACGACACACCCGGACAGGGCATTTTACCAGCCCTCTGGGCACCCCGCAGTCCAGTCGGGTTGACACATGAAATTAGCATCACAGCCACCATGGGGCTGTGATCCGTGTCATCTCCAGGGTGCTCCTGTAAGACTTGCTTGAAGAAAATCCTGTGGCAACACGAAGTTTGGAAACCACTGGCCTGGAGCGTGAGGAGGCTCGGCGGGAGGCTACGCGGGGCCTCCCCGCTGTGCCAGGCAGGTGGGTCACACTCTGACTGACAACGGTCAGGACCAGGAGCAGGCGCCCTGGCAGCCAGGTGGAGGACGGACGTGGGGCTGGAGCCAGAGGGACCAGTCTGTAAACTCGAAGAGGACGTAACCTTCCCCCAGGAGGAAAAGCAGGCGGCCCGAGCTCCGCAGTGTGATGGGGAGGGTGGGGATTAGAAAGGACAGGGGTGGGGTGGGGGAGGGGATGCCCAGACATGGTGTGAAGCTGGCCCCAGTGGCTTACAGGCTGTGGGACCTCGGGCCAGAAATAGCTTACCTGTCATGCAGTACAGGTCACCCTGTCACACACTTGACAAATTGATAGTTGTGTATCCGCCAGCACAGATCCGTAACAGAACAGCCCCATTGCTCAAACATTCCCCTGGACTGCCCTTCTGAGGTCAGCCCTCCTCACTCCATCCCCTGGCAACCGCTCACCTGTTCTCCAGCACTATAGTTTCGCCTTTTCCAGAATTTTACATAAATGCAATTGTACAGTATACAGCCTTGGGCCTGGCTTCTTCCACTCAGCAACATGTGGTGCATGTATTCATGCTGTTGCACAAACCAATGGTTCGCTCCTTTTCATTGCTGAGTGATTTTCCATTGTGTGGTGGTGCCACGGTTGGTTTATCCACGCACCTGCAGGACATCTGGGTGTTTCTGGCTTTCAGTGTTTGCAGATAAAGCTGCTATAATCATTTGCATATAGGTTTTTGTGTGAATTTAAGTTTTCATTTCACTTAGGTAAATAACCAGGAGCAGGATGGCTGGGTCCTAGGATAAGTGTGTATTTAACTTCACAAGAAACTGCCAAACTGTTTTCCAAAGCAGCCGTAGCTTTCTACATCCCACCAGTTGTGCAAGAGAGTGCCAGTTGCTCTGCCTCCTTGTCAGCACTTGGTATTGTCAGGTTTTTTTTTAATAATTTAGCCATTCTAATTAAAATATAGTGGCATCTCATGGCTTTAATTTTCATTTCCCTAGTGATCCACAACGTTGAATATCTGTTAGATGCTTGTTTGTCCTCTATGTGTCTTCCTTGGTAAAATGCAGGCTGAGATGTTTTGTTGAATTTTTTTATTTTCTTATGATTGAGTTTTGAAAGTTCTTCAATATTTTGGACGCAAAGCCATGCTTGCCTTGTTTCTAGTGTTAGGGTAAAAAACTCAGTATTTCACCGTTGAGTATGATGTCAGCTGTAGGATTTTTGGAGATGGCCTTTAGCGGGTTAAGAAAGTCTCTTTCTACACTTAGTTTACTGAGAATCTTATCATGAATGGATATTGTTAAATTTTGCAAAGTGCTTTTTTTATATCTATTGTAAGAATAATGTTTTTCTTCTTTAATGTGTTACTATGGTGAATTATATTAATTGATTTTTGAAGTATTAAACTAGCCTTGCTAAACCCCACTTAGTCGTGGCATGTTATCTTTTCTGCGTATTTGTTGGATTAAACTTGCCGACATTTTTTGACAATTTTTGCATCTATGTTCATGAGGGATACTGTTGTGTAGTTTTCTTTTCCTGTAATGTCTTTGTCTTATTTGGTAGTAGGATGATGCTGGCCTCATGAAATGAGGTGGGAGGGGTTTCCTCCTCTTCTGCGTTCTGGAAGAGGTGGTGCAGAATTGGCATTATCTCCTCCTTAACTATGGCTGGAATTCACCAGTAAAATCATTTGGGCCATAGGTTTTATTTCTGAGGATATTTTAACTATTAATTCAATTTCTTTATTTGATATAGAAATATTCAGGTTATCTATTTATTGTTGAATGAGTTTAATAATTTTTTGTCTTTCAAGGAATTGGTACCTTTTATCTACGTACTCAGATTTGTAGGCAGAGTTGTTCATAGCATTCTGGTAGCATACTTTTAATATTTGTAGAGTCAGTAGTGATAGTGTCCCTTTCATTCCTAATATTCATGTGTGTGTGTCTCTTTCTCTCCTGCCCTGCTCAATGTGACAAGAGATTTATCAATTTTAATCAATGTTTTCAAAGAATCAGATTTTGGATTTATAGATTTTTCTCTATCGTTTCTCTCTTCAATTGTATTAATTACCGCTCTTACTGCTATTATTCCCTTCCTTCTTCTTGCTTTGGATTTAATCTGCGCTTCTTTTTCTAGATTTTTAAGGTGGAAGCTTAGATTACTGATTCAAGACCTTCCTTCTTTTCTGTTATAGCATTTAAAGCTATAAATTTCATTGTAAGAGCTGCTTTACCTGCATCCCACAAATTTTGACGTGGGCTATTCTTATTTTCATCCAGTTCAAAATAGTGTGCCTTGAGATTTCCTCTTTGACTCGCAGGTCATTCAGAAAGATGTCTAATTTCTTAATACTTGGGGATTTTCCACATATCTTTCTGTTACTCATTTCTATGTTAAGGCTATCACAGTGTGAGGACTTACTTTCTATGATTTCTACTCTCAATCTGTTAAGATTTGTTTCATAGCCCATAACATGGTTTTTCTTAGTGAGGGTTCCATGCACCCCTGGGGAGGAACATGCATTCTGCTACTGTCGGGTGGAGTGTACTACATGTGCCAAGGAGGTCAAGCTGGTTGACAGGGTCACCCACACCCTTGCTGATGTTCTGTCGATTACTGAGACCACGATTGTTTAAAGCTCCTAAAATTATAGATTTGTCTATTTTACTTTTCAGTTCTATCAGTTTTTGCTTCAGGTATTTTGAAGCTATGTTCCTAAGTACGTGCATGTACTTTAGATGTTTATGTCTTCTCAGAAAATTGACTCTTTCATCATTATGTAATGTCCCTCTTCATCTCTGATAATTTTCCTTCTGAAGTCTACTTTGCCTGGTGTTAATATAGCTACTCCAGCTATAGTTGGGCCAGCACCCAAGAATATGCAATTCTAACACTTCTCGGTTAATTTTTATGCACATTTTAAGTGTGAGAACCCTGGCTGGAGGCATCATGAGCTCAGTGGGTGGAGATGGCTTGTCTCCTCTATTGAGCCACGCAGGAAGTGTGCTGCCAGGCACAGACGTGGTGTCAGGGGACCGGAGAGCTCCTGATGGGAGCTCTGGGGCCCATCCCTCCAGACTCCGTCCTCACAGTGTCGCATTCACGCCCCACTTCACAGCGCCAGACTCCAGCCCACCGCCTCCGCTTCCCCTCTGCCTTCCCGCCTTTGCTTCCACCATCGGGAATTTTGCCTTCTGGTCGGTGGAGACGCAGCACCCAACACTGCACTTCTGCGTGTCCTCTTTCCCCTCCCGGGAACGCTCCTTCCCCACGCACCGCCTGCGGGCAGACCGCTCCTTTCCAGTACCCTGTGCCACCACTGTCCCCGGGGACGCTTTCTCAGACCGGACCCTCCAGGGGCCCCTTCCTTGGGCGTGTCCCCACCAGGTCCTGGGCTGTGTGTGTGACAGGTGGCTCTCCAGCCCTGCGTCCTCCCTGTGTGGCCACAGCAGGCGCTCAGGAACATGCACATCGCCCGAGCGAGTGCTGAGATGAGACGGTGGCATCGATTTGCTAGACATTCTGGAAACAAGTGCCCTTCACAGTTCTTTAGAAAGGCAAGGCTGGTGATGGGGAAGGCAGTGCCGGCAAACACAATCTCCACGCTTGCTTGGAAGCATGTAGGTCAATATTTCCATTTCAAGGATGCAGCCGTCCCGTCAGTCCTGCCCGTCACTAAGTGGCGGGCGTGGAGAGCAGATGGAGCCCGGCCGCAGGAGCCGAGAGAGCCCCACGTGGGCAGCTCCGCTCCAGAAGGGTGAGGTGTTCTCTTCAGAAACGCCACAGTGAGTCACAGGTCCTCATTAGCGAGAGAAGTCAGAAATCTGGCTTTGAGCAGAAGGGAGGGGGCCGGCCGGCTCCGCTCTGGAAAGCGTTCCCGGGACTGGGGAGCCCAGCCCGCAGGACTGACGTCTCGTGGAGCGAACCTCAGTCTCCAGGAGGGAAGAGCAGACACGCCCCATCAGAGCTGAGCCAGGCGGGCACCGTGGCTGGGTTTAAAGTCGGTTACTGTTTTCCTGATTATGAAAGGGATACATAGCCATGATAGAAAATTGAGAAAATAACCCACATGGCGTGACAAAGGAAGTGCGTGCCCACAAGCTCACCAGAGATCATGAGTGCAGCTGCTGGGCACACACGGTGCTGGGCACACGTGCACCATCTCCCTCAATCCTCCCAAACCTGGACATAGTTTTCTTAACCTTCTGAGCCTCACTTTACCGACAAGGAGACTCAGACCTAGAGAGGCGAGGTGGCCTGTCCCTCACATGCCCCCGATGCCCTTGTGCAGCGGCAAAGACAAGGCCAAGCTGGGGCTGGCACCCAGGCCTGCAGGCCCCGCCTAGCCCCCCGCCTGGCCCCCACCTGGCCCCCACCTGGCCCCCCTACCTGCCGGGCGGTGCTGCAGCGGCTCCGTGCACTTCCGTGCCACCTTCTGTGCAGTCCAGCAAGCCTGGTGAGTTTGCTTTATAGAGCTGAGGTCTCACTGCACAGGTGGAAGGTGCATCTTCTGTTCCCTGTGTCATCTCCTACCATGCGTGTATCCTCCCCAGAATGCCCCGGGTGACAATGTCGTAGGGGCGGCCCTCAGCACAGGCAGCGGAGTTGGGCTGGGGAGCACGCCAGGCCCCGTGGTGACGGGGTGAACCGACGGGAAGTCTGAGGATCTGCGGTTGTGGTTCCGGTCCCTTTGCCCCTCAGTTTCCCCAAATCTGACAACAGGTCAGGTGCTTCCAGGATGCTGGGGGACACCACTGGAACAGGGGTCTCCAGGGACGGGGCCTCTGCTATTCCTGTCTTCAACCGCTGCCAACCAGTTTCCGGTGCTGCAGGAAGCTGGGGGGCTTCACACAAGATGCTGAGAAGGAGCAGTCAGCGACGTGGCAAGAGGCCCAAGAAGGCCGAGAGAGGCTAGGTGTTGGGGTCCCAGGTGGTGGAGGATTGGGGCGCAGGGATTGGGTGTGGGTTCCTGGCAGGTGGAGGTAGTGCTGGCCGAGGGGCCCGAAGACCAGGCCCAGATGCTAGGGTGCGATCCGGATGCACCGGAAGGCTGGTCTCTCTGCCTCTGCGGGTTTGCGAACCTCGTCTTCCCGTGTGAGCTCGAATGCCTCTGCCATTCCGTCTCCGGGGTCTTTTGTAAGGACAGAATGAATGGAAGGTGCGAGAGTGCTTTGTAAGCCGTAAAGCACTATACAAATGGGAGCTAATATTACTATTATTGCTATAATTATTGTTATTCCGAGTGCACAAAGATGACGGATAGCCTGCCCGGAGAGTCCAATCTGCCAAGAAATCCCTATATTTCAGCATGAAAATGCTTTGAAATCCGTGGAGGAAAGAGGCTTATAAACAAAGGCATTTGATTATCATTGTATTTGAGTTAACTCACATAAGACCTGACTTCACACAGGAAAAAGTCATCCACAAAAAATTAAGCTGGGCTTTCCCCCATCCCTTCCTGCCGTCACAAAACTCCGGGGCTTAAGAGATAAAAGTGCGGAATCCAATCAAGACGAGGCTTTCCGGAAATCCTGTCCCAGCAGGCAGCCATTAAACCACCTTTCCCCTTAGTCAGCTGGGGCTTAGGAGAAGGAAGTGCAAATGATTACCTAATGCCCTTCCAAGCCCAGCACCAGGTGCTGCTCATTGGCGTCCCAGCCAAGACCGGCTTGAAGGTCACACTGCACTGGCCCTGTGGCCACTGGTGCCT
Source organism: Lemur catta (assembly GCF_020740605.2). Classification (NCBI taxonomy): domain Eukaryota; kingdom Metazoa; phylum Chordata; class Mammalia; order Primates; family Lemuridae; genus Lemur; species Lemur catta. The sequence continues at coordinate 3,305,648 of NC_059137.1, read as the reverse complement.
GGAGCCAAGGTCAGAAGGGTCTGCAGGGGCTGGAGCAGGCGTCCAGGCCCAGGCTGTGGGGCACAGCCCAGACAGCAAAGGAGGGGCCGGGACTTTTCTGACAGCTCTGTGTCCAGCCCAAACGCACCTCCTGGAGTATAGTAGCTGCTCAGTAAACGCACCTTGAGTGAAGGAGCAGAAAAAGCCATGTGAGAAACAGGCAGAGAGTCCTCGGCGGGGCGCTTGGGGCCATAAGAAACGCCCGTGGCCCAGGGCAACTGTTCCTGAATGTCACCCACCTCTGGGGACTTGAGGGTAGGGAGCACATGACCAGAGTCAGGCAGCTGCCATGCAGCACTCTGCCCTAAATGCTGGCAGGTGCCCATTGTCCACCACAGCCCCTAAGCCCCTTGTCCTAAAAGGCGCTGGGCCTGGCCCGCGATCTGGCACCCAGCCCCACTGCTGCCCACCCGTCACTCTCCCGAGGGAGGTGGGGCCCTTATGGCACCGTGGGCCCTGCATGAAAGGATTGGCCCAGCTGGGGCTCTGTGACCAGCCGTGAAGGACAGTGGGGCCGAGGGTCAGCTGCTGGCCCAGCCCTGGGCTAACGAGAACAGCGCCATCCTACGGTCCCCACTGAAGTCATCTGGCCCCCGGAATGTTGTCCAAATGGGACCCTGGGACCCAGGTGGAGGAGTGGCTGTGAGGAGCTTTGCCCAAACCTCCTTTGACGGCAGAAACAGCCACCGGCTCAGAGCATCAAAGGTCAGCTGCCACCGGGGTTTCGGGGATGCCAGATTTTCCCGGATCTTATGTTAGGAGCAAGCCTCATCACTCCTCTTTCTTACACCCCAGAAATCACCAGAACACAGGCTCCGCTGAGGCCCCCCTTTCTAAGGAAGTGTGTAGAGTTGGCATGGCCCGGGGAGAAAGCGTGAAGCAACGGGAACCCAAAGCGGAGAAAGCAGGCGTGTGCACGGCCTGGGCCCGGGAGAACGGCCTGTCGGCTGGGTCTGAAGTTGGGAACCCTGGGCCATCGGGGCAGGGAAGGTGTCCAGCTCAGCCCCCGCCTCCGGGAGTGTGTTAGATGCGTCACCTGTGACAAATGACCACAAACTGGTGGCTTAAAACCACAGAGGCTTATTTTCTCCCAGCTCTGGAGGGCAGAGGCCCAGGGTCAAGGTGTGGGAGGCCCATGCTCCCTCCGGGCTCTGGGAAGGATCCTCCCTCCGGGAGGCGCCAGGTGTTCCTCAGCTCGTGGCCACGTCACTCCAGCCTCTGCCTCCGTCTTCACGTGGCCTTCTCTGTGTCGAATCTCTCTCCCTTCCTCCCAGAAGGACCCTCGTGATAACGTTGGACCCACCCAGATCGTCGGAGCTCATCTCCCACTGTGACATCCCTGATCAGGTCTGCAAAGGCCCCGCTGCCGTATGAGGTAGTATTTGCAGGCTCGGGCCCCGGGACCTGACGCTTTGGGTGGGATCACAGCTGCCCCAGGCCGAGCAGACCCAGACAGGCCCCACCAGAGCAGGAGCCCGCAGCCCAAGTGCAGCGATGTCACAGGCTCCCGATGCACAATTCTCCGCAGCCGTTTTTTAGTTTAATTGGTCCGAGACGGATTTGGCTGGAAGGGACGTCCCAGGTGACAAATGGATGCAATAACACGCCCGTGAGTGGAGACCGGGCCAGCTCTGCCACTGTCCCCTCAGCTCCTCACGGCACGGGGGAGGCTGTGGTCCCGCCTGACGGAGGACCCTCAGGTATGGTGGCCACCCCGGAGGGGCCAGGACTCGTCCCTTGTTTCCCCTGGGACTCACCACCTGCCCCAGGCCAGCATTGGTCCTTCAAATCCACTTTCCTCGCCCAGGTGCATGTGATTCGATTCCCTTACCCAGTAACGCCCGGCTGGCTCCCTAGCAGAGGGCTCTGCGGCTTGGGCGACGACGGTGCTTAGATCACTCGCTGTCCCCGCTTCTCAAGTGGCCACTGGAGTACCAGCTAATCCCGTCATTTCTGTCTCCAGCCCAGACCTCGGGGGGCTGGGGACCCGGAGATAGGACTCCGCCCCGGACGTCTCTGGAACGTCCCTGCTGCAGGAGCAGAGGACACTGCACACAGGTGCCCATCGCCCTCGCCCCACGGCTGCCGTCTGGGGAGGACGAACCAGGATGGCCACGGAGGCACATCCTCGCTCAGGCTCCACGCAGGGGGTGGGCTCGCCTGCCTGGTCTACTTAGGGAAAGATCGAGTACAACAAAGACATGAATGTGCTTGGGCAGGAGGGAGGCTAGTGGGGTCCGCCCTTGTGAGCTTGTACACAACCCTGCCTCCGAGGGTCTGAAAGTGCCACCCAGGAAAAGGCTATTTCGAAGAAGAGTTAGAGCCACCCCCGCCCTTTCTCTGTCCCCCAAGAGGGTGGCCTGGCCCCAGGCGAGGGGGTCTGGGGAGGAAGGCCGGAGGTGATCCCTCCATCCTCGCTCGTGTCTTGTCTCGGAAGAAGACCTGTAGTTGTTTTCAAGGAATTATATACAATCAAATAACACGGGCTAATGAGCACACGCTTGGAGAGATACAGCCTGGTTTGGGTTCCTGCTGCGTCATCTGTTACACGCACGGACTTCAGCAAGTTGCTTCCCTTCTCTGAGCACTTACCTGCCTCCCTGTACCAGAGGGTAAGCGCGAACTCCTGACCTACGTTGTAGCCTCGCTTGCTGTTACCCACCCGCTTGCGGTCCCCAGAATAAATTCCCTTCCTTCCCCTCCTCTCCCCTCCCTCCTCCCGCAAACCCAGCCACGAGAGGACAGTGCGGGGCACACACACAAGCCAGACCGGGACACGGCGTCGGGGAGGCCCAAGCAAGGGCATTTCCGGAATGAGGCTTCCGCAAATATCCCAGAGAAGACCTCAGCTGTCAGCAGAACTGCCCCCCCCCACTCTCTGCAGCCTAATAGATGCTTTTTTATAAAAATCACTCCTGTCTTCATTCCCTGTTCCCTTTAGGGAGATCAGACAGCACTTCCTAAAGCTGTCTGCTCCCTTTCACGATGGGGCATTTGGTGCTACAAGACTTGGTCGTCTGCACCCCAGGCCCGGGGGCAGCCCCTGGCGGCAGCCCACCTGGAGCCGCCTGCAGACTGGCCGCCAGGTCCCAGGAGTCAGCTCCGTTGCGGAACTCTGAGCATCATCCTGGCCACTCCCCCGGGGAGCAGGCCACCTTCACCAGGCTCCCACGACTCGGGGGTTCAACTCCAGCCTGGGGAGTCTGAGGAGGGGGGGACTCCAGTGCCTACTGAGTGGGCAGCTGCGTCCTCACAGAGACCTGCAGGCAAAGCCCATGTCTTGGCTCGTGTCCAGATGCCTTTTGCTCTGTAAGGTCCGTGAGGAGGAGGTCCGAGTTGTCCAGCCGCACGCTGCACCCACCAGCAGGTGCCAGCCGTAGCCCGGGGGGGCCTGCAGCCAGGACCTCTGCCCACCCCATGCACGATCTGGGCCACAGCTGGGTGTGAGCCCGTCTTCCCAACTGCGTGACAGACTCTGGGCTCTCAAGCCCAGGCTCTAGCTGGTGTCAGAACGTCGCTCTTTCCCTGGCTAAGTCATGCTCCATTGCGTGTGTGCCGCATTCTGTTCACCCAGGCATCGGTTGATGGTGACGGAAACGCCCTCCTTGACCAAACCGTGCCGGCTCCTCTGAGTCCTCTTCTCGAGGAGGCCTTGACCTTGGCCTTGTGCCCTGCCCATGGCCTGCCAAGCCCAGCTTTAGCAAAAATCTTGCTGAATGGGTTTATTGAGAATCCTGTACTCTTAACACCCCGTTGTGTTCTGCATCCCCCACCCCTGCATCTAAATCCTTGGCCGGCCTTTAGCAAGAATGCTGTTAAGCCAGTGTAGCAACAGTTCCCTGCCCTTGACACCCCTGGGTTCCTCCTAGGCAGGGTCCCTGCACTGACCCCTCACTGCTCATTGGCTCACAGTCCCCAGCCGCCCCTGCTATATTCACAGCTGAGCTCAGCTCTACACCGAAGTCTTTTTCTCCAATTGCAGCAGCTCGAATAAAATCTGTCTTGCTATTTTTAACAAGTGTCTGGTGCAAATATTTTTTTTTTTACCTGGGGATGGGCCATGATTTCTGAGAAGGAAGAAGATTCTGGAAAAGACCCACCCAGGCACAGAAAGAGGCAGAGAAGGAGGGAGACAGGAGAGGGGAGACGTGGAAGGGGCAGGTGAGCTGTCCTGCAGGTCAGGGGCGGCCTGGCCCTGGGCCGTGCGGAGGGGAAGAGGCATCCGCACCTGCCTCTAGCAGCAAACCTGCCTTTGGGTCCCCTGGAGAGGATTTGATTTTTAGATCAAGGATTTGATTTTTAGAGGAGGAGCACAGTGGCTCAGGGTCCCACTCCGTTCTCTCTAATCAAGGGCCGCAGGGAAACAGCATTCGCTCTGAAACAGCCCCTGGCCCTCCCGCCCTTCTCCACTTTAATTGCAGTCAGGGCCAGCCACAGTGAGCAGCAGTAAATCAGGCGTCCATTGCGAGATCTGGGCCCCTTGAAAGTGAGGAATGGCAGGGCTGAGAAATAATTATTTGAAAAGGGCAGAGACGCCATGAAATTGCATCCCCGGGCTCTGTGAGTACGGATTTTAGCTCCATTTGTCTCCGTGCTCGCCTCTGACACACGGCCCTGTGCAGTCCGGCTGCGCGGCCAGGGCCCTGGTGGCCCCGAGGAGGGTCGCCCTGTGCCACCGGGCGGACAGCCTGTCCTACGCCCTTCCCTCACAGGCCTGCAGCACCCGTGGGACGACAGGGAGACAGGGCAGGGGTCACAGGCCCCTCTTAGGATCCTCTGGAGGGGGAGGCCACCACACGCACCAGTGCCCTCATGGGTAGGTGACAGGTAACAGACGCACCTCAGGAGATTCACGGGCCCCAGTGCATCTGTGCCTACAGGAAATGCTAGTAACATAAGATACCCTTTCTGGAAAAATGGAAGTAACTCAGTGGGGAAACCTGACAGCTCGACCTCAGCCAGTGGTCAAGCCCAGCACCAGCAGTGACGAGTCACGTTGACAGTGCGTAGCCCTGGCTGACGGGATGTGGTGGCAGGCATGTCCTCTCTGAGGGCTTTCTCCCCAGACCCCGTACCCCCGGCTAACCATGAGCAAAACAGCAGACGGATCCCCTGAGGGGTGTTCTCCAAATGCCTGCCCAGCACTCCCCGAAACCCTCGAGTTCATGACAGACAAGGGAAGTCTGAGAAACCATCACAGCCATGTGGCAACTAAATGTCATGTGCTGTCCTGGATGTGGTCCTGGGAGAGAGAAAGGACATCAGCAGAACAATTAGTGAAATCTTGATGAAGTCTAAAGTTTAACTGACACCATTGTGCTAGTGTTGCTCTTTTGGTTGTGACAAACATACGACGGTCATGGATGATGTTAACGGGAAGGACAGCAGGAGAAGGAGCTACAGGGACATTGCAGACACCTGGGCCCCTCCCTGGCCCCACACATAGGATGTGAGAAGAGCAAGACCCTGGAGACCCCTGGGCAGGACCTGGGCCCTCCTGCCCACCCGTCCCACTCCCTGCACCCGCGCCGCTGGCCCTGCCGCTTCCTCAGCTGCCCCAAGCGTAGCCCTGATGAAGGAAATTTAGGACATGGTGCCAGCAACACGGAGTTCTAATTGTCGAGTTGCCTTCGTGTACCAAATCCAACTTACTGACACACGGACCATCTGCCCCCGTGGGTCTCCCCAGCCCGCGGCAGGCCCGTGCCGAGCAACGCGGACTGACCTTCGGCCTTGGTGGAGGCCGGGGCGGAAGGTCTCCTGGACCTGCCTCGGACAGAAGAAATTCCGGGATCCTTGACACAAAGTCCAAGATGCTTGACAGGCCACGCCAGAGCTGTTACCTGGGACACGAAAGACGGCATCTCGCTCTTTGCTCAAACCTCTCGAGCCTCACTGAGTGGACACAGAAAGGAAGGAGGGCCGTTGTGGCCAGGAAGAGAGCTGTGTCCTTTATACCAGCGGGTCACCCCCAGGAGGGTGGCCAGCGGAGGGGCAGACCCCGCCTCGCAGCCCAGAGGAGAGACCCGAGGCGTTAGTGTCCTGCGGCCACTGCGCAAAGTTCCAGGAACTACACAGAGTAGCTACCAGCCCGCGCTCTCCCGCCGTGCCGCAGGCTGGACATCTGTCACCCAGTGCCGGCGGACACATCACGCAGTCTCTGCCCCACCGTGGAGCGGCCACCCGACCCCGCCCAGCCCCGTAGGTCTATGTCTCTCTCCCTTCCCACGAGGACCCCAGTCATGTAGCATGAGGGCCCCCCCACTCTGGTATGCCCTCTTCCTAACTAGGTACCTCTCTGCAAAGACCCTGTTCCCAAGTATGGTCGCATCTGAGGTGTCCAGGTTAGGGCTCCAACATATCTTCGCGGGAAGTCACGCGTGAGTCTCACACCTGCTGAAGATTTCCAGCTCTTTGTCAAAGACAAGCCATCTCCTTTCTTTCTCTCCCTCCTGGCAATGCCTCCAGGGCTGACTTCAATCCCTTTGTTACCACGAGGGGTCTGTGGGCCGGGGGAGGCACGCACTGGGGGTCACGCATCCTGGCGCCTCAGCCCCCAGCGCGGATCCCCCGCGAAGCCCACCCTTGCTGCGCGCACCTTTCCCACGTGGCCGGCGGAGCCTGAGAGACCCCACTGCTCCCCACCGTGCGAACAAGTCGCTGTGCTGCGTGAGGGATATTTTCAGCCACATGAAAAATATCCTTGTGGGAGGGAATTTTTAAGATCTCAAAGAAAAATAATAGCTGCGTACCACATCTGTTATTAAGTCTATTTTTGGAGAACTTTGCTGGTGCCTTTAGTCCCACCTTAACTACGGGTTAGAGAGAGTGATGTATAACCTCGCCGGCAAAGTCGAAACCCTGGTGGGATTCTGGGTTTGATTTATCTATTCAGGGCAAGGAGGCTTTTAACGTCACTGTCACTTCCCATCACCCACCACTTGGCAGGGAAAGACCACAAAGTCCAGGGGCAGGGAGTGGGGAGTGGACCCTGTGCTGACAGCGACAGCCACCTGCAACCTCTGCCGGAGGTGGCCGAGGGAGGCATCATGGGGACCCAGACCCTCCAGGGAGGAGCTGAGTCCTGGGCTCGGGCTGCCTGGAGCGAGGGTCACCGTGGCTGCCTGGGCTTGGGTGGACCACAGGAGGCCTGGGGGCTCGCCGGGGAGAGGCGCACACCGCACGTGTCATTTGCCCGCCAGCCGGAGGAGGAAGGGCCAGGCTGTCCTGCCATGGGCCTGTCCCGCTGTGCCTCATGTCCATCCACCTCAGCATCCCCCTCTCTGCTTCACGTTGGAAAACCCGGCAGCTTTCAAAGCTGCCAAGCCCAGATCCTGCCCCCGGCTCCGAAGGTGTGGCCTGGCACTGGGCTTCTCCCCGAGGGCAGGTGCAGAGCCTGCCAGGGCTCTCCGGGTGGGGCCCTGTGTCCAGAATGCGTCTCTGAGTCACTGTCCTCCCCAGACTCCTGCAAGCCAGGCAGTGGCTCCCACCCACCCGCCCACAAGACAGAAATAGGGGGTCACCGCCTGCTCCTGCCCCTCACCCCCCCTTCAGGGCCCCCGGCAGGTAGAGAGCATCCTTCTCTACTCCCTGAGCTCCGGCTTCCTCCAGGCCCCCTGCTGTGTGCAGCCCGTCCCCCTCCTGGCCAGTGTTCTCCTCCTTTTCCAGGACTTGCCTTAGAAGGTCCCTCCTTGGGAGACCCCCGACCCTCTCAAGCTGAGAGATGCCCAGGTACCCTGAAGTGCAGCTCCGGCTCCCCAGGGGTCAAGGGTGGGGAGCAGGTGTGCCCTAGCACAGCAGCTGGCACAAGGTGGGACCCCCACAGGTATGACCAGCGGAGGGATATCTGGAAGAGCTGTGGTCTCAGAAACCCGGAGGCTGCCAGAGGGGACGTGTGGCCTCAGGCACCAGCCCCAAGTCCTTGTGGGGACAATGAACTAGCTGGGGAGGGGGCGGCCAGAAGCTTGTTCCGCTCTCTGCTCCCCCGAGGAGAGCGCACAGGAGCCCTCCCTGTGCTAAGCTCAGGCCGTTTTCCCACACTGCCGCCTCCCGGCTGGAACTCTTTGCGAGGGGCCAACGATTTTTCCAAACCTTTAGTTGCTGGCCTCCTGGGGGTGGGTAGAAACCCACAAACACACACGAATTTGCACCGGGCTTCTTGCTGTTTGCCTTGCAGTTAATTACTCTGTGTGTCCTCTCCAAGCAGAGCTGGACTGCAGGCCAGGGGGCCTGGAATTGTCCTCAGAAGCTTAGACAAATGTCTCTCCTCTGCCCACGGAGGCCTTGGAACTGACCGGCTGAGAGAGGGCTGGAGAAGGCGGGACCGGAAAGCAGGCCTGGAAAGAGGTGGCAGGCGGGTGCCTGCAGGGGTCTCTGCAGCCGCTGCCTGGGCAAGGGCTCCTTCCAGCTCCACGAGGCCCGGGGCTGCTACCCAGGACCTAGAGATCTTTTCTGCCAGCAGTTTTCAAACTCTTTGCGTCAGAACCTGACACAGCACAGTCGTCCCTCAGTACCCCTGGGGGATGGGTGCCAGGACCCCCTGCAGATACCAAAAACCAGGACCGCTCAAGTCCCTGAATATAACATGCTGTAGCATTTGCATACCCTGCACACACCCTCTCGAATGCTAAAGCATCTCCAGGTCACTTCTAACACCTGATACAACGGGAATGCTACCTAAGCCGTTGTCCCACTGCATTGTCCAGGGAATAGTGACAAGGGAAAAGGTCTATGCATCTCATTACAGATGCAAACATCCGTTTCTTTCCCAACTATTTCTGGTCCACAGCTGGTTGAATCCACAGATCTGAAGCCCCCAGATGTGGAGGCCAGCTCTGTATAAACGGGAGAAACGTGGGAACACTCACTTGCTCCTCCCCTCCACCTCAGGTGGGGGTCCCAGATTTAACAAAATTGCAGGACGCCCAGTTAAACTTGAATTCCAGATAAATAACAAATAACTTTTAATATAAGCATGTCTCCCACAATATTTAAGACGTACTAAAAGATTAATGTTGTTTTTCTGAAATTCAAACTTACCTAGGATTTTATCTGGCAACTCTTCTCTCAGGTATCCACCACGTTCCCTGTGGCAGCCCCAGGGCCACCTCCACGGAGCTCTCAGGGCCTCACAACACTGAGAACAACCCATTGCTCTCCTGGACCAACCACAGTACTCAGACGGGGAAGCAATCCCAGAGAGTCTAACGGACAGACAAAAGACTATATATAGTCAGCTCTCCTGACTTACCTACCAACCATCCATCCATTTATCTACCTACCCAATGTATCTACCCATCCATCCATTTACTCATCCATCGATCCATCCATCCACCCATCCTTCCACCCATCCACCTATCCATCCATCCGTCCATCCACCCATCCACCCATCCATCCATTTGTCTACCTGCCAATGTATCTACCCATCCATACACTTACCCATCCATCCATCCATCCATCCACCCACCCATCTATCTAGCCAGCCAGAGCAAACAGTTATCCAGTACCAGTTAGCCTCTGGGCTTTGTACTGGCTTCTGAAAAAACAGAGCTAAACAAGATGGCGTTTACATCTGCCCATGGGCTCCACCAGCCACTGGGGGAACAGACAGTAGCCCACGCTGGCCTGCCAGGCAGGTGCCCTGGGTGAGAGCTGTAATCACAGTGGGCGTGGAGCCTGGGAGCCCTGGAGCTTTACGGGAGAGGGCCCCATGCTCTGCCATAGGGAGGGGCTGCCCCTGAAAGTGATCCCGAGGCTGTGTCTTAAAGGAGAGAAGGTAGAGGGAGGAGGGAAAGATCTTCCAGGCAACGGGAGCGGTGGACACATGGGGCCATGCAAAGCGCCAACTCTGGGTTGAGTTTCGTTCCGCCCCACGCACTGGGTTTGCTCCAGCATCAGACACTGGATTAGGGCCAGGAGTCTCCACCTCAACACGATGGACATCTTTAGACCAGATAATTCTTTGTTTAGCAGCATCCTTGGCCTCTACCCGCTAGATGCCTCAGAAGTTGTGACAACCAAAAATATCTCCAGATGTTGCTAATGTCCCCTAGGGGAGGGGTGGACTCTTCCCCAGCTGAGAACCACGGTGCTAGAGGCTGTGGGGTGGGGGGGCAAAGATCAAACAGGTGAGGCTCTTCTTCCCGGGGAGTTATGGGAATTTTCTTCTTAGAAACTCAGTGTAGCTGCAGTTGGTTGGGAAGTAGTTAGAAGAAAGTCAGTTATAACATACCCTGGATTGCAATATCATTTAAATATCTGTCATACCACAAGCAAACGCCGTGAAAATGCATAATAGTCCGCCCTTATCCACAGGAGATCTGTTCCAAGACCCCCAGTGGAGCCCTGGGCAGACCATGTTTTTCCTAGTCATGCACACCTGCGATAAATTTAATCTATAAATCAGGCACAGTGAGAGACTAACAACAATATCTAATAATAAAATAGGATTACAGCAATACACTGTAATGAAACTTATGCAAACGTGTCCTCTCTCCAAATATCTTACTGTACTGTGCTCACCCACGGTCGGGCCTTGGCCATGGGAAATGGAAACCTCGAAAACAAAACTGCATATCAGGGCAGACTGCCGTGTAACTATTCCACAGAGGGTAGCGACGTGAATTAGACCACTACTGTTAAACATATATCAGTAATATATATGTGTGTGTGTGTGTAAACAGTCAATAACATACTGAATTTTTTCACACTGTTTATAGAGCATAATTTGCAGCTGGTCTGTATTTGATTAAATACCATCATCTTTTATGTACAACTTACATAAGTAAATAGAGAAATCATTTACAGTCCGATGCCTCATGCAGAATTAATCTCGGCTCTGTCCTCACCGCAGCTCTCCGTGGCTGGGGACATGTGGTTAATTGAATTTGGGGGGGGATGGGGTGTCATCCGAGGCGGGCTGTAAACATCATTTCTCCGTTTTAATTTGTTGGAAGCTTCAAAAATTTTCTGTGAATGTGTGGATTAAAAACTGTAGTCGATCGTAATTTAATCAAATAAATCTTGTAGAAGTTTCAAAATAAGAAATTATTTAGCATGCTACTAGACAGGAAACCTCTCTTGGGAAATTATTTCCTTAGTTGTAACAACCCCAGTGTTTGACAGCAGATCGCCGGCGCTGGTCGTGGGCCAACGTCACAGCTCGGTTCTCACAGTCGGGGCAGGCTGCCTTGGCCGCAGTCCCTGGGGGGCAACCAGCTCCCCCCGAGCTCGGTTCTCAGGCTGGGAGCGCCCTTGGGCTGGCAGCCAGGCCCCTGGATGCTGCGGTGGGCACGCTGCCCCGCTCCTGGCGGGTGGGCCTCCAATCCTGCCTACGGTTCCGCAGAGCCCGTGTCCAGAGCCACGTGGTAGAGGGGACAGTCCAGGGACCAGACAGGCAGGTGGATACAAGAAAGACTCAAGCTGGTCCTCTTTCCAGGAGCCTCCAGAGAGCCCAGATTCTAGGACAGCGTCGGTTTTCTGAGCACTCTGCAGGAGTGACCTCCACATTTCACCCCCACAGGTGAGTTCCTGGGGCTGCCATGACTAAGTCCCACAAACTGGTGACTTCCAGCAACAGAAACTCCTTCTCTCACAATTCTGACGGGCAGAAGCCCAGAATTACGGTGTCGGCAGGGCCACCTTCCCTCTGGAGGCTCCAGGGAGGATCCTTCCTACTTCTTAGCTCCTGGTGGCTCCAGGCAGCCCTGGGCTTGTGGCTACATCACCCCGTCACTGCCTCCCTCTTCAGTCTCTCCTCTGTGTGTCTCGTCTTGTCATTGGATTTAGTGCCCACCCGGGTAATCCAGAACCATCTCATCTGGGGACCCTTAATTTAATTACATCCACAAAGACCTTTATTTTCTTCCAAATAAAGTCACAGTCAGAGGCTCCAGGAGGCACCTTCTGTTGTGACAAAGGAGGGCACTGCAGGCACTAAAGCCACCAGAGCCACCTCGTCTGTAGCCCTCTCCAGCTCACAGCATTCACTCCCTGCCCCAAATTCTTTGCTGGCCATTGTCCTTTGGTTCTTAGATGATCTTGCACGCCTCCTGTCCCCTCCTCACAAGGACTTCCTTGTTGTCACCACTGTACTTACACATGGGTGCTCAAACGTGCCCCAGAGAATCATCACTGTGAACTGTAGCAGAGGCAGCTAGAATGTCTCCAAACTGCTTCCTGCTCCCCCGGGGCCACGCGAGGCAGCGTCCCCAGCCTCTGGGTGGCTAAGTGTGGCCACGTGGCTGGGAAGTCGGTGGTAGTGTGAGCTCCTTCCATGGGGTCCACAGATCCTCCCAAGAGAGACCCTCTGGGATGCTGGAAGCCACGGTGAGTGGGGATGATGCAGACCCCCTGTCCCCTCTGGGAAGACACCTTCCTCCCTACCAGGGAGTCTCAGTCTCGACTTCACATGGGTGAAAAATAGGCACGGGGTGTTTGAGCTATTATACGTTAACTGTTATTAACTATTATTTATTATTCAATTGTCCCAAGCCAGCCCTGTACACCTACTAAGAAGAGTTACTCTGGCTCCTGGGTGCAGGGTGTGGGGTGCTGGGTACTGGGTGCAGGGTGCTGGGTGCAAGGTGCTGGGTACAGGGTACAGGGTATAGGGTTCAGGGTATAGGGCGCAGGGTGCTGGGTGGAGGGTGCAGGGTATAGGGTACAGGGTGCTGGGTGCAGGTCACAGGGTGCAGGGTATAGGGTGGAGGGTACAGGGTACAGGGTGCTGGGTGCAGGGAACAGGGTGCAGGGTATAGGGCAGAAGGTGGAGGGTACGGGTACAGGGTGCTGGATACTGGGTGCAGGTCACAGGGTGCAGGGTATAGGGTGGAGGGTGCAGGGTATAGGGTGCTGGGTGCAGGGTGCATGGTGCTGGGTGCAGGGTACAGGGTGCTGCATGCTGGGTGCTGAGTTTTATTCCCAAAACACAATCTGGACCATGTCATTTCTTTGCTTTAAAAATCTGTTGATGACAAGAAGCCTTTACCCAGCGGTGCCGAGGCTCCCACTGCACTCTGGGCAACCCAAGCTCCCAGGCAGCCCACAGTGGGGGCCTCCACCCCTGTCCTGCCCTGCTAACTGCCCAGCCTCCTCCTGACAGCTCTGCCCCTCAAGATGCCTGGGGGACCTCCTTCCTGGCCCTGCCCAGCCCCGCCTCCACTGTCCTGCTGCCTAGTGCAAAGCTTTCCACCGGAGTCACCTCTCCGGTGACCCCACCATCCAAGGCCCCCCAAGTCCTGTCCATGTCAACCTGCCATAGCGTCTTCTCAGCCTGTCCCCGGCTGGTCTGCTTGTCACTGCCTCTCCCCAACCCCCACCCCAGTTCCACTCCCCCCCATCCCCACAACGTGTCTCCTGACCACACAGTGTCCCCTACCTGGCACACAGTAGGGATTCAGCAAACACCTGTCATACGAATGCCACCAATCTCTGAGGGTAGCTAGGAACAGACAAAAATGAGTATGTGAAGCACTGAATACCAAGGGCCATCCTCTCCTGGGGCAAGGCCACCAGGAGGGCCTCTGACCTGGGCCGAGGACACACTTATTGATCTGCCCAGGAGGTGGCTCAGCCCTGACCGAGTATGCCGGGCCCTGAGGGGACAGACACCTGGACAGGCTCATCGGCTCCATCTGCTCCCCGAAGTGCAGGCTGCTGAGCAAAGGAACGGCTTCAATTTGCTAAAAAACGATTGATTTGGCTTTGTTCATGGAAGTATGAGTCATTTTAATTAGCACTATCTGATACTGTTGGAGATGAATTTTGCAAATGTTAGCAGCTCCATTTTTTCTCTTCCCAAAGTTATTGCAATAAAGTTAAAGAGGAGGCTGGGGGAGAAGCCCGGCGGCTCAGCCGGGGTGTGCCTGGGCCCATGCGTGGCCTTGCACGTTGCTGGGACTCCAGCGGTGCCGGTAGGGAAGGGGTGTTTCCTCCCTTACAGAAAGGCGTGGGCCGCACCGACAGAGAGCTGACTGTCCTTGGGTCTGGCCGAGGTCACATCAGGCCCACACCCTCCGTGGCCGGGAGAAAGTCACGTTGGTGGTGGCTCAGACACCAAGTTGTGCAGATTCATCCGCTGTTTGCGGAGTGAGTCCTCCTGCCGGACGCTGGCCGCAGCCTTTTGCCAGCGTGAGATTTTGTTCATTGCTCTCAGCCGCCTGGGACCCGCTGCGTATCATCTGTGAGCTGGGTAGACGGGGCAGTGGGGTCCCATCGGTGTCCCCTTGAGGGCCGTCCTTGTCCTCAGTAGCTGGGCTGCCAGCCCCGAGGGAGCTCCAGCCTGAGAACCGGGGTTGGAGGGAAGTGGTCGCCCCCAGGGGCGCAGCCAGCGCAGCGGGCGCCGGCCGTGAGAGCCGGAGCCGTGCAGGTGGCTGACGACCAGCTCGGGGGTCTGCTGTCAGACCTGCCTGGGGCTGCCACAGCTGGGGAAATAATTTCCCAAGAGAGGTTCGTCCCACCCTGGGCACCCTGCGGGCGGAGAGGATCAGCCCTGATCTACCAAGTCCCTGTGTTCTGTTCAGCACTCACCCTCTGTGCAGCCTGATTCCAGCCCAGTCCTGGTGCAGACGCCCACACGCAGCCTTTGCTGCTTGTGCGTCCATGTTTGTGTCCTCACTGTCAGCCTCGCGCTCCGGAACGTCGGCCCATGACAGCAAGGATCCTGCCCACGGGGATTGGGGAGTGTCTGTGACATAAACCAACAAGCAAATTAGTTCATGGAGCTTCCTGAAGATGGAGACTATTTTTTGGCAACTTTGCATTCCCCTGATACCTAGCACAGCACGCCGGACAGACGCCCCGTAAGTGTCCGTGGACGGAGGGAGGGAGAAGGGAGGGAGGGAAGATTCTTTCTAGACTCCGTTGCACATGACCAGCGTTGCAGCCTACAGAGTCCACTGAGTCCCACTCGGCGCCTGCGCTGTGAGGCTTTGGGCTGCACCTGGGTCCCAAGGGCCAGCTTAGACCCGTGAGACACCAGCGTGCCTCTTCTGCTGAGCCACAGCCCAGGCCCCCTGATGGGCTGTGTCTAGGCTCTGGAGTCGGCCCCCAGCCTCCGGCCCTGCCCCTGCTGTCCCCTAGGCAGGTACCCTGCACCTCTTGGAGACACTTTCCTCAGTGGTCAGATGAGGACCGTGACCCTCCCAGGATGGCCGTGAGGGTGGAGGGGCCAGGCCCGTCTGCTTGAGCCCTGGGACTGTCACGGACAGTGAGGGAGGACAGTCACGTATGTGGCAGGAGCATGTCTCCTCCCCGCTCAGTTTCTCTCTCCCAGCCCCAGGCACCGGTCACAGTGCAGGGCAGAGACGTCACCCCGCACAAGGATCCGCGCACGGGCTCCGTGTGAGCAGGCTGTGCCTCCCTGGATGCCCCGGGGCTGGGGTGGACACGCCCTCCCCAGAACGGATTCAGGCCAGCCCAGCCCATGCCTTTGGCTGGGCTGTATCCTCGGTCCCTGCCTCCAGGTTTGGGTGCTCAGCCGCCACCAAGGCTTTCCAGAGCAGCAGTGGCCGCTGGTGCGTCTTAGCAACACGGACCCACGTAATCCATAAGGCTTGTCGGGGACGATTTGGCTGGAGGAGCTGAGCACACAGACCTCTGGGGAGGGACGGGATTATTAAGGCTCTTCCTAGATTTTGCTCGAGATTTAGGCATTCTAAAAACCAGGCCAGAGGACAAGGAGAGGAAATGGGAATGTAACTCAAGATGGGACTGACGCTCGGTCTCCCCGATGTGGCTGCCGGGACCCAGGGCTTCCCCTGCTGCTAGAAGTGGGACGTGTCCTTCTGCGCCAACTGCAATTTGTGGTTAGCTACGCTTAGGCCCAGGCAACCGGAGCTTTCTGAGACGCCATCAGAAAACCCTCCGTGGACAGCAGATCTCGGTCTCCGAGCTCTCTCACCCGTCCTCTCGCTCGCACAGGGAGCTGTTGTTCACTGGAGCTCAGCGCGTGCCAGCCCTGGGCAGAACGCACGAGGCGGTGGTGTCTGGTCCCACTGCCAGGCAGCTGCTCGGGAATTCTCGTTACTGTGGTTCTGCCAGTCAGGGGTCAGAAATCCAGAGAGGTTAATTTACCTGCCTGGGGTCACACAGTGAAGGGGCTGAGACATTAGCCCGAGTCCTTATGTTCCCAAGGCCACTGCTCCCAGTCCCCCTGACACCGGCCAGCGGGCCGGCCATGCTCACCTGACAAGAGAGCTACACGATGACGAGACAGTGACAAGGCTGGCCGTGGCCGATGTCGGGTTAGAGGTACGTGAGGAATTCGTTACACGCTCCTGTCTACGTCAGTGTTTTCGAAGATGTTCATAATTAAGTTTAAAAAACTAAATAAACTCTAGATGTGCCCAGGACACTCCCAGAGCTATAGATTTGTGGTTTCAAAAGCTTTAGATAAAATGGCAAAACGACAGTTAAAGCAAACCTTCACCCCCACTCCCTTGCTACACAGGGAATTTCACTTGTGCCTTTGAGCCGCACTTGCTGGCTCTGCTGCTCGGGTAGCGGCCAGGAAGGGGACACGGCAGGACTCGGGCCTGTGAGTGCACCGGGGTCTGACGCCCAGTCGCTGCCGGGACCACAGCTGTGCTGGCGGCAGAGGGTGTCCTGGGCCGGCCCCGCCAGACCCCCACTGTGCAGGTTTCCTCCCTTCGCCCTAAAGTGGGGGCCTCCTCCAACCTCGGTGGAATCTTAGAGCAGCTGCCCTCCATTTAAATAATTTTTTAATTAAAAAATAAAGAGAAATTTTTAAATTCACATAATTAAACTGAAAACGCAGTGATCGCTGCCACCTTGCTGTCCGTCCTCCCAGGCTCCCTCTCCTCCCAGTCAAAGTAGGCACAGTAGTCGCCCCTTACGGGGGGCTACAAATCCCACCACGTGTTTTATAGGTGTCATCTCATCTCCAGCTTACAGCAGTCCTGCCGTAATTATTGCCTTTCGAATGCGAGGATCAGAGAGGGTAAGAAACTTGCCCAAGGTCACCCAGGATTCACCTGCAAAGGCGCTGATCTTCCTCTCAATGCTACCAACGGTCCTCACACGGGCAGGTCCCTTTGCAAACTGCAGTTCGTTCCCTGGGCCTTCCGTGCCACGCCCCTCTGCCCGGGCGGGAGGTCGGCTGCTGCAGCTTTCTCCCCCGCAGTTCTTGGACAGGCCGCGGGCTGTGACCCACGTGGTGTGTGGGAGCCTCGTCACGCAGGCAGCTGGCCAAGACCCCTCCCTGACCACACCTGAGTGAGGCTGCTCGGAGCCCCCTTCCCACCCAGCCTCGACCTCGATTCCGTGTCTGTGGCCACCGAGAACCCACCCACCCTCGCTACCGGATCAGACCCCTCACGCCCACCATCGACACCTAAACCCTCGGCCTGTCTGTGGCAAGAACCCCCTGCCCTTGACGCCTAACCGAGTTAGTAAGAACCCCCTGCCCTTGACGCCTAACCGAGTTACTAACCGAGTTAGTAATTTTCCATCCACTGATGCCCTCACGCTGCTCATTGGCCATAAATCCCCGGTTGTCTTGGCTGCATTTGGATCGAGCTCAGTTCTAAAAGTCTTTACCTACTGCAGCAGCTCGAATGAAATCTGCCTTGCTGTTTTTTACAAGTGTCAGATACAAAGTTATTCTTCTGCCAAGGTTATTTCTTTTGGGTAGTTGCTGAAGGAGATTTTGCCGGCAGAGAATGTGCGTTCTAAGGACTTGGTACGCCTTGCTGAGTTGCTCTGCACAAAGAAACAAAATGGGTCAGCCTGCACACCCACCGGCAGCAGGTGCTGGGGGCGGCACTGGTTTGATCGGCCCCTTTCTTCCAGGGCTGGCTCCTGGGCTCCCTTAGGTTGCTACGATTCTGTGGCTAAACCTGATCTCTGCAGTGACATCCCCCACCTGGCCTCCCAGGCCCCCATCACCCCAGCAGAGGTTTAGAAAGTGCTTCCCCCACTTCTTTAATTATAGAGTCAACAAATGCCCTGACTGCAGTGGTGAGGCTATTTTTGCTCTTTCCCCGGGAGGTTCTGTCTGGCTGTGTCCCCAGGTGCAAGGCCCTGTGCTGGGAAGACTTCACCCCTCAGATGTGGGGTCATCGGACTCCAGTGCCTGCGGCTTTCCAGGGCCTGGCCGGGCTCTCCAGGTGGACAGGCCTGGGCAGGGAGGCTCCCACGAGCCCACGGCCCGGCACCCCTAGGAGGGACTTTGCCCCGGGGTCTGTGAGTTTGGATGGGAAGAACATTACACCTTCATTTCCTCTTTTCCCTTAGTGATGGTATAGATAAGCACAGTAGCTGTGACTTTGTGCACAGGGAAAACAACATTTTCACATCTCAAGTGAGCTATTGCTGATATCTCTGAATACCCTCTATGTACACCACCACGTGGGAACCATGGGGCTGCCACGCCCACTGCCAGCCCCACGTGTGGCAGTCATCTTCCTGCCGTGGGACCAGGCAAGGGGCCGGCAGGGATCAGCCCACTGTGTCCCCCTTGAAGAAAATATTCATAACAGAATTTTCATGCAAGTAGTTTACTTTGTAATCCTGAGTATTTCATGTTAAGAATTTAAAAACCGACTTCTGAACAGGGCTCCATAGGCTCCACCAGAAGCCAAGGGGACCTATGGCCCAGAAGCTGTGACAAACGCCTGCCCCACAGGTGGGAGGGTCCCCTTCACAACTCAAGCACAACCTGAGGTCACTTAAAGACGGAGGCAACTCCCAGGGGCCCAGGAAACAGAGCAGGGCACCAGGAGGCTGGACGGATTCTTTCTGGACAGAAAATTGGATCCTGGACACGCCAGGCTCCCCTGAGTCCTGCCCTGCCGTGAATCCACATCCTGTTTGCACAGGGAGGACTGTATGAGCTGTTTCCCCCACACGTCTGGCCTGAGCGATTCGTGTATTTTTTATTGGCTTTATTGAGGTACAACTGATGTACAATAAACCGCACGTATTTAAAGTGTGCAATTTGGTAGGTTGTGACATGTGCACATACTCACGAAGCCACCACCACTGTCATGGCGACCAGCACGTGCCTCCCCGCACCAGTTTCCTTGCGCCCCTTGGAAGCTCCTCCCGCCCACTGCGCCCCGCGTCTTCCCTCCCTTCCAGGCAACTACTCACCTCCTTTTGGCCGCGGTAGATTAGTCTGCGTTTACACAAATGGCTCCTGTCCCTGAGCATAGTGACGCTGAGAGTCATCCAAATCCCTTTGAGCATCCACAGTTCGCTCCTCTGCACTGCTGAGCTGGAGCCCACGATGTAGACACACCATTTGTCCCCTTCCTCACTTGTTGGTGGCCATCTGGGTTTCCCGGTTTTTGACTGTTACAGACAAAGCTGAGAGCGCTGGAGTGCACGTCTTTGCGTGGACGCTTTCCCGTCTCTTGGGCAAATGCGGGTGCAGGGAGCGGCTGGGTCATACGGTGGGAGGATGTTTGTTTTCCGAAGTCCTGTTCCATCTCACGTCCACCAGCGGTGGGCAAGGGCTCCAGGTCTCCCCTGTCCTCACCAGCGCTCACCACGGGCAGGCCTCTCGACAGGCCTGTTCTTTTATTCATTTTAACAGGTGTTCAGTGATGTCTCATTGGGGTCACTACCGCATTTCCCTGGGGACTAAACGATACTGAACATTTTTACATGCTGTTTGTCACACGTATATCTTCTTAGGTGAGCTTTCCTCCATTTATTTGTGTTGTTTGTTGACTTATGATTGAGTTTTGAGATTTCTTTAGATATTCTGGTTATAAGTTCTTTAGCAGATAGGAGATTTGAAATTATTTTCTCACAGTCTGCGGTTTGTCTCTTAATGGTGTCTTTGGAAGAGCAGAAGTTCTTAATCTGTTTTTTTTTTTTTTTTTTGAGACAGGGTTTTCCTCTGTTACCTGGGCTAGAGTGCTGTGGAGTCAGCCTAGCTCACTGCAGCCTCCAACTCCTGGGCTCAGGTGATCCTCCTGCCTCAGCCTCCTGAATAGCTGGGACTACAGGTGTGTGCCACCATGTCCAGCTAATTTTTTCTATTTTTAGTAGAGACGGGGTGGTTACAGGGAGGGGGGAGAGGAACAAAGGCCGGGCTCTGGGGCAGGAAGGCACATGCAACCTGGGAGGAAGAGAGGGTGGCAGGTGCCGGGAGAGGGAGTGGACAGAGGGGCTCTGGCTGGACGAGGGTCCCGTGAGTGCCTTCCCTTGGGTGAGGACTGAGCGTCCACACCTATGAAGAACCATCTGAGTGTCTTGGTTGAATGGGAAGCTGGCTTGGGACAAGGGGTAGATCAGATGACCCTGAGATTA
This sequence comes from Lemur catta, assembly GCF_020740605.2. Taxonomy (NCBI): domain Eukaryota; kingdom Metazoa; phylum Chordata; class Mammalia; order Primates; family Lemuridae; genus Lemur; species Lemur catta. Next base: position 3,285,329 of record NC_059137.1, on the reverse strand, counting down.
AATAGATTAAAATCCCTCATTTTTCTAGGTCATCTTTGAAAATTGGAACAAAGTTAGAGAAGACGTTCCCACGGTTGTGTGGAGACCTCCCGGCCAGGAGGTTTCTGCCGAGTGTCTGGTTCCTCCGTTGAGCACTTGGGGAGCCCCTTCCCCGTTCCGGCCCTGGGGATGCACCGAAAGCTCACGGCCAGGCGAAGAGCCGAGTGCGACGCCCTGCTCACCTGCTCACGTGCTGTGGAAGATTCCGACAAGGCCCCGGGGTGGGGGCTGCTCGGTTTCTCCTCCACTGGGAACAGGACAAGACGCAGACGCGGGGACTTCACCCGTACACCTGCCCACTCTCTGCCCCAGCGGAGAAAATGGGGATTTTTCAGGGACTCCAAGACTTGAACAGGACAATCACCTGGAAGTGCCTGTTCCTTGGTCACGCCCCTGAGTTGATCGGGAGGAGGACGGTGCCCAGGAACCAGGGAGGAAAGTGTCCCAGGACAGCTCTGTCTCCCAGAAGCATAAATCAGGTCCCAGGACAGTCCAGGCCCAGCCCGGCTCTGCCCCGCCCTGTCCTCTGCTCCAGCCCCGAGCTGTACTGTTCACCAGGGCCGGCGGGACCTTGGCACAGAGAAGAAACTTTCTACCGTGGCAAACTCACCAGACACCTTGTGTGTTCGGGCTGCTGGTCTCCAGGGACTGCAGATGCCACAACAAACACTCGTAGCCCGGCCATTTCATTTTTTCTTTCCTGCCTCCTGCGTAGCCCAGATACTCAAAACATCAGTGCAAAAGCAGCCACGGGGCCTGCTCTTCCCCGCCTCGCCCTTTAGGTGGGAAACGAGACTCAGATTAGGAGGGAGGGCTCCACCGAGGTCCCACAGGGAGGTAAAGACATAGCTGGGCGTCCAGTGACTCCCCCAAGTCCCCCGATGTCCAGTCCCGACTGCCTCCTCACTGGCCCACGTGTGCGGTCCCTTCCTGAGCCGGGAGTCTGTCTGGCCACGCTGGGTGGGGTGGGCGGAGCAGTTCCCGACACGCACGCTCGACCCCAGCGCACGTTACTGGCCCTTCATTCCCCAGCAGCACTGATGTCCTTGTCCCAAACTGTCCTGAAAAGCGCCGACCCACCAACACTCAGCCCTTGCTGGCAGGACCCGCTGCCATTTATTATCCATACCAGGGAGGCTTTAGGAGGGGCCGGGCGCTCATCGACCAGGAAGTATAATTATCGTTTCATTAAAGATTGATTACACATGTGGCTGGTCATTTAAATAATAGCTGTGCTGACACCGTTAATTGAATGATAAACGATCCCACCCTTGCTCCTCTGAGTCAATACAGAGAGGTGAGGCCAGCCCTTCCCTCCGCCCTGAGGTCCGACGGGGACCGGGGAAGGGCAGGCAAAGCTCAGGCCACAAACGACAGCAGCTTGAGGGTCAGAGATGCCAGGTGGGGGACACGCCAGCCTAACCAAGAGTTCATGGTTCATGTGGACACACGAAGCTGCCAAGAACTCAGTCAACTTTAAATGTCTCTGTGAGAAACTTAATTTCAATTTAACAAGACAGATACTGTGTGTGGTTTAATGTCACTTCATCATTAAAAGCAGATTGATGGTGGCTTATGGCGTCAGATGGCCCCACGCGGGATCGTGAGGTCAGCGTGGTCCTGCCAGAACTGAGAGCGCACCACGGCCGTGGGAGCCAGAGGGGGCCATCCAGGTGTGAGTGCATTCATTCACGAGTTCCTTCATTCATTCGCATCGCACGTGTCCCGCGTCCCGTGCTGTGAAGGGGTAAATGCGGGAGGCGGAACCCACAGCCCTCGCCATTCCCGGCTCCCAGCCAAGGGGGGAGGGAGGACGTTCAACAGGAAGGACCAGGCGGGGAGGCCTCATGCCTGTGAGAGCAGGGAGGGTACAGACCTGCGCTGGGATAGGGGGTTGGTGACCTGAGAACCGGTTACACGAGGAAGGCAGTCAGCACAGGCCCCCAGCCCAGCAGAGCATAAGCCCGGCTGTCCCCAAGCTTCCTTAGGGCCACAGCTGGAGCTGCCAGCAGAGAGCAGCCCGGCCAGCCGTCTGCAGTTGGGATCGGAGAGCGCAGGCGCGGCTGGGTCGTACGGGAGAGGGGAGGGTCCAGGGTGGCCGGCAGGAAGGTCAGGATGCAAGAGGGGGACGTTCAGGACCCCCAAGCCCAGGTGCTGAGCAGCAGGGAGGACAGGGCATTCTCGTCAGGTTGTCAAGGACTGGGGCTTGGGCCCCTCAAAACAACTGAGGGAACAGAGCCAAGACGGGGTCCCGCTGTGGTGCTTCTCTGCAGGCGGGGCTGGGAAGCAGGACTCTGGGCAGACTTCCTGGAGGAGGTGGCCTCTGGGTGGGCCAGGCATTCGGCATGTTCCAAGGGACAAGCACCCCCTGAGCCTTCCCTTCTCCCGTACTCAGTGGTGGGCTTCCTTCAGAATCTCCAGGGAAGTCGAGTCTCCGGCCAGACTGTGCTTCCCACTCACCCTTCCTGTCCCCAGGCCGGGTTTGAGCCCCAGAGGCTCTGCCTCCCGGGCCCCATCTGGCTTCTCCCACTGTGAACCGGGGGCGAGACCGGGGCCCTGGCCCGGCCCAGCACAGCCTTGCTCCGCGCTCTTCCCAGGGTTACCCCGGCCCCGCTCCACCGGGTCCCACTGCGAGAGGTGCCGATGGGCTGCTTCTCTGTCCCGCCCGAGAGCAGAGCTGCGGGCCAGCGGCGCGGCCACGCTCACACCGGAAGAGCCACGCTGGAGCCTCGCCGCCGGGGTAACGAGGGCGTGGTGTCCGCCAGGTGCTCCGGCTTCCCAGGCACTGCCACACCCCGCTTCCTCCCGCGTCTCAGGGGCCAATCCCCACCGGCAAGCGGACCAGGGCTCAGCCAGGCAGGCTGCAGTCACATGACCATCAGCAAAGGCACCAGGACCTGAGCCTTTCCCACGACAGAACTTTCTGGACCCTACACGTGGTTGGATCTCACACCAGTGAGGCCTTGGGGTGCCCTCAGGAGACGTCCCTCTTTGTCCTGGTCCTGGGTGTGCCTCAAGTCAGTGCAGCCGGCTCCAGAGGCTGTTTCGGGGATGATGCGACTGACCTTTCTGCACCGGAGCCACCTCGGCAGCCCTGGGATGTGGCGGGTGTGTGGGGGCACGGTCTGCACGGGGTGGGCTTCCCGCTGCTGCCCGTCAGCACCGTGGCCGTGGGCGGCTCACTTCCCCGGATATCTTGTGTTTGACAGGCGTCCCCAGCCTGGGCCCACCTGCTCATTTCCCGCCAATTCCCAGGCTGGGGCAGGAGCAGAGCCCGGCCCTAGCCACGCACATTCCAGGCCCAGGAGGTCCCCAAGGCAGCAGCACTTAACATGCACCTTGGGGGACCAGAGTCCCCGCTCAGTGTCACGGAGTCAGCATTTCCTGCAGCCACCGGCCTTGCTCCTCATTTCCTTGCATCAGGTGACCAGCGCCTGAGTTGTCACCACTAAGAAGCAGATGCGGGTTAAGTGCGCGGCCAGGCTCTGCGCCTAGTGAGCTGCGGGGATTGGCACCGCCGGGCGGCTGCTCTGCAGTTAGGACGGAGCAGGGTCCCTGGTGCCTCGGGGACACTGGGGAGGGAGGCAGCCGGGAACAGTCGGCCGAAGTTCTGCAGAAATCTGGGCTTTGTTTTTTCCTCTCTAATCACTGAGTTCTTATCCATTAAGTAGCAAACAATTGCTTTGTGGAAGTACACCTTGAGGTCAAATAAGCGAGTATATACAATAGAGAAGTGGCCCGATTATGTCTCTCTCTCTCTCTTTTTTTTCAAGGAAAAGGGACTAAAATGCAGCACTGTGGAAAATTAAAATCTTGAAAAGGCAGGATTAGAAAAATACCAGTTTGCCTCCCAAGCGGCCCTCCCTCCTTGAATAATCAGGCGAGATTCTGCTCCGCGCAGGCTGTTTTTGCTGAGGCTGCGGTTTGGGGCTCCAGGAGGGAGCTTCCTCGTGGGCGGCCCCGCGCCGGGGACAGGCCTGCCGGGCCACCCCACTTCCCACTCTGAGCTGCCAGCAGCCGCCCCGCCAGGGCCCAGGCCGGCCGCAGACACACTCTCTGCAGACCGGAGACGCCGTCCCCCTTCTCACAGTGGGGCAGCCTGGCCAGGGAGGGACACGGGTGCAGGCGGGTGTCCCGAGGGACCTGCATTCTCTCCGGCTCCAGGACGCGGTGGGGACGGCAGGAGGGGCCGATCCTTCCTTCAAGGTCAAGGGGAAAAGCAGGCATTTCCCAAGAGCATTTTAATGTGTCCTTTAAAGTTGATGAGAAATGAAAGCAGTCTCGTCGTGAAGAGCGAATGTGACAGTGGTAAGGTTCCGGGCGGGGGTGCCCTGCCGTGGGGCGGCTTCCCTCCTTTCACCCTGCGGCAGCCCTGAGGGAGGCACTGCCTTGTCCCCTATTACAGGAGGAACGTGAGACTCAGGGACGGGCCAATGTCCCCCAAGGAGGCTTGGCAGTGGGGCCCACACAGCTGGAGGCTTTCTCGGGGTCGCTGTGCTCAGCCTGGGTGGAGGGGGTTGGGCACCCGCCTGCCCCATCTGGGCTGGGAGCACTCTGGAGCCTATTTATTGCTTTCACATCGGGTGACCCCGGCTCCAAAGCCACTCCCTGGACCAGAGCCGCACAGGGTGTCTGCAGAGCCCGTGGGGTCCCCCCGGGCCTCCGGTACAGGGGAGGAAACGGCCGGACCTGCGGGAGTGTGAGGCGGGAGGCCCAGGCCTCCACTGCCACTGCCCACCTAGCCCTGCAAAGCCACCGTCCCCACCAGGGCCACGGCTGCTAAGTGCAGAGCAGGCCCGGCGGGCCCCCTGCTGCTGGGAGTCCCTCTCCCGCCTCCCTCTGTCCCCAGAGCAAGGCCTGGGGCCCACAAGGGCCTGCAGGTGCCACTCTCGAGGTCTCGTTCTGTGGGACAAATGGGCCGGAAACTGGTTCTCGGATAGGCTGTGGCCTCAGGCCGTTCGGCGCCCGCCCGGCCCGGGCACAGCCGCCTGTGCCGGGAAGGCCCAGTAGCGCAGCAGGTGGCATGTTCCAAGGCCGAGGACACTCCCACCTGGCGTCACCGACCTTGTTTCCTCCCCTCCCAGCCCGCTGGACTCGCTCTTCTGACCGAGCAGAGCCCACTTCCGCCCCGCAGAGCAGCCCCTGCGCCAGGCCGGTGAGTGGTGACACGGGAACACGCAGCCCTCGCAGAGCCAGCGTCCCGGGCGGTCCCCTGCAGCGGCGTTGGGAACTGAAGGCGCCGTACCCCCTCTCTGCTCGTTCCGGAGCCTTCAGAGTACCAGTCAGTCCCTGCATCAGCACAATCGCTTTAGGATCTTTATCTCCCAGTCTTAAAGCCACGCGTGTTAATCACGTAAGGCCACATGGCAGACAGAGCCCGAGTTCCTTCGCTCCACTCCGTGCCCGGCACGCAGATGCCTGTCCAGCTGGCACAGGTGGCACGGGTGGCACAGGGCCAGGCAAGCAGCAGTTCCGGTGGCTCCCCAAGGCCCACGTTCCAGACCCAGGTCCTTGCACAGGACGGTGGGAGGGCTGGGCAGACCCTGAGGGCAGGAGGGGCAGGCCTGGTGCCACAGAGCCACCCGAGAGACCGGGTCGGGGTGTGACACCCACGCGGCTGGTTACGCTCTCAGGCTGCCCGGCCCCGGCAGGTCCCACTCGGACGGCACAGGGAGGGAAGGGGGGCTGGAGTCCCCACCTCTCCCTCGCAAAGATGGCACATTCGTCACCTACTGCTGGGTAGCAAATCCCCTTAAGCAGTAGATGTCCTTGTCTCACGGTGTCTGTGCTTCAGGGATCAAGGGCAGCTGAGCGGTGGCTCTGCCCGGGGTCTGTCCCGGAGCTGCAGTCAGCTGTGGGCGGGGCGAGGGCGGGGCTGCCCAAATGGTCCAACTGGTTCTGCTCAGCACTGTCACCAACATCAACGGGCTACTCCGTGTAATCCCGGAGCAGTGGACACCTGGGGCTGCCCTGTGCACAGGGCCAGGGCTACCTCTGCCCCTGCTGTGGCCACACCGTCCTGTTGACTGGTGACTCCGTCCTAGCCTCCTCCGTGGGCACCGGGCTCCTGGCGGGCAGCTCTGCCTTGGTCCAGCTTAGCACCCGGTAGGCGCTGGGGACAGGTATCCTGTAAATGACTAAAAACAGGAGTGAGCGAGTAAGCATGAAGCCATCCCCACCGCAGACTCCCGTTAACGCCCTAACCCCCAGGACACCAGGATGGGACACATTTGGACACAGGACTTTCCCAGAGCTGCCTAAGTTAAAATGGGGCCATCAGGGTGGGTCCTAAGCCAGTCTGCCTGCTGTCCTTACAAGAAGAGGGGATGAGGACACAGACACCCAGAGAGGGCTGACCCTGTGCAGACACGGGCGAAGACGCCACCTACAAGCCAAGGAGAGAAGCCTCAGGTGGGGTCAGCCCTGCCGACACCTTGATCTCAGACTTGCAGCCTCAGAACCGGGGAGAGATGAATTCCCACTGTTTGAGCCACGGGTCTGCCGTGTGCTGTGTGTGGCGCCCGAGCGGGGTGCACAGAGGGCTTTGGAGCCGAGCGGGCGTGTGGCGGAGGGAGGGCCGACACCTTCAGCGTGTGGAGGATCAAGGGTGCGCCTGTCACAGGTTCCCGCAGGCCTGCCCGCGGCCCGCCCGCCTTGCCGCGGCCCCGCTCCCACCTGCCATCCCGGTCTCTGGCTCAGAGCCTGCTGGTTTGCCCTCATTAGCTGCTCCCGATCCCACTTTTAGTGCTTTTATTTCCACACCTCCGAGACGTCAGCACATTTCATTTGAGCGCCAGTGCGAGCCGAGAAGGCCAATTATTCCCCATTTGGAACAAGTTCTCTTCAGCGTGAAGAACTTCACATAAAAAGTTATTCATTTTATTTCAGGCAACTCGGAGAGAAGTTATGCCCCATGATGTGTTATAGGGGAAAGGTGCGAGCAAACGTGTGCGTGTGCGTGTGCGTGTGTGTGGTGCGTGGACGTATGTCCATGCAACACACGCAGGAGCCGGGCTGCAGACCCTGTGGCCCAGAGGGCTTCGCGTTTGCTGGGAGAGTCACTGTCACACAAGAGACCAGGGGCTGAATCTGGGCTCAGCCCCTTTCTGCACGATCAAGGGCAAGTTACTTAACCCCTCTGGGCCTCAGTTTCCCCATCTGCATATGTGGATAACGACCATTTCCATCTCAGACGTATAAAGGGATCAGCACGGTGCCACCCGGACAGTCGGCCAACTGCGCTGTCACTGCCATCGCTATGTGGCTTGTCCCTTCTGATAATCCGTGAGGCAGGCGGCATAGACGTTTCTAATGCTCCCATTATGCAGAAGAGGAAAGTGAGGCTCAAAAATGCTAGGGGTGTGTGAGCCGGGGCTCAAATGTGGTCTTCCGATGTCAAGCATGCTGCCCTGTAGGACAGGGGGGACAGGCGCCCCTCAGGGCAGAGACGGCGGCCACCTGGCCTGGACCGTGGAGGCCGTGAGCGCTACCCAAAGGAAGGGCGAGCCTCGCACAGGCGTGACTGACGTGGGAGATGCTTGTTTCAAGTCAGCACCTTCGTGTCCTCAGCAAGTTACCAGAGAGTTTTGTCAAGGGCATGTGGTTGCTTTTGTGGCCTTTAAAAAGCCCAGTTAAAGTTCATAGCTTCGGACGTGAGAGCTCACTCCCCCTGGTTGTGGAGTCTGCAGGTGGAGTGGTCTCGGGAGGGGACTGTCCTTGCCTCCTCCCGCTGGCCGCAGCGCCAGCCTGACGCCAGCCTCCCGGGAGGCGCCCGGCCGCGGGACGGACAGGGCAGATGAGGATGCACAGAGCGAGCCCAGCATGTTCTTCTGTGCGATCCCCAGACCGCGTCTGGGTCAGATCTCGGCCCCGAGGGCGGGGCTGCAGAGCACCCACACTGGTCACTGCCTGGGTGGGACATAGGCATCGGGGTCTCCAAAGGGGCTCCTGGCTGGGATCATGATGGTGACTTCAAACCTTTCCATCACCTCCCGCTGAGGGTGTGTCTGCAAACTGCTGGAGCATCGCGGACGTCCGTTTCCTGTGTCGTGTCCCGCCAGTAGCTGCAGGACACCGGGCAGTAGAGAAGAGCTGGCAGGGCCCGTCCGTGTGCCCAGCACCCTGCAGGGCAGAGGCCAGACAAAATTCCCGCCATGTCTGCGGGGCTGGCGGCGTAGCGGGGAAGAAAGGCCAGGAGCCAGCGTGTCCACTGACGGGTGTCCAGGCAGAGAGCAGGAGGGAGAGCAGGAGTGGGTTAGCCGCGGGAGGGGCCCGGGAGGCTGTGGGCCTGGCAGGGACTCAGAAGCAGGGGCGGGAATGGGACGCGGGAACTGCCGACCGCAGCACACACCGGTGCATCATGGACCTGGTAGGAGGCCGCGAGAGAAGGCCTCCTGAAGCAACACAGCTGGTGTCTTTGTCAGTCAGTGTGGTGGCAACGGCACATTATTCTGAGCTCTTAACAGACGACCAGGAGCCCTGGGTCCTGGCCCCAGCTCGCCACCAGCCTATGCCTGGCCCCTGGGCACGGCCCCTCCTGGCCTCATCTGCCCTCCCAGGAAACCAGGAGCTTGGGAGAGTTGGCTCCCGAGGCAGGCCGGCTGGAAAGTTCTCTGATTTTGTGACACATGGTGACGTCAGCCAGGAAGGGGCAGTGGGGCTGTGGGGTCCTGGGTGCCCAGCTGAGGGCTGACTGTCCACAGGGATCTGCCCGCCTCCCAGGAGCGTGGCGGGGCCTTGCTGCCGGGCGCCCATTGCCCTCCCCCGTCACACGGATCAGGGCAGCCCCTCCGCTGAGGAGCCGCTCACTGTCCGCCTTGGTCCTGGGCTTGTGCTGGGAATTAGCAATTTCTAAGGTCCTTTGTGGGTTAGGGACACAAGCTCTGCATTAGAGCCAGCGGGGAGCAAACGTCTGCAGTGTCCCCCTGTGGGGGCCACATCCAGGAGCGGAGAGGCTGGGACCTCCTTCCTGGCCCAGCCTCAGGCCCCCTCCTCCAAGCAGCTTTGGCAGAGCCCTGGGTACACCCGCAAAGCCCACGGCTGCCAAGGAGCTGCGGGGAAAGGTCATGTCGCCCTTGCCTGTGCAGCGCGGCTCTGCAGAAAGGGCCTAATTACTAATTAAAATCCGGGCGGCCCACGCTGGAATACTAATCCGTACAGCTGCACGGGCCGTAACGATGCATCTGCCCGCACGTCCTACAGAGCAGGGCGGCTGGGAGGGGAGGTGCTGGTTTCCACTGGCTTCAGGTTTCCAGCCCGGGACAGCCCCCCTCCTCCGCTTCTCCAAGCCCCCGCGGAGGGCCGGACTCACTCTTTCCTGGGGCCACAGGCAGAAGTGGGGCCTCCCAGAGAGTCGGGGCCTCTGCCCTACAACAGTCTTCTTGCTTCTGCCCAAGGAAACCCCTTCAGCCGGGAGAGCCCAGCTCGGGCCTGGCCTGGAAGGGACGTGATCCCTCTGAAGGGACCGGCAGCTTTGCCCAGGTGTCCCCACCCGTGACCCTGGGGTGAGGGCCCGTGGAGGAGCATCTCTGGGGCCTAGAAAAGCGCACTTTCCCCAGCACTGTGTGTGGGGAGGGTGAACAGCGCAGCTTGAGCGGCTCAGGGGTCGGCCTGGCTGGCAGCAGGAGGGCTGACGGCCCTGGGCCCCTCCCCGGGTCTCGCCTGGGCCACTCTCTCCTTCAGCCCCTGCACCCCAGCCACATCCCTTCCTTCCACCTGGCCCAGGTGGCCACGGCTGGCTGGTCCTCACGCTTCAGGCCCCCATGGGTGCCGTCTGCAGAGAGCAACCAGCCGGCCCCACCGACGGAGGTCCCCCCTGCAGTAGGTTTTGGTGGCCTCCCCCTTTGTTTTGTTCAGGGCCTTTGTCACCGTCTGAGATGGACTTACGCAATCTATGGTCAAGGGGCTCGTCCTTCCCCTGGGAGTGGCAGCTTCGTCGTGGCAGGGCCCTGCTTGGCTTGCTCACGGTCAGCGTGAGAAGCCAGCCCCCAGCACCTCGATGAACGGATGAAGGAACGACAGATGGTCGGACGGCCCCTGCCACCAGTACGTGGGCCAAAGAGTATGGCGGGCGCTGCATGGGGGCCCAGGGCTGGAGCCAGGAGCTGCAGCCATGGCCAAGGTGGTGTGGGACGACCCTATCGGGAGCCACGGCTGCCCAGGGACGCCTCAGCCTGCCCCAGCAGGAGAGAACCTTCCTGAGGTCTCGGAAGGAGGGCCAGGCAGGGTGGCCGTAGCGTAGACCCCTCTGCTCACTGGCTCCAAGATCCCCCAGGGCAGCCCAAGGCCAGGGCCACATGCCATCTGGAAGGCCCGGGTGGCACTTGGGGCTCTGGAAGGCCCGGGTGGAGGCACCCACCTTCCCCTCGGGATGATCCTCAGCTCGGCGCTGACGGAGAGCTCCTGCCCACACAGGAGCACTCCTGGTGCTCCAGATGCTTCCGGAATGAGGATTCGGGTCACCCCACCAGGCGAGGACCCACCGAGGGACCTGCCGAGGGCACAGGGAAGGTGGACGGCAATGGAAGGAAGCAGCTATAACACCAGCCACGGTCACGTGACCGGTTACAGACTCGAGGTGTGTGTTACGAGTTTTTATTTCTCATTTGGATTATTTGGACGTGAATCTGTCTGTGTTTCATCAGCCTCTTCCGTGTCCCTGCCGTGTCCCTGAGGTTGCACTGATATCGGTGGTGGGCAGCCCCCAAGATGGCCCCATGACCCACCTTGGTACTCGTGGCCTTTGCAGTCCCCTCCTCAGGCATGGGCTGGACCCAGGGCCTCACTTGTAATGGACGGTTAGACTGTGGCAAAGTGGGTTGTCACTTCCGTGACTAGAGACTGGGTTACACAGAGAGGGTGACCTCCACTTAGTGTGCCTGCCTTGCTTCCTCTCTCTGGGAGGAGCAAGCGGCCGCGTTATGAGTGGCCCCACGGAGAGACTCAGGCCAACAGCCACGTGCGAGATCTTGGGAGAGGATCCCGTCCACCCAGCGGGAGCCTTCGCAGCTGCCCGTGAGGTGCCGTGAGCGACGGCCGCCAGCTGCACCACGCCCTGATTCCGTCCACAGGAGGAGTGACACATTTGCCGTTTGAGGCCTCTAAGCTTCACACAGCGATAGATAATAAACACGCTCGGTACTTACATCCCAGGCACCAGAAGGGGAGTGTGACTTAGCTGGAAGAGGAATGGACGTCACCGAAGGGGAGAAAGGGACTTTGTGTCCTGCTCTGGGCAGGGGGTCGGTGTGTTTCCGGTGCAGCAGGCGCGAGCAGGGCTTTTGCGTGTGCCTGTATTTGGGCGTTAAGTGTGTGTAACTGTGCTCGCGTGGGCGCCAGGCTGACAAGTGGTGGTGGGGTCACGTTGTGTCCGCCCACCTGGGAGGAGCTGCACTGTGCAGACCGGGTCCGTCTGTGCCGAGAGGCTTTGTGCACGGGGGGTGGAGCAGCCCTGGGGAGGGGCTGCAGCCCCGCTGCTGTCGCGGGGGGTGGGGGCGCTTTGTCGCAGTGGCAGCAGCCGGGCCCGTGGCAACAACTGCTGCTCCCGCGGCTTCCTCTGCGGGTTCTCACACCCCCGGCCAGGCGTGTCCTTGAGCTCCCGTTGAAGGGCCTCAGCTTCCCCTGCGGGGCCCCCGCGTGGGCGAGGCCGTGGCAGTGAGATGGCCCTGCAGGGGACTGTCCAGCAGTGTCCAGGGTGTCCTGCACCCACCAGACAGGCGCTCTCGGTCCCGCCCGCCCTGCTGAACCCGGCTGCAGCACAGACCCACACAAGCGCCTCCGCAGACCGCAGTCGCATCAGGACAAATCCTACCGCAAATCCCTGAAATACATCTCCTGGCGGTTCTGCCTCTCTCACCAAAGCCTGATGCAAACCTAATCCCCGCGTAGTGAAACCCTGTCCTGCTACTCCCGCAGGGTAAGAAAGCTGCTCTTTGTGGCGTGCAGCAGCCACTGGGAGGACAGTGACAACGTCTGAGGCCAGCCAGACCTTCCGGCGAAAGCATCGTACAGGACACGGCTCCCACTCCAGCCCTGAGTCCTGCAAGGCGAGGAGGAAGAGGGGAGGGCGCACATCAAACCTGGGCACACAGGGGAACGGCCGCAGAAAAGGGTCCACCTGTGGGCATATCCTCCACGACCAGGGTCCACGCTGGAGCGGGGGTGACCCAGAGCCTGCCTCAGCCCCAGGCCAGCCTCACCAGTGCGCTCCGTGGGCCCCGGCCGGCAGCCAGCTCTGGCCCTCTCCAGGGACACGCGCCGGGTATTTAGGGCATGACAGCAATGCCCCTCCCAGGGCCGTTTGGAGAAATACGATTTTTGTTGCTGCTGCTGCTGTTTCCTAACACAGCTTGGTCTGGGCCCTCCAAGGGGCAGTTTATAGACACTGTAAATTGGTGGGTTTCTAAGGAAACCTGTCAGGACAGAACTTGGGTTTCAGGGATGGATCTGAGGCAGGCGTGGCCTAAAAGTGCCACGTGCTTTTGTAATATCACTTGCTTCCTGCTATTTGTGAGCACCGGCTGCTCTGAATGTGTTGTTACAAATCCAGGGCAAGAACAGCGTGGCTCTGTGCCTCAACTGCGCCAGAGCTATGTGGGGCTGCCCCGGAGAAGCCTCGGCCCTGGAGGGGTGCCCAGCCTCTCCCACCGGGAGCAGCAGTTCTTGGGCACACCCGACAGGTTCCCTTGTGAGTGTCACCTAAAGATCAAGAGACATTTATCATCCCCCCATGGCCCCCAGGAGGAGAAGGGAGCAGGAGGGCCACAGGGTTAGAGCCCAGCTCTGCAGGCAGGGTGTGACCTTGTGTAGGGAGCTCAAGGGCGAGCTCAGTTTCCCAGCCATATAATGGGCTTAAGGGTCTACCCAGGGTGGGAGACACCTGCATCCACACAGGTGGGCTGTTGGGTGGCCCTGAGCCACGCGGGATGCTGGCAGACTGGCCGCTGGGGTCGGGGAGGAGGTGGAGCTGCAGCTGCTGGGAGAGCCCAGCGGGGAGGGGAGGGCGCGGGTGGGTCAGCGCGAAAGTGCGGCGCTCCGGAGTTCTGGAATCTGAGCCAGAGCACGGCGACAGCTGAGCCAAAACGTGCTCAGTAAAAATACGGGAAGGAAGGATCGCAAATGCTAACAGCAGTTATTTCTAGGTGCTCTTTAATTTTCGTCGTTAATTTTCTGCATTTTGCCAAACTTTCTATAATGAGCACGCGTAGCCTTTATAATCAGAAGACTGAGAAAATCACCGTGATCAAAGCCACACTCATCAGAGCTGCTGTTGCTTGTGGTGGGGCACACACCGGGCCGTCCCGGCTGTTTGCATGTGTCAAGGCTCTTAGCTCATCCCCCGCCTGCAGGTGAGGAAGGGGCACAGGTGGAGGAAGTTGTGCCAGGTCATGTGGCTGGTGACTGCAGAAAAGCAATTCTTGGTCACACACTAACTTTTCAATGTCATCTGGGTTACCAGCGCCCGGTGGTATTTACAGAACGCCGTGGTCTGGACCGACTGCACGTCAGGCCCGAGTGGGTTCTGGGATGAGCGGGAGCCTGACCCGGCGGTGCCTCCCCAGACAGAGGCCATCAGTGACTGGCCCTGCAGCCCCCCAGCTGGGCCGGACAGCACCCCGTGCACCGGCACTGCCCCACCAGGGCCAGGGTGGGGGGTCCCCAGGTGGGCGCAGGGTGAAGTGCTTCAGGGAGCCAAAGGGCTTGAGGGAGGCGTGGGTGGACTGGGGCAGCCAGCGGGCCTGCGGCCCACGGCTCGCTGTCTGTGGCCTCCACGGTGCCTCTGCCGCCCCTGGGGGGGGGGGGTCCAGCCGGCCCTGACCCTCCCCCTCGGTGGGGCCGAGAGCCCCCAGGAGGGATATTGGAGCAGGGCCCGCTTTGGGGCCAGGAAGCCTCACTTAAGCCGTAGTGACTCGTCCAGCTGCAGGTGACACAGGGCCCGCGGCTGCACCAGGCAGGGCGGGGCACTTTTGTCCAATTCGGAGCTGAATCTTCCAGGCCCGTGGGACCTAGTGCAGTGTCCCCACAGCCGTGTGAGAAACCAGGTCGCCCACAGGGGATTGTGCGGGCAGCGCTGGCAGCTGGCAAGTGAGGCCGCCCACAGGGGCTCCTCTTGAAGGGAGGGACTTTCTAGCGCCTTCCCAGGGAGCCGAAGCCCCCGTGCTGCTATCGCTGCCCCCAGAGACACCAGGAGGGTGGTTCTGGTGGGGCTCAGCATCTGCATGTGAGAAATCTGTGTGGGGTCCCGACACAGAGCGGTGGGGGCCGTGCACCCCGTGGTAAGGAAATGGAGACTCCAAGGAGTTGCTTAAGGTCGCACATCGAGGATTGGTGTGAGCCGGGCCAGCAGATCTGCCCCAGGGGCTCTTCCTGTCCAAGATGCCCTGTGGCCTCCGTTTCCACCAGCAAGGGCTGGGGACAGCGGCTCTCCCACACCCCGGGGAGAGACACCACTTCCCAGGGTCTGCGAGGAGCAGACTGACCGGAGCAGACTGCGCTCAGAGGACAGCGTGTGGGGAGGGCCCGGCTCGCTCCAGAAATCTCCTCCCACCCTCAGTTTCCCCCTGTGTCAAATGACAGGCTCTGAGCTCTGAGGGTCGACTATATTATTGGAGAAAACACTGCAGAGAAGCCCTGACTCGGGAAAGCACCCCCCCACACACACTGCCCCCACCCCCCACCCCTCGGCAGGTTGACCCAGTGCTGCTCCTCTCCTGGCCCCGCCAGACACGCAGGTCACCTTTGCGCGTCGGTGGCAGGTGCAGAGCAGTCTGCTCCACGGCCACTGTTGGGGCACAGTGGGGCAAAAGGAATGTTTAATTTATTACCAGTTCCAAGAAGGGGGGAAATAATATTAATTCTGTCTTGAGCACCGAGAGCACTTTATTTACAGCCCCAAACTTTCACAACAATCTGAATGCGAAACAGGACGAGCCGTATTTTTAGCAGTTTGTCCCAATTGGAAAAGAAGGCATTTGCGAGCAACACGGCACCTTCCTTTAAACTGCTGGCTGAGAAAATGGCAAGACAGTCAGCGTTCTGGGGCGGCCGGGAAGATGTGCAGGTACCGGAGAGAGCAGAACAAAGCCACGTGCGAGACGCTCAAAGTCAACGGCAGCCCGCGCCACACAGAGCTGGGCGGCTTTCTTCTTATTTAAAATAACATCTCTATTGATTCCCGAATCCTTGCCCTGCGAGCTGGGGATGCAGGGAGATGCTCCGTGGATGAGCCTCGGGGGCAAGAGGCATCGTCCCTTCCTGAGCAAGCCCTACGGGACCCCTTCCGCTCTGCACCACGGTGGGCAGGCAGCGGGCACAGCTGACTCAGTTTCCCTGCTCTCAAGAGGAGAACCAGCACTGCTCTCCCCCGGGGGCTGAGATGATTAATGAACAGCGGAGCAGAGCTCTGCAGATGAAAAACATCCCCGCCGTCCCGGGGATTAATCATATGATGCATGTTCCATAACTGTGTGGCGACTTAATTACCTGGAGTCGACAAAATGATTTTCCTCTGGCTCCTCTCGGGAGAAACGGTCCCATTTTGGAGCCTGCGGTACAGATTCTCGGCAGAGAATCAAAGCTCTCTTTGCAGCAACAGAAAAGCTCGAGAGTGTTTTTATAGAATGAGAGAGAACAAAAGCAGCCTCCGCGGGCGCTCAGATTCTGGGGGGCAGAGCAGGGAGAGACAGAAGTGGCTCCTATTTTGTGATTTTAAAAAAATAGGACTTGGTCCTGCTTCCTCTGCGGCCCACCACGAAGAGTCCCTGGGCCCTCAGACAGCCTGCCCCAGGGCACAGGGGGCGAGGGGTGTGCGTGTGGCCTCGCCAGATGTGGCCTCTGTGCTGTCCTGGCTGGAACGCTCCAGCCAGTTTTGGGAGCGTGATCCCAAGACCCCTCATCAGGGAGTCTTGGGGGCAGGGGACTTGCCCTGTTGGCCTGCCCTGAGGCAATAACCACTGGGCTCCCCTCCCTGCTTGTCTGAAGGTTTGTCCTAGGTACACACAGCTCAGAGTCCCTGTAGATTGCCACGTGCCACTCAAACGTGAGCTGGTGGCCTCTGTGCTCTGTCACGAGGAGGGTTCCCGAGGCTCAGTCTGGTCATTCTTTAATGTCTGTGAAGCTTGCGGGGGCCCCTTCCCTGCAGAGGGTCCCAGTCGTCCCACCTCTGGAAGGGGACATTTGAGCGAGTCTGAAAGATCAGATACAGGTTTTGTTCCTATTTTTTGCACCTGGTAATTAAAGTAATAAATTCCCACTGCATAAGATTTGAAAAGCAAAGAGAAATAATCTAAGAAGCAGGGAAGCCGCCCCGGCGCACTGATGTCTTAGGGCGTTTATCTCCCGTCTTCCTCCCGCCACTGAGTTCTCCCACGCAGCTGGGGCGCCTTGAACAGGCGTCCGGCTTGACCTTCTCTCCTCGTGGGGAGGGAGGGCACAGGCACAGGGCGACCGGGTGGGATTTCTGGAGGATGCGTGGGCCTCTGCTCAGACGCCACCTCGGCAGAGGCCTCTGGGCCACTGTGGGCATGGGCTCCCCCAACACGGGGCTCCCGAGCGCCGGCTGCCTCTCCCACCACCCGGGGCAAGGTCGGGGAGCTCCTGAGAGGGGACCCGCCCTTGCATTCAGGGCTCTATTTCTAGGACAGGGCTGGGCCGAGGACCGGCGCTCAGCACAGGTGCCGAAGGGTGCAGGGCACTCCAGGAGGGGGCAGGGCAGGAGGAGCAGGGGTGGCCAGCTGCCCAGTGTCCTCGTCCCCCTGGAAACACACATGGCAGGTGCCAGCGAGAGTCCTTCCTGCTGCCTCTGCCTTTGCCCTGTGATTAGAGAATCATATTTCACCCTTGAGCCCCCGTGCTGGTGTCGGGAGGCCTCTTGCCCGTGTAGAATGTTGCCCAACACCGGCCCGTCTCGGGGTCCACTTGAAGGATGATGCTGTTAGCCATGGAGCGTGGGCTCTGCACGAATGGCAAGGACAGGGACAGAGAGCCCAGACCAGCGCCCAGAGCAACTGAGCTGCAGCCCATCTACGCAGAACAGAAGGATGCCCGAGGTCTGTCCCGGATGGCCAGCCCGGCCCTTAGTGGGGTGCTGGGAGCACCCTGTCTCCAGAGTTTGAGGTGCTGGAGCCTCTGTAGCTGTGGGCCCCACCCGCCCACCGTGTGCACTGCATCCTCCGGGGGGTGACCCTGTCCGGGGCCCATCGACAAGGGCAATTCCGCCTGTGCCTCTGTCCTCTCCCGCTGGAGGCACAGGGGGCTCAGTGGCCACGCCTCCCATCTGCCTTCAGAGCGGGAAAACCACCCTCCGGCTTTAATCAAGTCCCCGAGCCAGTTTCAGGCCTGCAGGGACCCCTTGAGACCAGTCTTCGCATATGTACCCGTCATTCCTCCACCAGTGGTCGCGAGTCAGTGACACGCCCAGCCTGAGCCAAGTGCGGGGCCACGACACTCAGGAAACGGGTACAGGCCGGAGACGAAGGTGCTGACCAGGCCATCCGGCCCCTCCATGAGCAAGACCCTGGCCCTGGGCTCCCCGCCGCCAGGGCAGTGAGGGCCACACCCATCTCTCTGGGCCCGCGCAGGGCTTTGACGGGCAGGGAAGCCAGTCCTGGTCCGGCCCAAGGTTTGGGTTTGCAGCCACCGGGCCGAGCAGGGAAGAGCCTCAGTGACTGGAGGAGCCTCGGCTCTCCCCTGTGTGATCCTGCACTGACCAACCCAGCACTGGCAGCTACAGTGAGGAGAGCACCGTGCGGCCATCGCCCACGACCGCCCAGGGCCTGCACTATAG
Source organism: Lemur catta (assembly GCF_020740605.2). NCBI lineage: Eukaryota > Metazoa > Chordata > Mammalia > Primates > Lemuridae > Lemur > Lemur catta. The sequence goes on along the minus strand of NC_059137.1, from coordinate 3,267,508 downwards.
CCGGGGCCGCACCTCCGACCCCGCCTGGCGTCTCTCAAAGGCTTAAAGCCCGTCCTGAGCTCCAGCTTAGGAACAAAACCTCCCACCTTGCCGGATGGGCCATGGCAGCCTGGATCCCAAATGCACCCTGCAGAGCACTGTCCTCCAGCCTCGGGTCCCAGTGGGCCAGCCAGGGACAGGGGAATCCCTGGACTGAGTCAGCTCCCTGGTTTACTCATCTGTTTGGTAGTGGAAGCACGTTCTAAAGGAAGGAGAAAAAGCAAACAAAACTCTTCCTTAAAGGTTAAGCTTACTGCTCTTTAGAGAGAGTAAATTATTTCAATCAGGTAATTTTTGTCACCTTTCTAGCCGAGCTAAACCAGAGAGGTGTGATTGGAGGAAACAGGGCTCCTTTGAAAGGTGAGCCAGGGTCGGGAGGTTCCCAGAGGGTGCTGGGGCAGTCAGGACCCTCCTCCTTGCAAAGCAGAGGGCGTGAGGACGAGGAAAGACGATTTGGTTGTTAGCACCATGGCAGGGAGTGTCAATCCAAGTCCCCTACTACTGTAAGGTCACCGTGAATATTATTCTCATCAACGGTGGCTGCAGCCTGCGTCTGGGCAGCGACCGCTCTGCAGTGACCCGAGGCCCCACCAGGCTCAGCACTAAGTAAAAACAACCCCGGGGCCACTCCAGGCATCCGCACCCTCGGGGACCAAATGCCCTCCTCCGTGCCTGTCCATGCGGTGGGCTGCCCAGGCCTTGGCCCCCTTGCTCACAGGAGAGGGGGCTGAAGAGACCTAGGCGTCCAGACCACCCTGAGGTCCACGACAGTCTCTGTCGGGCGCACAGGAGCGTGAGTGGCTGCACCCTGACTTTCCCTTAGGAGGACTTGCAGGTGGAGAGACTGTCGTAGCTGCCACCACAGCGTGTGTCATCCCAGACGGTCACCACGGCAGCCCCTGGTTTGCAACGCTCAAAAGAGGAGCCTTTCACCTCCCACGAGGCTGGGGAGTCAGCCAGTTTCCAAAGGCGGTTTGGGTTTAAACCACGAGATGCTGCAGGGATTTGCACTGCGCTGGGGAAAACCACGAGGCGCACTCTGACCTTGTTTCACTTCTTATTTGTTGCTGCTTTTGAAAGGTCTCTTACTGAAGCAATCTGTGGGCAAATCACACAAGCAAAGTGCTTGAGAAACAGGTTATAAGGTTATAACCTGCTTATCCAACTTGCTGATCAGATTTGGAAATTTCTAGAAGGATTCTTGCACTTAGAATGACCAACCCCCACTGTGGTTTGGCCAGAACTGAAGAGTTTGCCGGACATGGGACATTCACTGCTGGGACGGTGACAGTCCCAGGCAAACCAGGCAGGTGGACCAGCCTGAGTCCTGGTCATGCCCCTCGCCCCTCGCCACGATGAGTGGCAGGTGACCAGCCAGTCTGTCTGCCCTGGGATTCGTCACTTGGGGTGGGCGGGGCACACCCTCTCTTGCCCCCCGGTTCACAGAATAGAATGGAGGTGACTCAGTGGTGACTGTGGCCAGGTTCTCTCTGCCTCCCAAGGAGCGTCCTTCTGTAGCAGGAGAGAAAGACCCAAACAGGGCTGCGAGTGTGCACGTGTGAGCCTGCAGACCCGGCCGCCCGCCCACAGCTGTCTCCTGTGACCAGGACCAGGGACGCTGGAGGGTGGAAGGAGCCTCAGGGCCGGCGTCCTCCCCTCTGCTGTGGCGGAGAACCTGCTGCACAGAGGGGCTGTTCGGGGACCAGGGAAGCAGAGGAGCAGGTATTTATGTGCAATAAACATTTAATTCCACCCAGGGCTTCTCCTGTAGCATCGCGTATCTGAGATTAGTTTTATACATTCTACCCACATCACAATACCCTTCAGCAAGGTTAATCCTGTCCTAATGCGAGTTTAAAAATTAAATCCACTTCGACGAACAAATGTCCTGGGCGGCCTCATCCCGTTCTTTTATGCAGAGTAAATATGTTTGCGCAGCGGCTCAGGGCACAGACTCCGATCGGGTAACACCCGTGTCCAACACGGCCCCCGGCCCCCGGCCCATGCATTATATATGACGGGTCCCATCCTGCCTCGCCACTGCGCTGGCAAGCAGGCAGCGGCCTGTCAGTGTGTTTAAATCAGGAGTAAAACAGATTGTGTACCAGCTCCCGAGAACAAAAAGCAGTGGAATCATTTTGATTTTAAGAACAGCTGGTTTAACTTAGGTGAGAACATCCTCCTGGATCTTTCTTGTCTACTCAAGAATATATATATATATATAAAACTTAAAATATATATATATGTAAGTAAGCAAGAGCCACAGAAAAACACCTTGCACCCCCCAATCTACCTCCTTCCCCGGTTCCCCTGAGTTTCCAGAGGGTGACAATGACCTGTCCCCTACGCAGAGCTGAAGGGGGCACCGTGCGGCTTGTTCTCCCCACAGTGTTCCAGGGCTCGTAGTCTCCATTAAGACATTAAAACAGAACTCGGCAGACAGGCTCCTGCAGGGACTGCTGTCCTCGTTCACGTCTTCAGCGAGCGTCTCTGCAAGCACTTCCAGTCCCGGGGACGCTGGGGCGTTCTAACGGGGATTATCTGCCTCCTGAGGTATAAATTCCAATTTACTCTGACACAAACTATTACCCTGCAAACACTGGTCATCTGTCTTCAGGTGCCTGGCAGATATCCGGTGCCGGCATTATTATCTCTGGGAAATTAAAACGGGCCGCAGGGTGAGGGATGCTTCCTGCCCGAGCCCCAGGAACCTCTGCCCGGAGGTCGGGCTGACCTGGGCAGCGCCAGGTTGGCGTTCTCCTCCTGGGGCTGGCAGTGCCAGCGCCTCGCTCTCAACCCCCGCCCCTCACTAGGGCTGCCGAGCGCCTTGTTCCACAGCTGCCTGCAAGGGGCCCTATAGGGGCTGGTGCTCTGCAGCCCAGGGGTCCCGGCAGGGAGGAGGTGGCGAGCGGGGAGCAGGCAAGACAAGAAAAAGGAAGCAGGGAGCAGCGGGTAGGGCCCTGTCCCACCCTGAAATACCAGGAAGAGAAGTCACCCCGTCATGGTCTTCAGCATCAGCCCTCCCCCTGTGTCCAAGGACCCCGGGCCGGGTCCCTGGGTGTCGGGGACGCCCAGCAGCACCGTCTTCCCAGAATAGTGCTATTAAGACGTAATTCACATCCCATACAATTCCCTATTTAAAGGGCACAATTCCGTGGTTTTTAGCATATTCACAGAACTGTGCAGCCGTCACCATATTCTAGTTTTAGAACAGTGTCATCACCTAGAGAAAGCCTGTCGCTTGGCTGTCATCCCTCAGTCCCCCTGCCCCAGGCCACTGGCAACTTTCTGTGTCTGTGGATTCGCCCATTCTGGACACGTCACATAAACGGAGTCAAGACCGTGTGGTCTGCCCTCTTGGGCTTAGCGTGCCTTGAAGGGCCATCCGCATGGTGGCATGAGTCAAGCTCCACCCCTCCTACGGCCGACGGGACACCACCGACGGGTGGGCTACGTCTTGTTCATCCCTTCGTTACCGGGGGGCCTAGCGTTGCTGCCGCCTTTGGTTATTATGACTGATGCCGCGGCGAGCACGCACGTGCAGGTGTTTGTGTGGGGGTGTGTTTTTGCTTCTCTTGGGAACACACCGGGGAGGGCCACTGCGGGCCTGTGGTGACCCACGTGCGAGGAGCTGCCGGCCGGGTCCCATCTCACCCACCTGCTGAGCGCACTTCTGCTGTGCACAAGCACTGGGACAACCCCCCATGGGCAAGTGTGGCTTTCCCTGGACCCAATTCCCACGCAAGTTAGGACACTTTGCCCCAAATAAAACCCTGACACGAGAGCTGGGGGCCTGTTCCACGAGAGCTGAGTAACATCGCTCTAACCAGAAGGCTCCCAAGACACCACACTCTCGGACGGGAAGACCTAGTGTTACAAACATGTCAAGTGTCTGCCAATTAACCCATAAACAGTGCAATCCCAACCAAAAACAAGGACTTCAAAAGTGAGCCAAGGTTTCAGGTCCACAGATAGCTATATCAGCTTAGATAAGAAGAGTTAAGACGGTGGGCTTGTCCTGTGAGACGGTAAGACGTCCTGCAAAGATGCAGAAACACACACCAGGCGATATTGTCACAGACAGCAGGGCCAGAGCCGAGCGCTCAGGCATCCGGCTGGCATTGACCCCCGTGGGACGTTCAGACCCCACGAAGGTGGCGCCACAGAACACATATTTTGGTAGATGGCTGCTCGCTAGACAGAAGGCATTGATGAACTCAAAAACCGTAAGGGCTAAGTCAGTGGAGAGAGAGCTGGTCGGATGGAAGAAGATCCTTGCAAGTCTTAAGCCAACAAATGATCCATATCTCGAGTTCAAGGCGTACACCGTGAGAGGCAGCAGCCCTACGAGAAAAAAAATGGGCAAAAGCTATGAAGGAACAGTTTATATGAGAGAAAGTTACACCGGTAGCCTTGAAGCTAAGGAGTCTGGGCAAGAGGTTCAAAGTCACCAGCAGTGTTTGGAAAGCCAAGAGTTCAGCGTCAGTAGGGAGGCATAGAATCCCGCACAGCCCCCCACGGGGGCCAAGCCGTTCCAAACAGTCCAGCTTCACTTGGCCAAATTAAGATGCATTTGACCCAGAAATCCCAGTCTCGGTGTGAGCCAGGGGACTCTGGCACAGGCCCTTGGGGGGCTTCACTGCAGCGTGGGCAGTGGTGAGGGTGGGCCAGAGCCCCCTGGGTTGCCAGACCGGGCAGGTGGACAGGGAAAGGCAGTGGATGTGTCCAGGGATGGGCTTGCCTGCAGAACACAAGGGACGAAATTAGACACGCCACGGTGAAGCTGACAAAAGCCACACACACACACTGCTGGTGCCAGGGAAGTGGGATTCGGGAGGAGGTGCAACAAATGCCCCATCTACCTAAGTTAAAATACACAAGCTCATTTTGCAAGAACATGGTTAAAATATAAAGATGCCCACGGAACACATTAAAATGGGTGCTTAGGCGTGGAGAGGGGTGGGGAGGGAGCGTGGGGGCGGGAGGGAGAGAGAGGAGTCAGTGAGGACAGGATGGCAGGTGAGGGGCCCACCCCAGTCCTGGGGCTTCCAGGCGGATTTTCCACCTCTGGAGTGTGTGCTGGTGTTTGTGGAGCCCTGAGCATTCTCGGAGCATCCTGGGAGCATCCTCACACCCTGCACCCTGCTTTCTTCACCAGCATCCCCACCACAGCTCCCGGGGCACCAAGTCCACCACTCTTCCCTGGAGGCCCCGAAAGAGGACTGGGTCCCATCTGGGCGCTCCCTTGCTGGAGGGCCACGGCCGCCCGGCTGGGAGACCGAGCAAAGGGAGGAAGGCCAAGGAAACCGGTGTTGGACTGGGCGGGATCCACCCACACCTGACTCTACGTGGGGGATTTCAAAGGCTCAGCTGCACTCGTGTTTCCCCCAAGGGGCCTTTGGGTTAAGGGACAGCCCCTGACATCCCCGGAGACGTCAGTCGTAGCTGGGAAGGTCAGGTCCCAGCTCTTCTGAGCACGATGGGCTGGAATGTCCAAGTCACAAGGAATCCAGAGCCAGCAGCCCCGTCCCTGGGGACAGGCCTTGCTCAAAGACAGGCCCCTGCCCACACCGGACGGCCGACTCCACAGGCCAACGGACCGCCCGGAGTGGCTCCCCAGGTCGTGCCCACCCTTGGAACACTCCCGGGGGGGTGGCCTCAGCCTCCTTCCAGCCAGCCAGGCCCTCTCCACAGTGCCCACAAAGCCCTGTCCCCTGGTGGATGCTGAGTGAGGCCTGAGCAGGGTCCACCCTGGGCAGCACGGCACCACTGTCCCCCTCTCTCAGTACCTGTCTCCTGCTTGTACCTGCCGTCATCCACGCAGCCTGCAGGGAGGTGGCCCAAGGTCCACGTCCTGAATCAGCAGAACCGGGTCTGGGGGCGCCCAGGCCCTGCTCCTCACCCAGGGCTGCTGCTGCCAGGTGAGGCCCAGGGGCCTGGGCCAGAGGGGGGACCAGGGCTCCCTGAGGGTGACACCAGGAGGTGGGGGTGGGGGGCCCAGGGCTAGAAGGACCCTGATGGAGCGAGGTGGTGGAGCTCAGGCTGCAGCCACTCCGTGACCTGAGGGTCCTGCGGGAGGTTGGGGTGGAAGGTGCTCCGGCTCGCCCCTCCGCTCCTGTCCTGGAGCCAGCGCACAGCAGACCGGGCCGTCCTCTCTGGCGCAGGGACGAGGAGGTGGCAGCGTTGCAGCTGAGGCTGGAGCGGGCCAGGAAGCCCACAGGGAGGAAGTAGGGGTGGCGCGTCGGAGGCTGGAGAGGGAGCCCAGGGTGGACATTGCTCATTCATCCTACTCCCAGGTGCAGCCCCTGTGGATCCCACCCCCAAATCCGTGCCCTGGCAGGCTCTGGACCCCAACCTTTGACCTTTACCACTGCAAGATTATGAAAGCAACTGCCCAACTTTTCAGCTGTCATTGGGGATTAGCAAATCACTGTGGCAAAAGAGGCCCCAAATACTGGTTTCACTTCTGCGAGGTCTCCGTCCTTCCTTTGCTGCAGGGTGATCCTGCCCTGCATCGCTGGCTGGACCACGCCTTCAAGCAAATCTCTTCTTTAATGTTCTCTGTGCTTGTCCCCAGTAGGAGGCGGGGCCCCAGATACCTGAACTACCACTGCCAGAAGTCAAATGACTCTCACTGATCCAACTTTAAGATACTTTAACTTGTCAGAATCTTGCATTCTTTTATATTCTTAGGCGCTCATACTCTTGGAACATTGACTGGATATCTGGCTGCATTGTTGACATTGAACCTGAAATAATCCCATTGACAACACAAAGAAAAGTAAGTCCCCTCACACCTAGGGGGCTGCTGGCAGGTGGAGTGGAGGGACACAGGCCTGCTGGCTCGCTCCCTGTCCTAACTCAACCCTAGGTGACTCTCGCTCCTGAACTGGCTCTTCTCCGAGAAAGGAGGTTGTACTGCTGATGTCCAGACCTGTCCCGCCTGGTGCCTAGCTCAGGGACACTAAATGGCATCTGAGTCAGTGAAACCTACCCCCCCCTTGCCCCACCAATAGGCTGAAGCCACCCACAGAAGTATGCAAAGTCTAGTGTGGCAGTCCACAGAGGCTGGACACAAAGTCCTATGTGCCCTGAGCCGTCCCCTGCTTTGCTAAGCCCCTTGTCCGGCCATCAGTCCACTTCTCTCCCACTTGGGTTGGAAGCCCCAGCTACACACGCTGGGCCAGAGACACGGCAAACCAGTAACAGCTCCTCTCTGCTCGTCCCCTCCCGTGACCTTCCAGCTCTTCGTAGTGCCTGTTCCTCCATGTCCTCTGAAGCCCTTCTTGCCCACATGGTGTCCAGGCTGAGTGCGATTCACTGCACAAGATGCGGAATACGGCCTCAAAGATTTGGGGGGACAAGAAGTATCTTTACCATCAGGTGTAAGGAACAAGAACAACCCCAGTGATCCACAGGGTTCCAGACAGGGGATTCCAACGTCCGGCTCTTACTAGCCATGAGACTTCAATTTCTCCACCTGTAGTTGTCAGATAATTTGCTCTGCTCATTGGGGCTGGTGTGAGGATCATAAGGTGTCAGCAGCAATTGGGATACAAGAGGTGCTTAGCACTTTCTTCTCTCCCTTCCTGTTGACTGCCCAAGGACCATCTCAAACTCTGAATTTTCTGGAAATCAGATAAGGCAGGAAACCTTCTTCCGCAAAACCTTCCTTATCTCAGGGTATTGCTTGGGTGTAGCTGGGAATGAGAAGGGGGCTTGGCGGATGGGCTTTCCTTAAGCCACGAACCAGGCAGACTCTTGCCGGAGGGCTTGGGAGCTCTCTGGACTAGGAACAGGGTGTCTCTGTAGGGAAGCGAGCCCAGCTACGCAGGCGGCTTGCGGGGGCCTAGCTGGAAGGGAACATCTGCCTGTTGGTGCAACTGAACAACCTGTAGGAAGTGCGTGTCCCCAAGGGAACTGAGAAACCGCAGCCGTAACTAGGGCTGGCTTCCCCTGCCCTATGAGAGCTGGGAGCCTCTCTGCAGTCACAGCCCAGAGGGCAGGGAGCAGAGCAGAGTCGCCATGGCCCCAGGGGTCACAGTCCTGGTTGTCCTCTTCCTGCACGTCAAGGACCTGCCTGCCTGGGCTGCCGACACCTGTCCAGGTGAGACGAACACAGGTTCCCTGGTCTGTGAAAGCTGGTGACAACCCACTTAGTAACCGCCTCGGGTGTCCCGGGCAAAGCCCCCAGCACAGGACGTCTCAGGAACACGCACAGCAGCTCAGCCGCCCTCAGGCAGGGGGAGGGAGGCTCAGAAGAGCTGGGTCTTGGCGGGAGAGGAGATGGGGTTGCACTTTGAGTCCGTCTGCCCCTGAACCCCGGGATTTGCCCCGGGAACCCACAGACAGTTCCGGACTCTGTCACTCAGAAGGAAGAAAATACCGTTGACTTTTTCCATTTTCTTAAGGGCTTATTCTAGAGGCACTCTGAGATTTTCTAATCCAGTGGCCGCCGCACAGATGTTGGAAATGCGGGTCTCTGGCCGTGTCCCCAGAAAGCCTGACACGGGCAGGGGCCGAAAGGCAGTGACGGCTCCTCGCAGACGCCGCAGCGGCTGGCTCTGCGGACGCGGCGAGAGTGCTCCTGAGGACAGCTGGCCGCCCCGCGCGGGACTTATTTATGGGGGAAACATAAATAGTAAATTGCAGCCCGCTCTGGTGATCGAGGACCAGAGCACAGGAGGAAACATACCCCAGCGGCAGCTGCCGTGTCTCCCCGGGAGAGCACGGCCTAATTCTGTGGTTCCCAAGCTCTCCCTCGGGGGGACGTGTTAATTTTGTCACCCACAAAATTTAAAATGTACTTTTCAAAGAAGGAAACAATCTCTGTCCGGTCCCAGCAGTGCCACAGCTCGCTCTGTGTCCCTGGACCAGAAACGTCCTCTCTCCAGGTGACCCAGAAGACTCCTCGGCAGCCCAGTAACTCCACGATCATGTCCAAGGTCGGGCAGTGAAAATACTCATGTGAACCCAAATTCCCTGAGTTTCCGAGAAATATTTATTGTCGCTGTTTATTGAAACCACCCACTGTTAATGAAGCTCTTCCTAAAGGTCTTGAATTCTATAAGATTTTTGAAATTTTGTTCTATAATCCAATCCTTGCCATAGCCCTGTCATCAGCCCCACATGTCGCTGAGAGCACAGAGAGGGCAGGTGACGTGCCAGGACACACAGCACGGAGGAGGGGTCACCCTCAGGCAGGGTGGCCTCCAAGGCCAGGGCTCTGCCCCACATGTCTTCCCCGGGGGGAGGACAGACCAAGTCCCCACCACGCTGGGAAACCCGCACTCCCAGGCCCAGCCTGCAGCTGAGGCAGGTGGCTCTGGCTGCAGCCACCTGTCCAGACCCGATGTCACCAAGGGGGCCGGTGTCCCCGGTGGGGGTGGCTTCCCTGCAGGTCTGAGGGCCGTCAGCCCAGGGCGCTGGCGCTGACCCGGCACTCGTGTTTCCCTGCAGAGGTGAAGCTGTGTCCATGTCGCAGAGCACGGGCAGGGGCCTGCAGTCGGGCAGGTAGATGGTGTGCCAGCCACTCAGGAGGTGGCCCTGGCTAAGCAGCTCCCGACAGGTCCGCGGGCCTGGGGGGAAGCGGGGATGGACGCGGGCCCGGAGCCCTGGGCAGGGCAGGGGAGGGGGAGGCAGGCCCAGGGGGGAGAAGCAGGGGGATGGGGTCTGCAGGGAGGGTGGACGTGGAGGCCAGGACAGAGACAGGGCCCCAGCCCCCCCGCGTCCATCCCCGCTTCCCCCCAGGCCCGCGGACCTGTCGGGAGCTGCTCAGCCAGGGCCACCTCCTGAGTGGCTGGCACACCATCTACCTGCCCGACTGCAGGCCCCTGCCCGTGCTCTGCGACATGGACACAGACGGAGGGGGCTGGACCGTGAGTGTGGTCTGAGGGTCCCTGCGCTCAGGGGGCAGCCTGGGAATTCTGGAGACCGGGCTGTATGCCTGGCGGGAGAACACTCTGGAATTCTCTAGTCCCCTCCGAGTCTCAGGGAGACCCCCCTTCCCTGAGGATGAGGAGAATCAGAATGAGGAGGAGGTGACCTGGGGGTAAAAGTCCAGGCTGCAGGGTGAGGCTGGGGGAGGGGAGCCTCTGGCCTCCTGCTGTGTGGCGTTGCCCTTGTTGCCTGCCCTCTCTGAGCCTCCATTTCCTCCTTCCTCACGTGGGCTCTGAGATGAGACCGGGTGGGTGTGCTTGTGGCGCCGGCCTGCAGTGCTCTGCGAACTGTCAATTCCTGCTCCCGGGGAGGCCGGGGCCCCCTGTGCTGGGGACGTCGGCCTGGCCTCCTGTGTCCCGTCCCGCCTCTGTGCAGGTTTTCCAGCGGAGGGTGGACGGCTCCGTGGACTTCCATCGGGACTGGGCCTCGTACAAGCGGGGCTTCGGCAGTCAGCTGGGGGAGTTCTGGCTGGGGAACGACAACATCCACAGCCTGACCGCCCAGGGTAGGCCGGGCTGGGACTCGGGTGGGCCTGGGCCTGGACGCAGCTGCCCTGTCCCTGAGACCGGGCCATCTGGAACGTAGGATTGTCCTCTGTGCCTGCAGGGGGTCAGACTCTGAGCACACAGGGTCACACTGTTCCATCCTAGGACACGCATTCCCTGCTGTGGGCCCTGCGGGCTGGGATCAGAGGGTGTTCGAGCTTTGGGGTGAAGGCCTCTGCCAGGCTTGGTGCCACCTGTACCTTAGAGGCTGAGAGTGGGATCGAGAGAGACCTCCCCCCGTCTCCCACGGGTGGTCTGTCTTTGAAGCTGGCGCCATAGTTCCAGGGAAGCCCCTCCCTTGCCTTTTCTGCTCCGGCTCTGACAGGCCCCCAAACAGCCACACTCGCCTGAGTGAGAGGTCCTCCCCCACCCTCTGGTGCGTGGCAATTAGCCTCCCCCCGCCCCGCCCCGTCCCCCTGCCCCGTGGCAAGATGGGAGCCTCCACGCAGGTGCCGCAGTTTTGCGAAAGACGCTGCATTTCAGCTTCTCACCTGGCTGTGCTGGGGGCCTGCGCCGCCTGCCGGAGAGCTGGCACCTCGGGAGTGCCGCAGATGGGCGCCAACGGCGGATGTTCAGGCCTGGCTTACGAAGTTGCAGGGAAGGTGGAGAAGTGGGGGCCATCCCCGAGCTTCTCACGTCGGCAGGGTGTTCCCACATTCCCAGTTCATTTTTCCTGGATGCCCAGCTCGGACATCCCTTAAGAATTCACCCGACTTCGCCTCTGGTTCCTGGTGACAGAAGACCACCAGGCTGTTACCTTAAAATCTTTGTCCAGCAAGAACCTCGAGCTCCGTGTGGACCTTGTGGACTTCGAGGGCACCCGCCACTCTGCCAAGTACGGCTCGTTCCAGGTGGCGGGCGAGGCGGACAAGTACAAGCTGGCCCTGGGCACATTTGTCGAGGGCAACGCAGGTGCATGTCTGCGCTGGCCCGTGTGGCCTGGGCTGCAGAGCGGGGTCTGGGCAGCAGGGACAACCTGGCTCTGTGTCCCCCGGCGACCATGGGCTGGAGACCTCGCCTATTCGAGCCTGGTCTCTCCAGCCGCCATGCAGACCTAACGCCTGTGTCTCGGCAGCGTGGGATCACAGGGCACAGCTGGTTAATACACTACAGCTGTGTCTGCCCCACGTGTGCTGGGTGGGGCCTGAGACACTGACCGTCATCAAAGCTGGAAGAGGGTGGTCATTTCCCACAGGGCCTGAGAGCCCCGCTTCCCAAACTGTGTTCTGTGGAACACCAGCCCCGTGGGACATCCTTTACTGAAAAGGACTCAGGCCACAGGATTTGGGGAGGCATTTCCGACAGAGCATCCACCTGGGGAATTCCCAAAGCACATTCGCTCATTAAAGTCTCTGAGAACGGCCTCAGCGCGAGCCTGTTTACTGTGTTGTGCCCAGAGCTGCACAGAGCAAGGGGCTCCCCGGGGAAACGTCAGTGACGAGGGCCTTGCAGTTTGTACACCCCTGTTGTATGCATGATCCCCTGCGAGACCTCTGGGCAGGGAAGCAGAGCAGGCGGCAGCACCCCATTGCGTGGGTGGCACAGCAAGGCTCGGGTGACGCTGCTCACCTGGGGATGCAGAGCTGAGCTGCAGGCTCAGGGCACAGCAGCGGGCACGATGAGCCACGGAGGAGGCTGGCTGTACCCGCCCAGGGACCACCAGGGCAGAGGCAAGGTGCAGGCTGGAGGGTGGGGGGCGCTTCAGGGGAGAGAGTGGTCCCAACAGTTCTGGGGAACCCTGGAGGGAGGAAGGAGAAAAGGGTTGCGGGGATGAATTCCCAGACCAGGTGGGGAGAGATTACTTTTCACTCTCCTGCAGCCCCAAGCCTGGGCAGGTCGTGGATGCACCTGGCCCGCAGCTGACTCAGCTTTGCGGGGAAGCTGGCACCAGCTAGAGGCAGCCCCAGGGCCAGGGGATGGCCTCAGGATGCCTGGGCTGCTCTAACAGCCACAAACCCCACATTTTCTCTGAGCAGGTGACTCTCTGACATTCCACAACAACAATTTCTTCTCCACCAAACACAAGGACAACGACCTGAGCTCTTCCAGCTGCTCTGTGCTGTACCAGGGGGCCTGGTGGTACTCCGAATGCCACAAGTCTAACCTGAACGGTCACTACCTCCGGGGGCCGCACGAGAGCTATGCCAGTGGCATCAACTGGAAGATGGGCAGAGGCTACAACTACAGCTACAAGGTGTCGGAGATGAAGGTGCGGCTCACCTAGCCCACTGGGGCCTCGTCCACGGGCACCTGCTGGGGGAGCCACACCCGCAGACACGGTGGCATCAGACGTCCCCCTGTGTCCCCAGCAGGAACATGCTCATGCAGTGCTCCGTGGCTGGTCCTTTGCCCCTGCCCTGTAAACCCAACACACACGCCCCACAGCCTCACCAAAGAAAGAACTACACTCCTAAAAAATGTTTGCTTTCTGACAAGTTTTTCCAGATTAAATTTGTGTTTCCTGTGTACACTGGTTCTGAGCATTTTCCCACACCTGCTAAACAGCGTCACCCGGAGTCAGGACGGCCACTTAGCAGATCGCATGGCTGATGGCCAAAGAGACTGGGTGGCTTTTACATGGACTTTCAACCTCCCTTACTTGATGTGGGGTGACCCCCCCCCACTCCCAAGTCTCCAGTGGCCCCTCGTGACTCACAGCAGTTGACACGTCTTCAGGAAGGTTGCTTTGGCCTCGAAAACGCTCATAAACCCGGGGGAAGTTACGAAGTGGCCTTTTGTCTGGCCGCGGTGGCAGAGGTGGTGCTCTGGGCGCTGCCCACAGCAAAGAGACAAAACACCCGACGGCAGTGCCGGAGGAGGAGGGAGCGCATGGGACAGCTGGCTCCCACGGAGAAGGACGGAAGGGTCTTCCCCACTCACGAAGCCCTGGGCTCGGGGAGCTGCAGGCCTCCTCGCGGGAGCAGCACCAGCCTTCCGGGAGGCAAGGGAGGCGAGAGTCCCCCATCTCGCAGCAGGGGCGGGGTTTTCTCGGGACGCAAGAGGCACCAGGCACAAAGGGAACGTTGATGGGTGTGACCACGTTCAAGCCGAGAACCCCTGCTACCAAAGGACACTTTGAGCAAATACAACGGAAGTCACAGGGGGCAGAGTCGCTGTGCAAATGTGTACCTTTAGTTTTCTACTGTTGCTACAGCTAGTCACCACAAATGCAGTGGTTTAAAACAACAGGAAGTTGTTCCCTCGCAGCTCTGTGGGTTAGGAGTCCGCCAGAGGTCTTACTGGGTTGGAAGCGGGATATCTGCAGGGTTGGGTCCTTCCGGTGGCTCTAGGGAAGAAGCCGTGTCCTTGGCAGCTTCCCCGGGCTCTGGCCCTCCTTGGCTGGGCCCCTCCTCCAGCGGCACAGGCAGCTGCGCCACGGCTCTCCCTCTGGGCACAGCCAGGGACAGTTCTCCACGTTCACCATCTACACGATCGGACTGGGCCTCCCCGGCTAGTGCGAGATGACCCGTCTCCAGGTCTACACCCTTAATCGCATCAGCACGGTCTCTTTGCCGTGGATGTGTTCATACGTCTCAGGGCCGGGAATCTTTGGTGGCGATGCAGGCACATATCTGAAAGAACTCCTGCAAAAAAAAAAAAAAGAAAAAAAAGCTTGAAATAAAAAACAATTTTGAGAAATGTCTAGAAATGATTAATATAATGAAAGCCATAGAATTATGACTTTTGTGTTAAGGAATCTGGACAGATTTGGTATTTCATACTCTTACAATGTTTAAAGAATTCGGCCTATTATAAAGAAAGTTTCATCAATCCAATCTAAAATATGTAATTAACTAATTGACTTAGTCTTATAATATGACAAGGAAATCTTAGTGCATTTATACACAGTATTGGAATATTTAAGAGACTTTGGGCCCGTTGAGTTTCTAAGTTTAATTATTAGATTTCTTAAAATTAATTAGTACTAAGAAAGCTTTGTTCATTAGACAACTGAAATACTTAAGAAGAAATCTGAATATATTCCACTTATAATTGCCATCTAAAATATCTGAAGGCGTTTAATGAACTCAATTTGTAGTATCCAAAAGCCCTTAAAACGTGACTATGAAGATTTGCAGATCTTATAAATAGAAAAACCAGATCCGCAAGCCAAACTTAAAATATTAAGGATAAACTAAGTTTTTTAATCTATAGCTTTCAGAAACTAAACATTAATTTGAAGAAGCAAAGCAAACCTACAAAAAGTCTTTTCTAATCAACCAATTTTTCCCCGAACTCACATCATCAAAACTCAGTGAGTCTTTGTAATCTGAGGGATGGAATGAAATGCGTGAAAAGACAGCAGAGCCTCTTCCTCTCCAGCCCCTGCTGTTCTTCCCAGCCGGCGTCTCCCAAGCCGGAGTGCAGGCACAGCCCCATCCAGCAACGCCTGGGCATTTGTGGCCTTCTACACAGTGTTGTTCTTGTTCCTTTTTCTTTCCTTGTTGGCCACCTTTTGTATTAGTCGAATATTTTTATTATCCCATCTTCCCTCTATTAGCTTATAACTTGTCCATTCCTTTCCTATTCTTTGTTGTTTATGTTTGAGTTTGCAACGTATTTCCTGGGCTTCCTACAGTTTAACATAAATTATTCCTCCTACCACTTTGCCAACAAAGACCTTAAACACCTTTAACGACATCGAACCCCTTCCTGCCTTTCGTGCCTTTGTCACTTATCCCAACCATACATTTGTTTCCAACCCTACGATCCTTATTCAGACGGTTTTTCTAATATTTGAGTTTACTTTGGTTCAGACCACTGTCACCTTGTGTTCTGCGGGGTGGCTGGGGGCCTGGGGGCATGCAGCAGGCTCAGCTGTCAGCTCTGCCCACATGATGTGCTGCCACGTGGTTTCCTGCCACGGGTCATCATCCGAATGGACAGGAAGGGCTCCCGGTATCACCCGCTGAGATCTGGGTTTCAAAGATCTGGGATGGGGCCTCTGAGGAGTCTCCCAGGCGGCTCTGATGGGCAGTCAGGCGTGGGGACCACTGAGGTGCAAGTTTCAGAGAGCCGGGCGGGCAGCTTGATGATCTCAGCGCAAGCAAACCAAAGCCAGAGACCCTCTGACTCATCAGAGCAAAACTCGCACGAAAGAAGACAGCAGTCCTGGAAGGGAAAAGAGAGCTGCTCAATCTGACGCATATAGGTTTCTGTCGGCATCCGCGCTCACACGGCCCGGAGAAGCAAGAGCTGTGCAGCGGGTGGTTGGCAGGGACAGGCGGGGACAACACCTGGCCGCTCGCAGTCCTGAGCTTGTTGGGCTTGGGAAACGCCGCTTAGCTACTGAGGTGCTGCACCTGGAGCCAGGCGTGCCTGGCGTGTGATGGTATGGGGCTTTTGGGGGGTTGTTTTTTGTTTTCTCAGATAAGCATTCTGCCCTTTCTGGCAATACTGGCACACGACCTTGGAATTACTGCCCTACAGTTCACTCGGCCCACTCGAAAGTCAGCTCTTCCGGAGAAGCAGAGCTGGATTTGACAAGAGGAAGACCTTCCGATGTCAGCAACGGTCCGGGCCAGGCTGGGCTGGTGGTGGCTGTCCAGGACGGCAGTGGGCTGGGCTGGTGGCTGTCCAGGGCGGCAGGGAGCCTCTGGCACCTGCGGGTCTGTCCGGAGCCGCGGAGGCAGCGACTCCGGTTCTGGACCACGGCAGCTGCACCTTGTCTTCCAGTTCTGAGGTTCAATGGTTTATATCTGGACCCCAGTTAAAGTCTCGAACACCCTCCTGTCGGGGAAGGCGCTGGACTCCAGTGGCCCCGTCTGCTGCCCTGGGACAGATGGACTGTTCCAGATTGTTCCCGTTCCTGCTTCCTGACGGGACTTGTGCCACATCTCAGGGTGGGTGTGTGGGGCTCCCGGCCTCCTGTGAAGCTCCAGGAATCAGATAACTGGCCGCCCCCCACCCATATGGCCTTAGGCTGATTAGTCACAGTGACAATGGAAACCAAACTGGGTAGCCCAAGTGCGGCCGCAGAACTGGGGAGGCGAGGCTGGCACGGAGCCCGGAGTGCGCTTTAGAACCGGCAGGAGGAAGTAGGTTTCTTCTCTTCTCTCCCGCACCCCTGCCCTCGCCTGGCCACCTCCCTGCGAGGCTCGGGAACAGCAGCTGTCGAAACAAACTCGGGGCCCAGCACAGCGAGAGTCCGTTTCTTGCCGCAGCCTAGCGTGGCACGGAGGGAGGGCTGCTCTGCAGGGACACCGGGAGCCGGGTCCCCTCGCTGCATGGCTCTGTGTCTTCTCTTCCCGAGACCCGTCTCCACGCATATGTGCTTCGTCGCGAATTGTCCCTGTACCTGCCGTCTTAGGGCGTCTGTCTGCCTTGAAGCTGCAGTTGGGCAGGAAGGAGCTTTGCTACAAGGCTGAATCATTTTTTTCAAAAGTACATTTCACTGGTCTTTGTTATTCAAGAGCTTTAAAAATCTCCCCTCTTACTGTTCAGGGTCTGTAAATGTTCAGGCACTCTCCAGCCCTTCCAGACCTGCAATGCCCAGAGTCTTCATTCCGCTTTATTCCTGCTTGCAGCCTGCTGAGTTCTTCCCTAAGCTCTTCTTTCTCTTGTACCGCCTTGCGGGGTGTCTAACCTCTGCGGAATGGTCTGGCCACAGTGTGGAGGCCGGGAGGAGAGAGAGGAAGGACAGGCTGCGAGGCTCTTGGAGCACGTGGGCCGTGGCTTCACGTGGCTTCACGTGGCTTCACGTGGCTACAGGGCAAACCGTGCTGAGCTGAAGGTGTTTACTGCCAGTTCTAAAGCAACCACCAAAAGAACAGCTTCCGACACAGTCAAGCCACACAAAGTGCGTTCTCAGACCACCATGGAATTAATTATTATAGAAATAAAAAAAAGAAAGAATTCTAGAAAATCTGCACAAAATCCCCAATATCTGGATACCAAATAACATTCTTCTAAATAACACATGGTACACAGAAGAGGTTACGGGAGAAGTTAGGAAGCATTTTGAATTGAATAGAACCAAAACTGCGAGAGATCAGAATTTGCGGTGCGATGCCCAGGAGGAAATCACAGCCCCTTGCCCCTGGCCCCGGATCCATCCCTCAGCTCCCACCGTGAGAAGGAAGGAACGAAAAGCAATTTAAATCCAAAGTGAGGCAGAGAGAGTGAATAATAATGAAAAGGAACAGAAAATAGATGGAGAAAATCAATATGACCAAAAGCTAATTCTTTGAGGTCAATAAAATTTATAAACCTCTCACCAGACTGAGAAAAAAATGAGAGAGAGAGAGAGAGAAGCACAAAATATCACGACCAGGAAGAGAGAGATGATGTCCCTGCATAATCTGCAGATATTGCAAGAACTAGAAGGGATATTCTGAGCTATTTTGCGATGATACATTCAGCAACAGAAACGAATAATTCCTTGAACCACCTCAGTCACAGACACACCTGAGCAACCCTAGACGTAGAAAATGAACTGAAATTGTCATTAAGGCTTTATTTTTATTATAAAAAAAACTTTATCAAGATAATCTGGTACTGATGTGACAGTAGACATATAAACCAACGGAGCAGAACGGACAGTCCACAAACGGTTTCCAGCCCCAGTGCCTTTGCCGGTGAGGTCTACCAAACATCTAAGGAAGAAATACAATAATAGCAATTCTTCCCACACTCTTCCTGAAAACCAAAAAGTTAGAACTACTGCCCCACTCATTCTGAGACCAGCGTTTCCCCAACAGCAAAACTAGAAAAAAATCATTGCAAGAAAAACATAACTGTAGACCAATACCGCCCATGAACGCAGATACGACAATTTCGGGCAAAATCTTAGCAAATCGAACCCAGCAACATATTAAAAGAATCTATCACGAGCAAGTGAGGTTTAGCCCCGAATGGAAGGTTTGTTTACCATTTGAAAATCAATGTCATTCTTCATCTTAGTAAACTAACAAAGGAAAATCATACGATCATCTCAAAAACAAACAAACAAAAAAAGCCCCAGAAACATATTTGATAATCTCCGTCCATTCTACATGTTTTGACAGGCTCTCAGCAAGTAAGGAATGGAAAGTAATCGTTCTATCGGCGAGTAACAAGCTACGGCATCTTGTTGTCTTTTATCATCGCTTTGATTATCTCATAGTTTTTGTGGGTCGGGTGTCCACATACAGTTTAACTGAGTCCCTGGCTGAGGGTCTCAAGGTGACCACCAAGGCCGTGGTCGCATGGGAGGTTCAGCTGGGGAGGGATCTTTCCTTCAGCTCACCCAGTTCATTGGCAGAATCCAATCCCTTGAGGCTGTAGGAGCGAGGAATTCCTTTCTTGAAGGTTGGTGGCTGGAGCCTGCCCTTAGTTCATAAAGCTGCCGGCAATTCCCCTCCCGCGGGCTTCCCCAGAGTGGCCACTTCCAGCAAGAGAAGAACCGCTGTCTTGTGCAAAGTAATCACATGCACTCTGTTGTTAGAAGCCAGCCACGGGCCTGTCTACACTCAGGGAGGGGATCGGGCCAGGCTGTGAGCAGCTCGGTGCAAAAAAATCAATTTGCACTGGGTTCCACCTCTCACTTGTGGTAATTTATCGCGGCGGCGATAGAAAACCAATACACCCTATCTGTTGATAAAGGGCTCGTGTTCAGAACATAGAAAGAACTCTTGACACTCAGTTAAAAGAAAGCAAACCATCTAATTTTTAAAATAGGTACACAATCTGAAACGATGCTTCTCTGAAGACGGCACATGGACGGCAATAAGCGCGTGGAAAGATGCCCAAGTCGTCACGAGGAACACGCAAACGACACCACGTGAGACTTCCCCGCCCCTGTGAAAATGGCCAAAAGGACCCACCGTTTCCAGTGTTGAGGAGGGCGAGGAGCATCCGGGGCTGTCTGGCGCTGCTGGAGGGAACGGCGCAGCCACGGCAGGAAACAGCTTTGCAACTCCGTGAACAACTGGACACGCGCCTCCCATGGGATCCGGTGCCTCCGCTCCTGCACGTGCTCCTGGGAGAAGTGAAAACACACATGCACATGGAGACTCGTGCACGAACATTCCACAGTACGGCCTGCCCTGGCCCCAGACCGGAAGCGACCTGAATGTCCGCAGCAAGCGAATGATGAACAGCTGTGGTCCGTCCATGGTGCGTCACGTGGCAGCGCAGCGGAAGTAGCTGGAGGCTGCGCTGTGGCGTGGGCGCACCTCCAAGCTGGGCCGCGGCGGGAGAGGCTCAACGACAGAGCGTACAGAGTATGTGCTTCTATGTAGATACAATCTTAGAAAAGGCAGGCTGATCTGTAGTGACGGGGAGATGGGATCTTGCCTGGGGACACAGAGTGGGGCTGGCTGGGAGGCTGGATTGCCAGGGGGCCCCAGGAAACGTCCAGGTGTGACAGATACGTCGACTGTCTTGGTTGTGGTGATGGCTTCCCAGGCGCATTTGTGAAAACCACTCAAGTGTACACTTCCAAGACGGGCACCTTATCACATGTCAAGGAGGCCCCCGTGGGCTCCCACGAAAGTAAACCGCTTCCCAGCCGCTCTCAGGGCCTCTCCTCTAGGACAAGGGGTGGTCTGCCCACCTGCCTGGCACGGCGCACCTGCCAGCGACCCGCATCCTCCCCACAGCACCTGGTCCCTGCCCAGGCAAGAGCCTAATGCACCCTCCGCACCTGCCACGGTCCTCGAGGGAGGGGGCCCTGGAGCCGCAGAGAGGGAAAGAATGAAGAACTGGACGTGGACTCGGTTTGGGGTTATCCGTGAGTAAGCCCCACCCCTCTCTGCTTCCCACCGCTTTCCTGGGTCAGGACGATGATGTAACCCGGATGGCGAGTCCCTTGGAGTCAAGGGCATGCCACCCACCAGACTGCAGGGCCGGAGAGGACACAGGGGCCCTCAGGCCAGGGTGCGGTCCGTCATCCCAGGGACCACAGGCCCCAAACGCTATACCAAGTGGCCGGCCCGTGCGAGTCCACAGAGGAGCCGTAAAACCGACTCTCGGTGCTGAGCCTGGAGCCACATCCTGCTGATTCCGAGCACACGTTCTGAATAAATTAGAGCAGAGTGCCGACAGCGTCATCACACCAGGCCTGCCCACTCCCGGTGCTTCTGTGGGGCTCAAAAACTAAAATATGTAAAAAGCACGTCAGAAAACAAAATTCAGGGGCCCCCACGGTGGAGGACAGGGCTGGGAACTCCTGGACACCCTCCCCTCCTCCCCATTCCCAGGCCTAGACAGGCCCTGGTGGTCAAGAGTCCCAGCCCCCAGCCAGCCCAGGGACCCCCGTGCCTGTCACAAGGGCCAGGCGGGCAGGACTCCAGGCCGCTGAGTCAGAGCCGCTCGGGAGGCCCAGCCTGCCTCAGGGAGCATGTGGCGGGATCCGCTGTCTCCCACGCAGCGCTGAAGCCAGCAGAACTCGGGGAAGCTGGCATCTGCTGTCCCACGGCTGGGGTGGGCTGGGAGGTTTGCCAGGTGCCACCTCCACGTTAACTCCTTCAGGCCAGGCTGCCCCTGAGAGGGGTGACCCCGGCCCAGGGTGGAGCTGTCCCCAGGGAAGGCCAGGAGTGGACACGCAGCTCACCAGAGTCAGAACCAATGATCCATCCTCTCAGGCCTGGGCAAATCCACCCCACCAGGAAGCCTCCCAGCCACGGGCGTCTGTGGCCCTCCTGCAGCAGCCCCTCCCACGCTGGCCGGGCTGCCCTGCAGACGGTGAGCTCAGGAAAGCCGCAGTGCACGCCCCAGGGGCCTGTTCCGCGTGCACGTCAGCCCGCACCTGCGGACAGGAGCCGAGTCTCGCCCTGGCTCCCTGCACGTGTTAACGCAGGTCACAGTCCCTCCGAGGTCTTTGCTAGAGGCTCAAGGGTCTCCGTGGGTCACAGGTTGAGAAATGTTGTCTTAGCTAAACAGCCCACGGGACCCAGCAGGAGTCCCACCCCAGGGCAGAATCGGGCAGAGGAAAGACAGAAGATGCCCAGAGGAGAGAGAAACACAGGTGCGAAGCCGGGTCCTGCGGGGCAGGCAGCCCGGCCCAGGCAGCCCTCTCTGGGGGAAGCCACCCAAGCCCAGGAGGAACCTGTGTGGATGGCCGGCAGGAATGGAGGTGCTGGCAGTGCTTGTGCATTGACAGCTCTGTGGGCACAGCCCTCCGGCCTCGTCCGACAGGGAGCCCTGGAGGAAGGCAGGCCTTCGCTTTCCTGGAGTTCTCGCAGCGACAGCACGCGATGGCCTCACTTAGTCCTCGTTTTATCTTTGGTGAGTGAGGGGACCCAGGACAGCGAGTGGCAGGAAGCCTGGGTGCTGTAGGTCAGGGGTACAGCTGGGCACGGAGGCTGGGGACAGGTGCCGTCACCTCTGAGTGCAGGGCCGGCAGATTTCCGTAAAGGGCTGACTAGCACAGACTGAAGGTGTCACAGGTCACCCGGTCTCTGCTTCGACTACTCTGCCTGTCGCTTGAAAGCTACGGGGGAAAACGGAAACCAGCCACAGACAATGTGGCAGCCGTGGGCACGGCCGTGTGCAGTAACATTTTATTTGCAAACAGGCACCGCGTGTCCTGCTCTGTCCACGCCTGCCTCGGGCAGTCAGAGACTTTCTCAGCCCCGAGGCATCTAAGCCACCTGCAGTGCCAGGCCACAGGGCAGCAACAGCATTGGGACAGCCATGGGGACGTGACCAGCAAGGGGCAACGCAATGGCAAAGGCATCCTGTGTTTGTCTGTGAGGCAAGCGAATGTCTTTATTGGTGACGTGTTGCAGCGAGGTCTGGCGTGACGGTGGCCCTCAGCCTTGCAGACGGGGGGATACACAGCTCTGCGGGTCGTGGCCCACGGCAACGGGCTGAAGCTCCTTCACTCCCACCAGGACCAAGATCCCCCGGTTTCCTTCCTTTTGAGGCCTCAGGGACATGTCCCCCTGCTGCCAGCGTGCGTGGGGACCTCCTGCTCAGAGCCCCGAGCTCGTGAGCCGCACCTTCATCTCCGACACCTTGTAGCTGTAGTTGTACCCTTTCCCCGTCTTCCAGTTGATGCCATTTGCAAAGCTCCCATGAGACCCCCCGAGGTAGAGACCATTCAGGTTTGACCAGTGACAAGAGGCGTGCCACCAGGCTCCGTGGTACAGCACAGCACAATTTTCATCAGAAATGTCGTTGTCTTGGTCTTTGGTGGAGAAGGGGTGGTTGTTCTGGTATGTCAGAGAATCACCTGCTCAGAAGAAAAATGCAGGATTGTACACATAGTGCTAGGAAGCCTGGTTCCTGGGTCCAGCATAGAGCTGCCATATCCAGGGGCCCACGTTGTGCACTGCACAACTCCAAGGCACACCACTCGGTGAACACTTGCTCTGCTGATGCAGTAGCCTTGGCACCCCCTTGCCTGGTCTGCCCCTGCCACAAAACAGGCATTCTCCCACTTAGAAAGGAGACCGTCCTCCAAGGAGAGCTCCATGTGGCATAGAGTGGGAATTCAGTCCCTACAGAAATGCACTTAAGTTTCGTCTTTTCCCAGTATCCATCCATACTGGGAGCGATTAATAGTAGCGACCATTTATTGGACTTTTTACTAAATGTATTTCATAATCTTCATAAGTACCATTGACTGTAGGTAAATTATCTTGACGTGTGGATGAAGAAACTGGTTTAGAGAAGTTAAGTCACCACACAACGTCACACGGCAGAGGCAGAGCCAGGATGCTAAGCAGGTTGTCCCGGCTGCCCAGACCCCGCTCTGACGCGCCAGCCACACGGGCCAGAGCAGACATGCACCTGCGTTGCCCTCGACAAAGGCGCCGAGGACCAGCTTGTACTTGTCCGCCTCGCCCTCCACCTTAAACGAGCTGTACTTGGCAAAGTGGCGGGTGCCCTCGAAGTCCACAAGGTCCACGCGGAGCTCGCTGGTGCCTGTTGGAGATGGGTTTCAGGGTCCCAGCAGAAGCGTCCCTCTGCCTTCAGGCACGGGAGGTGGGAATTTGCCTAAGTTCTGGGCGGAGTCTGAAGTTGGCATCCAAGGGGAATATCCTCAAGTTCATCACAAAGGCCTTTGTTGTACGAGGGACCCTGGAGACCTGCTTCCCTCTGCTTTCTCTTCTGCACCCAGAATTCCTCTACTCAGACTTCTCCGATGGGACAAAACATTCCTTCAAAACCACTATTTCACTGTAACGGGTTGTGACGTCGTCACGAGCCCAGAACAGGAAACTGATCTTGTCCTTCCTTTATCTGGACAGGCCCCGGCACCTGAGTAACAGGCCACTGGGGAGGGAGGGACAAGATTCCAGTTTTCCAAGCATCAGGGACAATCTGATACTCGGGCGGGGGGCAGAGGACACAGATGCTGTTCTGATGCCCCCCAGAGCCGGCCCAGCTGTATGGGTGCCAGGACCAGCCCAGAGAGGAGTGTCCCTCCTCCTGACAGGCAGCTCTAGGGAGGAGGAAAGTGGGAGGACACGAAAACCAGAGCTTGGCCAAGCCCTAGAGGCCACTATGTCCCCACCCACTGTCAGCCTCTCAGGTGCAGGTGGCACCAAGCCTGGCAGAGGCCTTCACCCCAAAGCTCAAACACCCTCTGATCCCAGCCCGCAGGGCCCACAGCAGGGAATGCCTGTCCTAGGACGGCACAGTGTGACCCTGTGTGCTCAGAGTCTGACCCCCTGCAGGCCCAGAGGACCGTCCTACGTTCCAGACGGCCCAGTCTCAGGGACAGGGCAGCTGCGTCCAGGCCCAGGCCCACCCGAGTCCCGGCCCGGCCTACCCTGGGCGGTCAGGCTGTGGATGTTGTCATTCCCCAGCCAGAACTCCCCCAGTTGACTGCCGAAGCCCCGCTTGTACGAGGCCCAGTCCCGATGGAAGTCCACGGAGCCGTCCACCCTCCGCTGGAAAACCTGCACAGAGGCGGGACGGGACACAGGAGGCCAGGCCGACGTCCCCAGCACAGGGGGCCCTGGCCTCCCCGGGAGCAGGAATTGACAGTTCGCAGAGCTCTGCAGGCCGGTGCCACAAGCACACCCACCCGGTCTCATCTCAGAGCCCACGTGAGGAAGGAGGAAATGGAGGCTCAGAGAGGGCAGGCAACAAGGGCAACGCCACACAGCAGGAGGCCAGAGGCTCCCCTCCCCCAGCCTCACCCTGCAGCCTGGACTTTTACCCCCAGATCACCTCCTCCTCATTTCTGATTCTCCTCATCCTCAGGGAAGGGGGGTCTCCCTGAGACTCGGAGGGGACTAGAGAATTCCAGAGTGTTCTCCCGCCAGGCATACAGCCCGGTCTCCAGAACGCCCAGGCTGCCCCCTGTGCGCGGGGACCCTCAGGCCACACTCACAGTCCAGCCCCCTCCGTCCGTGTCCATGTCGCAGAGCACGGGCAGGGGCCTGCAGTCGGGCAGGTAGATGGTGTGCCAGCCGCTCAGGAGGTGGCCCTGGCTGAGCAGCTCCCGACAGGTCCGTGGGCCTGGGGGGAAGCGGGGATGGACGCGGGCCCGGAGCCCTGGGCAGGGCAGGGGAGGGGGAGGCAGGCTCAGGGGGGAGAAGCAGGGGGATGGGGTCTGCAGGGCGGGTGGACGTGGAGGCCGGGACGGAGACAGGGCCCCAGCCCCCCGCTGTCACAGCCACGCCACTCCCCTGGCCTCTCAGCTCCCAGCACGGCCCCTCCCTACTGTCCCGGGCCCCCGGCCTTTGGGGTAGATGGTGCCACATAGGGAAAGCACCGCAGAATGTGCTGGTTCTCCAGGCAGCAGCTGCCAGTGGCCGAGGGACCGAGGGAGCCCAGCGCGTGTGCAGAGCTCCGTCCTGGGATCTGCAGCGAGGGGCTGGGCGCAGGGGCCCTGGGGAGGGGACCGGTCAGGGAGGGGCCGGGGCCTCATCACCCACCTGTGGCACACGACTGCGTCTGCCCAGCATCCCCTGTTCGTGGGGAGAGAGGAGACACTCGTCACGAGGGGAGCTCAGAGCCCTGGTCCCCACCAGCCCCGACTGCTCCTGGACAAGGGGTGGAGCAGGGACAAAGCCCTGACCCAGGTGCTCCCAGGACGGTCACCCTCCAGCTCTGATTAAGGGCCGCTGGGCTCTGCCTCACTGGAGGGCACAGCCCAACCCTCGGGCGGTGGCCCTGCCACGTCTTGCTTTTCTCCTGGGGGCCATGGTGGCAGTGCCCGTCCCGCGGTACCCACTGGCCACACGCTGGGCCTCCCCCCTGGTCAAAGCGGGGTCGGCTCTTCCCTGTCCAGCTCATTCCGGGCTCGGAGGAGTCTCGGCCTTAGAGTCGGGTCACTGTGGGGAACCTGCTGGCAGCATCCGGTCCTCGGGCCTGTGCCCCAGTCTCCTCATTTTTATTGTAGACACAGGAGTCTTGCGTTTTTAGATTTTTACAATTTTTAAATAAATGAGCATCATTAGACAAAACTTTAAAGCACTAAAATGCCCCCATCTAAATTCCTAATCGTGTGACCTTGCCCGTCAGCGGGGTGACGGCGGGCAGACGCCATGCTTGCGCCCCACGGACTCTGAGGACCGAGTGTGTCGGGCCCTCCACCCTCCCTCACAGCCCAGAGCGACAGGGACCTGGGCTGAGGCCCCCAGGGCCTTGGGGGGCAGCCTGGGTGTGGAGGAGCCCTTCCCGGGATGCAGCCTGCAGAGGGCTCACCTTTCTCTCCTCGCGGCCCCTTCTCCCCGCGGTCCCCTGCAGAGAGAGGCAGGAGGGTGAGAGACCCCAGAGAGTCACCTCAGCCCACGGCCCCCGCCCGCTCTGGTTCCGCGCAGCAGAGCTGCTCTGGGGGGGCCGAGGGAAGGCGGCAGCCAGCCGGGCACAGTCCTGGACTCTTGCCCTGGGTGCCACACGCTCGTGTCCCCGCTGAGACACTAAGGCTTTAGGATGTCAGGATCCGACGCAGGGGAAGGGGACACTGAGGCCTTGACACACCAGGTCCCTCTCTGTCCCTCTCTCTCCCTCCCCGTTCACACACAGGCCCGAGCGTCCTCCCACTCTGTCCCCTCCTCACCTTTGGGCCCGGGTGGCCCTGCCTTCCCTGGGGCTCCGGCGGGTCCTCGTTCTCCTGGGAAATGCAAACACACGTCACTGAGAAAATTCGACCTAAACTGTTCTCCTGGGAAACCCTTGCCCCAAGCAGCAGGGTCCTGAGCCCTGTGCCCACTCTGGTCCCAGTGACCCTCAGATCTCGGCGCGGACACAGCCTGGCGGTGCCAGAGGGGGTGACGGAGCCTGCACAGTGGCGGGTGCTCCTGGTCAGGCCTGCCCCTGGGCTCGGGCTCAGGGTGGGGCGTCCCCAGCTCCTGTTTGCTCTTTGGTACAAACTGGGTGTCACAATGTGCTGACCCTGAGTCTGGGTCCCTGTCACTGGGCAGGTGCCCGCCCTGCTCTCGTTTGCTGGGAGGTGCTGGCCGTGCCTGAAGCTGCCTGAGCGGGTCCCGGCTCCCTCCTTACTGGTGTGTGAGCCCAGCAGGTCCGGGCCCCTCTGGGACTCAGTTTCCCCGTCTGAGGTGGGTGGAGAAGGCCATGGGCACCCATGTTTCGGTGAGACGAGGGAGGAACACACTGCGGGAGTCTCGCCAGCGGCCATGTGAGGCTGACATGGAGTCCAGGCCTGGCAACAGCCCCACAGAGATACGCCCAGATGCGAGCTCGGGACCAGCCAGGGGACCAGCTCCCGCCTGGGGCAGGTCCAGAGCCCCGCTGGACCCTGGGGTCGGCGCTGTCACTGGCTGTGAGCTGGGCCGAGACCACCGCTCCCGACCCCAGTGGGGCGTTGCCCACCCGGGCATCTGAGTTCAGAAGAGCCATCTCTGAACTCTGCCCACCCAGCCCGCGAGCACCCACCTCTCCCTCCGTGGGCGCCCGCCTCTCCCTTGGGCCCGGGGGCTCCGGGCAGCCCTGGGCAGCCTTGGAGGATGGTGAGCTTGTCGGAGCCCTCCACACCCAGCAGCTTCACCTCTGCAGGGAAACACAAGGGCCGGGTCAGCGCCAGCGCCCAGACCTGCAGGGAAGCCACCCCCACCGGGGACACCGGCCCCCTTGGTGACATCGGGTCTGGACAGGCGGCTGCAGCCAGAGCCACCTGCCTCAGCTGCAGGCTGGGCCTGGGAGTGCGGGTTTCCCAGCGTGGTGGGGACTTGGTCTGTCCTCTGCCCGGGGAAGACATGTGGGGCAGAGCCCTGGCCTTGGAGGCCACCCTGCCTGAAGGTGACCCCTCTTCCATGCTGTGTGTCCTGGCAGGTCACCTGCCCTCTCTGTGCTCTCAGCGACACGTGGGGCTGATGGCAGGGCTATGGCAGGGATTGGATTATAGAACAAAATTTCAAAAATCTTATAGAATTCAAGACCTTTAGGAAGAGCTTCATTAACAGTGGGTGGTTTCAATAAACAGCGACAATAAATATTTCTCGGAACTCAGGGAATTTGGGTTCACATGAGTATTTTCACTGCCCTATCTTGGCACGTGATCGTGGAGGTCCTGGGCTGCCGAGGGGTCGTCTGGGTCACCTGGAGAGAGGACGTGTCTGGTCCAGGGACGCAGAGCGAGCCGTGGCACTGCTGGGACCGGACAGAGATTGTTCCCTTGTTTGAAAAGTTCATTTTAAATTTTGTGGGTGACGAGATTAACACGTCCCCCTGAGGGACAACACAGAAATGGGGATCCAGGGGTGTGGTCCCGGCAGGCTTGGCAGCCACAGCATTTTGTGCGGTTTTGTGTATGTCCTCACCCCTTGCTCACTATTCAGAGCAAATATTGACTTTATCTTTTTTATTTCCTTAATTTTCCTCATTAAAAAAGAGCTCTTAATAATTTTAGATAATTAAAAAGACACATTTAGTGAAGAAAATTAACTCACCATAACATAAGCATCGGAGGGGCTGCGTTCTAGGCCTTTCTCTGCAGTGACATGGCAGCTGTCATTTACCCTGGGTCACCATGAACACATCGGGGACCGTGGTGGCCACCAGGACCTGTGCAGGTGCTCACCTGTGCTGAGGTCGGAGCAACGTCCTAAGCGTGGCCAGAAGCAGGTGGGACAGAGCCTCCTTGGGGTGGGATCTGGGGTGCAGCTGCTGGGCGGGGCACTTGGGGGCCCCCAGGAGCCCAGCGGAGGAGGCCTGGAGCCCGTGCAGGCCATGTCACCCGCTCTGTGCCATGTCAGGGCCACAGTGGCAGCTCCCTGTCCCAGAGCCCGGCAGAGCCCAGCCTGAATGACCTGCCGTGCTGGGCCTGACTCTGCTGGCCATGTTGGGCTGGGAGGCCTCCCAGAGACGGTCGTCACAGCCCCAGATCTGACGGGGGCCTGCCCCAGGCCAGCACCCTGCACACACTCCACGCCCTGGCACCGCCCATGCCCCGGGGCTCTCGTGACCGCTCTGGCGTGGTTGAGGCCCCGCAGGCCCTGCAGACGGAGCACCAGCCGGGCCCTGCAGACGGAGCACCTGGCTTTGGACCCGGCCGGGCTAGCTCCAGGATTCTGCTCACAGCCCCGTGTGAGGCTGCATCTGTTTCTTTGAGCTTCTGTCTCCTCTCATTATAAGTGGCCCTTTTAAAAAGGAATAAGGGCTGAATGTTGGCAAACGGCTTCCCGCTAGGCCTGGCACGCAGGGGTCAATAAGTGGCCGACAGCTTCCAGGGACACGATCCCTGTGCTCACCTGGGGTCTGACTCACCTGGACAGGTGTCGGCAGTCAGGGCTGTGGTGCACAGCAAGGGGATGACCAGGAGGACCGCCGTGGCCATGGTGGCTGAGCTCTGCCACTCTGGTCTCTGCCACCTAAGGAGCTCCCTGGCTCTTATGGGGCTGCGGCCGCCCCCTATAACCTCTGGCTCTGTTTCCCGTCCCGGTGGGGGTGGACACTTCCTCCTCACGCCTGCTGGCACCGACTGGAGATGGAGACAACCCAGCACCCACTTCTTCCACAGGCCCCACGTGCTTCCGGCTCAGTGGGCCTCACTTCCCAGCAGGGACTCGCTCTGCCCAGCAAGGGGCTCCCCAGGGCCGTGGGGGGGCCATGTGTGTCTTTAGAGAAAGCCCAGGCCCAGCCCCTCGGCTCTGCTCTGCCAGGAGCACTCCCTGAGGAGTCAGAAGAAGGGAGTGTTTACGGATCCAGCTCTTGAGCAATTCGCTTGCAGGTAACGGGCTTCAAGTCCGTGGAAGCTGAGGAACGTCCGCGGGGGTGGGAAGGCTCCCAGGGCCCTGGTTCCAACCGGAGCAAACCTGCAGCAGGTGGGAAGGGCACGGCCAGGCTGGGCGCCCGCAGAAGGGGTGACAGCCTGGTTCGTGGACCAGGCACCAGTCCAGTGGGGCTGCAGACACAGGACTGTGATTAGGCTGCAGTAGCTTCGGAGCAGCAATTGCTCCCAGGGGCCACTGGACACCCCCCCCCGTGGAGAGGACAGGCTGGATTGGCCCGGGTTTGGACGCTTTGCCACATGGCTCAGAGAAGAGTTCAAACCTCAAGCAAATGCTCGCCTTGGGTTTAGTCCCATTAGAGACAGAGGTGGCCGGTGTGCCCCCAACTCCCACCCACCCACAGCCCCTGCAAGGTGTCGAAAGGATTGGAATCGGTGACCCGGGTCAGACAAAGCCACGTGAGACATGGGTTCCATGTCATATCAGTTCCATGCCCCCAGAGTAGTGTGGGCCTGGGAACACGAAGCCGTTCAAAGACCTTCACTTTGACTCTCAAAAGCCGAGGAGACGCCAGGCCCCGTATGGGCAGAACATGGCCGGGAGCGGCAGGCCCCCCGGGGATGTGCAGAAACAGAACCCAGAGGCGCGGCCTCCCTCCTGCCACCTTCTCTCCGTGTCCTGGCTTCATGGGCACGATAAACACAGGGACAGGGAGCCGTCAGAGTGTTCACTGGAAGCCCACGGCAGCCTGCCATGGTCCCAGGTCCTCAGTCACCTGGGCTGCCTGCGTGGGGACTGCCCTCCTGAGCAGTAACCGTGTCTGCCTGAAGCTAGACGGGTTTGAGAGACTGGAATTCATAGCATGAATATTTCAGCGTGAGGAATCCACGTCGGCTTGGTATTTGGAGAACTGGCAATGCTTTAGAGTGTTTGGCCTATTACTGGGACGACCTGATAATCCAATTAAAAATGTGAAGTTGAGTCATCGCACGAGCTAGTGATTTTACGTGGAGATCTTGCTGTGTGGATGTAGTCTGGGAACATTTAAGAGACTTTCCCTAAGTTCGTCATATTCATATGTTTAAATTATTAGATTTCTAAAAATTAGCTTATATTCAGAAGGTTTTATTAAAGGGAGACAACTGAAATACTAAAACATAAATTTTAAACACATTAATTTTGGAAATGCAATTACAATGTTTAAAGCTGTTAAATTAACTAAGTCAGTGAACGGACCAAGGCCCCGTAAAGGAAGTCATTAAAATGTGCCTGCTGCAGATGTGGAATAAGGTTTCTAAGCCAAATTTAAAGGCTACGGAAGCACTGAACTTTTGAAGTTGTAATTTTAATAAATGGACAAATTATATTTGAATTGATCTTTTTAATCTTCAAGGTAACACCGCACTGAGTGATCTTCTCTGTGCAAGAAATTAAACAAAACCAAGCAAATAAAACACCACAGAGGAAGACAGCCCGCACCACGAGGACCAGGCACAGGTCAGCTGCTGCGGGTGGGGAAACTGAGGCCCAGAGAAGGGAAGAGGCTGCCGGGAGGCCACACAGCTCCCCTCTGCCTCCCATCCATCCCCTCCTCCCTCTGTCGGGATCCACACCTGCCCTGGGCGCCCAGCAGGGTCTGCGCCCCAAGCCGGGGCTCTGGCACCTTCCTCTCTCTGTAAGGGCTCCAGCCAGGAGTCAGACCCTCCCCAGCCCCGCAGGAGGTCATTTACATAGTCAATAAAAGATCAATCCAGGGACAATGACCAGAAACTAACATCCTGTGACTGGCTTCCTTGCACGCAGGGCCACACCTCTGCTCCTGAGCTTCCGGAATGCCGTCCGTGTTGGTGCCCTGGGGAAGCGTCCCTGGGCCAACACAGGCATCAGGCTTCCGGCGTGTTCTGGCCCCACAAGTAGGAGGGAAAAAGTGCTTATGTTTAATGAGCACCTACTACGTGCCAGGCACAGTTTTATGTCCTGTAATACAGTGGGGAACAAGACAGATAAGTCCCCGCACTCTTGGGAACTGTTCTATTGAGGGAAGACAGCAAACAAACAAGTAGACAAATTCATAATTACAATGTCATAACCTGTAACTGGAGAAAGCAATGTGGGCTACAAAGGAAACGTAAGTAGGGTGTATTATTAACGTAGCATAAACTGAAATCTCTGTGGCCTAAGACCCACACGTGTGCACACGTGTGCACACACACACACGCACACAAACTATCTCTCGCTCTCTCACTGTGAGTGCCCCTGGCCGCCAGCGTTCCTCCCGCACTGATTCTGGGTCTCAACTGCCTCCAGCACACAGCTCCGCCACCTTCCAGATGTGGCCCCTGCCCTGAATGTCACCTCCACTGCAGCCACCTAGAAGTGGAGGAGGCCGTGGGAGGGCTTCTGGGGCCGGTGGTGACACACCTCCTCCCCCTGCTACCCCTTGGCCCGACTGACCCGCAGCCCGGCGAGCACAAGGCACCCTGGGAAATGCCTGGTTGTGCGCCGGGGAAGGGGAAGCAGGTGCCGCTGAGCTCAGGAAAACGGGCTGGAGCTGTTTCAAGGTCACTGATTGCCTGGAATATGTTTTTCCATCCATTTGCTCCCATCCTGTTTATCCCTGAGAGAGCATTTCTCGTAAACAGCGTATCTCTGTGTCCTGCTGTGTTTTTAACCATCCTGACCACCTGCCTCGCGTGTTCAGGTGATTTGCATTAAGGCAATTACTGGCGGGGTCTGCGGGGCTCTGCGTCTGGCCACTTACTCTGCATCCTGCCCGTCTCTCCCGCCCGTCGTCCCTCAGGTTGGTCAAGAATTTCTAGCATTTCACTCTTTTTACTTCTGCCTCTCTGCACCCCATGTGAGCGGTTGCTCCAGGCACCACAGTGCTCATCTGCAGCTTGTCACTGTGTCCCTCAAACGACGATGACGCCACATCTCACGTAACAGAGGAAGCTCATGGCGAGATCCTTTTCCTATTGTTAGAGATTTTGCTTCTACACATATTATGAACCCCAAAACATATAATTATTATTTTTCTTTTAAAATTTCAAATTGTCTTTTAACAACATTTTTAAATGAGGGGAAATTATTCTGCAGACATGGTCAGATTGACCAGACTGACCACTTCCACGCCTCTCCCCCGGCCCGAGCATCGGCTCATCCAGCTTGTTGAAAGTCTCTCTGATCCCCTGACATTTAAGACGTGAGTCTTAATGACTCACGTGAAAGATATTGAGTCAGAAATGCAATATTTGGGGTAAAGTCTGACAGAAAGAGGGAAAAATCTTGGTGGATTTTAAGAAACAGCAAGGTGGCCAGGGCACCAGAGAGCAGTAAGGGAGATAATTGGTAGGAGCTAGTGTGGAAGGTATTGACCGTGCAGGGGCACCGGTACCCGCCCCCGCACAGGGTGGGGAGTCTGCGTGCAGGTGTGCTGGTGTCCCCTCCCACACAGGGGGGGGTGTCGGTGTGCAGGTGCGCTGACCCTCCCTCACTAATATTCTTTATATTTCTCTAGACTGTTGAAATAATCTGACAGGCCTGTGTGCCTCCCATGACTACCCTCCACACCAAAATGCCAGGCCTACGTTTCTGAAGCCACGCCGTGACCACACGCCACTCCTGTCCTCAGAACCCGCCCTGCACGTCTGTCCATCGTTCCGGAACAGGGTGGCAGCCTAGGAACTGACCAAAGCCACTGTCCGCACTCCAGGCCACGATTTCCTGCACCATCTTTTGTCATCCATCTCCCCTCTGGCCAGACAGCGGATGCCGTTATTGTCCGCATAGAATGCATTTATGTCCCCACCCCAGGGACACTCTCATGATGTCGCAACTGTGATCGCCCCTCCCCCATTCATCTTAAACCTCTTCTTTTTCAGTCATTTCATTCTTCTTTCTTCTGAGTAACAACAACATTCTCCCAGAGCGAAATTCGATGCCAACTGGGGTGGAACAAATCGCGGTGTGAGGCCAAGATTTCCCGCATCTGTGGCTGTGTCCACCCGGGTCTCAGGCAGAAACAAAACAACACCCCATGATAAGTGATCGAATGGGTGGGACTGGCCCTCGGTGCCACCTGGCAGCACGCTCCTGCCCTTGTGCCTTAGAGCAGCCTTTTCACACTTTCTGCCCTTCTCAGGATCTGTCCGTACCCACATTCTACTCTAAAGGCTGCCAAATGGATTCCAAAGGATCAGAACCTTGCCGCGCTGATAAGAAAAACACCTCTCAATTCTTTGGGAGAATTGCATTTTCATGAGATCCCAAGCTTTATACAGGAAGAGTAAACTTTAGCATCGGGGGTCCCGGGGGGGTATATTTTTGAGTCTTTGTGAAACCCATTGTGCAGGAAGGGTCTTGCTTTTCGTACAACCAGGCTGGGGTCAGAGCAAGAGTCTGGAAAACCTGTCAGATCCTGCATGTTGCAAGCAGCAGCTGCAACACCTGGGGACTTTTTAGAAACACGAATTCTTGGTGCTACTCTAGACTCACTGAGTCAGGCCCTCGCAGGGTGGGAGAGGCTGGAGAGCGGGTAGTAGGGGTCCCCTCCAACCTGCTTTAACAAACCTTCTAGGAGGCTCTGAAGCAGGTTCAAGTGTGAGAGCCTTGGCCAGCCCTTT
Source organism: Lemur catta (assembly GCF_020740605.2). Classification (NCBI taxonomy): domain Eukaryota; kingdom Metazoa; phylum Chordata; class Mammalia; order Primates; family Lemuridae; genus Lemur; species Lemur catta. Next base: position 3,233,290 of record NC_059137.1, on the reverse strand, counting down.
CTGGGGACCTCCAGGCCTGCACCTCTGACTCCACAGGTTTCTCGGACAGGAGGAGAAGCAGCCTCCTCGCCTGCGACAGGCCCCTCTGCTCTTACTGCAGTTCCGCTCCTGGCACCTGGCCCCGGAAGCCCCGAGAGTGGAGCCGTGGGTCCACACCCCCCACACTGTAATTAGCCTAACTACGGAGCCCCGATGGACAGTCCACTCCACTCCCAACCGACTACCTGGGCCACGCTGGCTTCTGCTTCAATTTCCCTGCCTCTGCCTCTCAAGAACATGCAGAATGGGGTGGTCACGGCTCGCAGCCACGGGAACAGTCGTGATGGGGCTCAGGGCACGACTCTAGCAACCCCCACACCTTCCACAAAGGCCGGTGGGCGAGGCTCCAAGGAGGTGACCCCAGCCTGCCTGAGGAGGACGTGGTAAAATTTGTGCATCTTCCCAGAAGAGCTGAAGCCCAGCAGAGCTGGAGGACGCCGGCACGGCATTCGGCGAACCTCGCTGGGAGCTTCGCTAGCTCCTGCCCAGCCACTCCGCGTGACCCCTCAGCCCGAGTGCCACTGGGAGGGGGGACTCCAGCGCAGTAGGGGACTTCCCCTGGCTGAGGGTGGACAGGTGACTCAGGCCTAATTCACCCTCCCAGGCCTGGGTCAAGTCCACTCCCCCGGGGGTCTGTGTCCCTCCCCACAGCCTGCTGGTCGGCGTGGGCAGAGGAGCTCAGGGGACGTGCGGTGAGCACCTGAGGGCCCCATTCCCAGGTACACGCTGCCTTCCACTAGCACTGTGGTCACCTGGGGCAGAAGCTGTGTCTCCTCCGTGTTCACGTCTCCTGCATGTGCCACCGGTGGGGACAGAGGCTGGGCAAGGGGACCTGACAGCTGCGCCCCAGTGCACCCCCAGGCTGCCTTGGCTCCGGCATGGAATATGGGGCTCTTTTCACTCCACCGCGGGTGACCACCTCTTGTCACCTCCCCTGCTCTGTCGGAACTCGAGAGAGAGCTGCAGAGGGCCAGCTCCAGGGTCCAGCCGTCAGGTGCAAAGGGCCCGTTCTAGGACAAGCACTCCACGCAGGCTGTGGCAGACAGACGTCACAAAAGTTCGAATGACAAAGGTATCCCGATGGCATCCTCTGTACAGCATCAAACTCCACCTCTTGTCAAAGACAAGATCACACCTCCTCCTGAAAGCCCACCCTGAACACCTCAGCCCACTTTGAGCAGCCTGGGGGCTGCCAGCCTCGGGGTGGTTCTCTGGAGCCTTGGTCTCTTCAGATGTACTTGAGGTCACCTTGGGAAGGTCATTCTTCTCTCCACGTAGCCCCTGGTCAGCACAGGGCTGTGCCCCATGGAGATTGCACCATGGCTACTGTCAGAGCTGCAGTTCCCACACCCCAAAATCTCTTGGCTAGCAGGCAGCAAGCACAGCACTGGTGTGACTGGATGCTGATGACACAGGGCTACTGCACGACGGCTGGGACCTGGGGACAAAGTGCTTCCCACTCATTATTTCATACGAGCCTGCTGAACACTGACTGTCTGTTTGATGAGTGAGGAAACCAGGCAGCCGGACATCTGGATTCCAGCCTGTCCCCGTGCACGAAGGGTTAAGAAACGCGCGTCAGGTATCCGAGTGAGTGAGGAGCACGTCAGCATTTGCACTCGGCTCATGAACGCTGCAGCAGGCAGACCCCACGGTGGCCCACCTCGCCCCACCTCCTGCATCCTCGTCCTGTGCGTCCCCTGCCCTTGAGTGTGGGCTGGACATGGTAACGTGCTCCAAACCACAGAGCAAACGCAGGGGCGCCCCTCTCTGACGCAGGACCGTGCTTCTGTCTTGCCAGCAGACTTTGCTCTGGCTGGCTGTGACGCAGCAGGCTGCCTGCTGGAGGGGCCCCCGTCAGCAGCGCTCCAGGGCCCGAGTCCTGCCGGCCACCGTGGCAGTGAGATTGGAAGCACAACTTTCCACAGCTGAGCTTCCAGGTGAAAGCCCAGCCCGGGCTGACACCTGATTGCACCTTTGGGGAGGAGACCCGGAGGCAGAGACCCAGCTAGATGTTTCCAGGTCTCTGACCCGCAGAAGCTGTGCAGTGATGCCTGTGTGCTGTTTCGAGCCCCTGAGTTTCAGGATAATTTGCCACATGGCGGTAAATAACACAAACAGTAAGAGTGGTGCTCTCGGTCCGTCTCCCATCTCTAGGAATTGTCTCTTCAATAGTCCCAACCCCTGAGGAACTCCCAGTCTAGTGGTTTCCAGTTTGAAGATGACTCTGAGAAAGTCCCAAGGGGTCGTGGGATCCTGGCGCTGCTGAACACGTGAGTTCTCAGCACACGCCTGGGAGTCGGGCTTCTCCCAAGCCCATGTGACTGCCGTTTGTCCATTTGGAAAAATAAAACGTGCAGGATGTGCCCGTGCAGGATGTGCGTGTGGCTTTTGGTAAAGTACTCACTCCTGGGATATTACTGGCGAGTGACGTCTTCCTGGCTGGGGCACAAGAACGTGTTGCCACCCAATCAGGGTCACTTGCCCTCTGCCCAAGAGGAAACCAATGCACGGGGACAGCAGGTCTGCAGCAGAGGAGTTTGATCCACACAGCACTAACAGGGGGGACAGGAGAAATTTCTCAAATCTGCCTCCCTGAGAATTTGGGGGACGGGGTTTTTAAAGACAGTTTGGCGTAGACAATTGAGTCTGCTAATTGGCTGGATTCGGGGTGGAGCCACAGGGGTGCCGAAATTGCCTCCTTTGCTGACCAGGTTCTTGGGTGGAGTCACAAGACCAGTTGAGCCCGTTCCTTGGTATGGGCCGCTGGCCTGGGTGGTCAGCCGTTCCACTGGGATGCCGGGCCTGGAAGATTCCTCAGAAACTACCCCTAGGTTCTTTTAAAAAACCCCTAGGTGTTTTCTATGGAGAAAGCTAAGAATCTATGATCGCCAGCTGTGGCTCCAGAGTGGCAATTATAGAGACGTCAACAGGGGGAGAGTGGCTAGTTATGATCATTATTTTTAGCTGGGCCCTCATGGCAGTTCTCACCTTGCACCCCTTATCAATTTGCAGAGGGGGGTTCAAACAGATCCTAGTGCCCAAAACAGGCTACTGGGCCATCACGCCACCCTGAGTCCAGCAAAGGCGCCTATGTGTCCTTCCCGGCTTGTCCCAGGTGCACCAGGAGGAGGAGCAGGGGGAGGAGGCCCAGGCCTGGCCCCTCTGCACTTGTCGGCCTCTGCAGGGGGTGGTGACAATGGTCCACAGAGCTGGGGCAGGGTCTTCCAGGCCTCAGAATCTACTGGATACCTGGCCAGGCTGTCCCTGAGCCTCGTGCATCTGGAGGGACCCTGTTGATGCCGGAATGTCCCCTCTTCCACTGAGCACAGGTCAGGATGGGTTTCCTGGGGCCCACGGTGAAGTGACAATCTTGTCTTCCTGTCCCACTGGCTGATTTCCCAGGGGAAACCCGACAAATGTCCACGACTCCCATGCCGGTGTTGCCTCGGTGGTCACCCAGGGCTGTGTCACCTTGCACTGGGCCCTGCTTTCCCATGTCCAGTGTCTCGGTGGTATGACAGCTGGACACCCATCACTCTAAATAGCCGTATCGCATCCTCTGGATGCCATTGTCACCCCTTTGGGTTGAACTCTTGGGTTGACTTCTCGTCCTCTGTGGAAATTGTCGGATCAAGTCGCCTTCGTGGGACTGTGGGATCAGCAATAATGACTCCCTGCCGTGCTCCAGATGGGTTCGTCATTAGAAATATTTAAATCCGACCACGGCAGCTACATAATACATTAGTTTTATTTTATATGTATGTAAAATATGCATTTTATGTCTGTGTGTAAAATATATATGTAATGTTAAGTAAACATGCCTGTAACTTTATTCAGTGTGACGTGTTGGATCCCTATTTGTTAATTTTTAGCATTTAGACTCATTGCAGCTGTTGGTTCAACCCACTCTGCTCTGAGGGGTGACCTCAGCCCAAGGAGGTCCAGGCAGGTGGGGACGGACGTGGTGTTGTCTCTGTGTAACCGAAGAGAAGCAGGTGCCAAGCACAGCCGCTCACAGGGACGGGGGGTGGGGTGCAGGACTTAAATACCACAGGTCCGACCCCCAGCCCCATGTGGCCTCTTGCACACATGTGCATGTGTGTGCACATGTGTGTGCATGTGTGCATGTGGGGGGGCGTGTGTTCATGTGTGCATGTGTGCATGTGGGGGCATGTAGGGGGCATGTGTGTGCTTGTGTGTGCATGTGTGTGGGTGTGTGCATATGTGGGTGTGTGTGCATGTGTGCACATGTGCATGTGTGTGCATGTGGGGGCATGTGTGTGTTCATGTGTGCATGTGTGTGTGTGCATGTGCCTGTGCTCCTGCAGTGCTGCTAGGGAGACCTTGGCCATGGCCTGTGTTCCCCCAGATCCCCTCCCCTCACCTCCTACTTCCTCTTCTCAGCAAATCCTGTCAACTCCGTCTTTGAAATTCCCAGAACCTGACCCGTTCTCACTGTGGTCCGTGCTGCCATCAGCCCTCGCTTGAGTTATCGCTTGTCCCCTCGACTCTGCTCCGCACAGGCCCCTGGGTGAGCCTGACGATGCAGGTGGGCCACATCACAGCTCCAACACCCGCTGGGGTCTCCTCACCTCCCGCAGTGAGAGCTGGGAGCCACCCTGTGGCCGCCAAGCCCAGGCCCCCTGCACCCCACTCTGCGGCTGTCTCCTCCTCTGCTCTGCTCGGGCCACAGCAGCCTCCTTCCCTCCTCGACCTGCCAGCACGGCCCTGCCCCTGAGCCTTTGCCCCGCTGTTCCTCGACCTGCAATGCCCTTCCTGCCGACGGCTGCAGAGCGCCTCCCCACCCGTCCTGCCAGTCTCCAGGCAGAGGGAACCTGCACGGGCCCCGGTCACCTGAGAGCATTTCAACCACTGCTCCACACGCGTACCACACAGCATGCCATGTGCACACACACGCACCACAGTTTCCCTCCCCTCTCCTCTGGGCCCCCGTACCATGCCCTCGCCTTGCGGGTGCTGGTGACCCCCGGAGCGGCAGCTTCCTCAGGCAGATTCCCCCTGCCTGGCCTGGTGTGTGCATGCGCTCAGTGAGTTGCCACTGAATGAATGAATGAAGGAAGGAAGGAAGGAAGGAACGTGTGGCAGGAGAACTGCGTGGCGGCAGGAGGGGGAGGGGGCAGGGAAGGCAGACGGGGGGGCCATGCTCCCTCCAGGCTCCTTCCCGGGGAAGCGCCCCATCCCCACCCCAAGAAGTCATGGAGCTCCCCGCCAGGACAAGGCCAGCTCTCCTGGCCACAACCACCGCTTAGCCGCAGCCTCCCTGGGACTGAGAGATCGCGGATCCCAGCTGTCCTGGCCCAGCCCGGCAGGCTGGCTGAGAGGCCGGTGTCTCCTCGCCCCGTCTGTTACGTGTCTCGCCTGTGGTCCAAACCGAGGCGGCTGGGACCAGCCTCAGCCGTCAGAGGCCACGGGACCTGCTGGACACACAGGTTCCTTTGCCCCACGCTTAGAGCCCAGAGCCCAGCTCTGCAGGAACGAGGCCCCCTGGCAGAGCCCCTGCACACACCCCCTCCTGCCTTCCCTCCTCTCAGCCATCCCGAGGACGTCCCAGGACATGGGACACCAGCGCTAAGACAAAGGGGCTGAGGGACGTCTTTTCCAATACAGGAGCTTGAGTCATTCCAGCTCCAACGGTGAACCACTGCTCTCTCTTGCGGGCACAGATGGCTTCCTCCTCCAAGGACCGACCGGCCCTCTGGGAAGGCTGAAAACAGAAGGGCATCTATCAGCCAGGCCTGTTGGGGTCCACGCAGAGTCCCATCCTGGGCCCTGGCACTGTCATTTCTGGGGGCAGGAGGAGGCGCTGTCCTCTCTTCTCAGGTTGAGCACCCCGTATTCCGTCTCTAGAAGGCCCAGCCGGGTGCGGACGCGCTGGGGCACCTGTGAGCCTTCCCGATGCGTCGCTGGGGACCGGGCAGTGGGCTCTGCTCACAGTCCCGAGGATGCCCACGGGTGAGCACCCACCGGGCACCAGGCACCAGGCACAGGGCTGAGTCCCCAGCCCCAGCCTGCGGCAGCTGCTTCTCTCAGCCAGGTTTAGGGACCGGGCAAGAGGCACAGAGACCTGGGGGCTCCACGAGGCTCCCCAAGGGCCTCACCCCTGGGGGTCTCACTCAGGGGCCTGCAGCCTCAGTCACTACCCTCCCTCTGCCCCTGGCCAGCCCCCTTGGAGGTCGAATTCACAGTACTTTCCTCAGGCAGGGGGAGTTACATTATAACCCAGGGGACGAGTGTCACTTTGTCCCCAGGATGCTCTAGCAGAAGGACCGGCTCTCCCCTTGCCCAGCCTCAGCCCGTCTTGGAGCATGGCCCGGGAAGAGGGGGCCTCTGGGTCGGGGGCGTCTACCTGGGTGGTGGCATTAAAGTGTTACTCTGCGTGTGGGAGGCTGCCCCCGCGGGTCCCCGTCCCTCCACTCCCTGGTGGGGGGACCCGCCAGCCACACGGACGGACACTCCGTGGGGGGTGCAGCCCCCTGAGGCTGAGCAGTTTTCTGGCCACGTGCTGCTCCTGACAGTTCTGAGGGTCACTGTAGGTCTCAGTCGCTGCCTCCCCCCGACCTGGCTGGAGGCTCTCTCTGCAGGACACCTCAGGGATGCCACCAGCTCCCGGCTGTGCGATTCCAGGCGCTTCCCGCAAGGACACCCGTGCCACGGCGCCGCTGGACTCTGCCGCAGGGACCTCAGGCCTCTCAGGCTTTGACGACCGTCAGTGTCCGTCTCCTGAGCCGCTGTCCCCAGCCGTGACAGCTCTATCGGATGCCACCGCCAGCCGTTCTGAGACTGTAAGACACGAACTGAACCTGCCGCTCAGATTCACGATGAGTTTTAATTGACATCTGCTCCTCAAAGCATTTCTCAGTTTGGTCTTTAAAACGTTGATGTTGAGAAACAGCTGCTTCCTCCAACCCTGCAAACGGTGGATGTGTGGACTCTGTTTCCTGTGGTTCTTTCCAGAGCTTATCTCTGTCGCTAAGGCCTTGCCAAGTGCAGTCAAGGGCCACCCGAGTTCCCGTCACTGTAGTCCCCGGCCTCTTCCCCTAAGGCTCCGAGTTATTAGTTCGTAACCTGCCTGCAAGCTGTCAGTTCCCAACAGCAGTTTTAGGGAATGTTCTGCCCCTGCAGCGGGGCTCAGCCGTCCTCTGTCCAGCTGTGCTCCGTCCTCGGCCGGCAGGCCCCATGCCCCCCTGCCCCGACCTAGGCCAGGCTGCAGGTTTCCCTCCTGCTGTGGTTGTAGACGCAGCCCCCTCCCGGCGGCAATTCTCACGTGATTCAGGATCACCCCAGTCGGTGGCTCTTAAGCTTGAACGTGCATCGGTCACCTGGAGGCCCTGTTAAAACGCAGAGTCCCAGGCCCGCTCCCAAAGCGTCTGACTCACCAAGTCTGGGGGGAGGCTCAGGAACCTGGACTTCTAACAAGGCGACGCTCCCGCTCCCCGCCCACAGAGCCCCGTCTAGGTGAGGCTGCAGAAACAAACAGTCCCCTGCAGCAGGGGCCTACGACAGCGGCGTCTCCCGCTTGCGCTAGAAGTCCAGGCAGCCCGGCCTGGAGCTCACTCAGGGAACCCGCTAGTGGTGCAGCCACTCCGTGGAACATGGCAGGTGACACGCAGGAGTGGACTGCTCCTTCAGGCTGGAAGTCACGTGTGTGTGTCATGTGTGCTTAAGGTCACTGGGTGGGACAAGCCCCCTGCACCCTCTCCCCAGCCGCAGGGGCCAGGGGGTCTGCCCCTGGCACAGCTGCCCAGGACGGAGAGCGAGGTGCACGCCGTGGCCTGGATGCCCACGGCCCGGCAGGCCTCTCCGGCTGCGCCCCAGGGAGACAGCTGTCCACGCCAGCCTCCGCCACTCCTGAGGGAAGAGCTTCGCCCGAGCGTGGCCGGGGCAGCCCCTTCCTCCCTCTTTCTGTGCCCACCGCCAGTACTTTGAGAGCTCCTGGCGTCCTGGGACCGTGTGTGGTCAGCGTGGGTTTGACGCGAGGGAAGGGCCTGGTCGCACTGAGGAAGACGACATCACATCTGTTCACGGTGGAAACAGGAAACTCCGTTTATTGAAAAAACTTACAATTATTCCTTCGTTACACAGGTTCAAAATATTTTGAAACACCCTTTCCTGGGCATTACAGTTAAAACTTAAGACATGTCTCTTGGATTTTTAGGAAATGTACAATGTGTCATTTGACATTATATTTTAAAGGGGCCTGATGTCCTAGAATCTTCACCGTGAGTTTTCTGCTTACCGTTTTTTCTTCTCACCAACATCGGCCAATTATATTTATTGGGAGGAAAAAATAAAATTACACCAAAAGAATTTCTGCAAATATAAGAAGTAACTTTATTGCAATATAAGGTAGCTAGAGTGGTCTGGGGGCAACGGGACACATTTTGAACTTCCATACGAATTACAGTGACCATGAAGGGACTGACAGAGGAAGAAAATGACAAAATAAAAGAACAAATCCGGTGGGGTGAGAAATCAAAACAGAATCACATGACCTAGACAAAATCCACAGGGCATCACATGACAATCCTCGATATGGCTTTTCTTTTGAAGAGAGGAAGGTGACAGTCACTGCAGACGCTGGCATCCTGGGCTCTAGAGACTCTCCAAGCCAGACTTTTCTTTGGCAAGAGCTAGGCTTGTTTTTCCAGGGAAATTCGGGAAGTCTGTGTTGGGGACGTGTCCGTCCTGGGCTGCTCCGCTGCGGTTTCCTACGCGGGAGCCGCGTGCTGAGGCGGCGGGGGGTGGACAGCACCAGAGCCACGGCAGCTCCGCGGGGCCCACAGTGGAAGGAAAGGGCGTGGCGTGGGGCCACTTTTCACAGTCAAGGGCTCACCTTTCCTGGCTGCCCCCGCGGGTCCTCCTGCCCGAGCACGGCAGCCCCCTGGCCTCGACGGACGGCACGAGAAGGTCCCCAGAGGGCACCTTCCCAGCCCGGGCTCCAGAGCAGCGGAAACCTGCGGCCAGGACGTTTGCGGATGGAAGTCGAATTGCTTATGTGGGAACGAGGAGCGGCTGGCAGCCCTGGAGAGACTCACAGAGTTAATTGCACATTTCTCCGTCCGCCAAGGCCGCGTCGAAGGCGGCCCGGCTGGGACAGCGCAGGGGACAACCGAATGGCTTCCATTCAGTTCTTGGAACAGACACAGAAATTAGCACCACAAACATTCGGCAACCGAATACAGTCTGCTCTGGTTACACCACGCACAACACAGGAAGAGTCTTTTTATTTTGTGTGTGTTTCCAGATCAAGTAGGCACAACCCAGCGCTCGTAACAGGCCTCGGCGCAGACTGGCCGCCATCGCAGCGCCCGTGCCCAGTGGGCAGGAGGGCGACCTGCGTTGCCGCAGAGTCCTCGGCAAAAACTCAGGGGAGGCAGCCACCGGGATGAAGGAAGCAGGGAGAATGAGGCTGGCCAGGTGCCCCAGCGTTGCCTTCAAGGAGATCTTAAAACAGATAGCACCACAAGAGAGAAGTGTAAAAAGTCAGCACCAGTTTCGTTTAATTGTCATCTACAGAAAGTGTGGTTTCCCTGCCCTGGACACTCTCCCGTCAGGCTACGCAGGAAGGAAAATGGAAGGAGGAAGCAGTTAAAATCAACTGAAGTCTGGGTTTTCGTCTAAGTGCCTGAAGAAGAGGCAAAAGTATCAAATTCTTTTTTCCTCCCCATAACAAGAAAGCTCTAGAGCCGATGGGACCGCGGTCTGGAAGGGGCGCTGGTGGCTGCTTTCCCACTGCGGCGCGAGGCCTGGCTGCCGGCACCTTCCGATGGACTGCATGCTCCCGGCGGGGCGGGGACTCCCCGGTTGTGACCGGAACTGGCCGCGCCCACAACCCTCCCTCCCCCTCGCTCTGTCCTGTGGGACCGAGGCTGGTTCCGTGCATGATGGAAGGCCAGGCACACTTAACATTTATAACAATACAATACAAATATTTACTTAAAACTCACAAAAACATAAGCACCTTTAATCCATCAGGAAGGCACATGCAGAATGACATTTGGCCTCGAAATGGATTGTGTTGAGGGTTGTTAAAAACAGAGGCTTTGGTGACGGTGGGTGGCCTTTACCAGGCTCGCCTCAGAACACTTTTGAAGGTCAGGGAAATACACATCTTCAAGTTGAATTTAAAAACAAAAACGTGACATCCCAACACGGCAGCCCCACCCCACCCCTGCAAATTATTCGCGGACAGGACATACGAGCGGGGCGGGAGGTGTGGCCCGCGTCCCTGTGGCATGTGGTGTAGACCGGGTGGGCACGGCCCCAGGCTGTGGTGCAGCTAGGTCATGTGATTCGGCTCCGGGTGGGACGTGGCTCTTCCCTCTGTCCTCCCTCTGGGCTTGGGGTCCAGCACCGTGGGGTCCGGGCGTGGATGAAGTCGGGTGGGAGGGGAGCAGGAAACCTTCACTGTCCAGGATCGGAGTGTGCACGGGACACTCACGAGCGACGTGCTGAGGTCACGAGGTTGCGCTGGGAAGACCGGGCTCTGCGGCTCCTAGCCCATGAAGCAAGCCGGCCCCACCTCAAATCCAAATTTCTGTGACGCTTCACCGAAGTCATTGAACATGATGTCCACGATGGGCACTTGCTCCACTTTGGGGGTGTCGAGCTCCAGAACCGTCTTCTGATAGCCTTTCTTGGTCTAGGGGAGGGGAGGTTAACCACAGAGGACAGGAGGCGGAGGTTAACCACAGCGCGGCCCCTGGGGTAGCCCATCACCCGCCACCTACCTGCCTGTCTCCATGCCCCAACCCCTGCGCAGGCAGAGATTCACCCTGTCCCTTCGGGTAAGTGCTGGAGGGACCGTGCTGCCCAGGGCACGTGGTGACCCCACGACCATCCCACGCATCCCCCATGGGCGTCAGGGAGGTGCTGGGCCTCCCCCGAGACTTCCCGCACGGCCGGGAGGCACAAGGAGGTCCAGGCCCAACCAACCCCACTGCCCCGGCCCGCTGTGGCAGGTTCTGCTTCCAGGCAGCACCGCCAGGACCCGGCACGGGCTACGGAAAGGCGGGGCCCCCTGCAAAATCAAAATAGGGGGCTTGTGCTCAAAAGTGAAGGATTCCAAGATGGCACCAGCAGAGCATTGGGCCACACGATGGCCCTTGTCACACCCAGGAGGCTGGCCCTGCCCTAGGCACTCAGCCCTAGGCACTCAGCAGGCTGGGTCACTCAGAAGTGAGAAGATTCTTCCTGTTCACAAGTGCGGGAAGGGGAGGGGACCTCACCATCTGGTCCAGAGGTAAACTGAGGCACAGAGTGACAGGGACAGTGCCCCAAACGTGAGGCCTGCAGGACGACTCAGCTCCCACCCCTTTCTCAGACGTGACAACCCTGTCGGGCAGGATGTGAGCCTGGGAGAGGACCCTGCCCTTGCAGGCCACGTCTCCCAGAACACAGGGAGCAAAGCCGCAGGAGTATCTGGTCCCAAAAGCCACCCAAACTCAACTGAGCCTTCAGGACACTTATGAACTGGCCCTGTCATCCCGCCAACTTCCCTATGTCTGCGTCTTTCCTGTGAACCACACAGGATTCTGCCTGCCAACCCGACTTGGACAAGTGGCTTTCGCTACCTCGGACAGAGATGAGACTTGTAATCTCAGCTGGATCTGGGCCCAGGAAGAGTCTCCCTCCGCTGCCCAATCCCTGAAAAAGCCACCCGAGGGAAGAGCAAGCAGGAGCCAGCGAGGACTCCATCCCAGGGGCAGTGTCTCCAGGACACACCCAGCAGAGGGTGCTGGCAGGGACCCCGAGGCCAGAGACCCCAACCTCAGTCCTGCCCCTGAGGTGGTTCACCTTCCCGACCGAGGAGGAAGGCAGGGCCTCGAGTCTGCGTCCCCCCAGGTGATGGTGTTAGGAGGTGGGGCGTCTGGGAGGTGATTAGGTTGAGGGGGGAGCCCTGGCACCTTGTAAAAGAGGCCCCCTCTCTGCAGCTGCAACCCGAGGGGCCCTCACCAGAACCTGACCCTGCTGGCACCCAGCCTCAGACTTCCAGCCTCCAGAACTGTCACAAATAAACGCCTGCTGCTTACAAGCCACCCGGTCTCTGGGGACTTGTTAGGCAGCCCAAACGCACCAGACCCTGAGCAAGATACTCCCGCACTTCTGACTCTCGGGCCGAGTGACATAACAGGTGTCCGTTGTTTGAAGCTGATAAACGTTGAGGGCTAATGTGTTACAAGCAACAGATAATCAGTACACTCTCATGACTCAGTTTCCTCAGCTGGCACAGGGATGCCACCTTCGCAGAGGAGGTGGGAGAATGACATGCACCTCATCTGCCCTGCCCTCGAGCCTGGCACCAGCTCTCTGAGCGTCTCTGACGTCACCTTCGCATTTCACCCTCCCCCCAGGCCTTGTCCTCCCCTCACCCCTGCCTTGGTGAGAGCGTTTCTCCTCACTGCGGCCGCTCAGGCTGGAATAGTTTAAAGCCGGGATTAGAACAGCAGCGAGAACACGGGTTCTCCTGGGAGCTTGTTAGCACCGCACAGCTCCGACCCCATGCCAGAGGTGTGAGTCAGGGGGCCTGGGGGGGGTCCAGGACCTGCATTCTGTTTAATAGGCGTCTCAGACAATTCTGACACACGTGGTGCCCAGCCAGCCTTTGGGAGATGCTGTCTCGAAGGACGTCACCACAGGGCAGCTCAGGAATGCCACCGCACAAACACTGACGGATCCAAACAACTCGGGTCTCAGGGCAGCCCTGCCCTGTGGCCTTGAGCCTGCCTGGGGGTCGTGGGAGGAGGGCAGGGCCAGGTGCAGCCTGCAGCTGCTGGGAGGGAGAGGAGGGCAGCAGGGGCTGGACACACTGTCCAAGACACGTGGCCACCACGTCCTCCAGGTGTGAAGCCTTGGGAGGCTGCTGACCTCCTCACCCTGCCTCCAGCCCGCAGGGAGGTGCCGGAGACCCCCTCTGCCCATCCGAGCCCCACGTCCTGCGGCCTCTGCTCCCTGGCCCAGTCTGACCCGGGAACCAAATGAGATGGCCGGGCCTGGCCTCCACCGGGCCGGTGCTGTCACGGGGAGTTGTGTGACCTCAGTGACACGGCGGGAAACCAGCCAGCTCGCCAGGCGGGCCGGGCCCACCCACACTGTCCACCGCCCCGGGAAGGCAAGGGCCCACCCGCGCCGTCCCCCGCCCTGGGAAGGCAAGCAAACGGGCCTCCTCGGGCAGCATGGGCCTCTCCCACCGGGGACAGCAGCGCGTGCCAAACCGGCGGGTGATTTCACCTGGATTTATGGGGCCCCCTGCTCCAATTACCAGAGCACTTAGAAGGGGCGTATTTAGAGCCGGCCGCCGAGTGCGCTGTTACCCCGTTATTCCAGAGGCATCAATAGCCATTACGGGTGGCAACGGCCCCCGAGGGCACACAAAGCCGCGCAAACAACAGGATTTATGTGGCGCGGCTCCTTGGCCCTCTTGCCGGGTGATTTGTGCCTCTCTGCAGGGCCCGCTCCGCAGCCCCGTCAATCAGGCACCCGGCCGATGGCGCCCGCAGCGCAATTCCAATTTCTCGGCTGTTACTAAAATATGAACCAAGCGGGCCTCCGGGGGCTAAGGCAGGCCTTCCCGCAGCCGGCCCACGTTCCGAGTCAGGGCCTCCTGCGGGAGCCCCGTGATTAAGTGGGAGGGGTGTGACTTTCCACTTACGGCTGAACTTTCCAGAGGTCTGGGGTGGGCTGAGCACCCAGGGGTCCAGGCCGGCTTCCCCGTGTGCCGTTCCCCACGGATGCCCCGCACCCATCCCAGCGCCCTTCCTTCCACTGGCATCTCCCTCCGGCCCGCTGCAGGCAGGGCTAGGAGATCGGGTTCTGGGCCCAACAGCATTGCCAGAAACTTCTGGGGCCTCCCAGTTTTGCCGTTGGAATGAGTAGGGGGTGGGAGTTTCCGGAGAAACTGGGATGGAAGAAGTTGAATCTTCCAGAAAGCTCTTCAGAGCAGCGGGAGCCCATCCGAGCCAGGGTAGGGAGCCAGGGGCCGGCCTGCCCTCTCACTCCGAGGTTCTTAAAGCTCTGTTCCTTTCACCAGATGACACATACTGGGCCAACCACAGTGTTTACCTTTTCGCCAAGGAAGCCAGGAAGCTCAAAGCCTAATGCAGGGCTCTATCTACTCAGGTCCTGCCTCTCTTCTATAGGTTCCTGATTTCTGTTCACCTCCATGTTTACTGCCTTGCACTTGGGGGCCCATGCTGTCTAAAAATAGTCACAGGAGCTGGGGTACATCTGGGGTTTGTGGTGGGTTGGACACAACTCTGAGCTCTTTTTAGGCAGGATTTGATTTACTCCCCGAAAAGCTCAGAGGCAGGTGCTGCTGCTGTCCTCGTTTGGGGAAGGCAGAGGCGGACTCGGGAAGCGGCCTGGGCCACATGTCAGAACAGGCGCGCATGCCAGAGGGAAGGTGCCCTGGTGTTCTGGGGCTCCCTTCCCCCCGGAACGGGCTCCCCGACCTACACGGGGAGGAGTTCTGCACGTCCACAGTCAGACCGAAGCACCGGCTCAGACGAATCCCAGAGGGTGGCAGTGCGGGGAGGGAGGCTGAGCCGGGGTGAAGGCACCCCTGCCACGCGTGGCCTGGCCGTGCCCCGTCCCAGCACAGCTTTAAACTCAAAGCAGCCCTCGGGCGGTCAGAGCCGATCCTTTTGGAGGGCAAAGGAGCTGAACTCGTCAGGCCTCAGGGCCAGGCGCTCCTCAGGCTGGGCAGGGAGGCAGGACGGGACCCGGGTCTGCCTGGCGCCACGTCCTGCTCTCAGGGGCCCCGGGCGGGCCAGGCCCTGAGTCAGCACCGTGCTCTCGCACTCCCCTGGGCGAGCCCGGCTCAGTCCGGACAGAGAGTAGGACGGGTGTGCAAGCCGGGGCAGCGGGGTGGGGGTGTGAACACCGCTCCAGCCCCGACCAGCCGCGCGGCCTCAGCAAGCCTCTGTCCACGCTGCCCTGCGAGCAGAGCCACCCTTCCCACGGGGAGACGCATAGGGTGTGCCGGGCACCAGGAGAGCTGGTGACTGCGGCCACGGCGGGAGCTGCTGCCACTCTCAGAGTCTGCAGAGCATTTCCCAGGGCGGCTGCGTTCTCGCGAGCAGGCCCAGAGGTGGTCCCGGCCCCCCCGGGGAAAGGATCTGCCGAGGAGAGGGAGGCGCCGAGTTCCGAGTTGGAACCGACAACAGGTCTTCAGCTCTTTGCCCCGTGTCGCACCCAGGGATGGTGAGGAACCCGGGACCCTGGCTTTTCCTGCCAGGCCTCAGACTTCCTTCCTGACCCATGGCACTATGGAAGGTTCCAGAAGCTCTGGCTACATATGCTCGGGATTTTAAGTCTTCTGGCAACTGTGGGGCTGCCTGTGGGAAGGGGCTTCATCTGGGGCCCTCCCTGCCCCTCCAGCAGGCAGCTGGGGCCCGGCACGCAGCGGGCGCCCCATGGCGGGTGCTGAGTGAGGAGTGAGCCCCACGGAGCCACAGGCACACGATGCCACCCAGGGTGGGGACACGGGACACTCACAGCGCAACCGTCCACCAGGGCGCGGATGTAGGGGCTGTTGTCATAGGACATCTCCTCGTCATTGGAGCCCAGGAAGCGGATGGCCTTATCGTAGCTGCCCGTGGCTGCGTCCTGCCAGGCCACCGACTGGTAGCAGTTGTAGGTGACGTTCTGGTGGGCAGAGGCGCTCAGCAGCCGCAGGAAGGTCATCTGCACCACACCCACGGGGTTGCCCTCGGCGTCCACGTAGGAGAGCTGGTTGGGGGAGAGGAAGGGTCGGGGGTCAGTGGGGCAGGGACACACATGGCAGCAAAGCCCTAGTGCACACCATGCCGTGCGTCACCTGTGCCCTGTCTCCCGCAGGGCACTGCCTGGAAACACGCTGCACCCACAGACCCCTGAGGCCAGCGCCCTCCAGCTCTCTTGGGGGCTCCCAGGAGCAAAGTGAAACACGCCTCACTCCTTCAGGGACTTAAATGACCCACACACTCCTCTTGGTCTGGTGGCCCCCACTTATCCTCAGGGCTCAGCTCACATGCTACCTCCTCCAGGAACCCCATCTGGGTTAGATCCTCCTGCACTTGCTGCATGGCAGCCCTCTCCCGCCCTGCACCCAGCATGTCCTTCCTAGGTGGTGCTCTGGCGCTGCCTGGTTTGCACATGTTGAACGAACAGGGAGCCATTCTCAAAAACACGTCCTGCATTAAGATGGGCCCTCTCATCCCTGCAACATGAGCACCCTGCAGCCACTGCCGGACCAGGCGCCAGGGCCCAGAGGCCAGACTTGCCTCCCCCAGTGGCTGTGGGGGGTGCAGGGCCAGAGAGCGGGATGAGGATGGAGGTCTCTGGGGCCCGCTCCAGCTGGACCACACTTCTGCCTGCTCCCCTGGCAGTCCTGTGCCCTCCCTCTGCCCGAGCCCTGCACGGCTCCTCCCTGCCTGGGACGCTGTCCACCCGCGCCCTGGCAGGAGCTGCCACCACTGCTGTCCTCTGGGTCACAGCCCAAACAACAGCTCCCAGTCTTCCTCCTCACCCTCAGCCTCTACGCTGCTGTGGACCCCCAGTCTGTTTCCCCAGCCCCCCTGCATCCTCCACACCAGCCCTGGCCTCTGTGTCAGGGCCCCAGTACCCTGTGTGACCCCACGGCTGGACCGTGAGCTCCGTGAGAAGAGGGGCCATGTACGTATGTCCCTATCGTTGTGCCCCAAGGCCAGCGAAGGAAGGTGCTCCTGAGATCACATGAGTAAAAGGAAGACCGTCTGCCAAGCGCCCAGAATGGGCGAGGCCCCGGTCGGGTAGCCCAGGAGAAGCTGGACCTCAGGGGGCTCTCAGGACAACTGGGGTGAGGCGCGGCTGCCAGGCAGCAGGGCCGGCCTGAGGGAGGCAGGGCCATGGTGGTGGCTGGGGCTCAGGGGTTACAGGATGGCTTTGGCGCAGCGCTAAAGAAAGGCCACTCTTCCCTTCCAGGGATGGCCTTCCAGGGCAGCGAGCAGGCCTTCCTGCGGCCGGGGCTCCGTCAGCTGCCTTGCTGTGCGGAAGGGGCAGCCCAGGACTCTGGTGACAGGACTGCCACTGAGAGTCCCGGCCCTACGGCAAGTCCAGGGGAGGCGCCAGGGAAAGATAACAGGCTACGTCTCAAGTGGCTTCTCGGGCGTCACCAGCTGGGTACCCAAAGCTGGGCTGTCCAGCTCAGCCAGCCCAGGGGCAGGGGGTCCCAAGAGATGTGTCTCAATTTCGGCATCTCTTTTGCAAACTCAAGCTTTCTGAAGCACTCAACGGTGCCGGGGACGAGGCTGCTTCCTAGCCCCCGAAACGAGGCCTGTGCCCTCTCTCCCCGCCCCGCAGGCCCCCGAAGGCGCTTCTTAGGGAAGGCCTGGCTGAGCAGGGCTGGGCCCGTCCGGGCTGCAGCGTCGGGGACTGGGGAAGACAAACACCAGCGTCTGAGACCAGCTGTCCCCACCCCTGGGCAGCTGCCACCCCAACACTATTCTGCTTCAGACCCTGTCCCCAGCCCACCCCAAGAGACCCACGTGGAACACGTGAGGAATTTAAATCAATATCGCCGGGAGTGTGAGGGCCGGGGGTGTGGGGGGGACACGCTTCATAACCTGCTTTTTGAAGAGCTCCAGCTAGAGAGAACCGGAAGGAAAGAGGGAGGCCGCCCCTTCCCGCCAGGGCTGTGGGACACACCGGGTCCCCAAGCCACCGGCAAACTCCACACGCGTGCGGACGGGCCAAGGACAACTCCGGTGGCCCTTGAGGAGGAAAGCGAGATACCAACCGCGGTCCGCGCCTCCGGAGCTCGTCTGGGCGGAAGTGACTGACTCGGGAAAGCGGGCATGCGGCGGGGGCGCGGCAGCACCGCCAGGAAGGACCTGAAGCCCAGCGCCCACCCGCCTGCGGGGAGCCCAGACCCCCAGGGCCAGACGCGGCCTCCTGCGGGGAGGGGTCGCCACGGCGTGGTCTCAGCGTGGCAGGGGCCGGGCAGCGCCCGCAGGGGGAGCCCGAGACCTTTGAGGGGAGACCCCCGCCGGCCTCCTGCCCACGGAGGAAGCTCCCAGAGCGAGAGGTGAGGGTGCGGGAAGACCCCAGGGGTAAGCGGGAGTCTCCCCTGCAGGCCCTGCACGCCCTGCCCCCGTCAATGGGGGGCCGCAGTCGGAGGAAGCCACGTGGGCTGGCAGCCATGGCGGGTATTTTATAACTGCTTCCTCCGAATGAGGAAAGTGGACATTTTCCACTTTTCACATTTGGGAGGGTGGGGAGAGGGACCCTGGAGACCGAGCGCCGTCACGGGAGGGGAGGCGGGGCTGCGCGCAGGCGGTAACCCAGCGGGACCGCAGGACGGACCCTGCCGCCTCCTCGGCAGCTTCGCCCCCCACGGCCCCTTCCCTGCCTGCTCCTTTACGCCCACGTCCCCACCCTCTGTCCACCCAGGCCGAGTGGCCCTGGCCACTGGCCTCCCTGAGTGCTGTCCATTCAGGTCCTTCCTGTGCCGGCCGCTCACTGGGAGGACAAACGAGGGGGAAGAGGCAACACGGGGGAGGAGGAGGAGGACAGGTGCCTGGGCCGCAGCGCAGCACGCAGAGGGGGCCCCGCACACGCGGGAGAGTGTGCACAGACCGTCAGCGACCGGGCAGCAGCGGGAATGGCTTGAGCGTCAACAAGGGCACAAGACACCAATGACTAGCCAGGAAGTGTCCAGGTAAGGGACCGCGGGCTTCAGAGGCGTGGACAGAGCAAAAGTGGCCAGCAGCCACTGCTCTCTGAATCCCTGGGGGGGGGACGTGGCCTCTGCACCCTCCCGGAGGGGCTGGGGCTGGTGCTGTCAGGGTGCAGCGACAGGGGCTGATGGTCAGGCCAGAAGCCACATAAGCCAGGCTGGCTGCTGGGTGAGAAAGGATGTCCGTCCAGGGCCCCCTGATCCCAGGAAGGGAACTCTGGGCTCCGATGGCACCTGGAGCCCGTCTGCATTCTGGAAGGTTGATCCCCTCACTTGCTGGAGACCAGCACAGGACTTGGCTTTATTCCAGAAAAGGGCCCAAACCCAACCTGCGACCTGCAGGGAAATGCTGCCCGGTACGGAGGCAGCGCTGGGCCCACACGTGGGTCCAAACCAGCTTTGGTGTCTACGCTGGCCACAAAAGTGTGGCTCTTTCAAGGAATGCCAAGCTGTCGTCCTTTCAGGGACGGGTCATGTAAGTGTGGCCCCCAGGAGTTAGAACACAAGCAACACAGTCGTGCAGGGTGCAGCTGAGAGCCGCACGGCCGGGTGGGCCGTCAGGGGTCCCTGGGCTGCAGGAAGAGGGGAGGGACAGCGTGGGTCCCGGCAAGAACTCGGCATAGTTGGGAGGTCGAGGATCCGTTTCCTCTGACCTGCCACGGGACTGAGCGGGAGCCCCTGGCCCCTGGAGTCTCTGACCTCAGTTCCCAGGAAGCGGGGGCCCTGCGGTCGGAGGCGGTGGACCGGCCTGGTGTGGGGCTCACACCCAGCTCTGGGTGCACTAAGTCTACACTGAAAACCAACCGCCTACTCCAGGCTGAAATGAAGTCTCCTTGGGATGGGGAGGGCGGGAGGTGGGGACTCCACACCCAGCTGAATCTTGCAGTCACGCGGCGTGGAGCGGTTTGGCCAAACGGCAAGAGCAGGTGTGTCGCACGGCGGCCGTTAGTCCCAAGCAGAGCCGTGAGCCAGCCTGAGCCGCCGTGAGCCGGCCGTGTCGCAAGCACACAGCGCCCGGTGGCCGGGCCAGGATGGCCACTTACCAGGGAGCCGCGCTTGTACTGACTATACCAGGTGGCGGGCTGCTCTTTGGGCCAGCGGGCCATTTTACTCTGCAAGATACGAGACGGGCGGGTTTATGGCCACACCGCGCGGCCGCGAGAAGCACCTTACCAGTTTCCCGCGCTTGAATTCACTGAACCAGGAACCTGGGTTCTCTTTGGGCCAAGAAGTGATTCTGGCCTAAACGTCCGGCAGGGGAGGCGAAGAGGGAGAGAAACAGAAAAGGAAAGGGTTACTTCTCCCGCGTCCAGACGAGCCCTGGCTCCCCGGCCCTTGCGTCCTCCGTCACGTCACCGGGCGCTGCGGCGGCACTCGCTGGGGGCTGGCTCGCCGTGGGAGCCTGGGAGCAGGGCCCTCGGGGACAGACTGGGACGATGAAGATGAGGACAACAGCCCAGGGTGATAACAGGTGCCAGGCGCCTGCCAGGGTGCTCCGCGGGCAGGTCGCACTTAGCAGGCCTCACACTCAGGCCTTGAGCACGTGCTCGGCCTCAGCGGCTGCTGGGAGTGCTTGTTGAGTGAATGAATGAATGAATGAATGAAGGAAGGATCCTTAGTGCTGAAGGCAACAGAAGCCAACGTTTCCTGATGGGCGAGGGATGTGTGGGCATCCTCTCCTGTCCTCACGGCCCGGGGGCCGCGCCAGTTGTGCGTGTGTGGTGTGGTGTGTAGTGTGGAGTATGTGTGTGTGTGCTGTGTGTGTGGTATGTGCACTTGCACTGTGTTTATGTGTGTGTGGTGTGGTTTGTGGTGTGTATGTTGCAGTTTGTGGTATGCGGTGTGTATGTGCATGTAGTATGTGCATCTGTATTGTGTTTGTATGTGTGTGGTGTGGTGTGGTGTGTGCGTGGTGTGGTGTGTATGCGCATTGTGTGTGTGTGTGGTGGGGGTCTTCTCTGGGGACTGGGGACCCTCCAAGCCCCTGCTGGTCTCCTGCTGACAAGAGACCAAGGCCAGCTCCTCCAGGGCCTTCCTGGAGTCGCAGCACGAAGCCACACACTTTGTCACCAGGGACAGCCCTGCCCCCTCTGGGAGGGCCCCAGGTGGGGTCTGCTGAGCGGCAGACACAGGGGACAGGCCAGCCAAGCAGGCCGTGGTGATGCTGTGGGACGGATGGATGGACGGCTGGGCCCTCCTCTAGGAGGGAGACCTGCTGGGCTGCACGAGCAGGAACAAGGGGACCGCAGCCACCCGTGGGTTTACTTGGGGCAGGTGTGTAGAGAAAGAGCCCAGGGGGCAGCCCGTCCCCAGCCTGGGCTGACGCAGGTCCCACAGGGCCCGGGCCCCAGTCACTCGTGGTGAGGAAGCGGAAGTCCGATCCACACTGACTCCCCAGCCTTCTCCTCCGAGGGGCCTTGTGCCAGGAGCGCCAGAAAAGGGGACCCACTGGAGGAAAAGGGGTGTCCAACCTGCCTCTCGCCCCACCCAGAACTCTCCCGCCCTCTCCCTTGTTTCCAAGTCTGCTGCTGTCGACGCCAAGCTCGGGGACATGAGGGTAACCTCCGCCTGGGACAGTCCAGAGATGGGGCAAGCACGAGCTTCACCCCCACCTTCTGCTGTGAACCTGCAGTTCCAAGGAGGCCTGCGGCCCACGGCCACCCGGGGAGGGTCTCTGTTTGCTCTGGGCCGAGTGGCCACGGCCCGGCCGCGGACACCTGGGGGGAAGAGCAAGGAGCTGTGGGTCACCCAGGGGCCTCAGGCTGCTGACACCAGCCACGGCTGCCCAGGAAGCCACCGCGCATCAGGGAGTCTGTCTCGCGAGTTCTCCAGCAGCGAGGCCATTTGCAGAGGACAGGCCGTGAAAGAGGGATGAGAAGCAACATCCTCCTAACTGAACTCTGTCCCGGCCTCCGGCCAAACGGAAGGAAGCAAGAACTGAGGTGGAAGGGCCCGATGCGCGAATCCTCTTTCCACAGTGCGGGAGGCTGGCTGCTAGGAAAGCAGGTTCCGGAGGATTTACAACGTCAAGGTGGGGGAAGGCACACATGCCCGAGAGCCCCACAAATCTCCCAGCCAGTGTGCCGTGCGCCGCCAGCAGGCTCCGCCCCAAGGGGGTGCTGGCACTCACCGCGTTTAGGTGTGATATAGGGAGTGATGGGGTGGCGACCCCCAGGGAGAACTTAGCTGCTCTCCCTCCGGCAGGAACCGCTCCTGCGGGCCCCGAGGCCACTGGGAAGCTGCAGCTGTGCAGCGCAGCACACGTATGTGCTGGACCCACGTGGCAAACAGGCTGTGGCCTCCAGAAGACAGCGGCCTCCAGCTGGGGTCACGTGACAAGAGTGAGCCTCCGAGGGGGACCTCACGGAGGAACTGTCTGTTCAGGCTCATGCCGGCTTGAAGGCTGGAGTCCTAGTCATCCTCCCGGTTAGAGAAGGGACCTTGTCCTCCTCTCTGTCCTGGGCCAATGTGGCCCCTGCCCCAGGTGCACGCTTGAAGGACAACACAGGCCCGCGCACATGCCTGCCTCACCCGCAAATCCGTGTGCGCACGCACCTGTCCACACAAACTCCTGCCGCAGAGCTGAGGCCCCTGGAAGGGCTATTTAAGTGACATTCCACAAAGTGTCAATGACTCAGAACCGAGCTACTCACCCCTAATTCCTTACTGTTACAGACAGACTTTACAATAAAGCACTTGGAAGGGACTGGAGCAAACCCCATGGAAATAAGCCGGTACTATGCATTTAGGCAGGGGTAGCCTCCAGATGTCTTTGGGTCACTTTATTATACTTGTCCCCAAATTCCCTCACTGGGGTTTCAGAGGGTCTCACTGAGTCGCCTGAGAAAGGCTTTTCACCCAGCGGGTGAAGTCCCCACACTGGGTGGCAGGTGGAAAAGCCTCAGCCTTCCGTAACCTAGGCTGCATAAACCCATTTTACTGATAAAAATTCTCTTCCTAAAACAACTTCAGGCCTACTTCTAGAAGAACACTCACGAAACTGCTCGATTCCTGGTTTTCAGCCTTCAAGCTGCGTACACGAGAAACCCGTGAAGCCCCGAGCCTGCCCTGTCACTGGATGAAGCCTGCCGGGCCGAGCAGGGGACACAGGAACTCACCCCCTCCGACTTCTTGTCCGGGAAGACGCACGTCGACCCTCCGGCCGTGAAGTTGCAGTAAACTTTGAAGGAGTCCCTGGAGCACCCTTGGTTGGGATCTACCCAGTATTCACCTGGATTTCAGGGACAGGGAGGAAGGCAGGGTTATGAGAATTGCTCCCCGGCTGGTTCCAGAAGCTGCTGCGACATTCCAGTCCTGCAGGTAAAATGCCGGCCAGCGCCCCAGCGCCACTAACAGGGCCTGTTTCACTGCTGGGCCCGTGGAGACACATGGACGCTCGTTCACCAAGAACCCAGCGGGAGCGTGGAGCACGTTGCACACATGCTCTGGGGACAGAGTGGGGGGGCCCGGCCCACTCTCTGGGTGGACAGAAATGCAGAGAATGTTCCGGAATGAACTCTGGCAGTTCATGCAGGTGGAATCAGGGTCTACTGGAATTACAGACTCCCTCGAATCTTGTAGAAGCATTCAGGCTCCCCGGAGGGAAGACGGCCAGTGTGATTTTGTTGTGCAGCAGGTGCGGGATTTGCTGACAGCGAGGGGGTAGTTTAGGATTTGGCGGTAAACAGGGTATAAAGCCTGCTCGCTCAGGTACCGGCCTGACACTGACCCCGACGCGCACCCTCACTGGGGCCTTGCTATGTGCCAGCCAAAAGCACGTCGAGGGCGGTCTCGGGTCACTGTCTTCCCACAGGGAGTTTTCACTCCCACCTGACAGGTGGACATGAGGCGGGGCCCGCAGGCTACTGCCCAAAGACAGCTAAGGCGAGCCTAGAACCCGGCTGTCCGGCCTCACAGCCTTGGCCTCCTTCCCTGCCTCCTGGGACCGCACTGCCTCACCCCTGCAGTGCCCCCGTGAGGTCAACCCGGGGAGCCCCCTGCTCTGCACCCCAAGACGGGAGGTGGTGCCTGGCTGCTGTCCTCACGTCAGTCTGTCTGTCCCAGGGCCCCCGTGGGCCGGCCCGCTGCCCCGGCCCTCACCGTCGGGAAAGTCGGGGTGGCAGAGCTGCAGGTCCTTGCAGGTACGGGCGGGGTTCTGCTGCGTGCCCAGCGGCCGCTTCATCTGCTCTATCTCCAGCTTCAGCGAGTTGAGCGAGCCGAAGATCTCCTCCATGCCGTCCGCGTAGTCCACGTAGCTCTCGCTGTTGCCGTCGTCCAGCAGCTGGCTGGCGTCGATGTTCCGCCGCGTCCTGGACGCCTGGATCGGCAGGGGCTGGATGACCTCGCCCGGGGGGCCCTGGGGTGCAGGACAGGGAGTGGTGGGTGGGAGGGGACTCGAGGGGGCCTGGGGTGGTGGGGGCCACCTGGGCACCTGGGCTGCACAGACATCTGTCTATCCCGGCACCGCTTTCTTCCCTCTTCCCTGGCTCTGGAACATTCCACACCCATCCCCTCTGCTGGGTTTCTGCCTGTGCTGAGTGCCTCTCCGTGAGCCTTGTCCTGGGTGCCCCGAGGCCCAGCCCCTCCTGCCT
Organism: Lemur catta; assembly: GCF_020740605.2. Classification (NCBI taxonomy): domain Eukaryota; kingdom Metazoa; phylum Chordata; class Mammalia; order Primates; family Lemuridae; genus Lemur; species Lemur catta. The sequence goes on along the minus strand of NC_059137.1, from coordinate 3,208,942 downwards.
CTGTGGCCTCGCGCCCTGTCTGCTGTTCTGTCCTCAGCTGGACCAAGCCTTGCAGAAAGTGACAGATCTCCCCCGCCCCCGTCCCTGCAGCCCGCCGGGGCCAGTGGGGGCTGCTGACCCAAGAGCCCTTCACCTCCAGGCGGCCCCGGCGGGCAGAGACTACACGGCCAAAGGGGGCGTCCCTGGTGCACTCGCCACACCTGGTTTACCACAAGCTTCAACCGCACCTGGGGGGCCTGGCCTGGTGCACCCCATATGCACGCACACACATGTACCATATACACACATATGTACACATGTGTGTGTGCACGCAATCTCTCTCTCTCTCACCTGGCCCACTGTTCTTCCCAGGGCCAGTTGGACCGTGAGCCCTGTGGACAGGCCTGTGTGACTCAGTTTTCCCTGTTGCACCCAAGGGATGAGCCCCCCAGGGACAAGCCCCCGAGGGATGAGCCACCCAGGCACCCAGCACAGGTTTCATCAAGTCTCAGCCCCACAAACAGATGCTTCCCGTGACACCCACGCAGTCAGCCAGAACCCCCACCACCCGCCCCCCACCCCTGCTCCGAGGGATACGTACCGGCGGGCCGGGGGGTCCGGGGTGGCCTGCCTCACCCTTTGGGCCAGTTGGACCCTGGGGAAGGAGAATAGAACCAACACGTGGTCACAGGGGCACCTGATGACTTTGAATCCACCCTCAGCTCTCGAATGGTCCCCGAAACCTGTGAGGGGGAGGGATGGGGACAGCAGAGACCCCTCCACGCTCCTGCACGCCCTGAGACCAGAACTTGGGGGACAGGGTCCTTCCTACGGCAGGGGCAAGCGGCCTTGGCGTCTGGTCTGAGACGTGCCCAGACAATTTGGAAAGGGAGGAAGAGCCCAAGACCAGGGCCACCCTGAGCACAGACGGCGTCCAGGGCAGTTCTCAGCAGGGGACCACGCTCAGCCCCGCTGCCCGGGTCAGGGCAGTACTTACCGAGGAGCCCTTAGCACCTTTTGGACCCGGAGGACCCTGTAGGAGCGGAGGACAGAGTGTCAGAGAGCAGGCCCCGCATCTCTGGGCCCAGCCTAACGATCCTGCCCTGCCTGGGCTTCACCCCCTTGTGCCTGTGTCCCCCACCCACGAGTCTGCGTCTGCACTTGCCTGGCGGAGGCAGGGCAAGGCCAGGGCGTGGCTGGCACTCGTCCCACAGAGAGGCACGGGGCTGCCCTGCCTCCCTGCCAAGCTGGGAGGTCACAGCTCAGGCGGCCACCGAAGGACAGGGGAAAAGAGCACGCCCTGGCCTCAGCAGGCTGGACAGATGTGCTCTGCCTCCTCTCCCGCTGCAGACAGCAGGGGCCGGCCGTTGGGACACACGTCCCCCCTTGGGACACATGTCCCCCCTTGGGACACACGTCTCCGAGGCCCAGCCTGCACAGACCGGGTGGGGGCAAGTAGAGACTCGGGCCTCCGGGATGCCCTTGGGGTACTATCTCCCGGCAATGTGGGGGGCCCCAGGCTGAGGGGCAGAGGAGGGGACCCCAACTTTTCAGGTCTGGGTCAAGCCAGCCTGCTCATGCAGATTTGAGGGCCTGGAGAGCCAGGTACTGCAACCTGCCCCCCCCCCAGGTGCCCACAGACCACAGACAGGTGTCCTCATTCCCTGAAGGGCCCAGAGGCAGAGGCTCCGGCCCCAGCTCCCCAACCAGAAACCAGGGCCCAGCAACCCCGCTTCCTTGCTCCTGTCACTGAAAACCCCAGTGTGGGGTTCATGGGCAAATGTACCCATTAACCCCATTAATGGGGTCCGTTCTGCTGTCCAAGTGACTGTACGTAACTGTCCAGCCCCACCGAGGCCCAGATCCCCCCACCCCTGCCCCCACCCCCCCAGATACACACCGGCAAGCCAGGGGGGCCGGGGGGTCCGAGTGGGCCGGAGGGGCCAGTGATACCCTGAAAAGGAGCAGAGAGCACAAGTCGTCACCCTCAGAAGAGGAGGAACTGTGGCACAGTGTGTCACCAGCCCCCCGACTGTCTCTTCCCTACGGCAACCCCTCCGGCCCGTCACAGCCGTGTCTGGGCTGCTCTCCAGTCCCAGGGCCGGAGCACTGTCCGGGGAGCCGTCCACCCTGGCAGGCCTGAGCATCACCCCGAGGCCGACAGCCCCCAGCGCTGTTCCCTGTCCGGGCTGGAAGGACTGTCTTGCACCCACAGGGCCACGGGGAGGTGACTTTGGGTTGAGACATCCCTTTTCACGCTTGCTCCGACGCCCCGGCCCTGACTTGATCCCTTCTCTGTCTCTGTTCATGGCATTGGTGTCCCCACTAAAAGAAGCCCAGGCTGGGCAGTGAGCGTCCTGCAGTCTTTTCCTGTCTGTCTGTCCTGCCCAGCCTCTAGATGTGCTTTTAGCATCCTCGGAGCACATGACCTCTGCTCGGACCCCCTCCCCGGCTGGCTCCTTCCCGCGCAGCTCGGGGTGGTGGTGCAGAGCAGTTTCCGAGAGCTTTGCCACCAGCGCCCGCGCAGCCGGGGGGTGCCCCGAGCCCCTGTACCTGAGCCCCAGACTCCACACAGACTGTCGCCGGGGCTTAAGCCACGAGCAAGGGTGGTGGAAGGCTGGCAGCCCAACGTCACCAGGGAGGCATGATGTCCTCCCTGTCCTTGGTCGTGCAGGGACGACTCCGGCTTTGGGCCATTTGAAGCGGCCCACAGATCCTCCAGCCTGCACCTCTGGGTCAGCCCCTGCCACCAGCAGCACTGCCAAGACCACGGTGTGGGTCGGGGGCAAGTGAGCAAAGAGGGTGGGCACAGAGGGGTGCTTTCCTTGTGGCTGTGGGGAGACACGTGATCTGACCCCTGAGTCCCTCCAGCTCTGAGGCCACCACGGCAACGCGGAGGGGGCACTGCCTGCCAGTCAGCGCAGCTCCCTGTGCCCTGGGAGAGCCCGTCCCCCACAACAGTCCCTGTCTGCAAAGTAGGACGCCTGGGTCTGCCGGACACGAGGACATCCTTCCAGGCTCTAACCTGCCTCAGGTCCTCTGGGGACTAGAGCCCGGGGTTCTTAGTTGCTTCTCACCAGCCCAGGGCAAGAGGTCATCTCACCCACCTGTTCTCCCTTAGGACCCGGCGAGCCCTGGGGGCCGGGGAGGCCACGGTCACCCTTCTCACCCTGTTCACCCGGAGGTCCGATGAGCCCAATCAGGCCGGGATGACCCTGTTGGAAAGCAAAGACATGAAGGGGCGTTTGCCTCACACCTGACTACGCTGGGCCAGGGGCCGCAGCGGGATAGCCCTGCCACGGAAGCCACGGAGCCATCAGCGAGCCACCAGCGAGCATCTCCTGGAAGGGAACAAACCGCAGGCACAAGTCACGCCTGAAAACAGACGGCGACATAGACACAGCCCAGAGGGACGAAAGGGCTGCTCCGGAATGGGAATTTTTATGTCTTTCTATGTGAGTCCTCTCTCCGTGGCCGGTGGTGAATGCGCACACCTGCTCTCGCAAAGAACTGGAACAAACTCTGCGGACGGACACAGAAGGACAGCCGCAAGAATCACAGAGACTATAATCATTTGTCATTTCCTTTAAAGAGAAGAATCCACGGCATGTGCTTTATACGGTTGTTTATATGTTTTTCTGCATGTTTATATAGCCCACAGAAAGTTCCGGAAGGATCCCCCGGCTTTCCCTGCTTTGGGGCTTGGGGGCGGGTGGGGTAGACACTAGAGGGAGAAGAGGCCTCGTTCCCTTCTTTACGTACGACTGTGTGGCCTGTGAGTACATTTTACGTTTGTAAATAAGTCAGTGTAAGTAGCAAAAAATCACTAGCCGTTAAAAAGTGAACGGGCTCCGTCCCGCTGCCCAGCCCCCACAATGCCCACGGGGGGAGGGCCAAGGCCACCGTGCCCAGGGCCAGTGGCTGCTCCTGGGGTGCCAGACGCCCTCCAGCCGGGGCCTCGGCATCAGCCAGAAGTTCCCTGCCAGCTCTCGGGGCCGTGGGGACCTCCCTGCAGGTGGGGACGAGCCTCCAGAGCAGAGGTCCATGTCCCCTTGTTTGATTGACCCCCCAGGACCCCTCACAGCTCACAGCAGGCCCGTGACAATGCGGGCCCGCGTCAGCAGCCGAGGATATGGGAGGGGGGCCTGGGGTCCCCTTACCTTTTCACCTTTGGGACCAGAGTCTCCTTTGAGGCCGGGGAGTCCTGGGGGACCCTGTGGGAGGAGGGAGAGGGGTCAGAGTCCTCATCCCAGAAAGTTCAGGTGGCAAATCCGGGCCCACTGCCCTGGGGAATGTCACTCACCAGAGGGCCGGGGGGACCGTCCGGGCCTGGGGACCCCGGGAGACCTTGTTCACCCTGAAACACAGAGACCCGCCGCGTGAGTGCCCCGGGGCCCACACCTCTCCCCTCAGCAGCCCCTGCGCCTCCCGGGCCTGCCCAGCCCACTCACCACGGGGCCTGGGATCCCACGCAGGCCGTCGGGCCCCGGCTTCCCCGGGGGCGCCCTGCGGGCCGATGGGGCCAGTCTTCCCAGGGGGGCCTTCCAGGCCGGCTTCTCCCTGCAGGGCGGCAAGCACCGAGTGGCATCCGGGTTGCTCCGGTTCTCCACACCACTATGTAAGCTGCCCTGGCCAACGCTCCCGCTAACTTCCTCAGCCAACAGGCTGCCCAGCCTCCCTCCATCCACACCAACCACGGCCACGGTGGCCACAGCCGCCATTTCCCACGCAGGGGTGGACCTGGAGACCCCCACTGCTGTGTCATTTATCAACAGGCATCCCCAGAAGGGAGGTGATGGTACCATCCCAGGCCCACCCGTCACCTCACTTCGAGGACGGCCTCCTGAGTGATCCAGGGGCCAGGCCCTATGATAACTGCCTGGGCCCCCCGTCTTTCCCTTGGCCCCCTGCAGTGGGCACTGTCATCATCCCCATTGCAGGGGTGGGCAGCTGCAGTGTGGCCGGCTCTCTGCCACAGGGGGACTCCGCCCTGGGATCCCCAACTCCCGCACCCACTCGCCTCTGCCCCCACAGGCTGGGGGGAGGGCAGACTGCGGTGCCAGGATCAGACGCTCGTGCCCCCAGCCACACCTGCTGCCTCCCGTAGAGAGAACCGGCTCTCCCCCACAGGCTGTCCGTGAGCCAGGGCCCCAGGGACCACTCCCGGCTCTGTGGCCTCCTCTGTCCACACGCTGCCCCCTCCCACCCACCGGTCCCCTCTGGAAGGTGTGTGCACGGCCCGGCACGGCCGGAACGTTACCTTGGCTCCTTTCTCTCCCTGTCTGCCTTCAGGGCCTGCAGGGCCCGGGGGACCCTGGAACAAGTAAGGGGACAACAGTGGCTTGTGTGGCCTGCAGCAGCAGAGTGATGAGCTCAGCATGTGGACACAGACAGGCCTGGGCCCCAGGCAGGGGTGCGGGCTGTGGGTCTGCCCCTGGCTGCCGCCAACACGGACGCAGGCCCTCAGCACGGGTCCCAAAGACCCCAGTCCCAGACAACAGCCCCGCGGGCCATCTGTAGAGACGTTTGACACCGCGAGTGCTGGGTGGCGTTTGACACCGCGAGTGCTGGGCACACCAGGCAGCTCCGTTTATTGCAGCAGCGGGAAATGGCTAGATCATGTGCTGTGCACAGAACGCCTCGTCATTTGTCCCGAGTTTTAGGTAAAATCTGAGCCGGGGAAAAGGAGTCTCTCAGCTCTGCGGCTGTTTTTCTCCCATGATGGATGTTTCGGATGGTGTCAGCGTGGCCTGTCCCACAAGGTGCAGACACATGGCCCCAGCGGGTCTGCAGTGGGCCGACGTGGCAGGAAGCTGAGCGGGGAACACACTCCAAATGCAAGCGTCTTCCCACCAGGGCTGCTCGGAGCACCACGGCCCAGCCCAGATGTGAGCCAAGGCGGTGAAGGAGTCGGGGGGGGGGGCAGGGGGGGCGGGGACAAGCGTCATGCAGGGCGTTGACACCAAGGGTGCACTTGCAGAACTATTTACCCTTTTTCCTGGAGGCCCGGACGGACCTGGTTCACCAGTGGGGCCCGGGGATCCCTGGTGTTGGAGAAAGAACACACGGAGTATTAGCACCAGGGCCTGCCAGACGAAACCACGGCAAACCTCGCGGAATCTCAATCTCATCTGTCCTCGGCCAGCACAGAGGTCCCGAGAGAGGGTGGCCTGGGACTGCTCTGCTGCAGCCCCACACTGCGCACACGGCCCGGCCTGCAGTCTGGCTGCCTGTCTGAGAACTTTCCCACGACGGGCATGATCCTCACCACAACCTGCCACGGGGGGTCCTTAGCATCCCCCTACACAGAAGTGGGGACACGTACCGTCCCCAGGGCACAGGCCAGCATGTGGCGAAATGGGGACATCTGTAGGAGAATCTGGCCCCAGAGCCGTGTCCCTGACCCCTTCTTTGCACAGCTGCCCATGGCAAACCAGTGACACAGGCCTTTTGCCCTTGAGTCCATGATTCCGGCAGCAGTTTGCCCTGCCTGGTGCAGGGGCGGGGCAAGGGAGACCCACGAGACCCTCCAAGCCGCATCCTGCCCAGGGGCCTGTTAGGGTCGATCCATCCCTGAGAGATTGCCTTGGCTCCAGGCAGTGTTTACGACACTCTGCAAGGTCTAGTTCGAGCTCAGTCAAGGCAGGAAGGGCCTGTGGGTGGGGTGCTCGCCCCGCGAGGATGGGGGTCAGGGTGCGGGGAAGCACTGCTGCTACTGCCGGGCGTAGGGGCGGGCCCTGCGAGCCCTGGCACTGTGAGCAAAATACTGCTGGGACTGAACATGCCAGGACTGAGCACGCACTTTTCTTTTCTGAAAAGAGGGTCCATAGTTTTTAACAGACCCTCAGATGGAGTTTGCCAGCCGCTGCCACGGTCGAGAATCACACGAGGGGCTGGGCTCAGGTTTTTCTCAGCAATGAACTGGGCAAGCTGCAAAGTGCCAGGAACACACCGGCAGCCCCCACCACGACGTCAGGTAGGGCTGTGGACTCACCGTCTGCCCAGGTTCACCGTCGTCTCCTTTGTCACCAGGGGGACCATCTTGACCCTGTGGGGACAGAACCAGGCTCCTTGCTGACTTCGACAGCACCCTGAGTTCACCCACTAGTGCCCAACGCATTCTCAGCCCTGTCCCCAAATCAGATCCACCCTGGCACCAGCACACGGCTGCTCAAAGGGGGACACGTTTTCTCCATCTGATCATCGGCACGTGATACCCCTGGGAGAGTGCCACACCCCAGCGAAAGGAAACCACCAGAAGAAAGGGGGGAGGGGCTGTCAGGGGCCACAGCGGCTGTGGGGATCGAGGGCCTTTGCCCTCGTGGGCACCTACCGCGGGGCCGGGCTCTCCAGGGGGGCCAGGATCTCCAGGAAAACCCACTGGGCCCTAAAACGGAGAGAGAGAGAGAGAGAGGGGCAGCCATGGCCATCACCCACCTGCTAAGACCACACTTGGCCACACAGTCACTTGCCCCAGAAAACCACCTGCCACCGTCCGGCTCCTAGAGCCATCCAACAACTCTGACACTTCGGGGGACACTATGACCCAGAAGCCCTGTCACGTGCAGTGTCGCACGAAGCCAGCAAGCCTGGCCGGTGGGCAGAGTCAGGCTCAGCCGGTCTCTTGCTTTCCGGAGCATGCGTCCTGCCCACACATCCACTCCCGGGAGCTCCAGGCAGAGACCAAAACCTGGACCTTCAGGTTTCTAGAACATGCCTCTCCGAAGCCACTCCGATGCCAAATCAGGGCAGGCCAGAGGCGGGGCATCCCCCGGGGCGACTGTCATGTGTGCGTCCATGTTGGCGGCCGCTAGTCTGTGCAGGGGACTCCCCGGAGGCTTCCTCCTCTGCCCACGCCTGCCCTCATGTCCACTAGGTCACACGGCAGCCGGTGTGCAAACCTCTAGACTTTGGAGACATGCACGGGTCCCGAAGCCATTCCCAGAGCACAGCATGCACTGCCGACAAGTCACATGCTCTGGGGTGCGGGGATCCCCAGCCCCGCTCCGGGGCCCCCCAGCTTCACAGCAGTACTCACGGGGCTGCCTTTGGGACCGTCGTCTCCGGGAGGGCCTTTGGGTCCGGGGGGTCCCGCAGCACCAGAAGGGCCGGACTCGCCCTTCTCCCCCCTTTCTCCTTTGGGTCCCTGGAGGGCAGAGCCAGGGCTTCAGGGCTGACACGGCAGGCGCTGGCCTGCGGGTGCCTCCCAGGTCCTCAGCACGCCCAGACAGCCTCTCCAAGTGTCTGCGGCGCCAGCCCAGGGCCAGCCACTGCCCCCCCGTGTGCCCGAGATGGCCGCGGAGCCTGGGATTTCCGGGGCTCTCTAAGGCCAAGACGCAGCTCTCCGGGAGGGACTGACTCCCGGGTCAGACAGCAGCAGGGCCACAGTGCTCAGGTGGGGGCGGCAGCTGAACACCCAGGAGGCCTCGGCCACCTGCTGTCCCCAGCTGCCGCCTGGGCCCAAAGCCACCCTCGAGCTGGCCGCACAGTGAACGTTCATCTGGACTTTGAAGGCCTGGCGTGATGGGTGACAACAGTTGCCCCCACATTTATGGTAGCCTGAGAAAAGGCCTGGGACATCACGGACAGCAGTCACTGTGGGCCACTGGTCATGGGCGGTCGCTAAAGTCTGTGCACACGCACACACACGTGTGCACACACGTGCTCACTCCCTGACTTGTTACAGTAACTCTGAGGTGGGCACATGAGGGCTTATGACTCCCATTTTATGAATGGGGAAACTGAGGCAGGGACAGGTGCTTCTGATCCAGCACCTGTCCACATGGCCGCTCAGGTGCGTCCCGCCCCCCACGCCGACTCACTCACCGGGAGGCCTCCTTCTCCCGGAAGGCCAGGCTCGCCAGCTTCGCCAGGCTCACCCTAGGGAGACATGAGGTACGGTGAGGTCCTAGTGGGAACAGCGGCCCCAGCGTCAAGCACCTGCCAAATCCCACCTGTGGGCCACCAGGTACCGGGGACCCAGGGGTTAGTGGACGGTGGCCAGTCCCCAGATGGCTCCCTGGATTGGAGGGGGGACGTGAGGAGTGTGATGGACGCAGGGAGGGACGTCCAGACTGCAGGGGACATGGCCTAAGAAGGCTTTCCCGAGAACCGTGCCCCGGGGGCTTTGTAGGGTCATTAAGAGAAGCAAAGTGGGCAGATGGGATGGTATCCAGGCGGTGACAGCAGGGCAGAGGCAGGGAGAAAGCCACACACACTCCTCGGGGCCACGGCCACCGGGACGGACACAGGGAAGGGGGCCTGGGCAGGGGCAGCCGAGGGACGGTGGGAGAAAGATGCCGCCATCCCCTGTGGGCATGGCAGGGAGTATTTCTCTTTAATTTCCGTATCATAAAAAATGAGCAGTGATTGAAAGCATCTTTCAATTTCATGGCCAATGTCAGAAAGAAAACTCTGGAAACGGCCCACAGGGAGCTCAAGAGCACAGGCGCACGCCCCTGTCTTCCCTCTTGTCCAGAAGAGCAAAGGTCAGTTCTTACAGTCAGGCAGACTCCGCAGCACCGGCGGGGAGTCCCACCCACCACGTGTGCACACACACACGCACAGATGTATACACACAAGCATGCACACGTATGTATACAGATGTGCACACATGCACTCGTGCACATGCCTGGACACACATGCACACACAGCTCCATCATGTTCCTTGAGTCATCCTGAGGGCTTGGGCCCTAAAATCCGGGCCCCAAACGGGGAGGCCCCAGGTTACGGGAACAGAATTTGGCTGAAGTGGAAACTGCAGGCTCAGCGACTCCAGCACTCCCAGGACTGACGGTAACTTCCATGCTCGCTAAATCTTGGGACGGTGGCAGGGGCTTTGCTGGTGGGGGACACCATTTGGAAATGCCACAAAAGGCTGCCACCAGTGAACACATTGGAGTTTCACGCTCCATTTCGCAAATCTTCTTCTAAGTTTCAAAATGTATTTGTTGGAATGACTTGGCCAGGCCCTTGTACACTTCTGCGTGTACACACACATGTACACACACGTGTACACACACACACTCCTCAGTCACAGATCTGCTACTGCAGCAGGCACAGGGCCTTACCTTCTCCCCCACAGCACCAGGATTTCCTATTCCGCCCGGAGGACCTTGTGGCCCGTCAGCACCTGGAGCTCCGGAGGGTCCTCGGGGGCCAGGGGGACCTGGAGGGCCCTAGGGACAGGGAGAGGCCATTGAGCCCAGAGGAAATGCAAACTTCCCCAAACGTCAGCCAGCTGCCATGGCAAGGTCTTGGTGTCCGGACACACTTACCATCTGGCCCACGTCTCCTGTCTCACCCTTTTCACCTGGAGGTCCCGGCAAGCCCTGGGAACAGGAAGAGCGCAGTGAGGCCCTGAGCTGTCACCCCCACACACAGTTCTGACCACCTCCGCCGACACGAGGCGCTGAGCCTCCCGGCCCTGGGGCGTGCTGCTGCGGAGCAGCTACCCACGAAGACGTCCCGGTTCCAAGTCTCCAAGCCAGCCCAGGGAAACGACCAGGGAAGAACGCAAAGATTTATGACAAAGGTGCTTACGGCCGGGCCCAGAAAGCAGTAAAACCTAATGAGCCAACAGCAGGGAAACGCCTGGATAAATTATGTCACCGCCAGATGCCGGGTTACTGCGTAGTGACTAAAAATCATGTTTCCCAAATAAATAAAAAGCCATTTGTTCAAAGCACAGTTAACGACATTCAATGCACCTCAAAACGTCAAATGCGGAAAGCAGCGTACAAACTTCCTACATAACATATGACGTGATTCAGATTTTGCAAAACCCAAACAAAATTGGGTATGTGCCTGTGCGTACGTGAAAGCAGGAGTTGAACAGGCAGGGGGACGAAATGTGCCCAAATGTCCATAGTTTATTACTCGGCAGCGTTTAGAAGCCGTTTGTTTTCTTACGAATTATCAGTTTCTACAGTTAGCATGGACGTACATGCGATTGTTTAAATAAGAGCAGGAAATTGGGGATGCCTGGAATTCTGGGAATCTGCGGCACTTCTGATCAGACGGGGGGCCCAGGAGGCCCCTGAAGCCCAGCCAGTGTCCCCCTCCTTAGAGCCAGGGGCAGAGGGCACAGCCAAGATGCAGGAGGCATCTGAAGCAGACTCGGCACTCACCTGCAGCCCCACTGGCCCGGGGGGCCCAGGGAAACCTCGGGGACCCTCATCACCCTTCTGCCCGAAAAGGCCCTGCTGGCCGCGAGGACCTGGCTCGCCGTCCGCTCCCTGCAGGGAAATCATTGAGCCGCAGGTGAGGACCAGTCACGGGTGACACGGCGGCTCGAGGGGTGCGGGTCTTTCTGAAGGTCACCGGCCGCAGATACTCACGGAGGGGCCTGGCTGTCCGATGGGGCCCTGGGGACCCGTCGGCCCGGGAGGACCCTGTGGGGAGCAAGACAGAGCGTGGGTTGCTTCCCAAATCTCGGATAAGGCCGAGGGAGGGGGCGAACCATGTCCCAAGCTGGGGACTGTCAGCACCAGGGGCTAATGCACCCAAGGTCATCAGTTTGGACCCCAAAGGTGTCATTCATCAGAGGGAACATCGAACGACGGTGCGGGCCACGCCACAGGCTCTGGGAAGATGGCCATGTTCTTGGTTTGACTCCGAGCACATCATTATGGTGACAGAGGCAGCTGCTCCCAATGTCTCCCGAGAGGTCACCGTGCATCACCTCAGGCCACCACTCACCCATGGCACGAGCACGTGAGACCCCCCTCAATGAGGGTGTGGGTGCACACAGCTCACCCAACGCCCTCACGCCCCATCCTGTGTGCACTGCCACCGCCAGAACCCGCCAGTCCAGGACATGTGGGAGCCTGGCGTGGTGGGAGGGACACAGCCCTGGGGAGGGCCTCCCGGGAGCAGGGCTCTTTCCTGCCCGGAATCTAAATATTGGGAGATAGAGAGACACTTCCACCGTCGGGAAGAAGCTGCTAGGAGAGTGACGGGCTTTTGTGAGAACACACGGGTATTTCTGAACAGGTGAAAAACAAAAACAGGGGAACTTAGCAGGTGTTTGGTCAATGGCACTGCCCCTGCCGGAATATTCTGGTTTCTTCAGCCTCCAGGGCCACGAGCAGGTTACAGAACCAAAAACCTCAGGGACAGAAATGCCCAGTTGGCTTCATGCCACCAACCCTGGGAATGCCTCCTGTTCATTGAAACAGCGAGAGAGTCACTCGCAGACACGCACACGCACACACACGGATATCCTCCAAACACACACACTCCAGATTTCAGCTGTGTCCTATCCGTCATCAGCCACGTCAGTAGGGACCGTGCACAGCCCTGAGCACGTGGCCGGCGGCGTGGCACTGCCGCGCTTACCTGCTCGCCTTTGTCTCCCTTGCTGCCCTTCTGCCCTGGCTCCCCGATCTCGCCCTGGGGGGAGACGTGGAAGGTTCCGTTAGGCGGCCAGTGCCCGCTCAGGCCACGCCCGCTCCCCGTGATTAATTCCGCTGGGAAGAACAGCGTCCTCCGCAGGCGGCCCTAGAAGCTTCTCGAGAAGAAATGCTTCCCTACGTGGATGTGATTTCCTCCTCAAGACAAGGGCTAAAAGGGACGAGGTCTCATCTGGTCTGATGCGACTGTGACTTGGTGATACGGGAAGGGACACACTGAAACCGTGTGCTCCTTCCGACCGGACTGCGACCACGACGCAACAACAGGCAACGCAGTCGCTGTGTTTCCAAAGAAGTTATTAAAACCTTCTCCGGGGCTTCTGTCGGGCAAGGCTGTCCTCCACCGAGATGCAAGGTGCCATCCACACAGAGGTGACAAAGTCAGAAATGTCACCAGAGAGTTATCATAAATGGAAAGTTAACTGAAGAGCTAAATCTCGCTGCCTTCATTACACGAAGTATAAGACAAGGTCCTGCGATAATAGCGTCAGGATTATAAAGCACATTCCTAATGACAGGGAGCCCTGATAATTCAAGCGAAGACATTTAAAAATAGATGTGGAGTAAAACCTCATTACAGCGGCTCCGCGGGCTCAGGACTGAAATGATTCAGTGGGGACAGGGAGCATCTGTCTGCTCTGGACACAACAGGGCTTGAGGCAACTTCCAGAGGACACAAGAGGAAAGTGGTTTCCCAGTGTGCCCAGGCAGGCCAGGGATTTCGTTTACTGCCGGTCACGTGTGTGCTGCTCTAAATCGTCCTCTAACACCAGGACTGCAGGGGGCTTGTGGGCTGGGTCTGCCAGCTGCCTCCACCCGCGGGCGCCCCACCGTTCCCCCTCCCCCGCCTGCACCCGCGGGAGTCCCACCGTTCCCCCTCCCCCACCTGCACCCGCGGGAGTCCCACCGTTCCCCCTCCCCCACCTGCACCCGCGGGAGTCCCACCGTTCCCCCTCCCCGCCGGCCTGGCCGGGTGTGGCCGAGCGTCACTCTGTGCTCTTACCTTATCTCCGTCTTCTCCGGGAGGACCCACAGGGCCAGCTGGACCTGGGAGCCCCACGGGACCCTGGAGACCATCTCGGCCAGCAGGGCCTTGTGGGCCCTTCTCGCCCTAGAGGACAGAAGACGCCTGGTCAAACGTGGCTCCGGTGTGGGAATCTCCCACCAGCAGCCCATCACCCCAGAGGGACCCGTGGGCAGGAAGGTGGGCGCTCCTGGGCGTGCCCGTCACCACAACCCGGGGCGCTCCAGCCAGAGCAGAGCCCAGCCCGGGGCCATAGCTTCTGCTGCCTGACTTCACTTAGTCCACACTCATCCTATGAAGGGGGAAACTGAGGCACAGTTAGAGCCAGGATCCAAACCCAGCCAACCAAATTCCTGAGCCTGTGCCTGGATTATCTAAGCCAGTGACCAGGAAGGCCCGAGCAGCCTCCACCAGCTTTCTGGCTCTTTGATTTCTCTGCAGACATCCTCCCTGCACACACACCTGGATATGTATGTACACACAGACAGACACGCACATGTGCACACACAGAAGTGCAAGCACACATGCATACATGCACAAACAAGCACACTGCCATGTATGTTCACATGCACACACGAACACACATGCACCTGCACACACAGATATGCATGTACACACATACAGACATGCATATGTACACACACAGAAGTGCATGCACACAGGCACAAACAAGCACGCTGCCATGTATGTTCACACGCACACATGAACATACCTGCACACACATACACACAGGGCATGCACACACGGACGTGCATAGACCCCCCGCTATTATTGTGCATCCTTATAACTTTGACTCATTTTCCTCCCAACCGCCCCCTTGGCAGTCTCCAGTGACCCCTACCGAGTTCCTGCTTTGCTCACTTTTACCAGCCATCACGTCACCCTGTGAGTGGCTTGAATTTTCTCACCCCAGCAGGAATCCCCTTCCGCCAACAGATACACAGAAAGAGGGTGTACCCACTGGGGAGGGGCAGAGGAGAGAAACGTCGTTTGGTGTTTGGACCTGAATGTGACCGGCATTGGGTCCTACGTCACCGTCCCCTTGTATCATCCCCTCCCTGCACGACTCACTTCCGACTCCTCCAGTTCGGTCTCATCCTGACACACTTCTACCCCGCTGGGCCAGAAAATGGCTTGGCGAGGTGTAGGGCTTTCGTGGGACCACCCTGTCCCACACTGCTGGTCAGGTCGGGAGTTCTTGGAGACACCCCGACCTTTTCTTGACCTTTTGTTCTCTCTGCATCTGTTCTGGGAGAATAACAAGCTTCTCCCTGGATAGAGCTACTCCGGCAAGGTTTCTGCTTAAATATTTACTCTTGAAACAATGAACTAAGCCGCGTCCCCTGACGCCGTGTGCACTCTGTCCACGTGCACTGAATGACGCCCAACAAGCTCTGGTTTTCTGGCTCGGAATCCAGCCGGATCCTGGGTCACCGCTGGAATGGTGAGATGCCGCGGAAACTGCCAGTAACATATTGGACAGATTCTCAGCGGTGCAGACGTTCCCAGCGTGGCTTCAGCGGGAGCTCTTGCCCGGGGAACACAGGCTGTTCTCTCCAGCCACGAGCCTCTGAGAGCGAAACACACGAGGCAAATCGCACCTTCCTAGCACAAACTCAGTTCGACACGCCTGTGTTGACATCTGCGGAATCCCCCAGAACTCAGGCTCGCCGGGCCTCCCGAGTAGAGAAGGAGAAGGGGGCTGAGCTGGCATTGGCCTCCGCGGCTCTCAGAATGCAGGGGCAGGTGGGAGGCCGTAGCGCCGTGGGGCCGGGAGAGCCGCTCCTGGACGCAGGGTGCTCTGCGGGCTCTCCAGGGAGGGGCTGGCGGGGGGCGCCTCGGCAGGGAGGGGGCTCATCCGCGATGCGGGTGGCTCTCAGACACACTCCTCCCTGCTCCTGAGGCTTCACAGAGCTGGCAGGACTCGGGGTTCACCAAGAGGTCGGCTTGTCGTGGGCACAGAGGACAAAGTCCTACTTCCCTTAGCCACCTCCCATCCTTCCTTGCTGGACACCTTTGCCCCACGGCTGCCCCTAGACCAACAAAGGGGAGTGACAGTTCCAAATGTCCATCTTTCTCATCAAAAGACCAGCCATGGGGCTTTGGGCCAGCAGGGAGGAGCGTTCCCACAGAGACAGCTGTGGCCCATCCACACACGTGGCACTCAGAGCAGGGACCAAGTCCAAATCCACAGGGGACAGACTGCCTCTGCCCCTCCTTCCGTAGCCACGTGCAGGTGCAGACAGGCCGAGCCCTGCCAGCATCGTGCCCCCGGGCACCCTCCAGCTCGGCCGACACTGGGGCTCCCCCCTGCAGACCCCAGTCAAGATGCCTCGGAACACACATCCCAGAAGGTGATCCCCAGTCCCCAGGGAAATACTCCTGGGGCTGTCACAGGGGCAAGGACAAGGCTGGATGGGAGGTCGACCCCAGCACTGCCCAGGGGAGGGCTCCACCGACCCAAGGCTGTACTTACGGGAGCCCCTTTCTCTCCAGCCGGCCCTGGAGGTCCCTGCGGCCCAGGTCTCCCCGGAATTCCGATGGGTCCGGCAGCACCGGCTGGACCTCTCTCCCCTGGAGAGCCCTGGGAGGGCCAAGAAAATGGTCTGTTTGAAAAGCTGTCGTAATCCCTGGACACGACTTCCTGAGGCACCACTCGCTCCCTCCAGAGCCCACAGTGGCTCCCTATGTCCTCTGTGTGCACAATCCACTGGTCCAGCAGTGGAGGCTGCGAGCCTTCAGGGCCCTCTTAGCTCTCTCTCGTATTCCAGGCTCACTCGCCCCCGCCCCGACAGCTGACAAGTCTTCCTCCCGGGCTTGCCTTCAGCGAGCCCCTCCTTAGAAGCCGGGGCCCCTCCCGCCTTCAGGACCTGCAGTGCAGAGCGCACTTGCCCAGAGGCAGCACTGCCCACGGCGGGCACCCGGCCTGATCTGGGGTCACATGGAGAGGCCACTGCTGTCCGGGAGGCCGGCCCTCCACCCGGCTTTATCAGAGGAGAGGCAGGAGTCCGTGGTGGTGCCACCTGGGGGGCAGGGGCAGCCCCCACGTGGCCCCCAAGTCCTCCAGATCACAGTTAATGGCTGGGGAACATGGAATCCTTAGGCCTCTCATAGCTAGCATCGTGAAGTAGGGAGGGGTCACCTAGTGTGATGGACAGCAAGCAAGAACCCCTCCACCGACAGGTCTGGGGGACGGGCCTCAAGCCCGCGAGGGGCAGCTCCCCCCTGGGCACCCTCAGGCCCAGCCCTGCTGGCCAGCGCAGACCTACAAGAGGCCTGTGGGCTCCACCTTGCTCCTCCTGGGAGAGCACTGGACAGGCCACCCAGGCCTCCCGTTGCCCGTATGATGTGCCCCTGGGCCCCTTCCTCATCCCGGCTGCCAGCTGGGGACACGCTGTCCGCACCCTCCCGAAGGGCAGCTTCCCCACCAGGTCCTCAGCAGGACGTATGGGGGGCCCGGGCAGCTGTATATGTTCTCGACTCCCAGGACCGCCCTGTGTGGCTGCAGGTGGGTTTCAAAGAAGAGGATGGGACAAAAGGCTTTGACTCACCGCAGGGCCGGGTGGGCCGGGAGGGCCTTCGCTGCCTTTCAGTCCAAGAGCTCCCTGCAAAGCACGATGACGTGGGTCAAAGGCAAGAGGGCAGAGACCCCCCCCCCCCCGACCAGGGCTGCACAGTGCCCATGTTTACCCCCCGCCTGCCCCCTCACTCACCACTGGGCCGGGAAGCCCCCGATCCCCAGGGAAGCCACGCAGTCCCGGGGGGCCGTCTTTCCCGGGGATGCCAGCAGGGCCTGGGTCACCCTGGAAACAGAGATTAGCTTTCACGGGAGCCAGGGACGCAGACCTCGCATCAGCCTCGCAGTGACACCTGGATCAGGGTCTGCTGGGAGCTAGGGCAGGACTTTCGTGCCAAGTCCACCTGGGATGTGGGCTGGACTGGGTCTTCCCCGGCCCCTTGGCATTAAATGAATTTCTGAGTCTTGACTGGACTCGCTGGCAGCCCACACGCTGGAGCCCACGCCTGGGCGCCACGCTCGCCCGGCTGGCTCTGTGTGCGGATCCAGCCACCCACCGGCCTCATCTGCCACTCGCCACCTGTGCTCCCTGGAGCTCCAGAGCCCTTGTCCCAAAGTCCCACAGGGCCACGATGGGCCGAGGGGCAGCTGAGGGTGACCTCTACCTCTCCCGTGCATCGGCGCTCCTCGGGGACTGTGCTCAGATAAAGGAATCCGCAGCTAAAAGCGCTAAAAGCACTGCCCTAAATGGCCTCATCACACGGGGGACTCGCTTCTAGCCTGAAAGCGCAGCTTCTGAGAGGAGGCACCACCGAGCCTGGGCCTTCCCCGAGGTACATTAAGCTTCGATATCTTCCAGCACTTTCTCTAGGGTCCAACGTGGGAGGACAGGGGTCGTCCCAAACCAGCGGGTCAAATGCCACTGCCTTCTTCCCGCTCAGAGCTTTCCTTGTGTCTAAGGTACACGCACACGAGCGCGTACACAAATACCCACGTGTGTACACACTCATTCTGGTACACACATGCACACGTGTGTGCGATGTTTTCTGTATTTCTTTATTTGCTTCGCTATTTTCACATTTATTCCTCTATGTAGTCATAGGAAAGGCCGGAGAGCCTGCATTTGCTGCACCTCTCACTGAGGAGCTGAAAAAGGAAGGGCTATTTGTACCCATGGTGACATGCAGGAAGCTCCAACCACCTACCTGGGGCCTCCCGCACCAGAGGGGGCACAGAAAGGGGACAGTTAGGGCTGACACTGACAGGGCCATAGAAACACATTAGCTACTCACTTTCATAGTTTATTTTTCAGCCTCTTATGGTGAGAGATTTTTTTAAAGGGTCATTTTCTACTAAATTTGCTGTGGGCACACGGAGTGTAAGAGCTTGTCACTGTTTCTGGGAGCCGGGCCGGCCGCAGGGGAAGAGCAGCCGGCAGAGGGGGAGGGTGGTTTGGACCCCCGGGCTGTCACACGCACCCACTGCTGTGCGGGCAGCTCCAATGCTCATGCAAATCAAGAGATAGAGAGGCGGACTTAGGGCTTTAGAGCAAACTGGCACAAAGCGCATCTGTTTGAGGAATTGCCCATTTATCAGAAAAGAACACGAGAAAACAGAGATACAGTCCCCAAAGTGATTCCTTAGGAAAAGCCCAGCCTTGATACAGAAGGTTCCAGAAACTTACCTTCGTCCCTTCTTTTCCAGCAAGGCCCGGGAGCCCCTGTTCACCCGGGGGGCCAGGGGGCCCAGGATGGCCACGCTCACCCATTGGGCCCGTTTCTCCTGTGGGACCCTGGGGGGAAATCAGCATCAGCCACCGAATGGCTTCAGGTGACTTGCAAGAGGGTGACCTTCTCTTCCCAAATCTCAGGACAGAGGGGAGGCAAAGGGCCCCTTGCAGGCCCCTGAACCGGCACATTCCTCTGGCAAAACCCAAAAGAACAAAGCAAGCCACCCCCACCTGGCCCCACGCCACGGCCTGGTTGGGCCCTCCCTCCCCCTGCCCGGCACCTTCCGAGAGGCACAGCAAGGCCATGGCTGAATTAGCCACAGGAGAGGCTGGCGGGGGAGCCGTACTGAGGTGGGAGCCGACGTGCCCTTCAGCTCTGGGACCGCAGCAGGTCCTATTTACTGCTACATTAGGGTTGACCTTTGCAAGAAGCAAGTCCACTGCTCCCCACTGTGTGTGGCCTGAGCCCTCAGTCCTGGCGCTGAGCCACTCCTGTCATTGACCTGCCAGCGGTTAGAGTCGCAGGCCCAGGGCCCTGGCAGGATGCAGTGGCAGGAGAGTTCGGCTGCCCCGGACGGACGCCCACAGCAAGGACAAGTGGACACAGCTGGGTCTGCGCTGGGGCCCCGCCCCTGAGCCTGGCCCACGAGCCTCAGGCAGGTGCCTGTGCTCGGCCTGCTGGGTCCTCGGTGCGTGTTTGTCACATGACTCGCTCTCCGCTCCCGGTACGGGTTCTGTGTGGGGCGAACCTCCTCGTGTTAACGAGCATTATGGGACCTAACATTCTGTCCCAGCACCTGCATCCCCAGAATCGTGGGGGGACTCACGGCTGAGCCACGACCCTCCCGTGTGGGTGGGTGGTGCAGAGGACCCGGGGTCCAGGGAGGCGGTATCTCACCTGAGGGCCAACCACGCCTGGGGGCCCCGGAGGGCCGGTCTTGCCTTGGAAGCCCTGCGGAGAGAGAGTCCACACTGAGACCGCTGGCAGGCCCACGCCGCCCCCACCCCTCCCACCCATCCCCAAATAGCGCACGTCCCCGACTTCTCCGAGAGGGCCCGTCCCGTCCCAGTTGTGACTCATTTCATGAAGCTAACGACGCCAGGCAGTCGGGCTCTCCAGCAGCTTCTCCGCCGCCATTTCTGTGCTACAATCATTCGTCTTTGCATGTCACTAAGGGTTCATTTTCTGAGCAGACAAGGCGCCGTTCCTAGACTTGGGAGCTACCTCTGGGCTGTTTCTCATTAGTGGCTTTGCGGGACTTGCCTGCTTTTGTCATTAAATGCCTCTGATGCACAACAGGTGACTTTGCCAGCATGTTCCTCTGCGTGGACTTGGAAGGGGCAGGAGCGAGGCCTTGCTGCCTTCGCACCAGCAGCCTGGCTGTGTTATTTTTAGCCGGATTCAACAGGAGTGTCTCCTCTCTGCACATTCTCGTGTGTGCAGCAATCCTGGCTTGGTTTGGGGTATCTGCTATGATTTCTAGGCTCTCTTTCAAAGGAGAAAGAGCGAGAACCTTAGGCAATGTGAGAGGAATTTCTGGGCACGTCTGTAGAGCACAGCAGGTGTCAAACGAGATGCCATCTGCAGGTGCCACCTGACACTTGCGGGGACATGCAGATGTTCTGCCTGGAGGCCTGAGAGGGAAGCTCCAGACTCTGGAGAAGGAAGCGGCTGGCTTTGCGGCCACAGCGAGGACTGGAATGTGAGCGAAGCCAGCCTCGGGGCCGCGGCCTCCCTGTGCTGACGGCTGTGTGCTAGGGCCTGAGATCCCACACTGCGCTGCTGAGCGCGGGAACCAGTGGCAGATTCAGCCTCTCTGCAGATTCTAGGAGGGCCGTTCCCTCTAAGCCCAGCTGAGCTGTGTACAACGGGCTAGAACG
Organism: Lemur catta; assembly: GCF_020740605.2. Taxonomy (NCBI): domain Eukaryota; kingdom Metazoa; phylum Chordata; class Mammalia; order Primates; family Lemuridae; genus Lemur; species Lemur catta. The sequence goes on along the minus strand of NC_059137.1, from coordinate 3,188,399 downwards.
ATCATTTTAATGCGGTATTCTCCGTAGCATGCACTTACAAGGTCAGAAACAAGGGGTGGTGGACAGGTTGGACTCCCGCTCAGTGGACCAGGGGAGGAGTGCCCTCGGGTAGGCAGCAGGCTCGGTTAAGTCTTGCACTTTCAGGGTTAACCACGGAAACGAGAAAGGCCTCCCCTCTGGCCCCCAGCCATCCACAGCTGCTGAGGATGGATCTGTCCTCAGCCGTTCGCGGAGAATAGGCTTTTGGGCCACATTTGCAAGAAGCAAGGGCCACTCGTGTTTTCATTCCCAAAAGAAAGAAAAAAATCAACACCCCAGGGAAGATCTTTCTGGAAGTGTTGCCTGGACTAGCCCATGGAGGAAACTTTATGTCCCAAGTCGGTCTCAGAGATGGGGGGTGTCCACCGACATGATCCCAGCGCCCCTGTGCCCAAGGAGGCAGCTTGGGGCGGCAGAAGGTAGCTGGACAGTCCACACCTAACTTGCCGAGCAAAGACAAGCAGCTTAATTATTTTACCAGCCTCTTCCCAGAGTACGTCAGAGGGAGAAAAGCACATAATATGCAAAACCTTCTATCTTGTCTCCTTGCCAAGGCGTTAGAGAAAAATATGCAAAGCTCAGAAGAAATGTTTTAATTTTTCTCCATAAACAAAAGAGCACAGTAATCCTCATTTATCAGCCAGCACCGCTACGCAGAACACCGGTGAAGGTATAATTAAAAGAGGTTTCATCGCAATGAACCAAAGACAGATAACGGGGATTTTTTGAGAAGCAGGTACCCAGAATATATTAAACATGGCATTCCAGAGCCCGTTTCACGAGACGGCCGACTTCTGCTGGGAGAGTGTTTTGTAGACTTTGGCCACTAAGAAACTGGCTGTGGGGACAAAGGGGCGACCCTGACACCCCCGTGTGCCTCCAACTCTCCTTGCGGAAATGCGTGCATCTGCGCACTTCATCCTTTCAACTGGATGAAGCAGGTGCAAACACAGGGGTGGGACCCAGCATGGTGACAAGAAAGTCACCCAGCACCACAAGTCCCCAGGTATTCAAAGCCTGGTGCCCCGAGGCTGCAAGTGCCACCAAGGGTACAGGTGCGCCAATGCCCTTTCCCAGGGCGTGCCTGCAGGGAACTGAGCTGGATGCCAACGGTGGACGGGGCCAGCAAAGGACCACATTTCTGCTAAATAGCTTTTCCCCCAGCTGAAAATGTTGGGGTCATTCAGTGTCTAGATGATGCAGCCCATAACGTGCATTTCTAAAGGCAAGGGCAAGGTGGAAGGTGAGCCTGTGATCACAAAGATGCTGATCATGTGCACGCACTGTCCCCAACGTTCTTGGGAGACACTTTTTCTGTGAACGGGGGTGGGGGGTGGTTTCAGGATGATTCCAGTGCGTTATGTTTATTGTGCAGTCAAACCTCTCTGCTAATGACCATCTGTATTTGCAGCCGTTCCCCAGCGCCAGCATCACCGCCTCAGCTCCTCCTCAGATTGGATGCCACCTAGATCCCTCGCATGTGCAGTTTACAGTAGGGTTTGCGCTCCCATGAGAATCCAATGCCACCGCTGATGTGACAGGAGGCGGGGCTTATGCAGAGATGTGAGCGAGGGGGAGCGGCTGTAAATGCAGACGAAGCTTTGTGTGCTCACCTCCTGCTGTGCCGCCGGTTCCTACAGGCCACAGACTGGTACCGGTCTGCAGCCCGGGGCTTGGGGACCACAGATGTGCACAGCCAAGTGCCCAGAAAAAGGCCAAATTCCAGCCGGACTGGGCACCTGTCTTCTATACTATAAAAGAGGAAGTTGAAGCGCCCAGTCCCCTGGACTGGAGCTGGAACGACCTGGATCAACGGGGCTGCACTAGCACAAGGCCCAGCATCAAACAACCGAATGACACAGCCCAAAACGAAGACCCTTTTCTGATTAAAACACATGTCATTCAAGCTAGGTCGCAGTCACCATCATTCTAGGGGGAGACAGAGGTTGGATGCACAAGGTTTTGGTCACCCATGATATTTAGTTTGTGTCTTGGTTTTAAATGTGACTCTGGCCAAAGTCTCCAAGACCAGCAAAAAGGTAGTACCTGCCTTCTGCACAGAGATGTCACAGGGCACCGCGTAGCCGTTCCGTACCAAGCTCTCCCTGCACGGCCTGACCCACGTTCACAGGAGACAGCCCGGCCCCTGAGAGCCTTCCCGAGACACCAGGCTCTCCCACGCCGAGGGTCCCCCTAGGCCACGCCGGGCAGTGGGGCTGTACCCATGTGCCGGCGTGTGGGAAACCAGCCAGCGAGGGTGGCAGCCCACGCACCCCGGCACCACGACACTCACCGTCTCGCCTCTCTGTCCAGGGTGTCCTGGGAGCCCGTCCTTGCCCGGGGGGCCCTGAAGAAAGAACCAAAGACGTTTCTCTCAGCTCTGAGAAGCGCCCACCTTGGGGATTTAGTGCCACACCCGGCAACCATTTCACTTCCACGGCTCCTGCCCTGGGAGCATCCTCTGAGAAAGGCAGTCACCCAACAGTCACAGTGACGGTGACGACCAAACTGGGCAGTAGGGAGCAGCCCGTCCCAGGTGCCATCGTAGCGTCTGCCCCACCCCACTGAGGGACGTGCTGTCACCCTCCTCGTCTCCCAGGGGAGAAACGGAGGCAGAAGGGCCAGTCGACTTCCCCGGTGCCCTGGGACCCACGTCTGTCTGGCTCCAAAGTCAAACTGCCCCCACCCACCGCCCTCCACGACCCGCTCGGCAACAAGCCCACCGGCAGGTGCTTTTTCTTTTTAGAGGCTCTTAGGGGAAACCCACTGGACCCGGTGTAAGTCGAATTGTGCCCCCAAAAGAAACGCTGAAGTCCTAACCCCAGAAACCGTGAACGTGACCTCGCTTGAAGCAGGGCCTTTGCCAGTGTAAGCGAGTCAAAAATAACGTCATACCGGATTAGGGTGGGCCCCAACCCAGCCACCAGTGTCCTCATAAAGAGAGGTTTGAAGACACAGAGAGACAGAGAGGAGAAGGCCCCACCAGGGTGACGTGTCCACAGGGTCACCGAGGATTGGCCGCAACCCCAGACTCCTGGGAGGCGACACTGACCCTGTCCGGAGCCACAGAAGGAACCAACCCCGACACCGTGATGGCAGACCTGTGGCCTCCGGAACTGCGAGACAGTCGTTTCTGTCTAGTGGAGGAAGGTGTCCACACGTGGCTGTCCCATGCAGAGGGCCATGGGCAGCCTCAGCCCAGGGGGGCCCCTCCTGCTGGCTCCGCCAGGGTCACCTCCTGCCTCCCTCTGCCCACCTGCCCGCCATGAGGAGCTCTGAGCTGCCCCGGGAAAGAGAAGCATGCCCAGGACATGCCGACACCCGCGGGGCCAACCGTGCCAGCCCAGCGAGGAAGTGTGCTACTTACAGGGGGGCCCTTTGGTCCAGGAAACCCCGTGGGTCCTTGGGGTCCGTTGGGTCCCTGGGGACAGAGAATGGCCAGTTTGAGGACAAAAGCCCTCCCTCCCCCCAGCAGCTCCCAGTGCCGTCTGCCCGCGTGGCCGCTGTCTGCGAGCAGGCATCACTTCCCACCGCCCCCAAGTCCTTCCTCCGCCATCCCAGGCCCGCCCTCGCCACAGAGAAATGGGGGGCCCAGTCGGGGTGCCGAGGGGGCCAGGCCACAGGACAATGCTGCAGGGCCCACCTCCTGTCATCCCAGCCACCTCCCAAACCCCAAGACCAGGGCCGGGGGTCGGCATCTCACGCCAACAGAAGAGTCCGCTCCCGGGGATCCACCCCCAGACTGCGGGAAAACCCTCTCCTCTGCAGGGTCTGGCTGCACCCCCTCCCCCAGCCCAGCCCGAAAGCCGTGCAGAGGGGCCAAGTGACACAGGCTGCCTCCTGGGAGACGTCCCCAAGGCTCACGATGCTTACCCGTTCACCGGGAGGGCCGGCCGGGCCATCACCTCCGGAGTTGCCCTTGGGAGGAAGGGAGAGAAAAGCTTCTTATCGTAATCAGTTGGATGAAAAGACTCCAGCCCGCGACTCACGGAAACCTCCGGGCCCAGCGCTGGCTGTGAGCACCTCCCAAGGTCGCCCTGGCCCTGGGTGAGGACAGAGTGCCCGTGCCCATCAGCCGCTCCCAGTACTGGCCCGTTCCCTGCCTGCAGCTCACAGCTGACCACAAGCGGACTCTAACGGGGATCTGATATTTCCAGAACAGTCTTCTGAGCCAGACAAAGGCTGTGCTCCAGCCAGGGGGCATGGCAAGAAGTCAGGCGAAGGCAGAGCACAGGGATCCACCGTGGCCCCACGGGACGGCAGCCGTGCCAGGTTCCCACAGGTGAGCGTCAGCTCCCCGGGGACGCGAGACCCACCCCAGGGCTCGTCGCAGAAGCACCTATGGGAGCCCCGGGTGCTGCGTTCTGGGGGGCCAGGGGCTGGGCCGAGGGAAAGGCTCCTTGGCTGGCATCCATGGGCGCCCGTCCTGGACCCCGGGGGACAGGCTGCTCGCTGGCACGCACAGGGCAGGCTCGGGGGGGCTCGGCGTGCCAGAAAGCCCTTTCTTTGGTTTCTGGTAAAGCTCTCTGTGCAGCTTTCAAACCGCTTTTCAAAAAAAGAAACAGGGACTCCCCACCAGACTGGCGAGGCCGCTTTCGGGCCCCGGCGCTGCCGCCTCTGAGGTGCCATCGTGAGCGGCCCGGTCCTGCTCCGCCCGCAGGGCCCGCGCCCATGAGCGTCACCCTCAGCTCCTCGATTCCATTGACCCGACTCATCTAGAGGCCGCTGAAGGGGACGAGCTCCCTAAGTACACCCCCAAAAAGTCTGGTTTTTCAATGAAAAAGGCCATGGATACCCCCAGGGTGCTCGATGTCCCAGGTGGCAGCACTGTGACCTCGGTCCCCGCCCACTACAGAGGAGACCAGGACATACCTTGGGGCCGGGCTTCCCAGTGATGCCCCGGGGGCCTCTCTCGCCCCTCGGACCCTGGACAGCCGGGAGAGAAGAGAGGTCAGCTCAAGTCCTGCAGACTCAGAGATGTCCCCGCTCCCCACACATGCGCCCGAAAACGTGCTCCCGGCTCCCACAGCGGCCCTCAAGACAACAGGACGTTACCGTTGGGCCTCGCTGCCCCCTCGGTCCGGGCTTCCCGGGGATCCCCTAGAATCAGAGAAGGGGCCGGTCAGTCACGCTCAGAATGCCTGGCACCGTGCGGTGGCAGCCCTTGCCCGGGTCACTTAGCGACTGAGTCCCAGCAAGGCCAGCAGGGACACAGGCCTTCCCAGCCCCCGCAGCAGCGTTATTTTAGCAGGAGCCTCACCAGGACAGTGATGCCCACCGCCCACCCCGCAGTCCCCTGAGAACCCAGTTCTACCCCTGCAGCCCGACAGGCCTTGCGACCAGCATCCGGGCTCCTCGCCTTAAAGCATCTCCCCACCCGTCCTCCGCCCTCCCTCTCTGTCTCCCCTCCTCGGCAGGAGGGAAATCATTATTGCAAGAAAAGAGAAGAAAGTCAACCCCTTTCATACATAATTTACTTTTGCTACAGTTAAGAATATTAGCCATTAAATTTTCAGCAGGCTCTGCACATGGGGAAACTTGCAATTTAATATATAAATCATGTATCTGAGAGTCACGTGCTTCTCCACTAGTAGAATTGAGACTCCTTTATCTGTTGTTGTTCTGCATTTTCCAAACCACAGAAAGCAAATGCGCTGCATTTATTTTTCTCCAAAGCGAAGACGCGATAGCTGGGAATGCAGTTTCCCCGCAGGGTGGGGGCAGGGAAGGTGCCTCCCAGCTCCTCGTCCTGAATCGTATCTGGCTGCTAACGAGAGAGCCGGGCGGATCCGTGTCACCAAAGGCCGCCTGATAAGTTTCCTCGCACCACGTTGCATTCATTTGCTGCCAGAATCAGAACCGCTTTCTGGAGTCTCCCATTTTGAAATGCATTTAATAAGGCCATTTATAATGATGAATTAATTATGTTGCTTTTTAACGACACACTCTGGTTCCACCGCTTCAATTATATGGCAATGTCCTTTGCCTTCAAATAAATATTTGCATGTGAAAGTTAACGAAACATCTGCCTTCTTCAGCGACAGACGTTTCTCCCTCGTGGACGCCCATGACCAGCCTGGCTACTCCCTGGCACCTATGGACAAGCCCCGGCTGCCGGGTCTGCTCACTCCCAGCCTCCGCCAAAATGAAACCCCTCAATCCTCAGCCGACACCACAGGACCGAACCGCGGCCCTGATCCTGCAGCACGAAGGCTCCCAGCTACGTCCACGCTAACTGTGCCCGGGCAGAGGCACCAGGGCCTTGGCGGGGGCAACACGGAGTCTCCGCCGCACATTCTGCCTGGGCCTCCCAGGCAGCGTCTTGCTCACCAGCTCTCTGGCCCAAGCCAAGGAGTTTCGCGTGCCGGTGACGGGCGCTGTGGAACAGACGTGCCCCTGTGTCTGCCTAGCAGCCTCCTAACACCTGCTTGTGCATGCCCATCCTCTTGTCCCCGCTGGGAAGGAACGCACAGTCCCAGCGATGGCCTTGCACACGCTCTCCACTCGAGCCGAGAAGCCAGACACGGGCTGGAGACGTCTTCAGGCGGCGGGTGGGTGGGTACGTCCAAGGGCTGGTCTTCCCCCTCCCCAGCAGGGCCCCGGCACATGACAAGGACGTCAGAAGTTCTCGCTGTCTGAGCGGATGAACCGCCTCTGTGCGAAACCCCGGGTTGTGAGGTGCAGACCCGAGGGCTAAAGGAGCCCGCCCACGACGGCAAAATCAGCCCAGCGGGCTCAGGACACGAGCCAGCGCCTGGAGGCTTCGGGGTGACCCGACGGGAGCCTTCAGCTGGTGAACAGAAGAGGACGGGCCGGCTCCTGCGGACGGCGGGAAGGGCCAGCTAACCCAGCGCACTGAGGGCGCCCCCCTCTCTCATTGCCCAACCTCGGCACAGGGCAACACGCTGCCCAGAAACCTGCCCCGTACGTCAGACGTCTGTCCACAGTGGCGACCCCCAGAAGGCTCCCAGGGCAACGGCTGTGCTCAGTCTCCCAAACACCGTGGGGAGGGTGCAGACGGCCGGGCTCCCGCCCTCCATGCCACGTGTGTACGAGGAGGTGGACGCCTCCTCCCTCCACCTGAGGGCTGTGCTGCGAGTTGTGCCACCCAGGGAGCGGCCAGGGCTGGACACCAGCCACCGCAGAGCAGCCGTGAGCAGCTTCCCTTGCGTCTGGGGCCTGGCAGGGGCCTGGCAGGTTTTGGCTTGAGTCGGGCTCTGTGTTTTGTCTGGTGACCCCAGCGCAGATGCCGGACAACAGCCAGGAGGGCCCTGGGGGTGCCCAGAGCATCTGTCCAAACCCTCGGCTCAGGGACCGGGAGGCTGAGGTGCCAGAGGGCAGAGTCCGGGGAGCAAGCGGAGTCTCTGGCTACTCCAGGTGACCTAAGGGGGCCTCGATCTCTAGTCCTACATGGTCCTCCACGGAAAGGGTTTGTGGTCAAACCACATTACCAGCTGCTGAAGGTCACGTCCCTCCCCCGGGGACACTCACTGCCGTGCAGTGGGAGAGGCCCCAGGTACGGAAGCCGTGCGCCTGGTCACCCCAGCAGTCCCCAGGCTTCCCAGAGGGCACCCACGAGTATTGCAGAGGACAGTCTCTCCCCAGAGACACTAGTCAGGCCATCTCGGGAAGGAAGAGTGACAGACAGATGGGTAGAGACAGACGGACAGGACGGACGGGTACATGAGTGGACGACAGCTAAACAGACATAGGCAGAGGAACAACAGAAGGGAGATGGGTAGACAGAGACACGGAGACAGATGTGACAGTCCCCTGGTCTGAGCTGTGCCCTCAGACAGTCCCTGTTGGCCTGTTGTGTGACTCTGGCAGAACACGTTTGCTGTCAAGGTCCTGGCTGTCTCCACGTCCCTGTCCCTGTCTGTAAGGGAGCGCAGGGCCTCTGCCTTCAATGTGACCTTCACCGGGAGCCCCGAGCCTGAGGTGGCCCTGCAGCCCCGAAACTCCACCTGTGGCAGAACAACAGGGGGCCCAGCAGGATGGGGGACGGGCCCCAGGCTCGGGTTGGGGGCGCTGCAGCCTGTGAGAGCCGCTGTCCTTTGGGTGCAGGTCCTGCCCGCACCCGCTCTGTGCATGTCTGCTCAGCACGCCACACTCCTGTGGGCACGGCCGAGGGGGCCGCCGTGCTCCTGTCTTCTCGCCTGGCCACGCTCAGGCACCGTGACCTTGTTGAGGAGCGTCCTGGGCAGCTCCTGCGTGCAGGCCTGCGCAGCAGGGACGCCTAAGCGGGGAGGACACAGCTGCCCAGCGTGCCTCGCTCGGGGAGAACAAAGGGTGACCAAATGTGTGGCAAAGGCGGGGGTTCGTGGCAGTGGCAGCTCGCCAACGGGGAAGGACTGAATCGGGACATTCAGAGACAGAAAAGAAAACTCCTTTTCTCTTTGCTTTTAAAAATAGCTTAGAGGAAAAGTCCACTTGGGTAGAAAGGGAGGAATCCGGTTTCCACTAATGGCCCAGCAGAGCTTTCCGGGTCGCGGCACTTAGCAGAGAGCTCTACCTCTCCGCACTCTCCCTCCCTGGCCTCCGCCCGCCTGTCGCATCACGGCCAGCCCAGAGCCCGGAGCATGTGGCCTGCGCCTAGCGCCGAAGGTCCCATGCTCACGGCTGGCAGCAAAACGGTGACACACAAGCAGGTCACTGATTGGAGAACCAGCTACCAAGCACCAAGGTCCCGAGCAAGCCACCCGCGCAGCGGCCAGACTGTCCTTACCCTGCCGCCCTTCTCTCCGTTGGCACCAGGAAATCCAGGGAATCCAATGGAGCCCTGAAAGAGAGTCGGGGCAGAGGTATGAACGTGGGGCCGGACGATGGGTCACGTGGCCTGTGCCACCTGGGGGAGGAGTCTGCTACAGCGCACGGCCTCTGACCCCGGTGCCACCCGCCCACCTGCCTGACACCCACCCACCACACCCCCCCTCCCACCCGCTCACCCACCCTCCCGTCCACTCACCCACCCATCTATCCACCCACCCGCTCGCCCACCCTCCCGTCCACTCACCCACCCATCTATCTGCCCACCCGCTTGCCCACCCTCCCGTCCACTCACCCACCCATCTATCTGCCCACCCACTCGCCCACCCTCCCGTCCACTCACCCACCCATCTATCTGCCCACCCGCTCGCCCACCCTCCCGTCCACTCACCCACCCATCTATCCGCCCACCCACTTGCCCACCCTCCCGTCCACTCACCCACCCATCTATCCACCCACCCGCTCGCCCACCCTCCCGTCCACTTACCCACCCATCTATCCGCCCACCCGCTCGCCCACCCTCCCGTCCACTCGCCCACCCATCTATCCGCCCACCCACTCGCCCGCCCGACACCCACCCACCCATCTACTCCGTAAGTAACTTGCTGAGCGTTTTGCAGACTTCATTCACATCCAAAACCCCAAACGGAGTCTCAGCCTCCCTCCCCCACACCGTGTCTGTGAAACGCTGGCAGGTGTTTCGGGGGAAAAGGGGACGGACGCTACTAAGATTAACTGGAGAGAAGACGTGAGTCTCACATTGTGACACTTTGTTTGCTGTGCCTTGCTGCCACGTTTTGCTGTCTTCCCACAATACCGCTAAAGACGGCACGTTGGCTTGCAGAGCCAGAAACGAATGCAAATTCATGCCTCGATTATGGCATCTAACAGCTATTTAGTTCTAGAAATCTAGGTGCACAGACAAAAGGTGAACTTAAGGACTTGGATCTGGCAAAGACGGAAACACTTCCCACGTGGAGGAAGAGGTGCAGAGAGACCCTGTCTGAGGCCCGCCCGCCTGCCCACCACGCCGGCGCTGGTTACAGCCCTCGGCAGCCCTCTGCCCTCTGCGGGGCTTCGAATCCTAAAATCCTGACCTGAACTCGTGCCTGTAGCCATTAAGAGCTCCCAGATTTCCAAACCCCGTGCTTCTCACAGGGGACTGAGCTCAGCCAGCCACACGCACGCCCTCCTGCCACCCCGGGCAGGACACTGGACGGAGGAAAGCCCCACGCAGGGGACCCAGAGCTCAGGTCAGGACTTGGGTTGCGTGTGCCAGCCCAGCACTACCTCCGGACCTGCCCGAGGACACGCCTACAGTTTCCAAGTCCTGCCCCTTTCCAAAAAGCTGCCTAAACTTGACCGGCACCCTCCCATCTGTCTCAAACGTTTCCAATTCTCTCCTCGCCTCTCCCAAAGGGACATGTATTTGTGGAGAAAAAATGTGCCCATCAGCTCCTCTTCACCCACGTCTGGGTGACAGTGCCGTGGTCAACAGCTACGTCACAGCCACGTGGAACGCGCCGCTGTTGGACACTAAACAAAATCCCCGGTCTGCAGCACACTGCCCCTCTGCACATGGCATGCATGTCCACATGCGAGCGTGGACATCAGTGCTCCACAAGAAGGGCGGGAGGGCGTCTCCCCAACCTGTGTGGAAATGCCCGCAGGCCCCAGCCCACGGCCACCCGCCTGCGTGCACAGGGCCTCGGGTGAGGCCGAGGGGCTCCGGCTAAAAGGAGGCGTCCGAGGGCACCAACGCGGATCTGAGCGACAGTCCCTCGCTTCTGCTGTTAATCACGTCTCTAGTGCAGGCAGCTGGTTATTTTTTAAGGAAGAACCATGAATAATAAAATGCGGGATTTGAAAAAAAAAACGTTTTCAATGATTTCCAAAGCCTTGAGGAGCTGTTTCACTTAAACCTGAACATGATTCCACACAAGAAAGGTTTCCTTTTCCTTTCATGCTCTATTATGAGCAAACAGCCCTCAAATCGCCCCAGTGGGCAGAGCCGAGAGGGGCTATTGCGGGAGTTCGGGGTGTGGACGAAGGCCCCCAGCCGGGCAGCAGGTGCAGAGGGCCCCAGGGCTGTGCCGCCGGCCCACGCAGGCCCTGGCCCCAAGCACCTCCTTGCAACTGGGCAGATTAACCCGCAGGCACTTGAGAGGCACCGAGTGTCACCTCCCCCCATCACCCGAGCCACGCGGGGAGGACGGACGAGCAGGTGCAGGGTGGGCAGTGGAGCATCCCCACGGCGTCTGCTGGGACACCTCACACGGTCACAAGTTACCTTGGGCCCCTGTCTTCCTGGGTAGCCGGGTAACCCCGGGACGCCGAGCTTTCCCTGCGGAGGAGGAAGAGCGGCATTAACGGAGGGCACCGTGTTCCATGGATCGTTCGCTCTGAGCACAGGCAAAGCCCAGTGCTCTGGCAGGGGCTGGCGGTGCCTAAGGCCAGAGGATGCGCATCACAGAGAGCCCCTGCCTGTCCCCTGGGACGGAGTCACCAAGCCCCAAGGGAGTAAGGGGCACGGATCGGGGGCTGAGAAGCACAGGCCCGAGAGGAGGCTGATGCCACTGTGGAAGCAGATGTGCTGGAGGCCGATGCCCTGAAGAAGAGCGTCTCTCCCTGGGGGAAGTGTCCTCGCCCTTCGGCATGCGTCCCAGCCCTGGGGCAGGCCAGGCGGGAAGTGTGTGCCACTCCAAGTGCTCGTTCCTGCCAGGACTGAGGGGGGCAGGACGAGAGTGGGCAGCTGCTGGCCCCGGGCAGCCTCTGGCAGCTGGAAATGGCAGGCCAGAGACGCCAGGCTGCCATGCCTTGAGGCCATCGTGGCAGACACTATTATTGGCCCCAGTGTGGAGGTGGGAACTCAACAAGGACAGGGGGCCAAGTGTGGGCAGCAGGCCGCAGACCTCCAAGCTTTGTGACCACCTGGAGGAAGGAACTCCTCCAACAGAGGGCTAATAGGGCCCCACTCAGGACCAGAAAGGCACGGTCCATCCACACATATTCCCTGGAGGGAGGGCCAGGGGCCTGGGGTGGACAGGCAGGAGCCTGGCCAGCAATCACCCCCACGCCTGGGGAAGGAAGGGCCCGGATAATGCATTTGGGGGGCACAGATCCCTCCAGGGCAGTGTCCAGCATCCGGCATCACGAACCTTCTCCCCAGGGGGCCCCAGAGTACCAGGATCGCCATTGGGACCTCCACGACCTTTGGGGCCTTCAGGGCCATCTTCTCCCCTAGGACCAGGTGGGCCGATCTCCCCCTGCAAGTCAGAAAAGAGGAGGTGAGAGAGACCCTCACAGTGACCCCCACCACCATTCTGAGAGTGAGGGGACAGGTCACAGGCGCCGTGGTCAGAGCCACCGGGCCAGCTCGGCCTCACAGTGAGGCCACTGAGCCACTCCTCACGACCCGGCAACACGAGCCCACCGGGCAGCAGACTGCAGGGCTCTGCCGTGCGGCCCTGGCACGAGGCTTCCTGCTATTTATTTTCTCAAGGCTTCACACACTCCTACTTCCCAATTACCTTGTCTAAATTGAGTGCCTCTTGGCTAAAATAACTTTGGTTAACAATAGTGGCTCTGAATTGCTACTTCTCCAAATAGAGCAGGATGACTGGGAGCCGCTCTGTTCTTCTGAAAGCCCAGGAGGTCTACAAACGGACCATGGCCCTGCTTCCGGCAGTGCCTGGGCGTGACAGGCACTCAGAGACGGAAGGGCTGGAATTCTGCCTGGTCCAACTTCCCCAAGTTACAGATGGGGGCTCCGGGGCTGGCCCGGGCCAACAGCACGCCGGGGCTGCGCCCACCCGGATGCAGGGGCACCGGATTCCTCCTGCCGGGGCTCCTGCTCCCCCTGGGGGCATCAGGGAAACCCCCAGTTGTCCACACCAGCAGCCGGCCTGCCCCGGCAGCCCTGCCCGGAAACTTGCTCCCGTGCCATTTGTGCCACCTTCTCTCTGCCTTATGAACACACAGCCCGCGGCGTTCTGCAGGTGCCAGCCATGTGAGCAAAGCCCAGCCCCTGCGAGCCCCCGTGGGATCTGTCTGGAGCAGAGATAAATTATTCACTAAAAAAACAAGCCAGGTTGCTGTGGCTTCTCCTGGTACCCAGTATGAGATCACGGAACACAGGGACGGCCTGGGGCCCTAATGAGTCCACAAAGCCCTGTCTGGGGACCAAGCTGCTGGCCCTGTGGCCTGGGCAGACTGCTGTGCCCCTGGGCGTACTGGGTCGTTTCCATAACCTCGCTCCTTTGTCTCCCAGGCACCTCCCCTCGTCTTCTGAGTCAGGCAAATTGCTCCGCAACCCACAGTGTCAGCCAGAAGACAATTGACTCCCCCCTGACCCACCTGTGCAGGACACAGGGCAGAGGAGCCAGGTGGCCACAGTCATCCCAGGCCCCAAGCGGGGAGGAGGTGAGAGCCAGGCCCCCGGGCTCCAGGCCACCCGCCCTTCCATCCCACAGTCTCTGCAGACGTGTCGCCTCCATTCTGAGAGCTGTCCTGTGGCTCCAAAAGCCCCCAGCCCCTCCCGCAGGGCCCCCAGCCCACCTACTTTTCCCCAGCCCAAGTCCCAAACCCGGCGTCCTCACCCGGTCTCCCTTGATGCCCATGTCTCCTTTAAAGCCAGGAAAGCCGTCTTCACCCTGCACGAGGGATGAGAGAAGGCCTCAGTCTAGACACAAGAACCCCCCTCCCGCACTCCCCTTGCCGAGCGACACTCGGCACCCCCAGCATCCTCGGGCTGCAGCATGTGCACCGGGCAGGGTGGACTTGGGTGCCTGTCCCTTGTGAGTAGCTCCTCTTAACCCTTCGCACTCCCAGACACAAAGCTCTGCGGTGCTGGCTGGCTCAGTGCCCGGCAGCTGGGGGGCAGCAGCCCTGGTCTTGGGGGGCCCAGTTTGATGCTGAGCCTTCCGCGTGGCGGTGCCTCAGAGCCCGGCTGCCTGAGCCCTGGGCACCATTTCTCAGAGCAGCTCTGTCCTGTCCGCTGGGCGCTGCGGGCCCTGACGGATGACGGGTGACACTGGAGGAGGCAGCTGGGCAGAAATGTCTCCCAGACTGAGCTGCTGGCCCTGCTGCCACGGCGGATACGCGCAGGGACAGGCTCTACGAGGGACAGCTTCTCCCAGACACGGCCCCGGGGAAGGGAGCAGCCTGCCTTTGACATGGAGCGGGGCTGTCGATGCTGTGTGTGAACTTGGGGGTTCACAAGTGAGGCCGTCCAAGGTCAGTGGCCTGCTGTCCACTCGGGTCCCAGGTCTGGACTCCCCAACCCAGGACGCCCGAGTGAAACCCCTGTGCCTGTCCCACAGGGCAGGGCCGGCACCCGGGGGAGGGGCCTTGCTCGGGCCTTTCTCTCCTGATTCAGGGGCCACATCTTGGTCCAGGAAGAGCGAAAGGACAGGATCTGGGGACACAGATCTGTGTCCCCTCCGTACACAGAGGTGGCATCCACCTCGGCTGGCTCTAGGCAGCACGGTGGCACAAGGAATCAGCTGTGGCCGGGCTGGGCCGGGGAACACTCACCTTCTCACCCTTCGTGCCTTTCAGGCCACGGATGCCGTCCGCCCCCTGTGCGGGCAAGGGAAGGAAGGAGAGAGCAGTTACGGGCCGGAGCCTCCAGCGAGCGCCCACAGCACAGCTCTGAGCCCCGAGCACGGAGACAGGCTCAGCTCTCCGTGGCAGAGAGACGAGCCCACCCCGCACCCCTCGGACAAGCGTCCTAGCACACGTCCCCAGTCGAAGGAGGAAGGTCTCCTGTCCTCACAGGGACCGCGCAAGGCCCAGCGGAGGCCCAGCGCGTCCTCGATTCCTGGGCTGACCTCCACGGACGTCTCCCTTCTACGCAAGAGGCCCAAACCCACCCAGCCCTTCCGAGGGCCCACAGCTCACAGCCAACACCCCCGTCTCGGCCCCCCCCCTCCCCGTTTCCCACGCTAACGTCTCAGAGGTTTGGGGAACAAGTGGGACGAGGTGTCTACGTCAGGCCAACTTGTCCATGTCCCAGCCCCTGCTCTATGGCCTCTGACAATGTCCCAGATGTCTTCGTGCCTCAGTTTCCTCATTTGGGAAGTAGCAATGATGACAATCCTTACCTCGTTACTGCTGCTGGGAGGGGCACACCTGCAAGGCCTGCGGGACAGCGCCAGGCACGCAGCAGGTGTGCGATAACAGCAGCTATGTGCCATCTGGTTATTGTAATTCAGTATTGTCATTAATGTGTGACATGTTATAATATCATCAATTAATGATAACAACACTCATTATGGTTGTACTCAGTTGAGGACACCCCATCTCATCTCCCTGCTAAACAGGAATCTTAAGGGCAGGCCCAGGCCACTTCCCCGACTCTCTCACTGTGCCGAGAGCCTCGGCCGGTGGAGGTAAAATCCATGGAAGGGAATTACGCAGCCACGTCCTGGCTATTAATTCCTTTCGCCCTCCCAGCAGGGCGGCCTGGAGCTACAGAGACTGAGCGCTGAGTCCGGTGGCAACCTCGGCCACCTGCCCACGGGGCGCCACAGACAGCCAGGCTGCAGGACCCGGGGCTGCCGGCTGCCCTCTGTGGCCAGCGCTTCCCACGGGCTTTGCAGTTCCAGCCTTTCCCTGGGTCCCGGGCAGGGCGGGGTCTGGGAAGAGCCGGACAGGAGGGCTGGACACCGAGGTGCTCTGCAGAGCTGCGGTGGGGCAGGGGCTGCACGGCCTCGCCCGCCCCGGAGAAACAGCAGATGCGACTCCAGGAGCACCATGAGCCCCGCAGTTACCCCGAAACCCCATTCCCCAGGGCCTGGCGCATCAGGAGACGTGAGAGGGCTCGGCCAGGCGCACACACACTCGGCTGTGGACAGTGACGCCGTCTCCATGCCCAGGCCATTACGGCTAACGGAGAGGCCCCTGGCGCAGGGCAGAGGCAGCAGGAGGGTGGGGGCCGGAGGAAGCTGGGCAGCTCAGAGTGGCTCTCGCTCGTTCCGCCCGACACTAGACACACTAACGTGGACGGAAGCTACGGTGCCTGGCTCGGCCCCGGGGACAGCTGGGAACAGCTGCAGAAACAGCGCGGGCCAGGCAGGGAGGCCGGCACCAAGCGAGCTCCACCATGCTTGTGTCCCCCTGAGCCTCTGACGGGATGCAGAGTTCAAAACGGAGAAGAAGCAGACACAGGGGGGCGGATCGTGGGTGTGCGTGTCGGGCCGAGGCAGCCGGCCGGGTGGGAGCTGCCCACAGCAGCCCCTGCCCATGGCAGGTGCCAAAACATCAGTGGGCCCAAAGCACCATGGCAGCAAGCAGGGACTCAGCTTAGCCCACTGCCCCTAGGCCCGCAGTCTCCAGGCACTTTCTGTTTTGATTCTGAGCAGGGTGGCTTCTTCCAAAGTCGACCTGGCCAGAAGCCCCCAAGGGCACAGAGAACAGGCGGGGCTGCCGGGCAGACAGGGGCAGGGGACATGCAGGGCCCACCTGCTGTCTCAGCGCATCCAGGTTCCCTGCAGAGCAGGGTTTCAGAATAGCACTAGAGCCACACGCAGGAGGACGTGTTAGGAGAGGAGGTATTTTCTTTTTTAGGGCAGTTTTGAATTCTCTCCACACTTGTTAAGTAAGATAGCAATTTTAGATTCCACTTGCTTGCTCTGAAGCTCACATGAAAACCGCAGGTGTGGCTGAGAATACAGAGAGGCTTCAACCAACATGGGGACCCGGGTTTAACCCGTTCAGTGACGTTTGCTCCTAGAGTCAGGCACTGTCTGGCTCTAGCTCCCTCCCTCGTGCAGGTCCAGGGATGGGTTTGTGTGGCTGGTGCTTCCTTCCAGCAGTGCTGAATGCCCCGGCACGGCGTGGGGGCGTCTGGTGCCCACTCTCCTCCCTCTGGCTGAGTGGGCTGGGGGACACCACCCCCGCCCTGCCCATCCTTATGAAAACGAGACCAGACAAGCACTAAGACGCCTCCCAGGCCTGAGTGTGGCCATGTTATGACCCACATCAGAGCAACGGGACCAACCAGATGAGAACAGGGCTTCTCAGCTGCAGAGCCGCTGACGTTTGGGTCAGGGAGTTCCTCGTTGTGGGGGATGTTGCCTGCATTACAGGGGTTCAGCAGCACCCTGGCTTCTGCCCATTGGGTGACAGGGGCCCTCCCCAGTCACACAGGAACCGGCTCCCGTTGAGGCCGGCTGGGCTGGGGCATCCCTTACCGCGCTGGTGGGCCACTGTGGGGACGGGGAGAAGCAGTCACAGAATGGCAGGGGCAGACGAGGAGACGGCCCAGAGAGTGGCAGGGCTTTGCCCCAGGCCTGGGTGTGATTTACAGTTGGGGTCTTCTGGCAGCCCACCCCGCAGCCGTGTGCTACCTGAGCGGTGGATGTGACTTTGCTGGCAGCTAAGCCCACACACATGGCCCTTCAGAAGGACAGGACAGAAGGAAACCCTGAGGAAAGTCAAAGGCCAGTGAAATCAAAGGAACACAAAGCCGCTATGGTCTGAGCATCTGTGTCCTCCAAAATCCATATGGTGAGCCCTAATAACCAGTGCAGCGGTATTGAGAGGTGGCCTTTGGGAGGTGCCTGGGTCATGCGGGTGGAGCCGTAGTGAACAGAATTGGAGCCGTATGTGAGGCCAGGTGCTGCCCCTTCCGCCACGAGGACACGGGCGTGGCCTAGGAACCGCGGAGCTGCCCCGCCAGACACGGAGTGAGTCTGCCGGTGCCTTGGACCTCCCGGCCTCTAGAACGGTACGAGCTAACCTTCTGTTGTCCATCAGCTACCAGTTTGTGGTATTTTTGTGATGACAGCTTGAACAAAGACAAAATCCTTTCTCAGCGGGAAGGTGGGGCTTTGGTGGAAAATGACTAGATCTCTCTCACCAGGACTGTCTCTAACGGTGACCACGCGGCCAGCCCATGGCCACCATCGCGCCATTCGGGCCGAGGCTCATCAGGCAGCTGGTGCCACCCACATTCTGTAGTGCCCAGGGGGACGAGAATCGATTTCCCCAATGAAAACAGTTTTAAACCTGGGTTTTCCTTCCTCCCTCTGCTTCCAAGTCTCACTGGATTGCTCATGTCGTGAGTGAATTTTAATCAGACACGATAAGAGCATTCTCCATAAACATTGTACAGCAAACACCTTTTTAGCTCACAGCGACGGCACTACGCCATTAGCCGTGGACGGGAGCTGGCAAGGCTTTTGCTACACGAGAAGAATCTGTAAAATACCCATGCATGGAACTCACATACTCAGCATTCCTGCTAAATTATCACCTTTATAAAATTTACTAGGTGCTTTGTTGGTAAAATGTACTTTAGGGACAGACCTGACTGGCCCAAGGCTCCCAACCATTGGGAGGTCTCTCTTCAGCGGCTCTCGAACTTGGAACATCCTGGCTGCTGGCAAATGGGAGCCGGGGCCCCCAGGGACAAGGATGAGGCACTTAGTTAGGAATCAGCAGTCTGGTCTGAGTCCTTCCTGACTGCAGTGCTGATTTCAGTGTAATCTGGGACAAATCACTGGAGACTGAGGTCTTGGGTGTTCTGTCCTCCAGGCCCCAGGGCTGCCACATGCTTCCGACGTGCAGCAATGAAAGTTTAGCACGCTTGGGACTGCAGGTGCGGGCAGGGGAGCTCAGCGGTGTGTTTGTACAAACCCCTCCAGCTGTAAACCAGCTGTGTAATACACACACACACACACACACACACACACACACGCATGTGCATACTCCTTCGCACCAAGCTAAAATCACTCTGAAGGAAAGAATCACCACAAGCATTTCTGTGCGGCTTTAAGACGCTGCAACGTCTCGGAGGAAGAAGAGAGCTTGTCCACGTACACTCGCAGGGGTACATCCCTCTGCATGCAAACAGGCCATGTGTCCCGAGAGCAGTGTGGCTCCAGAAGGACACAGCCCCCAGCAGACACTGCGAGTTCGCTGTGACAGCGGGGACTCGTGTTCTGGGGCCGTCTGGAGCTCTGTGGCCCGTGTGACAAGGTTCTGGGAGGAGCCCTTCGCGGCAGAAGCCCGACTGTGAGTAAGTGGACATCTCCCTTGAACCCCGTCTCGCGACAAGGCTGGCCCACCCAGATGTACCCACGGGGACAGACTCTAGACTCTCTCTTTCACTCTCTGAACATGCAAATGGCTCAGAAGGGACGTTTCCGAGCTGCCCCAGGAAAGAGGCCATGCTCTGCCTCAGCCCAGCTCTGCTGTCCACGGGGAGGGCAAGAGAAGTCCGACAATGGAGATACTAACAGAGGTGTGGGGTGAAAGGACACGCTCCTGTCCTGACAGTTGGCCACCAGCGTGCTGGCGGCTTTGTCACAGGCTGGCTGGAGACTGTCCCCACGCCCAGTCAGCCCTCCCAACTCAGGCTGGCCACATCCCCCCAGCTCAGGCCCACTGCCCTGGGGCCCAGTGTCCCCAGTTTGGGCTGGAGGGAGGTTTAACCACAGAGGAATCCCTTAAAACCAGGCCGGCCATGCCCTGCAGGAAGACCTGCAACTGCAGGAATCTCTCACCTTGACTCCTCGAGGACCTGGGTAGCCGATTGGACCCTGGGGGCCAGGCGGACCCTAAAACGAAAGGGAAAAAAACCATTGGCTCCATGTCAGGGGGGGTACCTGGTCCACTCCAGTTAGCTTGTGGGTCCTTCCAGCATGAGTGGAACTGAGCCAAGTCCCTCCTGCTGTGGACAAAGTGAACACCCGGGCAGGGCCCTCCAGAGGCTCCCGTGGGAGACAGCAGAGGCGCCTGCGGACAGCTACGGCCGACAGAGCAGCAGGTCGTGTCCATGGTGAGCAAGGACACCTCTGCTCCAGGCCAGTCGGCAGCCCAGGAATTACGGGGTGGGCTGGGAGTGGAGCCGGCGAAAGGTCGGCTCTGCTGCACTGCACGGACAGAGTTGTCCTTGCAGAAATGCATCCCAAGCCTAGGGACTCCAGAAAGAAACAGGAGAGCCTCTGGCTGGGGGAAGGGGATAAGGACTGGCTGTCCAGGAAGGGCTGTCCTCCCACAGTCAGAGGGCCTTGGCCGTGACCGTCACAGCTCCCCAGGACAGGGCACCCTTGGCTCCTGGTGGGGCAGCAGCCACGCCTCCCACCGGCCCGGGGACCTGCGCAGCGAAGGGTCCCCTCAGTCCCCCTCAGGCCCTTTCCTCCCAGCGTCTAGAACAGCCCTCTGCCCCCAGAGAGGACCGGCCCGTGGGCCCCTGTGCGAGGCCGCAGCTCCGTGAGGCCAGGCGCCGTCTGCCTGGCCCCCGCCCCTGTGCTGACAGGACGCCAGGCACGCGGCAGACCCAAGCTCAGTGGGTGGCGGGGGACGAGGGCTCGCCCTTGTTCAGGCTGAAAACCCAGTTCTCGGAATGCCGGTGTGTGCGGCAGGCTCCAGATGCAGACTGGTCCGCACAGCCCCGGGCGCGGCAAGTACCCACCTGACCTCCTTTCTCTCCTGGAGGGCCTTCTTTGCCAGGGTGCCCCTGCCACAAAAGAAAAGGCCCCAGTCAGTCACCCGCCACCTCAGCAAGCAGCCGCCTCAGGGCTCACCTCCCTCCGTGGCAGCACAGAACGCGGCCGTGATGGCCGACGTCCCCCCACTTCCTTCCCTCGCCAGGGACAGGGCGGGCGCCAAGTCCAGGGTGGCAGAGGGCAGCCAAGCATGGCCCTGAGCCTCAGCTCCCTCATCTGCACGATGGGCACAGCAGGCCCCAGCCCCCGCCAGGCCTCGGCAATGGTCAGAGCTTGCGGTGGCAGGAATGTGCACAGCTGGCCTACACGGTGGCTCCAGGCTCAGCCCCACCCTCTCGTGCAGACTCCACAGGCCACGGACACGTGCCTGGGGACAGGGACACTGAGGGCATCTGCTCGAGGTCACCTGGCAACATGAACCTGGGAGCAAGGAGCTGGGCCCGGACGCTGGACTCCCCACTCCGGGACCGGCAGCCATGGCATTGTCTGCAAACCTGGGAGTCTCTGATCACTGGGGCAACCAGAGGAAAGGCAAGGCTGCCACGGGGCCCCAGCACATCCCCAGTTCCCCCCGGTCCCGGCCCCGTCCACCTGGGCCCGGACCAATCCCGTTCCCAGGGATGCAGGTTTCTCTGACTTTCCGACCCAGGCTGGTCACTAGGTTTAACGCCTTGGAGCTCACAGTCGGGTAGCCAAGCATACGGGATAAAAGCAGAAAGACCAATGTTCGCCGTGTGGAGAGAGAGCTCCACCAACAAGGATTCCAGGAAAGAGACTGTGCAGTGTGGCGAGGTGGCTGGCAGGGCGAGGTCTGACTCTACTGGACACACCCAACCTGCTGTGTGACCTTGGGCAAGTCACTTGCCCTCACTGGGCCTCCACTTCTTCACATGTAAAATGAGAGTACGGATTAGGTGTTCTTTTACCTTGAGCATCCTAAAGATCTGGGACTCTGTTTCTAGATATGGCAGTGCTAAGGGGACCCAAGTCTCTTCAGTAAATGATCTGTGTGTGGCTTTTATTTATTTATTTATTTATTTTTTGAGACAGGGTCTCTCACTCTGTCACCCAGGCTGGAGTGCAGTGGCACTATCATAGCTCCGTCACTGCATCCTCAGACTCCTGGGCTCAGTGATCCTCCCACCTCAGCCTCTAGAGTAGCTGGCACTATAGGTGTGCACCACCACACTCAGCTATAGTTTTTATTTTTGTAGATCTGGGGTTTCACTGTGTTGCCCAGTCTGATCTGGAACTACTGGGCTCAAGAAATCTCCCACCTCGGCCTCCCAAAGTGCTGGGATTACAGGCGTGGGCCACCTGAGCCACCGCACCTGGCTTTGAGTGTGGTTTCTAAATTCGTATTAGTTGTACAGTTGGATTTGAGGCCTTTGCAAATAGCCTATCTGGATGGGAAAGCGAGTCGGGTGCAAAAGTTCCCTTTCAGGGAGCCCGTGGCACGCGGAGGTTTTGAGAAAACTCAAGCACTGGCAGGACCACGCCTGCTGCTCTGGTCCGGAGGGGCACCCTTGGCCACCAGGAGGCCATCGCCAAACGAGGCTCACAGTGCCAGCTCCTCATGGTGGCAGGGCTGGACCCAGGGAGTAGGAGAGGGGCCTGTTCCGGGGGCCCAGAGGGGCGCTTTGTGGGCCTTTATCGCAGTTTCCATCAGACACAGACATTTTTCTGTTAAGGAACTCGGGGTGGCGGCATCTGTGGGTGGCTGAGCGCCCGGCTCCAGAGGGAGGCGCCGCGGGGCAGACCCCGCACCCGGTCACCTTGGCAGGCTGGCGACCTTGTCACGTGACGATTCCTCAGCCATGGCAGGAGACAGCAGCCTGCCTGCACCGGGCTGCCGCGCGGACTGCCGCGAGTCCGGAAAGCGCCAACATCGCCCGTGACCGCGACGGCCAGTGAACGTCAGCGGGCGGCATTGTTGTGACGAGCATTCGCGATGAGGGCAAATTCCTTTAGAGACATCCTAAGCCACGGTTACAGGACGAGAGCAGCCGGGAGTGGAAGGCAGAACATGGTCATTAAAAATGTGTGAACAGGAAGAGACCGAGAGGAACCAGGACCGGACGACGAGAGTGACGGATTCTTCCGCAGTGAGGGGCCCGAGCCCCCTCCTCTCTCTCCACTCGTTTGCATTTTCCAGTCCTCTGCAGTGAGCGTCACTTTTATAATGGAAAAATAATAACGCTTAAATTATTTGTATTAGATATTTTTCTGATTAAAAAAGTAATATATGTTCATTGCAGGCGATTAGGCGAGCAGAGGGGAAATTAAAACCTTCATAACCTCAGCAGGCAGCGCGGCGGAGGCTAATTGCGTGATGTAGACCTTTTGCGCTATTTTCTCTGCATATATGCGTGCAGAATTGGCATCGCAGGATAGATTTTTAATTCAATATCATACTGTGAGCATTTTTTCTCATGTCACAGAATATTTGTTGAAATTCAATTTTTACTGGCTCCATGATATTCCGTCACGCCGTAATTCATTTAGCCGTTTCCCCGTTGTGTGCTGTCAGGAATTACTGAACAGTATATTTCAGCGTATTGAGTCTGCGTTGCTGCTTTGAAACGCCGTATACTTCTTGATGGGTTTTAAATTAATCTTCCTTTCTTCAAAACCAAAAGCAAACCCATGCAAGGGGAAAAAACATCCCTATTGTGCTACTTCTCTAAAGGAGAATTTTTTTAAATCACTTTTTCCTTCCAAATTCTCGTAAGGCAACTGGATCCATGTCTTCGGGCCGACCCATGGCTTCCCTCCTGTTTGAAGCACCTTCAAGCGCGAGTCGGCAGAGCCGGACTCAAACACATCCACGGTTTAAAGGTTTAGATGTAGGTCGGGAAGAGAAACGCGGTGTACGAGTGGCAGGCCACTGGCCACACAGGCAGGGGGTTCCTCAAGGGCCCCTCTTCCCCCACAGAATTCGAAAGGAAACCAGGGACCCTAACTCACTGGTGGCTCCAATGTGGGGAGGGGGTTCCAGGGCACAGCCAGTCAGGGCAGCCGAGGGCCCAGAGAGGACAGTCAGTCAGGGAAGGGGGGCTGCAGCCCCCCCCACCCCAGCACAGCTCCTCCCCGAGGGCCCCGGCCTGGCCACTGCGTCACAGGAGCAGGAACCACGGCAGGAAGGACACACATCAGCCTGTCATCAGCAGCTTCACCCATGGAGACGAGGTCACAGGTGGTTTCCAATTGGTTGTCATTTTATTTATTTTCCTAATTTTCTATAACAAGACGTGTTATTTTTATAATTAGAAAATGCAATTAAATATAAATGTACGTTAAAGGACACAAATGACCCATTGGAAGAGATTAATCACTTAGTCATTAGCACACTTAGCAAACTCCCACGTGGCCGGGAGACTGCGGGTCCCCAAAGTGGCCCACGCGGCGTGACAACACTCGTGGTCTGCTTGTTCCCGTCGAGAAAGGCGATCTGTGATTTGTGACTCACTGGACCAAATGATTATCAGCCACGGGAATGTTGCGTGGGAAGCAGGCACCGATTAATTGTCAACATATTTAACTTTCTCGCTTCGTTTTTAATGGCCTTATTAAAACCATAAAATACACTGTGTTTTAAATAATTAATTTAGCTAAACTTGTCTTCTGAAACAGGCTTTCAGCATCCACTGAATACTCAAAAAACAAACAAAAAGCCCAGCCGCAACTTACAGAGGGTGGTGGGGAGAGGTTCACACTCGCGCGCACACACGTGTGCACACAGGCACGCATGCACGCACGTGTCCTCAGCGTCCCCCACTTCCCCACGCCGCCCCTCCACACAGCCTGGCTGCAGATTGGATTTGTCACTCACTCGCTATTTCCAGGCAGAATCTAATTTAGCTCCACAGCTGTGCGCTCGCACATTGCAAACGCACTTGCTCACCGCCCTCCCTTCTCCGTGCGTGAACACTAAAAATACACACGGCCCACCCTGCCTCCTCGCTCCCAACACGGGGGCCGCACGCGATGGCTCGGTGCCCGGCCCGGCCCTGCTCATTGTTCAGGACTCTGAGGCTGAGTTCCGGTAATTAAACAGCACACCCTAATAAGTAATTAACATTCCCCTCTGCTTAAAACATGTTGTGCAAAGCGTGTCCCAAACCCAATAATCACCGAGCAGTCAAGCTTCAGACCGAACGGGGCTTCATCCACAGAGCCCAGAGAGAGTACATGAGGCCCAGTGTCCCCTGGGAGCCGGGGTCCTTGGCCCCATCACTGGCGTGCAGACGGGGGTGGTGTGTGGGGGTAAGAGGGGCAGGGCTACTCACCGGGGGTCCGTCGGCACCGGGCATTCCTGGGAGGCCTGGTTTACCCAAGGGACCCTAGAACAAACCGGAGACTCCATGAGGAGACACCTGGGCTTGCCCAACCTCTCGACACATCCCCAAGGTCACTTCTGAACATCCCTGCCCCAAGAACGCTTGCCAAGAAGCGTGGCGGAGGCGCTGAGCTGCCACGGGCCGAAAGCGGCACCTACAGGGGAGGCGCCTCACCTCTTGCTGTCCCAGCACCTTCAGGTTTTACTGTAGGGACAAAACCGCCCCACCAAGTGCTGTGCCCCTTCTCCCCTCACAGCTGCCTGTGCAGACGCCGTGTCCCCAGGAGCCCTTCCCGCACGCCTGGCAGGATCCTCCCTTGTGTTTCCTGCAAACACCCCCAGGGCCTGGCACAGTGTCCAGCTAAGGCAGTTCACCGTCCCTTAGGTAGATGGGGGTCCCCAGCCCGGCATCAGCCCAGCCCTCTGCATTCCAGGGATTCTTGTGACCAGGGTCACCCCCTAGAGGTGCTGCCTGAGCTGCCCAGTGCCAGGCTAAGGCACAAGCTCCAGGAGGGCAAAGGCTTCCAGCTCTCACTCCAGGGCCTGGGACCCAGTCAGTGCTGGAGATACATTTAGGGTTGCCAAATTTAGCAAAACAGGACAACTAAAACAACAACAACAGGGAAACAACAAATAGTTCAAACGTAACTGGGTGTCCAGTATTATTTTTCTTGTTAAACCTGGCAACCCCTATACATACTGGAGAATGAATGAACAGGTAAATTTACGAATCGGTGAGGAACACAGATCCAAGGTCTTCCTCGTGCCTGTCACCCAGTTCCTAGGACTCTGAGCTTCAGCGCCCCTGGGGGACACTGGGGCACGTGCTGTGAGCCAGCAATGGCCGAGGTCCTGGGCCTGGGCCAGGAAGTGCACCTGCAGGCAGAAGGTGGCCCCACCACACAGCCAAGACCCACCTACCTTTTCTCCTGGAGGACCGATTGCGCCCTGGGGGCCTGGAAGACCCTAGGAGGGGAAGAGGGGAAGGTGAGCGAGCTGCCTGACTCACTGCCCTCCCTGCCATCCCCCGGTCTCCCCACCGGCCAGCTCCCTCATCCGGGCACCTTTCCCTCCAGGCAAGGTGAGGGGCTGCAAGGTGGAGGGGGCAGAGCCCCTGTGGTCGTTCCCAGGGAACTGGACTGGAGATGCCCCCCAAATCCACCCCCAGCCTGATGCCAGGGCCTTCTTTCCCAGTCTCACTTACCTGGGCGCCCGGGTTACCCTGCTGTCCGGGGGGGCCAGGCTCTCCCTGGGGACCCTACAGGAGACAAAAGCAAAGGCACCGAAGTGGGCTGTGGAACTGTACCCCCTTCCTTGGGGCCTCGTCCCCGCCCCCCAGTCCTGGCCTCTCCTCCTTTCAAACTGCTCCTGCGTGCCTGAGGCCCGCGGCAAGGGGAGATGCCCTCGGCAGCCGGAGGGAAGAGGCAGGTGGGTCCCGCCGCAGAGAACAGAGTGAGGACTCGGCCCCTCCGAGGCTGCTGGCGTGGACGCCGACACAGGGAGCGCCGACTTGTCCGGGAAACACACCCGGACACCCGTCAGGGAAGGAACGCGCAAAAGGAACTGGCCAGAAACATTTACTTGGCAGAAACCTTCCACATCACCCTGTCCTGCTTACGCCTCCCAGTGCCCTTGAAACTGACGTGGGTGTCCAGGAGACGGGTGTCCCGGCGTTGAAAGGTGACATGTTTATCACTAGCTGCCCGTGCGCAGTAGGAAAGTGGTCTCCCCCCACGCCTGTGCTGAGCTGCCCTGACTGCGTGGAACCGGTGCCGACTCCAGGCTTTCGGCACCGCCGCTCTGCCCCAGAGGGTGGCACCAGGGCGGTGTGTCTGTGCCCTGCTCTCACCTCCCCGGCTACGTGGACAGCAACACCAACAGGGCAAGGAGCGCGCCAGGGGACATCTCCCGGGTCCCGGGGACTTACCACGTTTCCTTTGGGGCCTGGTTGGCCATCCATACCCGTGACACCCTGCATCAGATTTAGAAAGAAAAAACATACACTGAATGCAGAAGAATTAACAACGCCCAAAAGGAAAAGCACACCCAAGCAGGCTGGGATGCCTGCCCCACGCTGTACCAGAGGACGGCACAGTCTGTGGGGAAGGGGAACAACCGGATCCTAAATCCCTTCCCTGGAGGGTCCATCGATTCGCCCAGTAGCCCTCGCTAAGGGCCAAGCGAGCTGCCAGGCCCCAGATCCCATGGGGCAGGCCCCGAGTCCCAGAAAAGTGGGTCAGAGGGCTGATAAGGGACAGGGACAGGCCCTGGCCTAGGGCAGCCGCCACTGGGGCAGAGCCCCACGGGAACCACGGGCTTCTCCTCTTTCCAGAATTATCACAGGAGCTGCTGGGAGTTCTTTCAAGCAGGGAGGAAACCTGGCACCCTGAGCTTCTGCCTGTAACCCAGGCAGCACTTGCTGTGTGCTGGAAAGGAGCGCGCCTGCGTGCGAGGGGGCTGTGGGCCGGCTAGCCTCGGGCCCCCACTGCAGACCCGCACCCGTGGGAGCTGGGGTTTTTCGCAGGTGAGCATTAAAGACCAGCTGCAGGCAGGTGTGCAGAGTGGTCAGCACAGATTCGCCTCCCCAGTGCCCGAGTGGGCTACCAGCTGAGCAGTGGGGTCTCGAAGGCCATGGTGGGGACAGACATGCAGAGAAGTGATAGGACTTACAGGAGGTCCAGGAGGGCCTGGGGGCCCCTTTGGCCCAAGCAGACCACGTGGCCCCTGCAAGAGGAAAAAGCAAAGAAAGTTTCAACCCAGCCAGGAATCCCAGCCCTCCTCCCCGTCCCAGGCAGACCCTGGGCCCTGTTGGCCCCGACACCGCCCGGAGCCTTGGCTGGTGACTCGGGTCTCCGCGTCTCCCGGGAGCGTGACTGAGACGCCCTCTCAGCCTGCCTCATCTCCTCACTCCACCCCCATCAGCACTGGGAACAGGGCGGGTGCCTGGAGTTGAGGGGGGCTCAGACAGGGCACCAGGCAGCACCCCCAGGGAAAGGGGCCTTTCGAATCTCCTGGCACTTCTGACACCTGCCCTGGGCGGGCACAAACGCTCTCCCGGAGAAGCGCCCCACAGTTGCACCCGCTGCATGAGCACTGCTTTTGTCCGACTCCTGCTCCCAGCTCCCTCTCCAGTCCGTTTCTGCAATGACACTGGGACCAGACAGCCGAGGCTGCGGGGAGGGGAGGCAGGAGAAACCAGGTCTCCCACGGGAGCCTCACACCAGGATGCGTGGAGGGAATGTGTGGAGCTCAGATCCTTTCCGGGACGGCCACTATGGCCAGGAGCTGACCCCTCCCCTAGCAGGGAGGGGCACGTGAGAAGAGCCCCCCAGCCTGCGGGCAGCACAGCCGAGGCCCCGCTGCGCCTAGGATGGTCACAGACTGGTGAGCTGAGCGGCGGTCACTATCTGCCACTGGGTGCTCCCCCCGTGACAACCCCACCCCGCCGTGAGGGGTTAACCAGCCTGTGGCCAAGCCACACGGGCGGCGAGTGCCCTTGATTCTGATAGAACCTTTTCAGATTCAGTAGAAGAGAATCCTTGTCACGTTCATTGCCCCTTAAATGTTTCCTTCGTTATTTTAATACCTAGTCCCATAAATGCGTTTTAGAAGCTAATAGCCCAGAAGGTATATTGCTCAGGCGTGTGCTAAGAGAGAGCGCCGCGGAACTCTCCTCCGCGGCTGACCAGACAGCGAGGCTGTGATTTAGCCCCACAAGAGTCACACACGCCGACCCTGCCCTCCGCGATGCTGGTCTGTGAGATTTCCCATCCATTAGCACCGCCGGACGCACACAGCTGTGCCGACTCGGGTAATGACAAAACAGACAATTTAAAGCAACAGTAAGTGAAAAGTAATTAATGTCCTTTTGTCATTGAGGAAATCTGCGTTGGGCCTAAATCCGAGTCAGCTTAGGGAAAAGAACCTCTCGACGCCGGGGCTGGGTGCGCTGGAGGGACCCGCTCTGGGAAGGCGCAGCACCAGCGGCTGCTGCAAACCCGGCTGGTTCAGGCTCAGCCACTGTCCCAGACGCCCACCGCAGCTGCAGTGCGGACCCCGACCACGGGCCCCCGGACGTCCACCACGTCCCTCAAGGGCCCGCACTTCCCCCCCGCAGGAAAGGCTCAGACCAGGTCCTGGGCGCTGCCCGGCCAGCCGGCCACTCGCTCCCTCCCTTCTTCCCCAGGACAATGCCCCGGTTTGCCTGTTCTCAAGGCCGAGCCCCCTAATCTAAACTGGAGTGGCTCCAGGAGCCTTCTCACGAACGCTGTCGCCATGCCGACCACCCACAGTCCCGCCGGGCAGTGCACTTACGGGCTCCCCAGGAAGGCCCCTGGGCCCGACTTCTCCATCGTCACCCTGTGGAGGACAAAAAGGGCAGGATTTTTAGGGACAAGCTGTAAAGCCTGGACACCAGAGAGGCCATGTTCCTGCAGCCGTGGAGGAGTCTCTGGCCTGGGGCTGCTTCAGCGTACGCTAGAGTTACCCATCCCCGCGCCAGCTGGGAAGGCCTGGAATGTCCTCGCTGCAAGTTGTGCAGATGCTGCAGGCGACAGTGAGGCCCGGGTGCTGAGACACCTGCTCGGGAGCTCGCAAGCCACAGCTCCAGGGGGGAAGCTGGGCAGAAAGACCACTTCACTCAAAGGGTTGGTTCCCTTGATGAACAACATGTACCCAAGCAGGGGACCAGGGCACAACCACAAGATCCCTGGGCCACCTCCTGGGGAGACAGAGGACTCAGCCTGACAAGCACACCAGGAAGAGCCTTTCCCTTCCGGCTCCAGAAAGGCGCGCTCCCCTAGATCCACCAGCTCACACCTAGGGCTGCTCGCCAGCACGCCGTGCCCGGTTAACGCCCCGCCTCTCCCTCCTGCCCTCCCTGAACGTGCAAGCACACATGCTCACACATAGCCCGCTCGAATGAGGGTGCACACACACCCACACATGCACCCTGTGCATGCACAGTCATACACACAGCCATGCACACATGCCTGTGCACACACACAGCCATGCACACGTGTGCACACACACCCACATGTGCACTCTGTGCATGCAGTCATACACACAGCCATGCACACATGCCTGTGCACACAAACAGCCATGCATACATATGTGTGCACACACCCACACATACACCCTATGCATGCAGTCATACACACAGCCATGCACACATGCCTGTATAACACACAGCCATGCACATATATGTATGCACACATACACATACACTTTGTGCACCCACATGCACAGTCATGCCTATATGCATGCACACAGGCACACACATACACCTTGTGCACCCACACGCACAGTCAGGCCTACATGCATGCACACAGGTACACACATACGCCCTGTGCGTGTACATGCACACAGTCACACACATGCACACACACATGCATGCACACACGTCTCCCCTGAATCAAGAAGCACAGACATCTAGAAGGATCCCTCTCTCCTTCCTCATCTTGCAGCGGACTGTGCTGAGGCCCAGACAGGAGAGGTGCCCTGACAGCATCAGCCTGCAAGCTGGTGAGACAGAAACGCCACTGCAGCCTGCTCCTCCTCTTTCCCCACTTCCCGGGGCTTCTCAAACCTTTTCCCTAAAACACCCCTAACACCCGAAGCCATTGTCCCCGTGACTGGGATGCATGGGAGAGGAGTCCATCTGCACAGTGGCCCAGACATTGTGCTCAGCCTCCAGCCCCGCGAGGATGCGCATGCCAGATCCCCAGAGCTCCAGATACACGTGCCCCAGGCCCCATTCCCTGCATCCACACGGAGAACAGCTCCCCTCCCGTGTTATCCAAATGGTCAGTCACCTGCTCCCTCCACCTTTAGAGCCATGGAGTGTTACTTCCTATGCCCCACCCTACTCTTCCCCGCAAACCCCTGCGCTTGGCCCCCGCTGCCTCCACTTGGCTCCCCATCCAGAGGAGGTGCACAGAGACGCTGAGCCCAGGGAAATCTCTGGCGTCTTTCCTCCCAGGGGCCGGGGCTCCCATCTCCTGCAGTTCCAGGTGGCCTTTCTGAGACCTGTGAGAGGCGACCCCCAGCTCCACCCGCTCGCAGGAAGGACCGGGTCGGTGGGAAGGCTTGCAATGGGCGCTGTCTCCAACGCACCGCAGCCTCCTGGCAGCACGCGACCACTTCGCCCACTCGGGAGTCCCTCTCTGCTCCCAGCCGCCCTCCCCCCGTAGCTGGCCGGGCCCCCGCCACACGCCCTTCCCTGGTGGCTGTTCTGCGGCTCACGGAGGAGCAGCACAGGCAGACGCAGCCGGAGCGACGACGGGATACCTACCCTTTCTCCATCCTCTCCTGGAGGCCCTGGCGGACCAGAAGGACCAGGGTCACCCTAGGAAGCGAATGGGGCAGTGTTAGTCTCTCCTGAGTGGGTCCCCCAAGTTCCCCACTTTGTTTTCTCTGATTCTGATAGTGAGACTCCCAAGTGCTCAGAGGAACCCTCCGGCATGAGGATGATTCTTTCCGAGATGGCGTCTGCCAAGGGCCGGGCTGCGAGACCCTCACCTCGGTCTCACCGGGGGACCCCATGATGGGAGGGTTGCCAGACTGGGCACCCAGTGGGCTGGGCGGAGGCCACAGACACACAGGCACCCTGGGGACACTGATCCGAGCTGGCCTTGGCTGGGACCTCTGGGGGAGTGGGGCACGTCGGCAGCCCGCCCCTCGCACCCACGGGAAGAGCCACCAGCTCACGGCTGCAGAACTCGCATGCAGTTGGTGCTCACGATGTGCTCATCAGTCAGTCAAAACGACTGGCAGTGAATCAGGGACTGTCCTCGTGGCTGTGCAGTTTCCACATGGCTGTTAGAGAACGTGGTGCAGCCGCTTTGGATAAACTGCAGCAGCTTCATGGCAGTGCGTGACGGAACGGAGGTAATTCTGACTGGCCAGTCAACGAACTGTGTGTGTGTGTGAGTGTGTGTGTGTGTCTGTGTGTGTGTGTCTCTGTGTGTGTGCCTGTGTGTATGAGTGTGTGTGTGTGTGCACGTGCATGTGTGGGCAGGTGTCTGTGTGTGCCTGTGTGTGTATATACATGTACACATGTGCCTGTATGTCCTCAATGTACTAAAACACAAAAGAGGCATCAGAGACGTCTACTTGAAAAGAGAACAGGCGAGAGAGAAAGGGTCTGACAAGCCACAGAGAGCCGCCGCGTCGCGTACACCCCAAATGGGAGAGAAAGCCGGGCGGGCGGCCAGGTGTGGCCTCGCCCTCCCACTGCTCCTTCACGGGAACAGCCGCTGGCATCGGCCCGAGCCCCTGGGGCCACCACTTTCATGGTGCAAAGTGTCCTCAGCAGCTCCCGCAACGGCAGCTGCCTGGGTCTCCCCAGATGCAAAGGATCCCGGGAGGCAGGAGAGGATTTCTGAAAGGAAGGACCCACCGCTCACCCCTTTACGCCCCTCCAGTGACAGGGCCCATCTGGCTAGTTCATCACAAGCTGCAGATGGGAAATCCAACTGCTTTGGGCTAACAAAGACATCACCTTGGGGTTCATAAGAAAACGCTTACCCTGTGGCCCTTCTCACCCGGCAACCCAGCCAGGCCATCGAAGCCGCGGTCACCCTGCAAGGAGCACAGAAAGGCCACGTCACACACCACCGTGCAGATGCAGATGCAGTGGCGGCTGCCCTTCCTTGGGCCCTGTGTCACGCAGCGTCCATGCAGCCCGGACCCCGGATCCTTGGTGGCCACCGGCCAGCCCTCCCGCCACAGCCAACCTCTGCACCCCCAGACACCAACACGGGCTGCAGAGGGAGAGGTGGCTTTTGTCCCTGAGTCCCAGGCCTCGGGCCTTGAGGGGTGCTCCTTGTGGCATTCCGGAGAGCTGCTGCGGCGTCAATGTGCACGAGAGCCCCCAAGAACACAAGGACCCCGTCACAGCTCAGCGCGGCACGCTCAGTGCCCAGAGGCCTGCCTGGCACACAGAAGGTGCTCATGCTCTTTGGCGGGGGGACTGGCGCTGCTGGCCCCCGGCACCCTGGCTCCCTGGCCGGCAGGAACATGCCCCGTCTCACGGCTGTTGCAAACCACGAGGGTAGGATATTTTAGGTTTTCGGTAATTTTGTTGCTGAAAGAAGACCACAGTCTACTGAGACAGATCCAGTAAGACCGCATTCTCCATCTACCTCCCAGGTCACTCCTCAGCTCAGGACTCACGGGAAGCACATTGGACTTCAGCCAAGACTGTTCACAGGGGAGCAGGGGTAGGGGACACCTGGCATTCTGTGGTGACCCAGCCTCCGTCCCTCTTCCACATAATAGCTGCCGTCCCCTTGTTGGCCCCTCATTGGAGAAGGTCACTTATTCCTCTGGCACCTCCCATGGCCTTGGACAAACGCTCCCAGCAGCTGAGACAGGGGCAGACCAGGAGCGGGGGAGGTGCCGCACACCCAAGTCAGGGCAGAGGATGGACAGGGTGACGCCCAGCGGGGACGGGGGCAGTGTCAGCGGCCCCAGCGGACGAGCTCCTGGCACGGGCTTGCTCCTGCCCCCACCGGGCTCCTGCAGTCACCACGGGCAACCCCTGGGAGCCCAGACACCCCCAGCCTGGACAAGATGACCTCCTGCCCCTGGACTTGGACTTGTCCCTGCCTGTGTGGCCTCATCCCCCGTGCTTTCAGGAGCGGTGTCACGGCCGGGCTGCCATCCCCACCCGGGCTCACCCACAGGAAAGGAACAAACTTCCCCCCAAGCAAACTAACTGTGACGGCCACACGTGCTTGTGAAAAGCAGTACCCCCCCAACCCCAGTCTTCATGTCAAAGGCCAGAGCGACTGACCCAAACGAGTCATCACTTGTCATCATAACCACAGCCATCACACAACGAGCATCTTGGTCGTGTCATCAGCATGGCCATAGGGACGATGGGGACCAAGGCACCGGGGTATCAGAGGGCAAGGGCAGCCTACCTTGGGGCCAGTCTGTCCAGGCATTCCTCTGGCTCCGTCACTCCCAGCCCGACCCTGGAACAGAGGAAAAGAGTCAACACAAAAGAGCCCAATGTCACTAAGGCCCCTGGGCAGCATATGCCCCCCACACCCCGGGACACAGAGCGCCCTCCGGAGCAGCTGGCTGGGACGTGGCCTTAGGGATGGACGTGCCCTCAAAGGGAAGGAGCAGCCTGCCTGGTGCAGCCCAGCGGGCCCGCAGCTCCAGGCACCGCTGAGGGGCAGCCCCACCCCAGAGCAGGGCTCTGTCAGCCCGAACTGCCGTCACTGGGCGCCAGTTCACAGCACCAACACTCACCCGTCGTCCGGGCTTCCCTGCCGGACCAGGCGGGCCCTGCACTCCTCGGGGACCCTGCCAGGAATTAGAGGACAGAGGGTCAGTGGTGCGTCTGTCTTTTTCAGAGGAAGGAGCAAAGTCTCGTCCCTGTGTGTGCCAACCCAGCCCGTGGCTCGTGGCCCCAGCTGCCAACACGCGGGCATCCCAGGACAGCGCATGGATCTGCCCAGAGTGGGGGCAAGGGACAGAAAACACAGCCAGCTCCTTCCTGCCACTGGCACCAGTGACTTCTGTCCCACTCTCAGTGTTGCATAAAGGATGACAATTCCCACCCACTTCCTTGAAGAAACGCAGCGACTGGGCCACCGCCACTCGCAGTCACTGTGCCCAAGAATGGGGACGCCCTCCAGGGGCCAAAGGCAAGGCTGCCACGTACCTGTGGCCCCATGTCTCCCGGCTCGCCCTTCAGTCCTCCACTCCCAGGCGGGCCCTAGGGAGACAGTTTGGGTTAACACCGCTCAGAGGAGGGACAGGCGCAGCTGAAGGCTGTTGGGGGGACGAGTTGGGGGGGGTAGGAGCTACACTTGGATCTGCCCTGTGGGGCAGGGCCTCGCCCCAAAGCCCAAAGCCAGCACATGGCATTAGGCACCCACAGCCCGACCCGCCTGCCTCGAACAGAACCAGCACGGGAAACTGTCTGGATCACTTCCCAGTCTGGAATGAAATTCTGGACTTGGGAGCTCACGAGAGCCACAAACTCGTGGAGACATTTCTGTCTCCGGGACAAACTTGACTGCAGTCCCTCAAAGTCCCCAGCTTCAGGCAATGTGTGCACACGCCATGCCACGCCATGCCGTCAGTGCAAGATCCCCCCGATGCGGGCGCTGACGCTGACTCTGCCCCTGTGAGTGGGGACTGAGTCCAGACCCGGGGCGGACAGCAAGACAGGGCCCCCGTGGCACCGAAACCCTGCATCTCCCTACAAACTCACACTTCGTGGAGATCCCAAAACCCAGCCCCGGTGCCCCACACAGTGCCTGCACCTGAGTGACCCGGGCACACACCGTGCGTGTCTTGTGCACCAAGGACCTGGTGAGAGCTGAGCGGAGGCCACAGGGCCAGCGCAGGGCCAGGCGGGACACGCTGTGGCTGGCCCCACATTGAGTTATCCTGACTTTAAAACAAGGCTGCAAAGATCGATGGGGCCTGGAGGGAGAAAGCTCGGATCCCTGGTTCATGAGGCAACGTCTTGGCCAGTCTGAGTGGGGGCCTGGCTCCCACATCTGCCAATCACTTACCATGGGGCCAGGTCTCCCCGTGAGACCCATCGGGCCAGCCGGTCCCCTCAATGCCAGCTGCAAAGGAAGATGGGACACGCTGAGGAAGGGGCGAGGCCAGCAGGGAAGGGGCAGACTGGACAGGAGAAGGACAGAGGCTCTGCGGGCAAAGGTCCCCTGATCTCCCGGGAGCCCACCCACCTTACTGCTGCGGGGCTCTCAGTGCCAATCGAGTGCAGCTGGGGTTGGCACCCACCTCCTCCCTTTGGGGGCCCTGTGAGCTCCTTCCTCTCTGTCCCCACCCTCACAGCGAGGGCCGCTCTCTGCCCTTCGCCCTTGGCTGAACTGGAAACAAGCCTCCCTGTCCAGGTGGGGTCGGGGGATGCTTCCCACGGAGCCCAGGTCGCGTCTCGACAGACTTTGTTTCCCGGGAGGCACTTTGATCACACTCCAGCGACGGGGGAGGTGTTTGGGGGGTGGGAAACCCACACTGGGCTGTCACCCCATCCAGATGTGACCCCACCTGCCACCTCAGAGGCTCAACCTGCTTTCCCCAAGCAGCGCTTCTGCTCCTGCTACGTGACTCTGTTTCCCCAGCAAGACGCCATTTTATTGCAGAAGATTATTTTCCACTATGAAATCTTACAAGCCCCTCACCACTCGGCTTCGATTAAAATACCCACCGACGAGAGGCCGGCCAGACAGGCCCAAGTCAATAAATCCAGCGCAGGTAATGGGGTTTGTTACGCACTGTGTTGCATCATTCGGGCAATTTGTTCCATAGCAACAACTCGATACCTACGCCGTCCTGCAATTACCCATGCGCTCTGCTCATTAACATCTACTTCGGCCGCGCAGGAGCCACATAAATATTCCTCAAACGAGGGATATTCAGCAGCTTCCTTGCGCGCTCCACTGAAGGATCACCCGCCCACCCCACCCGCGGGGCGGCGTCTACTCCTGCCGCGGGCGATCGGCAAGGCAGCTCGCTAATTAGCCAACTTGCAACAAGGCAGCAAATGCTCCTCTGCAGACCCTACTCCTTGGGACCCCCCACGCCGAGAGCCAGGGGCTCCAGGGCCCAAGGGGGTCTCGCCCAGAGGTGCCCGGCTGTGCCCAGCCCCAGCCCAGGAGCTCGAGGCAGCCCCGGAGCACCACTCCCAGGAGCCACTGTGGTTTCCCTGTGCATCCCGGAGCCCAGCAGAGAGCCCGCGTTCAGGGCAGGGCGGCCAAGGGCGGAAGTGGGCCCGTCAGGTCAGAGGTAACGGAGGGGCCCAGAGGCCCTCACAGAGTTAGAACCTGGACCCTCAGAGAGGACAAGGAACCCTGAGAAACCTCCCCATTCCTCATGCACACAGGACACGGAGGACTGGATGGTTCCACACTCCAGACCCACAGGCAGGCATGTGGGGTCAGGGAGGCACCGGCCCTCCAACAGGCCTGAGCCAGGCCCAGGCCCGTCAGCCCACGAGCGGGGCCCTGACCCCGCAGCACCCGGGAGCCGCACACTCACCCTGGCCTGCTGGAGGATGGCTTGCGCCTGGGACTCCTGGGCTGAGACCATGGGGCCTTTGGAGCCTGCGTCACCACCACCGCCAAATCGGAACTGCAGGTGCAAGACAAGTGTCACCGGGGGGCACTGATGTTGAGCCCGGCCCGGACCCCAGGCCAAGGCCACGCCCACAGTCCTCCTGGGTGACCGCAGAGCCTTGGAGGGTCTGGTGTGGCACCCTTTGGCCCCAGACCCTATGGCAAACACTGTCTACCCCAGGGGTGTGGAAATGCCCCCAGCCCCCATCAATTTCAGCCCCAGGGACCCCTGGTGACACCCTCCCCGTGTCCAGGAAGCCCTTGCTGGTGTCCAGAGCATCTCACCCCGAGACCCCACAGCCCCCAGGTATTGCTGAGAAAAGCCAAGGGCAGAATGGAACTGGCTGCATGGAGGAGGCCTGGGAAAGACGTCCCCACCCTATGACGGGGCTCCCTGACCCTGCCCAGCCCCCGGGCGCCAGATGGGCAGTTAGCACCGGGTCCCAGAAGGCAAACCTCAATCACAAGACTGATGCACAAGACCAGCTGGTGGCCTGGGAGAGGTCCTCACCCTCCCGGCCGGCTCCCCATGAAGGAGATGGTCTCATCCCTTCAGCGGACCCCCAAGCTCAGGGGAGGTCAAGTTCAGGGAGGGCCTGAGTGGTGGGTGGGATGCCCACACAGCTTTCTTTCAGACAGAGGGACCCATTCCCTCCTGGAGCTCCACCCTCGCCAGCGCCCGGGGACAGGCGGGCACTTTGCCCACGCAGCCCATCCGCCTCGTCAGTAGGGACACCCCGAGGAGCCCAGGGGGCCGAGCCTGGGCGTTTGGTGGCTCACAGCTATCAGAGGGGAGCCTGAGGCACTCCCGCCTGTAAAATGTACCTTGGGGTACGATGGAGATGGTGCCTTTATCAGGGACCCCAAGAAAAAACATGAGAACCAAATGTCACCACCTCCCATATCTGCCCTCAAAAGGGGAGCCCCTGTGAGCTTCCCGCCTTCTCCACACGGGCCCGTCGTGAGGGCTGGGGTGCTTGGGGCTGAGGGGCAGGGAGGTGCACCAGCGGGGCGACTGCCCACCACGGGGCGCTACGTCAGGGGACGTGCTGGACCCTGGGGGCCAGGCCAGGCTGCCTGCGAGCTGCCCCCTGAGCCCCCGGGGGTCCATCTGTGAAGCAGAGGTCAGAGGGCCTCCTCCTCCACTCTGCCACGGACACAGAAAACAGGGGCCTGGGCCTCATTTGGTCACGCTGCTTAGATCGAAATCTAGAAAGTTCTGGAGTAAAACCACCGTGGCTACAAAAGATGGCAGATGACCAAAGAAGTAGCTTCCAAGGCCACACCTTGGCTGTCTCCTGCTGACAAGCATGGCTGGTTCCCCGGGAGCTGAGCGCTCAACTCTGCGTGGCAGGGAGGGAGAAAGGCCGCCCGCACCAAGAGCCCAGTTTCAGGAGCTCCCGCCCTGGCCCCCGAGTGATCCCACCCTCCCAGCCGCCCGCCCACAGGCCAGGTACTCACCGGCAGCATGAGCATGGTCCCGGGGGGGCCGGGCAGCCCGTCGGCCCCAGGAAGGCCTGGGCGTCCAGGGGGACCCTGTGGACGAGGGGAGAGGGAGGCTGGGTCAGTGAGCGGCCAGGGCAGGGCCGGGCTGTGGTGAGAACGGGGTGGGGGGGGGGGCGGAAGACGTGGCCCACCCGGGAAACACCCTGAAAGTACACAGAGGGTGCAGGACCCCACGGCAGGGAATGTTCCAGAAACCCCAGCCCAGAGAAGGGAGGGACATGGCTGTGAGCTGAGGATCAGGAAAGGCAGAGGGTGAGGAGGGACGGAGGCCTGGCTGGGTCTCGAGGAATTCGGGGAGAAGAGAGGCGGGAGGTCGCCTTGCAGGGGGGGTGGGCAGTGTCAGCCCCGTCATTCCAGGAACCCCCTCCCTGGCTTTACACCAACAGGAAACAAGAACTCGAGCCTCAAGGCCCCTTCCTTTGTGGAGCCACTTCTGCACCTTGCATTTCCCAGGCTCCCAAGTCCAGCCACTTCCTCTGGTTTTCACCGCGTGGCTGTGACGGCCCCGTGCCCGTAAGATTAGAAAGTGCTAATAAAGTTGTACCCTATTTCCGCCTATGACTCTGTCTCTCGTCAGCTTAGCAGGCCCCGGACGCTGAACCTCAGAGGGTAGAGAAAGTTTTCCCTCTATGACACGGGGACCCTGAGGTCGCCCGCGGCAAGCAGCAGGGCGGGGTGCCCACCCCACGCCCGGGGACCGCGCACAGGGCATGAGCAGATGAGCAAGATCCGCGCACGCGGAGAAGCTGGGCCGGGAGCAGGGCGGGCGTCCTGAGTGGAGGAGTGGGCAGCACTGGGCTCCTGGCAACACCCTCCCACGTGGAAGGGCCCCGGGGAGGCCAGTGGGCTGCAGGTGTCCCCAGACTCCAAGGACAGCAGGTTTGGGAGGACTTGGCTTCTCTGCCGACCCCGGCCTCCGTGCCCTTGCTCCTGGACCCTGACTTGAATTGAAGGGGAGCAGCTGGCTCAGGCAGCGGTTCCCCGAGGCACGGGCAGGGCCACCTGCCTCTGGCCCTGAGCCAGGTCCAGCCCAAAGGCAGGGACCAAGTGGAGAGGGTGCCCTCCGGCTCACACCACTGGGCTCCCAGCGCTAGGCCAGGGCCAGCACCGTGGGCATCTGATCCCCCTGTGCTATCGCCCATCCTACATCTGGGGAGAAAGCAGCAACCCCCAACGCCGTGTGGCCCACTCTCACTAGCATGTAGACTCAGCCAGACGTGTGGGTCCCTCCAACGGTGGTTCTGCAGGGGGAGACTTGGCCACCGCCCCATGTCACACAGATCTGTGGGGAGGGGTCTCCGGAGGGAACTGGGCTAGGCTGCAGCCCCGACACCAGCAGAGTTTGAGTCGTGCAAGAACAGTGGCCCTCCCTGTGGCCTGTCTGGGACGGTGGCTCCGTGGCAGAGGCAGGAGGCAGGCCAGCTCAGCACTCCAGAGCCCAGCCAAGCCCCCGACTCCTGCCATGTCCCTCGCTACAGAGCCAGACCTCCCTCCTCTGGGCGCCCAAAGCCCTGGCCCTGAGAAGCAACGTTGCGGAGAATCTTCCTGTGTGGCCCAGTCTGACCGGGACGGCTCTCAGAGGTCACCCAGACACAGAATGACAACTCCTCTCCCTACCAACCCAAATCCTACTCCTGCGAAGGTCACCCTCGGCGCTCACCTGGCCCCTCCCCAGCACGTGCCCCATGAAGGGTGACAAGCTCCCCCTCACCTCCTGCCCAGGAGGACCGGGCTCCTGTGAGAACCTAAGGTCCGGCCACGGCTTACTCTCCCCGAACCCGCCCAGTCTTCCTGGGGCTACGGGGCCTCCACCTCACCGCCCTGAGCATTGCTGCAAAGCCACCAGGCACTGACACAAGACGCCCTAGACAAGTCCCCGCACAGTTGCTTCTGAAAGCAGGGTCAGGGTCAGGGTCCCTAGCCGTGGGCACCCTGACGTCACACACCACCTCCCATGTGACCCGACCCGGCCCTCCATCCGCCCACCCAAATACCTGCACGGTCCACACCCCGCTCCGGGCCGTGGGCCAGGCCCTGGGATAACACCCACCCAGAGCCACCCACGCCTGCTCCTCTCAGCCCCGCTTGCCACTCCTGGTCCCATCCTGTCACACTCACAGTCACCAGGACAGCAGGAAACGCAACAGCAGAAAGAGAAAACACAAGAGCCCTGCCACAACGACCCGCCAGGCTGCAGTACTCAGAGCGCCCGCCAGGTGTCACACGGGAACCGCGGCGGCACAGCTTCACACACACACACACACACACACGCACACACGCACACACGCACACACGCAACACAAGGACACGTCCTCTGACCCAGGGCCAGGAGGGGTGAGTGGGGAGGGTCAAGGCCCACGGAGGTCTCCAGCAGAGGAGGGACAAGGCGGGCTCCGGACAGGGAGGCCGTGCCCGGCAAGGACAGAGACGGCCCAGGAGCTCTGCAGCTGCCACTGCTGGGACCCGGCAGGGCAGCCTTGCGGCCCACGGGGCTCGCTCTTCCCGGAACCGCCTGTCCCCAGCACGGGGCTGAATGACAGCCGACCTCTGGGGGTGTCTGAAGAGGGGGTGGTGTTAGCAGCAGCTGGGGCGGGGGCAATTTGAAGAAGGAAATTGATGTGCCCGCTGTCACCTCCACACCCAGGGACAAACTGAGCCATAGAGCAGGGAGGATGCAGGGACAGCCCCACCGCATGGCAATCTCAGGGACTCGAGTCAACCTCTTACCCTTTCTCCAGGGTCACCGACTTGGCCTACGGGACCAGTAGTTCCTGGAGGTCCAGGAAGACCCTGGAATGAAAAATAAAGTCAAGATGGAGTTAAAGATCCAGGACAGGCAAAGCCCCTCCCCACCGGGCTCAGCCAGGGTGCAGGTGGGGGCCGGGACCACTGGGCTCCAGGCGTCTGCAACAGGGACGACCCCCCTCTTCTCCATCCAAGAGATTTGAGGGGTGTCACCAACCCTGCCCCCCCAAGAGCACCTCCCACAAGTCACAGGAAAATAAAACCTGATACTCACGGCGGGGCCTTCCGGGCCAGGCGGCCCCTCGACGAGCATGCCCTGGAAGGGACGGAGAGAGGCGAGTGAGACCCTCTCCCAACACCCGGCCCCAGCTGCCTGCACAGCCTCCAGCTGGATGGCCGAGAGGCCCACAGACCCCGGCCCTGGGCAGCTCTTGGCTGTCCTGGTGGGCTCGCGGGCAGCAGAGTCTCCAACGGGGGCCGTGCCGGGGGCCACAGTGACTGTCCCCCTGGCATCCCAAGGCTGAACAAGCCCTGGCCAGTGGCCAGTGACTGAGAGGCTCCCGTGAGAGCAGCAGCAAGAGAAGCACCTGAAGATGCCACGACGGGGGAGGGACCCGACCACCAGGCTGCCTGGTCTGCCGCCCAAGGGAGGGGTGGACCCCAGGACACGGGGCCCCGGTGGATTCGGGGAGATGAGGGAAAGAGGCATCACAGGCCCCAGGCTGGATTTCTGTCCCCAGCCAGGACAACTGTCAGGCCTGGTGCTGTGGCCTCCAGCCCTCTCCTCCCCCTGGGTGGTAAATGCTTCCTCCCACGCACACAGCAGCAGCCCAGAGCATGGGGGACACCCGGCCACATCCACCTGGGTGCTCGGCTGCCCTCCCTCCCCAGCCACCCCCTCACCAGCCAAGGCCCACCTGCCTGGAGCCGCCACCTCACTCGCTCTAATCCCAAATGGGGACGAGGCCTCCTGCCCTCAGTTGCCTGAGCCCCAGGAGAGGCAATGTGGGCAGTGACGTGGGCAGTGACATGGGCAAAGCGGGAGCAGGGGCTGCAGCTCCCTGCTGGACGGAGCCCCCAGCCCAGGAGGCACTCCCTGCTCTGGGAC
This sequence comes from Lemur catta, assembly GCF_020740605.2. Classification (NCBI taxonomy): domain Eukaryota; kingdom Metazoa; phylum Chordata; class Mammalia; order Primates; family Lemuridae; genus Lemur; species Lemur catta. The sequence continues at coordinate 3,146,327 of NC_059137.1, read as the reverse complement.
CCCATTTCCAGCCCATATCCCAGAGCAGGGCTTTTCTCTTCACTTCTGACCTGTCAATGCCAGGGTCGGGCACCCCCTGCCCTACATGTCCTCCACATTCCACGCCCACTTCGGGGGACCTGAGGCAACGTGCTCCCGCCCGGGGAGGGGAAGGGAACCCCACCCGGCAGGATCTGCACGCTAAGAGGGCAGCGGGATGGCACCTGGGTGTCCTGGGACCACGCACGCTGGACTGGACCCCGCATGCTTCACGGCGTAGCCACATGTGGGGCAACAAACAGTGGTAGCCCTTCCCTGTTAATTCCTGTGACCCCTGGAGCGGGGTGAGAGGGCACCTGGCCCCAAGTAGGTCTCCCTGTCTTTCCTTCCTCCAGACCAAGGGGAAACCAGCGAGGCCGCACTCGGGGACTCTGCTGCAAAAGGGAGCAAGTCCTCTTGGGGAGCCTGGGCAGGTGCCATGGTTTGCAAGTGGCCCGCAAAGTTCACGCTGGGAACCCAATCCCCAGGGCAGCAGCGTGGGGAGGCAGAGCCTTTGAGAAGTGACCAGATCCTGAGGGCTCTGCCTTCCCGCACGGACTGATGCCGTGTCGCGGGAGCGGGTTTGTTGTAAAGGATGAGTTTGGCTCCCTTCTCTCTCTCCCGCCTTCTGCCGCGTCATGACGCAGCACAAGTCCTTGCCAGACACCCATGGCACGCTCGTGGGCATCCCAGCCTCCAGAGCCACGAGCCAATGAACTTCCGCTCATTGTCAACTACCCGGCTGTGGTGCTCTGCTACAGTGGCACAAAGCGACCGAGACAGCACACCGCCAGTGACGAAAGGGTGTGCCCAGCAGAGGAGTGCGGCTGCCAGCAGGCTGGGCACCACAGGCTGGGCACCAGGCTGGTGACGGACACACAGTCAGGGGGCTACAGAGCTCCCCAGCACCCCCATTCTGCCCACCAGGGCCCCCCAGTCACCGGGAAGATGTACACTGTGTTCACACAGACGTACATTCAGAGAAACACGTGTACGTATGATACATACAGAGAGTTCAGCCAAACAGCCTCCGAAACCCCAGCTCCCCTCTTCCCCTCTGACAAAGACAGCCGGGAAGGCTCAGCACCTGAGCTGGGATTAAGTGGGAAGCCACTGGCCAGGCAGGGCCCGGGGCCGCAGCTGTCTTCCCCGACACACAGGCCGTTGTTCTCGGGGAACTGGGGCAAGGCGGGCGGGGATCTCCCGAGAGAGCCGACCCCAGATGGCTCCAGCTCGGCTTGGGAAGGAAGCTGGGAACGGCCGGTGCGCGGGTTCAGCAGAGGGGATTCCTGGACCTTCCCAGGCAGAGCTGTGGCCAGCTCCACCCCCGGCCCAGCCCAGCTCCACTGCCAGCGACACGGGCCACCAGGGCAGCGGCATGAGGGGAGGGGTCTCGCCACGGTTGATAAAACTGCACTACATCCTGGCAATTTGCCAAGAGGGCGCTTAGGTGCTCTTTAAGAAAGGACACAAGGGGATGGGTATGTCACTTTGCTTGAGGTAGCAGTCACTCCATCATACATACGTACACCAAGATAAGTAAAGCAAACATCGTTAATCACATGCGATTTAGAAAAAGAAATAAAAGATTTCAGACTTTGCTGAAGTCAAAACAATGCTTAACCAAGGTCCACCCATCTGTCAAACAACACATTGAAAACAGAAAAAACTGACAGCAGAAGGTGGAGACAGAGATCAGAGGGCCCCGAGGGACGCCCACCCGCTGGCCTAAGCCCCTGGGTCTGGCCCTCCCCGCCCCTGAGGTCCGGCACAGCCGAAGCACCGGGGCTGAGAAACGGCCTCCCCGCAGCTGAGCGGATTCTTGTCCTTTTAAGGATCCTCTGGTCTCACCACCAGGGAGCGGGTGCATCCGAGCGGGAAGGGGCCCGGCTCGTGCGTGGTACGGGTGCACTGCCCGAGAGGGACGCCGTGTAGGCAGGTGCCAGGAGGACAGGGGACGAGTCTCCCAGGACTGGGCCATCTGTTCACGTGCGGCTAAGACTCTGAGGACATCTGGCAATGCTCCGGGCTGAGAAATTCCAACTATGTACGTGATCTCTCCAGGGGACCAGCCAAAGGCCCAGGGACACTCTGAGCAGGCGGGGGCTGGGAAAGAGTGACTGTCAGCCGGGGGAGGGGATCTTTCCTCAACGCATCCAGATGGCCCCGTTTTCCCCCCAGCGAAGGTGAGATGGGATTTTGGAGCTGCGGCATTTGCGCTGGACCACGTCCGCTGCCTCAGCCCGCGCCTCCGGCCCCCTGCCACTGCCCTGCCCAACGGATCACAGCGCATCTCGCCTGTGGGGTGTCAAGCCCCTGACCTCAGCACCTCTGAGACCCCAGGGTGGACCCTAGGGCCCCCTCAGGGACAAGGATGTCCCAGCACAGGGAGGGACCCCCACCAAACCCACCGACCCAGGAGGGGCATCGGGAACATCCTGTCACAGTCCCACATTGTGAGACACCAAGTCACCCACGACCCCATGGCCTAACACAGCGGGTTTCACTCAACGGGGTTCTCGGCACAGGGCTGTTTTGTGTAAGTCCCTTGGCAAACAGCCCTCCAGGTTTCAAGTTTCAGCAAACCTATTCCAAGTGGTTGCATAAAGGCGTGGACAGGCGGAGCCATGGCTGACCACTCCCGCCCCACGGCCTCAGCAGACTCACAGCGAACCCCCGCCCGCCACCCACCGCCCTCTGCCCACTGCCTGCCGCCTCCTAAAACATTCCGAGTCCTTTGTATCTCAGGTAAGACTGACATCACGAGGCCCCCAGACTTACGTCCAGGGCAGAGTCTTGATCAGTGCATACCCACCCCCTCCCTCAAGGCCTAGAACATTCTTCCACCTGGGGCTCTTCACGAGTCTCGGTGACAAGCAGGGTGGGCAGCCCGTGAGGTCAGGTGGCTCCTGGCACTGACCAATGCGCAGAGGCGCAGAGCACCCAGGGGCCTGGTCGCAGCCCCCATGCCCCCCAGCCGCAGACGCCCGTCCAGGAGGGGCAGGAAAACGTCCTCACCGGCTCGATGATGGCTGGTTCTCCCTTTTGGCCTTTCTCGCCGCGAGGTCCTCCGATCTGGGGATGGTAAGATACGGACAGAGAGAGAATGAGAGAGAGGGAGGAAGGAAGTCCACGTGACGCAAACCCTCGGGCTCGGCAAAGCCACTGCGCCTCACAGCCGGGACTCTTCCCCAGGCCCAGAAGGGCCAGCGCGAGCCAGACGGCGAGTGAGTCCCCGAGGCCACACACAGATGGGGACGAACGGCTGCTACAGGGGCCGTTTGCCGGTGCAGACTGGGCCCCCGCCACACTCTTCCCCGTCACAGCCTGAGCGCTGAGGTCTCGTCACAAGGACGGCTGAGGGACGGCGCACACACCCCTGCACCCGCCGAGCCCCGCCCTGGGCGGTGCCCGTGCCCCCTCACCCCTTCGTAGATGGTGTCCTGGTTCGCCGGCATCCCAGGCCCGATCTCCGAGGGGGAGATGGTGGGGTCGTAGTACGGGTCGTAGTAGTTCTCGTCGAGGTTCCGGATGGTTTCTTCGGTGAACTCTCCCTCCAAGTCGTCCCTTCCTTCCCCGGGAGATGGAGCTGGCTGCAGGGGACAGGAGGGAGCAGCAGCGTCACCCGGGAGAGGGTGGCCTCTGACAGGCACCGTGCCCACACCACGGACACCAGGTGAGCTGGACAGAGACCACGCCCTCCTCGGGCTCCAGGTCCAATGCCCTCAGGACTTCAAGGCCACACAACTGGAGTCTGGAGTCCCGCCTGTGGGACCAAGGTCCTGGGGCCCCTACTTCCTCCCACAATGGGGAAAATCAACCCAAACCTGCCAAGGCGCCGCGGCACCACACGCCAGCTGCACCACACACCCATGGCCTCCGGGTCTCGAGATAACACGTCCCTGACCCCACGACCACAGACGCAGGGGTTTGGACCCCTTGGAACCGGGCGTCCTGGCTGGCACTGAAGAACCCAGCATCACATGGGCGCGATCTCTGAGCACCTGTTACGCGCTGTGCTGTCGGAGATCCCTCCCCAGTCCAAAGACCCCACCAGCCGTGGAGGCGGCAGTGCCAGTGCCATGTTGTAAGTGAGCACCCAAGACCCAGAGAGGAGAGGTCACTCTCCAAGGTCACGGGCAGGATTTCGAGCCAGGCTTCCTGATGGGAGGCCCAGTAACCAACAATGCCTGGCCTCACGGTCACAGCTGTCCGCCCAGATCCTGGCTCACAGGCCTGTCCGGCCAGACCACTTCCCGGCCACAGGCGGGGACTCTATGTCCAAGCAGGTCCCTCCCTGTCAGTCTTCACCCAAACCCAGGGAGACCTGCGGGCTCGGGGCAGTTCACAGGTGAGAGCACTGAGTAACTCAGCGCATCGGAGATTCCGAATTTGCTGGGCAACGGCATCCCCTGGGGAGCACTGAAATAGCCCCGCTGCAAAGAGCCAACGGCCACAGCTGGCGGGTGTGGGGACACAGGGGCCACCCACGGACACCCCAGGTGGAACGGAGAAAGGAGGCAGCTCAGGGTCCTGACCCAGCCCTGGCCCTTCTGCCCTCCCCTGGACCAAGCTGACCAGAAAGAAAGCAATTACGTTGGAGGCGTTGGTGGTGTCAACAGTGCTGGTGGGAATCTCGGCGCCTGCGCTGGGGTCGGTGGGCTGGTCGGGGTTCTCCATGCCCTCGCCGTAGTTGAGGTCGTCGAAAGGGGAGGCCGTGTAGTAGTCCTCGCTGGGCACGTAGTCGTAGTCCACTATGCCAGGGTCCTCTTCCTCCCCAGCCCTTTCGCTGGTCTCGAGTGTAGGGGCGGCGTCCGTAGGGGGCAGGGTCAGCTCCTGGGCACCAAGGGCAGGGACACGGAGTCAGGGCCAAGGTGGGGTAGTGGCCACGTGCAAGCACCTCTGAGCATGACAGTAGGTGGCAAAGCCAGGTCTGTGCGACCTGTGGACCCACGGACAAGGCAGCCTCCATCCACCCAGGTGAGCCAAAGGGGGACGGCCCAGCCGCCAGCCCAGTCACTGAGAGCTGGGAATGGCTTGAGGCCATTCAGTTCCACATGGGAAAAGGGTGAATCATATCTCGAAATTTAAAGAAGCAAAGTAGCAGAACATTCCAGGCTCTTCCAGCAATATGGGACAACCAGGTCATCTTTCCCCAAAAGGACACACTGGCAGACACTCACAGCCACTCACACACGCCCTGCCCGCCGCTCACACACGCCCTGCCCTCCGATCACGGACGGTGTGCCGAGGACGTCACGGCCACCCTCCCCACAGTGCCCACCGTCACGCTCGCTGCCCCAGCCGGGCACTGCTGGGCACGTCCCTCGGGGGGTCTCAGCACCGCTCACACTCGCTCCAAAGCCTCCCGTGCTTCCGAGCCAAAGTGACGGCAGCACAGAGAGGGGAGGCCCCTTAGACCGACCCTCAGACCACACTGTGACCCGCCGGGGGGGCCCTGAGCTCGCCTCTCGCACCACAGCTGCACCACAGCTGAGGAACCCGAGACCCAAACTCGTCCTGGGGCCTCCTCAAGCCAGGTGGACACAGGATGGGGACCAAGGGCCAGTGCCCGGCTGCAGTGGGAACCACGTTCCGGCACACCTCCCATCTCAGGATGTCCGGCACGGAGGAAAGCCCAACGCCGCCTGTGAGTGCAAAGCTCAGGCAGCCTGGGGCGGCCACTCCACCTCCAGCCTCCCCCCAGCAGCCTCCCGCCTCTTCCGGCCTCACCCTCCCTGCGCCACGCCCAGCCCAGCACCCATGCAGTCCAGACCTCGGGGATCTCGGTGGTTTCTCTCGCAGCTTCCACGGGCTTCTTGGTGGGGGTGGGCTCCTTCCCCAGGTCGTCCGGGTCCTCGTAGTAGGGATACTCATAGTAATAGGTCTCACCCTCGCCGTCCCCTTCTGGGTACTGAAAGTGAATTGTGGCCACGTGAAGCAGGAGCGCAGCCTGCCTGGCCTCTCTACCCACCTCCCCGGCTGGGATGAGCGACACCGAGTCCGGCCGGGGGTCCCAGATGGGGTCCTTCCCTCCCAGCCCCTGGGAAGCTGAGCCAGCTCTGCCAGAAGCCCAAGAGATGAAAAGTCCCCTTGAGCAGAAGTCAGAGGAAGTTGAACCCTAATGGTGGAGACTTCTCACCCTCTGGCCAGAGGAGCCCAGGGCCAGGACACAAGACTGAACAGCGGCTTCACCTGGCCTTGCAGCTGCCACTGAGCTCCCGGCCCACAGCCCCAAGCTACAAAGCCCAGGGACCACGGGAAGGCCCTCACTGGGACCGAGGAGAGGGTCATGCCTGCAGAGCCAGGAGGGGCCGGGAGGCCTGGGCTGCAGGAACTCAGCTGGCAACTCCATCTAGCCCCATTCTTAGGGTTTGTAAGACGCGGCCTGGGCCATAGGATCCCAACCTTCACGAAAGCCACCTGTCCTCCTCTTCTGACTGGAGGTGAGAAGGAAGCCCGAGGAGAATACACAGAAGGATTTTATATCACTTAGCAAAAGTGAGAGTCAAACTTGACCGGGGGTAGGAGAGGATTTTCACGTACAGGCGGCAGAACCGCCAGTGCAGCAGACTGGGTGCCGCTGGAGTGTGGGGCCGGCGGGTAAGGAAGGCCACCCTGCGGCCACAGTGGGCCCCAGTCAGAGGGACAGAGTGTCAGGGACATCACTGCCACTCTGGGGTCAGAGGACCAGCCATTCTACGGTGGACACTTGCAAGCCATGTCCTCCTTGGCGAGCTGCAGACGGCCCCCAGCAGATGGAGTCCACGGGGCACCTGCAGCAGCCCTGCACACAAACACCCCCTCGGGGACATGAGCCAGAAGGTGAGAGACACCTGGCCTGACTCATCTAGGAACACGTTTGAAAGGGTAAAGGAGAGGGTCACTGACGACAGCCTCTGTGACTCATCACCGAGGGAAGCCCTGTGCAGTAAAGTGAGTCAGACATTCCACAGTTCACCCCCAGGCCCACTCGTACTCTCACCCAGCAGGTTTATCTAAATGCAGGGTCCCATGGCTCCTGCGTCCCTCCACAATTACCCTGCCTGCTGGACCCCACCCCCTCCCAGGGGCTCTGCCCACGGCCCCGCCATGAACCCAGCCGGAGCTGACTCACATATTCATCTGGATTGGGGTCTTGCGACTGTGGGGTGTCAGGAACCGCGGTGTCACAGTCGGGGCTGTAGTGCTCGCAGTAATCGTAAGCTGCCCGGTGGTCCGAGACAAAGAGCAGCTGCTGGATGTCACCCTGGAAAAGGACAGAAGCTCATGAACAAGCAGCACATAGGACACTCACATGGGGACTGGGAGACCCAGCCTTGAAACAAGAGAGAAGCCCAGGCCAAACCTCAAGGGGAGTTTGTCCTCAGAGCCAGACTCCCTGGAAGCTGCAGCCCACAAAAGCTGCTCAAGCTAGGCTGGTCCATCCATCCATCCACCCATCCGTCTATCCATTCTTCCATCTATCCATACATCTATCCCTCCACTCATCCATCCACTTGTCCATCTATCCATCCACTCATCCGTCCACCCATCCATCCACTTATCCATCTGCTCATCCATCCATTCACTCATCCATCCATCCACCCAACCACCCAACCATCTATCCACTCATTCATCCATCTATCCATCCACCCACTCATTCATCCATCCGTCTACTCTTTCATCCATCCATCCACCCATCCATCAACTCATTTATCCATCCATCCACTCTTCCATCCATCCATCTATCGACCCACTCATTCATCCATACATCTACTCTTTCATCCATCCATCCATCCACCCACTCATTCATCCATCCATCCATCCATCCACCCACTCATTCATCCATCTATCCATCCACTCATCCATCCACTTGTCCATCTATCCATCCACTCATTCATCTGCACATCCATCCATTCAGTCATCCATCCAACCATCCATCCATCCATCCATCTATTCTTCCATCCATTCACTCGACAGCCATTACTGTGCAGCTACTTAGCTCCAGCCACTGCATCACACACCAGAGATGCAGCTATGACCCAGACCCCATGCTTTATGGTGCCCACATTCTCCCTAGGGCACCACAGACTTGTCTGTGCCCTATTGGTAGATCACATCTGCCAGACCCCATAGCCACCAGGCTTCCTTTGATGCTCCCATGGGTCCCACAGCCTCTTTCTAGCCAGCAGCTCCTGAAGGGCAGAGCCTCGAGTGGAGTCAGACAATGCAGTGCCCTGGGCCCAACCCAAAGGAGCTGGTGACCACTCTGCACATGTCAGAACCACAGGCCCCAGCAAGGAAGCTGTGCCCACCCTGGCTTTCGTTTGGTGAAGCATGTGAGCCCCTTCTCTGCTGGTCTCTGGGCTGTACCCAGAAGGCAGAGGGAGGCACATGAAGAGACCAGATGTGGCCTCCCATCTGTAGGACCATGGCGGTGCTGCACAGATCTGTCATCTGAAATCACTAAGTGTGGTCCACAGGTGGCCCCCGGGGGCTGTGAGGCAGGGTGCCAGTGGTATGCGCCACCCTGGGGACAGGATTCACTGCCCTCCTGGGCTTCCCAAAGGCTCTGTGGGAAACTGGTCCAGAGATGGGCTGAGGTGGGGGTGGCTCACTGTTAGAACTGGGGGACAGCCTCACTGCAGAAAAGCCAGGCCCCACCTGTCCCTGAGGCTGGTCCCAAATGCTTGGGCCCCCACCTGGGTTTAGAAACCTCGAATGATTTGTGAGGAGCTCGGACCTCAGAACTGCCCCAAGCAGACCCGACTCCGTCCAGATGGCCCTGCAGAGTGGGAGCCCCCTCCTGCCCTGACTCCAGCCCATGTCCACATCCAGATCTGCCTCTGGATGGCATGCAGATGGACAGTCCTTCCTCAGGACACTGTGCCGCAGCCAAGCCACAGCCTCCTGCCACCTCCCCTGGCCTCGCCCTCTCTGGAAGGTGGAGGCAACGGGGCTGTTGCTTTCTCAGGTCTGCCACTGCCCGGTGGAGACAGGTGCCCATTCACTAACAGGACCTGCCAGGGAAACCTCTGTCACCTCCCTTTGACAGATGGGGAGATGCAGCTCAGACAGGAGAGGTCACTGGCCCCAAACACAGGGCCACAAATGTGGTGGCTGGGACCTGGGGTCCTTGAGCCCAGTGCAGCCCCTGACCCCCAACTAGCCGCCCCCACCTGCTCTGTCCTGCACCTCTGCGGGCTGACGGAGCAGCCCAGGCAGAGGTGGATGCCCCCTGGCCAGCGTCGGAGACCCGAGGCCTGGGAGCTCCCCTGGCTGCCACGTACCTGCTGCCTCATCTGAACCTTCAGGGAACTGCGAGCCCTAACATCACCTGGCACCACACACAGCATTGCCGAGCCCTCGAACCCGGGCCCACCCCCTGCAGGATGAGGCAGGACAGTGGTAAGAGGGGCATTGGTGGGGCGCACGCTCGCCCTGGCCCTGGGCTGGGGCATCTCCCAGCCTGGTGGTGGGGAGGGGTCCTTTCCTGCCACAGACTTCAGCTCCAGGGCTGTAGCCCACCAGGGACAGGTGTGGCGGGGTGGGGCATGGGGAGTGACCCCAGACAGCTGCCTGCCACCACCCTGCCCGGGACCCCATCACAGCATCTCCAGGGGAAAACAGGAGAGGAACCAACGCCCAAACTAGACGCTTCACTCTACACGTCACACCACTGCTCCCCACCTCCCGAGGCCAGCAGGGCTGCCCACTTGCCTGCCTCTCTCTCCCCACCCCTCCGTCCCCACCCCTCTCTCCCTCCCCGCTCCCCTCCCTCCCTCCCTCCCTCCCGTGGACAGCAGAGGCTCTCGGCCCATGCTGTAAACTCCCCAGCAGACGAGAACCATATGACAGGAACAGTGAATCAAAACCACACATTTTTATTAAGCAACACGACTTCTGGTTCAGATTTCATCCAATTCAAACATAATATTTTTTCCTTTCAACTGGCAACTCGACATCTGAATCTATAACCTCCAAATGCACTTCACGGCAGCAGAAGCCTCGGGGCCTCGGGGGGCAGCCGTGGCCCTGGCACCTGCTACCCCCTCAATCTAGCAGCCACAGGCCTGCCTCCTGCAGACTGCAGGCTCCTCGGGCCGCGGACATGTCCCGCACACTCTCGCACCCGCGTGCCCAGCAGAGCGGCCACAGCTTGAGGGCCCTGCCTCGGGTGGCCTGCGCTGGCAGCAGTGGGCACACGCCGCCCACGCACACCTTGCGATGACCAAGTCCCAAGGCTGGGTAGCAAACACCCACGAGCAGGCAGGAAGCTGGACGTGCCCCGGTGCCCAGCCCAGCTCCCTGGCCTGCTGCCACCTGCCCACACCATGCAGAGCGGGCACACAGTCCAGGTGGGGCGCGAAGCCCTCCCCCCCCCAGGCACCGCCCCCACCACCTCCCCAGCTCACCAAATCCTCGAGTGGATTTTCACTCCGGAAAACGTGCCGGTTTGTCCGGTGGGAATGTCCACCAAAGGGCAGGGGTCTAAGGGGAGGGAAACTGCTGCAAACCCACCTGCGGGACTCTCTGAGACCACCTGCCTCTGCCCCGGGCCACCAGTCACTGTACTGTGCAGACCCAGGTGCCTGCCTCCCTCAGGGGCTGCACTTGGTCAACCGTTTTGAGCAAGATGACGTCACAATGGATCCAAAAGCACTGAGGGGGGCCAGAGGGGACAGAGGCGGCAGCCCTAATGGGCCAGGGGCACAGGGCAGCCCTGGGTGGGGCGCCACAGGGCAGCTCCCTGAAGTGCTCCTAAGTCCCTGAAACCCGTGTCGTCACTGATCCGGTAAATGCTGTGATGGATGCAGGGTGGAGAGAAGTCCCGGCCTCCTGCCCCATTCTCTGTCACACATGTGTCCTGACACCGCAAACCCTGGGTACCCCGAGAAACTCACTGTCACGGGTCTGGAGACCTGGGATTCAGGAGCCAGGAAAGCTCCAGGGATTTCAGGGTGTGGCCAGAACTGGACCCACCGCTTGAGAGCAAGAACACCTTCCTGTGTGCCCAGCGGACCTCAGGAATTCCTTCTGGAACACTGAACTAGAGGCTCCTCTCTGGACGCAAGTGAGGGGCGTGTGGAGACCGCCCGGCCCGGCTGTCCGCCAGCCAGGCAGCCCCACTCAGATGGGGACCCTCGGCCTCGCTCCCGCCCCACCCTGCTGCGTGGACCAGACGACGCTGCCGGAAGCTCAGAAAAGCCCTCGGCAGGGCTCTGCCTCCCACTGGACTCCTCCTCGCTGTGATCAGATACAACCTCAGAATCCTTCTCAACCTAGGGCTTTTGGCAGCCACTACTGAATGCCTTGGAGATGGAGCACCACCCCGGACACCCCAATCTGACATATACCACCTTTCAGGTACAAAACTGATGATCGAAACTCCATGGTTGTATTTTGAGAGCATTCCCATGGTGCCTCGTGTGATACAAAGCTCCAAACTACAGACTGAGACTCACTTACTAAGCCCCCTCCCTTGGCGAAGCCTTTCACAGCCCTTGCTGGCGGTGGCCCCTGCTTGGGCTTGGTGTGTCTGTGTTTTAGGGCGACAGGGACAGGCAGCTGGATTCTGGGGCTGGCTCACGACGCTTGGCTACGGCCACAGAGACCATACAGAGATGCCTCGGGCTGCAGCTGCACGGGACCCAACACGGGGCCTGCACGAGGCCGCCTGCAGGCCAGGATCACCCGGCCCTTCCCCTGCCGAGTGGGTGGGCCCTGACCCCAGGAGCCTGCAGAAAGGCCAGCTGCTCCCCTCACCCCCCGGCACCCAACAGTCCCCGGAACCAGCCTGACGCCCAGCCCAGCAGTGCCTGTGGCTCCCGTCTGATGTCACGTCCAACTGCTGGGTGCTACTGCACACATACCCCGTCCCTGGCCGGGATGACAGACGTGACCCCCAACCTTCCCCAGAACCGCCCCTTCCTCCCCTTCCTCCCTTTCCTGGCTCCTTTCTCCCATCTGTCCTCCTGCAAACAATCACAGCCACTCCCCCCTGTGCTGGCCCCCTGCCCTGGACAGGAGTGTGGTGTGATGAGCCGCCCACCCCAGCCCCCCGAGCCGTGAGGTGAGGCCGTGAGGTGCTGTTTCTCACTCTCTGCTGTCCAACGCTTTCTCACAGAGTCTTCCAGCCCCCTGCAGGGCCAGACAGCCCCCAAACACAGGTAGGGCAGCCAAGCAACCCCACAGCCCACCTGCAGGCCGGCAGCAGGACCTGGGGTTGCCTGGTGTGTGTGTGACCCTGTGTGTGTGCCTGCATGTGTGTATGTGTGTGTGGCATGTGAGCCCGTGTGTACATATGTGCACGCCTATGTGTGGTGTGGTATTTGTGCAGGTGCATGTGTACATGTGTACGTGTATGTGTATGTGTGTACATGCATTTGTGCACCACGGTGTCTGTGTATGTGTGCACATGTGTGTATACATGCATGTGTCTGGTGTGTGTTGTGTGTATGTGCACACAGAGCAGGCTGCTGACTGCAGAGGGCACTGGCAGGGGCACCGAGGTGCCCAGGACTCAGTCCCCTCTTGCAGGGCACACGCACAGTTACTATCCTAGAGCTACATGGTACGAGTCCAGGCCATGGCGCCAAGTCACACATCCTGCACATGGGACGACCTTGGGTCCCCACTCCGCACACCCGGTCCCATCATCCATGTGGCCCTAGGAGCAGGGGCAGGCACCCGCCCAGTTCTCCAGGTGAAGGCAGGCCGCCCCTATTCCCGGGCTGAGACCTGCCACCTGCACAGCTGGCCCTGTGGCTGCCAAAGTCGCTGCCCAGAGTAGCAGCTGGCGGGCGTTTTAATGCCATCCCTGGCTCTGAAAACTGACCACCGCGAGCTTTCCCCTTTTACATGCCTGCTTTCTACCCCCTGCCAGGTAAATAAATCTCTGCCAAGTGCCTGGAAGTTTCCTCCACTGTGCCCAGGGTCATTACGGCCATTCTGCTCCGCTGTGCAGCCTCTGTGCCCTCAGCGACATCAGTGGCCGGTGTTTCTGCACCAGACAGGCCAGGCAGCCTCGGAAACCATCGCACTCGACCACAGTGGGGGTGTGTTGTCCTTGGCTCTGGCAGGGCCGGGAGCATTCTGCTGAGAGAATCAGTTCTGCCTGTTCCGATAATGAGATTGAATCCACACTGTGTTTCTGTTATGAGCCGAGGAAATTGCAAAGTTTTCACTGCAGTGCTTTGCCACCCCGGGGGCTGTGGAGCCGGAAACGTGAGCTCACCAATTAGAGAGGCTCTGCCGCCAGGGCCTCCCAGGCCACGCTGCGTCTCGTGGCCTCTCCCTGCAATCGCACGCCCACCTCTGATCTCCTCCCTCGCACCCGCTAATTCTGCATCCCCCTTCAACCCAATCCCCTGTCCCTGGGGAGAGCCAGCCCCCGCCAGGACGGCCTGGCACCCGGGCCCCCTCCCTGTCCAACCCAAACAGGCTCCGCAGGGATCCCAGCTGAGCACTTTGCCTGCCCTGCGGATTTTATCATCTAATTTTAGCCAGAGCACTTCACGTTCGTAAACGGAGAGACACAAACCATTTGAGAAGACAAACCCTTCTTGTTCGAGGCTGCGGGTGAGCTGGTCGGCAAGTGTGTTGTCCGTGGAGCAGAACCAAGAGGAAAGCGCCGAGTGCCCGGCTGCCCGCCGGCCCTGGCCACGTGTCTCCCCGGCGCCCACTTCCCTGGCCTGGGGAGAGGGCCAGGCCTTCCAGCCCCCTGCAAAGTGCAGCCCAGCCTCAGTGAGTGTGCTGACTGCAGCCTAGAGAGGGTCTGGGGGTCCCCAGCTGTGTCACGGGATGGAGGGAGGTGGACCCTGGCACACCTGGTTCACAGCCCAACCGTGCCCCTGGCCAGCTCGGCGGTCTCGGGTGCGTTCACACACTCTCCTCGTCTGACAGTGGGGACGGACACGACACCCGCCCCACAGCTGCTGGGGAGGGGGTGGCATCCAGCCCTGGGCCTCTGCAAACAGGGCTGGGGTGTGGCTGCGTTTCCCCATGGTAACAAGTGACCGACGCAGCCCCCCGTGGACAGGGCACCCTCCCTTGCGGGGCTTCCCTCCGGCCCAGGGCCTGCTGGACTCTAAGACAGACACGGTGAGGGCAGACTGGCTGGGTGCCACGGGGCCCTCCCACCAGCCACTTCCCTGATGTCCTCAGGGCTTCGCATGTGAGAGGCCACCAGATTGTCCCATTCCAGCTCTCATGGGCCTTAAAAAGTCACATTTACAACGTTGCTTTGATGTTTTTCCTTCATAAATCACACAAAATTGAAAAACAAAGTGCCCCAAGCCAGAGGAGGTCTAAATAATCTTTTCCATGATCCTCAGAGCCCCCATGGAGTCTGAGAATCAGTTTGACACTATTAACATGAGTGTTACAGAAATATTTTCACGCGCTTGCCAACTACGTCCTACATGTCCCCCTCATGCACGTGTGTGTGCCCAGCCCCTCCAGTCCCAGTCTGAGGCTCACCTGCAGCCACCAGCCCGGGATGTCTAGGGCTGGGGCTACTCACAACTGCACTGGGTGGCAGGCTGCAAAATGCCACCCATGTGTCTCCACCGCAGGGCGGGCGGCACAGACGCGGGGCAGGGTGGCTGATGCAGACTCTGAAGCTGGCCGCAGCGACGACAGGGTCGGCTGAGCTGACTGAGAGCGGGAGGCTCCATCTCCAGACTGAGGGACAGGTGGACAGCCCCCTCCTCAAAGGCTCACCGTCACCTAAAGGGCATGGGCCTCACGGACAAAGGTCCACGCCTGTCACCGGGCAGTGCATGAGCGCGCTGTTCCATCCCTTTCTGCACCCAGACTCTCAGAGCAGCAACCCTGCAGAAACGGTGCTCCCCGAACACGGGGCATCGCTGAGCACAGGGACACGCACCCCCAAGCCCTGTGGGAGGGAGCCAGGCCACCCTGGGCACCGCTGCTCAGGGGAAGCTGGCACAGGGATGCGGTGTTAACCACAGGTGGCCAGAGCACTCACCCCTCCCTTGTCATCGTGAGGACCTAAGCACAGAACTGATGGCTCCAGGTCCCCTTTGCAGGTAAGACGGTAACGAGATCCACCTCACGGGAGGGTCCTGAGGACCGGATGGGGTCGCACCTGCAGAACACTGCCCAGGCCAACCCACATCCCCCAGCACAACCACGGCCACGGCCACACTGCCACCGTCCCTGCCGTCCCCTCCACCACTGTCACCTCCATCACCTCCACCACAATGACATCACACCACAATGGCATCACACCATTCCTATCATCACTATCACCACCACGATCAACACTATCCCCCTCCCATTGCTATCACCATCATCATCACCATCACATTCACCACCATCACCATCAGCAGCACACCCACCATAGCAAATGTCACTGTCACCTTCACCACCATCACCACCATCACCATCATCACCACCATCACCACCATCATCACCACCACACCCACCACCACCTTCACCACCATCTCCACCATTATCATCACCACCATCATCACCATCGTCACATTCACCACCGTCACCATCAGCAGCGTGCCCACCACAGTGAATGTCACCATCACCTTTACCACCATCTCCACCATCATCATCACCAAAATCACCACCACCATCATCACCATCTCCACCATCACCACTACCATCATCACCACCATCTCCACCACCATCATCACCATCATCACCATCACCACCATCATCACCACCACCTCCACCATCACCATCACCACCATCACGACCACCATCATCATCACCATCATCATCACCACCACCACCACCATCACCACCACCATCATCACCATCACCATCACCACCACCATCACCACCGCCATCATCACCACCACCACCATCACCGCCACCATCACCACCATCACCATCACCATCACCATCACCACCACCACCATCACCACCACCATCATCACCACCACCACCATCACCACCACCATCATCACCACCACCACCATCACCACCACCATCACCACCACCATCATCACCACCACCACCATCACCACCACCATCACCACCACCATCACCACCACCATCACCACCACCATCATCACCACCACCACCATCACCACCACCATCACCACCACCATCATCACCACCACCACCATCACCACCACCATCACCACCACCATCACCACCACCATCATCACCATCACCATCACCACCACCATCATCACCATCACCATTATCACCACCACACCCACCACCACCTTCACCACCATCTCTACCACCATCATCACCACCATCATCGCCATCGTCATCCTCACTACCACACCCATCACCATCACCATCATCTTCACCACCACACACGGGGCCACATGTGCTACAGGCCCACACCCAGTCCCATGAATAGGGTGTCACCCACCTGGCCCCTGGGCTATCTGCTCTAGGTCTCCCCAAAGTGAGGGAAAGGCGGGGCACACAGACCCCGAGCTGTCCAAGGTCATGGCAGCTGTTTCTCTCAAGGCACCAAAGGGCAGAGGCACATGGCCATGGCAGGGCCATGCCCGCTCTGGGAGCTCTTCTCCCTGCCCCCCCAGAAGGGTCCCCTCCCGCCCCTGCAACTGCACCCAACAAACATGGCAGCAGCAGCAAGACAGGGGTGATGATGAAGATGATGATAAGAATTATAACTACAATAATAATAAACACCGACCCCCCAGGTGTGGTCAGAGCTGACAGCTCGCGGCACAGCACCTGTGATCTCCCTGAAGGGTGCCAGGCTGGCAGCGCTGGCGCAAGGTGCGTGCCCTGCAGGAAGGGCTTCCCAGGCTTCCCCTCCTTTCATCCAGACCACAGGCCTCACATCCCCGTCTTCTAGATGAGGAAGCTGAGCTCAGGCTGCCCAAGGCCATAGGAACGGCAAGGGGAGGGCCAGGGCTCGACTGCAGCGCCCCCCAGCGCCCCCCAGCCACCATGCTGAGGAGGAAGCCCCACTCTCGCGGCAGGACCGCCGGCCCATCAGCCAGCAGTGGCAGCTCCCAGGCTCAGGCTGGCAGCTGCCTCGGCCACGTGCCCCCCGGGAAGGCACTGGCCTCCACCCCCCGCCCACACGACACTGCCCGCTCCAGATGCCCTCCTTCCTGTGACTTTCCAGCGCTGCAGGTCCCTTCCCAGAGCCCCATGATGCCTGTCCCCTCGGGACCCGCCGATCAGAACGTCCACTGCAAGCCTGGCATGACCCGCGGACGGGGCCAGCTGGGAGCTTGGCCTGCTGCTTACGGTTTCCACAGGACAAACTCAGAACCCCTCGGGCCAGGCAGCAGGAAGGGCCGGGTCCCACAGCCAGCCTGACTCTGTGGGGTCTCCCGGGACCCCTCCTCGCTGGGTCCCCTGGGTGAGGAAGCTTCTGCGGCTGCTTGCCAGCAACTTCCCTCAACACGGATCATTCAGCTTGGTGGCTGGCACCAGCCCAGCCGGCGCCCAGCCACCGTGTGAGGCAGCGGGCCAGGCCCACGCGTGCCCCCCTGGCCTGGCCTTCCTGGACCAGAACCAGAGATGAAATGCACCTCCCTGTTCTACCTGCAGTGGCCTCAGGGGGCCAGTTGGTCGCCCATCCACGCCAGGAGCTGCACCCAGGGCTGCCCTGACCACCCCTCCAGCCGGGAAGAGCGACCCTGTCACCTCCCCAGCACAACTCAGCAGCCCACGCAAAGGCCTGGGTTGGAAACCAGCCAGCCACACCCAGAGACCAACTTCTAAGCCCCCTGCTCTGTGAGAACGCAGAGCATCCTTGTCCAGGCTGGTCTGGGGAAGGGGCTGAGTGGAGGCCCCGAAAAGATGCACCCCAGTCTTACCGAACCCCCAGAACCTGTATTCATGGGAGACCTCATCTGGAAATAAGGATCTCTGCAGATAGAATTAAATTAATGATCTCGAAATGAGAACATCCTAGATTAGGGTGGGCCCTAAACCCAAGGACAAGTGGCCTTACAGGAGACACAGGGAGGAGACACTGGGAGGAGAGGAGAGGCTGAGTGACAATGGAGGCAGGGGGTGGGGTGATGTGGCCACAAGCCAAGGAACACCTGGGCCACCAGGAGCCAGAAGAGGCAGGAAGGATCCTCCCGAGGGAGTGTGGCCCTGCCACACCTGGATCTTGGAATTGTGGCCTCCAGAACTGGGAGAAACTAAATCTCTGTTGTTTTCCACCAAGCCATGATCATGTGTTGTAGCAGTGACTAGACGTGAGCCCCTGAGCCTATGTCCTCCCACGCTGTGCCTCCAAGTCCAGCCCGGGGGAGCCCTCAGCAAGCAGGGGAGTGACGGGGGCTTCTAGAAGGATCTGGAGGCTCAGAGGGCCCAGCCTGGATTCTAGAGTGGGGACACGGACCTGGGCCTCTGACGCCTTCACCAGCCGCAGGAAGGCGGTTCCCCTGCACAGGGGAGTCCCGGACCGCCCAGTGGGTAAGAAAGTGCCCCCTCAGCAAACGCCCCATTCCCGCCCTGCAGAGCGAAATTCCAGGAAAGAACGTGTCAGTGGAAAAGCCAGGCTCCTGGAAAAAGAGAATCAGGGATTAGGTAAAGCACTTGCTGTTTTTCAAAGGCTGAAACGGGGGCGGACAGACGGAGACCATCGGCTGCCGGGTAGGACGCCATCACTTCTCCCGCCGGCACCCAGGGGTTTGCAGGGAAAGTGCGGGTTTATGGTGTGTTTGGTCTTGCTGCCCCTTGAAACATTCAACGGCTTAAAAGCGCGTTTGGCTCCGAGCCCAGAACTGGCTGGCTGTCCCCAGAGGGGCCTCATCCTCCTCCACGGCCCCCCTTCCTGTCACAGCTCACCCAAAGAGGGGGTCCTTCCAGCATGGCGCCCCACTGCAGAGGCCCTCCTGCGGCCAGGCACCCAGGCCCTGGCTGCCCCATCCCGTGCCTAGTCCACCCCAGACCCTCCGCCAGGAACGCTGCCACTGCAGGGGGAGCACAGAGTCCACCGGAGCAGTGGCCAGGCAGCCCACGCTCCACCCGCAGCCGTGGGAGGGTGCTGGGACAGAGTCCCCATCACGCACGAGAAGGACAGTCCTGGGAGCCTCAGCCCTTGAAACAGCTTGTTCCAGCTCTTCCTAGAAGGTTCCAGGGCTTCACAGACCTCACGGGCCAGGGGACTCAGGTATTCTCAGAGCCTGTGCGGGGCTACGGAGACAGAGTGCCAGAGGCCCGGGGCAAGGCCGGGCACCATGGCACCATCGGGGCAGCCCCGGTCCAACGTCCTGTCTGGCCTCCGGCCGCCAGGATCCTACCCAGCTGGGGAAGGTCCTACTCGGCTGTCGTTTAGCTAGATGACCTTCGGCAAGTACCTCAACCTCCCTGGTGCTGGCTTCCTGAGCTACAGGGTGGCGGCGAGACCCCCTCTTGCTGGGCGCCGGGGGACTGGTGGAGACAGAGTAGGAGGGCTGCTGACATGAGGCTGCCTTGCCTCTTGCCTGGCTACGTCCTGCCACTGAAAGAAACTCACGCCCGCCCTGTGCCAGGCGCCAAGCGCTCTCTCTGGCCATTGTGTCTGTTTCCGAAAACACAAAGCTGGTTCCTGACTAAGCCCTGGATTGAAAGGAGACTTCCCTGCATGAGCGGCTCTGGCTCCCCTGCCCTGCCCCTCCCTGCATGGTGGCTGCTGTGGGCGTGGAGATTTTCTTGACCACGGTTGTTCGTGGCCTGCGGGAGAGCTCACCCAGCCCAGGCCCCGAGCGCTGCCGGTCAGGTTCACACCGGAAAACTGTCCACGTGCCACAGTGAGAGCACAAGAGCTGGCCAAGGCTGCCTGCTTTGCCCAGATTCTCCCGCCAGCAAGAGGCACACCTGGCACTGGGTCCCCGTCCGTGCGACCCCTGAGCCAGCTTTGAGCACCTGCTCCCCAGGAGAGCACAGAGGCCGCGTCCTGCCCGGCCGAGGACGGCCCCGGCGTCCTGCAGTTCATTCCAGTCTCTGGGCAAGTCCCGTCAGAAGCGTGCCCGGAGGGTGTGTCTGGATCCCTGGCACTGTGGCAGTGCCGGCAGGCCCCACGCGCCCGCCCCGCCCTGCTGAACCCCAGGCTGCCACTTGCTGGAAACCTGAGCCGCGGGCGCCGGGCCTGGCGGAGCCCCACCCACCCCTCCTCCTCCACGGGCCCACCCGTGTCCACACAGCAGCGGCTGCCTTGGTCTTTCCCGGGCCGTCAGCGCTGGCCGCTGGCCCTGCCGCTCCACCTGCCTCCACGCTGGACCAGCACCTGCAGTGCAGCTACCACCAGGTGCCGGTCACCGGGAGGCGGCGAGCCGGCGCTTTGCCGCATTCAACCTCGCGGAATTTTGCCACAGCTCCACGACGTGCCCACATTCACAATCCCATTTTATAGATGGAAAAGTCAGGGTGTAGAAGTAGCTCGGCAGCTTGCCCCGGGCCCAAATCCAACACGTGACAGAGCTCAGCGTCATAGCCCAGGTTGTCCAACCTCGGCCGTGGTGACGCCGCACAGTGCCCACTGCGATGTTCTGGAAGCTGAGACTGGAATTTCACCCCCCGCACACATACAGCTGCAGGGCCGGTACGACCGCCCCGGTCCCCACTAGCAGACGTCACTACCATTACCGCAGAGGTGGAATAAGCACACGTATGTCTCCATCGTGTGCCCGCGGCAGAGCCCCAAGACTGAGTCAACGCCATGTCCTGTCCGGTGGCCCCCAAGTCACCAAGAAGACACACAGCCTGGAGGACCCCGCCTCAGAAATGGCACAGGGAGGGCCGGACACAGAGAGGGCATCCTATGCCACCAAGCGAGCGAGAGGCTCCAGGGAGCTACGCCGGCTCTCAGGCATTCCAGGAGGAACCGCCGCCCTGCCCTGCCCTGCCCTGCCCTGTCCTGCCCTGCCCCGTCTCTGGGGCCCTGGCAGAGGAAACCTGGGAGCCAACATTGCCCTCAGAAACCATCCAGCCCATGGTTTTCAAACCCACTGAGCCCCACAGCCCTTGGTGCACCCCGCATCTGCAAAGCCCAATTTGTGTAAAAGGAAAAGAAGCCCAGCAGGGGGTCCTGGCTGCCCCCAACCCAAGCTGAGGGCGCATCAGTCCCTGAAGTGCTCTTGGGACACAGTCTCTGGGCCCTGCATGGACCGCTGTCCCAGCTCCTCAGGAGGCAGAGCCCTGGAACCCGACTCCTGGAGGCCCCACGTGACTCTGTGGCCCTCCCCTGGGCAGCAGGGATCACTGGTCACCTGTGTCCTGGCAGTGGGACAGGGTGCTCCCACACTGCCTCAGGCTGAGCCCCAGGCCACGAAGGCTCCACGGCTGGAGTGGAGGCCCCAGACCCCACTCTGCCCGGCCCCCAGACCCCAGGCTCTGAGGCAGCCCCCAGGAAGCAGGGCTCTGGCTGGACACCGCTGGGGGCTGCTGGGTCAGGGCACCCCAGGTTGGGTCGGCAGGGGTCTTCCTGGTACAACACGCAGTGGCCAGCTCTGCCCCCCAAGTCCCCCGAGCGTGACCACCCCCTTCCCAGCACGGCCTCAGCGGCGGGAAAGCAGAAGTCGCGCTTCCACAGGCCCCGGGGCAAGGCTGGCCAGAGCCCCGGGTCCTCCCCACGCTGGCACCAGCAGGCACACGTCAGGCCCCTGGGACAAGGGCGGCCACTGCCATCCCCCACGTGGCCTGCAGACGGTGGCAGGTCTGGCCCCTCCATTTCTACAGGCCACACACACCCCTCGGGACAGCGGCAGAGGCTGCCGACCAACAGACACCGTGACCACGTCAGAACGCCAGCCCGTCCCCGACGGACAAGACGGGCCTCGGGGTAGCACGGGGCACGGGCACCGCTCACCTCGAACACCTCCTCGTCCAGAATGCGCGTGCCGAACACGATGATGCCGTTCACGTCTACCATGGGGTGGTCGCTGCGGTCGAGGAACTTGGTGCTCTTCTTCTTACAGTCGAGGATCAGGGTGACGTTTTTCTTGTGGACACTGAGAGCAATCCGGTGCCACCTGCAAGGAAAGGGACAGCCCCGGGGGTGAGGAGGGGCTTGCGGTGCCGAATGCCAATCCCAGGGGCCTGTGCAGACCCTGCGAGACACAGGGGGAGCCCCGCTGCAGCTCGGCCAGGCCTCTGGGCTCAGACGAGTCCGGGCACAGATCCCAGCAGCACCACGTGCCGTGGGGAGATCCGCTCAAACCCCGAAAACCTCGGAATTCTCATCTCCAGATGAGGACAGCTGTGCGAACCCTGTAAGCTCCTCGGGAAGCCCGAGTGCAAGGATGGGTGTGGGGCACTCAGCACAGGGTGGGCTCCCAACAGCAGCTGTCACAGCCCTGGGGCAGCCGTCACGTCCCGGCATTGGCACGAGACTACAAGTCCTATGTCTGAAGCCCGACGCAAACCGCAGAGACGACAATTTTCACGGGAACAGTGGAACCAACGCATCTACGGGGAAGTCTTAATGAGGGACACAGAGTCACAGCCTGTCAAAGACCTTAAGGTCTTCAAAGATTGTCACCCACAACCTTGGATGTGTTTGCCACAAACAAGGTGACTGTCACCCACCAGTGTCTGGGTGTGCACCCACCAGAGAATTCCGGCAAGATGTGCCTTTGTTTCTCCCCACCAACCACTCCCACGTCCAACGTGTGCATCCTGAAGGTGCCTTCAAGCCTGCCCGCAACACGCCGGGCGTCACAACCCCCTACGTCCCTTCTGACGCAAACCAGCCGGTGTTTGACACGTTTTAGTGCATTTTACACATGGAGGGGAAAAGACCCCCACAGCCACGGGGGTCAGCCAGGTCTCGGGGCTCCAGCTCCCCACCCTCTCCTCTTGGTGTCACCACACCTGCCGTGACACCCACATCCAGCCAGCGGGCGTCAGCCTGCTCTGCCCTCCAGCAGGAGGACAGGGTTCCCACCGTGCCACTTACTTGCCATCCGACAGGTTGATGCCCCTGAAGAGGGGGTAGTCCTCCGGCCCGGGCTTCCCCGTGTGGTCCTCGTAGAGGAAGACGGGAGAGCGCCCCATCTCCAGCCCGATCTGTTGGATGCCCTGCTCGTTGTAGATGGAGACCAGGAAGGCCTGGCTGCCTTTCTTGGCTTTCACAGTGGTTAGGATGGAGAAGTCCTCAGGAAACGCAGATGCTGCAGCAGAGGACGGGGGTGAGGACGCAGTCAGGAAGCCCCCACCCACGCCCAACCAACTCGGGGACCTGGCAAGCTTTGCCACGCATGGCGTACACAGCCACCTGCTGCGCATCTGCGCTTTGATCAAACTGTTCCTGCAGCCCTTTCCTACTGCCACTTGGCCAAGCCAGCCCCCTCCAAGATCAATTCGAATGCAGCTCCTCCACGAAACTTGACTGGTCCTTCCAGCTGGGAGCCCTCGTACCCTGTCCTCAGTTCCTGCACCTCAGTACGTCTGCACAGAAGCCAGGCTGTGAGCGTCCTCTGGGCAGAGGCTGTTTCTGATGCCCCTGTGTATCCTCCACGCGCCCACCCACTCAGCACTCGCTGGAGGCAGGAGGGAGATGGGAGGGAGACGGGAGGGACGGGGAAGGAGGGAGGAAGGGGGAAGGAAGGCGACAGCCGTGGGACCACGGCTAGAACTGCACTTTCTGATATTTCCTGGTCAACATGTAAAACACAGAAAAAGCAGAAATAAATCCAAAGACTGCAATCCAAATTTAAAATTAAAAAAAAAAAAAAATTCCTAGTATGTTGACAGGCGGAAACGCCCCTGACAGGCGGAAAGGCCCCTCTAACACAGGCCGCGAACAGTCGGAGTCACTAAAGGCAGAGCCCGCGCCACACGCTTGCCCTCAGTGCGCCGGCGGGCCAGGAAACCTCGGCCCCTCCTCTGTGTCGCCCTGGGGGTAAGGTCAGCCACGCGCGCCGCGTGTGACCTGCGGTTCTGCCAGGAGCCCGGCGCTGGCACACGGCCTGTGGCCACTCACAGCGCGGTTGGTGTCGAAGCGCCCGCCAAGTCGGTGCTTCTGAGAGCTGCCAGAGCAGGGGCCCCGGCGAGGTGGCAACACGGGCACACTGAAGGGGCAGGGACCTGCTGCCAGGGCCGCCTTATGCTCGCTGACCCTCCCGAGGGTTTGAGGAACCGGAAGACGGCGAGAATCCACCCCCAGAGCCACCCTCTGGGTCAACCAGACGGCCCAGGAGGCCCCGGCCCTGCCAGTGGCAGAGCAGGGCTGGGCGCAGTGGCGCATGCAGCTATCCGAGGGCGCCCTCTGCTGACGGAATCGCGGTGCAGCGGGGCCGCCTCTGCTTCCCACCATGGGAGCCGGGGAGCCCGTGCCCTGTTGGGAGAGGGGACAGCAAAGGCCCCCACGCCCAACAGTGTCCTGACACTCCCAGGAGGGCAGAGCAGGACACCGCCTGCCGCGGCCTCGGCACCCTCGGTGGGACACGGGACGGAGAGCCCCCCGGACGGCCAGTAGAGAGGGAGGCCCGGCCCCTCCGGATGGTTAAACCAACCAGGGCCCCAAAGCCCAGCCCAGAGCCCTGCGCGAGACCTCAGGGCTGCGACTGCAGCTGAGAAGCCATCACGTGGGCGTCCCAACCCGCTCGCAGAGGTGCTGACCCGAGGCCCAGGGCTCCCAGCTCAGGGTCAGGCACCCTGTGTGGACAAGCCGGATGCCTTGGTCTGTCTGCTGTGCTCAGAGCCATGATGCAGCTGTCCCCACAGAGGCCTGGGTCACGGGTGGGCCTGGCTCAAGGTCCCCACCCCCCATGCTGACGGACAGCTTCAAGCGGTGGGTGACAATGGTCAATGCAGCCATCCAAGGGAAGGCAGGTGTCACCGAGGAGCCGGTACAGCTGCCCTCCACTGCTGGACAGGAAGCCGCTGGGGAAGAGATTTGTTGGGGTCACCATTGCCACACAGCCATCAGCTTCACACTGTCCCTCCAAGTGTGGGATGTGGGCGAGGAATCTGCGATGACAGCCTTAGCGGGTACCCTATGGGGGGGTAAGAAGCCCTGTGCACACCCACGGTGGAGACGCCGGCTGGCAAGGCCAGCGGCAGGGTCTCGGATGCCCCCCACGGTCCTGAGTGAGTGGCACCCACGCCCAGGGCGGAGTCCCACCTGGAGCGGCACACAGGTCCCCACCACACCCAGGAGGGTGGCGCAGCCGTTGGCCACTCCCTCGCTCTCACCGCAGAGGGTCACCTGGCTCCCGCCCCAGCCCAGGACGCCGCTGGGTCCCACGGTCACTGTCTTAGCAGCGAAGGAAGGGAAAGGGGAGAGCGCATTTCCGCAGCTCGACACACCGCGAGGACCGCCGGCCGCCACGTCTCGCAGCTCATTAAGATGCTGTTTCTCAAGTTCTAACATCACTATAGTAACAAATTTTCTCAGCTCACATAAAACTCGAAAGGCTAAGTTATGTTTAACATAAATCTCTCTCCTGGCAAAATAACAATGGATTTATTGTCACTGAAAGATGGTCCACAGGCGTCACGACAGGAGCCGGGACGCCGCCGCGCCCTGTGATCTACGGGGTCTGGGTGGTGCGGGAGGCGCAGGGCGGCCGCCGGACACTCCGTATCTCACTGCCCCTGGGAAGCCGCAGCCGAGGGGTGGCGCCGCGAGAGGCCTGGTTACCCCCTGACAGCATTTCCCCTGCACCTCCGCCGAGGCCCTGGGGCAAGAGCAGTTTTAGGTATACAGGAGGAGCCTAATAAATGCATTTGCCATGAAACTGAACCAACAGCTATTGGGCATATTGACGGATCACTTGATTTGCTCATGTGATCAATAAGCACTAATTGGTCCCCTGTGTGCCAGGCTCTAGGAGACACAGACAAAGACATACATGTGGTCCCTGTCCTCAGGAAGTGACATTTCCACAATGGAGACAAAAACAATAATCAAATAAGTTAATCAAATAATTGCAAAGTGTGCGATAGGGGGAGATGACGGACACAGTCCAGAGGATACAGGGGACAAGATATGATGTCAAGGTCCGGCTAACTCTGGCAGGGGGACAGGAACATGGGAGGGGATGTTCCTGCCGGCCCCTGGTGGCACCAGGCTGAGGAGGACAGAGTGCCAGGGCCGAGGGCTCAGGATCTAAGGGGGTGAGGGGAGGACCACACAGGAGACTCCTCAGCTTCAGTGTCAGATTTGGGCTGGAGCTATGTGAGGGGCCCTGGAGCTGCCACCCGGCAGCCCCAGTGGGGGGACGTGGTCCTGGGACCTCCAGTGTGGCCTCCAGGCCTCACTGCATTCGCTGTGGCCAGAAAAAAGGTTCCAATGCCCTGCACTAGTCCACCCCCAGGAGACACCTGGGATCCGAGGTGGGGAGAAGAAGAAGGGCCCTCTAATCCCAAACAGATTATCAGGCACAGAACATGCCCTAGCCAGGTGGGACCCTCACTTCCTACTGCACAGGGTCCCCAGGGCCAGGCCACCCCCTAGCCAGGTGGGACCCTCACTTCCTACTGCACAGGGTCCCCAGGGCCAGGCCACCCCCTAGCCAGGTGGGACCCTCACTTCCTACTGCACAGGGTCCCCAGGGCCAGGCCACCCCCTAGCCAGGTGGGACCCTCACTTCCTACTGCACAGGGTTCCCAGGGCCAGGCCACCCCCTAGCCAGGTGGGACCCTCACTTCCCACTGTCGGGAGAGGGGCAACAACCGCTGCTCGGGCAGCAGATGCTGAGCTCACTGAAGGAGCCGCAGCCCAGGCCTGAGCACGCTGCCCTCGGCCCTTCCTGCATCCTCATCCCGTATCACCTGCCTGTGCAGCCGCACCCTGTCCTCCCTTGTCCCTATGTCCCCTGGCCAGCTGCGAAGTTTCCTGTGGCCCAGAGTGGACAGGCTGGTTCCACCATCACTGACAGGGGTCAGAGGGTGCAGTGAGGGGCAGGGGACCTTCTGGATGGAGGCAGATTTGGAGCCCGGCCCTTGGTGAAGGGAGAGGCTGTGGGGAATCTGGAGTCGGTTCACAGGACGCCGATGGCACCCGCCCACCCTGGCCTGGGACCCTGAGCAGGAGGAGCATGTGCGAGGCCGAGAGGGTGTGGACAGGGATGAGCAGAGAGAAGACGCAGGGGGACAGGCCCCTCGTCACTGCATGGAGCAGAGAGGGAGGCTGGGGTGCGGCCCCGGGAAGGCAGCACTGGGTGGGCGCCCGTCACTGCTGCAGGTGTGGCCCTTGGGACAACGGCCTCCCCTGGTCGTCTTCCAAGGGGACCACTCGGATCCTGGGTGATTACAGCCAGGCGGTGCTGAGTCAACGGATGCAGGGAGCACCTCACAGTTCCTGGGGTGGATGGGGGTCCCCCAAAGCACAGGCAGCCTGGGGCACACTCGCCTGCCGCATTTAGGGGGGGTCCCGTGGGCGGCTCCTGCCAGGGTCCCAGCCAGTCTAACCTGAGGAGACATCCCCGCTGCAGGCAGAGCAGGAAAAGAGCTGGGGATCCCCAGAAGCGAGCAGGCACCCTCCATGCCTTGCTGGCCACCCCAAAGTGGCCCCTCTGGGCTCCGCCTTAGTCCTCACGGCGTGGTCCACGCGTGTCAGGACCATCCACTACCAACTATTGGGAAAATCTGTGGCTTGGAGTCGCACCCTGTGGTCCGACGGATCCCAGAACCCAGATTACTGGGTCCAAGGAGACTCGAAAAGCTCTTGAACTGGGGAGGAATTTTAGCCTCTGTCCTGCCCTACGTGCAGGCAACGCTAAGGGCTTAACTGCACTTGCTCAGAGGGCAGCAGAGGGCGACTCTTTGGGAACTGCCGACGTGCGGGACCTTGACTCTCCTGGTCTGTCTGTGGCTGGACCCCAGTGCCCAGGTCACGGGCCACTCGTGCAGCTGCTGGGCACGGGAGTGGGTGGGGGCGGAGGTCAGGGCTGGGAGGAGGGCGGCCCACGTCCACGCGTTTGACTGCACACGCTGAGCGGTTTTCAAACGGACGATGTCAAACGGCCGTCCACATCCCACCGCCGAGGGAGCGTCTCAGTCAGCCGGGCAGGAGGGATCAAAGCAGGGAAGAGCACGGTGGCCCGCGTGCTCAGACGGTCGGGACAGAAAGGAGCAGAGGCTCAGTGGGGTCACCAGGTCTGAAGCAGCGAGGTCACAGCCCCGTGTCTGTGACACTGTGCCCTGAACGTCCTTCCCGGCCCAGCACTGGGGACCTGCGTGAGGGACTCCACGGAAATCCCTGCTCAGCCCGTTCTGGAGCCTCCTCTCGGCCACCTGCCACCAATGAGGCGACCGCAGGTCCCGACCGTTCTGCTGTATCAGCTGATTATTACCAGCGGGCCCCGCAGGCGCACTTTGAACACTTCCGAGGACTCAGAAAACAACACAGACTTGAAAGAAATTCCCAACGTGCCACTCAGCAGTTTGTCCTAGATCTCTAGTAATCACCTGATTCCTGAGAGCCCGTGCTAGCTCTTGCCACAAGACGACCCAGCAGGGAGGAGACGACACGGACACAGACTCCAGCAAGGTTCTTGCCGGTGCCCCAGAAGTAGGTGTCGGGTAAGACCAAGCAAACTGGCGAGAGACGCCTCCGAGGGTCAGGTGCCCCCTTTGCACACCGTGCCCCGGCAGGGCCACTGCCACGTGTGTCACACAGCTGGCGTTTGTGCCACGGCTCCGCGTCCATGCCGGCTTCAGCCGTCAGCTCTCGCGAGCCCTTCCCTGGACCCAGGCTCTAGCTCAGGAATCCTAAGCCCGGGTGGGGGCAGAAAATCGTGCAACTTCCAGGCACAGATGCAAGGGAGGGTTCACTGCACGATTCCAAAGGATGCGATCTCCCCAGAAGGTTCAGAATCGCGCCTCCAGACGCAAGGAAAAACCTAGTCCCTGCAGGTCTCTGTAAGGAGAGGTCGTCCTTCCTTGGACGTCCTAAGGCCAGGTGGGTGTCCCCAGCCAGGGGCAACTCTGGCTCCCGAAGGCGGCCCTTTCCGAGACCTGAGGCTGCCGAGCTGCAAGGCAGGGGCTCGGCCCTGAGTTGTGTCCTCCAACCAAAATGACATCCTTGAAAAGAGCTGGCCCTGGTGTCACAGACAACCTGAAAGTCGCGGCGTTTGCAAAGGAAGGCTGAGAAAACAGTCGGGGACGAGCACGCAGAGCAGGAGGGTCAGAGCAGGCGACGGCACAGCCACCAAGGAGGGTGGCCGCCCGGGCCCCAGCGGGGACACGCGATCAGCAGAGACCCCCCACTACTCATTAAAAACTGCCCTAGCTCCGGCTTCAATATCGGGGTCACATCCAGGTCACCAAAAAGATGGAGCACTCTCCTCTAATAATTAGAAAACACCTCATAGAGAGAATTCCTCTGCCCAAGGTCCCTGGTCCCTGTCTCGTCTGAATCAGAAAGAGGAGCTCGTTTCAGGCCAAGCCCCAGCACCTGCCGAGGCCGGGGAACGAGCTTGTCCCTCACTGAGTACGTGCCCAGATGAGCCCAGAGGGTCTAATTAACTCGAGTGGGGCTGGGGGGTGACACTGTGCCCCAAGGCCGGGTGACAGGGACAACCTGGACACTGATTCTTACCCGCTAACACGGCTTTCTGCCCAGGTATATAATTAAGAGCAGAGATCAGGCGCTTGGCAATTGATTCTCATTAAAAGGCTCTGCTCTCCTGCTGGGAGTCACGATGTGTGATTCATGTGTCTCTTAGTGTCATTGCCCCCAATTAAGCCTCTGTCTGGAAGTACTTCCTTCCCCGCGACCCCGAGGTCCCTCTTAACCTCGACCCCAGGAACCATCCATCTCCTTCCACACTTGGAGTCCCGGTGGCCCGTCTGCACCCGGAGACACACCTGCCGGAAAGCGGAGGGTGCAGAGGCCTCACACACCCCACTTTGGAACTGCCTTTTCTCTACAGGGAAACCAGCTGGACTCACGACAGGGGCTTCGTGCAAAACCCAGCACAGAAATGTGCGTCTCCTACCCGGGTACAGCTGCTTGGTGGGCGCGCTGAGCTGCGCGTCTTTGGTGACTCTGTAGGCTACGTCCGGGCCTTTGGAGGATCGCCGCGTCGCACAGAGACCTGTGGTCTTCGTTATTCCATCAGGCAAGTTGGGAAAATCTAGAACCTTCAGGAGATCTGCTGGCTGAGCTGAAATGACAGAGGAGGAGTGGGATTAGCCACGGAGAGGAAAGCAGCACCCCAGGAGTGACCCGGGAGCACCCCAGAGGGTTGCGATGACCCCAGCCAGCCGCTCGCCACCGCCCCACCCTGCACCGCCACACGTATCTGGCATCCGGAAGACACCGCGGCCCAGCGCAGCCCCGGGAGCTGGGAGAGCCAGGCACCACGCCCGGGAGAAGGGGAGAAGGGTCCCGTCCCCGGCCTGCAAGCAGCCACACACCAGGAGCAAACCCCCCCGCCCACCGCCGCCTTCCTCATTTCACTCCCAGATCCTCAGGGGCAAGAGCCACCCAACCCCAGCCCCCCGATGCCCCCTCTCAGCAGCCACGTGGGGAAGCCGCGCCAGACACACGCTGGAAGGCCGCGGAAGACCCTGCTGGCAGAACCGTCTTTAAAGAGTGTGGCTGGCTGAGACGGGAGTGACTGACAGCTCAAGAACCTGCTGTGCCACCTCTAGAGTTTCATGGCTGGAGCCGCGGCCAAGGAGGACAACAGGAAATGTCACTGGCACATTTCCCCCTCGTTGTCTGATTAAAGTGTCATTTCCCCGTAGCGGTTCACAGCAAACGTTTAGCACACGTTTGCCCCGGACCTGGACCGACACCACCAAACAACGTGGAGCAGACAGCAAGGGAGGAGCAGACCCTGCTCCCTCCCGGAAGGTTCCTGGCCCTCCATCCAGGGGCCCCTCAGAGAAGGGCAGGGAGATGCCGACCCCCCAACCACCCGAAGCTTGGCCATTCGCGGGCGAGCTCAAGGTTACCCCCAGACACAGAAGTTGGCCTCCATCTGGCAGCGCCTCCTCCCACACCACGAGGACCCCAGAGCCGCGACCACCACAAGGCGCCTGCCCTGAGCCAGGTCAGTTTCACGTGGAAAGTTCAGCTCATGTTACCACAAGCAAGAGGCTCCCTGGGAGTCCGGACATTGCGGTGACAGAACAAGTGTGCCTGCGGCCGGGACGCCACCCTGGGGAAGGCAGGAGCCCACCGACCAGTACCCACCTGCCCATGGGTGTGGACAGGGCTGGCCATGCCCCTTCTGCCAGGCAATCAGAGCACGATGCTACCTTGTCTCAGGTGATCGGCTGGGGACGGACACGTGCCCGGGCCAGGCCAGTGGGGCTCCATCCTGGGGCTTTTTCCTTTGGGAAGGAGGGGCCCTCCCTGCTCTGCTGGCTCCAAGCACAGAAGAGGAACTCGGAGCTGTGGGCTGCTGTCTCCCAGGGGTGGGGCTGCCGGTCTGAGGATGCAGAGAGAGACTCCTGCCACACTGGTTGGGCAGCTGGATCAAGCTGTGCCTGAAGGTGGTCATCTACACAAACTAATATGTTCATTCTTACGCTCATGCCAATTTGGGTTAGGTTCCAACATCAGCCACTGAAACACGAGTGCCCATCCCTGGGTGCAGCAGGGTGAGGCAGTCCTGCCGCTAGAGCTGGGGCTCTCCTGAACTTTCAGTTCCGTGACTCCCTGGCTTCCTCACCAGGTAGGTGTTACTACACACCTGACACCGGCTCAAGAGGAAACTCTCGCTTTTTTCTCAAGGGTGGGAGACCTGGAGGTGAGAAGGGACAGCCAGCGCAGGGGAACCCTGCAGTCAGCTGCACCTGGGCACCCCCGCCAGGGAAGGTGGGTGCTGGAGACAGCCATGCAGCTCCACGGCAGGGCCAAGCAAGCCCTTAGCAAGAGCCCCACCCACCCCAAGCACCTGTCCCCCCAGGAAGGCAGGCCTGGGAGGGAGCAGGCATGGGGCACACTGCACGGGCCACACACACGCAGAGCTGGGCCAGGCTCTGAAGGAGACGGGGCGGGGCCAAAGCTGCAACATGAAGCACCCCCGGTACTCAGTTCCCAGAGTTGCGAGGTCCCCTGCCTTTGGGGCACCATCTCTACAACATGGCTTTGCTGCTGTCCTCTGTCAACATAATCAAGAAACCAGAACACGGAGGGTTGAGGACTTGCCACTTCAGCATGGTGGGGGGCAGCGTGGGGACCCAGGACACTTGGGTCCAGGCGTCCAGGCTGGCCTCCCCTAGTTTACAGAATCGCCGCCTCTTGTGGTCCCTCCAATTTCCTGGGTGGTCTCCGCTGCCACCAGGGCCCAGCCCACCCAGCACTGTCGGTCCCTCAGGCACCTGTGCCACCCCCACTCGCTGCCCCCAAGCCCCCGCGGGGCCCTCGCCTTCCACATCAGAAGCGATGCCGGGTGCAGGTGCCTGGTGAGGCTCCAGGGCACAGCCAGGCCTGGACTCGGCCGTGGGAAGCGATGACCGCACCAGCTGCCGGCCACCTGCCGAGGATGACACAGCGCCCAGCCCTGGGTCCGCTCTCAGACCTGATTCCAAGATGGGTGGTGGCCAGGGGAGGACATCAGGGATCCCGGCTGCGGCTTCCTGGCCTCGCATCGTAACACACCCGTGATGCTCTTCCCAGGCCGCCGGCTTGCGGGC
Organism: Lemur catta; assembly: GCF_020740605.2. Classification (NCBI taxonomy): domain Eukaryota; kingdom Metazoa; phylum Chordata; class Mammalia; order Primates; family Lemuridae; genus Lemur; species Lemur catta. The sequence continues at coordinate 3,113,810 of NC_059137.1, read as the reverse complement.
CCTTTCTCCATCGCCCAACGCACAGAGCTGTTTTCCAGCAGGCTTCGAGCGTGTGTTCTCAGACCTCTGTTGCAACAAGTTTAAAAGGCCACCAGACCTTTCCCAGGCCCAGTGCCACCCTCCTGCCGGCCAGGGGATTCCTGTGCCAGAGCTAAAAAAAAAATTAACTTTTAAAAAAGGTGTGGGGAGGCCTGAGAGGAGTCTGGCAGCGCAGGCTCCGCGCGACCTGCCTTCCCATCTCCCCCAGGACGAGACTCCGCCCGGCACAGCACCCGGGAGCAGGTGGGTGTGGGTTTGAAGCCAGCGTCACCCCCTGCTAGGGAAGAGCTCGGTGGGTGAGGCCAGGGAGGACTGCCCCCGCGCGCAGTCCTGTGCTCTGTGGCTCAGCACACACGAGCCCTGCCCTCGTGCTCTTGCTCCCGATGGCGGGGCAGGAAAACATCCCCAGCGGTGGTTCCAGCAGGGCTCACTGTGTGTCCCCGGCGCTCAGGGCAGACAGAGACGGCACTGCCCGTGTGGGGTCCACACCCAGCGTGGGGCCCACTCTGCAAGGTGAGGGTCCTGTGACGTGCCCAGAGGCTCCTGAGACCCTCCACCTGGTGCAAACAAGCCATCTGCAAAAGCTTCATGACACAGAAGTTGTGTTGCTTCCACGTAACCCTCGCCGTGACTGGCTCACACGGTGATAAGTCCCCAGAGAGCAGCAGGTGCCCTGCCCTGCCTTGGCCACCCAAGCCCCACCCAGTCCCCCCACAAGCACCTTCCACTCCACACAGTCTGGATGCTAAAAACTACATTTCCCAGATGCCCTTGCCACAAGGATTTGGGAGGTAAATTCGATTCTACCAATCAAGGAGTGTCCCCTGGAGCTGGAAATGTGAGAGGAAGGTGGCAGCCCATCCTGTGCAGCCAGCAGAGCCACACGAGGCACCAGCATGCAGAGGCAGTCCTGGCGTCCGGGCGGCATAGGTGCCAGGGCCTTGGGACCTGTGAGTTCCTGCAGTCTGGGTGGCAGCCTCACTATGGTGGCAGAATCCGGAATCTGAAGCCTGGCGTCAATGCCACCACCATCCTGCCAGCCTCCGCGAATGGAACGCTCAGGGGGCGCCTTGCCAAGCACTGACCCCAGCGCCTCATCTCCCTGGCGGGGAGGGGACGCCTGGGACAGAAAGGAGTCACAGCCAGAGAGTCCCCCTGAGGCCGGTGGGGGCGATGTGGTGCGACAGAGCTGCTTCCAGGTGGCAGCACCCACCCGGCCCAGAAACACCGACACACACAGGGGCAGGAAAGGGGCGGAGCTGTCTGCGCTGGGCGGGGCAGAGCCCAGCGGGCACGAGAGCTGGCACACGCCACACACACGCGGCACAGCCGTGTTTGTTGAGTGAGCACGCCCACGGCTGTGTGCATGACAGGCCAGGGGTGGGGAAAATGACAATTTTACTGCTGTTCTACTTTTGTGAATTGAACCTCACCTCACCTTGGCACACGAGCTACGGCTGGTGTCTGGCGATGGGCTCCGCTCAGGCCACAGCGAGCTGCGGGCAGAGGCGGCCCCGCCTGGCCCCCACCGTCCCCCCACCCCCACCCCCGTCCAGGAAGGCAGTGGGGCCCGAGGCCCTGAGACGGCCGTGCAGGTTGTGCGTCGGATCTTTCCCTCTAATTCTATTCCTTTTGTCCCCTAAATAAGTGACACGTTGTTAAGCACTGGCAACGGCACAGACGCCTTTGAAGCTCAGATCACCTATCTCTGCGGGATGACTGCTTGGCTACTGTCCCCTCCACCCTACAGGTTAGGAGTTGTGACCCGCCACACCCTGCTCCTTCTTGCCAGCAATGCACCGGGGAGGTCCCTGGGCCACCGAATCCATACCGCGTCCTCGGATCCCACCAGGTTACTCATGACTGGCTTCTCCATGGGGGTGGTGACCCTTCCCTCACCCCCATCCCAGTGCCCCCTAAGCCGGAGCAGGTGTCCCTGAGGCCAGAGCAGGTGCCCCCAAAGCCGGAGCAGGTGTCCCCGAAGCCGGAGCGGGTGCCCCAGAAGCTGGAGCCAGTGCCCCCTAAGCCGGAACAGGTATCCCCGAAGCCAGAGCCGGTGCCCCCGAAGCCGGAGTGGGTCCCCCGAAGCTGGAGCAGCTGCCCGCTGCCGCTACTTCACCATCAAGAAGCGCTTCTCGGAGCGCAGGCTCATCTGCCAGTCTGACCTCCATGCCCTGCCCCGGACCCCTGGCTCCCACCAGCTCATGCCCACAGGGAGGGGCCAGTACTCACAGCACCTTTACCTCGGGGACAGGTTATTTCCAACCCCTCCCCGCAGTGGCTGGATCCAGCGGTCCCGGGCTCAGGGATCTCCGGGCAATGAGCCAGCCCTGTCTGGGTCTCTCTGCCCGACTTTGCCTACAGAGCCCCCGTCCACACACCTGCCATGGAGGCCAAAGGGTCACACATGCACGGGGCATTCAGGATCCCAGCTGCTGGGCAGTGCAGCCGGGGTAAGGCGAGGCATGTGGCTCCGGTCCCCGGCACTCTGCTCTTGCCACACTCAGGCCCATGCTGGGGTGGCTCCAGGCCCCCAGCCGGAGCAGGGCAGCATTTCTGCCTGGCCCCTGAAGCCCCAGGGCCCATCCTCCCCAAGGCCACACCCGGCACTCACAGCACCAAGGTCTCCAGATACCGACCAAGGGCCAAATCCTGCCAATGTCTGGGGACTGCCACAGCGAAGCCAGCGAGAGGGACTCGATGGAATGAACCAGCTTGGGACGGGGCAGGGGGGTGGGGAAGATGGAGAGAGCTGGTTGGGGGAGCTCTGGGGAGGACTGTGTAGGCTCCAAAGTCAACATTGTTATTGTTAAGAGAAAATTTAAGAGCCGTCTACATAAGCACCAAGCTTTAAGTCTTTGAAGTTCTTGGGACAGCGCTACCTAACACGTTCAAGTGAGGTGCAGAGGAGGGTGAGGCTAGGGCAGGGCTGGGGCCGGTGCCCTCCTCAGCCCCCAGCCCGCCCGGGTGGCATCTCCAAGCCACAAGGGCAGGACGCAGCTGGCAGCCCCCCTGCCCTCCCTGGGACTGTGACCCTGCAACTGCTACGCGCACGTCTCTGCAGACTGCAAACCCCGGGAGGGCGGGGGCCCAGCACAGCCCAGCAGACACGCAGTAACTGCTAAGACGCCCTCGGTCTGTTTTGTGTTTGTGAAGGACTCACTGCTGACCCGGACCTGGGACAGGCAGCTACGCCCACGGCTGTCCCTGTGAGTTCCCTTCCAACACGTCCCGGACGCAAAAGAGCAAAGGAGCCACAGCTCTTAACCGACAAGACTGAGGGACGGCCGGTGAGGGAGGGTCTGGCCCAGGGCTAAGGCCCCCCACACCCCACCTCCACCGTGTGGCCTCATCAGTGAGGTCAGCTCAGCAGGTTGAAAAACAAACAGGCGCTTTGGAGGCTCCAACTGGCATTCTTCTCCGGTGACTAACCCATGGGGACGGGGTGGGGGGATATGCCGAGGGCCTGGGGGCTGCAGGCAGCGTGTCCCGGGAGCCTGGCAGGTGGCTTCCCGCTCCCGCTGCCCAGGGCTGCACTGCAGGGTGGAGACCGGAGCCCCAGCGCCCACAAAGCCAGGGCCTGCGCCCAGCTCACTGCCACATGGGAAACGGCCGCCCTGACCCACCGAAAACACCCATCAACTTCCAACTCCTCTGCCCCACATCAAGCCCTCACCTTCGCCCTGTGGCCCGGCGGGATTTCCCCAGAGGCCCCGGCTCTCAGCGGCCCATCCTCTCACCAGTGCCACAGCACTCAGCGTAGCACGACCCCGTCCCGGTGCGTCAGAGCAGTGCCCCCTGGGGTTGTGCAGTGCACAGCATGAGCAACCTCTTCCAGCCCCGGGCCCTGCCTCAAGGCCTTTTGCACCCCTAGGCCCTCTCTGGGCATGGCACAGAGGAGGGCAGCTGTGTGGAGCTGGACACTGGACTGGCACCTGGCTCTGCCCCCCCACAGCGCAGGCCCTGGTCCTCATCCTTGGCCGCGGGTCTTGGAGGCTCACAGGCAGGAACGGATGCAGGGACTTCCTGGCAGGAGCTGGCACCTGGAAGGGTCTTGCTGTCCCCACCCCCCACCCCGTCAGCCTCTGCTGAAGTGTCTCTGACCACCTGTCGGGCCGCCTGTCCCAGAGCCTTCAGGGCCTGAGCCTGGCCCACACTGGGACACCACTCGCCCGGCCCACTGTCTTTCATGGGGCGAGGACACAGCCCATCAGCCCAGCCGGGGACCCTGTTTCAACCTTCACCCCTGATGGCGGCCCCGAGCGGGCCCCCTGGCGCCCGTGTGTTTGCCCATAACTTCTGGCTCACTGTTTCCATTTCTAAGAGCAAAGGACCCACCCAAACAGCCTCCTGGGGGATGCCTTCTCCTGACCAGAGGGCATCACTGCCCGCACCACGCTTAGCATACGATGCTCTGTGCGAGTCACTCGTGCAAGTCACCCACCTGGCTGGCCCCACCCCGCTCCATCCCCGGGGTGGGCTTGGCGTGGATCTCAGATCCCCCATACGTGAGCCCGTGGCCCTAGGCAAAGGGGGTCTCATCATGGAGGGCCCCTCGCGGGGTCAGGGCTGGCGGGAGTCCAGTGGCTGCCTGCAGCTCGTGGGCAGTGCTGGCTCAGCCGCCCAGCCTGAGATCTGACCACCAGACAACGCCGGGCCACCTCCCCAGGCCCCCAGGCAGCACCACAAAGCAGGAACGAGGCAGGGAGGGGCCGTGGGCTGCAGGCTGTGGCCCCAGGGACTGCGTTTCTGTGACCAGACAAGGAGGCCCAGAGACAGAAGCATATTTCAGCAGGGTCCTCGCTACCACACCGCGGTATCGTTTAAGGGTGACACACCGTGAAGGGAGGCTCAGCATGCAGTGAGATTGACGGGACCTGAAAGGCTGAAGGCATCTGGGACAACAGAGGGCAGAGGCCACATGACCCTGTCACAGAGCTGATGACCACCAGTGGGGACCAGCACGCAGGGCTCCACTCGGATTCTGCTCAGGCACCCAGCACAGACCCACACCCCGCCCACCAGGCAGGGGAACACCGACCCCCGACCCCTGCACCTCCTCCCAGGACTGGGAGCCCCCCCCACCGGGCAGTAGGCTCTGCCTTGGGAAAAGGCAGGCTTTTCAGGGGTCACCCAGGTACAACCAGGCTGAGCTCCCCGCTGCCGCTCCGTGACCCAGGGCCGAGACCGCCTTCTCTTCCCGGCAAATGCCCATCCCATTTTGTCTGTGCCCTGGAGGGCGAGAGTCCTGTCGGGTCACGCAGGGACGCAGCAGCTCCACAGCTAGCACCGCCCACACCCTGCCCCAAGGGATCCCTGAGGCGCGGCTGCACACACAGGGGCCGGAGGCCAGCGCAACCAGCCCGTCATGGGGGGCTGGCTGAGGCCTTGGCACCCCATGTGCCTACAGGCCCTGGGCTTGTGCCCAAACACCTCGCCTCCCTCATTCACGACAGCAGCCCCCAGAGTCGGCCCCTGCGTCTGTACATATGAAACTCAGACTGAGAGCGGGTAGGGAAGTCGCCCAAGGGCCCACTGAGGTCCACACAGCCGTCTGTTTGGGCCCAAAGTCTTGGTTCTTCCCTCTGCACCACGGGGCAGACGCTCGGTGAACGCTGCTGAGACGCTGCAGACGGACGGCTGGGGGCCTCCTTCCACGGGGGGGTCATCGGGGGCGCCGGGCAGTGACCAAGACAGGGAGGCTCGCCCCGGGGACAAGCGGACGTGTTCTTGGCTAGATGTTCAGGACTTTGGAGACCCTGCGTGGACAGAAGGACCCCAGGATCCGAGCTGCGGGGACGACAGGGAATCACAACCCCGGCGGATGGGACAGGGACGAGGCGGAGGGGCCTCTCCTGTCTAACTTTCTAAATGTTAAGATGCCACACTGGGTGCCACTCGAGAAGGCAGCCTGGAGACACAGCCTCCCCTGTTCCTGCATCTGCACAGGGCTGCAGCTGAGCTCGGCAAACCCTCATTAAAGGACTGAGGCCCCGGCACCCGGAGGAGGAACGAGAGCATGGGGACGGGCAGGGAAGGGACAGAAGGATGAGGTGGAAGGAGGGGACAGAAGGATGGGGACAGACGGTGGGAGGAGCAGGGGTGGGGGTGGATCGGTGTGGGCCTGAAGGAATCAGGAGCACCGTCATCCCGAACACCCAGGGGATAAACCTCAATTTCTCAGAGACTTGGGCACCAACATCCACCGACACTTCCCCGGCCTGGGAGGCCTCGCTCTCCCCCAGGACCAGTGAAGGGCCGCATCTTGTCCCCATGGCAACCGCCTCCCAGGCAGAGGCACTCTGCACTTGGGCCCAGCACCTCGGAGGCCTGCCTGGAGGAATGGCGGATGCTCTGGGTAGTGCAGACGTGTGGGCCTCCCGCGGCCTCCTGGGGAGTCAGGCCACTTGGGACAGACCCCAGAGGGGAACTGCTGCCCAGCCCCCATGCCAGCAGGGCAGGGAAAGTGCCTCGGGCCTGGCCTGACTCCCAGGCTGGGCTGGAGAACACATGGGCTGCCTTGACCTTCTGCCTCTCCCGGGCCAAAGGCTCTCGTCTCCTGCCCAGCAAGTTGAGAGCTCCGAGAAGCCATTTTATGGTGAAAGTTCAGCTGGCATCACCCCACTTAGGAACACACTGTGGCTATGGAGGGGCCGCAGCGCGAGGCAATTCCCCCCTGCACCTCATCGGGGGGCCGGCTGCCCGTCTCCCACCTGCCCCTGAGGCTGGCCTAGAGTTTGGACACCTGGCACCTCCACTTCCCTTGCACACTGGCCAGGCGCCAGCCGGGTGCCCTCTGCAAGGTGTGAGCACACGTGCCTGCCCCCACCCTAAACCCGCAGGCACCGACAGTCCAGCTGGTGACACCCGGATGGAACGGTCACCCCCGATGCACACATACTGCTGCCCGATGAAAGCCGTGCCCAACCGAGGACGCAGCGGAGGGACGGGCTGACCAGGCTGCCGTGTGCAGACACAAAAGACCCTGGAGGGGGACTGACAGAGCACCGTGCACACTCTGGGGCCACACAGGAATGCCCCGGGCACAGGCCACCCACCTGCCCACGGGGCAGCACTCGCCAGATGCAGCACAGAGTCCCAGGCAAGGGCAGGGCTGGGCCACCTCTGTGACTGGCTCCTGCTGTTCCTGCAGCCGCAGCTGCATAGACCAGACCCAAGACTCCGCATTGAGAACTGGCAGGAAACGCCAGCAGCCAGGGGACAACCTGTCCCGAAGAAGTTCCAGACGCACCCAATTCCCAGAGCACCTGCGCTGCAGCTTCTTGTGCGGGCCGTCGCTGCCCTCCACCTGTCTGTCGGAATAGGTGTTCCTCTAGCCCTGTCATTTCTCAAAGGACTGTGAGCAGAACAGAACGTCACCAGGGACACCCTGCCCGCAGCCATCTGCCAGAGATGGCACACCACAGTGCTGCCGCCCGGCACCGCGCACATGGGCACTGCCAGCGGGAGCCTCTCACTCCGCAAGCAGAACCCACAAGCGTGACGGGGAGCCAGGTGAGTAGCCAGGTCTCCTCAAGGTACGTCATCGCCTTGTCCTGGAGGACAGGGGCTGGGGGTGGCGCCAGCAGCCAGATTCCACCTGCTGGGGTTGGCCGTGTTTGCACAGGCGAGCTCCGCATGGTCCACCTGCTTCCAGGAGAACCCAGAGGGTGGGTGGCTGCCACTGGCCCCGGTGCCACACTGGCAGAGGGGTGAGGACAGGCCCATGTCTTCCATCTCTGCACCCTGGGCCTCGCCCAGGCCTGGCACCCGAGAAGTGCTCACGAAGCCGTACTAAGGGTGGAGGGCAGGCACGAGACAACTGCAGAACTGCACCAGCTTCAGACCAGACTCTCACGGGCCCGGCAGACCCAAACGGCTCCTTGAAATGGACAAGCGGCACCAGTCACTGGCTCAGCTGGGCTGCCACAGGGCCTCATGCAGTCATTTTCCACTGAGCACCTGTGACACACCAGGTGCAGGTTGAAGGTCCACACCATTCCTGAATGAACCCTTCTGTCCTTCCAGAGTCAGGGGCAAGGCCCTGGCCCCACTGACCGGAGCATTTCCAGAAAGTCTGTCCCCACAGGAGGCACACGGACCTCCTGCATGTTCTGGCAGAGACTTCAGGCCTTAGAAGGCAATGACAAACATCTTCCCCTATACTGAAATGCTCAACAGAACCAGGTACAAGGACAGACCCTAAAAACCACAAGCAGCTCCACCACGCTAGGCCTCAGTTTCCCCACTATAAAGCAGGTGTAATAGCAGGACTGGCCTCCCCCAGGACGCTGTGAATGGCAGCTGAAATTAGCAGCTATGATGAGGCTGGATGCTCACGCTCCTTCGCACCCTTGAGATATTTTGACTAAAGTGGCATCCAAGAGAGACCCTTTGCCTAAAGAAGGTCAAGGAGAGTGAGAAAACCCACCACAAACTGTGATGAACCTCCACTGCCTGGGCCCTCAGTGTCTCCCCGGGACCCCTCTCAGCCAGACATGCCAGCCCCCCAGCACTGGACCGGCAGGAGGGGCTCCAGTGACCTGCTGTTCCCTGGACTGTGAGCTCCGTACCCTTAACCACAGGGGGAGGAGAGAGCTCAGCCCTGAGCAGATGCTCAGTGCACAAAGAAAGGAAGGAAGACACGAGCAAGGCAGGTGATGAGCAAAGCAAGGAACAAATCAACAAACCAACCAATAAACAGATGATCAAACCAACCAGTGAGCAAATGAAGAAACAACTCAACCAATAAACTAGTGAAGGAACAAGCAAACCAACCAACCAATGAACAAATGAGCAAACCAACCAATGAATAAATGAGCAAACCAACCAAAGAATAAATGAAGGAACAAATGAACACACCAACAAATGAACAAGTGAATCAACAAACCAACAAACAAATAAGGGAGGAACAAATGAACAAATCAACCAACGGACAAATTAAAGAACAGTGCATTCTGCGGACTCAAGTTAAATGCCCGCAGCAGCAGAAGCCTTGGGGCAGCAATTCTGCGGCAGCTCCACTGGGATGTGCTCATGCATTGACCTGGCGTTTCCCCCTTCAGGGCCGAATCCTGCAGGGAGTTCTACTCTGTGCAAGGACACCCAAGGCTTGCCTGTAACAGCAACGAACTGGACACAGTAAATGCTCATCAGTCAGGTCTGGTGAAACCAACAAAGTTGCAACTGTGACACACACTGCAGGGGCTGGACAGAAAGGGGTGGATCCGGATGGCCCCACACGGAACAACGGTGGAGACGCATCACTAAGTGGAAATAGCAAGTCGTGGAAACATTTGTAAAGCTCCACCCCTTTTATGTCAAAATAAATGAAAGATGTCAATGTGATCTGAAAACACATGATGTAAACACACACGAAAAACGTTTAGAACAATAGCAGTCAAATATTAAGGGGCCACCTCTGGGGCAGGGCGGAGATTTGGTAGAATAATGGAAGGGAATGTCTGCTTCTCACTCTCCAAAGACATCTGCTTCTTAAAACTCATGCAAGTGTATAGCCGCATAAAACATGCCTAATTTTATTCACAAAAAAATGCCAAAGCAAAATTTTAAAGCGTAGAAGTTTAAAAATGGCCATAAACTCTTGAATGCAAGGTGGGCTCTGTGACAGTGTGACCAGCGGAATGTGATGGAAGCCACACAGTGCTAGCTCCCGGACCTGCACGTTAAGACACTGGCAGGTTCTACCTCCCGTGTCTCTGGGAACACTGCTTGGAACCCAGAAACCATGCTGTGGGGAAGCCCAAGCAGCCCCTGGGAGAGTCCCAGGAGAAGAGTAACCCAGGCCCCCAGCCAACAGCCGCAGTGTGGCTCCCAGACGACAGCCAGCGCCAACGGCCAACCACAGGGGAAATGGATCCTTCAGCCCCGGTCACGCTACTCAAACTGCAGCCACGTGGAAGCCAACAAGCCCTGCCCAAAATGCAGATTCTCAACCAAAATTAGAGTTTGCTATTGTCTCGAGACATTAAGTCGGGGTGACTTTCATGCAGCAGTAGTTGGCCTCAAGAAAAGGCAATAAACAGGGAGACATAACAGATACACGGAGACGCTCTTGCAGCTACAGAGGAGGGGGAACTAACAGCAAGCCATGTTCAATGTCACTAGCAGTTAAATAAATACAGATGAAGTCACCTTTGTCTCCCATCAAACCGGAAAAATATATACATACACTTTTGAGACAGAGTCTCGCTCTGTTGCCCTGGGTAGAGTGAAGTGGCATCATCACAGATCACTGCAGCCTCAAACTCCTGGGCTCAAGCGATCCTCCTGCCTCAGCCTCCCAAGTAGCTGGGACTACAGGCATGCACCACCTCACACAGCTAATTTTTTCTATTTTTAGTAGAGACAGGGTCTCATTCTTGCTCAGGCTAGTCTTGAACTCCTGACCTCAAGCAATCCTCCCTCCTCGGCCTCCCAGAGTGCTAGGATTACAGTGTGAGCCACCACACCCAGCCCAAAATATTTTTTTTAATGGACCAAATTTTGGCAAGGATGCCAATTCTCATTCGGCACACATGGGAGTCTAAATTGACACCTTTCAGGAGACAGTTTGACAGTTGGCACTAAAAGTCTTAAAACCATTCATTGTCTTCATGCACCTGTGGGCATTTACCTTTAGCACTGATCAGAGACACACACGATGCTGACTGACCACAGTGGCTCTGTGCAACACCAAGACACTTGGAAAGAAAGCAAGTGTTCCACCTGCAGGGACTAAATACATATGGTGCACTCTGCATAGCAGAACATCGCAAGCCATTAATATATGTCTTAATATTACATTAACATTTATTTCATTTATTAATAATTATTAATATGAATAAGAGGATATTTAATCATGTAAGGAATTGCTCATGGTACTTTTTGTTTCTGTTAAGTCAGGTTTACGGGGGTATAATTCACATACAGTGAAATTCACTCTTTTTAAATGTGCAGTTCAGTGAGTTTTGATAAATGGATAATCCCGTAACCCCCACCACAATCGAGATACAGAATGTCGCTGTCACCCGGGGAGCTCTGGTCTGGCCACTGCGGATGTTTTCTCTGTCCCTGTAGTTTGCCTTTCCCCCAGAGTCACATAAAGGGAATCATGTCACCTGTGGTCCTGGTGTCTGCTTCTGTCACTTGGCACAAGCCCCATGCCAGCCTGTGTCAGGGACCTGCTCCTTCTGCTGCCCGTGGTGTCCCACCGCAGGGATGTGTTCCACGTGTTCATCCCTGAGCTAGTTGATGACACGTGGGCTCTTTCCAGTTTGAGGCTATTATAATAAAGCAGCCTGTGAACGTTCACATACATGTCTCCGTGTGGACACACGTCATCATTTCTCTTGAGCGAATACCTAGACGTGAAATTGCCGTGTCCTGTGGCACGCGCATGGTTAATTTTATTAAAAATCGCCACACTGTTTTCCAAAGCAGGTGCACATTTTGCATCCCCATCCAGAATGCGTGACGGTTCCCATACCCTCCCCAGCACTGATGCATGTGGTGGGATCTCCTCGTGGCCTTAATTTGCATTTCTGTGATAACTAATGCCGACAAACATCTTCCCAGGTGCATATCAGCCATTCCTGTGTCTTCTTTTGGGAAACATCTGTTCAAATCTTTTGCCCAGTTTTAAATTGGGTCACTGGTCTTCTTGAGTGAAGTTGTAATCATATTTTATATATTCCAGACATAAGTTCCTTATCAGATGTGTGTTTTGCAAATACTTTATTCCTCTCTTATTACTTTTCCATTTTCTTAACAGTGCCTTTTGAAGAGCACAAGGTTTTACTTTAATAAAATCTGATTTATCAGCTTTCTTTTTAAATCTATTATGGCTCATAGTTTTGTGTCCTTAGAAATCTTTGCCTAACTCAAGGTCAGAAAACTCAAGATTTTCTTTTTTGTTTTATCCTTTATATTAATAGCTTTAAATTGTACATTTAGATCTATGATCCATGTTAGTTTTTGTATATTATTTGAGGTAAGGGTCAAGGTGTATTTTATTGCAACTGGAAGTCCAATTATTTCAGCATCATTTTTTGATTAAGACGATCCTCTTATTGAATTATCTTATCACTTTTTTGGAAAATCAAATGATTATATGTGAGTCTGTTTCTGGACTCTGCTCCGTTCCACTGGTCTGTGTGTCTTTCTGTCAACACTACATGCCTCGATCACAGCAGCTCTAGAGTAAGTCTTAAAATCACACAGCACAAGCCTGCCAGGGGTCTTCCTTTTCAAAACTGTTGTAATTATTTTAGGTTCTTGGCATTTCCATATAAATTTCAGAATTATCTTGTCAATCTCTATTTTTAAAAAGCCTGCTGGAATTTTAATTGGCATTACATTAAATCTGTAAATCAGTTTGGGAGAAAATAATATCTTAATATGGAGTCTTCTGGTCTATGAGAACGATCTATCTCTGCATTTCTTTAGATCTTTGATTTCTCTAAGAAATATTTTGTAATTTTCAGCAATAGGTCTTGCACTTCTTTGTTTAATGTATCTCTTAAACATTTCGTATTTTGATGCTATTACAATGGCTTTTTACATTTATATTTCCTTTTTTTATTATGTTTCTTTTTCCACATACCTTGGAATAGATTTCTATTTCCAACTGTTCATTGCTACTATCTAGAAATATAATTAATTTTTATATATTGGCTTTGTACCCTGTCACCATGATAAACTTACTAGTTCTAGAAGTTAATTTGTAGTGGCTTAAAATTTTTTACATAGTCAATAAAGTGGTCTGCAAATACAAACAGTTTTACTTCTGCCTTTCTAATCTATATGCCTTTTATTTTATTTTCTTGCCTTATTCCGTAGGCCAGGACTGCATCCAGTGCCGGACAGGGTGACAGGAGCAGATGTCCACACCTTGTTCCTGATCTTGGGGGAAAAAACTCAGCATGTAGATTTCATGCAGACGTCCTTCACCAGGTTCAGGGGATTCCCTTTTATTCCTCGTTTCCTGAGATTGGCTCATCATATTTTAAGTTTAAAACTATTACAAAGTAGTGTGTAATCCCAATTTTGTAAATACAGACATAGAACAAATAGTAGGAAATAAATACCTCAAAATGTTCCTTTAGTAATTTCTTTGGCTGCACTTAATAGAAACCAGTATCACCATCATCACCATCATCACCATAATCGTAATGGTTTAAACAAGTAAGGGATTATGATATTTTTATTTTTGGTAGTTTATACTTTTTGGTAGTTTTAACATTTTTACAATGAACCTGCACTGCTTTTGTGACAGATTAATGGAATAATAAATGCCAATCAACGTGCAGAGGAAAGGGCATTATGTAGTTAAATATGCAGCCTCTCTCCACGTCTACCTGAAACTGCAGACAGTCACAGACCTCCTGGCCCGCACCCTGGCAATGGGTGATTCTCAACAGGCCTTTATAAAACAAAACCACACACACACTTCCCAGGAATGTCTCATTCCCAGGGCTGTGACATCGGAAGTGGGCCACCCCACACACCATGAGCCCTCACAGGGCCCCTTGGTCAGGCCCAAGTGCAGCTCACACGAGTCCTTTCGGGCTAAAATGTGGACAACGACCAGCGTATCCGCTGGCTCGCGGCTCCTCCCCAGCACGGGAGTCCACCGACATTTGCCTTAGATTCCCGTCAGAACAGACAGCTTCAGACAGAGAAGAAAACTGCCCCCGGAGATGGTTTAACACCCATTAAACGCTGCAAAGCAAACAACATGACAGATGAAGTTAAAAGGAAGATATTTCCAGCCACAAATGACAGCCCCCTGTCCACTCAACTCCTTCGCACACACGTCCAGCTATGTTATTCCCGAGCAGGCCCAGATGGAGCGCCCGGAGCCCAGGCTGCCAGTGCTCCTGGGACAGTTTTGTTGGTCCTGTTGATGCCGCTCTGAAATTATTTCATTCAAGTATGTGATGCAAGTGAAAGAACAACACACGGGGTCGCTCTGACCTTTGCGGGAATATTTTACATGACCTCCCCGAGGACCAGAAGGCCTCCATAACCAGAGCTACGCAGGCTTTCAAAACGCTCTAGGACTCAAAACCAGCAGCGCGGACACTAAATGAACACAGAACTGGGTAAGGACCACATAAAGGCCCCCAAAACATGCACCACAAATTGGGGGCAGAACTCAGAACCTGCTTCCAGCCATAAGCCTGCAGCACCAGTCCCAGCTGAACTCCCTGGGCCCCACACTCAGCGGGTTAACGAAGCCGAGTTTCAAGGTCTCCTCCAGGGTGCACAGCGAGGGGTTCTCCCGGTGTCACATTTGCAGGCCCAGAAAACTCAGTCAGCCCTCCCGGAAGTGGGGGAGTCAAGTGTGTGGAGCTGAAATCCTCATCCACCCTGCTGCCCAGAACGAGGCAGGCAAAGGTAAGAGCAGCCTCCCTTACCTCCATGGCCTCTCCCCCTCTGCCCCAGCCCAGGCCGGCCCCTCTCTCACCCATCTCTGGGCACCCCCGGACATCAGCTCCACCCCACCCCACACCCTGGGGGTGCTCTGGTGTAGAGTGTAGGCCCCAAACACTTCACCCAGTGTGACCATCCGGTGGGGAGGAAAGCCCAGAATCCGCAGAACCCTGACATCACTGTCTACTCCAGCAGCCACAGCAGGGACTCAGCAAATGCACAGATGGCCAAAGAGGGGGAGAAGGACAGAGGAAGTAATTAGCATCTATTGAATGTCTACTAGGCATTCTAGAAGGTTCTAGAAGATACTCTTACATTTTTCTAAGTGGGAGGAGGGATATAAAGCCCTAAAAACATGTGAGTTGTTATTGTTATTAATAATTCAACTCCACATGACAACCTTGTGGAGCAGGAAGTACTGCTTCCTTCTCCAGGTAGGAAACTAGAGCTCACCTAAAGGCCCAGGGGACGTGGGACATGCCGCAGGTCCAGTGAACGGCCCAGCCAGGTCTCCGGCATGAAAAAACAGCTCGCTCTGCCTCGCCAGGAGCAGAGAGGGGGCAGTGATTGGCATAACAGGGTGAGCAGCCCCAGTTATCTAACACGGGATCCACCTGGGTTTAACAGCTGAGGATAATGCTGCCCAGGGCATGGTAGCTCGGGTGGTAATTCTGGAGATAATTGCCTGCTGGTTGGAATGTAATTCTGCAACAAAAAGGCTTTAAAATGGCCCTAGGCTTGGATGCAGTGAGTCAACGTCTAGAAATCCACCCCAAGGAAAGAATCAGAGAGGCAGAAAGGACTTACCAGAAAGATGTTCATCCAAGTGTTATTTATAACAGCAACAGCTGGAAGCAGCCCAAACCCAACACGAGAGGAACAGTTAAGTAAACTGTAAGACAAGCGCACAATGGCGTGCTCAGCAGCCACTGGGATATTTACAGAGTTTATAAGGACAGGGGGAAGTGTCCCTGTCTAAAGGCAGGACACAACACTGTTTCTACACATGAGCTCACCATGTAAAGGAAAAATGTGAGGAAAGGGAAAGAAAAAGTCATTTTGATATTTCCCAGAGTTGTTATGACTATTTTTATAGACAGGAAAAGTTAACAAATTTATTTGGAGAATCAGTAGAATCTCTGACTCTATAAGCAAATATCCTGGAACATGTGGACTTTCTACCTCCCAGTTCTCACCACAGTTTTCCGACGTCTTTCTGCCAGCAGGGCACTTTCCTCCCTTCCCTGCCGTCCACACCCTGCCTCAGCAGAGAGCCCTGCTCTGAACTCCTAAAAGGCACTCAGCACCTCGTCAGTGTTCTGACTACACTGGCTACCGCTCCTGCAACTGGATTTCTCTTGCCTCTCAGCTCAAGCCAACAAACATAGCTTGAGAATCCAGTTGTGTCTGGTGCTATTCTGAGCACAGCAGAAGCTGAAGTGAGTCAGCCCCTCCTTGCCCTCAGGGAGCCCTGGTGTAGGCAGCAGAAGTCTGAGGTGTTCATAAACCACTGTAACACAAAATGCAAAGTGCTACTGTAGATGAGGCAGCCCAGTGCTATGATGGAAGGAAGGATGGATTAGATGGATAGATAAGTAAATGAAGGGATGAGTGAATGGATGGATGGATGGATGGATGGAAGGATGGTGGATGGGTGAATGGATGGGTGGATAGATGGATGGATGAGTGAGTGAATGGGTGGGTGGATGGATGGAAGGATGGTGGATGGGTGGATGGATGGGTGAATGGAGGCAAGGATGGTGAATGAGTGGGTGGATGGATGGAAGGATGGTGGGTGGATGGATGGGTGGATGGATGGAAGGATGGCGGATGGGTGGATGGATGGATGGATGGATGGGTGAATGGATGGGTGGATGAACGGAAGGATGGTGGATGGGTGAATGGATAGATAGATGGATCAGTGACTACATGGATTTATGGTTTGCATGGCTAGGCGAGTGGGTGGATGGATATATGGGTGGGTGGGTGATTGGATATATTTATGGTCTGGATCAGTGGATGGAGGAATGGATGGTTGAATGGATAGGTAGGTGGATAAGTAGATGGACAGATGGACAGGTGGGTGGATGAACTGATAGTTGGATGAATGGGTGGGTGAGTGATTGGAAGGAAGTGTGGTTTGGAAGGATGGATGTGTGTATGGATAGGAGGATGGCTATGTGGGTAGATTAATGGGTGGGTAAAGACAGCAATGCACCTTTGCTAATTCAAATTGAATTTAAGGAACCCAAGGCCTCATTTCTTGCCGCTGTCCCTCTCTTGCTACCCCAACTCATGCTATGCTGTAGTCAAGTGAAACCCCTCACTCCAAAACCAAGATCACACCACACCAAGGCCTTTGAAAATTCTGTTCCCCATACATGGAATCCTTCTCTTCCCCTGACTCCCACTCCTAGCAAATCCCTATTCATCTTGTAGACCTGAACTGGACAACTCTACCTCTGAGAAAGATTTCCTTAAGCCCCAGGCTGGATTGGTGGCCCTCCTCAGTGATCATTCTTATTGTATACTAGTTGACCATTTTTGGCCAGCAGATGTCAATTTCACATGGATCACAAGGTCCTCTGATTGTCCAATCCCAGCAGAACTGAGGACTCGAGGGCAGGGTCCACACTCATCCTTTTGCTTCCAGCATTTGGTGCCGTGATTACCCCAAAGTGCCTGGCACATCCATAAACTGTCAGAGGAACAAGTGCACTAAGGATCTAAACTCCTGTCCCACCCCGAAAGCTCTTGTTCCAAAACAACAGACCAGCTCGGGCTCTCCTGGTAGGAGCAACAGTGGCTGAAGTTTGGGGGTAAAGTTCACATTCCCACAGGAACCTCGCAGAAACAAGACATAAATGGCCTAGGGAGTGAGTGGGGATTTCGGCTTTTTTCTAGGACAAAGGAATCTCTGTTGCCTACACACAGCCACTTCCCCTAGGGCCAGGCTCTTGTCACCCCCTCCCCTGACTGTCCACACCTGGGGGCTTCCAGGTGAGGGACCCTCAAGCCTCCTGTCTGGACTGGCTTCCCGGGAGGTGGGGTGCCTTCAAGCAGAGAATCAGCCCGTAAGGGAGACTGCAAGGACATCTGTGACTCAGCACTGTGGAAAGGGACAAACCTAATGACAGCAGGTGGCCCTGCTGCTGGACACCAAGGTGGGACCAGCCCAGCCGGAGCCAACATCAAGGATGATGTGGACAGCCTCATGGCCCTAATCAGGAGTGGGTGGGGATGGGGCAGGGTTACAAGTGACAACCGAGCCGGGTACGCTGGAGGGTGCCTATGCATCAGAGGTCACAGGTCACACCCACCTCCACACCTTCAACTGCTGAGCCCTAAGGCTTCCCCCTGCAAGGGCTATGGCTCGAGTGTCCTTGGGCTACACACATTCCCCCCTGCCCACCCCTGACTCCACCCCCGAGCCCTGACTCCACAGCCCCTGGGCCTGAGAGGGCCTGGAGGTGTTTGCAAAGCCTGGGTGCCCACAGAACGGGCAGTCGGCAGGTGCCATTCACGGCCAGGCTGCTGCTGACTGTGCTCAGGCACAACAAAAGTGCAGCCACTCCAGAGGGAGCACCAGACGACGGGGCCACCGCACCTCGCACAGGTTCCGGGCTAGATCCAGGACTCCAGCTCTCGGCCGCAGGGTTCCGGGCAGTCTCCTCCCTGTTCCTCGTTTCTCAGACAAGCTGATTATCATACCTGCCCCAGAGGATGAAAACATAACATCTGTGGAGCTCAGTGCCTGACCCACAGGAGTGCTTGAAATATGGCCCATGTCACTGTGCCACCACCTGTCATCCTCACTGGGGTCACATGGTTCCCACCCTGAGGAGTTTTGAGTTATTTTGCAAAGGTAACTCGACATATATGTCATGAAAGGAGAAAACGGTGAATTTAACAAAGGACCAGAATCTTACCCCATTGCACAGATGAAGAAACTGAGTTCAAAAGAGTCTCCTGCACCAAAAATCTTACAGAGTCAGTGCCCGGCCAGGGCCAGCCCAGGCTCAGGTCCCCACATACCAGCAGAAGGAGAGGGCCATGGCAGCTGGCCACACCCCATCCCCCAGGCACCCCACTGAGGGAGCCCCCTGGGAGGGAAGGACAGACTCACTTCCCCGCCCTGCAGGCAAACAATAGGCAAAGGCCTTGGCCCTGAGGGGCCTCAGCCACCTGGGAGGGAGGCAGAGGGCAGAGCGCACCAGGCTGGGACCTGCCCAGACTGGCACAACCTTTGTGCCCCTGAGCACGAGCCCTCTAAAACCCACCCACACCCAGTGACACCCAAGGTATAAGCCCTGCTAAGGAGAGAATTCTCCTCCCTGGGCAGATCCACCAGAGGCCAAAATCTGCGCTTGAAAGAAGAGGGTCACGCGCCCAAGTGGAACAAGCAGGAGCCTGCACTGAGCCCGGAGACCCAGGCCCAGTGTCTAGGCCCCTAATTTGCTAAATGACTCCGGGAGAGGTATGTGCCGGCCTCAGTTTCCCCACCTATAAAATGAGTGGACAGAGATTACTGAGGACAATTTCAGTTCCGAAAATGTCTAGGCGGACATTCGTATTTCCAAAGCTTTACTAAATGATACACATGCAATCAATCCAGCCTCTTCCCGCATTGGTCTTGTGATCTTGCCTTTGTCCTTTGTTAAAATTTATTTTATAACACCTCAGCCTGTTTTAATTGACTGAGTCGTTTCAGCCAAAAGGCACACAGCTCCCAGAGCAGCCAGCCCCCTCGCTGTCACCTACACACCTGTCAGCCACCTACCTGCTGAAGCAAAGCTCTCGTGCCTCCCAAAAGCTGCAGGCGGGAAGCTCGCCCCCCCGCACCCGCGGCCCACTCCAGAGAAAACGGTGCATCCCAGTGTCCGTGCAGCCGCCTTATGAGCTGCGCATATACGAGCCTAGATTTGTGTGTCTTTTCTTCTATCAGAGGCGGGTCTCTGTTGTGAGGAACGTCCTTCACCTTCCTTTGCTTTACTTAACGTATCTTGGAGGTTGGTCCTTTGCAGTAAACATCAAGCCAGGTAGGCTCCGTCCTCTTAGCTGCTGCATCTCGTCTGTTCCGTGGATACATAGTGAGGAACCTCAACGGCTCCCCCTCACGAGCATTTGGATGTTGGGATCCTCCGCTCTTCGGAGCACTGCACAGTGGTTCTTCTGCAGATAGGTCTCCACCTGCACGTCTGTAGGCACATTCCAAGGACCAGAGCTGGTGCCAAAGAGCAGGTGCACTTTAACAGTTTGATAGATGTCGATCGCCAAGTGCCTTTCGGGAAGGCCATGAGCACGCCCGCTTCCCCTCACTGGGGCTGTCCTCAGGTGTGTCCCCCGCCCATCACCCTTGGGATTCGCCTGCCTTCTCTCCTTGTAAGGTTAAATGTCTGCTCACCTGTTTAAAAGTTACTTGTCTTTTCTTTCCTGAGAGCTGTTCGTGTGTTTGGTGACTGGCCTTTCCTTACTGGTTTGCAGTAGCTCCTTACACATCAGCCCCTTTCTGTCATGCACACTTGTGTTCCTTTCTTACAGTGAGTAGTTGTTTACTTGGTTTTCTTTTGTACAGACAAAAAATCTTGACTTTTATGGAGTGCATTTTCTTTCTCTTATAACTTCTGGGGTTTACGTCGTACTTGGAACGGCTTCCCCATTCCCAGATTATAAAACTCAAGTCTCCCATGTTTTCTTCTAGTAGTTTTATGGTTTCATTTTTAAAGCTCACATCTTTGATCCATCTGGAATGCTTTCTGGTGCAAGAGTAAGGCAGGATCCAGCTCCTCTTTCCCAGATGGCCTCTGCGCCATTCCAGCCCAGCTCGGTGACTCACCCTTTCTTCCCGCCAACGTGCAAGCCTGGCTTTCAAAGCAAAGGCTACGCACCCCCCAGCTGACCGACTCCCATGGGGTGGGGGCTGCTCACCCAGCCCCTGAGAGGCTCCCCTCCCCCAGGTGCAGCCCAGGGAGGCCCCAGGCCCCTGGTGGAAGCCCCAGGTGAAGAGCACACGGCAGGCTTCCTCCACGCATCGCCACTTACGGTATCAGAAAAGGGGAAGTGGCCTGAACACCCAGTGACAGGAGACACTTTAATAGACTTTCTGCAGTGGTCACGAGTGACAACCGAACGCCCACAGGCTAACGTGACGGGAGAAAGTCCGAATCTGCCGTGTCCAGACGCCGAGGCATTTGCCTTCTGGGAGGGCCGATTGGGACAGAAGCCCTGGGACCGTGTCCATGGGGACCATGTCCCCAATCTGCCACCCTGATGCATGGCCCTCCGTCCTCTACTCTTCGTACTCAGACACTGTGGAATCTGAGTTTGGGGACTGTGAGTGATTTTTATATTCTTCTTTGTATATTTCGGTATTTTCCAAAATGACCATAATGAAATGTATCCCTTTCATTATATATACATGTGTGTGTGTGCAGTGAAAGAAGGAAGAGGGGGAAGAGACAAATGCTCACGCAAGGGAGTCTCTTCCTCCACCAAGTGGCTGTGGCCCTCCCCGGCAGGGCTCAGCCGACGGCTCAGCACAGCCCTGACACGGCAGGCCCAGGAGCGGCTGCCCCCGCCGTACCTCCGGCCAGGCATCTCCCCCTGGGTGTAGGGGCTCGCTCCCCAGCCCAGCGAGCCGCCAGCCCAGCCTCGGGCAGGCACAGCCTCAGGACAGCAGGGGGTGGGGGCGAGAGGGAGAGAGGGAGAGAGGGAGAGAGGGAGATGGGGTGTGCTTTGTCCTAGAAAAGGCCATGGGCTGACCCCAGGATGGGGAGTCGGATGTCCAAAGCCTCAGGGCCCGCCCCATCCTCCCGGGACACCCCCTCTTCTCCCCGGGGCCAGACTGGGCGCTGTTCAGCCAGGGCCTGTGCCTGGTCTACCGCACGGCAACTAGCGGGCACAGGCGCTCACGAAACATCAAGTTACATTTGGGGAAGGTGGTCTCTTCCCCAGCCCCTCGGCAAAGCTACCACAGTGCCTTTGACAGTACACTTGCCCACAAAGACGCGTGCCAAGTTTAATCCGGAAGCAGTATTTTTAGTAAATGTCCAAACATGGGGCCTGACAGGACAGGCACACAGTAGGTGTGCCGTAGACGTTTATTAGGTTCAGTGAACCAGGTCGACAAGGCTTTTCTATGGTTAACGGCTTTGGAGTTTAGAGTTATAGACTCTGGCGCAAACTCTGTGGCCCGAGGAAGACGTGATTAACAACAGACTTGGGGCCCCGTTTTCCAGAGCGGAGCGTTCCGTGCGAGTTAGCTCACTCCCAGCCCGCTGGTGACCGCCCGCACCCCCGCCTCATCTGCGCTGTGGAGGGCCAGGCCGGGAAGCAGATCAGAGGAGAGATAAGGGCAGCTCGTGGAGAAATCCTCCCATCTGGCTGCTCTCGCACCAGCCCCCACTGCCACCCTCACGCGATCACCCAGGGAACACGGGTGTCCCTGTTGGAGGGTTGGACAGTCCTCGGCAGAAAGCGCTCTGCACCTAGCTACGGATCAGCCGGGTGCTGGAGAGGGCTGGGGGCCCCGCTGGCACCGCAGGCCTGAGAACACCAGCTTCAGAGCGTCCCGGGCTGTCAGGCAAGTCCAGGTGGAAGGAAGGAGGCAGCTGGACTGGGCGCGAAAGCAGCTGAGTCGTCGGAGAAAAATGTGCGAAATGTTGAGCCTGACATGTCCCAGGGAGGGTGGCCGGCCCCAGCCCCACAGATGTCAGGACCATCCCTGGATGAGTTATGCTCTGGCTGTTTACACTCTTGGAGAAACCAGATCAGGAAATATTTTAATAGGTGACTAGAAAGAGTCCAGACCACCTTCTCCAGAGGATTTTTTTTTTTTTTTTTTGGCCAAGATATTGACCAGGCATCGAAGTTTATGGGGAAAGGCACAAGCCCGGAGCCCAGTGCTTTCATGTGGGCTCAAACTCGGCACAGGGAGGGCTGGGTCACAGAATCCAATGACAGGCGCAGAGCCGGCCCAGCCTCTGCACACGCAGCCACGCCAGGGATGGGCTCGGAGCAGGGCGGCCTCCGTGTACGGGGGAGGCGCGAGAGGGTACGCCCCGTGCCCCACCAGCGCGACCTGGAAGCAGAAGCAGTCGGAGGCGAGGGCTGGGAAGGGAAGAATGGGTCTGAGGAAGAGCAGGCGGAAGCTGACAGCAACCAAAGAATTCCCAAACGGGGCTGCAAGATTTTCCCTAAGTTATTTACAGGGTGAGATGATTGATCCCGGAATTAAAGCAGTTTGGGTCAAAAGGGCCTGGGAGGTTCATCTGGAGAGATTACAGAGCAGGGGCTGGAGGGGCGAGGCGGGGCTGGCGGGGGGGGGGGGCGGTGGCAATGGCACAGCAGAGAGGGCTCTGGAGTGGACGAGCGCCGTGGCCGCGTCTCGGCTCTGCTGCCTGATGGGCCCGACCCCTGGGCAAGCCGTCCTGGAGGCAGGAGAACCATCCTGACCTCACAGGGCTGCTGAGTGGAGTGGACATCACAGGGACAAAAAGGCACCCAGGGCCGGGAGGCGCTCGCCACACCGCCAGCCATGTGCCCGCACGACTGGGGACGCCAGGACACGGGGGCTGAAACCTGCCTTGGTACACAGCATGCCTGCTGCAAACTGGGACTCTGCCTGGGGATCCCCCGACAGATCTGGGGTGGTGCCAAAAGCGACATGAGGCACACGCTGAGTCAGATTAATGGCAGATGGGGGACGATCAGGGGAGCCCTGAGCCCACAGATCCCCATGTGACAAGCACTGCCGGGGGAGGTTCCCTGGGCCGAGCATGGGGAGGGTGTCTCCCAGGCCTCCCCAAGCACCTTCCCTGAGCCTTCCTTTCCTGCCAGCCCCTCTGGGGCCATCAACACAGCATGTCCCGACTCTGCCAGGCGCTGAGCTGGGGCCACCCCTCCGGCACCCTCATCCTCCCCCAGGAGAGCCCAGGCAGCCGTGGGTCGGGGCTTCCCACCTCCTAACATCTGTCACCCCTCCTCAGGAAGCCAGCTCAGAACATGGCAGTGCTCCGGGTTGGCCGACACCCCCGGAGTTCACAGGGCACCCTCAGTTCTACCAACAGCTACTCACGGAGCACCGAGGAACGTAAGAGATGCAGGAGACCCCGCCTGTTCCGTGAAGGTCTCAACTGTGCCTCCTCAGACCTTCACCACAAACCTGCGAGGCAGGTAGACATCAGCAGCTCTGCTGCACACGTGAGGACCGAGGCACAGGGGACAGATGGCGGCCCGAGGTGGCACCGCCAGTGCTGTACAACCTCCCCAGCGGGGCCCGGTCTTGCTGATGTCTGCTAGAGCTGGGGTGCAATACCGCCCTTGGCCTCCAGGTGGACCCCTCCCACTCCTGGCCTCCAGCCAGGTAGGCCGGGGGCTCCAGGGTCCTTACGGTGAACCGGGGCCTTGCTCTGCCGCTGCGGACCGTGAATTCCCGCCACTGAGGCCACCTGCACCTAGACATGCCCAGGACCACACATGCAGGATCATCCCTAGGGCCTTCATTTCAAATACATTGAAATTCCCTAACTTCTCCCAAATCTGTCTGGCACATGCGGTAGCAGCAGGCACCAAACTGTGCAGGACTTTGATTCTTTAGGAACTGGGTCCGTTGCAAGGGAAACCGAGGTTAGAGCTCCGCTGAGCCTGGTCCTCAGCAAGCCTGCGTGCTCGCCCCGGCACACGGGACGCACCGTTTGCTGATGATCCAAAGGGCAGCTCAGAACTCAGGCCTGGCACAGCTTTGCTCAGGTTCGTACTTTTCTCTTCCGCAGCACTGACAGTTTAAAGAGGTGGATCGGTCCCGGTCCCGGCCCAGGAGTGCCATGGAAAAGCTGCACCCCCCGCAGCCCTGGGAACATCTGCTCGGTGGCTCCTCCCCACCCTGGCAGGCGTACGCCCTCCCCCACCCCCGTCCTTATCTGTCACAGCATCTGGCCAGCTGCCCTCGGCCTTCACCGTGTGTCAGCTGATACTGAACAGGCAGCACCTACCTGGCTGAGATCCTCGCCTATCACTCTTTCCTTCCCACTAAGATGGAAAAAGTGACTCAGGCGGGGCGGCTTACCCCTTAAACAAACAGTCCACCGCAGCTGGAGGCAGATCTCATCCAAGACAGCGCGAGGAGGACCCTGCGGGGCCCTGGGTTCGGTGGCTTTGGAAAGTGGGAGCTGAGTGACGGGAAGCAGAAGGCCCTGCTCCCTCCTGGGACCCCCACCCAGGGCCAGAGAAGCCCTGGGAGGGCAGGGAGGACAAAGGGCTGTTCGTGGAGTCACCAGGTTTCACCCACCTCCTCCTCTTCTTTCTCAGCCTCTACTGCTGGGACGAAGACCCCAGAGAAAAAGACAAAAGCATCGTGCCTCCAGTGGGGACCAAACCTACCTCCCCTGGCTGCTCGGTGCTCTCTGGAGGCCGACTCTCAGCACGGGGCCTATGCCCCAGAGGCCGGGCAAAATCCAATTCCCACAACACAGAGGCTGTTTCAAAGGCTCCATCTCTGCCACTTACTAGCTGCAGGACTTCTCTGTGCCTCCGTTTTCTCACCTGTAAAATGGGCTGATACCCCTTGCCTTGGAAAGATGCCATCAGGATAAAACAAAGTGTGAAAGCACTTAGTGTCAGGTACAACAAGAAAGTAAAAGAAACCCAACCAACCCGGAGAGTCTTACTTCACCTGCAGAGAAAGTTCCCAAGCAACACCCCCCCATCACCGTCACATGTTCTTTCTGCCTTAATCCACACCTCGGAGCTGGCCCGGAGCCAGGGCCCCCCAGCGGCTCTCCACCCTCCCCTGACCACAGGGCTCCTACAGGATGGGGGGCAGCCGCCTGCCCCTCTCTCCGGGACAGAGCAGAAGGGGTGTCAACTCCCATTTAGGACCCCCCCACATGACTTTCAGCCCACAGGCTCATGCCCTTGGACGACAGCCCCTCCCCAGAGCCTGCAGAGCGCTCCAGGGCCAGGCAGCTGTTTGTAATTCGGCTGCCCCGGCCCCAGGAAAGGGAGGCGCAGCTTGTCCACATGCAGGGGCCCAGGGCGCTGCAGGGCGTGCAGGGACAGGCGCAGTGTGTGGCCCCTCCCCAGGACATCCCAGCGCTGGAGAGACCGGCGGGCCTGCGAAGGAAAGAAGAGGGACGTCTCCACTGTGGCACTTTCCTTGTTACCAATTCGCAAGGAAGGGTTAAGACGTCCTCAAGCCCTGTGTTTGCGGTGTGATGAATAAACCACGGGGTTGCCAGCTTCCAGCACCTTCCAGCGTGGGTGCCATCTGCCTGCAGAGGGGTGAGCTGCCCACCACTAGAGGTGTTTGGTGAACGTCGGTCCTCAGAGCCTGCCCGGGACAGCAAGGTCCCGACTTAGGGGTCCTGAGACCCCTCGCAGCCCTTGGAGGCCAAGAAAAGACCTTCCGGGTGTGAACACCATCCCCTGGCAGAGATTCAAGATGGCTGGGGTCCTTTCCCCAGTGACAGGACACCGGGCATAGCCCGCCGCAGCAGGCAGTGTCTCCAGGCCTGGTCCATCACCTGGCATCAAAGCCAGTCCAAGGGCCAGGACTCCCGGGGTCTGGTTCACTCGCTCACGGCCCGCGGCCCCAGGAACCCCCACATCTCTGACTTTATCCGTCTGCAAAATGGCCCAAGGCCAGAGGCCAGACCTGCGAGCCCTCCCAGAAAGCATCCAGTTCCTTCTGCAGAAGGCTGGGGCACGTGCCCGCCAGGCCCCTGCACTCCTGGGGGGAGGAGATGCATGTGGAGAAACTCCCGGAATCGACCGCAGCCCCCCGCCCCCACGTTACCTGCAAAGTGCACCCCACCCACCGATGCACCCCGGGTCACCAGCAGAGCCCCTGAACCTGCAAAGAGCAGTTCTATTTCTTCTTTCACACTTTATAGAAACTACAATTACTGCCACCCAGCCTCTGCCAACAATCATGACAGCAACGTAAAATGATAACAATCTGTAACAATCATCGTTACACAGTAATAACTATAACCACGGCCACAGCAGTAGCAAGCACTGTTATTAACACCACGGTGGCACCCGTTGGCTTCCCTGAGCGCAGGCCGTGCCCTGCGTGCCGGCCTGCAAAGGGCTCTATGCCCACACCAACACCCCTTCCTTTCATCCTCACGCTGCCCTTCCAGGCAGGCGATGCTGCCTCCGATCCGAGAGGGCAGACGAGCCGGGGTCCAAACCCGCTGTCGTGGCCCCCACACCGGTGTCCCTGCACACCCCGGCATCCCTGCACACCCCAGCTTCCCTCCTCACCCCTGAACTTCCTTTCAAAAGTCAGAGAGCTGGTGATGGGGCCAGGCCCTACTCAAGGACCAAGGTAAGGACCCTCCTATCTGCTGTGCCCAGTGTTGCCCAAAGTGTCCTCAGCCGGGCACCAGCAGCAGTGGTGGGGGGCGAGCCAGGGAGCTCATGAAACCGCAGGCCCCAGGCTTTGCCCCAGGCCCTCGGGGCCCGAACCTGCAAGGCTGGCCGCTGTGTGGAGGCCCCGCGCCACCCCCGGTGCTCGTCTTCCGG
Organism: Lemur catta; assembly: GCF_020740605.2. Lineage (NCBI taxonomy): Eukaryota > Metazoa > Chordata > Mammalia > Primates > Lemuridae > Lemur > Lemur catta. The sequence goes on along the minus strand of NC_059137.1, from coordinate 3,086,807 downwards.
CATGCCTCGCTGAGCCCCCCCAAAGCCCCACCTCGCAGGAGGCTGGACCTGCCCATCGTCCTTCTCTGCTCTCGTCAACCCCAAAACACCAGGCAACTCCAGGCCATGGTCACAGACCCAGAGCACTCCAACCCTCTGCAAAATGCCAGTGCAGCTTGGGACCAGCACTCCGTGCCAGGGCATTCCTGGAGGGGGGGGGGCCCTGCTGCAGGTGCCAAGGGCTCCGACGAGCCCACGTGCTGATGTGGCCGTAGAAGGACAGCTTGGGTGGGGCTTCCCTGACACGGGGCATAGTACCCCACAGCTCCCCTCGTGTCCCAGACACCAGGCACCCTCTCTGGGTCCTGAGCCCCGGCCGGCGGGCTGGGTCAAGCCTGGCCACATGTCCTCATCTCTGCTGCTTGGCCACAGCCAGCTCTCAGCAGCGGCTGAGTCCCCGGAGACAGGGAGTCACCAAGCTCTGAGCCCAGGAGGGTCCCTTGCTCCGGTCAGGCCCCGCAGGGCAGGTCACTCAGTAAATCGAAGGCTGCACCTGACGGCGGATGGGAGGTGTCCTCTTGTGTCAGGAGCATCTGCTCAGGGACCTGCCGAGCTGGCAGAAGAGTCTGGAGCCCACACCATCAGCCCAGTTCACACCATCCTTGGACCTAAAGAAGGCCAAATGTTGGTCCCTCAGGTATCTCCTGTGGCACCTTAACAATCCCGAGCAGCTCAGCTTCATGGCACGAGTGAGCTCTGGCATGTCACCTACACGGAGGCCTCCTCTGTCTCCTAACGTCACGCATTTAACACAGTGACAGTAAAGGCCACGGCCAGTGCTGTGGGAGTCCCGTGTGAGCAGTTTACATGTGCAAATTCCTACAGTCCTTACAGCATGCCTCTGAAACATACTATTTTCATGCCCATTTGATAGATGGGGAAACTGAGGCACAAGAGGCACTGCTGGGTGCTTTAGCTGTGCTGAGCCCAGGCACTTGGGGACGGGCACACAAGCGAGCTGAGTGGCTGGGGACTCGAGAAGCAGCGGCCACCCCTCCCGGCTTGGGGCCTCCACGGGGCACTGGACTCTCTAAGCTCCACCTCTGCATCCCAGATCATCACCTTGCTGTGGCACCAAGACTAAAGCACGGAAGCTCACGCCCAGGGAAGCGCGGCTCTTGCAGCTCACACACAGACAGGGCGCGACCCGGGCAGCCTTGGATGGCGTCCGGAAGACGCACAGACAGACAGACTCCGGCGAGATCGGCTGAGTTTTGAGTAGGAGTCCTTGTCTTTCAGAGACACACGCTGAAATGGTTACAGAACAAGGGAGGTGACGTCAGGAATCTGGTTCAAGATCGTCGGGGCGGAGGGGCCTGGGTGGGCGCCCGGCTGGAGCAAGGCTGGCCCCAGGGGAGCCCGTGTGCAACACACGGTTTGTTGGGCTGTGTTTGAACTTTCCCGTAACAACAACAACAACAATAATAATAGACTCTCACAGCCAAATCCATGGGAAATCCGTTAACTCAAAACTCCCCCTCACCCAGGGTCCCTCTGCTCCCTGAGACCTGTCCAGGCAGCAGGATCATGGGGTCTGTCCCTTGGAGAAGAGCACCCATGCCCCACGGGCGGGGCGGGGAGACAGCATCACAGCTCCTTGCTGAGGGTGAGGCCGCCCTGGACAAGGGAGGCAGGGTGGGTTCGCACACACCCTCTCTCCTGCCTGGGCACTTCTCCCTGGAGGTCCCCTCCCGCCCCGATCACCACCATCTGTGCTGAAACACAAGCCACGTGGGTCAAGGGTGCTGAGCCACTAGTGGCTTTCAAACTGTGGTCCCCGGACCCCCAGTATCTACATGGTCTGGAAACTCCTTAGAAATGCAGTTTCCTGGGCCCCACCCCAGGCCTCCTGAGTCAGAAACAATCTGTGCTTTAAGAGCCCCCCAGGGGATTCGGATACACGGTCTACACCACACACAGAAACCCAGGACCCAGTCTAAGCGAGGACGCCCCCTCTTGTCTGACTGACAGATTAACTACTCTAAGACCACGGGAGGGGCCACGGAGTCTCAGCTTTGCTTCCTCCACCCCAGGGTTCCTCAAATCAGGACCTGTGACACTAGGGGCTGGCTCTATCTTTGGAGGTGAATGGCATCACTACTACATTGGCCCAAGGATGTGCCACGTGTTCCCAATGTTCAGCTGAGCTTTCTCCACTGCCCAAGCAGTACTTTTTGAGCTACACAAGCATTATTGAAACCATGAACCTAAATAATGTTAATAATAATTCCATGGAAAACAACTGCAGTTGGAAACCCTGTCCCTGCCCTTCTACCCAGGAACGTGCCCTTCACCCCACCATGCCCTGCCGTCGGCCAAGCGTGTTGAACAGACGTAGTGTCACTTTCTCCCTCTTTCCAAAAAGCAGCCTAGGACGTCACCAGCCCCCTCCTTCAGAAGAAGGAAGAGCAATGTCTACAAGGAGCACGGGCCCCACTTTCTCTTTCCCCCCTTTCCCAGGAGAAGAACACAGAACTGGCTCGGAAAGAGGAAGTGGAACCACTGCTCAGCATTTCAGATCATCCCCAAAGGGAAAAAAGAAAAGGAAAAGGTGGGAGAAGAAAGCAAACAGCAAAGACGGATCCCGGTGACCTCACCGAGTACAGGGCCCTGGGACGGCCATGAGGACACGAGGAATCACCTCACCCAGAAGGGCCCCTGGTGAACATGGCTCAGCTTCCCAAGGCCAAACTGAGCTCGAGGCTGGGGGCACGCCCCTCCTTCCCCTGCCACCAGCACACCTGCACCCTCCCTTCCTGCAGGCTCTCAGGCGCCAGGCAGCCCCTCCCACCCCAGGCTTGTCTGCTGCCCCCCACAACAGGCCCCAGTAACTGATCTAAATGGGCCATGGCCCCCGTGCCCAGTGGGCGTACGGCTGGACCACTGTGCTCTCCAAGAGGAAGGCCTCGATGTCCAGCAAGATGAAACCACAGCTGTGCTCGCCAGTGTGCATTCTTATGTATCAAAAACACAGGAGAAACCGAGGCGGAGGCTCCATGCTACGCACCACCATTGGCAGGGGCCACAGCTGTCTCTCTGAAGCACAGGCACGGGCTGCCGTGGGGGCTGTCCCACAGCAAACAGAGGCAGGAAGCAGCTGAGCCACGCCCCTTCACCTGGCTTCCAGAATGCGCTGGCGGCCACTGTCTCAGTGCACTTGACTGTCATGACAGGCACCAAAACGTAAGCCGTGCCTGGCACTGGGAGGTGGAGGGTGCTTTTTGTGCCTTTTGCCAGCCAGACCTGAAGAGCTAGACTTGCACACCTGCAGATGGGGCCAATCCACCTGGTGAGGAAGGCTGGCCCGAGGACCACAGGTGCTGCACAGGTGACATCCGACAGCATATAAATATAAATATGCACAAGGGCCAGAGAAAGAACACGAATGGCAAAGTGCCATCTGCATCCATCAACTGGGCGCCTTCACACATGTCAGGGGTGCACCCCACAGCGCTCGACTGGGGCGGGTCTGCAGCCGCACCCTCGAAAACCAGGCTGCTTTGTGATTGGCCAGGGCCAGTAGGTACCGCCCTCTGATTGGCCAATCCCCCCATTGGCTGGTATGTGCCTCCCTCTGATTGGCCAATCCCCCCATTGGCTGGTATGTGCCTCCCTCTGATTGGCCAGCACCCCACTAGGGCTGGCAGGTGCCTCCCTCTGATTGGCCCATGGCCACATCCGCTTTAACTGCACTTTGCTGGACAAAATCGCCTGTTCAGCTGTCTGACTCCCCCGCTGCACCGAAGTTCCTATAGGGCAAAGGCTCCTCTGCTGCTCACCTGTGCACCTGCAAGGGTCAGACAGGTGTTGGAGGTCCATAAACGCTGTCGAGCAAAACTGCTGACACACCCACTTTCTACACACAGGGACTGGCCCGTTCCCTCTGAACACCCTGCACGAGCTGAGTCCACCTGCAGCGTCCCCACCAGCACGAGGGTGGCGGTCACTCCACGCTTCCCACTTAGGTTAAAATGCTCACCCTTTCTCACTGGGAGACCACTGCTTCTCTAGTGCAAGCCTCAGAGTTTTTCAACTTAAGTCACTCCCCCACATACATGTATTTTGATGTCACTTTGTAGCATTTACTTTAAAAAAGGGGAGGAGGTGAGGTGCCAGCAGGAAAGAAAAGGACAGAAGAGGGACTTTCTCCCAGAGAGCACAGGCCTCAGGAACAAAAGACAGAGGCATCCTCCATTTCGTGGACAGAGACGTCCCCGCACACAGGCTAGGCTCCTGCCCCTAGGGCTCCGAGTAATTAAATTTTGAGCAAAGTGGGTCAGACTGTGGTTCCATTTCTTAGGTCTGAGTCACCAAAGGATGGTGACATTTACTGCTAATGTGGGGTTATTACTTCGGTTGAGATTCTTCCAGAATAACTATTGTGCTGATAGGAAGCTGATGGCTCGATGGCTGAGACTATTTGACACAGATGACACAGAGTGACCTGCCTCACCCACATCGTGTGTGCGACAGCCCATCCATTCACTCACTCCATGAACCCCAGCGGCCTGGAGCTGGGCTGATGCGAAACAGCATCTGAGACGGCTCAGCTCCCTCCGCCCACCCCCGAACGCACCCTCTGAACTTGGCCCAGCCCGGGACCACACAAGGACATACATCCACACGGCTGGGGCTCAGAACCTCGGAGGTAGGCATGAGTGGCCCGATGAACTCACCAGTGGATGCTTTCCATGTTACCTGCTCTCACGCTCACCTGTGAGGGAGGCACCACTCGCCCTGCTCAGCATAGCGAGGGAGCCCCCGGGCCCGCAAGCAGAGAGCTGAGAACCGGTAACCGCAGCCTTGAGCTGTGCTGGAGCCCCTGGGGTCGTGACGGTGACAACAGGGGCTCGCTCTGTGCTTACATGGCCATGCGCTGAGCCCTCATGAAAATCCTGCTGCAGCTGCATCATCACCCCCTTCTCACAGATGGGGAAACTGAGGCACCGGGGGGTGAAATGCACAGCTGGAAGGAGCTGGAGCCAGGGTAGGAGCCCAGGCTATCTAGCCAGGCTGCCTGCCCTTCCCCGTCACGCCATACCCGGGTCTTTGTGCCGTGTCCCGTGGCAGCTGCAGTTCTGCCGGCGACCGGGACCAAAGCAGACTCCGCCTTCAGGCTCTCGGTATCCAAGAGCCAGGCCAGAAAGTTCCAAACTAACATTTGGCAAAGTGCTGACACCAGATGAGTCAATTATATGGGAGAATATAAATAGAGGGAAAGCAGAAGCTATAATATAACATCGCCCTCCTGTGAGCAAAAACAGACACATCAAGTTGTCGGACCCTGCTGGACCCAGCCTGCCCTGCAGCAGAACCAGAGCCGTGAGGTCACCCAGAGGGCTCCACGGCCACGTATCGCCTCTTCCTCTCACATCCGGCAGGGGGTGGGGCATGGTGAGCAAGGAGACGTCACCGTGCCATGAGCTCCCCAAACACAGTGGGCCTTGCATGCACAAGCAAGTCGGGACAGCCTTGTAAATACATGGGCGTGAACATGCGTGTGTGTGCACGCTCACACACACACATATACCCACAAGTACACACACAGATATGTCATACACACAGACACAAAAACACACAGGCACATGGATCACACGCCATGCAAACATGCACACTGTACACACACGCACACGCCCTGACGCACACAGGAGTACAGCCCTAGGATCAGCTTGTCAAACATTTCCGCACGCATTGCCTCGCGTGACCTGTATGGGGACCCCACAGGGTCACGTGGGACAGTGCACCCACTGTGCAGACTGACCCCTCTGGGGGATCAGAGCCCGCGGGGGTCTCACCAGCGGCCAGTGCCGACTTGTGCCCAGGCACACCTCCCTCTGCTGTGCTTCTGGAGCAGTTGTGTGTAAAGAGGACCATGGGAACGCTATGCTTTCTCCTTCTGCAAACACACCCCTCAAACGGAAGCTGCGATCACATCCTGCACTCACGGTGCTTACTGCAGGTCAGGCGCGACACTGAGCTGTTTGTGGGTATTGCCTCGAGGAACCTTCACAGCCACCCCTCAAAGCGAGAAATGCGACTCTCCCCATTTTCAGGAGGGAAAACTGCAGTGTGGTGACTTGTCCCAGCCCAGCCAGCCTGAGAGCCTTGCAGAGGCAGAGAAACAAAGTCTGCACGGTACCAGCCTGTGATTGCCCACGCTGTCCCGGGGCTCAGCAGCTGATTGCCAAAGAATGTCCCCTCCCACATCCGATCACCTGACATCCTGCACAGGTACCCCAAATTGTCACCAGAAGCCCCACATCCCAAACCGAGGCAGTCACCTGTCTTCAGGGCTGTGCAGACCACTCTCACTGTGCCAGGGGGCCTCCCGCCCCAGTGCAGGGATGTGGGAGGAGTGGGGCAGAGAAGGGGTTAAAGAAGCACCCAGAACCTACCACTGGTTTCTCCTGTGGGGCACTTATGTCCTCCTGGCAAGGGGCTCCCGCAAAGGGGTGCTGGGGCCGCCTGCAGCCAACCGCGTTAATGAGGGGCTTTCCAGGCAGGGGAAGTGGCCCCGGAGAACTCTGGGACAGGGGTTGGAGTGTCCTGCCAGGAGGGAGGGACGAAGGGTGAGATTAAAACCAGAGATGGATGAGGGCCTGCGAAGGAGACTCCTTTCTGCAACAAAAGGAGGGGAAGGCCAGTGCAACGTCACCTCCTCCAGGAAGCCCCTCAGCTCTCCCCAGTGGAGGCTACACTCCCAGATGTAGAGTATTGTTTTAAACAACACTCAGCGTGTCCCACACGGCCACGAGTAAAACGAACAACAGTGTCTGCCTGTCAGCCTGGCTGCCCTGGCGAGAATGAGGGGTCCCCCCATGTGCCTCTGTCTCCCCACAGTCCCCAGGCCCCGCAAACATTTGGAGAGGCCTCTTTAGGCAAGAGGAGGCTGTGGCCAATCAGGTCCCTTCTCTGAAAGGCACTGGAATAAAAAAAAAAAAACAGGGAGGGAGGGAAAAAGGGAAGAAAGGAGGGAAGGAAGGAAGGAAGGAGGGAGGGAAGGAAGGAGGGAGAGGAGGAGGGAGGGTAGAAAGGAAGAAAGGAACTTAGACTCCGTGTTGGCCAAATGGAACGCCTCCCTCAGGGCCCTGATTAGACTGGGCCCCAGGCCGGGACCACGCTCAGGGCACTGGGCCTCTCCCAGGGACATAATAAACCGATGTGAAATGACCCCTGCCTGGGGTCCCTGCTCCAGGCCCCTGTCCCCTCGCTGGCCTACGTGAGGACCCAACGAGATGATGTGGCTGGTGCTCAACACGGGCCAGGCAAGTGCCAGAAATTCATCCCCATATGTAACTGTCTAAAGGCTGCTCCCAGACCCATGTGACGTGACGGGGAGGGACAGATCCCACGAGGCTCCTGAGTGGGTGCCCTCAGGGGAGTGGGTGACTCATCCTTGGCCTCCAGGGGCTGCTCTCTGTCACTGTTATCAAGTGGAGTGCTGGGTCTGTTCCCCACACCCCCTGCTCCAGCCCACAAAGTCTGTACCCCAAGAAGATGGGATGGGGCGGTCCAGGCAAGAGACAGGCCAGACAGCTGGAAGGCAGGGACCAGGCTGGCATCAGCTGTGCTCAGCTAAGGGTGTGGCGGTGGGGAGAGTCCAGAAATGTCTGAAGGGTGGGGCAAAGGGGCCGACTCTGGCCAGCACCCCAGAAACAGCCCGGGAGCGACAGCTCTGTAGGAGACACGGAGGGCCTGGCACCGGAAGGACGCTCCTGCCCAGGGCCACTGCTGGGTGCTTGCAGCCCTGCGCAGGGCCGCAACTCCAAGCCCTCCGGCCACTGAGATCCGGACCAGAGGAGGGAGGGGGCTCCAGGGCTGGGGGAGTCACCGGGCTTCTGAACCCCTCCCACCGTCTGTTCTTTCTCGGGGAGCAAGAGGGAGAGGGTAGAGGATGGAAAAGGATGTCTTTCCAGCCAACTTGATTGAGTCAGAGGAAATTTAACCATTTGATATCTGTCAAGTCTCACAAAACTTGGCCGACTCTCCCACAAATTATTGCAAAAAGCGATCACGTGACTGGAGTCAACCAATGGTGTGCCCAGGAGATGACCTCAATTTCCAAATATTGGGGTCATGTTTCATTTCCCATACTCTCCTTCCCCGTTATGATGTTAAGCAGCCCCAAATGCAATCTTACTTTTCATTCCTTCACACACTTGGCCTAGAAGAAGGTAGGAAAAAGAGCTGTGTTCAGAGAAAACTCGGAAAACATCTGGCAAATCCCAAGATGGAGAAGAGAAACGGCCCACTCTGAGGACCTCCCCCCGCGCCTGCATCTGGCCGCGCACTGAGGATGACTTCCAAACGGTCCCACCCTGGTTGGTGCAGAGGGGTTTGCAAACCCCACCAGGAAAAGCGGCTTCTTCACAGGCTCCTAAACGTCTGTTTTGACAAAGACAAAATGTCCAACTCCACAGCCAGCTGCCCTGTGCCATCCTGGCAGTCCCACAGACGGGGGAGGGAGGGGGAAGGAGGCGGGGGAGGGGTGGATGCAGGGTCCGCCAGCTGCACCGCCAGCGCGGCCTTCTGGGTGACGATTTCCCTGCAGGATTCCCTCCTGAGCCCCTGGGGAAAACCCCACAGAGGCACTGAGACCGGGCCAAGGCCCCGGGAAATGGCATGGTCCCCTGACCACATCCTCCTCCTCCTCCTCCTCTCCACTCCACTCTTCTATGAACCTCTATTGTCCCCCACCTTCGACTAACCCCTGGAGAAACACAAAGCCAGTTAGCCCAGGGTCACGGGAGAGTTGGTGGCAGCCCCGGATGAGATCCCCAGTCCTGGGAGCCAGGTCAGGCTCCTCGCTCCTCCCCAAGGCCCGGAGCAGCCCCCAACACTGACTCCTCATCCGCACCAGCCCAGCAAGCACTGGTCATGCCAGGAAAAAAGGAAAAGAATCTTTTAATTGGCAAGTGGAACGTGGAATGATTCTTCTCACTTGTCTTCCCATCACCGAGCAGAGAAAGCAGCCTTCTCCCTGGGGACAGCTAGCTGGCACAGTTCTCCATTGAGCCCCTTCCCTCCGCACCAGAAGCTCTGAGTCGTCATCTCCTCACCTGCCCGTGGGGACTCAGGGCACCTTCCGGGGCTTTGGGCTCTGATATCTGAGGGTCTGTGAAGACCCACCCCAGAGCTACCACCAAAGGTGACGCCTAGGAAAACACTCCCCCGTCAGGTAGCTGTGCCAGAGAGTCGGAACTGCGAGAACCCGGGCAGGGCACAGTCAGCACCCGCCTCGAGGAGCCCCCCAGGGAAGCGGGGCTCCTTCCAAGGGCAGGAGGAATCCCACAGCTGCTTGTCATCCAAACCACTCACAGCCCTGCCCCCAAGACCCGCTCCTGGCCCTGCTCCAGGCATACAATCTCTGCGCAGGGAACCTAAGAAACGCTGCCTCCCATGGGGTACAGGGGGGCTGGCGCTGTGGGGTTAGGAGCAGGGCTGGTCTACCACCCTGCAAGGCTCCCCAGTGCTACTGAGCACTTAGGCGGCCAGGATTGCAAGAAACTCTGTCCCCAGGGAAAGCAGGGAGACAGCCCAGCCTAGGGGGAGACCGCTCCTGGGGCAAGTCCGGCTCTGGGGGCAGAAGGTTTTCGGATTCCCCCCACTCCAGAAGCCCCGCAGGATGAGTCCAGATTTGAGGACGGTGACTCTAGGGGGCGACCCTGTCCGGCTTTCAGCAGAGGAAGTTCTGCTGCGGGGCAGTGTGGGCAGAGCTGGGCGCCTGTGATGTGGGACGGAGAACGCAAGGTTTCGGGACAAAAGTTTGCCCGCCTCGTGGACAGCCCCTCTGGCGGGTCCAACTCACAGCCCCACCCGGCCCGCAAGTTTGGGGACTCTGGCGGCGCGTCTCCCCCTCCGGGCCCCCAGCCAATGGCATTCGCTGTCTCGTGCATTCCACAGGCCAAGAGGGAAAGTTCGCAGGCGCGGAAGAGGCGGGCGAAGGCGCCGGGGATGACAGCGGCGCCGGGCCGCGCGCCCCGTCCAGCAGCCCCGCGCCCCCGCGCACTCACCTGCGCGGCTCGGAGGCGGCGCCCACAGCAGCAGGAGCAGCAGAAGCGGCAGCGGCGGGGGCAGCAGCGGGGCGCCCGGGCGGCGCGGGCTGCGCGCTTTCCAGCGGGTGTGGACGTCCATGCCGGCGGGGCGCAGGCTGGGGCGCACAGGGGCGCTTGGAGGCGCACGGGGACGCACGGGGGCGCGGGGCTCGGCCCGGGCGGCGGACTCAGCAGGGACCGCGCCACTTCAGGAGGGCATGGGGAGCTCGGCGCCTGCCCGTCCTCCTTTGTGACGGTGGCTCTTCTGGAAGGGGCGGCTGGCGCGCTCGCCCACGGGCGGGAGGGCTTGATTCTGGCCCGCGGGGCGGCCGGGACCCCGCTCGGCTCGCTCTCCCTCGCCTCCTCCTCCTCCCGCAACTCCTTCTCGCCTCCTCCTCGTCGCCGCCGCCCCGCGACCCGCTCCCCGTGGGCGCTCCGCTCGAGTGAGGTCCTGCGCCAGCCGCGGGGACGAGGAGTGCGGACCTCGCCTCGGGCGCCGTGCACTTTTTTCCCCCTTTCCTCCCTCCCTCTCTCCTGGCAGGCCGCCGCGGAGGCTGTCGATCCCGGAGGCCCGCAGCAAATCAGAGCCCGGCGCTGCGCTCGGCCCGGCCGGCCCCCGCCTCCCACTGGGCGCCGCGGGCGAGGGGTGGGGACAGCGGGCGAGTCGCGGCGAGGAAGGGGCTGGCCCGGGGCGGGAGCGGACGTGGGGCGGGCGCGGCGCCCCTGCTCCTTCTCCGAGCGGGCGGCGGCCGGGGGCGGCCTTGGGGCGCAGCGGCCCACCCTGGTCCCCCACTCTGCCCTCCCCAGGTGCCCGCACCTGGCGGAGCTCCAAGATCCAGTGCGGAGGGGCTGCAAAGTTTGATCGCTTTGGGTTCGAAAGAAAGAGTTGCAGCTCACCCCGCCTAACTTTGTCATTAACGGAGGAACTCAGAGCTCCTCTTCTGGGTGGAGACTAAACTTCCACTCCAGCCAGATCGGGGCGCCCAAGACTGTGGCGACGTGTCAACCCGGACAGAGGACCTTCCACCTCCCTCTTAACTGCAGATTGGCGTGGGACCCCAGTTAGGGTCTGACGTCCCAAGAGGCCCCAAACCTCCATGTACTTGGACACCGAACATCTGGGTTATTAATCAGAAGTTTGGCTCTGCTGTCCCGCCCTCCCCCCAGACCCCTTCCCCTCGCTCCTGCCTACTCCCTGGTGGCCCTTCTGCAATAAAAAGGAAACCAAAGAAGACATCCCCTTTGGGAGTTGACAGCTGGCTAGGCAGAGGGCATTCCTGATCTGCTGCCCTGGGGGAGGAGCCGCGGGAGCTCCCCTTCCCGCCTGCACTTCTGGGAGCCCTTCCCAGGTCTCCGAGGTCTCGGAGGTCTCCCAGGCAGGGGGCCTGCCAGGCTCTGGGTGGTGGGTGGGAGTCTCCCCCTCAGACTTCCCCAAGCCCAGGGGGCCTCTCCGCACAGCCTGCTGAAGCCTGACCCTCATGTCTTCCTGGAGGGCTGCAGGGTTGTTGTGAAAACAAGGAATGGAAGTGAATCAAGAAGGCTTTTCAAAGCCCAAGCCATCCCCATTCCCTTTGAGCAAACAATTCAGCCAGCAGTGCCAGACAGGGCTGGGACTCCCCTCTCCAGTTACGTCTCCAGACTGGGCGTGAAATTCCCCAAATGCCCTTTAATCCCCAACACTCTGGAAACAGGAGATGAGGAAGACAGGCAGAGGTTAAGTTTGCGGGATGGCCCTGAGCTGGCTCTTGAGCGAGTGGCAGGCAGGTCCCCCAGGGCTCACTAGTGGCTCAGCCTTCAGCCTCCGTACCTGCCGCGTGAACTGCTGTAGGTATTCAGCAGCGCACAGGACAGGAATGAGAAGCTCTGTGCGCACGGCGGGGAGGGTGCTTGAGATGCATTCTGCAAAGCCAATGTTATATTTGATTTTTATATTTCTTTATTATTTGATTATTTTTTACAACTTGTGTAGATCATATATATGATGGGGGAAATGTGTACATATGTGAGTTGGGAGGTGTGTGCCTATGCATATGTGAGTGTGTGTGTACATGTGTGAGAGAGGTGTGTGCATGTGTGTGCATGCATGTGTACATGTGTGAGAGAGGTGTGTGCATGTGTGTGCATGTGTGTGTGCAGGTGTCTGGAGGTGCGTGTGTTGGATAAGCTGTAGCGCTTGAGCTTTTGTTCCCTGTGCCTCTCAGTGAGTGAGCAGTTCCACCTAACACTCCCTGAGCACCAGCCCCACGTGGCCCCTGGAGTGCCCCCACACCCACCATAGGAAGGCCAGCTGTCCCCTAAAGACAGGGGTGCTGGCACAAGTCAGTGGCTTGATTATCAGGAGAGAGTGCAGACTCTCCGATCCCACCCTTGGGAATGTTATCCTTTTCCCCAAGGACACATGGGTCTCCTTTTCCAACAGTCACACGCGTGCATCGGTGCTTGTCAGCAGCCCTCCAGACACCGGAAACTCAGAACCGGCGTCTGAACTTTGCCCTGGGTTAACACTAGTCCCTTAAGTGCTGAAAGTCAAGTGACCACCCCAAGGTCCCCCCAAGATTTGACCTCCCAACAACAATAAGAAGACACAGGCTTGCAACTCACGGATGCAGCAGCCGGGACAGGCATTTTATCCTATCCTGGAGAGTGAGTGGGGCAGTGGCTTGGCCAGGTCGGCAAATGTGCTTCCACCCTCATCCGAGCCTGCAGTGGGGCAGAAAGACAAGTTTCTGTCCCACCAGGTAACTCAGAGAAAAGTCCCCAAACTCAGCGGCCTGATCCAGGACAGCAGGAGGTGGCTGTGACTGCAAGGGTGAGGACTAGCATTGTATCGGTGGCAGTAGGAATATCAGCCTGGCAGGCCTCCTGCCAGAGGGACCTCAGAGGGCTCACACAAGTGTAGGTGGCAGATAGGGATGCCCTCCGCTCAGCCGCTGTCCGCCCCCAGAGGGGCTGCCTTCTTGGTTTCCTCTGCACTGCATGCAGCGCCGCACGGCACACCGTGTGTGCACCAGTTCTCAGTGTGCAACCGTAGGGAATGCTGTTGGCGTTTGTCCAGTGGGTCACAGAGGGTAAGGGACTTCCCAAGGTACCAACTCATCCATAGGAGAGTCAGGATTGGAACCTGGGTCTCCACACTTACGGCCCAGCACACATGCTGCCTGTCTCCACATGTCATCCAGACCAGACACCTGCCTGAGACCGTCCTGCCCAGACTCAAACCTGCATCCTGCGCTGGTGGCCGCGGCTGCATCCTTCAGCTGGTCTCCCAGGACCCGGCCAACCCCAGAGCCACACAGACTTCTGCTAGAATCCTAGCGGCCCAGGCATCGGCCATGCGACCTTGGGCAAGTGAGTTCCCCTTTCTGAGCCTCAATTTGTTATCTGTGAGTCGGGGATGAGGAAACAGACCTCTGCGGACCCCTGTGAAGCTTAGACGAGAAGATGGGGGAGGGAGGCCTGGCTGGGTGCTGGGTGCTGGGACATGGGCGTCCCCTGCCCTCCCCTCTGCCCGCATCCTCCAGCTGGATGCTCTTCTGCCCCTGACCCTCCAAGACGTCTGTTCTCCCTCCAGGGCACCCATTTACCTGCATCATCTCACTCAACCCAGCAACAACCCTTTGAAACAGGAAGAAATGGAGGCCCAGGGAGGTCAAGCTATTCGCTCAAGGTTGCACAGCAAGGGCATGGCTGAGCCCAGACTGGGATCCCAGATCTTCCTGACTCAGCCCTTAGCCGCCGTGTGACCCTGTGCTACACAAGCAGAGTGGACCAGGGAGGACCTGAGGGCTGGCCAAGGCAGAGGGCGAGTCCTGCTGGCTGCAGAACTCCCGAGCCCGTGCCGCCCCTGGTTTGCCTCTGACCCCTCGGCCTTGACCCCAGCCCATGCAAGCTGCAGCTTCTCAGCAGACCAGGGGCCACTGCTCTGCCCACAGAGCCAGCAGGACTCTCCCTCCATGCCAGGGTGTGGGGAGGAAGGGACAGGGCCTCTTGTATCCCAGTGTCATCTCTGAGCAATTACTTGGAAAAGTGACCACCTTCAAGGCCTCGGACAAAGTGGGTCCCTTGTCACCTTGTTTTCGAAGCGTTCTTCTTCGTCCTGTGTCCACCCAATGGAGGAGAGGGTCAGGGGGCCGAGGGCGGCTCCTGAGGTTGCTGGGCTCCCGTGCGTGAGTCGCCCGGGCTGCAGTGACAAGGCGCCACAGGCTGGGTGGCTTAAGCAGCAGGAACTTGTCTCTCAGTCCTGGCGGCTGCAAGTCCAAGACCAAAGTGTGGGCAGAGTTGTTTCCACCTGAGTCCTCTCTCCCTGGCTCGCAGATGCCGCCTTCCCCCTGTGCCCTCACGTGGTCACCCCTCTGTGTGTCTGTGTCTTAATCTCCTTTCTTACAAGGACACCGGTCAGATTGGAGGACGGCCCACACTAATGATCCCATTTTAACTTAATTATCTCCTTGCTGGCCCCGTCTGCAAACGGTCGTGCTCTGGGGCGTGGGGGCTCTGGACTCCAGGGGGTGCAGGTCAGCCCACAGCACCTCCGCAACCCCACCTCCGGCCCTTCTGCAGAGACCCAGGGGTGGAGGGCTCTGCTTTCCAGGACAATAGGGGCTTTTCGCGGCCTAAGGCACCCTCCTACTGCGTGGAGGCAGGGGTGAGGGGCAGTGACCTTGTCCAGCAAGAGGGACCTCCAACTGAACGTGCTGCCGCTCTGGCCACTTGGCCCCTTTAGCACATGGCACTGAGCCTCTCCTCAGTGGCACTGCCCACCCTGCCGGGGGGAGTGGGGCAGGGAGGACGGCCCAGAGCACAGATTCAGACACAGCCGCCTCTTCCAAAGGCTTCCAGCCCGTTCCAGAGCCTCCTCTCTCTTCCACAACTTGCCTGTCCTTTTCAGTGAATGGGGTGGGCCCTGGCCAGCACCAGGAACACCCTCTTATCCAGATGTGGCACGGTACAGGTGACTAAATTGCAGCCTTTGTGACAAGCGTTTCTGAGAGCGGGTGTGCACAGAGCAGGAGTGTATGGGAGCAGGTGTGGATGGAGCCAGGTGTGCACCAGGGCAGGTATGCACAGGGCAGGTGTGTATGGGAGCAGGTGTGGATGGAGCCAGGTGTGTACCAGGGCAGGTGTGCACAGGGCAGGTGTGTATGGGAGCAGGTGTGCACGGGGCCAGGTGTGCACAGGGACACACAGCCAGGCATTGTCAGTGGGACACAGGCCTCGGAACACTGTGTCGCCCTGTCTGCACTGCCTCTGCCTCTGGAGAAGCAGCCACAGGTCCGACGTCGGCCCTGCCTGAAGTCTGTGCGCCATGGAGACGTGAGAGTGAGTGAGAGTGAGTGAGAGTGAGTGAGAGTGGAGCCAGCTGGGAAGAGCCCCTAGTCCTAGTCCTAGTGTTCACACTGAACCCCAGGGCCCAAGGTTCGGTCTACACTGCTGTGGGCATAACTGAAATGGTTTGTCCATGAAGCCCTCCCCGTCTGTGCCTGAACCTCCACCAGGGTAGTGGGGGTTATGGATTTTAGGGGGGTGATTTCAGGGGGACTTAGGAAGTGAAGGCCTCTTCCTCCCCCGACCCCAGCTGCCCCCATCCCAGAATCGAGCAAACACACTCTCCCCCTCCCAGAACTCCCAGCCAGGACCCCACGGCACCGGGACCCCGGCCCGAGCAGGCACACCCACACCAGTGAGACCAAACCTACACGCCTAACGAGGGCTGCAGTTCCCTCCCCTCATGGCTGCGGAGCATCTGCGGGGGCCAGGAAGCAGGGCTCTCAACAGCCAGCCTCCCGCCCTGGAGTACAGGGACAGCAAGCATAAGTCACTGAGGATCAGGGCTGTGACACAGATGAGGAAAGCAGCCCTGCGTCCCCACGCTGCCCAGCTGTTTCCATGTCCTGTCCGCGAGGGCCTGGCTTTACTGGACCTGAATGTCCCATCAGCTGCCAAGTAAACCTCACAAAATGATGGAATTTCCAGGCAAGACAGCCCATGACAAGCAGCAGCCCGACTTTAGACACACGGATGAGCTGCAGTTTATCCAGACAACAGTGGGCCGACACTCACCGTCCACACCGAGGCTGGCCAGGCATGGCACCTCCAAGGACAGCGCTTCATGGAGAAAGGTGGCCTTTGCAGCCCGGGAAAAATGCCGGCTGGGAAGATCCCCACTGACTCTTTCAGAGCCCCCTCTGCATGGGAGGAGCGAGATGCTCCTCAGGGACCAGCGAGATCGTCCAGATGCACACGGCATTTCTAGGGTGTCTGTGACGTGCCCCACACGGGGGTCGCCCTGGATTGTTCCTGGCACAAGCACCCACGGAGCCCCGAGCAGGCGGCCCCCTGAGTGTGAGCAGCTGAGCTGCCTCACCAGGGACTCAAAGGCTGCGTTTCCCCACTCCGGCTCGAGCCCTGCTCCAGGAGACGGGGCAGGTGTGCACCCCGGCACGGGTCACTGTGAGGGACACCTGAGATGCCTCCTGGATGGTGCCAGGCACAGAGTAGGTGCTCGGAAAAGGCTCCACCTGCCCTGCTTCCTGCATCTGGATCCATCGGGGAAACTGAGCCTCAGGGCGTGAAACAATTAACCAGGAAGCAGAGGGGTTGAGGCGAGCCCCACCCAGGCCTGAGCAGGGCTTTCCATTGACCACGCTCACCTGAGCACCTCTCCAGGACTCTGAGTGCAGGGTGGTGGCACCTGCGGAAACACCTAGTGGACTGCAGACGACTTCCTCGGAGCCATGAGGGGTCCCTGCTCCCATCTGCAGAGTGGGCTGCCCAGACCCCCTGGGGACCCAGACTCCCCGGCCCCCTGCCAGGAGCTGAGTCCTTTGCCCAAATAGCCCTTCCTGGAGCTCAGACGCCCCCTGCTCAGGGGCGACCCCCATCCAAGGACTGGTTGTGGGAAGGTTAGAGGTCCTGTCGCCCTGCTGGGATGTGGGACAACTGTGAGGGGCTGTCCCTGCTCCAGGGCCCTGCAGGAGGGGCTCTGCGAGGCTGCCCTTGCCCTGCCACTGGCCTCATGCCCAGAGCCCTCCCAGGGACCCCAACGCCCCAGCGACAGGTGGCTGCAGGGCTTGGCGTGGGCACTGGGAGGGGCAGCAGCGGGTGTAGGAGCACAGCCCAGGGCCCAGGCCCGGCCAGGGGGAGGAGGGCCCTCTGTACTGTGAGGACCTGGGTCCCCCAGGTGCAGGGAGCCCACCTGGCCCCTCCTGGTTTGGGCTTCACCGTGGGATGCACATTTCTGTGCAAGGCACACCTGAGGGATAACTGGACCCTCGTTCAGGACGAAGCCTGTGGGTGTTTCACGGCCCACAAGCACACGCTCCACCTCCCGGGCGGTGGGGCCGTTCTGGGCTGGACAGCATCCCAGCAGGGCTGCTTGGTGGAACCAGCCGAGCTCATTTTCTGAAAGTTCCGGTCCAAGAGCCCTGGCAGCTTCGTCTCGGTCCTTGCGTTCGTGTCCTGGAGCTGCCACAGCAAAGGGGCTTAAAACAGCAGAAATGTTTCTCTCCCAAACCAGAAGTCAGGACCAGAAGTCAGGACTACGGTGCCCAGGGCCGTGCTCCGGCGCTCCCTCCCGAGGCTGCAGGGGACGGTCCTCACGGCCTCCTCGGCGTCCCTGCGGACTCTGCCTGCGTCTTCGCGCCTCGTCCTCAGCGGGTGCCTGTTGTTGACCTCCTCTGCCTCCCTCCTACGTGGTCACCGCGATGGCATTCGGGGTCCCCTGGCTGATCCAGGGTGACCTCCGCATCTCAGCATCCTTAACTTAATCACATCTGCCAGGCCCTTTCCAAATAAGGTCACGTCACAGCTCCAGGGTTACAACATGGTCCTATATTTTTGGCCGCCTTTCAGCCCACTACCGTCCTGGACATGACAACACAGGCCTCCGTGCCCACATGCCCACGTGCCCACGTGCTCCTGCCCACGGAGGCCAGGAAGACAGCGGAGCAGAGACGGCCACGGCTGGGAACGAGGGGCCAGTTGTTCCTGCTGCGCAGCCGGGTGCCGGGGCAGAGACCTGTCCCCAACGGGAGGGTACAAGCTGGCAAGGGGACAAGGGAGCCTGGGCGGAGGCCGTGTGCGACGGTGCGTTGCTAGGCGAGACACACGCCGTCTGGAACTGTTGTTTGTTCCAGGAGCCTCTAGTCTTGTTTTCCTTTGTGGTGTTGAACCCATGTTTTCAATGGAAATATCTCCCAGATTAGATTTTCTTCCATAAGAGGAAGTAAAAAGGAATATAGAATTTAAAATGAGTCTCCCAACTGGAGTGAACCCAGGGGTCGTATTTATTCCGTCCCCAAAGTCGCTGGGCCTGGTCTGCGCCGGGAGGCTGCACGTGACTGCATGGCCCAGGGGCAGGAGGAGGAGGAGAGAGACCCCGGGCACACAGCCCACCCGCCCTCTTTAATCCCCACTTCCCCCGTGACACAGCAGCTTGCAGGGGACACTCACGCTCAGGGTTTGGAGCATCCAAGGCCACCAAGTACCCAGGTGGAGGGGCCGGGATGACATTCCAGGCCCATCCCCCCAGGCACCTACTCTTTCCACACGACCTTCCAGCTGCAATATTCCTGATGCTCAGGGCCTGTGGGCCCACAGGACAGGGGTGTGTGGGGGGCAGCTGGGGGACCCTGCGAAAGGCTGGCTGTGGCAGGTGACACTGGGTCCCAAAGAGAGGTCCACATCCCAACCCCTGGAACCTGGGAATGGGGTCTCATTTGGGAAAAGGGCCTTGGCAGTGTGTTAAGACTTACAAGTGAGTTAAGACTTTGAGGTGCAGAGGTCATGCTGGGCTGCCGGGTGGGCCCTAAATGCCGTCAGAGTCCTTGGGAGGAGGCAGAGGAGATTGTAAACAGCCACACAGGAGAGAAGGCCACGAGAAGACGGAGGCAGAGATTGGAACGAAGCGGCCACGAGCCAAGAACACTGGAGCCACCAAAGCTGGAGAAGGCAGGGAGGACCCTCCTCTTCCTCCGAGGAGCCCCCAGAGGGAGCGTGGCCCTGCGGCATCTGGACTTCTGACTTCTGGGCTCCAGAGCTGTGGGAGGAGATACTCTGCTGTTCTAATCACCAGCTGTGGTGTCGTGTCACCGCAGCCACAGGACACTGACGTGCCGTCCACTGGGGTCTCCCTGCTTCCCCATGCAAATGCCCAAAGCTCGGAGCTGGGGAGCCCAGTGAGCTCCCCGCTGTCAGGCATGGTGATGCATCTCCAGCCGCCTGCTGCCACCCCCACTCCCCTGTTCCGGCAATAACTGCCACCATCTCTTCTGCTCCCAGGCACGGCTGTCTCAGGTACCTGGCATCGGGAGCTGACCACCCATCGGTGACGTCTCAGACTTGCCAACCTGCCTGAGCTCAGAACACGTGGGCTCTGCAGCCCGAGTCTGCCGTGCCCATCCACATCTCACCTCTCCGCTCAGGAAAAGCCAAGCCTCGTGCCAGGGAAAATGAATCGGAATGTTGTGCGGCGTTAATGAGACCCTGAGCTTGGGCATCTCCGGCTGCTGCCCCTGGGGAGACACTTCCCTGTCCAGGGCGCCGCGCCAACGCCCCTGCCCGATTAGGAATTTTCCCCGCTTTGAAGCCGGTGGGCCTGTGCCAGTTTGGAACATGGCAATCCAGCTCCTTGCGGGAGAATAAAAGCAGCACACAGACAGTAAATGCTGGCAGAGATGTAGTTCTCTTTATTTTTGTCAACAAGGAGATTTGTCTTAATAAGAACCAGCAGCATCGAGGTTGCAGATTTTCCATCCCGCAGGTCTCAGTGGCCCCAGCCTGGCTGCCCACCCCACAGGGCAGCAGGGGACTCTGGGGACAGTGGGTTGGAGGGAAGGAGCTGGGGGACAGGGAGAGCATCGGGGAGAGGGGCCACAGCACGCAGCAGGGCCGTCCCCATTCCCCCCCTCTCTCTTGGCCTCTCCCCTTCCTGCCAATCGTCCCCCTCTGTGGGCACCGATGCCACGGTCCCCCTGCAGTTCCCTCTCTGCAAACTGACCAGGTGAGGTTGCCACCCCCTTCCCTTCTTGCATGAGGGAGCCATGAAGAACAGATGTGCCTGGGCAAGGTACTGAGCCTCAGTTTCCCTCTCTGTAAAATGGAGGGATTTGGGGGGTTGTCATGAGGATTCAGTGAGATAACAGGTGCCCTCACGCCCTGGCCCGCAAAGGCACTTGAGTCACACTTGCTGGTGTCACTGAGGCTTGGCCTGGCCGGGGAGGGTTCTCAACCTGGCCAGCCTGCAGACCGCAGAGGCTCGGAGGCCCAGACACTGGTCACAACCGCAGGACTGGTGGCAGCGCCTTCCCCACGGTCCCGGGGACCAGGCCACCTGGAATGCCTGTCCCTTTATCCCAGAAGACCTGGCAGCCCTAATTGAAACCTGGACAGACGGTTTCGCTGAGGTCGGTCCACTTCCCAGACGTCAGGAGGGTCCGGAGCTGGGCCGCAGCCAGCGGGTGGTGTGCGTCTCTCCCCGCTCTGTGTCCCTGGCGGCGTCGGGACCGCCTGGAGCCGGCCGCAGCGGGAGTGCTTACCCCGAGACGCGGGCGCATGCTACACATCAGGGCCTCCTCCTGAGGGGTGAGCCACTGGCCCCTAACACCCCGCGGTCCCCGCGAGCCGGCTCCTGACGTGGCCTGTCCTCCTGAGGCCCCGTGGTGGCCGCTGTCTGTCTCCGAGCCCTCACCGTGACGTGTCAGGCCCTCAGGGCAGGATGGGAAGCAGATTGTCCCGTTATCCATTTTAAAAACCCGGATTTCCTGTGAGGCGGCCATCTGCTCGCTGGAGGAGCGGCCTTCCCCGCAGCTGCTGTCGGACATGTGGGGCCGTCCCGGGCCGGGAGCTGCTCCACGGGGGCAGGAGAGGAGGCACCGCCGGGTGGTGCCTGGGGCAGCTCCCCTCTCTCTGCACATGTGTCTGGGGCCTGTTTCTCCTGTCCGAGACCCCCACGACTCAGTGCACGGAGAGCAAGGAGGGACTTCCGTGTCAACAAAGGCCCCTTTTGCCCGATGACTAACGGTGCCTAACCCCTCCCACTTCTGTCACCCCGAGGTCCTCCCAGGCAAAACAGAACACATGCACCGTCCCTTGCACAGGCCTGGCAAGAATTTAGTGCTTGGTGACAAATGTCCCAGGCCCACATTTGCACCGGATCGTGGAACCCCAGGGCCGGGGGCCTGTCCGAGGTGAGCCAGTGAAGGCCAGCGCTGCCACTCAGGAGGCGGCTTCCCGTGTCCCAGCCCCTGGCCGAGGTGCTGGGCGGGCACCACCCCCTGCCCACAGCGGGGTCTGAGGCTGCCTGGGTCCACAGCCAAGCTGTGGCCGTCACTCCGGCCCGAGAGGGACATCCTGCATACAAAATGTGCCGTTTTGGTCTGTTTTGTTTACTTTTTAAACAAATTAAAACAATGAGTGGTAGATTTAAAACTGGGTTGACTAACAGTCTTTGGGGGCAGGGGGCAGTGACTGTATTTGCCTGATGATGAGTCTTGAGTTAATGTCACAGAAGAAAGATGGGTGTCATCCAGGGAACATAAATATTTCCTTTGCTTGTTGTTTACAGTTCGCACGATCTTTCAGACACATCATTTCTTTCGTACCTCACAGGAAGCCCGAGAAGAGAGCCAGGACAGCGCGTGCCACAGACAGCTGCCCTGAACCTCGGCACCGCTCGGAGCGATGCCCAGAGGAGAGCGCGGGGCTCCTGGCCGCAGGTTCAGCCCCATTCCCTGCAGAGCAGCTATCGTGCAAGCAATAGACTGCGGTGAGTGTCCAGCATCTGCCAGGCACTGAGACGTACAATTGTATTCCATTCTCGCAACACCCCTGGGATGTGGACGCCACCAGCCCGGCCACGAGAATCAGCCCCAGAGCTTAGGGAGGGAGGAACTGTCCAGGCTGGATGACCAAGTCGTCCCGGCCCCACGACTGGGCTTTCAATCTGTCTTTACACCTTCACACCTTCCTCACTCAGGTAACTGAGCAGCTCTCCCCTGTGCTGAGACCTCTTGCTGGACTGAATTGTGGTCAGGCAAAGCCCTGCTGCTCGTTAGGAGGGAGAGCGCAGGCTCATGTTCAGAGGTACAAGTAGGTGTGAGGCTGAGAGGCCGCTGGGTGTGCCCGAGAGAGTGCTCGCTGCAGCATCGGGAGGGCCTGCGGGGTCAGCGATTGCCCAATGCAGTGGCTGACCTACTTTTTCTCTTCCTCTCTGGACGAGACTGACTGCTCCGTGGAGACTGTGCCCCCATCCGCGGCTCCGCGGTACCCCCCAGGCTGCATGAGTCAATGGCAGGAAAGTCTCCGTCACTCCCAGCGATGAGCAATCACAGAGGCTGGTGGGTGTCTGGAGGGACAGACAGCTCCCTTCTCTGCAGAGGAGACAGTTTCCAATGACTGGAGAATGAGGAAGTCCGCAGGCCTCACCCCTAGCCCACTGGCCCGGCCAGGTGGTGACTAAGGGACGTGGGCTCATGCAGACCTTAAGGTTGGTGGACCCTGAACCGGCAGAGGCTGGCTCCAGGTGGCCCAGGGGACGGGAACACAGCGTCATGCTGGGAAGTCTGAGAAGGGAAGGCTGGAGGGTGGCTTGGGTGGCCTTGGCCCTTCTGTGGCAACGCGGTGGCCGCTACAGGGCTCCTGGCCCGTCAGCAGTCCCTTGGTGCATGACAGTCGGCCAGTGGAATTGATGGGGGGTCTGGTTCTTTCTTACAGGGTGTGAGGACTTTTTTATTTTAGCTTCTGGAGAAAGGCTCTCTCTCTCAGAGAATCTGAACGCCCAGACATAAGACAGAGCTGACACTGACCCTGCTCTTCCTGCAGCGCCGGGGGAGCTCTCAAACTGTCCAAGTGGCGGGTGAACAAACTCCTGCACGAACGTCCCGGCCTGTCGTGTGACCTCAGGGCACTTGTTTGTCTCCTCTGAACTTCAGCGTCCTCCTCCCCGGGTCCTGGTGGGGACGGAACCGGGAAACTCACGCTGGGCGTGGCTCCCGCGCTGGCCGGCAGCACGTGCTCCGCGGGGCTCAGCTGCAAGGCGTGGACCGGAGCTCAACGAGCTCAGCGGATCTACACCTGCGCTGTGCGGCGTGGCCGCCACCAGGCCACTGCGGTTATTTCATTATTAGTTTAAAAGTCATTACAATTAAACAAAATGCAAATTCAGTTCCTCAGTCACACGAGCTACACTTCAAGTGTTCAATGGCCACAGGTGGGTAGTGGCTACCGATTGCCCCCACGGAGGCGAACACCTCCGAGGTGCAGAGTTCCGCGGGACACAGCAGCCTTGGTCTGGAACAGCGGGAGGCCATTGGTCAGCTGGGATACCTGGAGAAACGCACATTCCTGCACCCCCTGCAGAGACTACACCGAGGAGCCCAGGGCCTGGTGCCCAGGACGCCAGGATCAGCCATGGCACCACGCCTGTGAACCTGCAGGTGCTTTTCCCGAGTGGTGCCAGAGCAGTAGACACTGTGACAGCAGCCTGCCCAGGCCCACGGCTGGGGAGGGAGCTGCCCACTCACGGGGCTTCTGTCCTCGCTATCTGTCCCTGGTGAGCCCCAAAGGCTCTGTCCCCCAGGCCACCTGCATCTTCAAGGCCCCCACATTTGCTGGGTGAGAGGAACTCACGCCCTTGGCTCCCGGGGACCTGAAAACTGCAGTTCGCTGCACTCTGGGCACCCGGCGTGAGAGAACCGTCATTTCCTTGTCAAGCCCAGAGGCTCAGAAACACGGTGCTCGTCATGGAACCACGTGTGAACACAGTCCACTGAAACGCATCCCCCGCCCTCCAGCGTTTCCGTGGCGATGACTTTCAAACAGAGGGGACCTGGCAAGGAAGCCACGGACCAGCTTCTTGAAAACTAATCATGGAGCGTTGGCTCGAGCCAGGCTTGGTTTCTGCATAACTGATGTTTATTTCTGTCCATTTGGAGCTTTCAGAGTCTGCTCTGGATGCACTTGAATCCTGGAAAAGGCATCAGTGGGACCCGGAGCGGAACTCTGACTGCTGGACTGCGTGGCCGCGGCAGCTGCCGCTCAGCACCAGCACAGCCCTGCCCTGCCCTGCCAGGCTGCCGACCCCGGCCACAGAACCTTCCGCAGCTCACTCGAGCCCACGGTGGTCTCTGATCCAAAGCCAGCCCCTTTCACACGACCCAAAGTGGATTTCACATGATGTCGGATGGCTCCCGGTCCCCATTCAGTCATCAGATCTCAGAAGTCACCAGACCTGAGCCCGCTCGGGCACCGGCAGCACAGCCACAAAGTGGGGCGGGCACGGCCCTGCCTGAGCGGGCTCAGTGGAATGACACCCGTGTCAGCAGCCCACACCGTGCCCCTCCCAGACACACACAGTCGAGTCGTGTGTGAGCCCAGAGAGCCAAAGCTAATTCTGGGGGAGGAATTGGGACGGACGGAGTGGAGGGGGAGGGGGAGGGGGAGGGGGAGGAGGGCAGGGGCAGGAGGGGGAGGAAGGCTTTGCGGAGGCAGAACACTTGCGAGAATGCATGGCTAGGAGAGTCACAGGACTCCTGGGAGTTGGATTGCACACAAAGTACAGAAGGCCCTCAGGGGACTTGCCTGGGTGCTGGGAGGATGGAAAGGGCATGGGAGGCACCGGTGGGCAGTCGCCTGCTAGTCACAAGGGCCTTGGCTGCCATCGTTCCTGTGAGTTTTGTCCCCAACTCATTAAAATGAATTAAAAGCTCGAGCCAGCTTCCCCGTGTACCCCTGCTCCTCGGGCTCCTGCCCAGGCCCTTGCATGCAGGTACCCTGAGAGGGACCCTAAAAGGCTCAGGGCTCTCAGACAGATGAGCACCCCTGGGGGTGCAGCTTGATACACTGAGACCCCGGAGCCCCAGCACCAGTGCTCGCGGTTTCCCGCCGGCCCGGCTGCGTCCAACCTGCGCTTCCTGTGCGGCTTCTCCAGAGCAGGCAGGTGCCGGGCGGATCGTTCTTTGTCGCGGCCTGTCCCACGCGCTGCGGGATGCACAGCAACACCCAGCCTCTGCCCGTCTGATGCTGGCAGCACCCCCTGCCATAAGGAGCACTCCCAGACACTGCCAGGTGTGCCCTGGGGGGCACCTGCCTGTGGTTGAGAACCGCGGACACGCATGGCTCCGTGGGCCCTGGGGGGACTCCCGCAGGCCCCAGGCTGTGTTCACGCGCCCCAGCTCTTGCTCCAGGGACAGGGGCCCTCACTCTGGCCTCTGGGCAGGTGACCACAGGGCTACACCCTAAAAGGTTCAGCCCCTCGATCTGGAACATGAGAATCTTCCTCTGTAAAGGGTGGGACAGTACGTGTCCGGCTTCTCCGCCGTCACCGCTCAGCTCTGCGGTGGAAGGGTGGACATGGCCCCAGGTAACACGTAAGTGATGGGCGGGGCTCTGCTCCACAGAAACTTTCTTTATGGACACTGAAATTTAAATTGCATATAATTTTCACTTGTCATGAAATACTGTTCTTTCTATTCCAAGCATTTGAAGGTAGAAAAACCACTGTCAGCTTATGGGCGGCAGACACAGGCCTGGGGTGGACCGGCCAGCGGCTGTCATGGACTGGCCCCCGCTGTGGCCCAAGCCCCTCCTGTTGCAGATGAGCCAGCGGGTCTGTCCAGAGGCGTGAGCCACAAGTGGCATGCGAGAGCAGCTGTCCCAGGGCCGGACTCCACCCCTGTAGCTGCTATCCCGCCACAGCTCGGGTCACACACCCTGAGCCTGGGTGGGCTCAGGACACACTTGAAGCCCCGTTCTCCCCCAGGCAAGGGTGGGGGTGCGGGTGAGGGGAAAGAGGCTGACGCTAGTGGAAAGAGCTGGGCTAATCCCCCTCTGGGCAGCAGGGCAGGGGCAGCTGCCTTATCAGAGCCCGGCTGCTCCACGTATCCGGCACGAGTCTCAGCAGCCATGTGGTTGGCCCGACACACGAAACGACCCGAAACACCCTCACCCTGAAGGACCAACCACCCCCCAGGGCCCAGGCTGCCCTGTTCGAGGCTCGGCCTCAAACCCCCCCAAGATGCCAATTTCATGCCCAAGCACAACTGGCACTTGCAGGTCAGAGGGGACAAGCCAAGAACCACAATTGCTGGACTCGCCATCTGGGCTTGCTGCGGCCAAGACACAATTAGGATCCCAGCGGGGCAGGGGCCTGGGCTCTGCTGCAGGGCAGGACACGTCAGCTGTGGTTGAGGGTGGGCCCGTGGGCTGTGTGGGCGAGCAGGGCACGGCCGGCCTCAGAGAGGACAGGAAGGTAGCCCACGTGAGCTCGGCCGGTCAGAACCCAGGCCAGGCCTGAGTGAGCCCCACCACGCGTGGCTCTCGCTGGGCAGGGGCCGGGCTCTGCCCCTAACGTGCCACAGCCTTGCAGAGAGTGAAGCGTGGACATGCACGCCACATCCACCCCAGTACATGCACCCCTCATCCACCCCAGGACATGCACCCCACATCTGCCCCAGGACGTGCAACGCTCTATCTCTTCCAGCCGCCGTGGCTGTACAGCAGACGGCACAGGGCCCCTGCCGAGGACCTCCCTGTCACTTTGAAAAGCTGGACATGCCATAAAGACACTGCCTGCTGTTTCCATGCACATCATCCCAGAGGAGCCTGGGGGCCCACAGGAACCCTGGTGAGGGACACCAAGCCCAGGGCAGATGCCAGGTGTCAGCTCTGCCCAGACAGGAAACCAGGCCGGCAGGGCCCGGGTACTTGGTCGGCTGCTCTGGGCTCTGTTTCCCTCGCCATAGAGGGAGGATGGGGCAGGAAGGGTCTGGGTTTCAAACGCAATATTGCCCCACCTGCCACCCCATCCGTGCGAAGTCCAGGCACGCAGGCTCAGAGGTTCACCCTCAGGAAACCGAGGGCACAGGGCACTGGGGACTTGGCTCCAGATAGCTGCTGGTTCACGTCCCGGCCCCTACCCGGTCACCCCATGTCTGAGTACAGGTGTCCCCCGGCCTCAGAAGGTGGTCAGGGGTCCTGCTGGGCGCTGCATTGAGGGTGGCAGCTGACTACCCACGGGGTGGCTCTGGCCACGTCTCCCAGGCTGGGCTTCCTCTCGGTTTCCTCTGCCGTCCCCGGGGAGGGTCAGAGCAGGTCTGGTCTTCACAAAGCCGCACTTCCCCTAATCCCGGCAAGGTGGGGGTGGGCAGCCCAGCGAGATGGTCTTATCTTCCCAGAGGGGAGCGCCCTCCGCCCCCACACACCAGAGGCTCAGGCTGGAGCTGCCCTTCACCCTGCGGGGGGTCAGACCAAGCTCAGCGCCACTCGGACTCCAGGTGTGGCTGTGTCCTGTGCAGGCCAATGGCTCCTGCGATGGACAGAAACAGTTGCCACGTGTGGGCGTGGGGGCAGAGTGCGCCACCTCCTCCCCCCTCCAGTCCTCGGGGCCCCTCCCAGCAGGAAGCCCTCAATTCCCAGCCTGGAATTCCTGCCCTCGTCCTCTGGCGCTGATCCAGCCCCAGTCAGACCCTCCCTCGGTCTGCACCAGCCTTTGCTAGGCTTGCGGTTTTCCAGGTGTTGTCACAAGCCTGGGGACTCCCAGGTGGCACCATGCAGGGCCCGCTGTGAGGAGACCCTGCTGCTTGGGGAGAGGGACCTAGGAACAGGCCTTCAGAAGCCCCCAGGGCAGAGGAGGGTGCCCAGGGCGGGGGTGCGGGGGTGGGGGGGCAGGATCTACTCCCCCACAGCACGGCCCTGTGTGTGTTTCTTCCCCACACCCCAGCCCCAGAACCCTGTGTCAGCCCACCTGCCCTGCAGACGGCCCCGCACTGTCGTTCCAAACCCGGTAGGTGAGGGGCTCCATCCCCACATGGGCACCCGTGGCCTCCTGTCCACCCTGGTCACAGGGAGGGACCAGCAAGCTGGGCACGTCCCAGAGTCCTACAGAAGGGAAGCGGATGAGCCTCAGGACAAACAAATGCTGATGAGTCTTAGGAAATGGAAAACATCAAATCCTTTCTCTGGCAAGAGAACCAAGAGCAGAGCTGGGAAGCCAAGGAGGGTTCCGGCGCTGGCCTTGGGGCCCGGGAGCAGATGGTCCACGCATCAGGCCGCGGAGCCAGCGCCTGGCGCCAGCTCTCGGGAACCCGCGTGCACAGGCTGCGGGAGGCTCGCAAAGCAACTGGGTCTGAGGCTGGCGCGAGGGGCAGGGTGGCCGGGGTGCCCTGTCTGGGGCCCTGAGGTCCAACAGCCAGGACTCAGTGAGGGGCTTTCTGGGGACAGGACACTGGGCCCAGTGGCAGCAGGCGGAGGGCAGAGCCCTGCAGTCCAGAAGGCATGAAGCTGGCAGAAGGACGGGGGTCTGGGGTCTCACTCTGGGTAAGGTGCTGGCGGCCCTGCCAGGCAGGGGAGGTGTCCTGAGATCCATTACCGGCCCCAGCAGCCGGGGGGCTTCGTCTGCAGGTAGTAGAAGGCGGGCGGCCCCGCACCAAGGGGCCTGCCTGGCAGGGGCCCGGCCACTGTCCTCACAGGGTTGCACAGCGGCGACCCACACACCTGTGCCCTGGGGCAGAAGAGAACTGGGTTCTTCTGACCTCTGAAGACGGTGTGAAGAGCTAAGGACCTTTCCCAGAAAACCCCTCTGCTCCCGCCCGGCACGGTCACAGAGAATAAGAACACAACCCCGTGACTGGCTGAAAGTCTGGGGCTGGGAACAGGGTCACCGCGTGGGACAGTCCTCAGGGCCCTCCCCTGCCTGCCAGTCCAGTCACTGCTGGGGGTCAGCCCTCTGTGGACCCTGCAGGACGTCCCCGCTCCGGCCAGCTTGACCTCCGCCCCCACCTTCCCTGTGCAGGCGGGGCCTGGGCTGCTGCAGGAAATCACCCATTGCCGGAGCATGAGCCCCCCAGAAATAAGGGGGTGGAGGCCCCACGGGTGACCCTGGAACCAACAGGAGCGGGAGCTGGTGGGTAAACTCCTCCCCCTGAAATGACGGTCCCAAGACCCAGAGTGACACTTCCCAGAACCTGTCTCATGAGAGACTTACCTCCACCCCAGTCCCATGTCTGCTCCCCACTGCACCCCCAAATAGAGCTGTAGCGTGGAAGCCTCTGCCGAAGGCTAAGACAGCTGCGTTCTCTGAGCACACGGGTGGCACAGAAAACGGTGAACCCAAAGCTGTCAGCCAACCAGAACAATCTGGATAAGAAATTATAGGACCTGCTAAAACTGTGTTTTAATAAGCTCGAAATCCAAGAAATGGGAAGAAAGCATGAAAAAATAAACTCATCTGAGTAATACCTCAAGAAAAAAAAAAAAAGCTCTGGGCCAAGACATTTCATGAGAGCTCTTTCAAATACCCTAAAATCGTTATTAGAATTCTATGTACCAGAGATTTCCATTCCCAGGCTGTGTAAATGGTTCTAGATCACAAAAGGAATGACAATTCTTCAATTCACTTTATAGACCTGCACAATCCTTATGTCAAAATCAAACACAGGAAATAAAAACTCATGTGTGAGTGAGTCTGTGGGTAAAACACTGTCTGAAGACTCTTATTCTCAGACATG
Source organism: Lemur catta (assembly GCF_020740605.2). NCBI lineage: Eukaryota > Metazoa > Chordata > Mammalia > Primates > Lemuridae > Lemur > Lemur catta. Next base: position 3,057,232 of record NC_059137.1, on the reverse strand, counting down.
GCGTCACTCAATTCATTTAGATTTTCTTGAAAGTCTCAATAAAATTAACAATTCTCTCCATGAAAGATCTTGAACATATTTTATCAGATTTACCACTATTTTGTTTTAAATGCAATTATTATTAATAATAGTATTTTTATTACAGTATAATTAAATATGGTACGATGCAAAAATCCTCTGTGTGCATCTCCCAGCGTTTTACACGTTTGCACCACAGGGTCACGGCCCAGATGGGATAGGTAGCATTTGCATCACTCTGGAAGGCTCCACCGCCTTTCTAGGCTACACCCACCCCAGAAGGAACCACCGTCCTCGGTGTGATCCCTGCCAATCAGCATTGCCTATTCACAAATTCCAAATACGTGAAAGTCAACAGTGTGTACTCTTTCGTGTCTGACTTCTCTCGCTGAGAACAGTGTTTGCAGATCATCCATGTTACTGTGCATATCAGTAGGTTGCTGGGCTTTCGTTTTGTTTGGTTTTGCTGGAAAATATTCCACTGACGAATACACCACGGTTTGCTCAGCCATCCTCGCTTGGTGGCCATTTGGGTTGTTTCCAATCTGGGGCTATTACGGGTAAAGCTTCTACAACATGTGTGTGTGTGTGTGTGTGTGTGTGTGTGTGTGTGTGTTTATATTTGCATTTCTCTTGGACAGCTATCTAGAAGTAATTACTGGGTCATTTAGGTTTTAGCCACTCCGATGGGTGTGCCCATCTTTTTATGGTTTATATTTGCGCATTCCTGGTGACAAATTATGTTGAGCATCTCTCATGTGCCTGTTGGCTATTCAGCATCTTTATTATGAGGTTTTATTAATTTTTTAACTTTTAAGCTTCGGCTTTTTATCTTTTTATTAATCAGTTGTAGGAATTCTTTATATATTCTGGCCTAATTTCTTTGCAGACATATACATTGTAGATATTTTATTTTCTACTAACATATCAATTGCTTTTACTTCCTTAGTGGTTTTTGAGTAGCAGAGGGTTTAAATATTTATTCAATCCAATATGTCAGTTATTACTTTTATGTTTAGTGCCTTTTATATCTCATTAAGCAATCTTTGCTTACCGCATGAAGACAGTCTCTGGCATTACCTTTTAGAGACTTTATAGTTTCAGCTTTCACGATTAGGTTTATGACTCATATTAAATTAATTTTGTTCATGTGTTGAAGTAAAAGATCAAGGTTTTGTTTTGGTTTTTTTCTGAATAAATATCCAGTTCTTTCGACACCATTTACTGAAAAGACTTTCATTTTCCAAACTGAATTTAATGCCTGTGTATGAGTTTATTTCTAGACTGCTTTGTTTAATTAATCTATAAGTCTGTTCCTACACTAACGTCACACCATCCTAACAACTATAACTCTATAAAAAGTTGCGAAATTTGATAGTATAAATTCTCCAACATTTTCTTCTTCTCCAAAATTATTTTACCCAGTTATTCTATGTCCTTTTCATTTCCATATACATTTTTAGGATCAATTTATAAATTTCTATAAAAAATCCTTTTGTTCATTCATTTCCCTCCTGTATCAGCTTTTTAGTTAAATGGATATTTTAGAAATTGAAATACAGGTTCTTGACTTATTAGCCTTCTAGGTATATCCTAGTCAAAATGCTAACATTCATACATAAATTCTTAAAAACAGCCAGGGGTAGGGACATACTATCTCCAAAGGAGCAACAGTGAACACAATGGCTGACTTTTTAACAAGATAATAGAAACCAAAAGACAATGGATTGACATCTTTAGGGTGCTTTAAAAAAATGTTAATACTGAATTCTTCAGGCAATGAAAACATCTTTCACAAATTGAATAAAGCAAAGATGCTGTCATACAATAAAAGGAAAGCTGAAAGAAAATGTCACCAGCAAAGGCAGGCTGTCTGGAAAGTATCCAGCCATGTAATGTGAAAAATAGAGACATTTACTGATAAAGATACAAGATACAAAAAACATGGTACACAGGACAATGACGCCTCCGTCCCTTTCAAAGTGGGCACCCTGGGACCTCACACAGTTCTCCCAGCATCTCTTCCCCTAACCTGTCCACGTCCAACATGCCCAGGTGTTCTGCTTGCTGCAGGCCTTCCAGAACGGGGGTCACTTTCAGCAGATTCTCGACCATCTTTGAGGTGTTTGTGCCACACTTTATTTGCACCGCGCTCATTGCATCGTCTGAAAAGCCTCTGAGTCATCCAAACAGTTTCCATGGAGGGAAGTCCAAGCTTAACGCAAAATCTGATGCAGATTCGCTGCTCTCCTCACTCCGTCATGTGCAATGTGACGGCCACACAGTGCACGTGCTCACTCAGTGGCGTCTAGCGCCCCACAGACTAGCACAGTGAAGTCGTCACTGTTCACACATGCGTGTCCCAGTCCACTCTTCTTGGCTGCCGGGTGACATCGATGAGACGAGACTGTTCTCATTACATTAATATTAACAATGGCTGGATACTTTCCGGACAGCCCTCATACACGTAGTACAAGAAATATTGAAGGAAGTTCTTCACGGTGAAGAAAAATCACCCCAGATAGAATCACAGACCTGTAAGAAGACGTGAAGAGGCCCCCCAAGTGGATAAATATCAGTGTTTATTATTGAAGACAACATCAGTAACATTTAACATTCTTGATGTTAAATACGGGTGAAACAAAATATAAGACAGTAGCACAGAGGGGTGGGGCTGTGTGTCAATGGAGTTAAACTGGTGTAAAGCTCTTGCATTTTGGGGGGACGTGATTCAGTAAATCTTCTTTTCTTAAGGTCTATCTGGTATTAGCGTAGCTGTGTCATATTTTTGTTAGTATGTACTCGGTCTGTTAACTTTCATCCTTTACTTCCGACCTTTCTGTATCCTTATGTGTCAGACAGGTCTCTTTTAAACAGCTTATGATTGGATTTTTAAAAACATGGTTTGGCAATTTTTGTCTTTTAATTCAGTTTTTAGTTCACTTACATTCACTTTAGTCATGAATATGTAAATTTATGTCCATCGGTGATTTTGTACTTTTTCTTTACCTCTGCTCTTTTGTTTATTTTTCTTCTTTTTTCTACTCCCTGTGGATTGATTTAATGATTAAGTCCAGGTTTCCCTTTATAGTTCTACATACTACTTGTACTGTTTTCTTGGCTATCTTAGACATTTTAACATATACATTACATGTAACATATACATGAAAACCCAAGGTCAATCAACATATTTACTTCCAAACAATAAAGATTTGAAACATTTTAGTTCAAACCATTCCCTCTGCCTCCTGACTTGAATATTATTATAATTTTAAGAGCACTATGCAGCATTTTTACTCTTTTGCACTGTGGGTATCTAGTTCCTTTGGCCCACGGACCTACCACTGTCCTTGCACATCTCACCTCCCACCTATGATTACCTCTACTCTGCTGACATAGCTCCACCAGCATTTCCCTTAGGGAAGCTTTACAGTAGAGACACTCTTGTTTGTCTAAAAACGTTCTTATTTTGCCCATATTCCTGAAAGGTATTTCCTTTGGGTATGCAAATGTATGCAAATTAAAGGTAGACTTTCTCCATCCCCCCACCCACCAAAAAAAAAGTAAAGATATGAGTCCCCTCTCTGGTGGCTTCCACTGGTGACGCTGAGAAGCCAGGTGCCATCCCATTGTCATTCCTTTGTGGGAAACTTGTGTTTTCTCTCTGGTATTTTTAAGATCATCTCTTATTCTTTAGAGTTCTGCGTTTTCTCTCTTATGTCTCCAGCTCTAGTGTGATTTTTATTTGTTTTGCTTTGGATTTTATAGTCTTGATGAATATGAATATTAGGGTCTGTTATCAGTTCTTGGAAATTTGTAGCCATTATTTCACCAAATATTTTCTCTTTCTCCTCTGACCGGGTGTAAGTTAAGCTGTTTCACTCTGTTCCCATCATTATTTATCTCCCTTTCATACCTTCCGCTGTTTGTTTCTGTGCTGCCTTTAGGTAATTTCTACGGCTCTATCTCCCAGTCCATTGATTCTCTCTTTGGTTATGTCTAATCTGTAGCTAAACCCATCTACTGAGTTCTTAATTTCAGTTAAAATGGTTTTCATTTTTAGTGACTATATTTGGCCCTTTTTTTCAAGTCTGCTGGGTGCTTACTCAGAATCTCTTGCTGCGTTCTCACATTTGCAATCTCCTTTTTTATTCCTTAGCCAAATCAAGCATACTCGTGTTATTGTTTCATACTTCCAATGTGCGCAGTGCTGTGGTTCCGACTCTTCCAGTTGTTTTGCTTTTGGTTTTCACTTGGATCTTCTTCCGGGCCTCTTCCTTTGTGTGTAATGTGATTTCGACTGTGAACTCAAACCACTTGCAAAAATTTGGGGGAATTATTTCAGGCCTGATTGGAAGCTAAGCTTCTGCAGAGAGAGTTTATTCTCCCTTCTTTAAAGTACCTCAAGGTGCTGCCAACCCATGACCACTCTAAACTAAATTTTTGGGTTAAGGCTCCTTGGACCACCTAGGTGGTGTGAACTTGGGCTGCAAACCATGTGAGGGCTGGCTTGTGGTTACAAATTCCAGGGAGATTTTTTCTGTACGCAGTGCCAGATTCTTTGTAGATGGTCTTTCTGACTGCTCTGGGGAATGTTGGGGGTATGTCTGATTCCCCCTCACTGGCATGAGTCCTCTGGAGATGCACCAGCGGGCTCTATCTTAGTCCATTTTCTGTTGCTTATAACAGAATACCTGAAAATAAGGGATTATAAAGAAAGGAATTTATTTCTTACAGTTAATGGAGGCTGAGAAGCCCGAGCTCAAGGACTGCATTTGGTGAGGACCCTCTTGCTGGTGGGGACACCTCCTCTGGGGTGGCACCGGGCATCACATGGACAGGGGCTGAGTGTGCTGACTCAGGTCAGTCTCTCTTCCTCCTCCTACAAAGCCACCAGTCCCACTCCCGTAATTATCCACTGATCCACGAACTCAGTAATCTGTGAATCCGTGGTTCTGAGCGTGGGTTAATCCATTCCTGAGGGCAGAGCTCTCACAGCCCAATCACCTTGTACAGCCCCACCTCTCAATACGGCCACACTGGGAACTGAATTTCAGCACGAGTTCTGGAGGGGCAAACATTCAAACCACAGCAGCCCCTGTTAGAATCTCCTCACTGGGCGAGTCTCAGCCTTTGCTGTTTCCTGCACCCTGGCAGGCCACAGACAGAGGCCACATTCACCTGGGGCTGTCATGGCAAAGACCTGCTCTGGCACCTGGGTGATTTTGCCTCAGAGAATCTCTTCTTTCTTGCCAGGAGGGCCCTTTGACAAAGTGGTTTTAAAATTAATCTCACAGAATAAACAGGTGAGAAGCATAGCCAAGCCATTTTGGGGAAAATAAATAGTGGCCACGCCGCACACATTACTGCCCCACATCTAATGTCCCTCATTAAAGCGTGGTCTAAAGCCCCAGTCATTTCAAACGTGTGGCACAACTAGAGGTCAGTAAAAACAAATAGAAGATCTAGAAATCGGCCTGGTTATAAGCAGCATTTTAAATCAGCGGCAATAGAAAGAATTTGTCAGCAAATGACCGATGGTTGGGAAACTGTCGGCCATTTGGAGGAACACTCCGTTAGGGTTAGGGTGCACACCGAAGCAGTCCCAAGGAACTCAAGAGTCAAATGTGAGAAGCGAAAACATAGAGCGATGTTAAAAGTGAAGAATAATATTTATACAATCTGCAGATGGGAAAGACATTTGTCAGCATCAAAAGCAAAGGCAGAAAACATGCAATAAGATAAAAAGTATTTAAACTTCTGTCAGTAAAAGAACACGGTGAATCAAACCGCTGGGCGGAGACAAGCCGAGGAAGTCCACGGACTCACGTGAGACCCAGACTGTTATTCTTTCCCTTTAAAGATCCACTGCAAATTAACAAAGCAGAGGTTCGAAGATGACATAAACAGAAAATTTACACCAAATATTGCTCAACAGGCTTTTGAAACAAGTGTTCCTGTTCACTAATAATCAAAGAATGTACGTTGGAGAGACCGCGGCTTCCCGGCCCAGCAGGGCTCGTCAGGGACACAGCTGCTGGCAGGGCGCTTCTGCAGGACGGTTTGGTTTGGCGTCACGTGTCAAGAGCTGTGAAGGATTCCAGCATTTTGACTTAGCAATTCCCCTCGTACAATTCTCTCTCAGGCCAGGATAAATATAACATGATTATTACCACAAAAACAGTAACAAAATCAATATCCAACAGTAGAAACTGGCGAGGCATATTATGGTATATCCAAAGAATACGACACATGATAAAACAGTCTTAAAAATTAGGCCTTGGACAAAGGAACAAAGGCAACATAATGGAGCAAAGATCGTCTTTTTAACAAATGATACTAGAAAAACCGTACATTCTCACGTAAAAAATTAACCTAGAACAGACCTATATCTTCACAAAAATTAACTCAAATGAATGATAGGCCTAAATTTAAAGCACAAAACTATAAAACTCCTAGAGGATAACAGGAGAAAACCTTAGTGACCTCGGGTATGGTGATGATGTTTTAGGTACAATACCAAAGGCATAGTCCATAAAAGGAATAATTAATAAGCTTGAGTGAATTCAAATTCAAAACATTTGCCTTTCAAAAGACACCGTCAAGAGAATGAGAAGGCAAGCCACAGGCTGTTGGAAAGTATTTGCAAAAGAAACATCTTTGTGTATTTTAGATTGCTATCCAGAATATGCCAAGAACTCTTAAAACTTAACAAGAAAACTAACAATCCAATTTAAGAAGGGGCAAAGCATCTGAACAGACACCTCACCCAAAAAGACACACAGGTGTTGACCATCATGTGCCACCAGGGAAGTGCAGACTAGAGCAGCGACACGGCGCTACACGCCCGTTAGGACGGCGGAATCCGCAGCACCGACAGCATCGAACGCCGATGAGGCCGTGGAGCAGCGGGAACTTCCCTCCACTGCTGGGAGGACGCGAAACCAGGCGGCCACTTTGGGAGACAGTCTGGCAGCTTCTCACAAAACTAAACAAGCTCTTACCATACAATGAAGCAATCACACTCCTTGGTAGTTATCCAAGGGAATTAAAAACTTATGTCCACAAGAAACATGCACATGGATGTTTATAGCAGCGTTAGTCATAACTGCCAAAACTCGGAGGCAATCAGGATGTGCTTTAGTCGGGGAATGGGTACATAAACCGTGGTATATCCAAACAATGAAATAGTATTCAGAGCTAAAAAGAAATCAGCTACCAAGGTGTGAAAAGACATGGAAAACACTTGAATGCATACCACTAAGTGAAAGAAGCCAACCTGAAAAGGACCCTAGGATTCCACCTGTGTGACATTCTGGAAAAGGCAAAAGGATGGAGACAGTTTGAGAATGAAGTTGCAGCTGAATGTGCGTGGATGGAGTTTGAGTCCGAATTCTGGCTCCTAGAAAGAGCTCTGCCCTGGACAGCTGACCTCAGCTTTTCCTGCAGCGTGGTGTCTGGTGAAAGGAGGGCACGGAGACCCCTCAGGGGCTGCCACGGGGAGACCCTGATAAACTGCTGACATGTGGAAAGGCTCTGCCAGCTGTGAAGTGCGGTGCAATTGCTCCTCTAACTCCAAGCGAGACTCGCTTTGACTCAGGTGTACCCAGAGTTGGCATCAACACAACACAGACCTCCCAAGGGCCCAGGACCCCGGGAGGAGCCAAGGAGGGAAGTCCCGGGGCGGAGGAGTTGTGGCGGAGAGAGACCTGCACTTCCAGCACAAGTTCTCTCCTCCTCTCTCCCCCTCCACCGTCTCTGTCTTCTCTCCCTTCCTCCTTCCATCCTCCCTCCTTCTCTCTCTCCCCCTTTCCTCTCTCATTTGTTCATTCACGCAAACACCTACCAGGTGTCTCCTGCATCCCAGGTCTGTGCTAGGCCTGTGAAAAGGAGCCTGGCTCAGACCCTGACCCCAAGGAACGTCACTTTGGGGACAGCCACTTTTATCACCCCCGGCTGCCACTCACTTCCACAGCGTTGCCTTCTGCCCCTCCGTCCTCACTCCCGGGGCGGAATCCCAGCCACGATCACGTTCCCACAGGCTCACGTCCCCACCGGGAAGTCCCTCCCCATCCCGTCCCTCTTGGTGACGAGGCCCTCTGGTCCCACTCCCACTGTGGCCTCACAATGGCCGCCTTGTGCTCGCCTGGCTGCCCCAGGCCCGAGAGACCCCTGCTTCTCTGCCGCCTTATCTGCCATCGCTGTGCTCCCGCCCACGACTGTCCCCCGCCGGATAACAGCCACAGCGGAAAGGACATGTTTCCATCGTCATGGAGAAGCCCAACAGCAGCCGGCTAGAAAAGAGTCACCCGTCTCTGCCCCTCCCCTCGAGAGCACAGAGCCGACAACCCCAGTGCTCACAGGGGCCGCCTTGTCTGGGAGGGCCGGCCAGGGCGTCCGGCGGGCGAGGGGTGGAGCGGTCCACGCTGTGCTCGATGCCCTGTTTCTCCAAGAAGAAAAGGGCCAGGGACAGGAAGGACAGGACAGCGCGGTCTTTGTCAGGAAGCGGGGGCATCACAGACCGCGGCTGTCCTGGGGGCTCCGACAATTACCAGCTTGTCAAATGAAACCCATCTACGCGCATTTTAAAGGAGCCGGCTCTCAGGGCCAGAGCATTCGGCCATCTGCCGCTGCTCCTCCCCATAAGGACCGCGCTCCATCCCCGTGAGGACCGCGCTCCATCCCCGTGAGGACCGTGCTCCACCCCGTGAGGACCGTGCTCCACCCCGTGAGGACCGTGCTCCTCCCCATAAGGACAGTGCTCCACTGGGGCATGTGCTCCGTGTTTCCCAGTCTCCGTTTCTGGCAGCCCCAGAGGTGGGAATTGGGGAACCTCTCAGACGGATCCCTCAGCCCTTGGTTTTCAGAGATTCCACTCGCCGGTCGGGACGTGAATCACACTTAGGGTTTGGAAAGAGTAGCAGGATCAAGGCCCACTGAGGTTTGGGGCCCACCCCAGATACAGTGTCGGGGTTGGGGCAGGGGCGCTGGCCAGATGCTGGCAGGGCAGATCCCCTGGGCCGAGCCTGGGGGCGGAGGTGGGGGTGGAGGCTGCCAAGCAGAAGGTAGGACTGAGTCACTGGCCAACGTTCCCAGAACTCTGGACTCATCCCGTTAACCATCTCAGACCACAAACACTCGCTGACTCCTGGTCCTACAATTCCCTGTTCTCAAAGCATTTCCAGGGGTGTCCCATAATCCCCAGAATAAAGCTGTTCTTCACGCAAGCACACAGAATCCCTGCAGGGAATTATCACACATCCAGAACGTTGGCAAGAGACCGGGCAGGGGAGCTGCAGTCTCGCCACCAGGTCCGGCCACCTAGTGATGGAGGAAGGTAGCCCTAGAGAGACAGAAGCCACTTGTTCCTTTACAAACAGAGAAACTGAGGCCCAGGGAGGGAAAGGGAGCCCCCTACACACACGTCACAGGGTATTACCTACCCAACACAAACGTCTACTCTGGACATTTCCATCATTAGGGTTTACTCCTACATGGCCCGCTGAAGACATGTATGCATTTTTCAGCTTTATAACCAAATTTGCAAGAATTCACATGGAACTAATTCGTCGCTGCCACCTCCCACCCCGTGACTCCCCTTTGTGCATCTGCATCTTGCTGTCCTGCCTGCCAGAGTGCACCCTCCGGGGATACTCTCCCAGAGGCTGTGCTGGCGAAAGGGGGTGGCCGTCTGTTGCTGTCACACACGGCCGGCCACTCGTTGGGCACCGAATTTAGCGTCACAGCCTTTATCCTTCACAGTTCGCTGGGATGGTGCTAGTTGCACTTTGTGTTGCAGAGAGATCTTGACACCAGCTTGATTTCTGCTCCTCCGTAAATAAATGGTTTTCCCCATCCCAGGAGGACACGAACCACGAGAAAGGGCTTTGGTGTTTCCCACAAGAACTGAAAAGCCGCTCGGCCCAGACCCCTCAGAAAACCTGGACTCTGACTTCCTGCTGTCATCAGCTGGTCGTGCCCTTGAGGGTGGCTTCACCCATTTCTGTAAAGAGATAATTTTTCCTTCCTGTATCTGTCAGCTCAGGCTTGGTTATGTCGGAGGAACAAACATCCCCCAACATCGCAGTGGTTTCAGATGGCAAGGAGGTGTCTCTCACTGCTGCGAGGGCCAGGGAGGCCCTGGGTACCTCCTGCCACCTTCTCCCAGTGACCCTGGCCCCTGGAGGCTTCAGCCCATCGCCATGGCAGAGGGTGTGACAAGTGCTCTTTGTCTCCTGCTGCCCCTGCTGGAAGGTGACGATTCAAGTGCTGCAGCGAGTGGCATGGCCACCCCCCTACTGCAAGCGGGAGGAAGTGCTGCCCCCCTTGCCCAGAAGGAGGAAGGACCACCACACTCCCCCCAGGGACTGCGTGAGGCGAGGAGACCCTGAGCATGCGGTGGGTGGCACTCCCAGGTACGTGCCAGGGCAGCCAGCACAGTGGCCATGGACCCTGGCCTGGGCACCTAGTTGTCACCAGCAGTTAACCTTGTGGAAGCCAGGATGGCCAGGTGATGGGTCTCTCTCTTCTCTGCAACCCCCGGAAGCACACGGGGGGATGGCACCTGAAGTGGCTTGGGGGCAGTGGGCACCCAGGGCAGGAGCTCGGGCTGGGACAGCCCAGGGCAGGCCTGGCCGGCAGTGGAGTGGGGACGCTCATCCTGTTTGCCTGTCACTTGCCTGTGTGGACTTTGTCTTCTCGTCTCCCTTCATCTGATGCAGGTCGAGGGCCTTAATCTGCTCGGGGGTCGCTAATGGACACTCCTTTAAAAAGCAAGAATGTTACGACCTAGAAAAACAGGACTGTCTAATTTCCTAAATCCCCAGTTCCTTTTGATCGTTAAGAAGCTGACTTGTTTTATCTGAAGCTCAAGATGTAACAGAACCCAGGGGCAGAGGTGGCTTCAAGTGCAAAGCCCCGTAGAACGGAGCACGGCGTGCCCAGCGCAGCGCAGGGAAACGCACCCACACGTGGCCACTTCCCTTCCCCTCTGCATCGCCTCTGCTCCCCTCTCTCCCTCTCTGCTCTCCCTGTGTGTGCATCTCTCCCTCCCTCTCCAGTGACAGCACACATGTCACTGGAAGCCCCCGCAGCCACCATGCTAATGCCTGAAGAATCCACATTTTAGGTGTTTGGGGAAAGAACCACGCCCTCCTGCTCACTGAGACAGGACAGGACTAGACTCCCTGGCTCGCCCTGTCTCTGGCCTAGACCACTCGAACCCAAGCCAGGCGCCCTGGGAACTCCAGCCCCGGGGCACAGAGGCCTCCTTGCTCACGGCACACGGGCTGCCGGGCTCTCCGTGTCCAGGAAGCCAGTAAACAAGCTGGCAGAGTCCGCCGGAGACCAGTGGGCTGATGACAATTGCAGACTCTGCTGGAACGGCCAGTCCGGGCGCCGAGAGACAGCAGGCGCCTCTTCCAGGATCTCATGTTTTCTGCGCTTTCCCCAGAGAGTCTGCCCGATGGGGACGCGTGTGGGGCTCTGGCTTCCCGCGTGGCCGAGACTCGGAGCGGCGTGGCTGGACCCTGCGGCACACGCACCCTGGCTGCTCCTATTCCGCAGGACCCGCCTGTGCCGCAGGAGCCACAAGAAGCAGGTGTGTGTCCCTGGGCGGCGTCCGGGCCAAGCGCGGGCCTGGCGGAAGCTCTCACGGCCAAACGCAGCCACGCGCCGGGTGTGGCTCGGTCTGGGTCTGAGGGCCCGAGAATGAGGAGCACCAGTGTCGGAGGGCCGGAGCGGTGACAGTCCCAGCGCGAGACAGAGCGAGCTCCTCTCCTCTGCCTTCCTTTCCGCCCACGCGCCCAGCAGGCTGGAGGGGCTGCCCACCCCGCGAGGGCCTGCTTCACTCGGCTCACCCGCTTGGTGCCGGCCTCTCGGGAAGCCCCTCACAGCCACGTCCAGGAAGGACGCTTGGCCGCCCGTCTGGGCATCCCTCAGCCCAGTCCAGCCGACAGGTGAAATGCAGCATCCCGGGGGCCGGCCGGGCAAGCGCGAAACCCGCAGGGCGCCTGTCGGGAGACGCAGGCTGGTCACCCCGGGCAGGGGCCAAGGCTGTGGTCCAGAGAGAGTTTCTTCTCCTCCAGGGAAGCTCAGCCCTGCTCTGCCCCAGACCTTGCAGGAAAACCCCCTCACTCAGGGTCGGCAGACTGTGGGCTTTAGTCCCGTCCGCAAACACCCTCGTGCCTCGCTGAGAGTGTGTCTGATGGAATGACGGGGCCCTGGAGCCTTGCCAAGCAGACGCAGGGAATGGGCCGTCACGGCCCCCAGGCAGGGAGCTGCTGCTGGTACCTGCGGTTTATGGACGACACAAACACAGCGAAGGTCAGGTGGCTGGTGCCGGCCACCCCGGGGCTGGGCATCGTCTCAGCCAGCTGTCAGCTGCCCTCCCTCAAGTGCACCTCCCGGAAGTCCCCACGCCGTGCACCCTCCTGGGAGAGTGACAGCCAGCGTGCCCACCTTCTCCACACAGAGGATGCAGGCGCAGCAGGGGGTGACGCAGACCCTGCCTGTCCTCGGGGCCTCCACGCTGAGGGTCCAGGCCAACTCCAGGCTAATCGCTGACTCCCAGGCTGGCAGTGAGGTGTCCTGAGACCCATGACAAGGGCTCCGATTGGCTGGGGTGAGGGAGGCTTCCTGCAAAGGGACACAGAAGCCAGTTCAGGGTGGTGAGTGCCGGAGTCGGCGCAGGCTGCCACGGCGAATTATCACAGTCTGGGGGCCCAGGCAACGAGCTATGTCTTCTCACAGCTGGAGGCTGGAAGTCCAAGCTCGGGCGCTGGCAGGCCCGGTGCCTGGTGAGGGCCCCTGCCCGGCTGGCGGGAACTCACGGCCCCCTGTGTGCTCGTGCGGCAGAGAGAGGGACAAGCTCCCTGATGTCTCCTCTCACAAGGACGCTAGTGCCATCGGGGGCCCACCCTCATGGCCTCATCAAACCCCAATCACTTCCAGAGGCCCCACCTCCAGGACCATCCCGTGGGGCGTGGGGATTCCACACAGGAATTTCAGGGACACAATGCTCCGTCCACAGCCTTGAGTGGAGTTAGACCACCAAGGGTTGCAGGAGCGGGTGGTGGGGAAGGGGCCGGAGCCCATGAGAGGAGCGGTGCAGGCCACACTCTCCGCAGGGGTCTCGCGGATTCCAGCGCCCCGGCCCCAAGAGGGTGAGCTGGCTGGGTCGGGCAGTGGTGGAGGCCTGGCTGGAAGGGGGCGCAGACTGGACCCCTCAGCAGGCGTAGTGCTGGGCGACCCCTGTGAATCGGTGCCTGGGGCCTCCCCTCCTGGGCAGGTGCTGCCGGGGGATGGGGGGCCCTCATGAGGGGTGGTGGTGGCCCCTGGGTCCCTCGCTTCTCCCCTGAGCACCCCATGTCCAGGGTGGGGGCTCCTTGGAGTCCCCTGGGGCTGGGTCACTGGGCTATTGGGGGATTTAAGCCAGGCGGGGGCCCCTCCTGCCTCCCCCCACACCTGGCTTTCTTCCCGTCCCCTCACGGGACCACAGACGGTCCAGCAGATGGAGTCCCTGTGACCCACCCTTAGCAGGGCAGGCGAGGCCTCCTCGCTTCCTGCAGAAGAAGAAACAGTGGCGGGTGCCCAGCCCTGCACCGGCGGCCCCAGGACGCCACCTCGCTGCAGCTCTGGGTCCGAGAGAGCCTCCCCGGGCCCCGGGCATTGTCAGCCCCCAGCCCTCCAGGAAGTAATGCCAGAGGCAGCACGTGGCCTGGGGTGGGGGGGCTCGGAAGCAAACACACAGAGCAGAGCCTGCTGTGAGGCCCACGTGGCCCCCACCCGCTGAGCCGCCCCTCCTGGTGTGGACCCCCAGACCAGCCCTTCTCCCACCAGCCGGGCGCCCCGCAGGAGGAAGAAGCTGATTGCACACGGCCCGGAGCACGCGCAAGCCTGGCCCTTGGGAGATGGTTCCTGAACGCTTGTGGGGGCAAGACAGGTCCTCAGGGGGCTCCTTCGAGGCCCTTTGTTGGTTCAGTCATTCAACAAATATCAACAGAACATGTGTGTGAGATTCCACGGTCAACGTTAGGTAAGCCAGCCTAAACAGAGAGAAAGGCAAAGAGAAAAGGAAAGGAGGGAAGGAGGGAGAGTCAGCATGAGGGAGGGAGGGAGGGAGGGAGGGAGGCAGAGGGGCCTCTTGACCAGTGAGGTCCACAGGGTGGGGGGAGGGGATAGATGGGGGAGCCTGGGGGGCTGCAGCGGTGAGGGTGACAGGACCTCTCCCAGCGCTGGGGTCCCACCTAGCCCTCCAGCCCTTTCAGGAGCAATTCCTAGTCCCCCAGGGGGTGGTCTGCAGCTCCAAGGGGTGTCCTAGGAGAGCAACGGGGGGAGGACAGGGACATGACTTCACTCGAACGTGGCATCCACCCAGCCGGGCCTCTCCCAGTCTGGGGCCTCTACGTGGGGCATCCTGGGCCCCCACCCAAGAACCCCGAGTCCTGGGCCCGGCGTGCACAAGCCTGGCCTGCGCCTGGGAACCCCAGGGGCCCTGAGGCCAGGCCAGGAGGGGGCGGCGAGGCCAGCGAGGATGCTTGCCGGGTGAGTCAGAGCAGATGTGGCTGTGTCATGACACACTCGTCCACGGAGGCAGGAGAAGGCCTCTGCTCCCCACCCCCGAAAGGGGAGGCCCTGGGAGGGAGAAAGGAGGGCCGGCCACAGACAAAGTCCTCAGAGTGCACGGCCCACGGCCCGGGCCAGCGAGAGTCAGTGCGCATCTGCAGTGAAGAAAGTTCTGTCTTGTTCTGAGCACCCAAGTCTGCCGCAGCCAGCGGCGGCAGATAGCAGCTGAGGCTCATGGCCAGCTCGGCCTTCGGCCTTGGGCAGTGATATAAATAACTGCTTTCGCAATGTGGATTGTTCGAAAGGACACAATGAAAGGGACCTGGAAGCTGATCTCAGGCCGGGCCTGTGACCTCGGGGTCACCGCTGGCTCTGTGGCTCACTGCAGCACGGCTTGCTAACCACAGCGGCAGCGTCTGGGTGCTGGGGGCTGGCTCTGCCGGGGGGGGGCCTGGCGACACAGGTGGGGGTATCGGCGTCGGACCCCGAGAATCACCCCGCGGATACCGAGCCCCACCTCGGCTATGCCGCTTCCAAACAGAAAAGGCCACAGATAGTCTCCTGTGACTAATTCGTTCCAGAAGGCACCAGACTGAATATTGCTACTGTAGATAGATTTCTTCATTATCCTGGGGCATTTTTTGGCCAAAAGACTAAGGAAAAAAACCCAGGAAAGCGTCAGTAAGCATCTGGGCTCCCAGCGGTCCCCGGCAGGGTGCAGGAGGAGGGGCGCGGGAGGCTGGGATGGGCAGCTGTCCCTGCTGTGGCTGTCATCCCTGTGGCTGTCCCCGCTGTGGCTGTCATCCCTGTGGTCCAGCTCCCCAGCATGCTCACTCACCGGGAGTCCTGTGTCCCTGAGACTACTCGGGACGCGGCAGATGCTCGACGGCCCAGGTGGGGGCGAGTTGGGCAGTGATTCCTGATGTCACCTGGGACTTCATTTATAGAGGTCCAGGGGTGGTGACACCAAAAGAAGAGTTTATTACTCACAGCTCCCGGGAGACGGGGTCACGCTCGCCGCACAGGACCATGCTGGCCCCCCACTGCACACAACGCCCCCCAAGAACAGGCGCTGTGCATGTCCACGGGTTTCCCCAGTGCCCGGTGTGGTCTTGCCACGCCCTGGCTGCGCCGAGGACATGTGCCCAATGAATGACAGGGAGCTTGTTACCGGCGTACCAGGGCCGGTCACTCCGTTTCAGTCCCACTTGCACCCTCGGTGAGGTCTGCCCCCTCCAGGAACTGCCTCCTGCGCTTCCGCTTGCCCTGCCCCGCGCTGGGTCACGAGCTGTCACACACGTCCTCTGTCAAGCCCTCCCCCGACACTGCCCTCCTGACCCCACCAAGGGTAACCACTGCCCTGACTCTGACGCCACGGATTAAAGTTGCCTGTTTCTGAAGCACACGCGAGTGCCATCACACGGCACACGCCTGCTTGTTTTCTCTCTGCCCAGAAGTCTTTCCCTCCACGTTGTTTGTAAGATCGCGCCCTGGGAGTCCACGCAGCGAGACTCTACTCAGCCTTGTTGCTGCCCGGGATTCTTTTGTGGAACACAGCAGGTGAGAAACCCATTGCAGTGATGACAGACACGGGTTTGTCCAGTTTGGGCTGTAGCAGACACGGCTACGATGCACATTCCTGAACACGCACTTGGCTAGACACATACACACATGCTCACTGGGTATATGCCAAGGAGTGAGGTTGGGGGGGGTCCCAGGGTTTGCTTGTTTTCAACTTTAGCAGACAAGGTCAAAGTGCACCAGGTCGCACTGCTACCAACAGAGTGTGCGAATAAGAGTTTTTCCATATTCTCATCAACATGCAGTTTTCAGTCATTTTTAATTTGAGCCATTTTGGAGTAGTACGTCATTGTGTTTTGTTTTGTTTTAAATATTTATCAAGGTGAAATTCACATAAGATTAGCCATTTTAAAATGAACAATTCTACAGCATTTAGTACATTCACAATTGGTGCCAGCACCACCTCTGTCTAGTTCTAGAACATTCCCAACACTCCAAAGTGAGCCCCCTTAGCCTCCTGTGCCTCTGCCCCCAGCCCCGGGAGCCACGAGTCCTCATCCTGGCCCTGTGCATTTGCCTGGTCTGGGTTTCACGTGGACAGAATCACACACACGTGGCCTGCTGCCACTGGCTTCTTGCACTTAGCGTGTCTTCAGGGCTCTTCCGTGCTGTCACCTGAGTCAGTCCTCCGTCCCTTTCCGTGGCTGAATGACAGACCCCTGCATGGACAGACTCCGGCTGCGCTGCTGTAGTTTGACTCACACCTGCCTGACCTCTGAGGGACCGGGCACCGTCCTGGTGTTTGCCAGCCGCTGGCACAGCCTCTTACCTGAGGCTCCTGCTCCTACCTCTTGACCACTCTTCTGCTGGGTGTGCGTCTTCTCCATGCAGATTTGCCAGAGGTGTTACGTTCTCTGGATTCAGGTCCTTCCTCAGTTATATGTGTTGTCGATATCTTCCTCCACTCTGGTTTTCATTTTCATCCTCAGTGGTGTTTTTTTTTTTTTTTTTTGGAGACAGAGTCTCACTCTGTTGTCCCGACATCAGCCTTGCTCACAGCAACCTCAAACTCCTAGGCTCGAGCAATCCTCCTGCCTCAGCCTCCTGAGTAGCTGGGACTACAGTCATGTGCCACCATGCCCAGCTAATTTTTTCTATATATCTATTTTTAGCTGTCCATATAATTTCTTTCTATTTTTAGTAGAGATGGGGTCTCGCTCTTGCTCAGGCTGGTCTCGAACTCCTGAGCTCAAACAATCCGCCCGCCTCGGCCTCCCAGAGTGCTAGGATTACAGGTGTGAGCCACGGCGCCCGGCCTCAGTAGTGTCTTCTGATGAACAAAATTTCTAAATTTCAATGTAACCCGATTATCAATCTTTTGCTCCATGGGAGTGCTTTCTGTGTCCTGTCTAAGGGCACTTAGCTATCCCGAAGGTCCTGGACATGGTTATGGTATCTTCCAGAAGGTGTGTTGTTTCATGTTTCATGCTGAGCTCTACAAACCCCTTGGAACTGGTATTTGAGTGTGGTGTTAGGGTCCGAGTTTCTTTCCCATACTGATATCCAGATGATTGAACGCCATTTAGTTTTTAAAATCTTTTCCCCACTGCTCTTCAGGACCAACTTACCATAAATCGAGTGATCATGTACATATCACATATATACACATATGGGGCTGGTTCTACCTTCTACTCTGTTCCACTGGTCTAGTTCTCTATGCTTGAGGAAAGATCACACTGTCTCCCTGTAGTTCTGCAAGTTTTAGTATGCGATAGCGTAACTCTAAATATTTTGTTCTTCTATGAGATTGTCTAGGCTATTCTTGGCCCTTTGCATGTACATGTAAATTTTAAAATCAGCATATAAATTTCTGCAGAAAGTATGGTGGGGTTCTGATTTCAACACCATTGAACGTAGATACAGCTGGTGATCAACTGACGTCTTTAGATAACTGAGTCTTCCATTCATGAACATCATATATGTTTCTGTTTGTTGGGTCTTCATTTTTCCCAATAACATTTTATAGTTTACTACGAAGATATCGTGCCTGTAGTTTAATACCTTTATTCTTAGAAACCTTGATGTATTTTCATGCCATTATAAATGGCATCTTTAAAGTTTTTTAACGTCAATTAAAGGTATAGAAATACACCTCTATAGAAATAAAATTAGTTTTTTTAATGTTGACATTATATTCAGTGACCTTCCTGCCTTCACTTGCTAATTACAATAGTTTAATTGTGTATTCTTTTGGATTTTCTATGCAAACAGTCATGCAGTCTGTGAATAATGACACTTTCATTCCTTCCTTCATGATCCTCACACCTCCTGTTTGATTTCCTCTAGGAGCTCCAATACCTATGGAAAGATATGGTGGTAGGGGACATTGGACATTTTCAGGGTTTTATCATTGAGTGAGATATTTTCTACATATATTTGTTTGTTTGTTTTGAAAACTCTTTTCGGATTAAGGAAGTCCTCTTGTATTTCTAGATTACTAATAGAGAATAACTTGTTTTTTGTCCTTTACCCTGTTAATGCAGTGAATTTCATTGCTGGATTTTTTTTGAATGCTGTAACACTCTTGTGTAAGGAGATGTGTTGGCCTGTTATTATCTCATCTGATTAAACTTGTTAATATTTTAGTTAGAACGTTTACACCTACGTCCATGAGAGAGACCGGTTTATACGTTTCTTCCGTGTAACATCTGCATCAAATTTGACATCAAGGATGTGTTGATGTCACAACGAGAGCTAAGAACATTCTCTCTTTTCCCAGTCTCTGGAAGAGTTTGTTTAAGATAAGCATTAGCCTCCATGAGTATGTGGGAGGACTGACTGGTCAACCATCAGGACTGAAGACATTTTCTGGGGACATTTTAAATTAAGGATTCAGTTTTGTTACCAGTTATATTAAATTTCATTTCACTTCTTATATCTCTTTTGGTAAGTTGTATTGTTTTTATGAATTTATCCATTTCCTCTGAGTTTTCAAATTGATTGGCATTAAGTCATTCAAAATATTCCCATATTATCCCTTAATGTCTGTAGTACCTGTAGTGATGTCTCTTTTTTTCCTTCCAATAGTTAATAATAAATTTTGTCTTTGTCTTTGGTTTTCAGTATGTTTACCACCATTTTTCAAGGTGTAGTGTCCTTTGTATGTATTCCACTTGGGACATCGTACTTCTCAAATCTGGGGCTTCTCCTCTTTCTTCAAATTGGGAAAATCCTTTTCAAATAGTGATTCTGCCTCATTCTGTCTTTTCTCGTAGTCTGGGACTCCAGTTTCATGTGTAAATTCATATGGCCACAGCCTGCACAGCGCTCACGTTCTACTTTATATTTCCCCTCCTTTGCCTTTCCATGGAGCCTGAATATTTTAGACCTATCTTCCAACTAAGGAATTCTCTAGTGTGCTGTCTACTGTTAATGTCATCCATAAAGGCTTAATGGTATAGTTTTTCTTTCTAAATTTTCTATTTTTTAGTGATTTCTGGAATTTTTGCCAAAATTCTCAATTTTAATTTCTTATACACATTAAATATAGTTATTTTTAAACCCATGTCTGATGACACCATTATCTGTATCCCACAGAGGATTCTGTCTTTGTTGATAACACCATGGGAAGGGATTGCACTTATTTCTAGGGGACAGAAGTGAAGAGTCGCATCCTTGTGCCGTCGTCTAAGCCTGTGGGAGCAAAGCCACCCCGTAAGCCAGCGCACTCCAGCGTCCCCGTCACCATCCCGTCATGCCACACGCACACAGTGAGCTCCAGCTCTGCGCCAAGCCCAGGGCTCGAGCTGGCCGGTACAAACGTGAGAAGGAAACGGTCTCTGCTCTCAAGGGGCCCATCATCGTGATGGGAAGGCTGACAAGAACAACAATTACCATGGACCCAAGAAGGACTCAGGCCACACTCACCCTGGGGGCAATGGGGGCACGGAGGTGACGCTTCCCCAAATGTGGGAGAATCCTGGGCCTGGAAGAGAAGGGTGTTCAAGGGAGAGGCCCAGAAGGTGCAGGAACGCTGGCCCATCCCAGGAGCTGCAATGCTGCTCATCAGGGACAGAGCAAAGAGGCACCTGCGGAGAGGGGGCCAGGCAAGGTCTGGGGCTTTCCAGAATCCTCCTCAGGAGCCTCAAGGTCATGACCTCATGGGAGCCAGGAACAGAGGGGTGGCACTGAAATTAAGAGTTCAGCTACCACGGCAGGTGTGAGGTGGGAGGGGCCGAGGCTTGGGAGATTCTCCTCAAATCACATGCAGTTCTCTATGTGAAATGGAGTTGGCTCTAAATCCATAACAGTCCCCTGTCCATAAAATGCAGTTAACAGACAAGTAGAGTGGACGGATGCACGTTTGATAGTCAAGACCAAGGCCGGCAGTCACCATTTAGAGATGCCCATTCAAGCCAGAGCGAGCTGGACTCCAGTCCTGGCGGAGCTCAGTGTTTGGGATGGCGGCCGTGGGAGGGGGTTGGGGAGCTCCTCCTCCTCCTCCTGCTCCTCCTCCTCCTCCTCCCCCTCCCCCTCCTCCTCCTCCTCCTCCAGCAGCTCACAGCATAGTGAGCCCACACCACTCCACTCCCGGGACGGCCCAGCCCTGGCCCTGTCTCCATCCTCTGCCCGACCGTGCCCTCTGTCTGGACTCCGCCTGTCACAGCCCCTCCGCCCCCGGTGGCCCTCCAGACCCAGACCCGCTGCAGTGTCGGGTGCCCTCGCCCACAGCGATCTCATCGTGGCTTCCACATCTGGGTTCCAGGACGAGAGTCCCTCAGGAGGTCAAGGTCTGTGTCTGCCTCACTCACCGTCATCCCCCAGGGCCCCGTGCTCTGTTGCTCTGGGTTGACTTGGTGAGCAGAGTCCTCTGCAGGCCTGGCGTAGGGCACACTTTCAGGGGACTTCACTCGGTGTGGGTCCTAGGTGGGAATACCCAGCTGTTAGTTACTTGGCGTTTCCGAGAATGCCACCATCTCCCCCCCCGCCCCCCCCCCGCAGAGGGGGCCCCTCGGGGCGGGCTGTGTCTGGAATTCCTGAGGCAAGGGCAGGTTTACGTTGGCCCCGGTGCCGAGCTGCAGGGAGGAAGCTGAGGCCAAGGCAAACAGCAGACAGGATTCCAACGGCCAAGGCGCGGGCAGCTCTGGCCCGAGTGGGAGCCGACGGGGCACCCACATCCGTCACACGTCCTGCCCGGAGTGGGCCCGATACCCCAGGGAACAGACGCAGAGGGGGTGGGAAGGGGAGACAGAGAGGCCCAGGGCCTGAGGGAGGGAGAGGAGAGCATAAAGGTTCCTCCGTGACCAGAGAGTGCTAAGGTTTGCAAGGACCCCACACGACCGACAAAATAAGGGCAGGTGCCTGTTGATCTGTGAGGAAACTGAGGCCCGGGGTGGCCAGGGGCTGGACAGAGACCTCAGGCCTAGTGACTGCAACGTGCCCCAACTGAGGGGCACCCAGGAGAAAAGGCCAAATCTGCCCAAATCTCCAGAGTGTTTTCCTCCAGGAACCTCATGGTCCCCTGGCCAAGCCCCTTCCTGGGCCGAACATGCTCCTCACCCCAAGCTCCTGCAGCCTCCTGGGAGCAGCTCCCATCACAGCCCCCTCCTCAGGGTGCTGGAGTGCTGGGTCCCCGTCTGCCCACATGCCCTGTGACTCACAAGTGTCCCCCACCATACAGCCTAGGGCTCACACACAGTGGGTTCTCATGGGGCCCCTCCAACACCCAGCCTGGGACCTGCACACAGTGGGTGCTCACAGGGCCCCTCCGACACCCAACCTGGGACCTGCACACAGTGAGTGCTCACAGGGAACCTCCGACACCCAGCCTGGGACCTGCACACGGTGGTTGCTCACAGGGACCCTCCGACACCCAGCCTGGGACCTGCACACGGTGGGTGCTCACAGGGGCCCTCCGACACCCAGCCTGGGACCTACACACGGTGGGTGCTCACAGGGACCCTCCGACACCCAGCCTGGGACCTGCACACGGTGAGTGCTCACAGGGACCCTCCGACACCCAGCCTGGGACCTGCACACAGTGGGTGCTCACAGGGCCCCTCCGACACCCAGCCTGGGACCTGCACACAGTGGGTGCTCACAGGGGCCCTCCGACACCCAGCCTGGGACCTACACACGGTGGGTGCTCACAGGGCCCCTCCGACACCCAGCCTGGGACCTGCACACAGTGGGTGCTCACAGGGACCCTCTGATACCAGCACCTACACATAGCAGGTGCTCAAAACACATTACTGACCAAACAGAAAGCATCACTGTGGAAGGCTACTGACACAGAAGACAAATGGGGATGTCTGGCCCATAGCTCAGCAGCAGGCACATGGGGCCAGGGCCCTGCTGGCACGCAGTTCTTGGGCACAGAGCTGGGAATGGGGCTGTCAGGTCGCCTCGACCCCCTTTCTGCCCCTCGGTCCTATGCAGAATCTGGGAGGAGCTGATTCCGCCCCAAGCTCCCCTGGTCCCATGGCCTGCTAGAGTGGGGGTCCAAGAAGGCTTGCTATAGGGCAACTTCCAGCAGCTACCTGGCCACAGACACCCCAAACTCCAGGTCACTGTCAAGGGGTGGGCAGAGAAGCCTATCGATTCGAGGAAGATCAGTACACTGTCTGTGTCAGGGTCATAGCGCCCCACCCACACTCCCAGGTGGCATGAGTCCATGGTGAGGGACATTTGTCCAGGTGGTCACACCCAGCACACTAGCACTGCAGGGGCGGGGGAGTGGGAAAGGGGTGCTGCCGAAATGTGGGGGAACCTCAGGGCATCCTGACACCCCCACCCAGACGGCCGTGAGGGAGACGGAGACCACAGGAAGGGATGCTGGGTCCCCAGGGCACCCTCAGAGGGCCAGACCCTCATCCCGCAGCACACACAGGGACCTGGAAGGGATGGGGACGCCTCGGGGACTCCCTGGAGGAAGGGGCAAATCTGGTGGGTTTGGTTGGCTGAATAGTGGCCCCCAAATATGCCCACGTCCTGATCTCTGGAACTGCGGGTGCTCCTTCTTGGCACCGTCTGAGCCTGGTGGGGCTGGCAGCCCCCCGGGCACAGGTCCTGCTGCTCCCCTCTTTGGAGGGGACATGGATTCAGGGTGCTTTCGTGAGTCCCCCCAAGGTCAGGATGTATTTCTGATCCTATAGCCTTTGCTTTTAACCCTGGTGCCTTACTGCAATTCTAGCCCCTGGGAGCCCCATTCCTCTAAGTGAAAAACCAAAAACCACAAATACTCACTAATTTGGGCAACACTGATTCTGCTTTTGTAAACCTACGGCCTTTTCTTAGCAAAACATTTCCTTGTGAGCAATGCAAATTCGTGTCACCAGCATGACTGCCAAGCAAGCTTTCGAAAAGTCTGAGAAAGTGTTTAACACACTCTCGAAAGCCTCTCCTGACTGTTTGCACAGAAGCAAAATACAAATCCAACCCGTTTGGTTCACCTGTTCCTTTGGGGATCTCGAGGAGACAACGTCCAGCACCCACCACACACCTGTGCTCCACACCCACACCAGCTCCCAATGCTCCACTGAAATCAGCCACCGGTTCAGACTTCCACAAAGTTCACTCTGGCCCCTCTCCTAATTAATTCCAGGAAGGGAGGGCCCCTCCTCACGCCGCCCGTCTCTGCAGCAGCCTCTCTGCGCTGGCCCCGTGCTGGGTGCCGTGGGTGCCGGGGCCGCGGTGTCTGCTCACGGCACTGGGAGTGGCCAGGAGGAAACCCGGGTCCATCGCCCAGGTACCCTCCCAGCCGCCACCTGCCACCTGTGTCTATTGCCCCAAAGGACCAAGACACAACCACCCGAGAGCTGTGGCCCCCAGGAGTTGCCACGTTCCTCCCTGGAACTCCTGGGCCTCGCCCCCTCCAAGGCCAGGACGTGGAGGCACAGGACGACCAGGACCGGGCTGGGACACCTGCCATCCTGGCTCTGCCCCAGTCTCCGCCTGGCCTGGGCCCTGCCCCTGCGCCTCTCCTGGCCTCACGGGGCATGGTCGGGGGTGGATCAGCTCAGGGGCTGCCAGATTTGGGGCTTTTATTTAAAATCCCCCCCACTGGAAAAGAAAAGCAAAAGGCAACCTAAGGGTTGCCACTGTGTAAGAGCCATTTGCCATCACCTCTCCTGGCCACAGGAAGGCTGTGACCTGAGACTAAAGGGCCCTGCAGAGCACAGAGTGAGCGGGGCTCCGTGCAGACCCTGGCACGCTGTCCTTGTTTGGCTTATTCTGCCTGGGACGTGTGGCAAGGCCACCCACACTGGCACCATCTGGGACACGCAGGGCTCTGCGTGGGGCCCTAGGGCCTGTCCAGCTTCTGTCACTCTGAGTCGTAGGAAGCTCACGGCGAGGCTGATCCCGCCGACCAGGCCTCCCCGTCCGTCTCCCGACTCACGCAAGCTTCTGAGGACCGGATCTGGCAGCCCGCGATTTTGAGGCTCTCGCCTGTTAGTGACAATGTGTCACATACACGTGAAAGTGAGCAGACACCTGGGCAGTGTGATGAGCCATCATCTCCCGGCCACCACTTGGACGGAAGGTCTCCTGGGCTGTCATGAGGTTGGGGTGTCCGCGGCATCCAACTGCACTTTCTCTACTTCTGTCCTTTGTTTTTCTCTTTTGAAAAATACCATTTTCCACCTTCAATGAGGTCTTTATTACGGAGAATACGGACTCTCGAGTGTCGTTTCCTAAGCGTGTCTCCCTGCTGTTCCCGTCTGACCCAGAACTGCCCACGCCTCCGTTGCGTTTAGTTTGTGTTTTCTCTGCAGCGAATCTGAGTGACTGACGCCTGCTTCCGCTGCCACCCTCGCCCTTTCTTCACCTATTTTCTCTGAATTAATGATGCCCTTGAGATGGCTTTGTTTGTTCTGTTTGAGGCATATTTTTTGCCAAAATTCTTCATGGATTTCGTACATATTAATGTTTCCAATGTAAACTTTTTCCCTTTAAAAGCGTACAATCTTTTGTTAGGCCCTCTATGAGCCCACGGCATGTGTGTGCGTAAGAATCAGAAATGAATTCAACTTTTCATTCGGGTAAACTCAGTCTGGGGATCGTTATAAACACTGATGCCAGAGTTCTGGGGACGGGACTCTCACAAACACCACTTCGCCCAAACGCCAACATGTGAGCCTTTGCCTAGTTCCAGTCCCGCCTTTGCCTCTCTCTCTGACACTCACACGCACATGCACACACATGTGGACATAGCACATTTTATCTATCTGTTCACCAGTTGATGAATATTTGGGTTGTTTCCACCTTCTGGCTTGTACAAACAGTGGTGCCACGGACACTGTGTACGAGTGTTTGAGTGAACGTAAGTTCCAGTCCCAGAGTGGAATGGCCAGGTCGGGTGCGGAATCGCCTGCGGCAGCGCTAGACTGTTTTCTGTCCACAGGGGCCCCGGCACGTGTGAGAGCTGGGCAGGAACTTATTCAACTTGACAAGATGCCGCCAAATCGTAATTTCAGGAGGTTCAACCCCACGGTAAGACTGAGCTTTGCACAGGATTTTTCTTTTTTTTTTTGCCCATGTTTATGTCCTCCTCTGTGAATTTTCTGCTCACATCTTTTGCCCCTTCTCCTGCCTTGTTAAAGAGGGGATCTTTTTCTTTTCGATTTATTGAAATCATCTGTGCATTCTGGATGTTAATCCATTACTGAATATACGTTGAAAATCTCTTTCACTCTACAGTTTGCCTTTTCATTTCGTTTATGGTATTTTTTGATGATCAGAGGTTTTTAATTTTAACGTAAATGAACATATGAAGCTTTTCGTGGTCTGTGCACCCTTTTTGTGTCTTGTTAGGAAACCTTCCCTGCATGGAAATCACAAGGACAGGCTCCGTCTGCATCAGCCAGGGCTCCCCGGAGCAACAGGACCAGCGGGAGGTAGCTGTGTTCAGAGCTATTTCTATCTAGATAGACGGATGCGGGGGGAAGAAATTATAAGAAATCGACTCACACGGTGATGGAGGCTGACGAACCCCACGCCCTGCGAGCTGGAGACCCAGGGAAGCTGGTGGTGTCACCCAGTCAGAGTCCAAGTCCCGAGAGCCAGAACCACCAAGGAGTGAGTCCCGGTCGGGGCTGGAGGAGAACGGTGCCTGGGCAGGCAGGGAGGGGCGTCCTCCTCCCTCAGGCCCCAGCAGGTGGGATGAGGCCCGGCCACGCTGGAGGGGGCTGTCTTCTCCACCCAGTCCACCTATTCCAGAAACACCCGCACGGACACACCCAGAATTAACGTTTAACCAAACATCTGGGCACCCCGTGGCCCAGTCACACGCTGACACATAAAATTGACCTTCACACCTTCCCTCTCTTCTAGAAATGTTACAGTCGTGCTCTTCCCATCTGGGTCTTCGGTCCGTCTGGAATGTGCCTTTTGCGAGCGACGCAGCGTGGAAACCAGATCTGATCTCTTCCGTGCTGACGACCACGACTCAGCCCGTCTGTTCCTTGCACTTTCCTGCTGCGGCCGCCCTCCGCCACGCCAGGCTCCCTGGACAAACGCACCTGCTTCCAGCTTCCTGCTCCGACCCATCTCGCTGCCTCTCTTTCCCCCCTGGACCAATCCGCCTTTTTCGCTACAGCTTTATGACACTTGATAGCTTAAGGTGTGAGCAACCACACCTTGCTCCTCCGGAGTGCCCTGGCTCTGTCCCCAGCCCTTGTCCTTGTTCCACGATACACCGAGTAGCACCAGCTTATCAAGTGTCATTACAAAGCAAACACAAACCTGGCGGAGATTTGATCGGAATTCGATTGAGCGAATAGATTAAGTGAGAACATATGGCATCCTTAAAAGACTGAGTATTCCTGCCCAGGAGCTTAGAGCATTAGCTCATTCTCTCTCCAGCTGCTGCAGATTTCATTCTGGAGATGAGTCAAGAGTGACTCAAGCAGCTCCTACCGACGGACGTTCAGATAGAGCTCAGACTTTTCGCTCCCAGACAACGCTGCCACGAACATTCCTCGCACGGATCTTGGCATACGAGTGAGAGGGTCGATGGGCTGAATCCTAGAAGCGGTTTGCTAGGTCACACGTACAAGCACGCTAAGTTTGGGAAGATGTGCCAAATTTCCTTCTGGAAAGATTACACCAATTTATACGTAAGGGACCGGACTTTGAGTGTGAGTAGTGGGCTCTAGGCTGGTGGGATTTGGTTCGTCCTGACCCCACTCGCAGGCTGGCACTTGTGGAGGTGTCACAATAGCAGGCAGATGGCCCCCACACCCGTCTCTCTGCCCTTCCCATGGGCGGGGCTCCGAGGACAGGGGCTGAGAAGTGCAGCTCCTCCTCCAACAGTCCTCGTAGAACCGGAGTAAGATCCAGCCTCAGCCCCATGACTGCAAAGCTTGAGCTCTTCCGTGGGGTGTAAATCCTGCAAGGACAGAGGCTGACCCATCGTGCTGCCCGTGCACAGAGGCTGTGCCCAGTAATCCTTGTTTCATTACTCAGGTCAATGACACGTCCAGCTGCAATGGCATCTCCAGGCTTCACGCTCGATAGAAGCTCTCCTACTCCTGTTAATAAGACACACCCCGGGTTGGTCCTCAAAGCACCTCCCCAGCCTTCCAGAGGCACCTGTGAGGCTCCAGCACCCAGGGAACCAGACAGCCACCTCCCCCCGTGACCTGCCCTGGGGCCACAGGGACCAAGCCTGGGCGGCCAGCATGCAGGAGCCCCACAGGCCGACCTTCAGCGGAGCGCAGACGTTCCTGGACCTCACTTCTGCCACTTCTATTGGCCCAGGTGCCCAGGGGGCAGCCCCGATGCGAGGGGAGGGGACGAACTCTACCCTCAGCAGGGAGGCCCCATCCGCACACAGCAAGGAGGGACTAACGGTGGCCGTCCATGGATCCAGCCACTTGAGACCTCTGCCGATGCATCGACACAATAACAGACTCCACTCGTTAAGTGCTAACCTGGGCCGGGCACGGGGCAAGGGATGATCCTTTCAGCTGCCCTTCCAGGTTTCCACTGTTATTCCCGCTTACGGATCGGTAGACTAAGATCCCGGGGTGTTTGGTGTTGCCCGAGGCGTTGCGTGTAATAACCAGCAGCACCAGGGCTCCCACCCGCTTCCTCCTGGTTCCCAAGGTCTCGCCGGTTCTGCCACAGCAGGTTCCTCCCGCAATCACTTCCCAGGGCGCTAAAATTGCCTCTGCTCTCCCAAATGGCTTAAGTTTTAAAATTACTTTCATTGTAAAATACAACCTTAAAAAAGTATGTAAAGCAAAGGCCCCTGTGTCCACCACCGGCCGAGAGGCAGACACGCCGGCACCGCGAGGCCTCGCGCTCGGCCTGCCCGCCCTGCCCGGCGACAACCGCCACCGCGGCCGCCGCGGTAACCGCTTCCTCCCTCGCGCTCCAGTTCTGCTATCTAATTACGCGGCCCTGGCACTGCAGTTTAGCTTCGCCTGTGTTTGAGTGTTATATAAATGGAATCACACAGTGCCTTTTATGTCTGGCTTTTCTCCCCTTCAAAATTATGTTTTGGCTTTACCCGAGTTGTTTCCTGGGCTCCGTTTGCTCGTGTAGGTATGTGTTTTGGAGGGTTTGTGGGGTTCTGGTGTTGTTTTGCTTTGCGTTTGGTATTCCGTTGCCTGAATGTGCCCTACTGGAACGTTTTTCTCGGGATGGGCGTCTGGGCTCCGGCAAAGCTTCTCTGCGCCTCCGTCCCTGCCTCCCGGTGCGCCCGCGTGCCGGCTTCCACGGGAGCCTTCCCGGGCCTGGCATCGCTGCCTCCCTGGGGGGACGTGGCTGTGGCTCTCCCGGAGCCGACCGAGCTGCTCCCACTGCACCCTCCCAGCCTGAGGGCATCCCCGCAGCCTTGCCGTGTCCCCGCAGCCTTGCCGTGTCCCCGCGGCCTTGCCGTCTTGCCAGCACCTGCTACGCACAGATACTTTAATTTTCATCCAGCTGGTGGGCACATCACGCTAGTGCAGTGGCTGTTGTGTTCTACAGCAAGCCAGTTTCCAGGAGCACAATTAGTGGGTAAACAGGACGGAAAAATGACCCTCTCGAACCCAGGAAGCAGGATAGCGTTCCAGCCCTTCCCTGTCCTGATCTGGTTTCATTCCTGTGACCTGTGACCATGGCAGCAATGCCGGGAGGTAATCGTAGCTGTCTTTCTTTTCCAATGTGGCCGCAGAGGTGGGGACAGCTTTGAGTCCAGCCCCAGGTACCCCTGGCTGCCAGGCCTGAGGTTCCCATCTGCTCTCTGCCTGCCCGGTCCCACGAGCCGGGCAGGATGATGGTGGCCAGACCACGCGCTGTGCCCTGTGCTGTTCCTCCCCCACACCGTGTGCCCAGGGGACCCAGAAACAACCCCAGTCCCCACCCACCCGAAGGACTCAGCTACCAAACTTCAAGACACGATAAAGCCACAGACCACGTGACAGCAAAACGACACACAGATCCATGGAATGGGGTAGAAAGTCCAGAAATAGGGCCACACAGATACGCCCAATCACTTCTTTTAAAAATGTATGTTAAATCTTAGAATAAGTTTGACTTTATAGAAAAATTGCAAAGACAGGACAAAGAGTTCCCGCGGAATTTTAACACCTTACATTACCATGGTTGGCGTACTTGCTACAACGAAGAAACTGACATGGCACATTTTTAACTAACCTGGTGCTGGTGCTGTTAACCCCATGTTTGTCCTGAGCTCCCCAGTCTCCCCTGAAGCCCTCTCTCTGTCCCGGGATCCCCTGTGGGATACTGCGGGGCATTTAGTCATCAGGCCTCCTTCGCTTCCTCCAGGCTGGGACAGTTCTCAGGCTTTTCTTCTGTCTGATGAGCTTGGCATTTTGAGGAGTGCTGGTCGCGTGTTGTAGAAAGTCTCTGCACTGGGTTGTCCAGTGTTTCTCGCTCCGTCAGGTGGGGGTTGGTTAGGGCTTGGGGAGGGAGAGCAGGGTAGGGAAGTGCCGTTCACCCCATCACACCATGGGTGAGCTGTCAGCACGTCTTACCGCCGTCGACGCTGAGCTGGGCAGCCTGGTCGCGGTGGCCTGTGCCTGTGGCTCTGCTGTCCGTCCTCCCGCGGTATAGCCCACACCCCGGTGGGGTTAGGTAGGGAGGGGTGTGTCCAACAGTTGTCTGGACTCTGCTGCGGGGGGGACTTCTCTCTCCTCGCCATTTATTGATTTAGTCAGTCACTTACTTGTATCAGCATGGACTCCCAGGTGTCTGTTTTATGACAATTTGTGTCATAATCCAATACTATGTTATTTGTCTACTTTTTGCTCCAATCATTCCAGCTCTGGCCTTTGGTGCTCTCTCTCAGGGTGGCCCCTGTCCCCGCGATGTGCCCCGTCCTCTTGTTGTCTTGAGCAATCCTCTGCTTCCTGACACCACACGGTGCTCCGGGTCCTCTTGTTCCCTTCCTGCTCCGTCCCCAGCAACAGCCCTTTCCCCAGCGAGCTCGGTCCCTCGCACGGAGAGTGGTGCTAGAAACCGAGATCTGGGCACACCGGCTGTGTCTGACACATGTGCAGAGCCCACGTGTCCCTCCTCGCATCCCTGTCACTGTGCCTGTGTGCCGCCATCTGTGGCCACTCACACGCTCACAGGGACATCTCTGTCTCCGACCCAGGGCCGCGAGGTTTATTGCAGCCTTTGCCCCTTGCTCGTTTGTCAGCTCCCCCTCCAGCCGTGGGAAACCTGGAACCCGCCACCCCCCACGTGTTCCCCCGTCTGTTCCCCCCGAGTGCACAGTGGGCTCAGAACCTCCAGCTGCTGCTCCCACGAGCAAGAACTCTCCCAGCTACTGCAGCATCTACGCTTCCTTCTTTCCTTGGTCTGGCAGTTTCTAGTCAAAATACCATTTTCCAGAGTTGCTCAGGTCAGTGCCTTTGTCCCCCACCCCAAGCCCTTCAGACATGTCCCGTCAGATGTGTGTGACACAAATTCTTTGTCACACTCCGTCACGCTCTGGGACCCCTCCCCACACTGTGGATTTTCAGTTTCATGCGTGCAGGCGCTCCCTGCGCCGTGAGTCGTGCTGGCTCTGACGGATGCGGAGCGCCACGTACCCCCGCTGCCCTGCAGGCGGAGTTCCCCACCCCGCACCAGTCCTCGGTTTCCCTCTGCCCTCAGCCACTCCCCACACCAGCCCTGGCAACCGCGGGTCTGTTTTCAATCTTTACAGTTTTGCCTTTTCCAAAATGTGACACAAATGGAGTCATACGGTATATGGCCTTTTTGGTCTGGCTTGTTTCATGTAGCAAATGCATTTGAGATGCATCCACGTGGTTGTGTGAAGTAGAATCGCTGGATAGTGCTCTGCTGTGCGGACGTTCGACGGTGCGTTTGCCCGTCTATTGAAGGACGCCACGGCTACTCCCCGTCTTTGGTGACCACGAGTCATGCTGCTGTGGACACTCACGCACAGGCCTCTGTGTGGACACGGGTTTCAGTTCACTTGGTAACCACACGGACACGTGAACCTGGGTCGCATGTAGGTCCATGTTTAATGCTATCGAAGAAACTGCCAAACCGTCTTCCAGGGTTTTCCCACCAGCAATGGGTGCCTCGACACACCCCCACCAGCGTCTGCTGTCCTCGTTGCTGGCCAGCCACCCACGTGTCACGTTGCTTTCCTTTGCATTTCTCTCCTGACAACGGTGATCATCTGTGTACTTATCGCCACATATTTTATTTGGTGAAGTGTTTGGTCAGATCTTTTGGCCCTTTTTAATTGGATGGTTTTCTTATTATTGAGTTTCAAGAGCTGCAAGACCAGCACTCTAGGTACCAGTCCTCACCGGATATGAGATTTGCAAATACCTTTTCCCAGTCTCTGGCTCGTCCTGTTCTCTCCAGGAGTTTAGATCTTCTCCGATTTCTTTCATCAATGTTTTGTACTTTTCCACATGTAAATCTTGCATATTTTTGTTAGATTTACACTTAGGTAATTCATTCTTTTTGTGTGTGCTATGCAACTGATTTTCAACAATGGTGTAAAGACAATTCAATGGAGAAAGTTCTTTTCAGCACCTGGAGCTGTAACAGTTGGACAGCGGTTCCATGAAAAAAATCAACCTCACCAGGTACCTCTCACTGATCGAAGCTCCACACAGACTCCCCTTGTCCTCGCCAGCCGGGGAAAGCAGCCGGCGCCGTGCAGAGGGTTGGCACACACGGGCTGGGACAGCCTGGTGCCGATCTGGGCTCTGCCATTTACCGGATATGTGATGGGCACATGGTCAGGTCCTGCTGTGCCTCAGCTTCCTCGGTTGCCAAATTAGGGTAACAGCAGGACCTCCCGACAGGCTGCTGTGAGGATCACATGAGATCGTTCACAAAATGCACTTGGAACAGTCCCTGCCATGTAGTTAATGTGGAATAAACGTGTGCTATTGTTGTCAAGGCCACCGTCACTGTGACAATCATACAACCGTACCAGCCCAGTGGCTAATGCACGAAGCTGCCTGGCAGACCTCGTGTCTCAGGCGCAGACGTAACATGTAGCCCGTGGCCGCAGGGCTGACCCGTGCCAGTGCTGGCTGTGCCATCCCCACACCCAACCACGCTGGACGGCTTTCCCTTGCATGTCCCCACCCAGCCCTCGTCCGTCAGAGACCCCTACCCTCTTCCACCCGAAGCCCCCCTGAGCGCTTGGGAGGAGTGGGACACATCACCCACGGGTAAGAGAAGGGCTGTGGCCACAGACGGGCCTGGATCCCAAACAGTTCTGCAACCCCTCGCCATGAAACTCGGGGAGGCGGTAACTGCCCGGTGGGTGTCAGTCTCCTGTCTGTCAGACGCGGCTGACGAAAGCTGCCTGACTGATCTGTTGAGCCGATTTGGTTGCGGGGGGGCGGTGAGAGCCCAGCAGATGGCGGCTGCCACAGGACCCCCCGGTTCTGCCCCTGGTCACACTGGACGACCTGGAGTCCCTGCCCCTGGCCCCTGACCGTGTGAGGTCCCTGCCCTTCCAGGACCCCCATAGAGCTCGGACCCTGCTGGGCTTGTTCCTGAGCCTCCCGACCTGGCCCGGCGAGCAGGTGCTCCAGACAGGCTCCCAGCTGGCCGCAGTCCTGCTGCACGGACTCCCCGATGTCCCTCGTGAGACCAGAGCCCTCTGAGGAAGGAGCGTGTCCCAGAGACAGTCAGCGAGGCAGCAGGGGGTTCGGAGAGAACTCTGCCACTTATTTCTTTGGAATCAGAGCCGCCCAGTCAGGGCCAGCGTCCTGGGACCCTGGGCCTGTCCCCGCCCTTCCCTGGGTCTCACTTTCCCATCTGCAAACAGAAGGGTCAGCTTCCATCTGCTGCCCAGCCGCCACGAGTGCCCTCCCTGCAGACAGGGCACGTGATTCGCCAAAAGGCTTCAGAATGTCCTGCCCCGACCAGTCCTGTGGTTCAGAGAGAAAATTCCTGTGATCCTCCAATTACTTCCTGCGGCGCCTTCCCACGCATTTCCACCCGGTCACCGTGCACTGTCCCTCGGCCAGCGGCCCACATCTGCGCAGTTGTAACAGCTGCTGGCCTAGAAAGCGGCGTCCACTGGGACAGTGACCACTGAGGGACATGGCAGGCTCATAAATGGGGAAACAATGGCCCAGAGAGGGCAGGCCATCTGCCCAAGGCCACACAGCATGGTGAGGGTAAGCTGGGGTGGCACGGGGCTTCATCCACCCCTCCATCCTCAGGTGTCCCCCAGTCTTCTCGTGCCCAGAGCACACACGAACCTGGGACCTGGCACAGCCACTGGGCACGCCCGACACTCATCATCTGTGGCCACCGACACTGTGGGTTTCTCTGACAATCCAGACCCCTGGCCCAGCCCGGGCTGACTCTGGGGTCCAGGAGGAGCGGCGGCTGGTGCATGAAGATGAGCTCACCATCCCACGTCTGGTCCCCAGATGCCCCAGCTGAGACCTCCCTCCCTTCTCCGGCAATCTCCCTCTGATCCCCGCCCAGGGCGCGCATTCCACCGCTTGTCCTCAGGAGACAAAGGTCAGCTCGTGTTCAGCCTGCAGAGCCACCGCCGTGGAGGCCCGGCCAGGACGGCCAGCGGGTTTCACCCTCCAGCCACCGGGCTCCCTCCTCGGCTGACCACAGAGCTGAGCGGGAGGCGTCGGGGGTCGAGAGTGCGGCAATGGGTGATGTCTGCCGTGGCGGTGGACGGGGTAAGGCCCGCCTGGGGACCACGAGTCGGCTGGGGACACGGTCTGGGCAGTGCTCCACGCGGTCGGCTCCCAAAGCCCACCCAGTGTCCACACCAGTGGGAAGGTCTGTCCTGCATGATGGACGCCCTAATCCTCCCAGCAGGCCCACCTCTCGGGGGAAGCGCCAGACCCCACGCGGGGTGACAGTCAAGGCAGGCTCACCCGGCTCTCTCTAAAGCCCCAGCGCAGGGCCCTGCTGAGCCCCCACCTGACTCCCTCCGGGCCTGCCTGGGCCGCCCCTGGGCTCTTGCAGCTCATCTGCACCCTTGACCTCAAACCGTCCCCTCCCGCCATGGTCTACCTCTAGCTTCACGCTGGCTGGGCCCGATGTCCCCGTCCACAGCACACTCCTCCCCCAGGCCCCCTGAACACCCGTCCCCCACACACCGGGCCCTTGGGACTTGCCGCCCTTGTCTCCCCAGACTCCACCTCTGCCACGTGCCCCTGCCGCAGGGGGTGCACCCCCAGCCCCAGCACCCTGCGCCCCTCCCCCGCTCCTCTGCCCAGCAGGGCTCTGGCCAGAAAGGGTGAGGAGAGGCCTTCTCAGCGCATTAAAGCTGGAGGTTTCCTGGGCAGGCGTCTGTAACTGCAAAACCACCCCGTCCTCGCAGGTTTTTCCACAAAGATGGAGGGAAATAGAACCTTCTGGAGTCACACAGGGAACCCCCTCAAGGATTGGAGGCTGCAGCTGGCCAGCTGGAGTTCCAGGGAGCGCAGGGAGGTAAAGGACCCCAGGTATCACGAAGGAAGTTTAGGGACTTTGAGTGCTACTAGCTGCAGCCTGGCCCAAGGAGGCACCTGCTGAGTGTCTAAGAGGGTGTGGGGGGGGTGGGGTCCCGCAGGAATGGCAGGTGCAGAATGACGACATGGGCCCTGGCTCTCCTCGTCCCCCGACCCGGCAAGGAGGCCAGGGCCACGCTCACGCCTGGCAGCGATAGGCACTCAAATAGGCCTGTTGCGTGCAGGTCTGGTGACAAGTGTCGTCGCTGAACAACATGCTGCCCGCCAGCCATTCAGGGTGGTTCTCAGGGCAGAGCCCACCCTTACTTCTGCCCCCAAGTCAAACGGCAACTGCCCGCGAAGCTGACAGCAGGAGCCAGGAGGCGGTGCGTGGGGGCCGCGTCCACAGTCCTGCGCCGTCCAGTCTCCAATGCCTCTGAGGCCCAGGCTGAGCAGGAGGCCCGGGTCAGCCAGAGGGAGCACGTCACCGACCGCAGTCCCTGTGGCCACTCTCTCGACCAGCCTGGCCCAGCCCCTGGCCAGTCCCTCTTACTCGCAAAACCTGATCCTAAAACTCAGAACTTGGTCTTCCAAACACTTACCAAGCGTGGCCCGCGGCACAGAGCCAGTGCAGGGACCCAGGAGGAAGGCCCATCCCTGCCCTCGGGAGGCAGAGTCCGGGGCAAGCAGGGCCGAGGGCGCAGGCAGGTGGGACCGGGCCTCGCTGAGTGGATGTCAGCATGAGGACCCAGGCCCACTAGGGGAGGTGGTGCTCCAGCGTGCGGCTGGTGGCCAATCCGGGAAAACGTGTCCTGTTTTCAGGTCACAGTAAGTGGGTTACATCAAAGCCCCTGGTCACACTGACCTAGACCCTCCCCACCCTGCTCTTGGGGGCCCCTCCACACCTGCCCGGCCCAGCCAACACCCAGGGAGGTGGCAGGAGAGGCGGCTGTCCCTCAGGCCCCTCAGACCTGGCCGGACCCCAGTGCCAGCAGACCAGGCCGCTGTGTGGCTGGGGTGGGGCGCGGACCCCAGCCGTCTCCGCCCCGTGTCCCCTCTGTTTAACTGCACTGTCCAGGTTTCCCGTCTTGCCCTGTCAGTCATCTCGGGGCAATTTCCTTTCTCATCTGGACGCTGTTCCTCTCCAGATGTGTCCTCCCCAGTCCCCTCTGCGGGCCCGGGCCAAGCCCCGTGGCGAAGGCGCACAGTGGCGAAGGCGCCCCAGCGACCGCGTGAGGAGGGCACCGGGGCGGGCCGGCAGGAAGGCAGGCACTGGCGGCGGCGCGCGTGCTTGGAAAGGGAAGTCCCCTTGCAGAAAGGCTGGGCGGGGGCTTGGGGCCAGTCCCACCAAACCAGGCTCGGTGGCCACAACTATGCCATGAGCACATTTTTAGACTGTGAGTCAATCGTTAATAGAGTGATTTTTTTAATCATCCCAGAAGGAAGCTGATTTATAGCTCTTCTCCGTGGAGCAGAGGCAGAAGGGAGGTGGGTCTGACCCAGGCTTGGGGTGGAGGGCGGGGGGCAGGGAGACCCCAGACCAGCCCTGGCCAAGTCAGAGGAGGATGGACAGACCTCTCTGTCCACTGCCCACAAGGAGTCTGGGCTCCCACGTGAAAGGCAAGACAGACTGTACAGTCCCATCAGCCAGGACTCCAGACTCGATTCCCACTGCCCGGGTCATATCACAGCCACTCCAGCTCCCAGTTACAAGGGAGTATAAATCCGTCACAGGCTGCTTTTCTGCGTCCCCACCCTGTGTCCAACCTTGTGGGTATCGAGGGCTGAGTAGGACAAACACTTTGTGCAGGAAAAGGCAACACGTATGAAAAAGAAAGTTCCAGATTTGGATAACGGTCACTGTGTCTCACCTGAGCCCGCAGAGCAGGTACCTGAGTCGAGAGTGGCCTGTCGGCCGGGCTGTTTGAGTTGGGCACACGCACGGACCCCTCTGGGCAGTGGCACTCACCTGTGGCTGGGTGAGGGGCAGGCGCTGGTGGTCCGGCCACCGCGGGAGCCTTAGAGCTGGCGCCCCCCACCTTCATCCAAGCAGAAGGCAGAACCCCTCTCCCGAGGATGCCGCACCCACCGCAGGGGCTTCCGGGGCAGCTCCCAGGACCTCTGGGGTCTCTGCTTGGAGGGCGGGGAGGGGCCAGGGAGCCAAGACCCTAAATCCAACATCTCAGTCTCACTCCCCTCCAGGACGGAGGAAGCCCTGCCTGGGCCCCACCCGGTCCCAGCTGCACACCCTGCTGTCCCTGCTGTCCCTGCCGTCCCCACCACCTGCACTGCCCACGGCTGTGCCCTGGGAAAGCACCACCCCTGAGTCCCAGTTGCCTCAGCGAAGGTCATCGCTGTCTTCCTCAGAGAGGAGGCGGGACGGGCAGGTGCGGGAGCTGCTGAAAGACGCTGCCCAGTCCGGGCACAGCAAACAGCCGGACCCGCCTCTCCCTCCCTCTGTCTCTGTGCCAAGGCGGACGCTGCTCGTCCGTCCCGGCTCTCCCTCCCATGGGTTCGGGATGCACCTCAGAGTCCTCCCGACACAGCCCTGTCGGCCTGGAGGTGCTCGCTTAGAAACACGGGCTCTGCTTCTCTACATTGTAGATAAACCCACACCCGGCAGGGCACAGGGTGTGCCTGCGATCACTCAGCGTCAGGTCACACGTGGGCAGCGCCCAGGACACCCAGGTGAGGTGGGGGGAGCTCCTGGGCAGGCGGAAGCAGCAGGGTCGGAGCCACCGAAGACGCAGGGCCCGCTGGGGCCAAGGACCAAGAGAGGGATGAAGACAGACATGTGCCGGCAGCAAGGTGCAGGGAAGGGGACGGTGGCAGAAGCTGAGAAGGGGTGGGGACCCCATCAGCCCTGAAGCCAGCGGCGATGGGGGTTGGTGGCTCACAGTAAAGGCCACTTGTCAGGAAGAAAATGTTTTAACGGTGGGGAAAGAGCACAAACTCGGCACAGACACTCAGAATGAATGTTCCAAACGTCTGAGAAGCAGCAAGACACAAAGGAAGGAAATCTCTCTGCCGGGAATCCTGCAGGACCGTCCTCGGGAGGTCCTCCCAGGGGCCCAGGGACAGCCAGGGCACCAGCACCCCAGGCAAAGCCACCGGCCGGGGAGGTCTCAGAGCTCGACGCTGCAGAAGGCAGGTGCTTGTCACCCAGCACTCTAACGGGTGAGGACGTCCAATAAAAACTTCATTTCCCCCAATGGCCCCCTCGGTGTCTCTGCCCTGTGAGTGTGCCCGCCGCAGGTTTCCCTTCATTTCAGCCGCGTGGGGCTGGGGGCCAACTTTCTCCCTCACACCACCCCCAACGACCTTGGAGGCAAACGGTCCCCAAAGGAAACTGTCCGATGAGCAGCCCGCAGCTCCTTGCAGGGACCAGTGTGCCCGTCCCCTCCTCAATGTCCCCACACAGCCCTGCCCCAGCCATAGGCTGACATAGAGGGGCAACCGGCCGGCAGGACTCCCAGCCAGACGGCTCAGCAGGTCACAGGCGTGGCCTCGTGGACACAGGGAGCTCCAGGAGTCCCGGCTGAGTGTCCGTGAGAGGCCACAGGATCTCTCGTGCCCCGAATCTTGGAAGGACAGACTCTGCCAAGAGCTACAGCCAACCATGGCAGGTACCAGCACCGGAAGGCGCCAATGCCAGAGGGAGACGTCCCTGGACGCACACGCAGCAGCACAGTAAGAAGGCGGACTCTGCGTCAGACATGCCTGGGCTCACACTGTGGCTCTACCACGTCCTAAGCCTGTGGCCCTGGGAAGTCACCTACCCTGTCTGCACCTGGTGTCCTCATCGGCTAAGTGGAGACAGCATCGTGTGACGGGGTCAGTGATGGTGAGTGCAGTCCCACACGCACGCTCACACATGCACCCCGCCCGGTGCGGGGCGTGGCTGTTCAACAGCCAGCTCTCTGGGGAAACGAAGAAACTAAACAACAGCCCCAATTTCTAGCATGTGCCAACATTTGTGGTGTGAATACTCGCACTTTGTTGGATCTCAAGCTCTCCACGCAATGTCACCAAGCACGGCGTTGGGCAGAGATGCGCGCGATCGGTCCCAGTAGTCAGCCTGCACCCGCTCTGGCGCACACTGCCTGTGCCGGGCCAGCCCCACGCCACACGGCGCAGAAGCTGCCGGCCTCGTGGGGGGCGGAAGGGCCTTTTGGCGACACAGCTGAGGTACCAGCTTGGAGAAACACCACGAGGTGGTGAGTGCTACGGTTCAGATGTCTGTGTCCCCCCAAAATTCATATGTTGGAGCCTAGGGCCCCGTGTGATGGTGTGCAAGGGTGCAGACTTTAGGGGGTGACCAAACTATCAGGCTCCACCCCGTGAGTGGGGTCGGCATCGTCACGTTATAAAAGGGCTGGGGGAACTTTCTGCCAGAGGAAGCAGCATTCAAGGTGCCTAGACGAGGCCTCAGCAGGTACCCAACCTGCCAGCACCTTGACCTTGGACTTCCCAGCCTCCAGAATTATGAGCAATACAGTTGAGCTGTGTGTAGATTGTCTTGTCTAAGGCGGTTTGTTGTAGCAGCAGGAACGGGATAAGACAGGGTGGGGCCCCTCCCCCAGGACACGTGTACCCTGGAGCAATGACCACTAGACGGTGGCCTGTCCCCAGTGGGACGAATCCATGGTCTGAGAACCAAGGGTGGGAAGGAGGGAGGTGCCGCTCACGCCAGGCCCAGCGATGCAGGAGCGCGTCTTCCCAGCCCCTCAACTTTGGGCCCCGTGGGCCCAGAAGTCCAGCTCTCAGGGACACAGGAAGCGTCCCCTCCTCCTTCCGTGTCACTGCCTCCTGGGCCTCGCAGGCGCCTGGTGCCAACAGAGCGGCAGGTTGGGAAGGAAAGGGTCACACCAGCGGGCAGCTGGCCTATTGGCTGGGGGCAACGGGGCCTGCTCGTCACCATGGGGGCACGGAGGACAGCGTGGAGTTCCCCTGACCACGTGTGGCAGTGGGCGGACAGGTGGGACAGCTACTGGCTGAGAAGGGCACGGTGGCCGGGGCGCTGGCCCGCCGGGAGTGTGGACCTCCCAGTAGACTTCCGGCTAGACCAGCGAGGGGACGGGCAGGGGTGAGGGCAACCGAGAGTGGGTCGTGGGGGAGATGGTGAGTTTCAGTTTCGCTGTGCTGGGGCGCAGGTGGCAGGATGCTGCGCTCTACCCCCGACCTGTTCTGGCAAGTTCCCCAGGAAAGAGCTCAGCCGACTCCGTGGAGGAGGTGTCTCCCCAGGTGGGACAGACGCGCCCTGTGGAGTGAGAGGGACAGTGGAGCGAGGGCGGGTGCCGTGGGGGAGGCTTCACGTCCAGGGCGCTGGTTCCACCCCCCGGAGTGCCGACTGTGCCCAGCTCACGCGGCGTCTCTCTGGCGACTGCCCGGACCTGAGGGAGCTGCACTGTCCCCAGCGCCCACGCCTGGAATGAGGGAGCGCAGCCCCTCCCGCGACGCAGCACGTCTCCAAAGGGACGTCCCAGCTGCAGAGCCATGACGGTGGGCTGGGGCCCCTGTTACTGCTGCACCACAGCCCAGCTTCTTGCACCCGGTCCTGCGCCCTGGTGCCCTTCTAGGCATTGGTCCCCAAACCATCCATACACAGTTCTCCACCTTGGTGAGCAAGTCCCCAAACCAGCGTGAACGGAGCCCCCAGCCAGGCGTAAAGAGACAGGACAAGCCAAGAAAGACGCGGCTCTGTCACACCCAGCACTGGGGGCAAAGGGTGGGGCCGGTGGCTGCCCCATCAGTGCCCTGGAGCGCGTGACAAGTCATCTGTCTCTGCCACCCTCAGGACCCTTCCTCCTGCCAGGGCGGCAGGTGACTCTCAGGACCATCGTCCCTGAGGGTGGGGCTGCTGGGGTTTTAATTCCACGGGGCTCCGGGACCTGGCAGGGAGGGCCTCGTTGAACATGCTTTTTACTGGTTGTGCAAAAGCCGCGGGATGGACTGCCCATTGACTACCTTTCAGAGGGTTGTTGGAAGGATTCACTGCACATAAACTCGCCGTGGAAAAAAGGCAACACCACTTCTCAGAGTGAGTGTGGAATTCTTGACTGAGGCTTTCAATATGCTTTGGAGCCAAACTTTTATTTCACTAGGAAAACATCTGAGGTTCTACTGGAAAACAGCGAGAACATAACCCGTGCACACGCGCCCGGCAACCCCGTGCCGGAGTGGGTCTCGCATGCAAGCCAGGCCTGCGGGAGTCGGGCCACTGGGGTGGGTCTCCTCAACTGCAGGTTAGCAGGAGTGGGCCCCGCCGCCCAGTGGTGCAGAAGAATTCGGTAGCCTCTGCTTTGTGTGTTCTGGGGTGCAAAGGGGTCCCCTGAGGAATCTCAGAGGCTGCCCTGGGGGGTCCGGTCCCCAGGCAGTGACTCGAGCACCCCTGTCTCACCCCACGTCACGCCCTGGACTCCCACATATGATTTTATGGGACAAAAGGGCCCCGTGGCTAAGGAAACACAGGGCACCCTGTCGGGTAATCGACAGCCACACTCCTGGCAAGGTCTCCGTCGGAAATACAGACGCAAGACGATGCCTCCACACCCACGTGTCCGCCGGGCACCCAACCACCCAGTTCCACGTCGGCAGCACACGGGGACCACACAGATGGGGGAGGGTAACCATGGCAACCCCGTCATCGCTAAGTCATTCTTTCACAATGTACAATCGCTCTGTTTATAGGAAGAATGCTGACCATATATTCTGGTTTTCCATGCATAATACTTCACTAGGAAAGAATGCAGAACCCACCAGAACGAGCACACGTTGCAGTTTTCCCAGTCAACCAAATCTCTCGGAGTAGGATGGCGGGGCCTCTCCCGCCCTCCCTGCCGCTGGAGGAAGGCACAGGTGGCCGCGGCCCCGACAAGGAGGGGTCTTCCCGCCTGAGACGAGAGTGCCAGAGGTGGGTCTGGAGTCTGTCGCCAGGCCAGGCCACCCCAGCCCTCACCAGTCAGGACGAACTGTTGACCCAGGCTGGATCGGGGAGGGTCTTCCTTCCCCCACGGGAGACCACGAGCCTTTCCGTGCAACTTTGAGCTGCGGTCTCTGGGGGAAGCGCACACATTTGTTTCCTTGCAACACGAAGTTCAGATTTAAGGGGAGTGAGATGAATTTCAGATGCTAAAAATAATCTTTGGGGACTGTTCAAGGAACGGAGATGGCCCTGCTGTCGGGCCAGCCTTCGGAGAAATGCTTCCATTCCTGGTTTCTGCCTCTGACGGATGTGGCAGTCTTGTCGTCCTTATTTGAAATGTGGCCTGTAATTTCCTGAGACCTGGAAATCCAGATGTTCCCCGGTTTAGACTTGACAATTCAGAAAAATGAATTTTAGTAAAATGCACCGTGGAACTTTTAAACATTTTTTTTAGAGGGATGAGGAATGGAAACTGCACAAATCAACAAAAAGTCACTCCGGTCACAAAGTACCAGGTGAAGAAGGGGGATGTGACAGGCCCCCAGAAGCCCCTGTGCCCTGCCTGCCCTCATCCCTACCCTGCCCCAGAGCGACCGAGACCTGCCGTCTCAGCTGCCTCGAGTCACCGGGACCCTGCAGTTGGTGAATCAGCTGCTTTTGCTCAAGGCAGGCGGATTCGTCCACACCGCTGGGTGCGGCCCTCGTTCGTTCACGCCTGTGGCTGGGCGGTCACACTGAGGCCTTTTAAAAAGAGAAAAGAAAAGAAAACTAGCTTGTTGTTTGAAGGCAAAAATCGTGCCTCGTCCCGCTAGGAGAGCCGGGGCTGCGCTGTTTGGAGCCGGGAAGCAGGCGAGGTGGGTTTTGGCCTGGGGACGAGCCCGGGACTAGGCCAGGCGAGAGGCAGCGGCTGAGGGACCGGGACACGGGCAGGACAAGCACTGTCGCGGGGACTTGGCCAGCACGGCCACTGCTCTGCCAAGTCAGACGCCTCCAAGGAGCCGACCCCTGGAGCAAACTGCCCCGGGCCACCAGCCTCTGGCAGGCGAGGACCCGGCCTCCAGGCAGTCCCCTCTGGGGTGGGACAATGGCCCCCTTCTGCAGCCCCAGCAACCATGAATGGCACCCACGTGTGACTCATGCCGCTGGCATTTCTCGGCTGACTCCAGCGAGCCTGTGGAAGGAATCCGAGTTATTAGAGGCTGCACTAATTACAAGCCAGCGCCTCCCTGCAGCTGCCCAAAGCGGGAGCCGAGGGACGGAGCACCCTGCCCTGCTCCGTGTCCACGGTTCACATCTCTTTCGATAATGTGAGCTGAAAGGATGAAAGCCGGGCTGGGATTTAAAAGACGAGCCGTCCCCCTGCCCTCCCTCCCTGCGCCCGCTTCAGCCTTCCCTCCTCCATGGCCTCTGCTCCCCACCAAGTCCCTCCTCCGCGGAGAGGGCAGGAAGGCCACGCCATGGCACGGAGGGACCACGTGGGCTGGGCCGGGGGGGCTGCACACGCCTGCCCCACCCAGCGCCCTGGCCTCCAAACCAGCGCGCAGTGACCAGCCACCACCCTACTCAGGGGCAAAAGCCAGGGTGGGCACACACAGGAAGGGAGAACTCACTTA
The DNA here is from genome assembly GCF_020740605.2 of Lemur catta. Lineage (NCBI taxonomy): Eukaryota > Metazoa > Chordata > Mammalia > Primates > Lemuridae > Lemur > Lemur catta. The sequence goes on along the minus strand of NC_059137.1, from coordinate 3,013,685 downwards.
CAAAATGTTCAAATATTCAGAGATAACTGAGTATACTTAGCGAGAAACATAAGAGACCTATATGAAGAAAATGTTAAAACTCTACTAAGTGTTATAAGACAAAAATGAGAAAGAAAAAGGGAAATTCTTCATGGACCGGAGACTTATTAAATATAAAACTGTCATTTCCTAAAATTACCTACTAACTCAATTCACTTCCACAGATTAAAATACCTACGATCGCGTTCTCTGCGGTGGGGAGGGGGGAACTGAAATTTTTAGTTCAGATAAAATAATCGCTGGGCGAGGTCAGATCAGACGATTCCGCCCCAGGGCCGGAGCCGCCCAGGCCGACCTCCCGACAGTCGGGAGCGACAGCCCCGTGCCGAAGACTCAGGCCCGTCCGAGGGGCTGAGCTGAGTCCACAGACCAGCCCAGAAAGACATCTGAGACTTGGCGAAATTAGAGGGAGAAGACAGAACGCCCTACAAATTGTGGTCACTTGTGGGCAAAACCCTGAAGGGAGAATGGAATCCCTCCCTCCTCACGCCGGACGGATTCCAGAAGGAGAGGGTTTTAAACATGAAAAATGGAACTGTAAAAGAGTAGGAAAAAAAAACACATGTAGAGTCACAATACAGTCTTGGAGCAGGAAAAAGTACTCTAGACAATGCCAAAAAAGTCAAATCAAAATATTTATTGATTTGAAAACATAAAATGTGAAGGTTCTGCATGGCATACAGACACACACATACCTATGTGTACATACAGGATTCATACAACACACGCATGCTACGTGTATGTGTGCATGTGTATGTACGTGTGTGAATGTCTGTCATATATATTCAGAAACAACGATAACCTGGCCAAAAAACAAGTGGCTACAGGATAGACCAGGGCTTCAATTTCTTCATATACCAGGAGCGCACACACATCAGTGAGGCAAACGGGCAAGAACACGAGACAGACACGCCAGAGGAAAGGAAAACAGCTGGGCCACAACTGCACAAAGAGATGCAAACCCAGCTCGCACTTTTTTGACCTACTCTATCGGCAGCAATTAAAAAGCTTTCAGTACCCGGCGTTGGCGTGTGGGAGGAGCTCCCTCCTGATGCCCGTTGGCAGGACGATGCCATCGTACCGTCGGCATCTAAACGCCCTGCTGCTCACCCTGGGGACTCCACCGCGGAGAGCGAGGCCGCACTGCACCCCGGAGAAGGTCCCCACCCGCGTGCCCGTGCCGGCAAAAGCACCGCGTGGTGCGGCCCTGCTCACACTCAGGGCGCTGACAGCGGGCGCTGCTGCAGGTGCTCCCTGGGGACCTTAACTCGTCCTCACAGCAGCGACGCAGGCTCCCTCCTCATCCTCATGGTACAGAGGAAGAAAGAGGGGCACGGAGAGGTTTGGTAGCCGCCCAAGTTCGCACGGCAGGAAGAGGCGGCACGGCCCTGCCTTCTCACGGGTCGCGGCGGAGCACAGGCACCGCGTGTGAGAGCCGCCTGCGACAGCGTCCGGCACGTGGCGACGCCCCATCCCCGGAAGCTGGTGCTATTATTATCCCGGTGCGAGTGGGGGTTACTCTGTGAAATGACTGGTATCGTCCTTCCAGAAGGTTTGAGGTTGATTGTGCTTCGCTAAGCACTCTGGCCAACACAAATTGCAGGGTGGCCCGACTCGGCCAGCAGCACTGTGGGACAGGCAGACGTGGGGTTCCGATGTGTCCTGGCCTGACTGCTGCCGTTCAGAGACCACAGGAAGGTCCTGGGGGCCCAAGGAGGATCAAGGACCCCCAACTGCCCAAGGCCTCTGTGGACTCTGGACACGGGGCCCGTCCTCCCCGGCAAAGCCACAGTCCCCCTGGGCCACCGAGCCTCCGGCCAGGTGGGCCAAGCAGGCCAAGCAGCCAGTGCCAAGCCCGACCCTGCTCCCCTGCACAGAACCTGCTCCCCTCCACGGAACCTGCTCCCCTCCTCTCCAGCAAGGCCACGGGGGCTGCGGCTGCACCCAGCCACTTCCAGGAAGTGATCTGAAGCGAGCCACGAAAGCTGGGAGCAGCCCTCCGTGGTTCCGGCCCTGGAGCCGGTCCAGACGCGCTCCCCACACCCTTGGCGGAGGTCCAGGAGGACCGTTCCCTCCAGCTGAACCAGAGAATCAATAGGGAGTTTGTCCCACAGCCGAGGAGGTGGGTCCCTGGGTCCCTGAAGTGGTGACTCTGGGCACCTCTCCAAGCAGTGTGGAGGTCACTCTAGGGGTCAGGGCCTGCGGAGGTCACAGCCTCACCCCACCGCTACGGACAAGGCACTGACAGCTGCTCCGTGCAGCCACGGTCTGGAGGTTTTCTCACCCAGGGAGGATGCAGGTCTCCTAGAGCCAGCCCAGACCCACCACGGTCCTCAGGAATGTGCTGAGGGGAGGACACCAGAGCTCCTCCGGGGCCTTGTCCAGAGGAGCCCTGGGACCCCCCCTCTCCAGATGACTGACCCCCCCTCCTGCTGGGAAGTGAGTGCCCGCTCCCAGGGCAGGAGCCTCCTCGTGGGGGAGACCCACCTCCAGCGCAGCCGAGCCCGCGCATGCGTTTGCAGCGGGGGTGGGAGGGAACAGCTGCCTGCCGTTGTCCCCACTGCGGCCAAGCCCACCTCGGGTGCTGGCACTGACATCCCTGCAGGAAACTGAGCATTGAGATGTGGTAGGAACAACAGCCTCAAGGTGGACGCCTGGACTTGGCCATTGGCCCCACCAGCGACCTGGGAACGCTCCCTTCCCACTCAGGCCTCGGTTTCCCCAGGGGAGGGGTCGGCTAGATGGGGGTCTCACAGATCCTTTCAGCTGGACCTTCTGGCTCCCCCAGGCCTCTCTGGGCCCCTCCGTGGGTTGTCGGGGTACGTGGGATCAGAGGACAGCCAGGGCCGTGGAGGGACAGGGAGGAGGCGGGTCCCGGGGGCAGAGGGCTGGGTGGGGACCTGGAGAGGACGATGTCCGTGAAGGGGCTGGGAGCACATCCAAGGACGGGGCCGCCAGTGGCCCGGCACACACAGCGCGGAGCAAGGAGCGGGCGCACCCCCAAGCAGACATGCCTCCAGGAGAGACCCCAAAATTGAGGGCCCAGCACTCACCAAGCAGGACAGTGCACCCCGGCCTCGGGACCGAGTCCCCATACCTGGCCTGGTCCCTCTCCCACGGCCACAGCTGGGCGGCAGCTGTTTGCATGTGAAGCCTCCCCCCTCCCCCACATCCTCCGCTTAGAGCGCTTTCTGCTCCAGTTGGAATTTTGTTCCAAATGGTAAATATTTTATTTCCATTTGTACGGCTCCCATGCAGATGGCTTTAACACAACATGGAAAATGCCTTTTGCTCCTCAGCTCAGCACAGGCGTCCAGAAGAGGAGCTCGCTGTGCAGCCAGAGGGCAAGCTTTCAGCAACACACTGGCCGTCATCTGGACCGCAGGAACCGAGGGGGTCTGCTCGGGCCCTCCCTTCGGGGCCTACTTTGGGGCTTGGGCGATGACATCATTAGAGGAGGGAAGCAGCAGTCCACACAGCGGTTTCTGCCTCAGTCCCGCCTGGCCAGTGTGGGCACACACCCCTGGAACCCCTGCACCAAGGAGCACTGAGGGGACAAGTCCACACAAGGTTGCTGGGTGCCCTTGGCAAAGTCACTTCCCCTCTCTGATCCTTGGTTTGTCCTACTATAAACTGGAGGGGATAAGAACAGAACCCATCCCTCCGGTTGTTGCAAGGACTGACTAAAATAATGCTTATGAAATGCTTAGCCCACCGCTAAGGCTGTCACAGCGGCAGCTGCTATAGATACGGAATCCTGGCGATTTCTTCCACCCGCCTCAGTTCACTGATGGGGAGTGGTGCCGAAAAGGTGCCGACTGATTTGCATTGAGCCCCCCAGATTGCGAACGAAGCCACCGCTGCCGGGCACAGGCGGGAGCACCCTGGGCTGCCCAGCGCTGCTGCCCACGTGTACGCACGAAGACCAGACCCGCGGGTGTCTCTCTCCGAATCAAGTGACGGAGCGACGGTCACTCTACCCTGCCAGGGGGTGGCCGGTCCCAGGTCCCCTGTGCCCAGCAGCCTTGTGCGGTTCATTTCCAACCGGAGACCCTGCTGAGAGGAGGCCTCCAGCCAATGGCAGCCGTGGGGCAGGGGCCGCTCTGTGGCTCCCCCCGGCCCCCCGGTTCTTTGAGAAAGTTCACACCTGAGAACAGCTGCCTCATAAATTCGGTTTGCTCTAATTTCCTGGAAGATGATGTTTTAATTCCTACATGATCGGCCCTGGGAGGCCTGGGGAAGGAGGACCCAGTGCAGACCTAGCCCCCTGTGTCCCTGGCACCCCTGTTTTTATCCCCACAATACTTGTTTAATCCTCTCCAGGCTAGAGTTCCGGCACCTGAGAGACAGAACAAGGTGTGGAAAAGTCCCCGCTGCTGTCCTGGAGCGAGAACCCAACTCAGACCCGGTCCGAGCGTGGCGGTTGGTGTTCAGACCCCACAGAGGAGAGCCAGGACCCTCCAAGGGTGGGAATCCCACCCCCCCTCCAAACATCCACTCCTGGAGGGAGTCACGGCCGTCTGTGGGGCACAGCGGAGAAGAATCTTAAATCGGGCAACAAAAACGCAGTTTGGATGGAGACAAAATTCCGTAAAACCTCTCATCAGTGATGGAACAGCAGGGCCATTTTTCATGTGAGGCTGGGTGTGGAAGGGGGTGAAGGCAGCGGCCTGGTGGCAGGGTCCTGGGCCCACAGCGACGGGCCCCGCGCAGCCCCCAGGTGAGCAAAGCGCAGGCCTTGGGGCCACCTTGCCTGCCCGCTGCGATGTCCCTTCAGAAACCTGCCCCAGGCCGAGTCAGCGCTGCTGGCTTCTCTCCCGCCACAGGTTCCGGTTCCCCGACCTCAGCTGGTAGAGTGACCCAAGACTCCACAGTAACAGATATGGCCCTTGGTGGCCCTGCTCTTTCCTTATGAGGAATTTCTCATATAAACAGCACTGCCTGGGTTTTGTTTATTTTTCCAAACTGTCACTATCTTGTGGCTGCTAAATTTAGTCCCTTTACATTTATTGGGATTACTGGTATATTGGAAATCACTCCAGCTCTCTTATTTTGTGCTTTCTAGGTATCCTGATTGTATTTGCCCCCCACCCCACCCTTTCCCACCTTTTTATGGGTTGGGGTCCTCTTCGACTCTGCTCTTCCCCTCTGCTGTGTTGGCAGTTAATCGTTCTATCTCTGTTTGCATTTAGCCATCGTCTTAGAGTGTTGACACACATGCCTAAGCCCAAAACTGATTTCTCCACCTTTCTCTCAAGCAATAAAAGGAACCTAAAATACTTCAACTGCTGTGAGCTCCTCCTGCCTTCTTTGTTATCTGTGGCTGATATTTTAGTTCTATTTTTTTAACCCCTCGAATTAGATATTGTTTAATACAGTTGTATTAATAGTAGACAATGACAATGGTCAGGCAGGTCCCTTCTTTGTACCATTCCTTGAGCACCCTCTGACTTCAGGGGACTTCTGCTTCCAACAGCAACAATTCTGGGTCTTTTGCTTTTTCTTTTGCCCTTCGGACATTGGAGCCCATTCTGCCTGCAGGGACTGTGGGCTGCTCTCCCCACTCTTGCCCTGGGCCCGAGGGTGGGGAAGTATGAAGGCCCAGATCCCCGCAGGGCAGGGTAAAGAAACGAGGCAGAAGCCGCCCTCTGGGGGCTCTGCCCGGCGTCTGCCCCCCCACTGGCCTCCTAGAGCACGTCCTGTCCCCGGTCGTGTCCAGTGAAGGTGTGAGCAAATCTAAACAGTCCCTTCGCATGTCAGTCCTCTGGCATCTCATCCTCCCTTCTGGAATCGTCTTCTTTCCTCCCGAGTTCTGTTCTTTACAAGTTGTTTTAGTGAGGGTCTGTGAGCTGAGATCTATCTCAGCTTTTGTTTCTCTGAAATTTTCTTTTTCCACCATTATTTAAGCGACATTTCACTGGTACAGAATTGAAGTTGACAGTTATTTCTGGAACACTTGGAAGTATTTTCTACTTGTGGGTTTTCACTGCTGCTCCCGGAAAGTTTGCTGTCAGCGTGGCTGCTCTTTGCTAGGGAAAGAGCCGTCTCTTTCTGGTTGCCCAGGGGACCTTCTCTTTGCTCTCAGTACAAATTCGCGAGGTGTGTCTAAGTGTCACCTGCCTGCAACTGCCCGGCTCGCCTTGACTGAGCTTCCCGAATCTGAGATGAGGGTCTTCAGCAATCTCAGAAAACTGTTTAATCACCGTGCCTCATCCCTCTTCTGCAAGATGCTGGTCCTCTCCCTTATGGACTGGGAGCTGACCTGTGTGACCAACAGAAAACTGCAGGAGTGACGATGTGTGACTTCCAAGACTGGGTCAAAAAGGTCATCGAAACTTACCCCCTGCTCTCTTGAATCTCTCCATCTGGGGGGAAGCCGGCCACCGTGCCATTCGAGGTCACCCACGCAGCCCCGTGGAGAGGCCGGTGTGGGAGGGAATTAGACCCCTGGCAAACTGCCTACCCCGTTTTCCTTCCATGCGAGTAGGTCCTCAGCCCAGCGAGCTGTCAGACCACCACAGCCACAGCCGACATCTCACTGCAACCTCACGAGACCCCCGAGCACTGCCCAGCTGAGATCCCGAATCCCTTATCCAGAGAGACAGCGAGAAACAACAAGGGATTGCTGTTGTTTTAAACTGTTAATTCTGGGGGTAATTTGTTATGCAGCAATAAATGACTAATACACCTTCCAAAATGGTAACCATCCCCAGATCACCCTTCCGTGCTTCCCAGGCTTTGTCTCCCTGCCCTACTTTCTGGATGATTTTATCTTCTAGCTCAGCATTTCCCCCTCAGTGGTGTCTAATATGTTTTTTTACCCATCCAAAGTTTTTTAATTGAATGCTTATATTTTCTATTTCTAGATGGTCTAATTTGGTTATTTTTTTCAAAAAATTGCTCATAGTTTTTGATATTTTCTCATGCTTGATTTAATCTTTTATTCCTTTAAAAAAAATATTTATTTTATTTTTTGTATCTGATGATTCCAAAATCCTTAAGGGTCGAACATTCTGACCTTTGTTTTCTCTGCTGAGTCTTGCCAGTGATGGTTTGTTTCCATGGATGGTCTAGAATTTGGGATTGCGGGTTCATTTTTGACTGGCCTTAATCTTGGGGGATGTCGAGGGGCCTGTAGTGAATGAAGCTGCACTTGCATGTGTCTGCGATCTTAAACATCTTTAACTTCGCCCCTAAGTGAAGGACTTTGTAAATTTGAATACTGAACTCATGCGAGAGAAGATCTATGGTTCTTCTCAGGGCAAAGCAAGAGCCAAGAGGTTAAAAAACGGTAGGTCAGTGTATACCTACACAAAAAATGAATGGATAAACTGGACTATGTCAAAATTTAAAATTTTTGTGCTCTAAACAATACCACCAAGAAAGTGAAAAGATAACCCACAAAATGGGGTCAAATAATTGCAAATCAGACTTCTGATAAAGGACTTGTATACTCAGAATATACAAAGAACTCTTAAACCACAATAATAACAATAAGATGAATAATTTAACTTAAAAGTGGACAAAGGATCCGAATAGACATTTCTGCAAAGGAGATTCACGGATGGCCACTGATCACACAGAAAGATGCCCAGCCTCCTTAGCCACCAGGGAAATGCAGATTGAAACCTCACGCGACACCACTTCGCACCCACCAGGACAGCTGTGGCAAGACAGTGACAGTGTTGGCGTTGGTGCTGGTGAGGGTGTGCAGAGATCAGAACCCCACACAGCGCCAGTGGGACAGGAGTGACGCAGCCACTGTGGGAACCACCTGGCGGCTCCGCAAACAATTAAATGTAGCGTTGCCTCGTGATCCAGCAATTCCACTCCTGAAATGAAAACACACATCACACCAAAACCTGCACACCATGGTTACGGTGGCATCATCTGTAATAGCCAAAACGTGCAAATAGCCCAGGTGATCGGGGGAGTAAAGCACGTTGTACCCCCGTGGCGGAGTGTCACCCAGCCTGAACGGGAGGGAAGCCAGGCGCGAAACCCCACGTGTGGTGCGATCCCATGTATATGCAGCGTCCAGAGCAGCCACATCTACAGAGAGAGAGTGGGTTAGGGCTGCACGGGGCTGGGAGAAGGTGCAGGAGAGCCTGAACGGGGATTCCTTTTAGGGGATGAAAACGCTCTGAAGTTGCATGTGTGGCGGTTGCGCAACCTCGTGAACACACTAAGCACCACTGACTGGGGCACTTTAAGCGGGTGGATTGTGTGGTATGTGAATCGCACCTCAATAAAACTGTCAGAGAAAACAGACCCCTCATTTGCTGGGGTGTGATTCTTCCAGGAACGCAGCTTCCCTACGTATCTGAGACCTAAAGCTCCACTCCTGCTGGCCCAAAGCCTTGTCCTTATCTCTCACTTCAGGAAGATATCCTGGCAAATACCCGAGGGATTCCTGAGGGCTCCCAGCCGAGCTCAGCTCGGTCTGCAAGGCTTGCTTCCCCGCCTCCCTCCCCACAACCTCAGACCCTTCTTTACTTTCTGCCAGGTTCATTTGTGCCTTTGAAGGGATGTTTGCTGCGATTTATCCGGAACTTCTATGTGTTTTGGAGTGGGGAGGGGGGAAAGCGAGCCTGGACCCACCATGGCGATTCCTACCGCAGCCGCGTCACAGGAGGCTCCAGGACAAAGGCTTGGACGGCAGGCGGAAGTGGGTTCAAATCCCAGCTCTGCCATGGGGCAGCTCCAGGCCTCAACTTCCCTGTCTGCACAGTGGGAGCCCTGCTCCTGAGATGGCTGCCCTCAAGCCAGGCAGCATGCGAAGGCTCCTGTACCGGCTGGCCCCTCTCTCCCCCAGTGAAGCCCCCTACCCTGCTTCCCAACAAGTCCCCATCTTCTGGGGCCTTCCACGACGTCTCTCTGCACAGTCCCCTTCCCCAGCAGGGTCTCCTGCCCACGGAAGAGATCCTGTCCAGATGCTTCCCGGGCAGCCCAGCCCCTGCGTCCCCGTGAGCCCGGCAGCCCCTCACCCCTCACAACTCCCCCCAACACAGCCCTTTCTGGCTCTGCAGGTCTGTCTCTGCTCTCCTCCCCAGAAAACTTCCAGAACTTCTGCCACCACCTGATTTCTCCCTTCTCTGGACCCCTTGGCTCTTCTGGCCTTTAACTCAGTGCTTGTCACACCGTGTCATTGGTGGGACATCCCACAACGCTATCTCTGTTTGCCCACCCAACTGCGCACACTCCTCGTCCCCTCATGGAGCCCAGTCGGATTGGGGTCCAAGAGCTCCCTGTCCCCCGAGGAACTCACGTCACTGTCCCCGGGAAGGGGGACAACCGTATGGTGGGCTTCCTACAGCCGGGATCCCCAAGGGTGGGGTCGGCACACGGCAGGGAAGCTCTGTGTTTTCAGAGTGCAGACGAAGAAATGGCTTCCCGTCCCTGCTGCTGCTGCCGGAGGGCAGTGTGCAAACCATAGCCCCGTCGCGTCAACTTGGGGCTGATGGCTCGGTTCCCTCCTCTCCCCTTTGCAATCGCCGTTCCCCGGCCTCAGTCAGTGTTTTGTTTTGTCCTGTTTTGTTTTTACTTTTTTTTAGTATGGTAGAATACACATAATGTACCCTTTTAACAACTTCAATGTGTACAATTCAGAAGCATTTTGGCCAGGCGCGGTGGCTCATGCCTGTAATCCTAGCACTCTGGGAGGCCGAGGCGGGCGGATTGTTTGAGCTCAGGAGTTCAAGACCAGCCTGAGCAAGAGCGAGACCCCGTCTCTACTCAAAAATAGAAAGAAATTATCTGGCCAACTAAAAATATATATAGAAAAAATTAGCTGGGCGTGATGGTGCATGACTGTAGTCCCAGCTACTCGGGAGGCTGAGGCAGGAGGATTGCTTGAGCCCAGGAGTTTGAGGTTGCTGTGAGCTAGGCTGATGCCACGGCACTCTAGCCAGGGCAACAGAGCGACACTCTGTCTCCAAAAAAAAAAAAAAAGCAGCAGCATTTAGTAAATTCACGATGTCCACTGCCTCCTTTCCAAATGTTTCATCCCGAGAATGTCTCACATATTCACGTTAATACTTTACTGCGTATGTATTTCCCGTGATCTGCCTCAAATCCTCGTGAGGTGAGGCAAGATTTCCAAGAATAAAACACCCAAGTGAGTTAAAGCATTAGAGCCGGGCTCTCCAAACTTGAATGCTCCCAAAAACTGGCATTTTACACGAGGGTGGGCCGCGGGTCCCTGGGCAGCCTCAGCCTCTTCCTCTCTGAATTCTGGCGGCCAGGGACCCCTCCACAAACACCGTTGAATGCCAGGGCCTCTGGGGACCATGTGCCGCGGCCGACACTCCCCAGAGCTGCCGGGACTGCAGATGCGTCCCCCTGGGTTACACACAAAGGTTTGGTCCCCTTGGCCCTGCAGGCAGCCTCTGTGTGATACCGACCGGGGAGCACCAAGGGGAGCCAGCCAGGAGCTGGCACCCTGGGAAGGTCGGGGGTCACTCTTGGCCCCCTTGCACCACCTTGCACTGTGTGGGCCAGGGGCTGGGGGCCGCACGCACCCCCGACGGACAGACGGCAGAGGCCCTGCCCTTCCCGCCGCTCCCAGACCGTTGCCTCCTTTGCTGTTCTCATCCTCCTGGCGGGGTCTTTGCCAAACCCTGAGTGGAAACATCTGAGCAGCCCTGGCTGGCTCTCCAGGCCAGGATTCAAACACGGTGACTTCGTCCTCGTCCAGCACAGGGTTGCCATCTGGCCAGCTTGCTCGCACGCCCGTCCCCTGCCGCTCTGCAGCGAGCGGCCACAGATGGAGGCCCAGCTCTGCCGTGCCCTGCAGCACGCGGGACCCCAGCTAGCTCCGAGGGGGGAGGAGAGTGGATAGGAGGAGACTTGGAGATGGAGCTGCCCGGAGCCCCCACCCTTCCATGCTTCCTCTTAACTGTGATCCGCTCATCACACCAGACCCCAGTGCCTGGACGCTGGGCTCAGACCAAGGGAAGCCCGAGCCAGACTGGGACCACCCCCCAGAGCCCCCTTCACCAGACCCGCCCTGTCCAGGCCCCCGCCCAGGCCTCCAGCCCCCGACCAGGCCCCAGAGCAGGCCCCTGACCCAACCCCAAACTGGCCCCCGACTAGGCCCCCGACCAGGCCTCTGACCAGGCCGCAGGCCCAGCATCTCTAGGCCAGAAAGTCACCTGGGCCAGAAGGCCCAGGACAGCGTCTGTCTCTGCCATAGCCTGGGGCCTTGGTCAGGGAAGAGAATGAGGTCGCCAGCTCCACCCAACACGGAGCAGGGCTGAGCCGCCTGGAGAATTTGGCTGGTTGACCTTGTGCCTCCAGCAGAGCTGTGACGAGGCAGCCCGGGGTTCCGAGCCAGTGGTCACCTCGGCTCCCGGTCCGTGAGCTGGGAAGTGAGGGCTTCCTCTCCCCGGCATCGCTCGAGGAGGAAACGATCAGAGCTTTTGTGATTCTCTCCGCGGGCCTGGCAGCCCCGTTGGCGGGAAGCTGGAGCGAGCCCACCCCACACTCCCGGGCCTGCTCAGCGGCCTCAGCCACGCCACGGGCTGGCCCCAGGAGCAAGGCCGGGGCCAGTGTGGGCAGGGGCCGGCCGGGCACGCTGGCGTCTGGGGCAGCAGAGGAACACGGCACTCGTTTGCTGAAGGGACCCGCCAGCTTTAACAACGCGCAGAGAGGAGACGCGGTCTGAGCAGCGGGCTCATGCACGGACGCTCTTCCCACAATTGCAGGCCCCGACCCCGCCCGGAATTGGGAGCTGAAACACAGGGGAGGAGGACCCAGAGCAGGACAGTCCACCGGGCAAATGGCTCGGTCCCGCCGCCAAGTCCATGTGGTGGGAAAGGTAAAAGGTGTGAGGACGTCCTCAGCTCAAACGGATTCTAGACCAAACCAAACGCACGGTGCAGTCACGCGCTGTTTCAAAACATTTGAGGAAATTTGCCCATGGACAGGATAACAGATGACGGGTGCAGGTTTTTAAGTTCCTTAGGTGCCAGATGTGCTGTGGGTATGCAGGGACTGTCCTTATTTTCAGGAGGGGGATGTCGACGTGTTTGGGGGTAGTTTCAGGACGTCTGCAGCTTCCTTTCCGGTGGTTATTAGACTGGAAAAGAGGAGGGTGGAGGGAGGGTGGCGCAGACGTGAGGTGGCATCTCGGGCAGCCAAGGACGAAAGTGAAGGGACTAGTCGCAAATCGTCTGGGCAGGGAAGAATCGCATGCCCGGTGCTAGCAACCTCGGGGAGGGGAGGGCAGGGAGCAGTGTCAGGGCTCCGAAGGGGACAGCTGTATGGACAGAGTCCCTCGAGAGGCACTGCGGCCTCTAGCGGGAGGGAACCTGGAGAAGACGTGTCCGGTGTGTTGCTGGGTCCAGGCAGTGGCCACATGGGTGATCGTGGTTCTATTTTTTTAAGTTTTGCTTGAAATGTTGAAGGTTTGAGAACTCCGTATGGGGAGGGTGGCGAGGAAGCCCAGACAGAGAGCTGGACACAGACCCAGGCCAGGCAGGAGCCTTTGGGGACGCTGAGCGCAGGCAGAAGGCCCAGCGGCTCCGGGGCTTGCCCTCGGGAAGCGCCATCGGGAAGCGCCGTGTCCGGCACACAGGGCCTCGCGGGCAGGGCCCTGGGCCAAGGCTCCCCTGGCAGACAGAGCAGGCGTGTGCCTGGGAGCCCAAAATAGGTAAGCTAGGAGAAAAGGGGTCTCTGGAAAAAACCTGGGGGCAAAAGCAAACTCTATTTGACACTCGGGCACTTCCTTCACAGTTTAGCGCTGGTTTTATTCGGACCGCACGGATGCGGGAGGTTCTCGGCTCCACGCCAGGCCGAGGTTGGAGACTCAGCAAGCCCTGAGCACAGACTGCTCAGGCACAGTCCCCAGAAGGTGGGGGTGACAGCCCAGTGGCCGCCACATGAATACAAGGACAGGCAGACCCAGGGCCCAGATCAGAGGTGGAGACCCGCTGACTCCACCGACGACCAGGAGCAACAGCCCCGCAGCGCGGCCGCCTGGAGGCCAGGCCCGGAGCCCCCAGCGCAGCATGTCTGGGACAGGAGACCACGGCAGCCCCGAGCCCCGGCTGCCCCCCAGCCCCACCCCAGTGCAGCATCGGTGAGTGGCCCTCGCCACAGTTCTGCTCGGCCTGTCCGGGTCAGGCCGTGGTTCGAGGCAGCAGCCCCACCAGGGCTGGAGCGGCCACGGCCCCCTCCTCATCAGCTCGAGGCTCCCCATCGAGCTGTCATGGGTGGCCAGGTGCCAGCGCCAGCAGGGCCCGAGCTGCAATGACATCATCCTGGCCCGAGAGGCAGCTAAGTGGAAACAGACAGCGGCCCCCTTCCTGGGCCAGGACTCACCCCAGGAGGCACCTCGAGAGCAGCCCACCGCCGGGTGGGCCAGCGGTGACCAGAGGCACCAGGTCAGCTGCCCCATCATGGCCCCACCCTGCTGAGCCATCACTGCCGTCCGCTTCTGCCTCCCTCGAGCTCTGTCCTCGAGAGTGGGTGCGGTGCCCGACTTGTCCGTGCCGTTTCCAGCCCCTAACTCGGGCTGCCACACTTGGTGCTCGGCAAGTGCCAGAAAGAGGCCACCGGGCTGTGCCCCAGGACTCGAGGAGTCTCTCTGCAGGGCCCCGGCTGCCTACCCCAGCTCCTGCAGGCCCCACCGGCACCCCCGATCTGAACCACTGCTCCCCCTGCCCTGAGATGGGAGTAGATGAGCCAGCTGGTGTGACAAAGGACAAGGGACAAGAAATGCTGCTTGGCGTGAGCTCCTGAGGGCTAGTCGGGCCTTGCTGGCCTCAGTTTCCCTCTGTCCAGGCGGGGCTGGACCTGAGCTAGATGAAGGGGTGCCTTGGCGTGGCAGCAGCTCACGAGGAGCAGCTGGGAAATGGGGGTGTCCTCGAGGGCACCGAGAGGCGGGGGGCAGATTGCCCCTCAGACCAGGCGGGCACCAGCCAGGCCAGGAAAGCAGAGCCCGAGTGGGCGGCTGGGCTGGGGCCGGGCTGGCGGGGGCCCCCCAGGGCTCCTGACCTTCAAAGTGGCCGCCTGTCCAGCGAGAGTCAGCTGTCCCCTCATGGCTGCACCCTGAACGCACTGTGCTGAGTGAAGAAGCCGCCGCTGGGACTGAGCATGTATCCCATGACCCCGCTCACACGGAACGCCCGGAGTCGGCCAATCCCCGGGCACAGAGCGTAGACCCGCCGCTGCTGGGGCTAAGGGTTGCGGCGTCGTGGGGTACGGGGTGCAGGGTGGTGCGAAGGTGTACGGGTTCCTGTGCTCGCTTCGGCAGCACGGACACGAACGACACGGGAAGATTAGCGTGGGCCCCGCACAAGGATGGCCGTGAATCCATGAAGCGCCCCGTGTTTTCACAAGGACATGTGAAGGGCGCTGGAAACCAAGAGCGGGGGAGGGGAGGCTTACTTGTACAATGAACACGACTCTGCAACAAAAATATTTGTACCCCTGATATTTTGAAATAAACTTTAAACATAAATAGACAAAGCGTACGTACAGTTTCCTTCAATGTGAGGGTGGCATTGCAGAGCGGGCTGCGGCGGCGCCCGGCTCTGCGGACACACTCAAAGCCGTGGACTTGGACACGTTACGTGGGGGGAGTGTAGTGTCGGGGCTGCGTCCTAGTAAAGCCGTTTGAGAAACCCGCCACCCGGCAGCCGGCAGAGGCGGCCTGTGACCCGGCAGTGGTCCCTGCGGCGCTCAGCTCTGAGGACCACCCTTGTAAAGGTCCCCGACGGTGGGGGCTGGGTGTCGGCAGAGGTTTACAGTGACCACAGCTTGCTATTGTCGTCATTACTCTCACTGTCACTGTCCTTCCTAAGCCCCAAGTGGAGGGTCTGCTCTACTTCCTGTCAGTGCCTTGGGCGGGTGGTGTCACCGTCCCATTTACAAGGTCAGAGCAGGGCACAGGGGGCTGGTGACCTGCCCGTGTCTCTCTCCCCGGGCCCACCCCCGGCCTCAGAAGCAGCCCGTCCCTGCTCTCTAATGTGGTCCTTGCCCCCCACAGGCAGGGGGCTTTGAGCACAAGCCGGAGCCCCTCCCTCCCCTGTGGAAAGGCCCCCTGTCTCCTGCAGCTGGGAGAGACCCAAACTCCTCACCTGGCTTCCCAGCCCATGCCACCTGCCAGGCTGCCGGTGACGGGGATGCCGGTGGCGTGGCAAGGACGAATCCAGTCCTTCCCTCGGGTTAGGTTAACCTACTCAACCTCCCACTGAGGAACAAAACTGCTGAAAATAATATTTAAAAGCGAGCAGGTAACAAGGTAGCAAGGGGGCAGCAGCCGTGACCCAACGAGGGCAGCACCTCAGAAAGGTGAGAGGGCCCGAGAGAGCTTTGGCTGAGAGCTTGTGGCAGAGCCACGTGGACCGTGGGCTTCAGTGGCCCCAAGCTGCACACGGAGACCCAGGCCCAGGGCCCACTCGACGGGGTGAGTCGCAAGAGACCCTCTTCACAGAGCTGGGGCGCAGAGAACCACACTCCCAAGACGCAGGTAAACCAGAAACAAACCCACCCCGAGAGACCACCAGGGAAGCCACCCAAGTGCTGAGCAGGGGGTGGGATAGGGGCAGGGTTGTCACTGAAAATGGAGACCACAAGCCAGCTCTGCAGCACCTGCTCACATCTCCTGGGGAATCAAAGAAGCCTCTATCAATGAGGTCAGATCAAGGTGACCCTGGATCTAGGGGGCTGGTTCGCAAAAGGACCAAACACAAATCCTCTCCAGAGAAATTCACCTTCTTCCTAGGCCTCGAAGAACCTCCACAAACTACTTACTAAAGACCACCAGCTGGTCTCGGTACAAAATACAAAAGGGAACAAAACCCAGCAAGCCAGAGACAAGAGTCAAAACATACACCAGAAACAGACCCACAGACCTCGGATACTGGAAAAATCAGGCACATGTTATAAAACAACTATGCTCTCAGAAAGTGTAAAGAAAGAAAGGCCCAATTAAAAAATCTGTAACAAATAGGAAGCTATTAAAAATGCATAGGTTTGGTAAAATCAAGAAGAAAGCTAAAAATAAAAAATATAATAATTAAAATTATTTCTTGAACTTTTATCATCATAGTATGCTCAATTCAGCTGAAGGAGAAATGATGAAGTAAAGACAGGCCAGAAGACATGACAGAGCACACAGAGAGGCAAGGAGGGGAGGGATGTGCGTTTAGAGACATGAAGAAGAGAGTGAGATCTGGAGTCATTTAATCAGGTTCTGGAAGGTAAGAAGAGGAAAATAAAATTCGAAGAGATGATGTCTGAGAATTTTACAGAACGGAGGGAACACACAACTGCAGATGCAAAAAGCCCAGCGGACCCCAAGTGGGTTAATAAAAAGCCGTCCTTACCCAAACGCACCGAGTGACGCTGCAGAAACAGGGAGGGCCATCTCCAGAGCAGCCGAGACAGAGGCAGCCGACGTCTGTCTGGTCACAGGCAGGGACGGGAACCAGAAGCCCAGGAAATGGCCTCAATAGTGAGTGGAGGGAAATGTTCAGCAGAAATTCTTTCTCAGAAAGGGCAAAATAAAGACATTTTTGGAAAAATAAAAGCTGAGGGAGTTCGACAGCAGAGAAGCTCTGGCGAAAGCCTAAAGGACAGATTCCAGGCCTCAGAAACGTGTTCCGGAGAGGAGCCCTGAGCGGGAGGAGACAGGTGGGCCCTGGGAGAGCCGGTCGTGGAAGGGGCACCAGCTGTAGAACATAACACGGTCTTGTGGGTTAAGATAGAACACGGTAGAATCAAAACACCTGTGAGCTGGGGCGTGCTACTCGGGAAGCTTCCGGGCTCTGTGATCTTGTGCTGTCTGGGGAGGGCCAGGCGTGATTAACTCCGTGTCTGATAAGCATGATGGGTGGATAGGGTCCCCCCAGATTTCACATCCACCCAGAACCTCAGAATGAGGCCTGACTTAGAAATAGGGTCTTTGCAGATGCAATCAGTTAAGGCCCAAGGTAAGATCACGCTGGATTGGGGTAGGCCCTAAACCCAAGGACTCCTGTCCTTACAGGCAGAGGACACAGACAGAGGGACGAACCCCTGCGAAGAGACGCAGAGACTGGGCGGGCTGGTCAAGGAATGCCTGCAGCACCAGGGGCTGGAACAGGCTGGAGGGAGCCTGGCCCTGCTGACACCCTGGACTCCAGGACTGTGACATGACAAACTCCTGTTGTTTTCGGCCACCCAGTTTGTGGCTGCCCCTCGTAGTGGCCCTGGGGAACCAGCGCGGTAAGTTGCAGACACATGTCACACCTGCTGGACAAACCGCTAAACGACCAGCAGGAGGAAATACTGTATAAACTAGTAGAGTAGAAATGGAAATAAAAATACTTAAATCCCAAAGCGGACAGTAAGGAAGAGAAAAGAAACATGGAACTGCCAAACAACAAGTAACAGGTGACAGGTACCAGCCTAAGTGTGTGAGTAATCTAAGTGGACTAAGCACCGCAGTGAAGGGACAGACAGACTGGAGGGACACTGAATCGTGTGACGTGTGTAGGGACACCCAGAGCAGAAGCACCACACGGATAACGAAGGTGCGACAACAGCCCGAGGGAGCCAGACAAATACACCTGAAGGCAAAATGCGGCGCTAGGAGTCGTCCCTCATCATGGTAAGAAGTTCAATTCGCCAGGAAAAGAAAACAAAACCAGCTTGTATGGACTTAAAACACAGCGTGAAAATTAAAGGTAACAATCAAAAGCTTCTGAGAAGAAATAGGCAAATCCCAGTCCCACTGGGAGATTCTGAGCGGCGTGAGGGAGCCAGGAGGGGAGGGGACGACCGGCCACTAGACACACTCGCACGTCCGGCCCCTGCGCCCAGCGGGTCTTCTGAGGTACACACGGAACCTCTGGGAAAGTTGGCCCAACCCCAGGCAGAAGCAAACCTCAAATAATTCCAAAGAATTGAAATAGCCAGAAGCTATTTTCTGGCCACAACGCAAGATGATTAGAAAATCCTCATATGCTTAAAAATTAATAAACACTTCTAAGTAACCCATTTTCAAAAATATATATTGAAAATTATAAGATGCTTTTATTGAATACTATGGATTCATAAATATTATTAACACAGGATACTACATAGCAAAACTGCAGATAAAACAATACATTGAAGACATTTATAGTCATAAATGACTGTATTAGAAAAAAGAAAGGTTGAAAATAACTCAGCTAAATCCAGATCTCAAGAAGAAAAAAGCAGCAAAATAATTCCAAAGAAGTAGAAGAAAAAATAAAATAATGAATAAGTAAATCAATTAAAAAGAACTTAATGAAATGGAAAATATATATTAGAATTAAAAATCAAAGTTGGTTTCTTGAAAATATTAAAATTTACAAACTTCTGGCAAGATTAATCAAAAGAAAAAATGAGGAAAGGTACAAATTACTAATATTGAGACTAGAAAAAAGTGACTACACATTATGACACGGCAATATTATAATTAGATGACACTATGAAACTCATGCTAATAAAGTTTAGATTTTGACAAAATGAACATATTCCTAGAAATATATAGCTGACTCAAGAAAATATAAATGGCCCTGTGACCATTCTAGAAACTGAATCACTCATCCAAAATCTTCCCACAAATAAAACCTCACGTCTAGAAAACCTCATCAGTGAATCCTCGTCTTTCACAGACAGTAGGAAGAGAAAGAACATTGCCCCCAAGTCTAGCAAGGACATCAGACATGACCATCACAGGCAAACAAACATGAAGGCAAACAACATTTTAGCAAACTAAACCCAACCACATATATAATACACCAGGACCAAGTGGGGTTTATCCAAGGAATGCAAGGTTGACTGATTTAACACTCAAAAAAATTTTAATACAAGCTACTACATTAATACACTAAAAACATATTCAGTGCATGCAGAAAAAGCTATTTGAATTCAAAACATATTCATGATTTAAAATTTTTTTTAGCAAATGAAAAATAGAAGGAAACCTCTATCTTTAACCGGGTAAAGGATATCTATGAAATGCCTGCAGCAAAATCACACTTAATAGTAAAACTTTAAAGTCATCCTTTGAAATAGGGAACAAGACGAGGATGTCTAGTCTCACCGCATCTACCCACATTGTACTGGAAGTCCCAGCCAGGACATCAAAGCAAGAAAAAAGGCTACCATCACTGAAAAGGAAAAAAGAAACTGTCAGCATTTGTTGATGACATCATGTGTACACAGAAGACCCATATGAATGTACAGATAAACCAACAGACTTAGTAAGTTTAGGAAGGTTGGCAAATACACAAATTAATGCACAAATCATAGTCACATTTCTATATAATAGCAACATTTATAAATAAAAAAGATATCATTTATAATATCATAAAAATATGAAATTTCTAGGAATACATCTACTAAAAGATATGGGTTTTTTTACTGCTATCCAATCTGTGTCCTAAAAAAGATATTTATGAAGAAAATTATGTGTATTTGCAGAAAATGGTAAGACTTTGAGACATATCACAGAATATATAAATAAACTATAAAATATGAGTTGGAAGACTTGATATCATAATCATGTGAACTATCCCCAAAGTGGCCTATATATTCTAAGCAACTGGAATCAAAATTTTAGGAGAGTTTTCATCTGTGGAATTGACAAAGCGATTCTAAAGAAATTTACAAGTAATTGCAAAGGGCCAGTTACAGCCAAAACATGCTCCAAGAAGGAGGGAAGAGAACCGTCCTTCTGAACATCAAGGTTTCTAACAAAGCTGTAACGTGGATTGGAACAAGAACAGGTAAACCTCCAGGAAAACAAAATGGAAAGCTCAGAAAGAGACCCAGGCATGGGGACACTTGGTGTCTAACAGAGACACCATGGTGATCACTGGGGACGAGAGACTTCCACAAATGACTCGGGGGCAACTGGAGACACCCACACGGGGAAACGCGGCTGGAACCTGACCCCACACTTCACACAAAGATCGACTCCAGGTGGTATAAAGACCTAAACGTGGACACGAAACTCAACAGCTGTAGGAAATTGACTCAGGAAACTATCACCTGTGCCTCGGCATACAGAAGGACTTCTTAAACAAGAAAGCAAGATCACTAACCATAAAGAGAAAGAAGATAAACATCTCTGTTCATCAAAGGACACTGCATAGAAAGTGAAAACACAGCCTGGGAGTGTGAGAAAGTGGATATAAACCCATAACCAACTCGGGATGCAAATCCAGGGTAGACAAAAAAACCCTACAAATCAGCATTCTAAAAAGGCAAAATTACCAATAGAAAAATGGACAAAAACCTGAACATGCACTTTCAGAAAATGAACCGTTAGCCAGTAAGCATATGAAAGGAACTCTATCACATTAAAAATTGAGAGAATTTAAGTTAAACCACAATCTGCTATTACCACAATATGCTCTTACCACCAGACCAGCAAAAAATGTAAATACCAGTTATTGGCGAGGTTTCAGGGCCATGGGAACTCTCGTTGAATGCTGGTGTGGGTGTAAATACGTAAAACCCACTCTGGAAAACAATCTGAAATTGCCTCTCACGTTGGGATACATGGAAATCTTACAACCCGTCAAACCCTGGAGGTGCTCGCAACATGCTTGCAGCAAGACACCTGTACACATGTGTCCAACGCCATTTCATTCGTAATATCCACAAAATGGAAATAACTCAAATGCATGTGGTACAGTCATAGACTAAGGCATCATACAACAACGAATAAGAATTAATTCCATACATGCAACACGGGTGACTCTAGCAAAAAGATATTGAACAAAAGAAGCAAGACACAAAGAATATTTATAGCATGAGTGAGTTTGTCTATATCAAAACACAGATAAGATTAAATTATTCATGAATGAAGCCCACAAAGAAAAACAAAAGTATGATCATCGCAAAACACAAGGCGGTAACTGGCTGGGGGGGAGGGGCAGGTAGGATTGGGGAGGAGGGGCACCTAGAGCGGGTGCAACATTGTTTCTCTGGACCCGAGTGGCAGTTACAATGTTTCACCTTCACCAACCTAGAGACAGGGCCCTGCTCCCTCACTCTCAGGCTGGAGGACCGGGGGCTCTCAGCTCCCTTCTGTGGTCCTTGGTTTCCTCACGTGTAGATGGACGGTATCCCCTGCTCCACGGGGCTGTCGGAGGCCCGGGCTGGCATGTCGCGGGCAATCCAGTCCTGGCATCAAATGAACGACAGAATCGCCGTGTTCCCCAGCAGGGAGTCATGAGTATTCCTGCCACGCGGACGCGGGAACAGCAGAGCTGGGATTTGAACCCGAGCCTGTCTGATTCCAGAGCCCGTGCTGTTTAACCTCTGCTCCTGATGCGAGGAACAGGAGAGAGGCTGCCCGTGGGCCAGCGGGGGAGGCAGGTAAGGGGCCCGGCTGCCTGTCCAGCCCGGAGCAGCCAGCTGGGGGCATGGGGCATGGCGGGGGCTCCTGGTGATTCTGGGCCACTGTGGCAGGGAGCCCAGGGCACCGGCTGCTGGGGTCTGGGGAACCACAACCTCACAGAGTGTCTGGAATGAACGGAGCCTCTCCCCACTTGCAGTGAAGGGAAGCTGAGGCAGGGAAGGTAGTTGAAGGCCTTGGCATGAATTGGCCGGTCCAGTCAGTGCCTGCCTAAAAGCCAAGCAAAGGTGTCTAAGGGGAGGGGACAGACGGAGAGTTCGGATGTGAGGGGACGTCTAGGATACAAGGTGGGGTGTCTGCCGCCCGATGGGGGAGCAGGGTTCTCATAGCCCTGAAGGACAAGGGACTCTCAGTGTGCTGGTCTGGCCCAGTTGTCACCTAGCCCGCCAGTTCCCACCAGGTGGAAACACCTGCCAGGTGCCGAGCAGAAGGGAGCGGGGGGGCTGCCGCCCGCAGGGTGGGAAGGAGCACACGGGTGCGGGGCGGGCGCCGGCTCACATTTCCACCCTGGGCCGGACGGCAGCTCTAGGAACAGCCTGGGCTGGACTCAGAACTCTGGGTTTTGGTCCCAGTGACTTCAGGACCGTGGGCCTGTTTCCTAATTCCTGTGAGCCTCGGTTTCCCCACCCAGGCCGTGGAAGGAGGAGGAATAGTGAGTGTTCTCCGCTGTGCAGCCCCGGCCAGGGCGACCGCGGTCTGGCTTGTCCAGAGCTCTCCCGGCCATAGCACGGAAAGGCTGCGGTGCTGGGAAACCCAGTCCCGGCAGATGAGGACAAGGGTCCCCCCACACGGGCAGTGCAGGCCGGATGTGGGGGCGGCCGCGGCCTCACCCGCACCGCGCCAACCCTGCGGCCCCGGCGGCCCTTTCCCAGGAGGTCAGCAGGCAGGAATGCCTCCGGCTTCACTTTGTCATAACACAGGGAGATCCCCAGGGCTGGGAGCAGCTGGGCCCACTCTGCTTAGCTCCCAGCTGCGATGACTCAGCCCGGCGGCCTCCCACGGACAGGCCGGCCCGCCTGGGCTGTGGATGCCACGTCCCCACCGCCAGCCGGCCCCACGGCCTCTGCGCCTCCCGAGGGGCCCCTGACAGCCTCCTCTCCACTCCTCAGGGGCTCTTGACAGACACCACACAGGTGAAGGACGACGAGGCTGCCCAGGTGGGCAAGGACACAGGCCACCTGAGGTGCCTCCAGGAAGCCCTGTGGGCTGCAGTGACACTCGGACCCCACCCAGAGACGGTTCCAGCGGTCACCATCCCATCCTACAGCCCATGGACAGAAGCTCAGGGCGGGCGCATCACACAATGGCCGGATCCCCCAGCCCCCACACACTGAGCTCACCCCTTAGCCTTCTCCCCATGCCTGGCGCAGGGGAGTGAGCCTGAGCCTATAGACGCCAAGTCCCGCTGGGGCAGCAAAGGAGACGCTCAGGGACCTCCCGGCGGCAGGCAGACGGAAGGGCCGCATGGTACCCGGAGCCCCACAGTGGGCCCAGCGCCACCATGGGCCTTGAAACCCCTGCTGGTCCCCCCAGGGTCTTCAAGAGACCCCACCCACAAGGCAGCCCTGCAGAGAAAAGCTGGGAAGGGTGTGATGGGAGTGGGCACAGTTGGGGTTGAGACCCCTAGCTGGAGGGGGACAGTCCTGGAGCAGTAGGTTAGGGAACCCACAAAGTCATGCCACATGGATCCATCCTCCTAGGGAGGCCCAGCAGCCAGGAAAGAAGCACACACAGCCCCCCACCTCCCCTGCACCTCCTCTCCTGCACCCCGAGACAGCAGAGGCAGGAGGGCGAGAGGGCAGTGGAGCCGGGGTGGGGGTGGGGCACAGACGCAGACCCCTCCCCACCCCCGCCACACCTTGGTAGGGGGAGAGGAGGGCTAAGGGTAGAAGCTGGGGAGAGGGAAGTGTTCATTCAGGTTGCCCCCAGCAAGCCTGCCCTGACACCCCCAAAGTGCCCAAGCCCATGAAACCTGCCCTGGGTGTCCCCACGGGCAGGAAGGGGACTGGGCAGGGGTGATGGTGCCGGTGGGAGAGCCATTCCCTGCGATGCCCCCTGGAGCCCAGCACACAGCCTGGGTCCACTCAGCGTGACTGTGACTGAAAACTGAGCTAAAAGCTCTGAAGGCCGAGCCCCGCCTGGCCTAGGTGGGCGTGGGGCCCCCAGGAGCTGTGTTTGGGCTGAGCCAGGCAGAGGAGCAGCTGAGCGAGGGGGAGGGCGGCAGGGGGGAGGGGACGACCAGCGGCTGGAGAGGGTCCCAGCCAGGAACGCAGCCACGGCCCTAAAGCAGGAGGGGCATAGCCTGACCGTGCCTTCACACATCCAGGCATGCATTCATTCATTCACTCACTCATTCACTCGTTCACGGGGAGTGGCTCTGGGCCATAGGTCCCCGCTGTGTGGCTGTCCCCATGGGGCTGACAGTCCTGAGAAGGGGCACAGAGGAGAAAAAGGAAAGGGGACCAGAGGAGCCGAGGGGCCAGGGCTCCGAGGACAAGAAGGGAAGGCACCTTCCCTGTCCCTTGTCCGTAGCTGAGCAACCACGTGGCTCGTCCCCAAAGCTAAGACACCGAGGATAGTCGTGGGTCACAGCCATCACTGAAATCATAAGGCTGGAAATGCAGGTTTTCCTAACACTAGTCCTGTAACAGTGGCTCTATAAAATGTTCCATTCAAAAACTATTTTCAAAAATAAAATGCTTTTTACAAATACGAAAACATATCTGTGTATGTTCAGGAGACATAACATTTTTATATTAATTATAACATTTTTTGGTACATAACCATGTGGTCTAGTCATTATTTCAGCCGTGTTGGTCTCTAATACTTGCCACTGGGGTTTTATTTTCAATATAGCATTATATTAATATTTTTTCCATGAAATTCCTGACAATGCATTCAAATTTATGTTAATTAGTTAGAATTTTCTGATGCCCTCAATGCCTATTTCTCTCTAGACCATAGTATTTTTATTTGAGAAAATGTGCTCTCAGCAGACGCTGAGATACCCGATAAACTCAGAGTGATTTCTGCTGAATGGGGAATGTTCACACTCCCAGGTCTATTTGCTTCGGGGTTTTTTGTTTGTTTGCTACTTTTTTTTTTTTTTTTTTTTGCCTAAATGTGTAAATATTTCAGCCCAAATATTCTCACAGGTGGTGTATTTAACATGCCTTCCTTCAACAAATACATTCATAGGACAAAATTCACATAGGTCGTCTCTACTGTGATTCTTTCGAGTGGCTTCTCAATTTTGTTCTGTTTAGTTTTGGAGTGTGCATTCATCCACTTAACATAAAAGCACCAACAAAACATTCTTCCCACAGATAAAGATTTCCCCAAGCACAATTAGGCAATTTGGAGGTTAAATCTTGCGCACTGTGACTCTGTGGTTAAGTTCGCTGTCCCCTTGCTCTCACGGGGACGAGCCTCGGTGGACCCGCCTTTGCGGAGGAAGAGCTGACAGGCCCAGTGCCCTGACCCTGCCACACAGTTTCATCAAACCTCTAGATGATTTTAAATAAAATGCAACCGAATTTTGAGACTCCTTTTCAAAAATGTTCAAGGCCATCGTAGGATACTTAGATTGAATTATATGGTGGTTCTTCAGTGGCTCCGAAATTTCTAAACCCGATGACAACGGGCAGCAAGGGAAGTGTGCCTCCCACACGGGGCCCTTTCCCTCAGTCACACCTCGCCAGGCACGAACAATGCCAGTCCAGCTCGGGACACCCGGACCCCCGTGCACATCGTGACAACCACACCCTCCTTCTCTTGCTTGAACGGGAAGCTTATTTAATTGCAATTAGGAGTTTTGTCTCCACCACAACCAGATCCCGATAAGGGGCTTGTTAACTGCGTCAGAGCACTGCTGTCTCCACCGTGGGGCCGTGAGACCTAGCAAATAATGCGTCAGGGTGGGCGTTTTCTCACTGAATTTGCAGCGGTGTTGATCGTACATCGGGTGGTCCACGTGTGATAAAATGAACTTCCAGATGCCTTACCTGGATTCTAGCACCTGGATGGGAAAAAAGTCAAAGCATTATTGGAACTGATTGAACTGATGTCCTGCCTGACACGCCAGGAGCCGATCTAAGCAGGCCTCGTGCGATGGTGTGTCCGACGCTCCACGCGCCAGCGGACGCGGAGTGAAAGGCGAGCAGGACGACCTGGGAGGAACAGGCATTAGCCTGGATGGACTGACAGGCTCCACGTGTCCTGCACCGACGCCCCCCGTCACTCTTGCCAGTCTTCCTGCAGTGACCACCCGGCATGGCCTGGCCAAGGCCACACTGGCCAACTCACTCCAGTCCTGGAGGGAGTGTCACTGCAACGTCACACTCAGTAGTGTCACTGCAGTCTGTGTAGGACCGTTCATTGAACATCCACTTTACGTAAGTTCAATGTTCATCATCAGCTTTCTTGAGAAAAAGAAATAAAAATAAAAATTCAACATTGTTATTAAGCATGACTTTTACTTTTCCCTGCTTGTTGCTGCTGCATGGATTTATTGCAAAATTTAAAAAGCATTACACAACAATAAAAAAATAGTTGTGGGTTTACACCATTCAGTAAATGACAAAACCACAGCAGCCGCTGAGACGATTCTCCACACACTCCCAGGCGGGATCTCCCGGCCTTTATTTCCACCCGCGTCTCGTGTCCCCTGATGAGGGATTTCCACGGCCCCTCACCTGGCTGCCCAGCAGCGCCTGCAGGGCACGCCACGGCACTGAGCACGCGTCAGCCCCACCCGCCCGCGTGGCCCTGAAAGGCAGAGCTTCGAGCAGGACCTTTGCCATCAACTTCCTGTGCAGAGCGCATGTGCCGACCCCTGGGCCGTGGCAGGTGGCCCAGGAGGACGGCCAGGGCCTGGCCGGGTGAGAGGGGGGAGGTGGAGACAGGAGTCCGGGAAGAGCCGCGCAGATGCACTGCGCACACTGAGCACAGCCCGGAGGACAGGACGCCCTCCCAGGAGTCACCCTGCCTCCCCCCACCTGGGGCCTGGACAGGGAGAGCAGCGTGGCGTGGGCTGGAGGCTGGGTCCTGAGCCAGCCAAGCTGGGTCCTGAGCCAACAGCTGCAGGGAGCAACTCGAGCCCCCGTAGGGGCCCTGCTGCCCAGGGAGACCCGCCAGCGTCTTTACGACAAGCCGAGCCCATCAGAGCCGTCGCCCCTCCCCTGGAGGCAGCGCCTTGTGGGGGGATCTGCACCGGGCGGGGGTTGCCTTCCCCATCCCGACGCAGCCTCGCCAGCGTACCCCGCGAGGCCCACAGAGCATCTCACCTGCCGACATGTGACCCTAAACATGTTGCCTCTGGCCAAGGGCTGATGTGAAGGAGGTGACAGAGGGACCGTGACCTGGACCCACCTGGTCACCCGGAACCTGTCAGCTGATGGAAAGTCTTGGCCTAGGAAAGCTCTGCAGAGCAGCCGCCGTCCCGTGAGGTGCAGAAAGCGGGGACAAGCCACATGTCCGGCCTCAGATGAGGGATAGACAAACGTGGTCCGTCCCGCTCTGACGCCTGTGCCACGGGACTGACCTCAGCAACAAGCCCGGTGGGAGCAGTCAGCCCCAAAGACCACGTAGCCTGTGACTCCACTTTCATGAGGTGTCTGGAAGGGGCAAGTCACAGAGACAAGAGGGAGATTAGTGGCTGCCGGGCTGGCAGAGGGCACGGGGGTGACTTCTAACGGGTCAGGTGCTCCTCGGGGATGAGGAAAAGGTTTTAAAACTCAAGAGAGGTGGGGTGCACACTGCAAATGCACCAGATGTCACTGAATTACACTCTTTAAAATGGATCATTTCATGTCATGTGGATTTCACCTCAATAAAAATTCAACAACATAAAAGAGAAAAGGAAAAACATACAATGTATGTGTTTCAAACCACTGTCCTTCGAGATACAATCTGTTTGAGCCAATGCATTATGGAGTGGCAGGCCCCCAGTGACCAGGGGACTTGGGCCCAGAAACCAAGGGTGAAGGCAGGAGGGATCCTTCTCTGTAGGGTTGGAGGTCCTGGTCCCCAGGATGGGACACTCCCTCCAGGGAACTCAGTAAGGATCCCACTGGCCCAGTACTGGCCCTGCCGCCTGCTCACGGGGGCAAGAAAGGAAGGGGCCTCTCAACTTCCCTCCCGCTCACTGGGCAGAGCTGCGGTGGCCCCTGTGTCATGAGGATCTCCCCAGGGGACCAGGTAGATGGATAATGCCAGTGGCTGTGCCTGGCCAGGGCGAAGTGGGCAGAGACTGCCCCGAGCCCTGGAGAATGAAGGGCAGGGACACCAGAGGTGCTGGGACAGGGCGAGGGGACGCCTACTCACAGGGCAGAGGAGCGAGGCGGTGACTCTCAGTTCCAGCTCTGGAGGTGACAACGGCAACAGGGGCTGCGGCTTGCCCCATTAGCGCTCCTGATTTAAGAGTTTGGAGGAAGCTACGAGTCACCACAATGAAAAATCGAGCACAAGTTAGAATGAACTCACGGTGCTGCAGGGGCCGAGGGCGGAGGTGGCAGGACTCGCTCCCAGCACTGGTGCCCCCTGGGGTCACCTGCAGTTCCCAAATACGACCCAGGTCCCCTGCTTCTTTCCTGCAAGGCTCTCAGGGGCCTTGGGGGCTGCTGCATTGTGAATGAGAAGGACCGAAGCGCCAGCTGGCTACAGCCCCGGGGACCCCAGCTACCGCCCACCTTCCTCGTTCCCTGAGCCGCTGTGCAGGGCTCCCCACACACCCGCGTGCCTCAGGTGACCCCAGGCAAGTCGCTTGGTCCAGGTCCTTGTCCAGCCAGAGCCCCGCCACCCCGGGCCCCACTCCCCCCCCCACTGCGCCAGGCTCAGCGTCCGGCACCGTTGGTGTCCAGAGGACGCTGGGAACCCTGTCCTCGCCCTGCAGCCAGGGGACCTTGACCAGATGGCCTCTGGTAACGTCCCCGCCCCACACGCTCTACTCCCTTCCCCAGGGCTTCACTGCCGCTGGGACACTGGGACAGCTGGGACATGGGGACGGCTGTGACAGGGTTTTAAATATTGAAATACTGCCTTACTGGTCAGTGAACTGTGACCTCCCCACCCCTGCCCCCAAACACCAGCGTCCCCCAGAGACTAAAGCGTTAACTGCAGGACCAGCTCCAGGACCCAGTCCCTCTGGCCGGTGACCTTGCTGGGATCACCTGGTGCTTCCTGGGAAAGCAGCCTCCCCCTGCCCCTGGCCCTGGGTCACCAGCTCCCTCGCCTGCCTGCGCCCAGGCCCTGGCCACACTCCCTCCGGCCACGGAGCACAGGCTGTGCCCTCTGTCTGGAAGGCTACAGCCCTAGCTCTCCAACCCGCTAACTCCTACTCGGCCCTCAAAACTCTGCCTCAGTCATCACTTCCTCCAGGGAGCCCTCCCTGACCCCCTAGGCACATTCTGGCCCCCCAGTGCTGAGCACCCGCCCTCTCAGCGCTCCCCACGCCACATTCTCATGTCTCGGGTCCCTTGGCCGACGTCTCCCGTGCCCTCGAGAGGGTCAGCTTCTGCTGGGCGGGGACAGGGTGGGGTCGGTGTGTCCTGGTTTGTTTCTTCTCAGTGCCGCACCCTCGGTACCCAGAGCACGAGCCCAGGCGCAGTCTCTAAGTGGGCGAAGGAGCGGTGGACACGGCACCGCTCGGCCGGGCTCTGTGCTCCCGCGAGCTCCCACCCAAGCACGGTGAGCGGCCTGCGCGGCCAGCACAGGGCTTTGCTGCGACTCTGGGCTCTCAGGAATGCTTTGGCAGCACAGAGAAATCTGCCCAAAGCCCAACTGCACTTCTTATCTTAAAGGATTGCACAAAGCCCTGGAACCCTCTTTAATCCTAACTGTCCATTTGGAGAACACACAAACCGGCATGCTCGGGGCCTCGCGGGTGAACTCACTGATCCCTAATCGGCAGCAGATGCCGGGAAGGGCGTGAGCCGGCTGTTCTGGACCATCGGACTGTTTCTAACGCTCACGCTGGGAATTCTGCAGAGGCAGACGGGGCTGCTGGCCGCACGGCTGCACTGGGAGGCCTCCCCTTCCCCGACCCGGTCAGTGCCGTGGCTGGGCCGTCTCCTCTCGGCTCTCGTCTCACTAGCCAGGGCCCCAGGGAGTGACCAGACAAGGGCCAGGCGAGGGGCAGCTCACCAGCCGTCAAGAAATGCAAGTCCCACCTTCTCCGGCAGCTCCCAGGACGTCCCTGGCCCACGGCCCCTCTTCCCAGCCCGGACTGGCATGGAATTTTACCCACGTTAGCACCAGTCTGCCCTCCAGTGCGGCCATCCGGCAAACGTCCACCCAGCACTTACCACCCCGTAGTGACAGGGACAGGGACGAGGAGGAGGCAGGAGGAGAGGAACTGTCCGCACAAGGGTGGTCACGGCAGTGCTGAGTCAGACGTTGGTTCACACCACGGCTCCCCCTTTGCCCGCGAGACCCACAGCGTGTCAGCCCACCGCTGACTTCCATCCCGCCTCTGCAGACCGGGAAACAAGCTCTTCCTCCGTGGCGTCAGCAAACGCTTGCGCTGCGCCTGCACCTACCAGGCCTTGGGAGCTGGGACGGCGCTGCCAGGCGCCCTCCGTACAGCAGGCACTGGGCTCCCTCGGTGACAGCCCTGATGCTGGTCACTGTCCCCAGCTGTCCTGGGGCCATATTTCTGGCCACAGAAGGATCCTGTTTCTGGCTCAGATTCTGATGAAGCCCCTTCCTCGTCCAGAGAGCACACAGCCCTGGAAAACAACATGCTGACAACATGCCAACAACATGTCAACAACATGTCAACAACATGCCAACAACATGCCAGCAAGGAAAGAGAGCTGGGAAGAACCGTGGAACTGCAGGTGGGGAGCAAAGTCACTCCCAGGAACAGGCATGAGGCCACCGCGGTTGCTGCAGAGCCGCATCTAGAAGCAGCAGCGATAAGACGCACAAGCTCTGCTGGAAGCTTCCCCCAGCAAGGCCTTAAGCGAGATGGGGTTGAAGAGCCCAGACACCCAGCAGCACACAGGACAGGGCAGGACAGGGCAGCATGGTCCCACAGGGAGATGCTCTCCCCGGTCACCTCGTGGCCGTTCCCCAGGGCCGACATCACCACCAGGACTTCACTCGGGGAAGGCCCTGCAGTGTCAACACCGGCTGGGAGCCCAGCGGTGGAGTCGAGGTTTGAACACGGCCGCCTGACTCCAGGGCGGCTCTCAGGACCGCCCCGCGGCAGAGAGGCCTCCAGACCAGAGCCGAGGCCCGTCCTCCACGACCGCCAGTGGCGCCTGGAGTCCTCCGGCGTGAACGCGCCTCCCCCAGGCCCGGCCGCCCCTCTCTGCAACCCCGGATGTGTGTCCGCGCGGACTGCCGTGTGCACCCCACAGTTTCCATGCTGAAGTGTGGGTGCAGCAGTTTGCAACATCCACTGTCTCCCCTAAAATCCTGAGGGAGAGAACCTCTCCTCCCTGGAACAAGCAGCCCCCTCGTCACTGTCACCGATGACAGGCCGGAGCCCTGAGCGGAAGACCAGTCCTCGCTGGTGGGGGCTGACACAGAGTCGGAGCCGTGCGTCACCGACCTTCCCAGACGCAGGCCCCACCTCAGGCAGGGGACTTTGGATTTCGAACCCAGGCCGGTGGCTCCAAAGACTGCGGCCGTCCCAGCCCCTCACCACGGCATGTTCCCCACTTGGCTTCTGTCCTTTGTGGAGGGCCACGTAGGGTAGAGGGGCTCCTCGTGGCCAGAGTCCTCTCTCCGCAGGTGGCAAGCTGTTCGTTACAATGCGGCCGTGTGTCACGTGTCCGTATGTCCTCCCTGTGTCAGCCATGAGGCAGGAGATGGAGCCGTGTCCAGTGACCACACAGGAGCCGTGGGAGAGTGCGCCCGTCAGTGCTCCGGGGAGATGTGCCTTGCAGCAGGCGCAGGGCTCCCACCCCGGAGGCAGTGCCCCAGCCAGCAGGAAACCAAGCGTGCAGCAGCACTGTCCAGATCCCCCAGAGGACAATGAGTACTTGACCCACAGCGCGCAGCAACCTGTCTGGGACACCAGCCTGCCGAGCAGACCTGGGGCTCAGTCAGACCAGCATCTCTTGCAAACAGTCCAGGAAGCCGAACAGCAGCCCCATGACAATCAGCCCCAAACCGCTGGGCTTGTGAGTCACGTACAGCATCCCTGACGTTCGTCATCACCCGCTACACCCGCACCCCTAGCCAACCGTGCCGGCTGCCCTGCTCCAGCTTCCCTGGCCAACAGCCTCCCTGTTTCCACTACAGTAGACAGTCTCCCACCCTGTGCCCACCTCGGAGCTTCTGCCAACATGCACGTGATGGTGGCCGACTCCGTTCCTGCAGTTGGCTCTAAATAAATGCCCTTTGCTTGGTCCCATGCGGCCGGTCTCCATCTATCTTCTCCAAGGGCACCACGTGACGAAGGGCTCTAGGCTCCCTCCAGGCTCCGTGGCCAATCGGCAGTGTCCGCCATGGCCACAGGCCCGCGTGGTGGCCTGTGTGCTCAGAAGCTGCCACCCTCGAAAGCACGTCCTCCGGCTTCAGCCAGAACGATGCCCGGCCCGAGCGCGGCCTCTGCTCCCCAGATTCCAGGGGAGCAGCTGAGATGCCGGACAGACGGCCAGTGGGGGAGGTTTGCTCTCCCTCAAAGTCCAGGCGAAGGGACAGCCCAGCACTCGCCGAGTTTCCACTGTCCCCTCACCTCACGCTGGAAGGACAGATGAGACGTGGAAGTTCTGAAGGCAGACAGTAGATGTCCCCAAATTCTGACAGTTGGACCATGAGATCAGCACAAAGCGGATGAGATCCCGGCGGTTACAATCCCCCAGGCAGGGCCACAGGCCAGGACCCGGGGACGGAGCCCGCGGCAGAGGTGGCAGTGCCACCACGCTCTGCCTCCCTGCCCGGTTCCGTCACTGTGGGACGTTTGCAGCCCCTTGTAGCTGGGTGAACCCAAGTGACTGGTTCTCAGTCACGGAAGGTCGGAAGTGTCGTGAAGCACTTCCAGGTCAAGGTGGGCCCGTGTGACAGGGACTCGGGGAGCCCAGGTGGAGCCCCCAGATGAAGGGAGCCCGTCTCCACGTCACTGCTTGCAGAGGGCTGCCTGAGCGGAGCCGATCCCCTGCCGTGCAGGCCCCGTGCCGAGGCGGGGGAGCCCCTGACACCAGCTCGCTGCGGTCGCGCTCGGACACCTGAAGTGACCAGGCATCCCGGCGGGAGGGGCAACACTGCACCTCCCTGACACAGGGACAAAAAGCAAATGACCAGACGCCATGCTGGGGAGTCAGGGGGCAGTGGGAACCCCGCCTGCCCTCGGGGGGCTGGAGGAGGGGGGAGGGCGCTTTCCCGGGGTCCCTCTGCCGTACGTGCCACGGTGTAAGAAGACACACCCAGTCGGAATCGGTGGTCCCCGCCTGGAAGGCCAAGAACAGAAAGGTTCATCAAACATCGTTTCTATTAGGTCATTAAATAGGAAATGTCCGATTTCAAATCAAAAGTGTAGTTTATTGCATCTTAAACAAGAAGCAGCACAATTAAACAAAGTGTACGCCTAAACTACGGACCCAGCGCTGCCATCTTAACGGTGGCTTGTTTGTGGCAGCAGAGAAGACGCCTGGAGAGCGAGCGGCGGGGAAACCGTGAAAGGCGTTTTCCACAGCTTGCTGGGAATCGAGTATGTTTCCTGGCAAGAAGGGGTCCAAAGCCTGGAAGATAGTGATGAGCTGAAAGCTGTAGCGGAAGCGAATCCATCTCAACCTATGTGTGAATTAGCAGCAAGGTCTGACGTTACCATTCCAACAACACTGGACCATTTGAAACAGATCAGCAAGGTGAAGAAGCTGGATAGACGGGTTCCCACCTCGGCTCGATGGTCTAGGGGTATGACTCTCACTTAGGATAGATGGTTCCGCATGAATTAAATGAGCGACAGAAGAGAAATCTTCTCAAAGTTTGCCTTTCTTTGCTGTCACGACAATAAAGCCTGAGCCATTTCTATACCGTATTGTTCCATGTGATGAAAAATGGATTCTTTTTGACAATCACAAGCATGGGGCACGATGGTTGGATAAAGATGAAGTGCTGAAACACAGTTCTAAACTGAATATTCATCAAAAAAAAGCTGCTGGTGTGTGTTTGGTGGTCCAGCGCAGGTATTATCCACTACGGCTTCATGGAATCTGGTCAGCTGATTACAGGGGGTGTCACTGGACCCAACTGGACGACATGATGAGGATGCTTGTGGTTAAGCAGCCAAGATGGGCTAATAGAGACAGGCCAATCCTCTTGCAAGACCACATGTGACGAAAACATCACTGTTCAAATTACAGCAGCTGGACTTGGAAACTCTGTCATCCACTGTATTCACCAGACCTTGCACCAACTGACTACCACTTCTTCCAGGCTTCGGATCACTTCTTGCAAGGAAAAATATTCAGTTCTCAGCAAGCCGTGGAAAACGCCTTTCATGATTTCATCACCACTTGCTCTCCAGGCTTCTTCACTGCCGGCAAAAACAAGCTACCGTTAAGATGGCAAAACTGTGTCGATAGTTTAGGCACATACTTTGATTAATTATATTGGTTCTTGTTTGAGATAAACTAAACTTTTGATTCAAAATCCGACATTTCCTATTTAATGACCTAATATTAACAAAGCAATGGGAACCCCTAAATGTCTCTCCCTAGCAGACTGGAAGGAGAGAGGGTTTGCTCTGTGGTGGCTGCAGAGTGTTCACGTGGTCTGGAAGGTGTTGCCCTCGAACACGGAGGAACTGCCTGCATTCAGCCCCCCAGCCCTCCTCACAGAGGAGGGTCCACATGCAGGGGCCAGGGAGGATCAGTGCGTAGCTGCTTCCCAGCTGGGCTTTGGTTTTATGCCGCCTAACGGAGAGCCCTGCAGTGCAGATCGGGGTCTGTGACGTGGGCCCAGCCAGGCCTGGGGGTGCTCCGCTCTCCAGCTCCCTGCGTGGCAGGAGCCCAGGGCACGGCCAACAGGCTCAGCCACTGGGCGGAGAGAGGGGAGCAGGACGGCCAGGCCCTAGATGACGCTGGGCTCAGATCACAGCTCTTCCTGCGTGGTGTGCTGGAGAGGGCGGGGGGCCAGGCTGTCAGCCCCTGCTGCCCCGGCCCAAATGCCAACCGGCACCCCAACCAGCCGGGAAAGGGGGGTGTAGGCGGACGGCACTGGGATCGCCCCAGCTCAGAGAGCTACAATGTCCTCACAGCAGACGTGGCCACCGGAACTGCAGACACAGTGATGGTGAGCTGTACGGGCCGTGCAGGGTGCCCCTGTCCCTCTATTTCTGGGCTCGGGGGTTTAGTGGGGCACTGTCCTACAGTGGGCTTTGGGGCCATTTCCCCCCACGTGAACCTGGCCCCATTGCCTGAATTATCCACGACGAGCACACATGCTCTGCAGAGGATCAAACTGTTCTCTGAGTTGGCAGAGAGGTGCTCGTCAAAGGAACCTCCTGGAAGGTGGCAAAGGCAATGTGGAATGGCCCCTGGAAGAAGGAGGTCCCCGACCCTGGACACAGCCTGGTCCTGGTCCAGGAGGGGAGCCCACTGAGGCAGGCAGGGCCACCACCCTGTTCTCCACAGGGTCCCGCGAACAAGCCCCCAGGCTGGGGTCCACCCTCTGCCCAGTCCCCGGCCAACCAAGCTTTTCCCAACCACCCTGCCCCGGAGCAGGGGCACCTGGCCCTGTGGCTGCTGGGGACAGTTTCCCAGTATGAAGAAGTCTCAGTCCCACACGAAGTAGCCGACAGACTCGGGCACGCCCTTCCCTCCCCCGGCCACTCTCCCGCTCTGGCCAACAAGGAGACGCAGTAGAGCTCTCGCTGCGGTCCCACCCAGCCCCAGGAATCCTGTGATTTCATGGGCCCGTGTTATTATCCCTGGACAAACTCTCCGGCCCACAGCACCAGGAGCCGCGGAGCTCTGTGGGGACGTGAGGCTCATGCCCACCGTGCCAGCCAGGCTTCGGTGCGGGGCGGAGATCACCCTGGCGGTACATGGAAAATCCACATCCGAGGGCCTGCCCTGGGCATCTGGGAAGCATTAGGCTCTGGGCCCTGGGTCTGGGTAGAGTTTAATAAAGTCTTAGGCCAGTGAGTTTATTCCTGAAGTGATGACATGGCTCCCAGGCCTTGGCGGGCGGAGGCGCCAGGCCACCTCCTAGTGTGGTGCCTGTTGCCGGGAGACGCAGACACACCTCGGAACCCGCCAGGCCCCGCTGGCCCGAGCCTGAGAACCACAGCAAGGTAGGGGAGCGGGGGCCGGGCACCCCGGGACAGCAGGCCAGACTCGGCTCCCACCTCCTCCTGCTCCTACAGCAGGACCTGCCCCTTAGCTTCCGCAAGCCTCAGTTTCCTCCTCTGTCAAGTGGAGGAGTCTCAGCGAAGGCAGCTGTAGCCGAGGCTGCCCCCACCCCCGGCCTGGAATTTCTCCATGGTGGGGGGAAGGAGTGCCAAGAAGAGCCCCTGCCTCCTCCCCCAGATGGGAGGCTCAGGAGGCCCTGAGGACCGAGCCCCAACTTCTCACAGCCATGGCCCGCTCGGTAACGTGCCCACTTCCCTATCAGAGCTTCCTGGGGTCACCCCAGATAAACTTCTCACACGCGAATCTTCCTCGCAGGGGCAGCTCCGAGGGAGCCCAGCCCTGGCCGCCATGCCATGCGCAGCTCTTTCGGACAGAGCCGGGTGGTAAACGCCTGAAGCTGCATGAGCCGGGGGAGAATCGAGACTGTCACCCAGGCATGTGTGGAACCAGTCAGAACACGCCCCTGGAACAGTGTGAGGAACAGTGTGCTGCCGTCCCCGTCCCTGGCAGGGTCCCCACCCCACAGGGCCTCAGACCGGCACCATCCCTCCCTCCCTCCTGATGCACATTGCAGCCCAGTGAGGTGCAGGGCGCAGGGTCATCGCTCCCATCCGGCAGGTGAGGAAGCTGGGCCACTCTGCCAGACCCTTGCTGGGACTCTTGCTGGCACCTCATTGACCGGGCCCAGCTCTAGAAGGAGGTGGACTCTCTCGGCCTTTATCCGATGAACCCACGGGCCACCCCTCAGGGGCCTCAGGCCGGCTCGGTCCTCACCAGGTGCTGCCTGGGCAGGTGCAGCCGCGTTGTCTTGGAGTCTGGGCACATGCAGTGCTGGCCCAGCACAACCTCGTGAGGTCCCTGGGGAGGGAGGCGGGCAGTTCCTAGGACTTCACACCCTCCTTGGTGTGTCAAATCCAGTGTTCGGGGTGCAAGTTCCAGCCCACCGCACACGGAGGGCAAAATTCCCTGCAGCAGCCAAGGCGACAGCCGGTGCCACGTGGGCACCTCCGGAGCTGCACCTGTCCCTCTCGGGCGGCCGGAAGCAGCAGCTGTCCCTCCGCAGTGAGGCTCACCTGCTCACAGTCACCCAACCGTGCCCCCCGCCCCCCTTCCTTGGGCATCTCTTCCCATTTGATGCGTGTCGCATGTGCGTGTCATGCTCCTCTGGCAGAAATGGCACGCCAGATGCCTGCAGGGCAGGTCCCAACCCCACCCCCAACTGCCTGTGCAGCCTTTGCCAGCTGTCTTCCTTCCTCTGAGCCTCAGTTTCCCTCTCATGCCAGCCTGAAGAGAGGTGGTCTGTGAGGGTCTGCTCAGCCCTGGAACCCACAGGGCGTAACCGGGAGCTCAGAGCACAGGTGAGTCCTCTGCATCCGGCCCGGGCAGGGCCTGACTCCAGGAGCTGAGTGTGACGTCACAGTGACATTTCCCACGACTGGTACTTTATTTACTCCCAACTGTGTGCCCAAGGGCAGAAGGACAAGCTTCTGTAACGAGGGAGGGGTTTGGCCGCGTTCTCTGTCACCTCCAGGGGCGAAGCTGCAGGAAAGGAGAGACTTCAGCACTGGGGGGGAACCGCGCTCCAGAAAGGCCGACCCGGAAGGAGACAGCTTGCTCAGGGCCTTGGCAGGACACAGACGGCAAAATCCCAGGGTCCAAAGGGAAAGAGTTCAGGAAGCGGCTGTGACAGGGGGTCACTTTCGCCATCCCCGCCCCGAGGAGCAGGCAGACGGGATGAGACCATAGCCCCGAGACGGGAGCTGGAGCCCCAGAAGGCAGCAGCCAGGGAGGCAGCGAGCACCCCTCTTCCCACCGCCTGCCCGACGGCCTATGCGGGAATGTGGTCCCCGGCCACAGAGCAGGACAGGGAAGGGAGGAGAATGCCGTAGACCTGGGGGCCAGGAGGAGAGGAACCAATTCGGAAGGTGCCCGCCTCATGAGTGCCTGAGATGGCCCCAAATTGCCCACCTCCTGGGGCCTTGGGCAAGCCCTCCCCTTGCGTACGACGGGACCTGTGAGCTGCTTTTAGCCCGCAAAATATGGCAAGGTGCAGGCACGTCCCTTCTGTGCTTACATGAGACACACGACTGTGCTGTCCGCCTTGCTGAAGACGCTCCTGGCCGGCCCTGCTGGAGCACAGAGCTGAGGACGGGCCCAGCTAGCACCAGCTGGGAGCTGAGAACGGCCTCCGGCCAATGGCCCGCAGGAGAAGGAGGCCGCGGACTTGGAAGGAGGGGAGGAAGACGTTATCGCAAACCCAGAGAAGGGATCTGCAGAGTGCTATGACGGATTTCAGGGAATCGTCCCCTGCAGTCACGCAGCAAGCAGGACGTGTCGAGGATGACTTGGCCGCTTAGCTAAAGACACTTCTAAGCCAAGTGTGGAGGGTGCTGTTCATCACAAGGGCAAGAGAAAAGAGGCACCCCGAGGGCAGGACTGTTAAACAAGGAGCCAGAACTTGATGATTTTAAAAATTCTCAGCATCTCTCAGGGACAAACGGAGTGAAAACTAAGTGCTGGATCCTGAGCACAGTCAGGAAAGGGGTCTAGAGAAACAGCCGAGCTTACTTTGAAAAGATCTTAGCACTTGGCTTTTTCTAACGGAGTGAGCCCAAGGGAAATTCACGGGGGACCACAAAGTTTCTGAAAAATCATTTCAGCAAAAGCACGGCTGGCGTGAGCTGAAAGGCGCATAATGGGGACAAAAGGAAAAGAGGCTGTCGGGTCCCCAAACTCTACTGGCGGAAGCAGGCTGGTAAAACTCGGCTGCGGAGCGACCCGTCCTAGGCGGGGAGGCGGACGCCGTGGACAGAACCGTGAGTCCGGAGGGCGGAGCCGCGAGCCGCGGAGAGCTGCCCCCACGGCAGCAACCTAGTCCAGGAATTCCCAACACCCGCCCAGATGGATTTCGGGGTTGCTGTGGGTCAGCGATGCCTTCGTACCTCCAGCGTCCTCTGTTTTTAATGGGAATGTCTACAGCTGTCGTCTGCGCCTGTCCCACCAATGGATGTCGGGTGTGGAGCACGCGGACGGGTCACTTGTCCCTTTGGTTTTACAGATTGGCAGATTGGGAGGGATCACACCAAGGTGCCTCGTCCCCGCCTGGACCTGACTTAGATGATGAGTTTCAGCACTCGAGCAGACGCTGCCGTGGGCTGAGACTCAGGAATCCTGAGAAGGAGAGAGTGTATTTTGCACACGAACCCCTGGGTCCAGAGAGCCACCGTGACAGCTGGATTGCAAGGTGGCCTCCCTGGCCCGGGCCCCCCGGAGGCCAGGCCCTTTGTAATCCACCCCCTGTGACATACTTTTAATCAACAGAGCACGGCAAAGGCTACAGAATGTCACCTTCATGATTGCACGGCATAAAATCATGACCCCGTCTTACTGGGACACTCCCTGGGCCGGCTGTAGGGAAGCAGCTGCCATGTTGGGGACGGCAGCGAGAAGCCGAACCCCCCGACAGCCACGTGAGAGTGGGATGGACCCCCCCAACTGAGCCTCCGACGAGCCTCCGACAACACTGCCCCTCGCTTGGTCTGAGTTTCCAGGTTGTCAGGAGATTCTTGAGCTCAGCTCTCTGCTGGCTGCCAGGCAGTGAGGGCGTCGTCTGCCTGACATGTCATTGGCCACGCTGCGGCAGCTGTGCTCCCGGCTCTCTGACACGTGGGGGCCAGGCCTGGTTCTGGGAAGCACCGGGGCGCGCAGCCGTCTCCGTCTGCTCTGGCTGCAACACACACACCACAGACCGGGGGCCTGAGCTGCAGGTCTGGAGGCTGCCAAGGCCAAGGGCAAGGTGCCAGCCAGCTGGTGTCCGGCGAGGACCCCTGCTGCCTTGGAGACAGCCCCTCTTCACTGTGTCCTCACGTGGCGGGGAGCGAGGGAAGGGCCAGCTCTCTTGTCTCCTCTGTTAAGGACACTGATCCTGTGGGATCGGGGCCACACCCTTATGACCTCATTGAATCACCCCCACAAAGGCCCTGTCTCCAAATACGATCACACTGCAGTCGGGGGCTTCAACATATGAATTTGGGGGAAACAGTTCAGTCCAGAACAGACACCCCCCCCGGCCCCGGCCATCTGCAGACAGGGGGGGATGTCTCTCCCTGGGCCGTGGACAAGGGCACGGATCCGGGGCGTTCCCTCGTTCCCATGACAATAGAGATGTGGCCAAAGCACCTCCCAGAATGTCTTCCATCAAACACGAAAGCCATCGGTGTCTGAGGGCAGGACTCCCCAGTGACACAGGCAGGGGTGACTGTCAAGCCAGCGGGACTCAGGCCTCCCGGGCTTTGCCCACGTGAGAATCGTGTCCTGGCATGGCCACCGGACAGCCGGACAGCCAGGACAGCTCTCCTGGATAGACGGGCGAGGATGGGACCTCCACCCAGACGCCCCGTGGCCCCGTGCCCTTCTGAGCCCGGCCACCATGTCTGGTCACGCCACGGCCAAGGTGAGTCAGCGCCCGCGAGGGCCCACCTACTCCAGCAGACAGATAAGGCCCCAGGGAGCCCGTCTGGGTCAGCGCCGCCGCCTCCCACCCATCAGCTCCTGCCTTGTTCACTTTTATTGCCGCTTTACGACATGACTAAAAGGTCACTTCTCCTGCCAACCCATGACCAAACTCAAAGAAGAAGCTTTTCCTTCCTTCAGATATTTGAAAGGGCATCCGGGGTCATGTCAGCTGCACCGAGCTCCGTGCTTGGTCTCTTCAGGCCGGGCCGACGGGCACGTGGGCAAACCCCAGGGCAGGACCGTGAACGCCACCCTGACCCCACCAGGGTCGGGCAGGACCCCTCCCAGGGGTGGCCCTGCTCAGCCATCTGCCTCTCACCAGCCGGTCCCGCAAGCCCCAGTCCCTGAGGGCACAGAGGAGGATGCAGCCCTGAGACCTCGGTGGGTGCGGAAGCCCCCAGACGGTGGTGATGGGGGCAGTGAGTCCCTACTGGGTGCAGGACCTGCCGCCTGGCCGCGGGCAGCGTGGAGCCCCCACCCTTCAGCCGTCGGCTCCTCCAGGGCCAGCCTGGGCCGAGGGGCTGCCGCGCCTCAGTGATGCCTGCCCACGGCCCACGGTGAGCCGCTGCACATGTGCAGGACACTCTCCACGGCCCCCACCACCACGCAGCCGCCTGTGCTGCCCAATCCCGCCCCCTCCTTCCCTCTGTCAGCTTGTCCTGCTGCTATCACCAGGCACCCCAGACCGGGTAGTCAGCAAGGACAGAGATGCATTTCTTGCCATCTGGAGGCCGGGAGTCCAAGGCCAGGGTGCTGGCGGTGGTGTCTGGAGAGGGCTGCTCTGTGCTTCCAAGAAGGCGCCTTGTGGCCGTGCCATCACCTGGCACAGGAGGAGGGCAGGAGGCGCCTGAGCGGGTCCCCTCCCCCATACCAGGCACTAACGCACTCACAGGTGCGGAGCCCTCACCGCGTAACCACCGCACGATAGGCCCCATCTCCTGAAACCACTGCAGTGGGGATGCAGTTTCAGCGTGAGTTTGGGCAGGGACACTCGCAAACTAGGGACATTCACGCACACCTGGCTCCCCAGCCCAGCTCAGCATCTGCTCCCAGAGCACCAGCCTTGGGCGGCTGTCCCGAACGGCCGAGAAGGCAGGGCACGCGGCCCGTCTCTGCCCACGGGCCAGGCACACGCAGCCCCTGCAGGAGCTGGCTGCCCGGGTGTCAGGACTTCGGCCTGGGAAGAACGGGAGAGCGTACCCCTGGAAGGGACAGGTGGCACCTGGGCGCAAAAAGGGGCGGAGTGGTCATGGCTACGTGTGTGCGTGCTCTAGAGGAAGACCCGGAACCCAAGGGCCAGCAGCGGGAGGGTGAAACCCAGGCATGGAGGCCGGGGAGCCCGTGGGGCTGCGGGAGCAGAACGCCTGTGACCAAGCCTAAGACGCGGTGGCCGGAGTGGCTGCTCTGCACGACAGTCGAGTGTCCAGCAAGGCAGGTCTGGTCAGGAAACCCCGCACACACGGGTTGGCC
Organism: Lemur catta; assembly: GCF_020740605.2. Classification (NCBI taxonomy): domain Eukaryota; kingdom Metazoa; phylum Chordata; class Mammalia; order Primates; family Lemuridae; genus Lemur; species Lemur catta. Next base: position 2,971,967 of record NC_059137.1, on the reverse strand, counting down.
TTGGAGCCCTCAGAGCCTGGAAGAGGTGGGCCACCAGTGCTCCTGCTGTGGTGTCCTCTCTCCAACAGACACCATGTGCCACCCCCTCCCCACCCTTAACTGCGGTTAAGTCACATCACAGCCTGACCAGGGAATAGACAACCGTGTCCCACAGTGGACAGCCCTGGGCAGTGTGGACCAGGGGTACATGGCATCGGATTCCGACGGTGCTGGGGCCAGGGACCACGTCACAAATTGATTTGGGGACGAGTGTGACTTGGCATATTCTCTGGAGACGCAGGGTTTGTACCGTGGCCAGGAAAACATACGAGAACCAGGGGCAGAACCACAGTGAGGGCCGGGGGGTCCCAAACACAGACGTCTGCAGTCCAGAGTGGTGCGTCTTTTGCAGCGCACCCTGGCAGAGCCTGCGGGCCCGACCGAGGGGCCCCAGACCTCCAAGTCACAGGGTTCATGTCTCCCCGGCCCCGTGGGAGCAGGGCAGGGAGGCACGAGCCAGCTGCAGGAGCAGGTGCCCGGCCCTGGGCACCTCCCCACGACGGCACCTGCCCTCACCCGCTGTACAGAGTCCCACACCCGAGCTGGGTGCCCAGGGGGCTGCCCCGTTTGTGGGTGCAAGTTGAAGACAGCGTAGACAGACCCGCCCGTGCCCCCTCCGCACCCCGGGAGGAGGCAAAGCTCACGCACTGGCGCAGCTGCCTTCGCTGAGCCGTCAGGGCAGAAACAAGAGCTGGCTCAGAGCGACAGCCTCGGGGATCTGCCTTGGATTTTCCTCAAATACTGAATACAAAAAAATTTTTCCATTTCCCTTGAAAAGAGTATCAAAAACTGCATTTGAAGCATTTTTTAAATATGTATTGCAACTGTTATAAAACCTAAAATCTAATTTTGTCCACCTGGTTTCTGTACTTCCTAAATGAACCTTCACAAAGACCCTGAACTTTTTCCCATTCCGAAGTCTGCTGAGAGCACACTGACGGGGCAGAGCGAGCCGCCGGCCGGCGGGCAGGCGGGAAGGAGACGGAGAACATGAACATGCGTCTGAGTCCAGGAGAAGGAGACCAGCCCACAGCCCTAATCCGATTTCATCAGCTTGGCCTGCCCCAGATTCCCGCTGCAGGGCTCTGCCAGGAGCAGGCCCGTCGCTGCTCCAGCCTCCACCAGGGAAGTCCGCTAGCGGCCCGCAGCCTCCCCACAAGCTGAGTCAGTCGGTGGAGGGAAATGGTGGCGCCCAGGCCGTGGCTCAGCCCGACTGCTGACGGCAGGGCTGGGGCGCCCGGCCTGGCTCCAGGGAGGAGGCGGCGGGTGCAGGGGGAGGGCTTCCCTGCGCACACCCAGGGGCTCAGGGCCCCGGCCCCCTGAGCAGCTGCTCACCATGTGCCCAGCAGGGGCACCAAGGCTGCTGGGGCTTCCCCCCAGGGTCCCCGGCCAGCAGGCTCCAGAACATTCTAGGAAAGTCACCACTGGGGCTCTGGGTGGACAGGAGCAGCTGCAGCAACTCTACCCAGAGAGTGAGCATTTAGTACATGCAGACCTGAGGCGTTCTCACATCCATCCACTGTGCAGGCAGGGAAACTGAGGCCCAGGCAGACAGGGCCACGCTGGGACCCAGACCCTCCACTGTCCAACACCAAGGCCCGTATCTTAACGCAGCGTCTCATGTGACCCATCTCAGGCCACCTTGTTCCTCACACAGACGAGCAAACAGGCCTGGCGCCAGGGCACAGCCATCAGCCCAGGTACTGGGTGGGCGGGGCGGGGGCAGCCACTGACCGCTCGGGCTGAAGAAGCTCTGAGGGCTCTAGGGGTTTCCAGGGTCCCCTCCGGAATGTGTGGGGGCTGGAATGGCAGCCGTCCCTGGCTGCAGCCCCAATCCCCGGCTCACAGCAAACCCATACCCACTCTGGGCTTGGGGTGAGCAGTGGGGGCGGCTCGTGCAGGCTGGAGTCCCAGCCGCAGCAGGGAGGCCAGAGGGGGCCAGGGAGGAGGAGGCGGGGACCCCTCAGGAGCAGCCCCCGTCAGAGCCTGCCTTTCCTCTGACAGCCGCCCCGCCTCCCCGGGAAGTGGCCCAGAGGAGGAGGAGGAAAAGTTCATTTCCTGAACACGCTGGAGAAGGGGAAATGAGCAGGCCTGTCCACGTGGCGGAGCCTCCAGATGCTGCGGCCGCGGGCTCGGGTGGGGAGATCCCGGCCCCTCCTGCCTCCCTGGGGAATCTGCTCCCCGTGCTCTGTCTGCCGCAGGGAAGTGGGTCCCCAAGGAGCCCCTCAGGGTCGCAGGGATGCCCGTCCCATCTCTCCACAGGCAGGAGACCCCCAGCTCTGCCAGTCCCAGGCCAGGCTTTCTGGCAGCAGCCAAAATCCACGCCTCCCACCAGCGTCCTCCACGTGCCAGGCGGGCCCAGGCACGGGCGCAGCCGTGCAGCACGACGGATCTGCGTGGGAGTTCAGCAGAGACAGCAATGCTTCGCTCTGGTGCAGAGACGTCTGCCTGGCAGGGAAGGAGGACACAGGGGAGACCAGCGCAGCAGAGAGGGCGGTGGGGGGGGCGCTGCCAGGGGTGGGCACGACGCAGACACCAAAGACTCCGGACCTGGAAAGCCCCAGGCAGGGCGGCAGGACGGGGGTCCCCCAGGAGAGGCCAGTGGGAGGCAGTGAGTTGGGGGGGCCGGCGGGGCTGCAGATGGGGGCTGCCTCAGGGCCTCCCCTCGTCCCAGGCTCACCCTCAGGGACGTCTGATCCTGGGGAGGAGTGCGGGTGTGTCACCCGCTCAGTAAGCACACACTGAGCACCAGCTGTATGCCTCGACCTGGGGCATGGGGGGCTTGACTTCCGTAGGTCCAAGGTCACAGTGGAGGACAGATGCACCGGCCAGAAGCCACTCTCAGGGGAGGTCCCAGTGGGGCAAGGACCCAGGAGGTCACCAAACTCATTCTTGAAATGTCTCGAAGCCAGACTTCGGGTGTCCCTCCTGGTGGAGGCTGTTAGGACGGAGAAAGACGCCCGCGGTCCAACGCGGAGTTAAATGGCGGCACCTGCTCGGTCCAGACTCCGCTGCCCTGCTCGGGCCTTCCCTCGGCGCCCCAGCGTCACAGGCTCTCTGGGGAAGCCGCCACCACGGAGTACCCAGAGGCAGCCGAAGCCCCCACCCCACGGCATCCGCAGCGGCCTCCGTGCGAGGCCTGCGGTTTGGGCCTCTCCTGCCGAGGAGGCCGAGGACGTGGCGTTGGGGTCAGCAGGGTGGGCGGAGCAGCCGGACCTCGCCCCGAGGACAGCGGCGATGCTCAGCGCCACCTCAGAGGGAGGAGCAGTCCTCACTCGTCCCTTCCTGCTCCTCCCCACACGCCCCTCTGTTCTCCCAGCCCTCCCGGGGCGGCCAGCCTGGCCTCCCCCCGACTGGCCAGAATAAACAGCAACGCTGCCGACAGCCGTGCTGACCGGGGCTGGCCCGGGCGCCCACGCGCTGTGGAGCGTGACTCACACCGACCCAAAGCGGGGCAAGACCACCCGTGGCCCCCACCAGGCACCAGCCCCAGGGGCCCCATCCTGGCGCCCACCCAGCAGGTCGAGCCGCGAAGCTCCAGCACCTGATTTTCCGAGACGAAAGCCTGTCAGGCGAAGTCAGAGGGTCCCAGGGCTTCTTCCCCAAAGCCAGCCCAGGTCCCAGCACCCCACGGCCTCACGGGAGCACAGCGCGAGAGGCTGGGACTGGGGCGGGGTGGCCAGCAGGGCGGGCTTCCCGAGCAGGTGCGGGAAAGGCCCGAGGGAAAGGAAGGGACGAGTCGGGGAGGAGCCCTGTGTCACCAAGCAGCAGGACAGGAACACCTCCAGCCGGCCTGTCTCCTGCCAGCTCGCTCACGGCTGCCCAGCCAGTGGCTTCGGCAGTCGGGGCAGTAGCTAGCGTGGCCAGGGGACAGCGAGGGGAGGGAGCCCACAGCCTCGCGCCGGGGGCAGCTCCAAGAAGCCAAAGCCAGCACCCTTCCTGCAGCCCTCGGAGGCGCAGGGTGTACAGCGTTCCCAGAGAACAAAATCGTTCAATTCCAGGCTTAATTGGCATAAATTGGACATTCTAGGGGAGGAGGTTGAACTCCAAAGTGTCATTACACAAAACATCCACTGCCGCTGACACGACCGCGTGAGCCAATAGAAGCTCGTGTGGCTGGAAGCAAGCGAGGGAAGAACTCAGGCGGTGGCCACCGAGAGGCCATCGGTCCCCGCGGGGCAGGGAGGCGGGGACCGTGCGTAGCTCTGAGGCAGCCACAGCTCCTCCGTGGCACCTCTGAGCCACCGGGGTCTGCTTCCCTCCTGCCTGAGCTGGGGTTTGCCCGTCTGCTCGCCACACCTCTAGAGGGACAGAAGTCCCAGCCATCTCCCCGCCTGTGCCATGGGGTGTGGACTCAGCCTCGGCCCCACCTGGGAGAAGGCAGACCTGCCACCTGTCCCCAGCCAAAGGGAGAGCGGAACCGGAGCACAGGGGCAGACAGCAAAGCCCGGGCCCGTACGCACTCAGTAGGTGCTCAATTAATGTTGAATTGCCGCCTACACTGAGCCAGCCATGGCCATGATCAGACACCATTCGCACCTGCAGAGGGGGACGCCGGGGACCCAGACCACCTGGACTTTTCTAGAACCAAGCTGACAGGGGAGGGGGCAGGGGGCAGATCCCGGGGCCCCAACTCTAGCCAGGAATGCGGAGGTGCTGTGACCCCAAGGAGCCCAAGGCCTCTGCTGGCCCGAGTGACAGGCCCCAGTCCATCCAGACGTGGCCTCGCTGGCTCCGGGCCGCCCAGGTCCCTGTCTGCTGTGCGGGAGCTGCCAAGTGAAGGATCCTCAGAAGCCACCATGGCGTGGGCACTGTGACCGCCACACTGGCAGTGGGAACGGGCCTCAGGGGGCACCAAGGGACCTCCCTGGGTGTGTACCTTCAAAGGGATACGGCCAGCCCGGCCTCCCCTCATGACACTGCCGAGGCAGGGGTCTCCACCCCAGCCCAGGACACCCACCTCGGACCTCCTGCACTGTGGGGGTCAGGCCCGTGCTCGGCCTGCCTCTGTCCCCTAGTATCAGCAACTTCAGGGCTGGGGGCCAGCCACCCACCAGGCCCGGGGCCAGCCTGGCTCCCACCCCTCAGGGACAGCCAGGCAGAAGGAGGCCTGGGCTCCAGAGAGCTCCTGGCAACCTGGCCGGGGGCAGGCACAGCCGCAGGCCCCGTGCACCAGCCGGCCCTTAGCACTGGGGCCCCCACGAGAGTCAGGGCTGCAAATCCACAGGCCGGACACCCAACTGTCTGCAGGGTCCCCCCCTCAGGGGACCCTGGGCACAGGTGAACTCTGTGCTTGGGGTACCCCGTGCTCAGGGGACCCCAGTCAAGGGGATCCTGTTCATGGAGACCCCATTCTGAGGGGGACCCCATGCTCAGGGGGACCCCAGTCAGGAGGACCCCATGCTCAGGGGACCCCATGTTTAGGGGGATCCCATGCTCAGGGGACCCCATGATTGTGGGACCCCAGTCAGGAGGACCCCATGTTCAGGGGATCGCATGATCAAGGGGACCCCATCCTCAGGGGATCTTGTGTTTAGTGGGACCCCTGTTTAGGGGAAGCTTGTGCTCAGGGGACCCATGTTTAGGGGGAGCCCATGCTCAGGGGACCCCATGATCAGGGGGACCCCATGCTAGGGGACTCCATGTTTAGGGGAGCCCGTGCTTGTTTACACTCTGTGGTTGCCCACTTGAAACTCTTACGTTTTGTTTGCATGGCAGGCTGACCTTTTCATTTTGCTCCAGGCCCCGCAAATTCTGCGGCGGGTCCAGCTCCTGCACTGGTGAGTCAGACCCCGCCGTTCCCAGCCCCGCACCGCGGCCGCCCCTCTGGGAAATGGGTTAAGCGCCCACTTGCCAGGGAGCTCTAGGGTGGCAAGAGAAACAGGCCGAGCTCTGGCGTCCTGGGGTGGACGGTGGCGGGGGCGGCGGGCAGGAGAAAGAGGGGACAGGGTGGGAAGGTGGGGACAGGGTGGGAAGGTGGGCCCAGGCTCAGCGAAGTCTCCAGCTCCTGCTCGTGTGGGCGCTGTGCTCCCTCCCTCCTGGCCGGTCCCCTCACTCAGCAAGCCAGGAGGACTCGGCACAAGGCCCATGGAAAAGAAGAGGCTGCACATTTTCCAAGATGTTTGAAACATTGTTTTGGCAACGCTGCGCCGCGGCCCCAAGTCAGCCTGACATAAAACAAGCCCGACCTGCGCGTCTTGGTCCCGGGCCTGCGCCGGGCGCGGCCAGCTCCTGCTCCCCCGCCAGCCCGCGGGCTGCCATCCACTCAGGCCTTCCCAGCCTCCCTGCCCGCTGCGCACACACGGGCGGGAGACGCCGGCCTGCCCTCTGCAGATGGCCTCCTTTTAGGGCCAAGGTACACCAATCGATGAGGTTGTCCCTGCAGTCGCTAAGCGGCACATGGCATCGGTCTGGAACGCCGTGCCTCCCAGCTGCTGGTGTCATCCTCTGCACAGACTTGGTGGGCCACTAAGGGGCCCAGGTCAACCAGCGCAGACCCCTCATGGTGCAGGGGAGGAACCTGAGGCCCAGACATGGGGAGGGGCTTGCCAGGGTCTCTGAGCGAGTGGCCGAGCTGGGGGCAGGTCCCGGCCTTGCCTCCAGCCCGTGGGTTGTGCCAGCTGGGGAGGACAGCACGGCTGGTGGCCCCACGGGGAGTGTGCTCTGGGGTGGCCTGTGTCACCACTGCCTCCTCTCCCTTCCCTCTGCATCAACCCCGTGCTGGACGTGGGAATGTTGCCCCCACAGTACAAAGAAACTGAGTGTGGCAGCTCCCCCTTCCCTGTCCCCCAACGACGCGGTTGCAACACCTCACAGCAGCGTCCGCTCCCATGTCTGCTAGAGCCCTGGGAACAGGGAGGGGAGGTTGGGCCCTCAGGGCGGTCGCAGCCCAAGGAGGGAGTGGGCAGCGGCAGTGAGTCCCGAGGGGCACGGTGTGCGAGGAGGGGCCCACGCCCCAGCCAGGAGTCTCCAGGGGTCCCAGCTGCGCCTGGAGAGGAGGAGGAGGCAGGAACCTGGAGTCAGGCCCTGTGGAAGGGGTGCCCTACGGCAGGGGGAGAGGACGGCTCGGGATCCGGCCTCACTCTGGGCTTCACCCGCAGGCCTGTCGGCGGGGGGGGGACGACTCTGCATTGGCAGCCTGCGGGGGGCAGAGGGCGGAGGGTGGGGCCCAGAGGGAACCTGGCAGGAGGCTTCCAGGGCAGCAGTGCCCCCTGGGGAGGTGGCCAGGGTCCCACGGGAGTGGGCAGGACGGAGGCAGCTCCCCAGCCCTGCTTCCACTCCGGTGCTGCAGGCTCCTGGCAGGGACCTCGGAGCACCTGAGCCCCCAAAGCGGAGGGCAGGGCCGGGGCCAGGGGACCCTGAGTGGGGCCTTGAGAGCCTCCCGTCCTCCTCTTTAACCCTTGTTCTTTTCTAATGAAGAGAAGCCTCGGGTGACAGGGAATGACAGCCACTGCCATGGAGATGTTGGACTTGTGATCTACACAGTCATGGGAACTTCCGGACCGTGGGGCAGGGGCAGGTGGCACACCACGGACTGGGGCCACCCTGTCTCACCACATCAGCACCCCCAGTTTGTCCACCACTCAAACTCCTGCCGGGCTGCGGTTTTATTGTCAAGTTGCTTTAAAGGCTTATTTTTTCCCGTCCTCCAACAAAACTGGAGGCCGGGCTCTTCAGGCTCTCCTCCGTCTTCAGGAGAAAGACACGCCGGGACCTCTGCGACCGTCTGACATGACCCCACGGGGGAGGCAGCAGGAGCCCGGCCTCAACGAGGAGGCAGAAAACGCACCGGGAACCGAACCGCGTGCGTGGAGCTCCCTGCACCGTTCCCCACCAGCCTGGGGAGGAGGCCGGCACAGGAGGCCAGCAGGGCTGAGGCCCCACCTCCCCCGCCCCCAAATCGTGGCACCTGCTCTCCCCAAGGGTCAGGACATCGGGCCTGTCTCCCAGCCTTCCTGTCACAGCCGCCCCGGGCCATGCAGCCTGGCTGTCTGTGAGGTTAGGACACGCCCTTGGCCACGCTGTGCTGCCACCTTGACAGCTTCCAGGGGCCGCGGGAGGGGTTCTTCATCACCCTCACTGTGTAGATTAGGAAACCAAGGCCAGGGCCCTAGTGAGGAGCCTGTGGCCACGCAGTGGCGGCTGGAACTCATGTCCCTCTCACCCTGTCTCCTCCAAGCCACAAAATGGCCCACACCGGCCGCCAGGGTCCAACTAGCTCTGGGGCCCTGGGCGGAGGGCAAGCTGGACCCCGAACACTGACACACTCCTCCTGCGCCTCAGACGCAGGGGTCCCCTTGAGGGCAGGGGCCTGGCATGTGAGAAAATGGGCCATGGGACAGTGCCACGAGAAACATCACACAGAAGGGCCACCGTGGGACCTGGCCGGGCCAGAGTGGGCGATCAGAGCACCGTGGAAGGGACGCAGCACGACCCCCAGGGCTGGCTCCTGGGCAGCACGCCAGCTCTGCCTCGCTTTGTCACCCTGGGGGCCGCCACGCTGTGAGGACACCCCAGCAGCTCGCCAGCCTCAGGCTGAGCCATGCGGTCAAACCCTGGCCAACACCTGGCTGCATCCCCAGGGGAGACCTCAAGCCAGAACCACCCAACACCGGCTGAGCCACTTCCGAACTCCTGGCCTGTAGGGACTGAGAACGATGGCGAACAATTACTGCTGTCTTAAGCCACTGCGTTCTGGGGTGTTTTCTTACGTGGCAACGGAGAACTGGGACGTGGACCCTGTACAGCCCTCCTGGCCCTAAAGAAAGAAGGTGTAGATGATCCCCACCCAGGACCCAGCCTGGGGCACCCTTTCCCAGTCAGACCCCCCAGGGGCTCATGGCGGATCGCCCCCCAGTGAGGGGCTCAGGGAGCCAACCAGGAGCAAGTGTGGGGGTCTCGCTGAGCTCTGAGACGGCAGGGACCCCTTGACGGGGAATGATGTGAACAAGTGGAGACGGGGCACGTTAGCCCCCAAGCGCACATCAGAGCAGCCTGGTTGGGCAACAGCTCTGGCTGGGGGAGGAAGAGGAGGGCATGCCCTGACCACGGGCCTTCCTCGTGGCCCTGCCCAGCCCACAGCACCCTCATCCCCAGACACAGCAAGGGGCAGAGGCAAAGCAGCCTGTCACATAAAGGTCACGCTACCTACCTGCTGGCGGCCACACCTGTCCAGGACGGGGTGGGAGTCTCAGATCCAGGGGAGCTGCTCCACCCAACTGAGAGGTCCGGAGCTTCCCACCCAGCCACGGCATCAATCCCCACCGCCAGCTCCCGTGCCCTGGCAGCCTGTTCCCCAAGGAGAGCTGGTGGCAGTGATGCCACCATCATTTGGCACTGATGCTTCCAGAAGGAGGCAGACAGCCCAGCCCACCTCGCCAGGTAAATAATCCATGTGGGGCGAGGAGCGTTCGCCAGGCCCCTGGGTGCTCCTTACGCTCCTCCAGCAGACCCGAACCCGTCGAGGTGCTAGGGAATTTCAACATCTAAATACACCTGCTCCTTGGACCCAGCGACTCCACCTCTAAAGCTCCCTCTGGGAGAAACACTTGCAAAACGCTGGGCAGGGATGTCCATGCAGTAGGCGCCAGCGAGACCCCAAACGGGGAACGACCTAAACACCCACAATCGGGGCCCGGTGGGCCCAGTGTCACCGTGAACGAGGACAGCAGCTCCACATGCAGCGTCGAGAAGCAGGCCGGGCGCTGGCTGTGGAGAGTGAGCTGCAGAAGCACGTATGGGAGGGTCAGAGACTGAGTGTGCTGGGCTGGGACGTGCGCAGAACGTTCTGGAACAATAGGCGCCAAAGAACAGAAGGCCCAGCTGAACAAGGGCACTGTGACCTTTCACCGAACTCACCTCCAGAAGGTTCCTTCCGTGCACACATGCCACAGCAAATATCGAGGGCGAACTCTTCCTAGAGGAGAAGCAAGAGGTTGAACCAGCTGTGTAGCTTCAGCCGACGTCGTCCTTTCTCTGCACCTCAGTGTCCCCTTTGTCACCCAGGTCTCCCAGAGAGCCCCAGGAAGTTCAGCGAGGTCTCACTCCACCCTGGGTGCAGGTATTAAAGCTCCCAGAACAGAGCTCACGGGCAGGTGGAGGCCTGACGGGGGTGGGGGCGGGCAGAGGGGCCCGTGACCCCCCCTACCGTGTGGATGGTGTCCTGGGCCCGCAGCTGAGCCGGTGCTGGGCAGTGGGGGCTGACATTTGCAAGACCTTTTGGGGGTAATTCGCCAGGGTCTCTCCTCGCCTGCAGCCACGCCAGCAGGAGCCCCCGCCCCTTCCTCCTCTGCAGACTTCTCATCCGGTTTGACCACTGCAGACCCTACCCCCGCCCCGGGCCACCGTCTCGGGCTCCGTGGCTGCCAGGGTGGTCTGTGGGGAGGAGTGAGGCCTTCGAGGGGCTCCAGGGAGTGTGTCCAGTGACCAGCTTGTGGCCGGCGTCCACCCGCAGAGGACTGGCCAGGGGAACACAGGCCTCCCCACCAGGGCGAGGGGCCCCAGACCGGGGCTCCCTGGGGGATGTTCAGGGTGGCTGCTCCCACGTTCAGCAGCTCCAGCGAGCACCCAAAAGATCGGCCACTTTCCTGCCTCCTTTTTCCGCAGGCCCTAGGAGGATTACACATACCCCACCACCCTCGCCCCATTTCCCCTGGAAGAGCCGAGGAAGAAGACCCCGAGCCGGGTTTGTCCCGGCACTGCCAGACACTGCACATTTGCGTCCTGTCTCACCGGCCCCTGCCCACCCCCAGCAGAGGGCAAAACACAGGTTCTGAGGACGGGCACCGCTGGGGACAGCTGGGGCCAGTATCTGCTTGTCTGACCCTGCCTGGAGCTCTGACCCCACCCGGGCTGATGGAGAGTCCAGCAAAGAGGAGCAGCCTGGGAAGAGCACAGCCCCCGCCCAGGCGTGGGAGGGGGACAGGGCTCCGGCACGCAGGGAGCCAGCGGCTACTTTCCACGGAAAAAATGTCCTCAGGCACCCCCAGGGCCAGGAGGCCCTAACCATGACTCAAGGCTCTGCTGCTGCTGCTGCTGCTAATTCACTCCCAGGCCACACGGCCACCCGGCCCTGCCTGGGCCCTGGGCACAGCAGGGCCCCAGCACCGGCCACAGGGCCCCACCTGCACAGGCCCTGCTGCAAGTGGCCTGTCCGCGCGGACCTCGGCCGCCCACCTGGAGGATGGGAAAGAGACCCGCGGGGTGGTTTCCAGTAGGGCCCTAACGGCCACAGGAGGCTTGCCCAGGGGACAGCCCAGAGGGTGGGCGGCAGGCCCTTGGCCCCCTAGACTGAGCCCCCGAGGCAGGGCCTGGGTGTGGCACCACGAGACGACAGGGATTTGAGTCCCAGCCCCGCCAGCAGGTGCCTGCCCGTCTGTGCCGTGTCACTGGCTTCCCTCCTAGATCTCATCTGGAGACACGTTGCGGAGACTCCACGTGGAGATGACCAGAGGCCAGGCCACCTGACCAGACCCCGACTGTGACGTCCTCAGAGCACTTGTGTCCCATGTGGCCGGTGCCCTTCCTGCCCTGGGGTCCCCTGGCTCAAGAGGCAAGGGGTGTGTGGGGCGGGTCCACAGGAGAGGCTGTGGCCCTCACCCAGGCCTGGGCTCCGTGGGCGGCGGCCGTGTCCCTGGGAGGCCCTGGAACCTGGGGAGGGGCAGCTTCCTTGCCTGTAGGAGGAGCCGCACATGGGCTCCCGCAGCTTCAGAGCAGGCAGGACCCGACTCAGAATCACCCCAGGGCAGGAGGGACAGAGGACAGCTGTTGTCCCCATTCCTGCCCAGGGCCATGGTGGCCAGGAGCTGGGGACATAGGGAGGGACATAACGGCCCAGCCCCATGCTGTGGGACGCCATGAGGGACACAGACCCCAGCCCCACACTCCAGGAAAACTGTGGCCAGTGCCGGAGCCGGGCCAGCCGAAAGCAGGGAGCCCTGAGGGCCAGGCCCGGGCGCCGCCCCACGGCCCGGGCTGGAGGGGAAGCAGAGAGGCTCGGGAAAGGCCGGGCCATTTCTCTCCCTGGAGCTGGTGGGGTCAGGGTCCGGTGGGTAGGAGCTGAGCATGTCGGGAGGCGTCGGAGAAGCTCACTCCCTCCCTCCCTCGGAGACAGCCCAGCCAGGCCACAGCGAGGGACCCCCATCTTCCCCTCTCTTTCCCCCTCTGGAGAAGGCCCCCGGCCATCAGCTGTTGGTCTGAGCATGGCCGGCCGGCCTGGGCCATGTTTCGTGTGTGTGTCACACCATCCCAGAGCTCCATAGTTTCCCACTGACGTCACCGGCGTGGCTTGGATCTGAAGTGGCTGCAAAACCCTCAGAGGCATAATTGCAGTTGTCTGTGCAAAGTGAAATCAGATGGTTTTTCCAAACCTTCCCCAGCCCCTGTCTCCTCCCCCGCTCCTTCTCTCTCTTTTTTTTATTATGTTCCTTGGACCACGTCCAGATGTTTCCTGCAACAACAACCCTCCAAAAATTTACAAAAAGAGGAGAGCACGCAGCTTCCTGCCTGCTGGGGTGGAAGTGGCGACGTGGCAGGGTGGGGGTGGCCACGTCTACAGGCCGGGGCAGCGGCAGGCTCCAGGCAGGTCCAGGTCCCCTGCCTCCTCACCTCCGGCTCTGGACACCACGAGGGCCTCGCCGTGGGGCCACAGGGCGTTGGGGACAGCCTCTCCCTGCATGCCAAGGCCCCGGCCCCGCTGCGGGCCAAGTGGAGGCCGAGGCCAGGCAGGAAAGGGGCAGCATGGGACAGACCAGGCTTTGGGCTCGGACTGGCCGTGACTCCACTCCCAGCTGCTGTGCTCACACATGTGGCCAGGGGAGCCACCTCTCCACAGGGAGCCACGTTTGCACGGTGACCGGGCTGTTTGTTGGGAGCTTTAATTAAGATTAGCCTCCGCTGAGTGCAGGAGCACCTCATCTGGGCCGATACGCCTGGAGGCAGGTGTGGTCTCTGTGCCTGGAGCTGACCAAGGCGAGTACTCATGGGAGAAGGGCCACCTGAGGCTGGAAGGAGGGCCGGGCCGCCCGGCCACAGGCAGGAAGGGTGTCCAGGCAGAAGAGGCAGCTCAGCACAGGCCTGCAGGCTGGGCACCTGCAGGAGTGCTGTGCATGAGGGTCTCTGGAGGGGCTGCAAGGTGGGGCCAAAGCCTTGGTGAGGGAGCCATGTGGGTCTCTCCTGAGTACAGGACAGAGACTCGGCTGCTGTCTCCAAGCCCCACCCAGCCCCACCCAGCTCAGTGCAAAGCTACCCCTGGTACGTGGCAGAGGCTTCTGTCCAGGGTCCACCAGGCCGCACCCCTCCACCCTGTCCACCTCCTGTGCTCGGAGGGTTCAGAGCCGCGGTGCGGCCAGCGGCCAGCCACGCCCCAGCCTCCATCAGCAGGGCCCCCCGAGAGGCTCCCCTGACTGGACCACCCCTAGGTGCCAGGTAAAGTCCCGGGTGGGCAGAGCTGGGAAGTGGGCGGAGCTGGAAAGTGGACAGGTGGAGAGAGGCGTCCAAGGCCGGGTGACACCCCAGCTAAGTGTCAAGAAGGGTTGGGAGATGCAAGCAGGGACCCTGGGACCCAGGCCACCCGTGCGGGTTGTTTGGGAAACCGGACTGGGAATCTGCAGTTGGCCCTGGCCCTCACCTCCCCTCGCGCCTTCAGGACCCATCGACAGAACACCAAGGCTTCAGTTCAGGGCCCCCGAGACCACCGTCCAGCTCAGGGCTGTGCTGGAAGGACTCAGAGCTCCGCAAAGCAGGGACGCTGGGGGTTGGGGCTCAGCACAGGGAGAGGACGCGGCTCCGGCCAGTGGGGGCAGGTGCAGGGCAGAGTCCGGGGAGTCCAGGCTCAAGCTCCCAGCTGTGCCCTCCCGGCAGAGCCACGTGCAGAGTGCTCGAGTCCCCCAAAATCCATGTGCACCAACCAGGGGAGCCCATCTGAGCCTGGGGTCAGTCCCGTGGACATGCCTGACTGCTCCCAAGAGGTCGAGCTGATACAGCCTGGCCCAAGGCCCCTTTGTAAATCACATCGTTAGCGAGGACCACTGGCGTGGCCCAAGACCCCCAGACAAACACAGACACTCTTGCCAGGCAGGACCCTCCAAGTGGGGAGAGGTCAGAGGTCACCTCCCAGGAGATGGGCCAGGCCAGACTTTTCTTTCCAAGGTGCAGGGCGTGGACAGCCCAGCCCAACGGAGCTGACCCTTTCCAACGCCGCGACCACAACCCGCCGGCACCGTGTCGGGAGGCAGCCAGCCAAATGAGTCCCAACTCGGGCGGGCAGGGGAAGGAGATGGAGAAGCCACAGGCAAAATCACGGCACTCGGGAGCACGCAGGAGCTGCATTCCACAGGTGAGGGGATGGAGGCGGGAAGAGGGGTCGTGACGTGCCCTTGGTCACAGAGCTGGCCTGTGATGGAGCTCAAATCCGACCCGGCCTCCTGCACTCGCTCAGCCCATGCCTGATGGCATGAACAGTGGTTCCTTAAGGGGCACCTGGCGGGAGATCAGCGAAGGCCCTTGATCTCCTCAGACACACCTGCATCTCCATGGGCCCTACGTGGGCTTCCAGGAAATTGGGAGGTTTTCTTTTCCCTATTTTGCACCTGAAGAGCTCCTGTTCATCCTTCAGTGCCCAGCTCCAGCGCCACCGCCTCTGGGAAGCCTTCCAGCCTCCTCCCCCTTGGTTGCCCCTCCTCTGCGTTCCCCTCTCTGTCCTCCTGGCACAGATCAGCCCACATTTGCTGCCTGCAGGCAGCCCAGTGAGAACATTCTAGACCTGCATCACCCAAAATGCTAGCCACCTGCCACGTGTGCTTTGTGAGAGCTTGAAATTCGGCCTGTGCAAACTGGAAAGTAAAATACGCACCAAATCTCAAAGACCTGCTACCTAAACATAAACGTAAAATATCTCATTTATATTAACAGTTGTTATATTGATTGTACATGGAAATTATAAGATTATTTATTTGTTGGGTTAAACACAATATTAAATCTATTTCACCTGGTTTCAATGTGGCTACTAGAAAATGTTTAATTATGTAGATGGCTCACATCGGATTCCTGTTGAACAGATGCTCAGTCTGCTCTCCCAGAGCCAAGCACAGGGCCTGGCCACGCGGCTTCCAGGCAGTGCTTGCTATTTAGTAAATAAATGGGTGAACAGTGGATGGATGGATGGGTAGATGGGTGGATGGGTGGGAGGTTGAATGGATGGTGGAAGGGTGGGTGGATGGGTGGGAGGGTGGATGGATGGTGGATATGTGGATGGGTCGGTGGATGCGTGGGTGGGTGAATAGTAGATATGTGCATGGGTGGGTGGGTGGATGGGTGGGAGGGTGGACGGATGGTGGATATGTGGATGGATGGATGGCAGATATGTGGAAGGGTGGGTGGGTGGATGGATGGTGAATGAGTGGGTAGGTAGATGGATCCATGTCCAGGAGCCGACTAGCCGCCCCCCGCCCGTGCTGTCAGGACTGGTGTCTATCTCTCCACCCACTCCCTGCAGCTCAGGGTGGGTGGGTAGGTGGGTGGGTGGGTGAATGAGTGGGCACTCAGGGCCAAACACCATGACCATTGCCTCTGGTTTGCTGAAGTACCACTGTCTGCTGGTGAGATACAGGCAACTTGTGAAGTCTACTGAACCACAGCTCCCAGCACAGTCATGAGATCAGCCCCCAGCATGGGGCCTTGGGGACCCAGAGGAGAAGATGTAGCTCCAGCCAGTGAGGAGCCACAGAGGTTTGCAAACACACTCTCGACTGAGCCTAAAGGCCGGCCCAGCTGGTGCTCAGGGAGGCTGGGTGCCGGCTCTGCTCTGGGGCAAGAGTCTGCCACATGGTGGGGCGGGGGGAGGCAGAGACGGGACGGGGTGAGCTGACCCTCTGGGGCAGGAGGCTGACTTTGTGAAGGGCGCTAAGGGGCATTTGAAGGGGGATGAGAAGAGGCACTGGACTCGCTGGGCATCCAGGGATGCTGAGCAGGGGACCCTCCCCGCGCTGCCCAGGCCCTGGCTTAAGGTGGCTGGGGGTCCTCTGCCCACCCCACCCCTGCTGTGCACACCCCGCTTGCTCTGCCCGAGCCTTTGCCTGATGTCCCTCCCCAGATCTGTGTGGCTGAGCCCCGCTGACCACCCGTGTCCCACAGAACTCCCACGTGGCAATCCTCGCCCCAAGGTGTCAGGACATGGGCCTCTGGGAGGTGATCGGGTCACGAGGACAGAGCCCTTGTGGATGGGAGTAGTGTCCTTGTAAAAGGGGCCCCAGAGACCTCCCTGTTTGCTCCGGCCACGTGAGGACAGGTGCAAAGAGCCATCTGGGGACCAGGAAGGGGTCAGACGCCAAATCTGCCGGTGCCTTGATCTCGGACTTCCAGCCTCCAGGACAGTGAGAAGCGAGTTTCTGTTGTCCACGAGCCGTCCGGTCTGCGGGACTCTGTTACGGCAGCCCAAGCCGCTGCCCGAGCCGACTCGCCCCCCACTGCCCGTGCTGTCGGGGCTGGCGTCTGTCTCCCCACCGCTCCCCGCGCTCAGCACCTCCACACACCTTGATTCCGCAAGTGCTCGGCTGGGACCAGAGGCAGGACCCGGATGCAGCCACCACACCCACCAGGCCCCAGGCCCGTGTCCCCTCTGCTCCCCTTGTCCCCCGGGGGCTCCCTCCTGAGATTTCTGCAGACGCTGTGGACAACTGGGGAGTGTCACACGAGGGTTCAAGTGGTCAGAATTCATAGCCACTTTACACAGGTCAGGGTCTGCCACGGAGGGACTCCCACAGGACCTGCCCCAGACCAGCTGGGGCGGATGTCCCGGCCCCCCTCTTCCATGCCAGGAGGTGGGGAGCCGGGCGCTGGGGGAAAGGAGGACCCTTCAGCCCGGAGGAAAGCAGGGAAGCTTGCACGTGGCTCCCTCGCGCCCCCACCGTCCACCACAGTCCCTTCTGGGGCAGCACCTCAGCCCAGGTGTGGGGACAGAGCGCATCAAGCCAAGGGCTGGGCCAACGTGAGTGGGTGGGCGGGGAGGTGGTTGCCCGGGAGATGGCAGGGCTTAGC
The DNA here is from genome assembly GCF_020740605.2 of Lemur catta. Lineage (NCBI taxonomy): Eukaryota > Metazoa > Chordata > Mammalia > Primates > Lemuridae > Lemur > Lemur catta. Next base: position 2,954,894 of record NC_059137.1, on the reverse strand, counting down.
CTACCAGCAGGGCCCCCGGCTGGGCTGCTGGGAGCGCTGGGCGTGGCGATGCTGCCCTCTGGTGGCGGACGGGGTGCTGACGGGTGCGGGACAGGCCCTGGCGATGTGTCCCCTGCTCTGGGTACTTCACAGACGGCCACCTGGGCCTCTCTGGGGAAAGACCCCAAACATCTGAGTCCTGGTGAGTTTCGTAACCGCCCTGTGCTCCAGGGAAGTGGCTCTCGCTGTCCTCACCCAGCCTGGCCCCACACGTGGGGAAGCACAGCGTCTGCAGGGAGTAAAGGGTGTGTGAAATGCCTTGACTTACTTAGTGTGACGGTCCACAGGGGTTCGTGGGGAGGGGTCTGCAGCCCTCCCCGCAGGCTCCAGGCTGGCCCTGCTCGGCCTGGGGCACTCGATCCACGTGGCACCGTTCCTAACTCACTTGTTATACTTTTTTGTAAATGATTTGCTTTTTTCTAATTAAAGTATCTTGTTTGTAACTTAAATCTTATTTGTAGTTGAAGTGACTTGTCCATTGCCCTCAGAGTTCACTGGATTTGTGTGACACTTACCGGCGATCCCTGCCCTTCCCTGCCAATATGTCTGCACCCAGGAGCCCCCCACAACCTCACAGCCCCCAGTCCGTCTGCACAGTCTGCACTCTGCTGACACCGGACCCCGAGGCCCAGGCAACCCCTACCCCACCCCCCACCGTGCTTCCGGCCCTGGGGTCTTCTGCTCCACAAAGCGCACCCCGCTCCCCGCACCTCGGGTTCCCCCAGGCCCTGCACAGCAGTCCGGTCCCCGACACACCCATACATCGGTCACAGATGCCGTGCACACACCCGCCTTCCTCGGCCCCAGGAGCCCAGAGGAAGGACCTTGCTGGAAAAGGGAAGAGGCGGCAGAGCCGGCCGGGAAGGTCTCTCACTCTTAGCTGAGCACAGCCACGCCCGCCCAGCGCAGGGGCAGCGCCAGGCCGGCACGAGGGCGGCACTCGGAAGAGGGTGTCGGGGCCGCCCTGACAACCTGCACAGCCTGCGCAGGGGACGCCGCCTGGCTGAGGGGCTCGGCCTCGCCCACATGGACCCCTCTCCACTCAGCCCTGGCTCGTCCCATGGCCACCCACAGGTGACAGCCACCATGAAAGCAGCTCGTGTCTCTCTCCACGCCAGGGCAAGGGGCCTCAAGTCACTCAGAGCCCCAAGGGGAGGAGGGAGGAAGGGGCGAGGGGCGAGAGCCGGGGATCACCCTCGAAGGCCACCCCCACCCTAGACCCCAGCTCTCACCTCGTTCCCTGTCTCCCGCCATGGGCACCACAGACAGGCTGGTTTCCGTGAGTACCCAGGCGGCGGTTAGTGCCATATGTATACGTATACACACACACCTACATATACACACACGTACATATGTACACACACATATATACACACATACATGCCGCTTTAATTTTTTGAATAAGCTTCTTTAAAAATTTTAGGGTAGTTGTAGACGTCCTGAAAGGCTGCAAGACGGAAAGTCCCCATACACCACCCACCGCCGCCCCGAGGCGTTCTCTGGCGCCACGTCTCACGTGAGGACAGCACGTTTGCTCTGACTCGTGAACCAGCAGCGACGCGTCCTTATCCATGTCCACACGTGACTTTCAGTCGTCACGCCTCCTTAGGCTCCTCCTGGCTGTGACCGTTTCTCAGCCTGTCTTCGCTTTCGATGACTGTGGCAGTTTTCAGGAGTTTGGTGGGACACCCCCACTGGGGACACGTCTGAGGCCTTTGTCATGCTTGGAGGGACGATGGTCTCTGGGAGGAAGGCCGCAGAGGCTAGTGAAACTCCTCATCACGGCACGTCGCGGGTACACGCCACCACGTGGCCCACCCGAGGCTACGGCCTGTCCCCCGCTGGGGTGCTGGGGGTTTCTGTGCTGTAACCCTTTGTCCTCTCTCGTGCCTGCTGCTCACAGGAAGCCACTCTGCTCAGCGCACAGCCCAGGAGTGGGGACCAGCGCCCGCCTCCTGGAGGACAAGCGTCTGCATGGACCTCTTGGGACCTGCTGCAAGGGGGTGTCCGTTCTCCACCGTCTGTGTATTTATTCAGTCATTTATTCCTATGAGCACGGGTTCATGGGTATTTATTTTATACTTTGAGTTATAATCTGATACTGTGTTATTTATTTTGTTCCAGTTCATACTGTTCGTCACCGCGTTGTATGTTTTTGCCGGTTATTTTTCCTTTGCTCTTACTTCCCGGCCACGCGGGACGCCGCAGGCTCATCCCGGCTATTCCCTGCCCCGGCCCAAGGCTCAGCCGTTTCTCCTGGGAGCGCTGGTCCTTTTCCCGGGGAAAGGTGCAAGGAACCGGGACCTGGGCACTGGGCATGCGGCGCTACAGTGAGGTTTTTGGTATTTCTCATCTTCCTCAGCAGAGCGAGCAGGAAAATTGCATGTGCTCTGCCCTGTGTGTGCCCACACATCCACATATATTTCCACACGCACCCACCTGCATGAGCTAAGCACGTGTCCATGCCGGGGTCTCCTGCTCCGCAACTGTGGGGGCCATTCCAGCCTCCTCGCCTTGCGTGCCTGTCTGCAGCTCCCACCCCAGCAGGGACAAACCTGATTCCCACTGAGGGAGGGAACCGGCAGGCCCTGCCCGATAGGGAGTCGTGAGACCTGAACCACGGTCTCTGACAACACAGGCGACGGTGGCAAAGCCGGGAAGCACCAGTCAGAGCCAGGATGGCGACGAAGAACGACCTCAGGTCACCCTCACTGCTCACTGGTTGGAATCCAGCCTACGTGCAAGGTGGTGTCGGAGTGTCAGCCTGCACCCGGGAGCGGCCCGACCCACCGCAACGCGGTGCTCACGCTCGGTCCCTTTTGCCTTCATCTCACAGCCTCGCTCATTTCCGAAGCTCCCGGTGGCACCTTTCCACTCTCTGTGAGGTCATGCCACACGTTCATGGTGTCACACTCTGCACCCCCTCCTGGGAGTCCCTGAACTCCTGAGTAATTCCTGAGCGTGCACACATGCACACAGTAAGGGTCTCCCTCGTGCTGCCGCGTTCTGCGGGTTTGCTAAGCAGTGACAAGCACCCCGTTGCGCACGGCACAGGACAGTTGCACGGCCCTGCAGCGGTCCCCTCGGCTCACCTGTCCGGCCTCCCAGCTCTGCTCAGCAGATCCGCGGCTTTGCTTGTTCCAGAACGTCGTGTAAGTGGACCGGAGTGTGCGGCCTTTTTCTTTTTAAGCCTCTTTCACTTGGTGATGAGCACTTACGGGTCATCCCACCTTTTCCTGGCTGGACGGCTCGTTCCCTTGATTGCTGGAGGGCGCCCGACACGGATGCCCTGCTGAGGGCGTCCGGCCACTTCTGACTTGGGTGATGGTGGGTAAGTTGCTATACATGTTCACGTGCAGGTTTTTGGAGGGACATAAGTTTTCAAATCAGTGGGGTTCAAAGCTTGGAGCTCCAGTGCTGGTCGATACTTAGCTTTGAAAGCAAGTGCCACGCTGCCTCCCAGACGGCTGCGGCCCTCACCGTCACCGAGGGGAGAGGGAGGTGCTGGCGGAGGCCCCCGCTGGCCCCTGCTGCAGAGCCAGCTCCCCTTTCCGAGACCTCAAACGGCCCTGGGGGTCTAGAGAGGCTGTCTCGCCCGGCTGCCCCACCCTCAGCGCCTGTGACTCCCAATTGTACCCCTCAGGGCCCAGCTGGGCTCTGTCTCAGGTGTCACGGCTTGAGCAGGTGGCCGGGCAGACCCACGCTTCCCCTCCCCAGCCTCCACCACACCTCAGGCTGCGGTGACCTGCCTGCATGTCCCCTCCCGATGGCCATGAGGTCCTCCGAGGCAGGCACCGGGCCAGCTGCTGTCCAGAGTGCCTGCAGTCCCCTCCTCTCCAGCCACACATCGTACCCGGGCGACGGGCTGACCCTCCGCAGGGAAAGGGTTACCCCCTTCCCTTTGCTGAGAGCTCAGGCAGGTGCGACGTCCCCAAGCCTTCCCCACACAACGCTCACTGCAGTTCTCACCACCCACAGAGGGAGACTGAGGCCGGGGACCAGAGTGTTTCTGGCCGCAGTTCTCCAGCCGGGCTTGGGCCCCTGGCCTGGCTTCCTGAACAGCATGCCGGGCGGGTGCCACTGCCCCCTGGAGGGACTGGGCCACGTGTCCACAGCTCCCAGAGTGAGGACGGTAGAAGCACGAAGGCCTCGCTCCAGCCAGCGGCCCCAGAGGACAGAGCTCCCTCTTCCTCGAGCAGGGAGGGAGGTGAGGGAGGAAGGGAGGGAGGAAGAGTGGATGAGGGATGGGAGGGGGGATGGAGGGAGGAACCACTAACCTCTGAGCTTTCCAAACACCCCCACTTGACCCCAGGGCCAGCTCTGACCTGCCCCTGGACCTTGAGGGCCCCATTGTTCACCTTCAAGGGCATCATGGTGCCTGGTCTTCCCTGCCCCACTCCCCGTGGGCAAGAGCTAGGATGCCACCTCCTGGACTCCAGGTCCCGGAACCTGGGCCCACAGCCCTGGCCTTCTCCAGAGGCGGACCCCCGGGCCGAATCTCCAAGGTTGCGGCCCCCCAGCCCTTGCCCAGGGTGCAAATGTCTGAGTGTGGCCTCCCTTCTCCATCTGCACCCCTACCCTGGAGCCTCCGCACAGCAGAACAGGAGGGGCAGCTGGAGAGCACTTTCTAGATGACCAGGGCTTTTGTCCCAACAGCCCTGGGCAGTGGGATTCTGTCCTCATGGCAGAGATGGGGAAACTGAGGCCCAGAGAGGACAAGACACCCCGCACTCCCCTCAGCTCTCCCACCCCAGGCTGAGCCCACCCAGCACACAGTAGGGCTGCACACAGCACGACACACAGCAGACTCCTGGCGGCTCGGTAAAACCCCGGCAATGCCAGCTCCTGCCCAGCCCTCTGGTCCAATCGCACGGGGGCCCGGGCGGTGGGATTCAGCAACTGCAGGGATCAGCCCCCACCCCCCATCCCCCCCGCAGGAGCCCCTGGCAGACCCCCAGGGGCCTGAAGGAACCAGCTTCCTCCCAGTGTCTCCAGCAGGGGGCAGTGTTGCCTAGCACCTCGGACGGCGCCGTGGCGCTGGGGCGTCTGTCCCTGGGACCGGCACACCCTGACACCACGGCCTCTAAGCGGGTCCATCGCAGCCAAGGGGGTGGGCCAGTGTGCCCCCACGCAGAGCAGCTTCCTCGGGGCTCTCTGGGCACCTGTGTGGAAAATTATAGATTAAATGGTCCATCCACTCCAACACTGAGTCCGAGAAACCACCATCCTGGGGCCTTGGGCCTAAAATCTTCACACGGCTCATTCCCCGACGCCCCGCATGCTCCGGCCCTTCCTGCCTGAGGTCCCCAAGACTTCCCTGACCCCTCTCGTCATTCTGGGGTGCCGCTGTCCTCAGGCACAGCAATGGCCCCGTCCTCTGTCCCGAGTGTCCACTGCCTGCACCAGGGCCTCCCTGGGGGGCTCTCCCCACTCTCTCTGGGACGCCCCCTTCCCCACACGTGGCCTTTCTCCCACCACACTGGTGGCTGGTGGCAGGGACAGCCCTTCCCTGTCCGGCTCCCGGGGCCCAGCGCAGGGCCTGGTGTACAGGGGGTGCTCAGAGACACCCCACCCAAGTGCTGCAGCCCTCCCCCCACCACAGAGGCCTGCGGCCCCTGCCCCCACCCTCGCTTCTCAGGTTACATCCCCCAAGCCCACCCTGGCTCGGGCTGTCACCGCCTGATTGCGCTGGTGATAAACTTATCAAGCCCAGCATCTCTGGTCCAGAGGGACCGCCCAGGGCAGGGGTCACCATGGCAACCAGAGGCAGCAGGGAGGCCCAGGCCAGGTTGCCGGGCAATGCAGGCGGGCGGCTGGGGCTTCTGCTCTGTGGTGGGGGGTGGGAAGTGCTGGGTGGTGCTCACGTCCTTGGGGGCCGCCAGTCCCCTCAGCCCGTGCTCACCCAGGAAGTCCTGTAGAGCCCTGCCCCACTGCCCATGGGGTCATTAAAACCAGCACAAGTCTGTCCGACACCTACACATCCAGCATTCACCTCTGTCCCCACACCCTGTCTGTGGCCTCCCTGCGGGTCCCCTCACTCATCCCAAGGACAAAGGCGCACGGAGGCTGTGCCCAGTATGTGGGCCAGAAGACAACCAAAGACAAGACCAGCGTCCACCAGTGGCCTCACACAGTGGTGCCCAGGGATGCAGGGACATGCAACCAGGACTAAGGCCCCGCACGGGGAGGCAGCACCCCAGCTGCCCAGGCCCCGAGGGCTGACCCCCTTACAGACCAAGGAAGGGGCCTGGCAGGTGCACGATTTTATTACCGGACACCAGAGCGGGCGGGGCCCAACACGGTCGGGTCGGCAGGGGGGCTGCGCTGGTGCAGAGGGAACAGGTGGGCGCCTCCTTCCCAGAAAGGCCACCCTCACACCCAGGCCCCACGGGTGAAGCTGCGGCCCTGGCCAGGGGAGGGTGTGCAGCCCGACAAGGTCCTCGGCAGCCACGGCAAGGGCGGGCCACGTCCCCTAAGCAGACGGCAGGCTGTGTCTGTCTTCTGAGTCCCACTGGAACTCACCATTTAGCCACGGCTGGGGGCCCAGGGAGCGGCCCAGAGCCTCAGGGTGCAGCTGCCCCCTCGACACTCTCCAGCAAGTGGGAGAATGTCGGTGTGGGGTCCTGGCTGCACCTCGGGGGCTGGTTCGGCCTTGCCCCGCTGCTGTCAGTGCTTCTGGAGCTGTGTGCAGGTGTGTGTGAGTTCATGTTTCGTGCCTGTGTGAGCATGTGTGGATGTGTGTCTGAACACGTGTGAGTCTATGGTGCGGAAGTGGGTTTGTGCATGTGTGCAAATGTGTGAGCGTAAGTATGAGACTGTGCACATGAACACCCAAGTGCAATGTGTTAGGGTGCACGTGAGCATGTTTGTGCACGTGTGTGCGTGTGCGTGCATTCACGGGGAGGTGACATGAGGAGGCCCTGCCCTTCGGGTGGCTGGCCTAAGTTTCATCCCATGAGCTGCCATTGCATGGGCCCCAGCCACACTGCCCTCTGTCCCACACCTGTCTTCAGAGCGTCCGGTGCCTCCCCAGGAGGAGTGTAAGAGGGTCTGGGACACCCCCAGACTTCAGGCCAGGAACAGCTCGGCTCCACAGCGTGGAGACAGCAGGGATGACCACAGGACAGGGTGCAGATGGAGTCATCGATCTGTTAATTGGGCAGTTAGATGACATCACCGGTGTGCACCTCCTACCCACTCGGGCCAGCACGGGCACAGAGCCTGGGCGTGGGCAGCCTGGGGTGGAACAGGTGGCGACACACGGGAGGCCCTGTCTGGAGGCTTCCAGGTGGGTCCCAGCACCCAGGCCAGCTGGGGGAGCTGGGGGCTGAGCAGACAGGGGAAGGGAACTTTCGGAGCATGCTCCAGGATGGGCACTGGGGTCTCACTGCTTGGGGGCCGGCCAGGGGGCTTGGGGGGTGGCGACCTCGGGCCCTCCCGCTCCAACAGGAAACCCACACGGAACAAACGAGAACTGAACGGTGATGTATTTTTAAACGCTCATATTTTGTTTCTCCTCTCACGTTTTTCTCACTGTTTCTTCTCCACGACCATTGTTCATCAAACCTGGCACCTGTGGCCGCGATGTTTCGGAGAACAATTACGTAGGGAAGCGATTTCACAGTCAACAGTCGCAGGAAGGCCGGCGGCAACAGCGCAGAACAGAGCAAGGTTTCAAAGTTACTCGAAGGGGAAGAAAACCCTCGACAGCCTCGGCCGCCCTCCCGCCCCCGAGGAGAGGCTGCCGGGCCGGGCCCTCCCCGCGCCTCCACGCCTGTCTCGCTGAGGAAGCTTCACCTCACCCCTAGAAGCAGAAACAAAACACGTCCCCAGCCCTCCCCCCGCCACATCCAAGTATACATGAGGGATAAAATTACATTTGTACAAAAATAGATTTTTTTTTACCTTTCCCGATGCTTTAGACATTTTCTCTTATCTCTACTCTTTGTGGATCTGTCAACCTCTCTAAGTATTAGCTACGCGTCCCAGCTAAGGCATCGCTAAAGAGTGGGAACGGCTAAAGCTGTCTGCTCAAAGCATCTGAAAATAGATGCATCTCCTCGCCTTGAGATATTCGCTTGAACCCGGATTTCACCAAAGGAGGGTCCTTACGCACTTGCTTACACGAAGCAAATTTATAGGAAAACGAGGGAAAAGTCTTGACTAAAAATAAACACAAAACATTGGTAACCACTCTGCGTCGCCTGCATGTGGCCGGCGTGCGGCTCTCCCCACACGCGTCTCTCTGTACAGCACATACATGTTTACACAACACACCTGTGTGGACGGGGACCAGATCACGTGCCCCACTTCTGTGATGGGGACAACATCAGCCGATTACCCACCGGCTGCGCGCTCCGGCCGGGCCCCACGGGGGCCCACAGGGAGGGGGCCCAGGGCCATCTCCAGCACTCTGCCACCAGGCCGCCAGCCTGAATCCTCGGGGACCGCCGAGACTCGGAAAACCAAGGGTGTGGGGCCGTCTTCCCCCAGAGACCGCGTGCTTCCAGGATGACGGGGGCGGTGGCTGACACAGGCCCCCTGGGTGGAATGTCCCCGGCACGCCAGCTTCGCAGAGACGCCATCTGGGCCGAGCGGGACCTGGCTGTGTGGCATCTTCGCTCCTCGGCCACAGGAGCCCCGTCTGAACCTCAGAGAAGGGAGGTGACCGGCTGAGGAACTGCCCGGGGCAGCCGTGTCACCCAGCAGGCCGAGGCAGGGACGGGCACGGTGGCTAACAAGCTGATGTTAGTGCTATCTTTAGAAAATTAAAGATTGTCCCACCAAAATAATAATAATAATAATTACAAAAAATCACCTTAATTGAACCAGATTGGTAACACTAAATGAAGGTCTGGTTAAATAAAACTCTACTCTCTACTGGGTATGTGCCATTCCCCCGAGTGTCACCTCTGCAGATGGACAGCACTGCACGTGTGTGACAAGGACAAGACCCACGGCGGGGCGGGAAGCCCGAGGAGAGCCGGCCACACCGTGGGGTAGCGGGTAAGGCTGCGTGCGCCAGAGGGGCCAGGGACTCTGGTTGCGGGGGTGGCGGCCCGGGGGGCCTCAGTGCTTAACAGACAGCCAGGGCCGGAAATGGCAAAGTTCCCAAAAAGAAACCGCCCCTGCAACGGAGGGCCCTGTCCCCGGCTTTTCTCCTCTGGAGCCACCGACATTCCCCTGAGGGGCCCACGGATTTGGGGGCACTGCCCCGGCAGGGTGCTGACATGAACGAAGGTGCGTTGGCTGCAGAAGGCACCGGGTGTCGAGTGCGGAGGTCCCTGATGCTCCCACAATCAGAGGACCCCAGAGTGCCCATGTCCCTCTGTCACAGCACACCCCAAAGGCTGCTGAGACTTTCTGGATGAGTCTGGGGGGAGGGCCAGCCGGCCAGGGCCCTGGCACAGGTGTGAGGCTCACCTGGGCACCATCTCTGCCTTGGGCCAGCGGATGAGGCCCGGAACGCCTCCAGAGAGCCACCACATTGAATGGCAGGGGTAGGGATGGAAGGGAGATGTTTCTGGAATCTTTGACAGCCTCTGTCTCAAGCACAGACTCAGCTGCAGCCTCTGCCCAGGTGCCGGCGCGGCTCGGGCTGGGAATTCCAGGGGGCAGAGGGAGACTGTCCTCCCCACGGCCTCCCCTGGGAACCTGTCTCTCCCAGCTGCCGTCTCCCCACCCAACCCCCCAGGTGCCATCCCCTCCCCGCTGAGGAAGCCCCTGCCAGGGGCACCCCTACCTCTCTGCTCCAGATGGGGAAAGAGACTTCAGGAGACGGCGCCCCCTCCCTGTCCCAGGGCTGCTGCTGGGAAGACCCCCCCCTACCGCCACCACCCCTCCCGCTACGGACAAGGGCTGGGTCCACGGGCCGGGACGTGCGCACGGGAAGTACTCGGGCCGAAGGGAGGGCCTTCCAGTGCAAAAGAGGCTAGTTCAACCTGAGAGAGCCCTGCACCGTGACAGCCCCGAAGCAGAGCGAGCAGGGGGTGCTGGGCTGGACGGGGCTCAGCCAGGGAGGCCCCCGCCCGCCACCCCCAGCCAGCACAGGCATGAGACGGGCTCCCGAGTAAGGCTCTGGGTGAACACTGTCCACAGACAACACCGGCGGGGTGGTCCCGAGAGGGCCCCAGGCCTGAGGACACTGGGACCCAACGGTGCGAGGATTCCGAGTCTTCTAGATGCGACAGCCGGCCAGAGGGGGCCCGAGCAGGGTCCACACAGCACCCGCCCCACCTGCGAGGGCCATCTGTCCACTAGTGCCTCTGCTCCTGCCGCCTCCTGCCTCGCTGGGAGGGAAGCCAGCCAGCAACCTCCTCCCCGCCACCCCCGCGGGCCTTCCAGATGGCCTGCGGCTGCCGACGACAGGTCACAAAGCCGAGCGCTTCCAGCAAGGCCACCACACCTGACCCTGCCTCAGACGGGGCCACCCTCCAGGAACCAAGGACTAGCCTTGGCCCGGCTCGCAGACCCAGAGAGTGGACGGGGCGGGGAGAGGCCGCCGCACCCAGGTCTGGTCACCTGGGTTGAACGTGGAGGGAGAATCTGAAACCAGGACGAGGCAGAGAAAACCACGCAGGGCGAGCGAGTGATCCAGTCCCTGCAGCCGCAAAGTGGCCCCAAGCCCTGCACATGGGTCGGCTCACGTTCTCATTGGCTCGAGGGCGAAATCGAAAGTCATCTTTGGAAAAAGGGGCTGCTCCCCCTTCGCTCTGAGCAAAGGGAAGCCTGCTGGCCCCAAGAGTCCCCTCTCGTCTTCCCGGGGCGGGTGGGGTCTTGTGCCATGAAACAGCAGCCTGCCCCACCCATCCCCACCTCTTGATCCTGGGGACTGTCCCGGGCTGGCGGGCACCAGTATTCAGAGCAGACAAAGATGGGTCACTCCAGACAGCAGGGCTGCACGGGGAGAGTCTGAAAACCAGCAACAGCAACCGAAACAAAGCCCCCCGTCCCGGATCCTGCAGCTCCAGGGGCCAGGCCCGAAGAGCCCCCCCGGGGGGCGGGGTGGCAGGGCGGCCGAGGGCCTCACACTAGTTCTTGCCACTCTGGCTGCTGCCCCAGGAAGGCCACTGCCCTGGGCCAAAAACAAGTCGTAATAACTATGAGAGGGTGACAGCACCTCTCTCAGGCAGAGCAGTGACAGGCTGCACCCGAAGGTCCACACAGGCCAGGCAGAGAAGGGTGGGGACAGGGCTCAGGCTGAGAAGAGCAGCTGGCGTCCAGGCAGGGCGGCCAGACCCGGCGGGCGGAGGGACGGGCCGGCAGGCCTAGGTCATCTGGTGCGGGGCTTCTAGCATCTCCATGAGGAAGGTGTCGATGGGCGTGTCCCCGATGAGCTTGAAGAAGAAGAGATGTTCCAGGCACTTGAGCCCAATGGAGCGCAGAGCAGGCAGGCGGAGCAGGAGCTTGGCGAACCTGCGGGACGGGACGGCAGGCCAGGTGAGCACCAGGCCAGGTGAGGGGTGTGGGCGCTTCCCCCACGCTCTGCCCCGGCACACGGCAACCTCCCAGGGGATGAGCTGGGTCTGAGCCTTCGGGGGAAGGAGGGGCTCTAAGACAGAGGAGACGCAGGAGGCCACAGCCAAGGGTGGGAGCGCAGGAAGGAAGACCCCCGGGTCCAAGGACGGAGACTTGGGACCGGTGGGTAGACAGCGGCCAGCTGGCGAGGGCTGAACAGCACTTTGTGGGGAAGTTAAGAAACACAGGCTTGCTCCGACGGCACTCGGGAGCCACAGCAGGATTTTAAGCACGGGGGGAGGTACAGGAATGGGCCTGAGTATCAGTGGTGTGTCTGGCTGCAGCAGCTGTCCCTCTGCGAGACAGCAGGGCCACTACCAGGAAGGAGTGACGATGATGGAGAGGAGTCACAGGTGCGAGCAGGGTGCTTGGGGGGTGGATGAGAAGTCGGGGTGGGGGGTGGCCGTTCAGCCAGTCCCGGGCTGGGGGTTTACACGGAAGAGCAAGCCCCTCCCACGGCACCTCAGGAGGGCTGTGCACCCCAGACCAGGGCTGCCCCTCCCCAGAAACAGCTCTGCTAGAGCTGGGAACAGAGGTGCAGGATGGCCCAAGAGGGCCCCGGGCAGGAGGCAGGGAGGGAGGGAGGGAGGCTCTTCAGGGCCCTGCCTACTCCCGGGGACTCTGCTGCAGTGGGGACTCGTGGGCAAGGAAGGGAAAGAAGTCTGGGGGCCTGGGGGGTGCGTCAGGGTTAGCCATGCCGGGCTACATAGCCATAGCTGCCGCCAGGACAGTGTGGCACGCGGACTGGGCCAGGTGTCCCCCCTGGGATGTCCACGTATGCCCCAGACCTCCCCCATGCACTGCCCGGGTCTCTCCACATGGACCCCCCAGGGACTATGGAACCTTGTTAGTTATTAATGAAGTCGCTCATGTCGGGGGAAAGCCCCGCAGCCGGCTGCCTCGTGGTCCTTGCTTTAAAGGCGAAACACAGCTCAGAGGCTGGAGCCGGGCCAGAGAACGAGCTGTTTTCTGCTGAGCTGGCGAGATGGGCCAGGCAGGGAGCCAGGAAAAACAAGCCGCCTGCCACCCTCCTGTCCTGTCCTCCGGGAAGTTTCACTTTAAACCAAACCAGACGGAGCTGAGCAGGCAGTGTGGACACAGTTAACCATGTGCGTGCCAGGAGGCCGGTGGCGTAAGCATCCCTGGCTGCTCAGCCCCCACCTGCACCCCACCCCCTCACAGTCTGCAGCCTGGGAAGCCAGGGAACGCCCCTTCCCGGAGAAGGGGTAGGATGTGGAGAGCTGACTTCGAATCTCAGCATCCAGGGATGTTTCTCCTCCTGGACACCTACTATGCGCCCAGCACCGTGGACTTGGAAATGAGACAAGATCCCAGCCCCCGGGGGCCACAGTCGGGCAAGGAGAAAGACAAGCTCTGTGTTCAGGCCATGATGCCTGTAAAGCACCTACTATGTGCAAACAGCTGGCATTCTACCCTGCATGCACTTATAAAGCACCTATTGTGTGCAAGTGTCCAGCCATCTATTCTGTACATGCTTGCAACGCACCTCCTATGCGCCCCCCTGTCACCAGCCTCTGGTGGCTCTGTCTGGCACGGGGGTGCTGGGGCACGGCCTTCGCCTGTGCACTCAACAAACAAGAGCCCTACTGTGCGCCTGGCACTAGGCATTCTTTTCAGCAGGGCTAGAGGGTGCCACAACCTGCTGGCCTGGAGAGATTCCTGCCACCTGCTCAGGGCCCGCCTGGGAAGGGTGTCACCTTCTCACGCACACAAAGGGCCTCGGGGCAGGAGGCCCGGGGCTCTCACACCGAGAACACCCGGTGGGGACTCACCTCCCCGGCTGCTCGGGGTACTTGTGCTTGCAGTAGGCCTCCAGGGATGCGTACACCTTCTCCCTCAGGGCCTCCACCTCGGCCGGGTTCGAGAGTCCCTTGGAGTCTGCAAGGAGAAGAGGCCGCGGGTCAGAGCCCTCAGACTGGTGGGCTGTGCCAGGAATAGCCCCCAGGCGGGCCGGCCGCCTGCTCTCCCCCCGCCCCACCGCGACAGAGCAGATGGCCCAGCTGTGCCACCAGCAGCAGGGCTGAGCGCAGAACCCAGCCAGGCTGCTCCAGGTCCAAGCTCAGCTCCTCTATCTGCCAGCTGTGTGACCTCAGACCAGTCACTTGACCTCTACAGACTCAGTTTCCCCCTTGGTAAAATGTCAGGAATCTGCTTACCCGACCCCACTGCCATGCTGATTGGGCGAGACAACTGACGCTTTTGCTGCCCTCGGGGCACAGAAGCTACCGACACCTTCCCCACAACACCTGCCCCACACCGTGGCGGGCAGAGGCCCCGGAAGCCCATCCTCAGAGCCTGAGTCATCAAGTGCCAAGTTCAGGCCCTGGGAGTCGGGATCAGAGCCCAGTCTGGACAGAGCTGCCTGGGACTGCAGCCGCCAAAACCTCCAGGGCACCGGTGGCCCAGTGGGCATGTGTGGTGGCCGGGGTCCCGGGGCTCTTGGCAATGGCTCAGGCTTCTACCCTCTCTGCAAGCCCGAACCCAGGCCTCACAGGAGAACCGGCACCAGCGGCCAGGCCACGTGGGACCTGAATGGAGACTCCACCAGGCCAGGCCGAGCCATGACTCAGCCTCCAGAGGTGACAGGATTACAGCCTGGAAGCACAAGCCTGGGTGACAAAACATCTCTGGAAACAGGCTCTCCCCACAGGACAACACTCGTCTCCACCCCAGCCCAGCCCCGCAGGCAGGCCCAGGAACTGTGACGGGGCTCCCGCTCCTCACCTCTGCCCAGGTGAGCTCCCCACGGCAGCCCCAGACCTGTTCCCCCACCCGCAGGCAGGGAGGTGAGTTTCCACCGGCTCCGCCCCGGCCAGGACACCTCAGAGCTGGGCTCCCGCGGCCCAGACGCACGAGACTTTCACGGGCCTGCCTGGGCCACCCCCGCCAGCCCACCCTGCATTCCTTGGGCCCTTTCTCAATTTCACCTCCTGGGGGAAGTGGCCTGCACACCCTCAACCACACCGTGACTGTGTCCCTGCCATCACATGGGCGTGGCTGCCGGTGGGCACTTGCTCTAAACCCTGAGCTCCTCGAGGGCAGCCCCGCTCGGCTACTCGCAGACGCCCTCCCAGGCCGGGCACGGCGCCCAGCAAACGGGCACTGCGTCAGCACTTAGGGGAAGGACTCACGTCTCAGACACTTCTGAAGCAAGGAAACCAGGGGCCACGGAAATGCCTCATGGTGCCCACGAGGCCTGCCCCAGCGCTGCCCCAGCCCCCGCCCCACAGGGGCCCCAGCCCCAGAAACACCTAGGACCAAGGCTCAGTGGATGAGGCTGGTCACCCCAGCACACCCAGCAGGCCTGACCCAACACCAGCGCCAGCCTGCACGGCTCGGGCTGCAGAACTTCAGCACCAGGACCTTGGGGACACAGTCGGCCTCATGGAGCAAAAGGTTCTGGCACACAATGGCGAGCGCTCTGGACGGCACAGCCCAGAAGGCTCAGCGTCACCGAGCCCCTAAGGACACGTCCCTTCACTGGGCCCCACCGTGTAGAGGCTGCACCACCCCCACCGGCCCTCACGGTCAGCAGAAGGCACGTGGCCGGGCTCCCACCGTGCGGGGAGGACTCTGGGGCTCAGGGGGGGTGGGAGTCGGCCCCGCACAGCAGCCAGGGGGCAGCTGGGAGGGACCCAGGAGCCCGGAGCCCCACCAGAGGCCGGGTCCGGCCCCGAGGCCATACCGGGGTTGAAGAGGACGATGGCTCGCAGGCAGCCCAGCTCCGTCTTGTCCATCTGCATGTCCCGCATCTTGGACACGAGCTCCGTCAGCACCCTGTGCGGGAAGACGGAGACACCAAGCCCACGTCAGACCACGCTCCTCGCCAGGGACGCCCAAAGCACTCTGCGAAGCCCTGGGGGGCCCGGAGACAGCAGAGTGGGCAAGGCCAAGCCAGGGAGCTGCCCACACGGCCCCCGTGCCAGGCCTGTCCAGCTCCTCTCCCTCGAGGGTCCGCCTATGGGACTTTATTCTGGGAACCTGGACACCAAGGAGGGACCTCACGCCAGAGGAACAGAGCCCACTGCCTCAGCTGCCCGCTGCGTCCCACAGCCCCTGCTCAGCCCAGCCACGGTCTCAGCTGCTCCCTGCAGAGCCGGGAGACGGTTCTTCCCTGGGATGTGGTCTCCCCTAGGCGGGGAGCTGCCAGGGGCACGTCCCACTCCTGTCACCAGGCGCTGATTTCCACACGGGGGAGAACCCCCTGCACAGCCTCACCAGGAGCGGGACCCCACACAGAGCCCCTCGGGACAGCATCAGGCCCAACCTCCATCTGCCCCCGTGCCTGGGCTCCCCGGCCTCAGCAGCCTGCCCCAGCCCCCAAACCGCCCGCCCTGTCCGGGACGTAGAGGTGGTCAGTGAGGCGGGGGCCTGAGGGGAGGAAAGGGAGGTGGCCCAGGTGGGGCCCTGGCTGTCACCCCCAGGAGCCTGGGCCTTTCCCTGCGGACCAAGGGAGTCCCTGAGGTCTGCAGACCGGGCAGTGCCACGGTCGCTTCCTGGGGAAGGTCTGAAGAAGCTCGGAGGATGGAGGGAGGGGACCAGCTCAGGGGGACACCTCAGGAGGGGCAGACAGCTGCAGAGACGGGCAGAGACCCCAGATAGCGTGACTCTGTCCCCATCACCTCTCCACCTGCCGGACAGAGGAGCTCTCAGCTGGGCACGTGGCTGGGGCTGTTTCCCAAACCCACATCCCGAGAGGGTGGACCCCGCTAAGGAGGCTTCCGTGGGCCATGAGCCCTCACCCACGGGGCTGTCCTGTGTGGCAGCTTGTTGAAGGCCGGAGAAGTCCGGCAGCGAAGACCCTCACATCCACTGTTTGCCCACCACACGTGGCCACAAACCCTGTCACACTTGGTACATCCGGGGAGCTCAAGTTCCAGGGCCACCCTCGGGACCTCGGGCCTTTCATTTGCTCTACCCGGACCGTCCCATGGGGCCATGCAGCTGGTGCATTCACTCCCCAGTGGACGATGGCAGGTGGCCACTGCTCCCAACTTCAGGGCTCTCACCCTGTCACCTCCTCCCCTTGCCGGCTCCTCCCTCCCAGCCTCCCTGCTCCAACCGGCCAAAGCTGACATCCAGGTCCCCAGAATGCCCAGGTCTGGCTCAGGCCCTCTGGGCTCGCGGACAGGGCTGGCCAGAGGCAGGGACTGAGAAGCCACCGTGCACCTCGCCTGGCGGAGCGCGTTTCAGGAGAGCATCCCACGTGGAGACAGACCCACCAGCCCCGGGACGTGGGCCAGTCCTCCCCGCAGCACGGCCCCCCGAGTGTGTCCCCTGAGAAGTGGCCAAGGTGCAACCGGAGCTGCAGCAGGAGGTCCGACAACCTGCCTGCTCAGGGCACCTGCCGCGCTCGGGCTGGGACGACCTGCAATCCCGGCGCCCAGCGGCTGTGACGTGCCAGGCGCCATCAACACTTGATAAAACCGTATCCAC
This sequence comes from Lemur catta, assembly GCF_020740605.2. Taxonomy (NCBI): domain Eukaryota; kingdom Metazoa; phylum Chordata; class Mammalia; order Primates; family Lemuridae; genus Lemur; species Lemur catta. Next base: position 2,937,881 of record NC_059137.1, on the reverse strand, counting down.
GGGATAATCTGCTTCTAACAAAAACGCAGGTCTCCTCCCCCCGGATCAACACGCAGATTACGCAGAAAGAACAGGAGGGAGAAACCCGAACGCGGTGACAGATCATCCCCAGATGCTCGACCGCGAAGGTTCTTCATCTCCCTCGCACTTTCCCATTTCCCCGTCCGGGGCCCGCTCGCACCGCAGTGACGGCGGGCAGCGTGAGCAGACTGCGGCGTCCCACGCGCCCTCCCGGCGCCCACCCCCACCTGTCAAAGATGGCGCCCACCCCTGCGCTGTGGGCGCTGTTCCTGTGCACGTGCAGCCCGGTGGCGAGCAGGATCCCGTCCTTCACGGCTATGGACCGGTGCGAGAAGGAGGCGATGAGCAGCTCGTTCCAGCCTGGGGGAGGAGGCACACGGTCACTCGACGTCCCCAGCCCCACAGCCCGCCCTGCCCCAGACCCTTGTCGCACCCGAAGGCAGCAGGTCAGAGGCCCTGGGCTCCCTGGAACCCGACCCCAGGGCGCGCTCCGCTGAGAAGAGGCCGCTGAGCGCCTACGCGTGGGAAACACTTCTTCCGTCCCCAGTGCACGCTGGTGCAGTGAAGGCCCTGAGAAGTCCTGTACACACGCGTGTGCTGTGCCCACAGAAGCTTCTTCCTGCACACACAGGACACTCATGCCTGGAGCATGTGGGAGAACTGCCGAGCCTCCCTGAGGTGGCCACAGAACCACTGAGGCCAGCCTGGTCCCAGAGCAAACTCCTGGAGATCAGCGTGTGCCCCGGGGATGCCATGAAATAGCAAAGTACTAAACTGAAGCCAGGCACAGCAGGGCCACGCCCAGCCCGACACTGTCTCAATATGACGTTCTTGGAGAGACAGACCAGAGCAGGCATCAAAGGGGGAAAAACCGTCTAAAAAATTTATATGCATAGACATTGCAATGACTCCCAAACTGGAAAACATGAAATCACCTTCGATAATAACAATTTTTAACACCCCTGAGTGCCTGAATGGGGCCTGTGGCTGAAGCATCACACGGATCACTCCACTTCATTCCCACTGCGATCCTAGAAGTAGGTATCAGCTCTGGTTCAGAGGGGGAAACTGAGGCACAGGGCGGTAAGTGATCGGCAGGACAGTGGGTAGGGACCGCTGTGCTGGTGCCTGCTCCCTCCATCGGCTTCAACTCACCACGGCTCCCCCGCGGGCACCCAACCCTTCCCGAAGCACTTCTCAGAAACCTGGTTTCTTGTAGTCCTGGCAGAGACCCGTCCCCATTTCAGTTTGGAGATCGGAGGGCCCTGGAGGGAGGCCACACAGACCAGACCCCACCACGGTGAGGGCACGTGGACTGCACCACAGGTGGGTTTGGTGGCACCTCCCCACATCTCCGTGGGGCCCCGGTGTCCCCAACACGTCCTACTCCCAGCCAGGTGTCGGCAGGCAGCCCCTCTAACAGGGCAATGAGGCAGGTGGGGTTCCGCGGGTGGCCTTAGGGACCGCCAGCCATCGTCCTGCGTCAAAGCCACGGCCCGTTTTGACAGGTGAGGGCTCTGACAGGCTGTGCAGGGAAAACAGCCTCCTCCTTGCTCAGCCCGACTGTCCTTTCTGCCCATGACACATGCACAGCACCACACATGGGGACTCCGGTCTGACGGACACCCTCGGTCTGGCGCAGGGGTAACCTGCAGCCCAGAGAGGGGAAGGGCTGGACGAGAACCCAGGGCCCTGCCCCCGCGCCCCGCCCCCTCCTCCCTTCTGGGTGTCAGCTTTTCCCGATGGCCGTGTGACATTGGGTTTTACACCCCAACTGCAGTAAAAGCTCTTGGGGGGCTCTCCTCCATCACTCCCCCACCAGGCCCAGTGTGCACAGACATCCTGGGGCCGAGGGCAGCGGCCTGGAAACTGAGGACAAGGCTTTGCCAGGGCTGCCCCCTCGGGCACACTCCGGCTGGGAGGCCAGCCCTGCCCAGGAGCTCACAGACCCCTCACAACCCAGCCCAACGTCCAGGGCCTGTGACCAGCTGGAGCTCTCTGCTGGGCCCCCAGGCCCCCCCAGACCCCAGCCAAGGGCTCCCACAGGCCAGGCGGTGCTTCTGGAAGGAACCGCAGAGAGCTAGGGTCAGATGCCAAGCCCGGGCGTGGGTCCAGTCTGGCCTGGCCCCACAGACCCCTTCCCACCTCGGCGGCACCTGCCCTCACCTGAGCGAGCAGGACGAGAGCACTGGCTCCTGGTCGCCAGGAGCGTTAAGGGAGCCCCAGGGGCAGACGGGAGCCCCAGGGTCACAGCTGCTGCTACCTGTGGGGCGGGGGCTCCATCCCAGGACAGCCGAGGCCCCAGCCTGGCCTGGCTTCCCCTCTGTCCTGGGGTCAGGGGCAGGATGAACGAGGGGCAGTGGTGTGCCCTCCCCGGGGGACCTCAGGCCTGCTGCATCAGCCCAGCACCCGGCAGGGCCAGCTCCCACCCAGAGGACGTCCCTGCACAGCCCAGACCCTCAGGGGCCCCCACTGGAGCCGCCAGCAAGACCTCGGAACCCAACAGCCCAGGGAGACAGGACGGGCAGGTGGAAGGGGTCAGATGCAGCCCAAGCGCCGCCTGCCTGATTACGCACCGGACAGACTCCAGGGTCAGGCTGTGGCTCGGTGCTGAATGAGCCAGAACTGTTCATTTTTAGTGCTCCCAGATGGGGGCGGGAGCCTGCCCTGAGAAAGGGGCCCTGACCCCGCATGGCAGACATGCCAACCAGGGCAGCCTCCAGCCACAGCCCGGCCAGAACCCTCCACCTGTTCTCAGGCTGTAAAGGGGCTGCGGCCGCGGCGTCCCACTCAGCAACACAAAACCACAGGTGACGCTCCCTGTGAGTGGGGGCCCCGGGCCGTGAGGCTGGGCTGAACGGTGGCTCTCACACTCGGGGGGGAAACCCTGAGTCTGGGCACCACCAGTTCCTGCTGCTGGTGCCATGTGGCTGCAACGGCCCGCCCAGGTCTGGGGGCGCAGCAGGAGGTCCTGCACACGGGGCGTGGTCAGAGTGAGCACTCAGCCCACCCAGTGCTGCCCAGGGCCGGGCCTGAGCCCCTTCTCCGTCGCTGCCCCCAAACAGAAGAAGGCCCAGAGGTGCCCACATGCGGCCCACCAGCTGGAAGCTACCCCACGGACCCCAAGACCTCAGCCCATGGAGGAGGACACAGAGCCCCATCAGCCAACACCAGCCAGGGGGACCTTGTCCTCGGGCCGACCCAGGCTTCCTTCTGCTGCCTGGCTGGCGGGGGCTTCACACTCCAGCTCCCCACGGCTGAGCCAGACCTGGGCTGGGGCATTACAGGGACGTGGGGGGACCACCTGGTGGAGGGGTCAGAACCCTAAGATGGCGCCCACTCTGCTCTGTGTGCCCAAGAAACAATGTCGCCAGCCCCTGCAGGTGGGACACATGGGGAAACTGAGGCACAGAGTGAGTGACTTGGCCAGGGTCAAACGCTCACAGGCATGGGACTGGGACTCAGACCCAGGAAGCCCAGCTCCAGACCCAGGACCAGCCACCTCGAGCTGTTGCCTCCAAAGCCAGGACACGTCAGGGTGGGGACCAACCAGATCAGACTCCACCCAGCAGCGAGAGGCAGGTCAGTGGGGGCCAAGGCCCGGGCGGCCGCCCAGGGCAAGAAGCAGCAAAGCTCTCCTGGAGGGACCCTGAGGGGCGGGGACAGAGGCCACCCACCCCAGGGACATCGTGGGACTGCTTCCCAGTCACCCAAGAGCCCTGGAGGGAAGGGCCCAGGGGCCACCACCCACTGCTGCAGGGAGACCCCCAGCCAGCACCCACGTGAGAGGGAGGCCCTGGGCCAGCCCACCGCGTGCGGCCGTCAGAGGCCAGCGACCCACCGAACGCTGTGGGCTCGGCCGCCCGCCGACTCAGAGCTCCACTCTGGCCCCCGACGTCCTGGTCTATGTCCCCCTGCACCTGTGACCCCTGTGCCCAAGTCCCTCTGTGCCTGCCCGTGTCCCCCTGCCCATACCCCCCTGCACCCATGTCCCCCTGTGCCTGCCCGTGTCCCCCTGTACCTGCCTGTGCCCCCCGGCTTCCCGGCAGGACCTTGCACCAAGGACCCGGGGCTCACAGCCACCTGCCAGTCACTCAGCAGACACCGTCTCCCAATCCACGTGTTCCTGAAGCCCCTTTACAGCTGAGGAAAGGCTCGGGGGCAGCCTGCTTGTCTGGGCCTCCACGGCAGGCCCGACCCCAAAGCCTAAAGCCTGTGCTCCCATCCACCGTCCCGGCCACCCGTGGCCCCTGGAGTGTGCCGAGCGCAGAACAAGCATTTTCTGTGCAGCGGCTACGCGCACCGCGATCCCTGCCTAGAAACGGTGGGAAGGAAGACGCAGAGAGCGCGTGGCCCCCCCAGAGCCCCTCACGCCTGTACCTCTCTGCACCACACACGGTCCTACGAGGGAGGGAGGGACGCTGAGGCCGCGGCCCCACGTGCCCACCCGCACGGCTCCCTGCCCGGCCGGCCCGCACTCACCGGCCCGCAGAAGGATGACCTGGTCGTCCAGGGGCAGCTCCGAGAAGTGCGGGATGCGCTTGGCCCACTCCACGAGGGTGAAGAGCTGCTTGTCGGCCGCCTGGCAGATGTTGGTGACGGGGTCGTTGGGCTGCGGTGGGGGGACAGGGGCAGTGTGCTCAGTCCCTGTGCCAGGGCATTTCAGAGAACACAGCCCGCCTCGCGGTGGGCTGAACATGGCCCCAAAGAGGCCCACGTCCTGCTCCCTGGAACCCAGCAATGCGTGACCCCGCACTGCACAAGGGCCCCCACGGTGTGATTAGGGCACGGACCTCGAGAAAGGAGGTCACCCTGGATTATGGGGCAGCCCAGGAGCATCACGGGGTCCCTCTGAGAGGGAGGCAGGAGGAGATGACGGGGCAGGGTCAGAGGAGAGAAATGCTGCTGGCTTCGAAACGGGGGTTGGGGGGCAGGGGGACGAACCAGGGACCGCGGTGGCCTCTGGACACGAGAAGGCGCGGACAGACCCTCCCCAGCACCAGCAGAGGGAGCGCGGCGTGGACATGCCATCGTCAGCCCAGAGGGCCGGTCTTGGGTTCCCGACCTCGAGAACCATGAGAAGTAACGTGTGGGCTGTCTCAAGCCACTGGGCTTGCAGTGCCGGGTGATGACATGGGGAGGTGGGAGGAGCCATGGCGGTCACGATGGCCCTTCTGGGGACAGGGCTGGCCCCCTCCCGTTCTACCACACATGGAGGTGGGAGCCTGGGGGGGCACGCGGCTGGGCCGAGACCCCAGGCACAGAGACGGCAGTGTCTATCCTGGAAAGTCCCAGCCAGAAGGGGACTGTCCGGTCACTCCCACGGACACGGGGACCCAGGTGGGCAGCGCAGGAGGGGCACTCCCTCCTGGCTCATAGCCAGCGGGGCTTGGGTCACCGGGTCCCGGGCAAGGGGGAAGGGACAGCGGGACACAGGAATCCCGCGTCCCAGAAGGCACACGCCAGGTGCACACGCGGGAGGAATTAGCTTCCCGCGAGGCGCTTCTGCTGACAGAAACCACCTGCTCACCGGGGACGTGCCATCTGAACACAGCCCCGCGGGGAGGCCCGTGACACACTGGCACCTCGGGCTGCCGGGCGTCAGCACGGGATCCCCACCCGGAGTCCACGGCGGCCCCCGGGCCCTCCAATTGGAAGAGCTGCGTGGAGGGGTGGGGACCGCTCGGCCAGCAGGGCTAACCCACCGTCTACACTCGCCTTTCATTCACTCGCTCGTTCCCCAGCGAACCTCCCCGGAGCCGCGCCAGAGCCCCAGCTCTCACCGAGCTCCACACTCTGTGCCCAGGGCCCCACGGCCACCACAGCGGGCTCCACACTCAGCCTCAGTCTCCCCTCCTGTCCCTCGAAGGCTGGAAAGCACCCGCTCTCCTTGCCTGCCCACCTGCTGGGGACAGCCCCCAGAGGGGAGAGCACAGCCTGGCGCACAGGGGCCCTAGGGCAGCCGCGTCGGGGGAGGGAGACAGGCACGCTGGGAAAACCAGCCCTGAGCACCCGTCCCCCCGGGGGGCATGGGCACTCCGCAATGCCAGCCTCGGAGCTCAGCTGCAGGCGGCTCTGCCTGGGAGCCGCGTCCCCAGGGGGCTGCCTTCTCCCTGGCCGGGGGCCGGCCACACCCTTGGCAGCGTGCACAGAGCCCAGAGCAGGCCCAGGTGACACGCTGTGGCTACCGGAGGGAAGTGGAGCTCTGAGCCCCTCTGGGCTGGCCCGGGCCTCTTCAGGAGTAGGCACACAGGTCACCATGCACCGCCCACCTCGAGCAGGCACAGATGGGACGGGAAACAGACGTGGCTGGGGAGCCAGATGGCCAGGTGTGGCGTGGGGAGCGGGCTGCCTGTCCCCACGCACGGGGCTAGGCCTGGAGTGGTTCCCTGGGTGGGATCCCAGCTCTGCCCAGCTCCACCACCGCTGTGTGGCCTCGGGCAAGTGATTAACTTCTCTGAGCCTGTGATTCTCACCCGGAGACCAAATGGGCCTCCCCCAGTGCAGACGCCAGCACTCTCCCACCTCCCGGGGAGCCGTGTCCACAGGACCCGCCCACACAGAGGCAGGGCCCTGCCAGTGCTGGAGCCGCCATGCGAGTGGGTCGCCCTCGCTGGGCCAATGTGTCCTTCCCCAGAGGAGGACGCAGCCTGTCCCCAGAGGAAGAAGCAGCCCGACTGCAGGAGCGCTCGGCGGGAGCCAGACACAAGGGGCCTGGGAGCAGGCGGGGGTGGAACGCGCCCTTTACTGGGCGCAGGCCCTGCCACCTCTGTGGTTCTGGGCCACCCGGACCTTCACGGAGCGACGGGGGGAGCAGACCGTAGGTTTCTTCCCCCAAACAATGTCCTTACTTGACAAAATTAAAACACGGCAGCCCTTTGTCGACCTGCCAATCCTTCTTACGGAGTTTCTGCTCCATCAGGACACCTCACAGCTGCCCGCCCCTCCCTCCGCCCGGCACAGCAGGTGGGTTTGCACCGTCACTCACAGGGAGGGCTCGTCCCACAGCCAGGGGGGCTTTCCCTGAAAGGAAAGCGCCTGCCTTTGGGGCCCCGGGCACCCTCCCTCCTGCGGGCAGCCCCAGCCAACGGGGGGACGCACAGGGCTGAGGTCCTGGGGCACTGGGTGTCCTGTCACAGGGGCAGGAAGCAGGGGGTAGACGGTGGCCAGAACCTGGGCCAGTGGGGGACAAAGGTGGGGAGACCTCAGGGTTGGCCTGGACGAGGTCTTCAGGGGCGGCCACAGGGCTCTGGTCCCAGCCCTGGACCTGCAGGGATGGATGCCACACCGATGGCAGATCCGGGGCAGACACGGGACCCCCAAGCCAGCTGGGGCAGGGGCCGCGCACAGGGGCAGTGCGGAGCCTGCACTCTGACTCCAACCACCAGAAGATCCCCTACCCTGGCACGAAGGAACCTTTGGCCCCGACGGCGGGAAACTCCCTTCAGCGACAGCCCCTCTGGCTGTGGGCTGCCCCTCACTGCCAGCTCCCGTCCCACCTGGGGAGCCACGCAGCCCCCACCCCCACAGCTCTGCCAGCACAGGCTGTCCCCACGTCCCCCAGGCAAGGCAGGCGCCTGGCTGCACGCAAGAAGGGTTCCAAGGGCTCAGAAAGCTCCCACGTGCCTGCTCGGCAGAGCCAGAGCGGGGCAGGGCTGTTTCAAAGGCAAAGGTGCGGCGGGACAGGGGCTGGGACAGGTGACGGCCCAAGAAGAGAGAGGGTGGAGGCCAGGGGGTCCGAATCCAAAACGCCCGGGGCCGACCAGAGCCAGCCCAGGAAGAGAGCCTGGGGCGGGGGCCACAGCCCACCCAGCCCTCACCTCCAGGCTGCAGGGGCGAGAGGGGGCAGGTGGTCAGTGTGCGGGTGACCACCTGGGGGCCGAGGAGCTGCTTCCCGCTTCAGCGGCAACCATGGCAGTGGCTGGTCAGGAGCCTCCCCCCGCCAACTGAAGGGTCACGGAGCCCGGGGAAAGCCCTCAGCCCCGGGCCACACGGCTGCGGCAGAGCCAGCCTTGGAGTGAACTGGCTGCCCACGGAGGGCTCAGAGCAGGGACCCTTGGGCAGCGACAGCCTCTGCACCCGGACAGGCTGAACCCCACGGTGCACACGGGGGGCCGAGGCCCCAGCAGAGTCAGCCACGGTGCAGAGGGAGCAGGTGCAGGGCTGGAGCCCACTCCTGGGCCCCGACCCCGCGGAGGACCTGGACGTGGCTGGGCTGAGGAGGACCCCCCCGCGTGGCCCCCAGGAGGTGCGCCAGGCCGGCCGGGGCAGCCGAGGGCCCCAGCCCCACCCCAGGACCCGCCAGCTCACTGGCTGCTCGGGCGGCGAGAGCGTGAGGAGGGAGGGAGGCAGGCCGGGGGGGCTCCTGCCCGCGCGGCACCGACTCACCGAGCTGGGGTGCAGCCCCGTGTTCGCCTCCACGCAGGCCCCGGTCTTGGGCTCCACGGCCAGCTCCGCCTCCAGGATCTTCTCCACCGGCATGTCCTCGCTGGCGCTGCTCGTGGACTCCACCTCGCTCTCGCTCCGCTCCTTGCCGCGCTGCCGCTCCTCCTGCACGGCTGCCCACGGGGAGGTCCGGTCAGCCCCACGCCGCCGGGCCAGCAGCTCGGGAAGGGCTGCCATGGGCAGGGTCCCCCCCAGCGCCGCACGGGAGATGCCCCAACCAGACCCCAGCCCACCTCTGCCCCACGCCTGGCCCCTCTGGCCGTGTGTTCTGAGAACGGAGCTGACAGCTCGCCAGGGACCCCAACATGAAATGAGAAGGTTTCAATGGGCTATGGAGTCAGGAAGAGCCAGGAAGGCTTCCTGGAAGAAGTGGTGATGAGACTGGAAGAGGAGGTAATGACGGAACAAAGGCTCGGCATGTGCAAAGGCCCAGCGCCAGAGCACAGCCGGCTCCTGAGGAGGAACAGGGCACCCGTGCTGGTGAAGAGCCAGTGCAGGGGACACATCTGGGGGCCTTTGGAAGTTCAGAGTCACACCTGGGCAAGCACGAAGTCCAGCACCTCAGACCCCTATGTCCCCTGTGATGCTGAGCTCTGCCAAAGAGTGGGGACAGCAGCCCCACCCCAGCCACACCTGGACCAAGTGGGAGCTGCTTCCCCATCTCCCTGGTGCCTCAAGGCCTGGGGGCCGTCCACCCTGCTCCGCCGGCTATGCACCACACAGCGGCTAGTCCTGGCCCCAAGCAACGGCCCTGAGCTGGGGCTCTGGCCCCCGCCCCACTGCCTCCTTCCTCCGCTGCCCAGACCTCCGCCCAGAGCCTCGCGGGGTAAGCACTTCCATGACCCCACGTTACAGAGGAGGAAACCGAGGCTCAGACAGACAGAGCGACTTGTCCAAGCAAGGGAACGGCAGAGCCAGGAATGTGACGGTGCTGGGGGTCTCCAGCCCACACCCCACCTCCCCACTCGCCCCTAGAAATGCCTCCCTCCACAGCTCATCGGCCCAGGACACGGACACAGGCCCCGTCCTTCCCACAGCTCACGCCCCTCCGTTTCCTGGTCGGGGCCTGGGGTGGGGCCGAGGGCCAGGGGTGGGGCCTGTGCTGTGCGCCTGCTGGCCCCTCCAGGGGTCCAGCAGCCTCAGGTCCTCGAAGGTGCCAGTTTCAAGAGACCTCCCTGGTCCTGGCTTTGAGGCCTGAGCTGGGGGCTGCCCCCACCTCCCGGATGGGTGTGGCAGCTGCGAGGAACGGCAGGAGGCACGAGGGCGAGGGCGGAAGGGGCATCCACGCCTCTGGTGCACTCCCTTCCCTCACTCCCCCAGGCCCGGGGTGCAAGGGTTCCCCACTGTGCTGGCCCTGGGGTCCCCCAGCCCTGCCTGGTTCCCTTAAAGCCGCCCACAGCTCCGCAGCAGCCCTGCACAGATGCCCCTCAGCCACCTCGTGCTACCTGCACCCGCGGGCCCCACTGGCTGCAGCGAGGGACTTCCCACCTCACAGCGAGACTCAGGGACGGACTCAGGAGCCCCGTCTGTGCTCCAGGGAGCCAGGCGGGGGTCTCCGGTCGCCTTCCGCAGGCCTGCTCTTCCGGAAAGCCAGGCAGCAGGTGGGGGCCGGGCAGGGACCTGAGGGTTGGCAGGAAGACAGTGAGGGGCCCGCAAAGGCTCCAGCCCCCACAGCTGGGCACCCACAGCCCCTCCACCAGGCAGTGTTTTTCTGGGGCAGGGTCACTCCTCAAGTCACCCGCTGTACACGGTCGTGGGCCAGGACAGCCGACCCCGACGCTGAGCAGCCCACTGCACGGGAGGCACCGGCTCGGCTGGTCCCTCGGCCAGCACCAGGGCCACCAGGACCCACGTCTCTGAGACCCTGAGGGCTCTGCGCAACACTCTACAGCCCCAGTGCCAGGACACAGCTGAGAGGTACACTGTAGCTCAATTGCTTCATCTCACCTGGTGGGGAAACTGAGGTCAGAGAGCCACAGGGGCATGGCTGAGCTCTCAGGACAGTGAACAGCTTAAAGCTGCAGGCTCTAGACCGGACAGCCCCGGTCCCAAAGCCTGCTGCCCCCTGTGTGGCCCTGGGCAAGCCCCTAACCTCTCTGTGCCCCAGCCTCATCTGTCACAGGAGAGCAACAGCATCTGCCCGCAGGACGGAGCCGCAAGGAGACACCTGCACACTGGATGCCTCGAGACGCTCAGAGCTTTGTCACCGCAGCCACCTGGCCACATGCCCCTGCTCCTCTTACCCTGGCCGGGTTCCAGGGATTTTCTCACACTCAAAGACAGTCCCAGGGCACGGGGAGCCCCGGACGAGGGTGGCCCGAGGGAGGGGCTCCTGCCAGTTACCCCCGGGCACCTGCAGCTGGGGGCTGGGTGCTCAGCAGCACCTGCCTCCTCCGCCAGGGCGCCAAGAATTAATTAGCGAATGTTTTGTGAAGCACTTTGAAGCTGTGAAAGGCCCAGCAGCTCAGAGCAGCATCATTACAAACATTATCGTTTTATTTATAGACGGCGGAGGGGAGGAGGGAGCCGGCGATAGTTCTGCCAGCTCAGTCACCTTCCAGACACAGCCGTGTTTGACTTACGTTCCACTGGCGCCGGGAAGCCTCGGGCGGGAGGCGTCTGTAAATACCGGCCTGGTTATCCTCGCGGAGAGTGTGGCGGGCGGGGCGGGGACGGAGGGGGCACCCGGAGGGACGCAGGGGAGGGCAGGCCCAGGAGCAGGCCGCACTCCTGCACTGGCCCCAGCCCTCGGCCTCAGCCACCCCACCCCTGGCCGGCTACTCCCCTGGCATAACAGGGCCCTGACATCGCCCGCCACACGCTGGCACAAGCAGCCCCTCGGCCTGAGTGGGGCGTCTCCAGCCGCAGCCCCGGGGCCAGGCAGGAAGGAGGGGTCTGCAGGGAAGGCGGGCGGCTCAGGGGCCGGCACCTGGGCTCCTCTGCTCCGTCCGTGTGTGGCCCAGGGCTGGGCCCAGGACAGGCAGGACTGAATCCCCACACATCGCTCTGGCCCACCCTACTCTCCTTAAGGCCACAGCAATGGAGGCCCAGCTGGAGCCTCCGACCAGGGCGGTGGCCTTCCTTGCCTCAGGGGACTCAACCTAGGACGAGGCGTCCGAGCACGGAACTGTGCACGCACACACGCACACACGCACGCCGGGGCCACCGCTCTGCAACCCCACCCCCAGCCACGCACGGCGCTGCCCTCCGCCACTTCCTCCCACAAGCCCGTGGGGGGACCCTGCCGACGGCCCCGCGGCAGAGAGGCGGGAACGGGGGGCTCAGAGAGGCAAGTTGCTTGCCCAGGGTCATGGCCAGCACTGGGAGCCAGCCGGGCTTTCCGCCCCCAGCAGAGACCCGTGGTGTCACCTACGTCTGTGCACGTGCGTGCACACAGGCACACACACACGCACACGCATGCCAGACACTGCTGTTTCCGCACCCCAGGTCTTCAGAGACGGGGACGGGGCGCAGGCAGCAAAGGCAGGCAGGAAGGAAACGGGGAGTGGCCTTCCTGGGGGAGGAGGAAGGAAGCAGGGCCGGGGGGCAGTGGGTGGCTGCTCCAGTCTGGGCCAGTGCCCCCCAGGTGGGAGCCAGATCTCTCCCAGCACACCAGGAACCCCCAAGAGTGAGGCCTGTCTCCCCCATCAGACGGGGCGCGCCTGCTGGCCCCCGAGCCCTGCCACCGCCCACTTCAGCCAACAGGCCCAGGCTCGGCCTGGCAGAGGGCCAGGGCCCCACCGTGGCATTTCCCACCCACTGGCCTCTGCCCACCCCCCAGCCCCGGGAATGCTGCGGAACGAGTCCCTCCCGGCTGCTTGTGTGTGCAGGCCCTGCTGTTGCCCAACAGGAGATGCTATGGCTGTGGCATCCCTCATTAGCTGGGCAGGCAGGGGTGGGGACCCCATCTGCCCCGGAGCCACGGCAGGCCCCTCCCACAGGGAGACCTGTGCACCCGCGGGCAGCCAGCTCCAGCACCAGCCCAGCCTCAGTTTCCAGGGTGCAGCTGCCCACCAGGGGCCTGGCACCTAGAACAGCCCCCATCCTCCATGCTCTGGGCCAAGGGCACCCTGGGTGGGCAAACCTGGCCCCATGGGCACCCCCCCCTGCCGAGCTGCCCAACCCACACAGCCAGCAGCCCTGCCCACCTCTGCCAGGGAGCCCTCCTTGCACTGATTTGCCCGAGAGGGGAGAGGGGAAGAGCTCTGTGCTCCAGGACCGGTCTGGGGCCGAGGGCCACTGCCCAGCACTCAGGCGCAGGCAGGGCTGGGGACACACCTCCCAAGCCCACCCAGCCACTCATCCAGTGGTGGGCGTCTCTGCAGGGCGGGCACCTGGGCTGCACTGGGCCCCCGTCGCTTCCTTACCGTGCAGCCCACGCACCCGGGGGGCAGGAAGAGGCCCCCATGCGCACGAGCACAGGGCTGGGGCGGCAGCGCCCGTTTGGCACGGGGGCCTCGCCCCTCCTTGCCGCCCACGAAGAATCACCCTCGACAGTTGGTGGGGCCAAGCTTTGTGGTTGTGTGTTGGGGGCACGAGGGCTCGGTAGGAGCTTTTACTGCACATTCGTGACTCATAAATCCAGCTGGAGACACAGGGGAGGTGGGTCCCTTGGCGGGATCAGGTATTTATCTCCCGCCCGTAAATCAGGTCCCACGGGCCTCGTGCTGCCAAGCGGACGGGCCGCAGCACCAGGCTTCCCTCCCAGACAGACGGGCAGGGGTGAGGCTGAAGCGGGACCCAGGGACTCTGGGTCGGGCAGACTGCGGAGTGGCCCAGTCCCACCCTGCACTGGCCCTGAGACCACCCCAAGGTCTCCCTCTCTGCACCCCGTTTCTCCATGTGTGAGGCAGGGGGCGACCGAGAGTGTGTGCGTGGAACAGGCAGTGGGTGCCCAGTGTGGCCCAACACACAGCGAGCTCCTACCGAGACCCGGGCACAGTGAGCGTGAGGGAGGGCAAGGTCCCCCAGCTCTGGACTACAGTTCCGCTGGATGGGATGGGGGTGTCATCCCCCAGGCCTTGGGGCCCCACCACCCCTGCTGGCCAAACCTCGGGCCTCCACCCCAGGACAGGCCAGTCTCCACGCCTGGGCACACCCTGTTCTGCCCACCACACACTTGCCCATGCCAAGTCTCCATCTTTCAGGGGCAATGCCACCCTCACCCCCCAGCACGCCCCCTGCATACAACTACTCGGGGCACCCAGAAGAACTGTGCCGGGCCATGCCCCCTGGCTGGGCACACGCTCCTCTGCCCTCTCGCTGGCAAAAGGAATGAGGTCTGGGCAGAAGCCCGAGGCCGGGATTCCAGCCCAGCATGTGACCTTGAAAAACGCCTGAACCCCCTGGGCCTCAGTTTCCCGACCAGCATGGCAAGGGTGGGCATGAAGGAGCTCCACGCACTCCATGAAACAAACCTCCCAGTCAGAAGAGGCACAGTCCACACCAGCCCGGCGGGTGGCTCAGCTCTGCGGGGACAGGGACTCCACACTGACCCCGCAGCTCGAGGGAGGGAGTCTGCCGGAGCCCGGGCCCCGCTGAGGTTTTGGTTTCTCAACAAGGACCTGAGGCTGAGCAGGCACCACAAATGAGACAGAACAAAAACTGCAGCACCAGGCCACCACTCAGGATGCCCCCGATGGTGAGACACGGGCTCGGGTCCAGCTCAGGGACCCCATCGGGGCTGGCGGGAAGGGGGTGGGACACGCACCCCCACAAGGCACCACAGCAGCCCCAGCAGAGGAAGGAGGGAGGGTCCTGCAGTGCTTCGGGGACAGACCCGCAACCCCACCCCAGACAGCACCTCCAGCCCCACAGGCCCAGGGCCCGGCGCACCCCAAACGTGCGCAAAAACTGTGACCCAGGGACCCTCTCAGAGACCAGCAGGCGTCAAACTAAAGAATGACAAGGGACCACTCAGCAGGGGCAGCCGAGGTCTCCCGACAGCCAGGGCCGGAGGGCCACACCGCACGTCGGGTCGAGGGCTCAGACCAGGTCTGGCTGGACAGCTGGCTGGTTTCCACGCCTCCCGAGTGGCCTTCCCTGCCAACTATCCCACACACAAAATACTTTGTCAATAAAACGGAACAAAACTCCAAGAGCCTGAGGCTCAAGTCCTGCTGCCCAAGGGCCTGGATGTCACCAGGTGCCCGGCGAGGGGGACTGGAGGTGGCCGCAAGAGGAAGCAGAGGCAGGACGACCCCTAGCATCCAACAGGCTCAGGAAAATCCAACGGTGTCTGGAGGCCCCCAAACCCAAACAGCCACCCCCGAGGGCCTCCTTGGCCGTCCCCTTGCTGCATGGCTGCCCCACATGCACCCCCTTGTCCTGGGCTCCCACGGCCTGGCCTGCTTCCTTTCCTCACCCCCAAATCCCCTCCTGCCTCAGTCCCTGCTGCGCTTCCGTCTGGACCACTCGCTTCCTGGCGTCCGTCTCCCGCAGCCACGCGCCGGGCCAGCCCACGGCACCCTCACAGGGGCTCTGTCTGATCAGTGCCTGTCCCCACGGCCTGGCACGCTGCAGGAGCTCAGTGAAGATGTGACTGGGAGGCGAGGGGCTGGCACCGAGCCAGGCCTCAGTTGGCCCTGCGAGGCCCCTGCCTCAAAAGAGAAAAGCAAGGTGCCTCCCACCCAGGCCCCTGATGCTAACCGACCCCCACGCACACAGGCTCTGTGGGTCCCAGCCTTGAGAGCACAGGCCTGGGGGCCACCAGGCAGGTCAGCCATCACCTCCCATGGGGGGGCCACTGCCAACTCTGCAGAGAGTGAGCGCCCCGTCACCAGAGGTATGCAAAGCAGCCCACCAGCTGCAAAGCCCAGGGCTGGACTCTGAGGATGCCAGGGAAGCCGGGACACACGGAGGCCTCGTGGGTCCGACTGGGGGAGAGAGTCTGGACACCCCTCCACCCTCCGTCCCCACCCCGCGCTTGCAGCCTACCTTCCCGCTTCATGCCCATGGCCAGGCACTTCTGGTAGCGGCAGTACTGGCACCGGTTCCGCTGTCGCTTGTCAATCAAGCAGTCCTTGTTGTCGCGGCAGGTGTAGGTCAGGTCCTTGCGCACGGTCCGCTTGAAGAAGCCCTTGCAGCCCTCGCAGCTGTACACCCCGTAGTGCTTGCCTGCAGGGCGGTGGCAGGGCTGGTGAGTGGCCACCGCCCCACGTCCTGCTGAGCCAGGCTTCGGTGGCCCCGAGGAGGGCCCTCGAGGTCTCCAGGCACCGGCCTGGGCCCCTGCTCCTCCGAGCAGTGGCTCGGCCTCCGGCTCCACCCGAGGGGTCAGGAAGCCGAGGGCTGAATCCCGGCCCGGCAAGGCACAGGCTCTGTGGGTCCGAGCTGGCGCCCTGCGAGAGGCCGGGCGTCCTTCTTCCCTGTCAGGCTGCTGAGTGGCATCACGCGGGGGCCCCAGGCCCAGCACGACCCTGAGAAGAGCCCTGAGCACCTCTCTGTCGTCACTGCCAACAGCTGCCTCCTCTCGGCAGCCGCAGCCCTGCCCACCTGGCCTCCCACCACAGTCTCGGGGACACAAGACACCAGAGAGTACGGTGTGGGCTGGCGGCACCACAGGGTGGACAGAGGGACTGGCCCTGTCTCCCCGCACCCCAGCTCGTGTGCCCGCGGTGGCCCTACCTGAGGAGCGGTCCCCGCAGATGGCGCAGATGTGCTTGGTGAAGGACGCCATGTTTCCTGAGGGGTGGGCGGGGACCTTGAGGACGCCATTGAGGCCCAGGGGGGGCTTGACATCCTCACTGCTGCTGGCAGGGTTCATGGGCGAGCTGAGCTGCGGAGGGACAGGGGGGTCAGGGGGCAGCACGTCCTGCCACCCCCACAACTATGCATGGAAGGTGCATCTGGGCCGCTCTACCCCTTTACGGAGAGACGCCAAGGCCACAGCGGTCCGCGCCCCCGGCCACACAGCTGCAGAGCGGCAGGGCCACTGTCCCCAGGAGGGCAGGGCGGGGCTCTGCTGAGCGCCAGCTGCATGCCTGGGCCCAACTCCCGCAGGGGTCGCCCTCCCACAGCCGACCCCAGGCCTCCTCACAGGACCACCTGGCACAGCCCCCACCCCACACGGGAGCGCCCTGCTCATGCCTGCCCGTCGCCACCTAAGTAAGAGCCACCTCCCATGACTGAGCCCCTCGTCTGTGCCCAGCCCGTGTGGGGGCTCCCTGGACAGAGTGTGGCAGAAACTTGGGGGACCCAGCCCACAGATGAGGACAGCGAGGCCCAGCCCCAGCAAGGGTGGGCAGAGCTGGGTCCCCCAGAGCCACACGTGTCCCCTAGTACACTGCAGGCCAGGGTCAGGGTCTCTGGTCACGTGACAGGAGAGGGGAGGGACGCCCCCTCGGGCACCAGGTGGCAGGAACACCACTGGCCTCTGCACAGGCCCCTCCCCTGCAGCGGCAGGCGTGGGAAACTCACCCGGTCACCCTGGCAACAGCTGCAGCGTGCAATGACACAGCAGTTTTGGTTCCTCTGCCTCCACCCTGCTCTGCAGTCAGCGGAGGGCCCAGAGGCACTTCCCACTGCGCCCGCCAGCCAGCCTGTCCCGCCCCAGCTCCACTTCTGCAAACCCTGCCACCTCCTCTGCGCAGGAGTCGCCTCTCCTTCCTTCCTTCCCGGCCCCAGATCCCATCCCCCTTTCTCACGGGACAGGAAGCGCTTGGTACCAGAGCGAGCAAAGCAGAAACCACCCCAAACCTCCTTGCACAGAGCCCCAGTGCCAGAACGACTCTCCCAGCCCCAGCCAGGTGTGGGTTCCGGGCCCTTCCTCCGTCCGCCCGGTGGGCTGCGAGGCTCTGCAAGGGTGCTCAGCCCGGGGGCCCCAGGTGGGCTGCAGCGAAGCCACGGCCTGCCCTGACAGCTCAGTGCACCGGGCAGTGGGGGCGTCCCACCGCAGAGCAGGGTGGCAAATGCCCCCCGTGTTGTCATCTGCAGGCAGGAGATCGGGAACTAAGAAGGGCCAGGAGAAAGTACCGGATGTCTGCGCACACCCGCTTCTCCCTGCCTGGAAAACCCCGGGGCCCCAGATGCAGACACTGCAACCCAGGAAAGGGGGGGCCCAGGTCGCACAGCGCTGAGCGGCAGGGTGGGGCGGAGCTCAGTCCTCCCCGAGTTAGCAGGTGATGACTTAGTCTACAATCCCACATGCTGCAGAAGGGGAAACTGAGGCCTCAAGGGGGATGGGCTTGCCCAGAACCGCTCAGCAGGGGAGCAGCATGTGTTCCTCGGGCCCACCCGCTGCTGCACGCTGTTCACTAAGCGCCCAGCGCACCCTACCCGGGCACGGACACCGGGAGGCACCAGGGAACAGGCCCTGCCCAGCCCGCCAGGGCCCACTGGTGACCCTGAGGCCCGGGAAGACACAGAAGGGCCAGTCGCTATCTAACCAGACGATTCTGCCTCCTCCATTAGCTTGTGACATTGGAGAAATTATCTAATCATTCCAGGCCTGAGCTCCCTGTCTGCAGAACTGGCCCGTCCGTGTCTCCTGCTGGGGGCTGACGCGAGGACGCAGATGAACAGATCCAAGGGCAGGGCTCGGAGCATGCTCGCAGGCAACACGTGCTCCGTGACCACCGACTTACACGGCCAGGAAACCGCAGCTGCAACGAGCACTCGAGCCTCCAGGAGACGGCCTGGGGCCTGGGAGGGTGGCAGGGGCATCCCAGGCAGAGGGCTGCCCACACCAATGTCCAGAGGGGGAGAAACTAAACGACGGTTTGGAGAAAGAAAGGTCGGGGCAGCCAGATGGGTCAGATCAGAGACAGGGTGGCAGCAGCGGCCAATGGCAGGAAACACGGGACACCAGCAC
Organism: Lemur catta; assembly: GCF_020740605.2. Taxonomy (NCBI): domain Eukaryota; kingdom Metazoa; phylum Chordata; class Mammalia; order Primates; family Lemuridae; genus Lemur; species Lemur catta. The sequence continues at coordinate 2,919,607 of NC_059137.1, read as the reverse complement.
CGTGTGCCCTAACGGCGGGGAGGCACTGAGGACGTCTGAGCTGGAGGCCCTCGGGCTGGGCTGGGCACAAGAGCCCCCTCCCCGGCCACCAGCCGTCCCTGCACCGCGGAAGCCCAGGCCACAGCTCTGCAGGACCAGATCTCCTGGCAGCACCTCAGAGAGGAACTCACGCATTTCCTCTTTCTGTGGTCGCCCCAAGCCACAGAGGGTGGGTAGGGGGCACCTGCTCTCTCCCGGCCCCCCAGGTGCAGGCCTTTGGGCCTGGTACGTGTCCTAGGCAAACTGAGGTGGAGCCAGAGCCGCCCTGTTCAGGGAAGGGGGCTCCAGGCAGGAGGGGACAGAGCAGACAGTCACACTCCCCCAGAGCCTGTGCTGTGGCCAAGCCAGCTCCCAGGCTGAACACGGCGAGCCTAAAGGGTCTGGGGAGAGTGAAGCAGGGGCTGGGGTGCCCACTTTGCCCCCCTGGGCTGCACAAGCAGATGGCCTGGGGGTGGCTGCCACAGCAGGGCTGAGCAGAGCAGGGAGACGGGAAACCAGGCATCGCCTTGGACATTCCTCCTGCCCTTCCAGCCCCAGAAGTGAGCTCAGGGCAGCCCTGGGGCCTCGTTCTGCACCAGCGCACCCTCCCCAGCGGCCTCACCAGCATCTACCCGGCACTCCTCCCGCACGTCCTCCTCCCAGGAGACCCAGGACACTGACGGCTTTCGCTGGAGCCCCGAAGACTCCATGCGTGGCCAGGGTGGGGTCCATCCCATTTCCCCTTTCTTTTTTTTTTTTTTTTTGAGACAGAGTCTCACTTTGTTGCCCAGGCTAGAGTGAGTGCCGTGGCATCAGCCTAGCTCACAGCAACCTCAGACTCCTGGGCTTAAGCGATCCTACTGCCTCAGCCTCCCGAGTAGCTGGGACTACAGGCATGCGCCACCATGCCCGGCTAATTTTTTTGTATATATATTTTTAGTTGGCCAGATAATTTCTTTCTATTTTTGGTAGAGACGGGGTCTCACTCTTGCTCAGGCTGGTCTCGAACTCCTGACCTCGAGCGATCCACCCGCCTCGGCCTCCCAGAGCTAGGATTACAGGCGTGAGCCACCACGCCCGGCCTCCCATTTCCCCTTTCATATCCTTGGCACCTATTTCGGTTCCCACCTCCTGGATGCCCCACCCGGTCTCCTGCCCATCTACCCCCTCCTTCCCCACACGCCCACCACGCCCTTCCTTCCCGAGCCCCTGCAGACCCCTCCACTAGCCCCCGCGCTGGAAGGCCCACCACCTCCAAGCCCACTGTGGGCCTCCCCTGTCCACCCAGGCAGGAGCAGACCGCCCCCTCCACATTCCCTTCCGGCTCCGCTCCCGGGCCAGCAAGTGCCTGGCATCAGTGCCACCCATCATGCGCCCTGAGCCTCACGTGCACGCTTCCTCGAGCAGACAGCACGGGGGCCCTGCCGGGAGGCTTTGCTGGAGTTCAAAGGCCTTAACTCTGCGCCTAGCACCACACTGGGCACTCAGGAAGCCCTCCCCACATGGGAGCTGGCACCGTCCCCTCGGCCAGTACCCGGCCAGTACCCACTACACACCCCTGGTGAGCCAGATACAGGCAGGAGACCTCTGGGCCACTGTGGGACCCTCCCCTGAGCCCTGCCCTGCTGGAGCCCCCTCCCCCCAGACCCCGACCCCGATCAGAGGGTGAGGAGCCACGGGCTGAGAACTGGCCTGGCTCCACCCAGAAGCCCCCAGACTTCCATCCCCCTGCCGGGAGGGGTCCAGGGGCCCTCGCTCGGTGATGCCGACGGCCCTTCCTGGCTGCGGACTTGAGCAGACAGAGCGCGGCCGAGGGCCAGGCCCTCCCCGACAACAGCAGAAGTCAGAGGGCCTCGCTGGCTCCAGGAACTCTGACTTTGCGGTTGTGGTTTTGGGGCTGTGGGTGGGGGCACATCCGCCCCCCCAAACTCTACTCACACTCCCATGAATGAGGAACCCCAGGTTTCCAAGACAAACTGCTGAAGCCCACGATGGATTCGGCTCCCAGGGAAGCCGCCGTGGGTGGTGGGGAACCTAAGGCCAAGCGCGGGCCTCAGACCACGGCAGACTGGCCACCCCGCACGTGGGGGCAGGGCCGACGGCAGGACAGTGGGGAACGTCTGGGCCACACGGGGTCCCACCCCCCTCGCCCACCCCTGGGCCCCTTGCTACCCTCAAGGGGGCCGGGGACACTTGCTCACAGGGCACCCCAAGGCTGCTGGGAGCATCTCTTCACCCTCGGGTGGGCACCCTGGGGCACAGGCCCCTGCACAGCTGTGGCTCTGCCCCGCAACGGAGACCCAGACACCCAGGCTCCTGCTGTGCACGGACCGCTGGGTGTCCAGGGCAGGCAGCCGGCCTGGGGGCCCAGCAAGCAGCCGCATGGTGCTCTGAGAGCCAGCAGGTGCCAGCCAGCGGGCCAAGGGACAGGCAGGGGCCGGCCGACTCCGAGTCCTCGACTGCCCTCCCGCTGTGTGGCACCCTGCAGCCAGCGAGAGTGGGGGCAGGGCAGCTACGCCAAAAATAACACGGCCAGGCCCAGGAAGGCCGCTGGGGCCGCCCTCACGCCGGCACCACAGCATTCTGCTTGCTTCCGGGAGGCCAGGTGATGTGACAGGGACAGAGAGCAGCATGTTCCTGGGCAGGGGCCCAGCTCTTCTGCACATGTGCCAGGGAAGAGGGGCTGTGACGGGGTGGCCTAGAAAGACTGAGATTCCCAGGGGGGCTCGGGAGGCCCAAGGCCAGCTCTGAACAGGCCCAGGTGCGTGACGGTGGGCTGGCTCCGACCCCAGCCATCCCCAGTCCTGCACCAGGAGCAGCAGCTCAGCAGGCAGTGGGGCCTTGGGAGTCCGCAGGACAGGACAGGTGCTGCCAGCTGTGTGACTCCGGCGGGTGCTGCCACTGCGAGTCCCTCCCCGATGGGCCGTCCCGAGAGGGCACCGAAGCCCTTTGCCAAGGAGCCTTCACCTATCGGGGGACAAACGGCCAAACCCAGACCCAGAAACCCAAAGCAGGACAAGGGTGCCCCTGCCTATTTTGGGAAAAACAGAGTTCCCGAGAGAGGAAGGGCCTGGGGGAGACACAGGGGCTCCCGCCAGCCAGGTAGAAACCCACCAGCTCCGCCCTGCAGCCCTCCCAGGCCAGGGACGCAGAGGTACTCAACTCAGGGTGTCTTCCCTGAGGGAGAAGGGAGTGGGCCAGGCCCCAGGGTCCCCACAGCGAGACCTGGGCCGTGCCAGGCCCTGCCAGGCTCTAGCTGGTTCCTGACCCAGAAACAAACCGAACAGCCAGACCAAGCTAGAGAAGCCATAGAGCAGGTCCCCGAGCCCGACAGACAACCAGGCATCCACAGAGCTGAGGACACTGAGCACCCACTGCCACCCAGGCCTGAGGCCTGGCATCCAAGGAGGGTGGCACCTGCACTGAGCCTGGACACCCCTTCCTGGGGGCGTGGGGCACTGAGACCATTAGCACAGGTGTGAGCAGAGACCAGGAGGGAAGGAGCCAGGCCCACGTGGGCACAGGGCTCCCAGGGAGGGCAGCAGGCCCAAGGACAGCAGAGTCCCCACCCTGCAGAGCTCCCTGGTCGTGGAAGCGGGGAGCCCCCAGCCCTCCCGCACAGGAGGGGCCCTGCCAGGGCAGGGGACCAGCTGCAAGGAAGCTCAGCTGCCAACCCTGAGGGGTCTAGGCCCAGGAGCCCACCAGACCTGGGCCCAAACCTCCTCTGGGCACATGGCTTCCCAAGGTGCCGTCTCCCACGGGTCAAAGCAGAAAGGACGGGCACCTTCACCAAGGGTCCGCAAGATGCTGTGGCCATACTGCCTCGTAGCCCACAGCCCCACCCAGGGCCTTCCCCTGCCTGTCCCATTCCAGCCCCAGCCCCACACTCACCTGGGGGCTGCCCGTGCCGAAGCCCAGGGTGGGCGTGGTGGGCACTGACATGGAGTGGCCCATGGGGGAGCTGATGACCGAGAAGGGCGGGCCCATGCCGTTGATGGGCGAGCTCAGGGTGCTGATGGGCGAGTGCAGCTGCCCCGGGGAGCCCAGCGAGGAGCCGATGCCAGGTCCCAGGGCGGGGTGCAAGGAGGGGGCAGCCATGGAGCCTCTTCCCGGCGGGGAGTTGAGGGACGAGGAGTTCACCTGGGTGGAGAAGTCTGCAAGACAAGAATCCACAGGAGAGCAGGGTCAGAGCAGGCGGTCAGGGTGGACCCCTCCACAACCCACACCAACTGCCTGCTCCCCTCAGGCTGCAGACAGGCCCACAGGAAGACCCCGGCACCCCCAGAGTGACTCCACCGGTCCAGATGGCACCCCGACACCAGGCCAGGCCGGGGGTGCCCGGAGCTCCTCCCCAAGGTACCATCCCCCACCTGGCCCGGGTGTTAGGCTGGGCCCGAGGCAGGGGCTGCCATTGGTGTACCCCAAGATGCCCATCTGGGCCCGCCCACCTCCGCCGTGGCCAGGACTGGACAGCCCCTCTGCCATCCCCGCAGGGGGTGGACGTGAAGGCCGGGGAGTGATAACGAGAGTGACAAGGGCTGATGTTCTCAGAGCACCTACTACGCACCAGGAGCCGGCCTGGCCTCGGCAGGGGTGCAGGCACGGGGTCAGAGCACGTAAGCGCTGTTCTTATCCATTCTACGGGTGGGAGAAGCAAGGCCCTGCGTCCTCGGAGCTGCCGTGGCAGAGCCAGGCCTGGCTCCTAAGCCGACCCACTCCACAGTCGGCAGCCCTAACTGCCAGGCCGCACCACCAGGGCCTGCTCAGGTACCACGGCAGTGGCAGCCGAGATTCCGTGGTCTGGGGTCTGTTTGGTCTCATGGGGCCCCAGGGGCAGGAGGGGACCAGAAATGTGGGTGGGGGCACCTGACACTTCCCATGTGGGTGGGGAGCTTCTGGGTGGCCACGTGGAGAGGCCCAGGTGTGTGCCAGGCGCGGAGGGCAGCCCACAGAGGCCCGGAGAAGCTGGGCCTCCCAAAATCCAACCTTTCATCTCAGCGATTTCAAAGCCCCCAGCAAGCGCTTAATGAGGCCCCCACCCCACCCTGACGGAGGGAGGCCCCCCAGGGTGACTCCACTGCCCACAGCTGGTCAGACCACCGGGAAAACATCAGGAGCCCCACAGGTGGCCAGGGGCACAGCCCGCTCCGCCCCAGGCCTCCTCCCGCAGGCTGGGCGCTCTGGGCAGTCCCCTCCCTCGCTGGCCTCGCCTCCCACCTGCAGTGTGGCACCACGGCCCTTCCCGCCCCGAGATCACACGGCTTCTGAGGAGCAGGGCAGGACCACGGGCACATGGAGCAGCTATGACTGAACGCACATGCCCCGGTGGGGGACACACCCTGGTGCACCCCTCAACAGCCTCAGGAAGGCTTCACCTCCAGCCCCCGGGCAGCCATGTCCGGGCACTCGCTGAGCGCCAGGCTGGCGGGAAGGCACCCCGTGCAGGGCACCAGCATTTGCCGCCTGTGCAAAGGATCTCAGGATACCACTGCCAACACAGCTAGGACTGGCACGGGACCTGCCTCCGCCCCACAGCTCAGGTGAGCCCAGCACCTGTGCTAGCACCAGCCCAGAGGCCAACCCGCTGTCCGGGAGCGTCGCCATTCCCACGCTGCCTCCGTCGCAGCCCTTCCCAGCGGGGGCAGGAAGAAGCCCGGAAGCCACCTTCTGCCAGGCACCCTCCACGAACGGGTCCACAGCAGGTGGCCCAGCCTGGCCACACTCGCATCCCAAGTACGGACTCCACCAGCAAACGAGCCTCTGTGCCCACGGGCAACCTTGCCGGTTCACAAAACTGGGAATAAACCATTTCACTGAGGTTGAAAATGCAAACTTATGGGGTTCTAGAACCCGATGTTGGCGGCACCCACTGGTGACGATCGGGGCCACACATCAGCCCCATTAGCCGTCAGGCTCCCGGCGGAGGAGGACGCGGGACCCACACGTAAACGTGTCCACGTGGAGGCAGAATCCATAGGTGGAGAAGGCCGCGGAAGGAGCAGCGAGGGGCTGAGAGGAGGCGGCAGGAGAGTGTGTCACCTGAGTCTGTGAAACGCCTTCACAGCCCTGACGTCACTGCGTCCTTGGGACTGTCAGAACCACCCGACGGCACAATCCCAGAACACTGCAGCCACTCCCGGGCCACCAGGGCACTGCCAGGATGCTGGGAATGCCTCCCCCCACCTTCACCTGCCCCTGGATGGGGACACCTGAGCCCGTTTCCTCCCTTTCTAGGCCTCAGTTTCCTCATCGGGAAACGCAGGCGGCACACCCCTCTACAGAATCGGAGTCCGTGCGGCTACCCGGGGCTGGGCCCTCCCCTTCAGCCCAGTCCTGAGAAGCAGCCCGCTGACCTGGGGCAGAAGGGACAGGAACGCGAGGCTGACTCTGCACCAAGTGGCCGTGCAATTGTCCCCGCCAGAGAAGGGCAAGGGCAGCCCTGTGGGCACCCACCCAGGGGAGGCTGCGTCAGGCCGGGCCCCGAACTGCAGGGCCATGCAGAAGCCAGGCTGGGAGTGGCCTGACCCTGAGGCCCTGGCCGCCCCTGGTGCAGCCACCTTTCCTCCTGGCCTCTGAGGACAGGACGGGGATGTGAAGGCCGGGAGATAAGTCGCTGCTGGACTCTCCCGGCTTCCCCTCCCCCAGCCCCTGCTGGGGCACAACCACAGGAGGGCTGCAGGGGGCTGCAGGGTTGTCGCCTTAAGCCAGCTGTCCCCAGGACAGAAGCGCCAGCCCAGACCCGGGAGAGGGGATTCCGCTGCGGGCCAGCTGTGCCCACCCACAAGGGAGCACTCCTGCCGCAGGGGCGGGCCGGGGAGTGAAAGGCGTTTCCCAGCCATGAGCCGCCAGCTCACGTAGCTGCAGCCGCACAGGGCTGCACACAGCGCCGGCCGCGCAGCTGGGCTGGCTGGTGTCGCTCGCTTGCTCTCCCTGGCAGGAAGAGGAGGAGCGGCAGGAGAAAGCTCCAGCCAGAAGGATGGAGGGAGGGAAGGAGGGAAAGAGGCAAGAGAGGGAGGAAGGGAGGGAGGCCCCAACTCTTTCCCGGCCTCCAAGACACTGCCTGTACTGGCTCAAGTTTGAAACCCCTGAGCAAAGGGAGCCAGTTAGGTGGGGGAGGAAACTGGTCAGAGAGGGCCAGGAGGGGTCGGGGAGAAAACAGGGAGGGAGCCCCCAACCCGCCAGCCTGTGGGTGTGGCTCCCAGACGGGGGTGGAGCCCCGGCTCCTCAGGCACGCCCCCGCCCCCAGCCTAGTGGGGCAGGCCCAGTCCAGCAACCGCTCCGGGGGGCTCCCGGCTCCTGGCCACCCAGCAATGCCCCCTCGGCCACCCAGCAATGCCCCCTCGCATGGCCCGCTGCCCCCAGGCCCCCACTCCAGGGCTCTTCCTGTTTACACAGAACATCCACAGTGGACACCTTCCCAGAGCCCCGTGACAATGGGCTGGGCGTGTTTTCTGGAGTCTTCTGGAGAGAGACGCTTTCTGGCCAGGAAGGGAATGTTAAAAAGAAAAGGCAAAAAACGCCTAAACATCCTCTACTTGCAGCAAAAGGCCCTGTCCACATGCCGGCCCCGCCTTTTCCATCCATCCCCACCCCTGATAGGCCGCCACGATAAGGCCTTTCTCTTAAAAAGTCACACTCTGGAGTTCAGGGCTGTCACCTGCTGGTCTCCACTGGTGCATCTGATCCTCCCTGTTCCCTCCCGTGGGGTGTGGCGCGGCCCTGGGGGCTCCCTCGGGCCAGCCTCAGACACCCCTGACTCAACCTCGAGCTGGTAGCCACACGGCCATCCCAGCACAGAGGGGTGGCGAGCAACAGGCCCTGGGTGACAGAATCAAATCCCTGAGTCTGGGAACCTCAGCACCTGTGACACACGAGGCCCACGATCCCAGAACCTCACACCCCTTATACCCACCAGGCCCCTTCAGCACCAGCAGCAGCCAGTGTGACACGGGACTCTGGCCCCGGTCACAGGACCTCCAGTGACAGACAAAGAGAGAAGAGCAGGCCCCAATTCAGGCAGGGGAGATCCCCCAGCAGCCCCCACATGGGCAAAGGCACCTCCCTAGGCAGCTAGATTTCAGTCCAGGAAGGCTGCATGGAAAAGGTGGTGGAGCGATTTCACCCTTGGCACAAAGCCGACTCTAAAATGCAACACCTGCAGGCCAGCAGCAGAAACCACGAGGCAGAGATAGAATGCCCTGGAATACCTGGCACCCAGGGCAGGCGCAGAACAGCTCCCTGGGCCCCAGAGGGCAGATCTGGGGTGTTGGGAGCTGAAAATTACATTTAGTAAAGGCGAAATAAACAACGTTCTCATCACTACTGCTGCCCGACAAGGCACAGGCTGCTCCGTGAGGTGGGTGAGCTTCCCCTCATGACTGTATGCAAGCAGCAGCTACAACCACTGCCCAGCAATGACCCCAGGGACACTTGTGTCCCCAAAGCTCTTTCAGAAAGAGGGAAGAGACATCCCTATCAAACAAAGTCCCTGAGCTGCAGGGGTTTCCTCTGGAACGTGCACCAGGACCTCCTACTCCCCGGAACCCCTGGCAGGAAGCCTGGGAACCCCCACCAACTCTCCTCTGGCCTCTGCCTGGCAGGCGGGGGAGGCAGAGGAGGTGACAGGAAATGCCAGCCTGACTGCGGCTGGGGCGGGGACGAGCCTTCTTGGGCAGCCAGAGAAGGCACAGGTCTTGGAGAGGCGGCTCAAGGCTCCTCGACGGGCCTCTGGACTCGGCAGCAGCAAAAATGGCAGGGTCCAAGCAGGCTGACGGCCGGGGCGGGGGAGCAGGCCACATGTGCGGATGGGCAAAAGAGGACACTGAGGTCCGATCCCGGGCACAGTGAGCCCTGCAGGAAGCTGGGGGGGGGGGGATGGCAGAACCTTGGGGCTTCAAGGCGGGGCACACAAGATGGCATGGAGGTGGGGGCCCAGGAGCAGAGAAGTGCGGGCGGTCGGGGGAAGCCCAGAGCGAGGAAGCCTACGTGCTGAGCCAGCACCTCTGCACCCTGCCTGGGGACCCCCCCGGAACCGAAACCCTGTGGCAGGCGGCTCGAGGCCCCCAGAGCTTCCTGGACGCCCACCTCCAGCCCCCACCTTCCGGAAGTACTGCTTCCCTGCCCGCTGGGGGAGGGAGAAGTGGCAGCGCTGGCAGGGACTGACGGGGACGTGGCAGGACCACGGCGCGTCGGGGTTTGGGGGGAAGCTGAGGGTGGTTAGAATAGGGGGGAGGAGAAAGGAAGCGCCCACGGCCCCACCAGGTGAGGGGTCCTCAGGAACCGGGCAGGGTGGGCACACGGGCTGCAACTCGGGAGGGCTGGCCGTGGTAAGAATGGGCTCCCGCCCACCCTCGGGGCAGGCCCACCACTCCCTGGCTAAGGGACCCTGAACGAGTAACCCTCGGTTTCCCCTTCCAGAGGCTGCCGTGCCGCCCAGAGGAATGGGCCCCATAAGCACACAGCAGGGTGGGCTCTCAGCCCCCGCCTGTGCCTGCTTCCCACCTCCCTGCGGAGGGCAGGCGGAGACTCAGGACCTGTCACCCCCAGACCAGGAGCATGGCCCACCCGCTGCCTCCTGCCCACTGTGGGCTTACAGCTCAGGGGGCCTGGGCTGGAATTTCAGCTCTTCTGGGGTCACCCTGCCCTTACCCTAACCAACAGCACTGGACCCAAATCTCAGTCCCCGCTGAGAACACAGAGCCAGCCTGATCCTCCCGGGTGGTCAGGAGAAACTCGAGCCTCTCCCCAACAAGAGCCTGGAGGCCCAAAGCTGGGTCCAGTGGGCGAACGACGAACACAACACCAGGAGGCCGCCGGGAGGCCACTCCCCCAGCCGGGTCCACCAGCTGCAGGCACCAGGACTCAGGCTGCCACTCTGAGCCTGGGGTGGCCGGACCTGCCCAGGCACTGGAGAAGCAAGACGAAGGATGGGGCACCGTACCCTGAGGCGGGCATCACCCTCATTCCGGCTCCCACCAGCTCCCACCAGCAGTGGCTCTAAGGGCTGTCGGCCCGAGTGCCCAACAGGGGCTTCCTCCCCCACGGGCCCCACGGAGCCCACCGCTAACCTGCGCCAAAGCACGGCTCCCATGTGCAGCCCTGCCCCACACCTGACACAGACAGGGAGCCCCAGGGGCCCAGGTGGGAAGGGCCCTACCACAATCACCTGTCCCCGTGGCTGGCCAGTGGGCCAGGAGGGAAGGTGGGGTGGACACCAAGGGACAGGCAGAACTGTGCTGAGCAAGGGATAGAGATTAAGTCCTGTGCTAGACACAACACCACAATCCCACCAGCCCTGAGGACGTGGGGGAGTGAGGAGGGACCAGAGGCTGTGGACCCGGCACGGTCAGGCCCCTCCCAGGGCTCAGAAGGAGACCGATGCTTCCCCACGAGCCTGAGGCGTCCAGGCCTCGAGAGCAAGCCCAGGTGAGCCAGGGAGGGTCAGCACTCGGGACCCCTGTGTGGACAATGCTTCCATGAGCTCTAGCACAGGTTCCATTTGACCACGAGACCCTCAAGGATTCTGAATGCCAAAGCCACCTTTATGGGCACCAACCCCTGTACAAATCAGGAGAAAGCAGGGTCTTAACTCCCTGACACCTCACCCCAGGAGGAGCCACGCACTGGGCTCTCCGTCCTAGAAGTCAACACCCTCCCCTCTGCCCTTCCAGCCCAGGAGGGCTCCGTGGCGGGGACATGCCCAGTTCCCCTGATGTGGGAGCAGCGGCCGGCTCACAGCGGGGGCTTGGCAGACACAGGCAGTGAGGGGGCGTGAAGTGAGGACAAGGGGCCCAGGGTGCTACCTGAGAACTCTGGTCCTGCCATGGGAGGGCACGCAGCATGCAGGCAAGACTGGCCAGGCAGCCCGGTCCCCAGGGAAACAGATGCAAAGGCAAGGACAACCCAGACCTGCAGGACCCCCCCTGCAGAGACCCCACAACTTCCAGGACATGAGAACAAGGAAGGGTGACTCACACACCTTGGCCTTCTCCAAGTCGCAGCCAGGAGAAACCAAGGCCCTTCAGCCCTGACTGACCTCAAACTCCCAGCGCACAGGGCTCACCCCTTACTATGCCTCTCTTGGAGACAGGCCCCACCAAGGCCCAAAGGGCCCAGTGAAATTGCTCTTGATAAAAAGCTCAGGGTAGGGCAATGTCTGTGAAGGCATCCAGCAAGCACTCGATGACTAACACCTCTGTACCATCACCACCACCACCATCATCATCACCATCATCACCATCACCACCACCATCATCATCATCACCATCACCACCATCACCACCACCATCACCACCATCATCACCATCATCACCATCACCACCATCATCACCATCACCACCATCATCACCATCACCACCATCACCACCACCATCACCACCATCATCACCATCATCACCACCACCATCACCATCACCACCATCACCACCATCACCACCACCATCACCACCATCATCACCATCACCACCATCATCACCATCACCACCATCATCACCATCACCACCACCACCATCATCACCATCACCATCATCATCACCATCACCACCATCACCACCACCACCATCATCACCATCACCACCACCACCATCATCACCACCACCACCACCATCACCACCACCACCATCATCATCACCACCACCACCATCATCACCATCACCACCATCATCACCATCACCACCATCACCATCATCACCATCACCACCACCACCATCATCACCACCACCACCACCATCATCACCACCATCATCATCACCACCATCATCACCATCAGATTCACCATCACCATCACCATCATCACCATCACCACCATCATCACCACCATCACCACCATCATCATCACCACCATCATCATCATCACCACCATCACCACCATCACCACCATCACCACCATCAACACTACCATCATCACCATCACCACCACCACCATCACCACCACCATCATCATCATCACCATCACCACCATCATCACCATCACCACCATCACCATCAGATTCACCATCACCACCATCACCATCATCACCATCATCATCACCATCAGATTCACCCTCACCACCACCACCACCATCAACACCATCATCACCACCATCATCACCATCAGATTCACCCTCACCACCACCACCACCATCACCATCAACACCATCATCACCAACATCACCAATGCCACTACCACCACCACCACCACCATCACCACCATCATCACCATCACGAACACCATCACCACCATCATCACCATCACCACCATCATCACGATCACCACCACAACCATCAACATCACCATCACCACGAACACCACTACCATCAACACTATCACCACCACCATCATCATTACTACCATCACCATCATCACATTACCACCATCATCATATCACCACCATCAATATCACCACCACCACACCATCAACACCGCACATCACCATCATCACCTGAGCAACCCCTTGCCCTCCTCCACCGCGCAGAAGTGAGGCTGAAGCTCTGAGAGGTTAATGTGTTTTGCCGTAAGTGGCAAAGGGATAAAGAAATAATGTTCCAGGTTTTCTTGGCCATACTGAGCAAGTTGGGTGCTGGCCAGGGGCAGGAGGAACAGGAAATGGTGCCCAGGCTGACAGCAGCCCTTGCCAGCCCACGCATACATCCTGGAGGTACTGTGGTTGAACCCCGTGGTGGCCAGTGCAGCTGGAGCCCTACCACAGTGAGGGAAGTGGGAAGCATGGCCAGGAAGAAGAGGGTCTCCCCGTGACCAGCCCCCCCAGGAGCACTCAGAAAGCTGAGGAGCAAAGACACCCACACACTGGGGCACTGGGGCCAGGGTCTTTGCAGGAAGCCACCCCTTCGTGCCCACTCCCCTTAGAAGCCCATGGTCCATGGGGGCTGTGGCCACAGGCCTCACACCTTCCCCTGATGCTTGCAGCAGTTGCTGTCACCACTCACTGGGCCAGCGTGGCTCTGCCAGATGCCCACAGTGGCCACTGACCAGGGGCGCGGTAGGCGCTGCGGTGCCCGAACCACCATGGCACAGATGAGGAAACTGAGACCCAAAGCTACATCCACTCCCAAATTCTTCACAGCTCAGAGAAATGGGTTGGGGAAGGGAGCCACGGGGGGCACAGGACAGCTGGGAGGTGCAGGCTAGACCCCTGCCAGCCCCCGGCTGTGTCGTGACCCCCTCACCACCCTGTGTTGTGCAGGGGGAAGACCCCAGGACCACTCACAGCTGCTAACAGGTTGCAGAGCCTGCCGTGTACATGCTTCCCTGCTGGCTCTTGGTACAGATGCCCCAAACACTGGCTCAGGAAATGCCCATTCCCTACCGTCACACCCTCTTCCCCTTGATGCCAGGTCCCAGTGTAGGGCAGAGCCAGGTTTTTAGGAAGCCTGTCCCAAGGAGGTCGGGCAGGGTGGGAGGACTACAGTGACTGGCCAGTGGCTGTGGGACTCTGACGCCCACCTGATGCCAGGCCCAGGGCCAGCTCCCACTCCAAGTGCTGTCCTTCCATGCACCCAAACGAGGCTCATCCCCAGGTGCAAGCCACACGGCCATCATGTGCGGCGACTGCAGAATAGAGTCCTGACCCCAGGGAGCCTGGACCAGGGCCCCCAAATCTAGGACCATGGCCCCCAAATCTGACTCCAGCCCTTTTAGGAGCATGCCAAGGCATCTGATTTTACTGGCAAACACTCCACATCACCCCCAGAGATGGCTGGGGGACAAGGTCACTCACTCATCCCAGGGACCCAGAGGTGAAGAGGGCCTGGCCCAGCCAGCCAGCACCAAGGAGGGAGTCAGGAAAGTGCAGAGACAGGCAGCGCCCAGTGCTGGGGCCTCGGGGCCAGAACCACCCAGTCACGCTCCCTCAGCAGGTTCCCAGAAAAGAGCCCCTGCCAGGGGGTAGAGGGACGAGGCGGGCTCAGGGCCACCCACCCAGAAAGATGCCAGTCACCCCCACAGAGTCCCAACAGCTGCTTTCCAGCCCCAAGGCTTGTGCACGGAGTCCCCTTCCCTGGGCATGGCAGGCAGACCAACCCAACTGCCACCCGATGGCTGGGCCATGCCCCTGCCCGACAGACCAGAAAGGGCTGCCTGGGGCAGAGGCCAAGGTTAGGTGGGAGTCAAGTCCAGGGCCCAGTGGAAACCCTGTGGCAGGAAGCAGGGCCACAGATGGAGTGTGATGAAAGGGACAGGCCCCAGGAAGCTGGGAACTGTGACCAGCTGCTGTGTGACATCCTCCCAGCCTTCACCTCTGCAAACGGAGACTCTGACCCCAGGGCCCGGCCAGCACTGCTGTCCCAGGTGATGGTCAAGTTTCCCTAAAAACACAGTCTCTACAGTGATAAAAGATGCTCTAGGCAGTGGCTGCCGCGGCCCAGATACCCACTCCACGTGCACACCAGGCCAACATTTACTACACGAGCTCACGGAAGTGTCACAACCAGAGAGAGCTGTCCTCAACCTGGAGAGGGGAAACCAGGGCTCAGGGGCGGGTGCTTCCAAGCCCAGAGCCCCAGCTCCCTGCCCCTCATGCCCCCAATACATGTCACCCCTCAGCCACCAGGGTGGCCAGGCACACCAGACACCCTGGGCCCTGTGAGTTCCAGCAATGACGCTCACCTTGGGGGATGGACACCAGCCCAGGGACCTGGAGGGACGCTCACCTCTAGAAGGCCTGGCAGGGCTCCTGGGCGCCGTGGCCTCCCTTCCAGGCTGTCCCCCTGAAGTGTCCCCAGCACCTCCATGGTGCCCGCCCAGACCTCTGAGGAGGGTGGGCGGGAAGGCGGGGAATTCCTGGAAAAACCCCGCCTGCTCCACGACCGGCCTCCGGGGTGCTGTCGGGCACAGTTTCTCTTCAACAGGAAAACAAATGATTCTTGTTTCATTTTGAGCCATTTTGCTCTTGGTGGCGCAGAGGCCCCTGCCCACCACCGCTCTGTCGCGGAAGAGGCATGCTTTCCACTGCCCCTCAGGGCTGTCTCCTCTCTCATTTTACATGTGTTTCCGGTCGGCTTCAGGAACACACTGGCAGATGCTCAGGCCAGGTCCAGCCACAGCCCGCCCAGCTGTGGCAGAGCGTGGGGGACGCCATGCCGGGGGGCCAACAGGGCCGTTAAGTCGGGGACTCTAGAATAGTCAGGGCACACCTCCTGGGGCCCAGCGTGGGGCTGGCCTCTCCTGGGGACGTCCCCAAGTTCCCCCGCAGCCCACGGAGCACCACCATTTGCAGACATGGTCTCGGATGCTCAAGGCAGCAGGGCGTGGCTACCAGGGCCACACACTGGACACAGGTTGGCCTGACCACAGAGTCCCTGGAGGGCAGAGCGCCTGCTCAGCGGCCAGGGTTCCGAGTTTGGGCCCTTCCAGTCAGTCCCAGCTTTCTAAGAACCGCCCCCCCCCGCAACCCCGCTGCCATAGCGTAAGCCCCAGCCCACGCCAGCACGTGGGGCATCAGCCCCATAGTAGAGGCTCACCCACGCCTGCGCTGACTCAGCCAGCAGCACCCAAGCTGGGTGCCCGTCGTGTGCGGGGGCCCCAGAGACAGAGTTCCACCCACAAGACAGACCAAAAACAGGATGTCAGCCCACCGAGTGGGGCTTCCCCCATCCAGCCCCAGCATGGGCGCCTCCCTGTCCGCTCGTGGCAGGGCCCGCGTGGCCGCTCATGGTGACAGCAGAGGCCGACCCTCTCCGCTCACTGCCCGGCCCGTGCAGCACTCAGAGCAGCCTCTGCAGCTCAGCCTCGGCACGCCCCTCCCGCCCTGCTGGAGACCTGAGTCAGGAGTCCCCAGCAGCCTGCTGCCCTGCCCCTGCAGCGCCTGGCACACCTGGGCCCACAGCGCTGACGGCATTGATTCCCAAGCTGAGAATCTGATCCCCCAGGCAGCCAACACTTTCGAACCTGCTGTGCGCCAAACACTCCTCCCCTTCCTCCCCCACAGCCCAGGGAGAGCAGACTGGGCTCCATTCTGCACGGGGAATTGGGGGTCCAGGAGGCCAAGGGGACCCATGACCACGGAATCCAGGCAAGCGTGGGGCCAGGGCCACTGACTCCAGAAGTGCCATCCTCATCCTCAGCAGGGCTCTGACCTGGGGCCCTGTGTCCCCTCCTACCCCCACCAATCAGCACTGATGGGGACTGCTATGGCGGCAGGAGGGGACGTGAGGGTGGACAGGTGGCAGGCAGCATCTGTGCTCTTGGGCCCTGCCGCAAGAGCCCGAGGTGGGGCTGCAGTGAGCACCCCGGTGGCATCAGCCCGGCCAGCGAACCGCAGGGCCTCCAGGGGGAAGGGGAGGGACAGGCAGGCCGGCTGGCAGCCATGAGAGCCACCCTCTGGGATCTGATAACCACATCACATCCGCACAGCCACCCCGCCGGATGCCCACCGGCCCCCTCTGTACAGGTGAGAGCCAGAAGTGGCCAAGTTCAGATCTGGCCCAGGTCAGGCTACGGCCAGCTCGGCAAACCATCTCCACTGCTGTCTCCTTCCCTGGTCACTTGGGCAAGGGGGCCACTATCCACACTGTTGCCACGAGAACATCCCATGTCCCCCAATATGCCCCCAAAGCCCCCAGCCTGGAAGCCCCTGAGGCCTGGCCAGCAGGGGCGGCCTCTGCTGCCCCCGCCCCAGCGCCCTTCCTGGCCTGCTTGGCCTCACCCGCATCCACTCCTCTGGACCCCACGAGCAACCCCCAGGGGCTGTCCAAGGCCAAGGTCAACATGGGAGCAGGGATCCAGCAAAACTGCATGTCCACTGTTTACGGCTCTCCTGGCAAATACGTGACGATGGCTTCCATGAATGTGAACAGCATGTGTCTCTGAACACCCAGGGGCAGGGGGAGGGGAGCAGGCTGGGGGATACCCACAACAGGACCAGTCAGATGACCAAGGTGGCTCTGCATGCCGAGGGGCCCAAGGCATGGTGGGGATGTGAGGGGGCCCAGCTAAGGGGCAGGTGGAGCCAGACACAGAGGCCCCAAGGCCACAGCCCTGGAGGACAAGCCAGGCAGGCAGCAGCCACCGGGTCACACACCCTCTGGGGAGAGTGGGGTCCGCCCACCGCAGCACCTGGCAGGGAGGAGCGGGCAGCCCAGCAGCACGCCTCCCAAGGCTTCCAGCCACCCCAGTTCCCAAAGCCCACACACAATCCACGGGGTGGCAGCTCCTGGCAAGCAGGGAGGCTCAGTCCCTCCAGAGAACACCCAGCACACAGGACACCTGGGAAACTCTTAGCACCTGGTCCCAAGAGCACCCAGCTGTCACCTGGCTGGTCAGGAGAATGAGGCAGAGAAAGGACGACAAAGTGCAACCTCACGACCCCGTCTGCAACCCAGACTCAGGAAGACCACGGAAGTGAGCCAGAAGCCTGACACACTCAGAGCGGCTGCCGCCGACTCGAGGAGCTAAAAACTCACGCTTGACTTAACGTGAGTTGCCCTTGCTCGGGGCCTAACTCAACTTCACACCCAACGCTAACCCGCTGCTTTGGATGACTTCCCAGAGAACAGCCAATCGGAAAGAGGTAAACGCGGTAGCCAGAAATGGTAAATGAAGGCAACGGGGAGTGCCGAGCCCAGAGACACACAGAGCGGGCTCCTGGTCCCCAGTCGGTCACCAGGACACGCGTGCAGGGCAAGGCACACTGTGTGCCTGCCACTGACGGACATAGCAGAACACAGGAAAGGCGTGTGCATGGCACTTCACGGCAAGGTGCCCAGCTGCACACGGCGTTCCTCATTTCAGGTGTCTGCTCCAAAACCGAGTGCCTCCCGAGACGGCCCAGCCCAGCCTCCTCCAGCGTCCACCACTGAGTACACGTGCTGAGCGAAGTGGTCTAAACACCCACAAACCGCAAAAGCAAGATGGTCCAAGCTCACACCCGGGCCAGCCAGGTCTGGTTCGAGTCCCACCCCCAAACCTCCCTGAGGCCTTGGGAAAGTCACTTCACAGCTCTGAGCCTCAGTTTCCCCTGGGACGTGGGCACAGAGAGCGTGTGTCCTTGTAGGGATGGCTGTGAAGACACAGAGCCTTTGTGTGGGCCGTGGCACACAGCACGTGGCAGGTAACAGACACCAGGTCATTAAAAAGAGGAGGTGGGACGTGAGCCTGGGCCGGGCAGGGGCGAGGGGCCCGGGAGCCTGTTCTGGCCTCCCCCAGCATGACAACATGGGACCCTGTTCTCCAGACCAGGACCCACCGATTCCAGCGCCCCTCCCCACAGAGAGGGGCTGCCAGACGGCACCCGGCTGCCCGAGCAGCCTCCCCTCTCGCCCCACCCATGCCACAGCCACGGCCGCCAGGGCTAGCGCTGGGCCATCCACGCTGGGCCGGCTCCAGGCAGCCCAGCCTCCTGCCACTCCCTCCAGAGTGCCCCGACGCCAGGCCCAGGGGGACGGGGGCAGGTCCACCGCACCCTTCTAGCTGACGTCCCTGCCGCACACCCAGCCTCATCTATGAAAGTGCAGCAGAGCCAGCCCCTCGGGGTCCCCACAGAGCCTCCAGTGAGGAGAGGGAAGAAAACAGCCCCTCTCCCGCCCTAGCACAGAGCTGGCGCCCTGTCTTTCTCCTGAGCGGTCCGCGCCGCAAGGGGCCTCTGGCCCGGACTCCCAGCAGGGTCCAGAGAGCCCACGGCCCTGGCTCGGGGTCTGGCAGACCCGGGGCTGGTGAGCTGACAGAGGCAGCCTGGGAGGACCAGACACCCGTCCGACACCCTCAGCACGGCCATGCCCGGGGTGTGCGCGCGGCAGCGTGGCCAGGCGAAAAGCCGGCTCTGCGGAGCTGAGTCTCCTGGGCCCGGCCCCCCGGCTCCCGCCCCGACCCTCCTCTCCCGGGTTCTCTGCCCCTAGCCCCAGCAGACTCACCATGAGTCTCAAACACAGGCAAGACACGGGCACCCTCCCAGGCCACACCGTCCCCGTGCCCACCAAACCCGGCCCTCACCTGCCAGCCACCTGTGGTCCCCCACCCGCCAGGCCAGGCCACCTCCCGAAAGAGAGGCAAGGAGGTGCAGCCTCATGGCGAGAGCCGGAGAGAGGTCCCACCATGGGGGCGGCCCCATCAGCCCCCGGCCTGCCGGCTCGGGGTCCCACAGCCTCAGGCGATGCAGCGTGGTGGCTCAGAGTGCAGACAGGAGCCTGGGGAGGAAGCCAGGAGAGCCGGCGTCCCCTCGAGGCAGCCTGGAACTGGCTGGGAGCAAGTGGCACTCACACTGGCCCAGCGGCCCAGTTCCCCTTTCCCAGGGCCACCCGGCCCACCACCCTCGCCCAGACACCTGTGACCACAGGCCGCTCCCATTGGCCAAAGCCAAGAACTTCTTGGAAGAGGGCAAAGACCCTGGCCTCATTTCCTCATCCGAGGCACGACCATCACAGCCCACAGCTGGCACAGCAGATGGACTGTCACCCGCCAGGGGCCTGGGCAGAGGGGAAGGGCCAGGCCTGGCATCGGGTAGACCCGAGTTCACAGCTAGCTCCACCACCGGCCAGCTGCCCAGCTGCGGGCAAATCGGCTGACCTGACTAATGTGCTTCCCCGCTGCACGCTGGGGGCCGTGGGAACAGCAGGACGGACCTCACCTCTGGGGGCTTCAGGAACACGAGAGGGAAGGCGGCCCCCGTGGCCCCTCGCCTCCCTCCAGACACATGACAGGGTCATTCTTCCTAGGCACACAACACCTTTTGGGGCCCATAAGCCAATAGCCAAGCCCAGGGACAGCGTGGGGACAGAGAGATGCAGCCTCAGCCTCTCCAGCCCCAGCACACAAGTGGGGGTCCTCAGTTCCTGCCCCCGGGAGGCCCGAGGCCCAGCCAGCTCTGTCCACGTGGGGCTGCCCCGCTCAGGGTACAGGGGCTGCGGCCAGGGAGCCAGCCCTCAAGGGGGCACTCACAGCGTGCACCGGCCTGTGCCCATCCCAGGCCAGCGCTGGGGAGGGCCGCCTAAATGTCACCCAGGACTGGATGGGGAGCAGAATTCTCCTGCGGGAGCACCCGACACACTCGCACCCATCTGAAACCCTTCTGCAGGCGGCGCCCAGGGCAGGAGGCCAGGCTGGCCGGGACCACAGGCGGGCACTGCCCTCACTGGAGCTCTGGAAACCCCGACGGCCACAACAGCCCAGCGCACCAGCATCCGGGTGGCAGGCGGGACACGGGTGAGCGCCATTCTTCCGGAAGACTCTTCCAGAACAAGGCCAGAGAGCCCTCACGTCCAGGCTGACAGCCAAGTGGCAACTCTGCCTTGGTCTCCCCTCCAGCCCCTCCGGGCCCCAGGCCGCAGCACAGCCTCCACGGGTCCCCACAGTGGCTCCTGAGCACTCTCCACCCAAAGCCCAGCTTGCCATGGCCACAAACATCCACACTCGCCAGAAACCACGAAATGCCTGAGTCCCAGGCCTGCCACCCCCCACAGGCTGTCCCGAGCTTGCTGTGTCTCCGTTGCCTGTGACACCCTTGGACTCTATCCTTCGTCACTGGGGGCCCACGTCACGGCTTGCTGCCCCCTGCACCCCAGGCCCAGCCACATGAGCAGGTGCCCCACGAATGTCGGCCAGTCTGGGGCTCGAGGACGATAAGGGAAGTCCGGGGTCACACCGTGAAGCGGAAGGGGTCTCAGACTCCAGACTCTAGCGGGGGGACACAGGGCATTTGCCACACTTCCCTCAGCATGGGTTTTCGTGCCACAGATACATGTTATTTTCCTAATGACATGAGACCCTGGCCAGATGGTCCCTCAGCCTCCTCGGTGTTGGCCGGGACCCTCACTCCCTTCTCTCTGGACATGCGGCTCCCTGCTCGTCTGGCTCAGGATCCGGCACCACACCTGGACAAGCCCACCCAAGGGACAGGGCACAAGGTGGTCCCACCTGGAGAGAGTCACGGCCCAGCCTGCCTCGTCCTCATCCAGCCCAAGTCAGAGGCTTCCACCCCAAACGGCACACCATGCCAGCTCAGCTGCAGCTGGTGGTCAACCGTGACCCCGGGATCCTCCCCAGCCACCCGAGGGATCCCTTGGCCCTCACCTGATCAGTTCGTCGGTGCCCAACGAGCCTCATCACCTGAAAACTAACTCTGTCCTCGCAAGTGGCCAGGCAGGATGAGGTACTCGGTGCCGCCTTTCCGCCCATCCCCAAGGCTTAAACTCAGCCCCACCGGGCACAGGCGGGCCCAGGGCTGCCAGGCTACCTCTCTGGGCCAACCCCGACTCCTGCCTCAGCAGGGCAAGAGCCGGGCCCCGGCCTTGTCCTGACCCACAGCCAGGGTCCCAGCCTGCCACTCCCTCCACCTCCTGTGGACCTGCCGAGGCCCCCCAAAGCCACCCCACGTCCACGTCGCCCGCCCAGGCATGGCTCAGTGATGACAGAGAGACCCACCCTGGCCCCACCCACCAGCTGCAGGCCCCGCCCACCAGCTAGGTGGCCCCAGGTGTGGCACAGGGCACCCTGGGGTGACGTGGCCTGGGTGCTCATCCCACCACAGCACACCTGTGCCTGCTGACACCTGGGGAGGCCTCTGGTAGGACTCAACGCTCAGATGCGTCCACCCTGCCTGCCCCTACCCCGACCTCTGTGCACAGCCTGGTGGCTCCCGACCCGCTGAAGCCCCTTCAGCCGGGGTCTCGCCCACCAGGCCCTGAGCGGCCCAGACAAAGGTGCCAGCATTTCGCGAGCACTGAGAACACATCAGGCCCTGAGCCCAGCACTAGGGCAGAATCCAGAACAGTCACGAGTGGCCCCTCAGAGGCAGAGCAGCAGGGTGGGCAAGGCCTCGCCCAGCAGGGAGCCAGCCCTGCAGGACCAGCCCTCACACACGTCCCTGCCCAGCTCAGCAAAGCTACGTCAGGTCTGCTGCCGAGGTCGGCCGCCACGGGGGGTGGGGGGGGTCACACCACCGGCACTAGAAAACCAGACACATCGAGCCCCTCCCCACAGACAGCCAGCTGTTCCGCGTCACCAGCACACCACCACGCTGCCCCTCTAGACTCCAGCTTCCCGCCACGCGTAACTGCAGGGGCTGCCGTGTGCCCTGAAGGTGCCTTCCCTCACCCCAGCACCCCACGAATCCCACAGACCTGCTGTTCCATCCATGCTCAGGGGCCCGTCCTCCCAGCCCCTGCCTCTGGTCCACCCGGCCAGTCCAGCAAACCCCAGATGGCAGCCAGGGGCCTCCCCAGGGACAGGGATGGGGCAGGACGGCTGCCTGCCTCTCAGGCCTGCAGGCCTGGCCCCCTCTCCTGCCGGCTGTCCCAGACCTGCCAAGCCCAGCTCTCGCCTCCTCGCACGCACCCCTGGCCCCCAGGAGGCCCCACCTGCCCTGCCGCAGCCCCCTCTACCCTCCCCAGCCTCACCCCTCCCAATGAAGGTGCTGGAGGCCAGAGCCTGGGCCCTGGCCAGAGCCCTCCAAGCCCAGTCAAAAGCAAACACACACTACACCGCCCAAACCTCAGCTTCCTTCCTCCCCGCACGCGGCCGGCAGAGAGAGCTCGAGCAGACAGGGGTATGAGGGGGTGGGGAAGCAGGCGCCAGCCCCATGGCAGTTAAATTTAGACCCCAGTGGCTACCCTTGGTGGAGGCACGGCCACTCCCTCTGGCTCACATCCTGGCAGGGGTGTGCACGTGGTGGGAGGTCCTCACAGGGACCACAGGGCCACCGACAAGGCCCAGCTCACCTGCTGGCCTCTCCCAAACTGCTGGGTCTGGGGACAGAGACTGAGGCCACACCTGGGGCCAGGCACTGCAGCGCCCACACGCCCCGACGGTGCTCACCAGCACCCAGCAGCCCCCACCAGAGGCTGCACCCATTCCTCCCGCGGCCCCACACCCAGGCCCGGTGGCCACTTCATGGAATGAGTATCGTGCAGACAGGGGACTGCGGTGCTGTGCCCTGCTGAGGACGCCAGAGGTCAGGGGCTGATTCTCAGTGAAGCTGCCCCCACTACCCAGAGCCACTGAGGAAGACAGGCAGAGACAGGAGGCCCCCACTCGAACCCACCCACGGGTCTCTACCACTCACTCACCCAGGCCAGCCCCACCTCCCTCTACCAGAGGGGCCCTGGACACCATGGGGTGGGGCTGAGGACACCATGTCAGCCGTGGCATCCTGCCCAACCCCCGCCTCCTGCTGCTGTGGCCATCAGCCTCTCTTGGCCCCAGGCATGGCCCCCGGAGCATGCACAGTCACTCCCCGCAGGTCTTCCTGCCATGGCCACCTCCTCCAAGAAGCCTCCCTCTTCCTCTCAGACAGAGTCCCAGCCCCCAGAGAGCCCTCAGAGCACCCTGGCGCTGCCCGGTCAGTGCTGGCCCAGGTCCGAGACCACCGCCCCAGGCTGGGCTCCAAGGATGCTGACACCTGGGAGGCCTCTGGGAGGACCCGACACTCAGATGCGTCCACCCTGCCTGTCCCCACCCCCACCTGTGCACAGCCCGGGGCTGCAGCCGGGGCACAGCCAGGTGACTCCTGGCCCGCTGAAGCCCCTTCAGCCAGGGTCTCACCAACCAGGCCCTGGGCGGCCAGGCAGGGGCTGCTTCATCCCTGGACCCAGGCCCAGGCCCAGGCCAGACACTCTCTGGCCACCCACTCCCACCTCTGCCTCGTCTAGCCTCTGCAGCCCTGAGACCGCCCAGCCAGCTGTCTGCCTCCCCAGGGCCTGCCGCGGCCATCCCGGCCCATGTCTGTCCGTCCTCAAAGCGGTGCTCTCTGAGGCTCTGAAGCAGGAGCTGAGGCCCAGAAAAGGCAAACTCCTTGCCTGGGTCACAGAGCCAGCCAGAGGCCCCCGGGTCAGACTTGGAGTCTGACTCTGCCTCACACAGGCCCACACCTCCCACCTGGGGCTGCTGTCCCCAGGGGCTTCTCCTGGGCTCGGTTCTCAATGCGGCAAAAGGACAGGGTGGGGTGGGGGGATCCGGACCCCGGCAGGAGGTGGGACCAGCTGTGTGCCTGCAGCTCGCAGACCCTCGCCCGGCACTGGCAGCCCTAGAGCCCCGGGGGCCTCGCCAGACCTGGGTGACCGGGAACTGAGAAGGGGCTCAGGGAGGCTGGGGGGCCTGTTAGGGGCCCCACAACAAGCGGCCGAGGTCCTTCCACATCTGGTCCCTGGACGCCCCAGCTGTGACTGAGGGGCCCGTTTCCACCTGCCTCCAGCCTGCAGCCCTCCTCCCGGGATCTGCCCACCGTGAGGCTGGCTGTGAGTGGCACCTGCCCCTTCTGGACGCCACCTTGTGGGAGGCTGCCCTAACCCCGGCCCCACCCGGCCCTCTGGCAGAGACCCCAAGCCCTGCCCTGGCGCCCGGCCCACGTTCTGCAGACGCCCCGCCTCCCGCACGGCCCCGAGCAGTCCGGCCTCTGCATGTCGGCTCACGGCGGCCCTACCGCCCCCACTCCCAGGATGGCGTGACTCATGGGGCGGCAGGCCACCTCCGGCCTGTGCCACAGGCGGCTGCCCTGAACACACATACCTGCCCGGACTTGACATTGGCGGAGAGCGACAGCCGCCACGCATACCCATGGGCGGCAGGAGGACCCTGGGAACCTGGGTCCCGAACCCCGTGGGGCCGGCCAGGCCCTGCACCACCCAGGGGCTGCAGGGGAGAAGCCCAGGAAGGTCGTGCTCAACAGGGAGCATGGGAAAAGTACCCTGCCGGGCTGGAGTTCCTACTCCTGGAGGCTCAGGGCCCTGAGCAGCCCGCAGCCAGCCCGCCCCAAGGAGGAGAGTAGGCTCCGACAGAGCCAGAGACCAGCGTGCGTGTGGGGTCTGCCACACAGGGAGGCTGGGACCTCCAAATCCACGTCCAGGGCCCACGCCCACCACACGAGGTCTCCGGGTTTTGAGCTCAGGAAGGTCAAGCTTCGTTCTGGGACCAGGGTCCCTCTTGGGCCACAGGCACAGAGGAGCTCAGCGGAGGCTGGCACCTGCTCACACCAGGGCCTGAGATCATCTGTAAGCCGAGGGTGTCTTGCCCACCCCCAGGGACAAGGGGAGACTGGGGAGGGGCTCCGGACAGGACAGCGAGGCCCCGCCCACTGGCACACCCGGGCTCAAAGGCAGGGCTGAGCCCCTCACGCAGAACACCCTGGGCCCCCGGCAGCAACAGCCGGCCCACCTCCCTCACTGTCCTGGGGGGCTCTCCTCAGGCTTCCCCAACGTGGCCCCCCCAACCACAGGCCCTGGACGCAGACCCCAGGGACGGCCAGGAAGTGAAGGGAGGCCCCATCTCAGAACGCCTGAGCTCACAGTCCTGGGTGCTCACCTGTGGTCAGCCTCCCCGCACCTGTCACAGAACCCCCCGCCCTCCTGCGTCCCCCACCCGTGCACAGGCCACCGTCCCTCAGCAACAGCCGGTACTGTGAGGGCAGGTCCAGGCCCCGCCGTCGGGGCACACACGGGGCCAGAGAGGGACAGGTCCTCACCGGGAGCCTGTGAGTGGGGTGGGGTCCTCAGAAGACTTCACAGCAAAGGGATGAGGAGGGCAGAGGTAGGCAAGGACAAGCAGGGCCGACAGGGAACAGCATGGGGTCAGGTCCTGCCGTGCAGAGGAGGTGTGGTCGGGGGAGGGCGGGGCTGGAGGCGCGGGCAGCACAGACCGGCTCCCAGCAGCCAAGTGGACAGGAGAGTGACCGGTGGCAGCTGCACTTGCTGACCGACTGGACCACGGCAGAGGTCCAGCCCTCGCCCCTGCAGGAGGGAAGGCAGCGGCTCGTGTCCCACCCGAGGACAGAGCAGAACCTCTCTTCCAGGCAGAGGACGGAGCGAGACACTCTGACTTGGGACACAAGCCAGAGTCACAGCCAGAACCCCTGGCTCCCAGCCCGGAGGGGCTCCAGAAGTCTCTCCTCGGGGCAGGACCTCCCTGGAGCCCTGCGGGCGGTGGACATGGTGAGGGTGGGGCACTTGGGAGCCCTTGGTCTCCGGACCCTCCCTCGGCAAAGCCCAGGTCCAAACCTAGTGGGGGTCAGCACTCCCCACCCCTCCACAAAACTCTAACCCATCGACTGGGCCTGGTGGCCCACGGTCCTGAGGCTGGCTGGGGGCACCTTAGCACCTGCCCCTGAGCACTGCTCCTTGGGGACAGGGACCAGGGCCCACTCCCTGGGCACCCCAGAGCCTGGCCCTGAGCAAATAAACCAATGACACCCACATTCCCCCCAGGCCCCAGGACCCTCTCAGGGCCAGCCCCCTGCCCACTACTCCACCTTCAGGACGTGGGGTAGCCACAGCCCCTGGGGTGGCAAGAGTCACCTGCACAGGGGAAGGACCCTGCACACAGGCGTGAGACGAGGGTCCTGGTGTGGGACCTCCGTGCACAGCCACCACACAGCAACACTCCGGCCGGCGGGGCTCCCAACGCAGACCCCGCTGACAGAGAACTGACCACAGCAAGAACCTGCCCCTGCCTGACGCAGCCAGTGCAGCCTGGCGCCCCCAGCTCAGGGCCTTGCCTGCACTCTCGGCCCTCCCGTGCCTGGCCCGGAACCCACGGCGGCTGCCGGTTTCCTGCAGAGCTCACTCCCAGGCCGGGTCAGTGTGAAACCCGCTCACCACCCAGGGCACCGCCATCTGCCCGTGTGGCCACCGCTCCAGGGGAACAGCATGGCACAGGCCAGGGACAGGCCTGGGGTTGGCTGACACCAAGCTGCACATCCCCCGGGTTCCAGGGTGGCCGCCTGCCCCAGCTCTGCCCTGACACTGGTCCCTCCCTGGCACACTTGGTTTCCTCAGCCCCCAGAGGCCAGCACGGCGGGAGGGCCCCCACTCGGCACCCTGTCACCTCGGCTCTGCAGGACAGGGTGCAGCAGGTTCCTGGGGACAGAAGTCGGTCTAGCCAGGAGGGTGTGACCGATTAACACACACACACACACACACACACACACTCGCGCGCACACACACAGGGTAAAGGAGGGAGAAGTCAGATGTCGGCATAAAAATCTTCAATCTCTGGAAGAATCAATGAGTCCTCACTGCACCCCAAATCCAGCAGGGAGCAGACATGGCGCACGTGGACTCAGGTCACAGACACCTGGGGTTAAGACCCCAATGCCACACGGAGGCTCCCCACACCCATGGAGTGACAGGATGCCACTCGGCCTTCACAACAGGACACGCAGCAAAGGAAGCCCTGGGCTGTGGGGTGTCACCCAGATGCCCCCTGGAAACCCCGCCACTGCCGCACGTGCCCACAGAGGTGGCAACTGTAACCACGGCCAGCAAAGCTGGATGGATAAAGTCACTGGACACAGTCGCACCAGGAACTAAAAATGAACAAGTGCCACGAACCAGACTCATCGCCGGGCGCGGCTGATGGCAGGCCTGCTGCGGACAGCGTCGGGACACGGCTCACCTCCGGGTGCTGACGAGGGGCACAGCAGAGCCCCCGGGAGCCGGGGTGCTGGAGAGCTCACCCTGGGGCACACAGGGAAACGTCCCCAGGCTGCACAGGGCAGATGCGCGTGTTCCACGGAGCCACGAGTGATGCCTCCAAACACAGGCCCAGTCTGGGTGGGGCTGGCCCTGCGCTGTGTCACCATCGGGCCCAATGCCCTGCACCACCCCGGCCTCACCTGCTCCGTGGTCAGAGCTGCCGGGGAAACCTGGCTGAGGGGCCAGGGACAGCGCAGGGAGCACGGGGCCAGGACACACGGACGCCCAGAGGTCAGCCCATCTGCTCGGCCACCGCCGGGAGGGGACTGCGTCCTGTGCCCCCCAGAAACCCAGTGCCGTGGCTCCCTCCCTCCCTCCCTCCTGAGACCCGCAGGCCACGCAGGCCCACACCGGCTCCTCAGGCCCGGACCCTCACTAGTCTAGCTGCAAGGAGCCAGGAGGGTCCCTGCCCAGCCCTGCATCCACAGACAGGCCAGACACACATGCCCGACGCCCCTCTTCCACCTGAAAGTGGGGGCCAGAGAGGGGCGCTGCCAGCAGTCTCCGATTATCCAAGATGCATCAGACAACACGGACCCCATCTGGTTCTTCAGAAACTCTGTATCACCTTCTCTCTTCCAGGAAGAAGATGAGACTCAGACATGAAGTTCAACCTGCCCAAGGCCACACGGCGGGGCAGCCAGGGTCAGACTCAGCCCAAGGCTGCCTGGGAGCGGGGAGGGCAGGCAGGGATGGGCTGGGATGTGTGCAGAGCTGGTCCGGCCACCTCTGGCCCACAGGGCAGCAGCGGGCACTGGTGGCATCCCTGCCCCCACAGGGGGATGGAGCAGTGCAGGCTGAGGGACACTGGCACACGCACGGGTCAGAGCACAAGAGCACCACACACGCCCTGCCAAGGCTCAGAAGCTCCTAGAATCCCCCCGGCCTGGGGCAATGCCCTGGGGCTGGCCAGTGCTGCCAGGTGCCAGGCTGGCTGTGACCCCTGCAGGCCCCGGGGCTGAGGGACCCCAGAAGGCCTGCCCGCCCCACAGAAAGGGGTCCTTCCTCTGCCACCACCACAGCGGGGCTGGGGGGAACATTCCCTCCTTCCTGTGGAAGATCCCAACTCTGATAGAAACCAAAAACCTGAGTTCCATTTTTGTTTTAAAAAACAGAGACCTGTCACTACCCGTTCACGGAGAAGCGAGGCCAGGCTGCCGGACCTGGGGCTGGGGAGGCAGGGGCTGGCTCTTCTTCCCTCTGTCTGGTTCTGCGACCGGGGTGCCGGCGGCTGGGTTTTGCCGTCTGCCCCGTGGGGCCGGGGTGTTTTACAGCCGCCCACACAAACCCACGCCGGAGCGCTCAGGCCGGAGCGCCGCTCGAGCCAAACCCAACACTCCCGTTCCTCCACCACACGGGGGACGTTCCCAAAGCGCCACCCGCCCCCACAGCCCCCGCACCTCCCGAAAGAGCTGCGATGACACCCAGGAGCCCTGTGGAGGGCCCAGGCCCCAGGCCCGCCCGCCGGGCACCCCAGGCTGCCTGCTGGCCTGGCCCGTGTCCCCGGCTGTAAAATGAGCCCGCTGACCCCGCTCACTCCTAACTCCCGCCAGGCCCATCATGCAAACAGGCTCCGGGCTGACCCTGGGATGAACCAGGGTTTACTCTGGGCCAGGGCTCGCCTGGAATCCTCTGCCCGGGACCGACTTTCCACAGCAGCCAAGGCCCACCCGAGACCCCACAGCCGCCCTCTGTGACCCCAGAAGCCACCGCGGCTCTGCAGGCAGGAAGGTTTCCCGGGGGCCCAGCCAACCCCAGCCACTGGCACCAGGCCCCGCACCCTCTCCTCGCCCGCCCCCCACCCCTGCTCTCCGCCCTCAGCCTCGGGTCGTTCCAGGAACGTGCCAGGCTCTCTCGCCTCTAGCCTTGAACATGCCGTTCCTGGGCCTGCAACTTCCCCACCTGCTTCCTGGCTGCTCCAGCCTGCCTCTGGTTTACATAACACCTCCTCCAGGAAGCCTTCCCCGAGGCCCCCAGCCAGGGCAGGGGCCTTACCTCCTACACACCCCTCAAGCACTCACTACAATGCAGGGCACGGCCAGCCACCGCTGGGACGCTGCCAAGGTCCATGAGCTACACAAGGGAGGGCCTGGCCCACAGCAGGTGTCACACACAGACTTGCCGAATGGATGGATGGGGTGGGGGGTGGGAGAGGAGCAGGTTCCTAAGGACCAGCCAAGCAGGCACCAAGTGTCAGAGGCCCCCAGCAGTAACCCAAGACACTAACAAGCTGTGCAACCCTGAGCAGGTTAAACAACCTCTCTGAGCCCTTATTTCCTCTTCTGCAAAGAAGTGTCACCAAAGAAGGAAGTGGCTAGAAGGCAGAGGTCTGAATTTTACTGTCCCCTTGACTGTCCACTTGCTGTGCCTCCCGGGCAGCTGCTCCCAGTCTTGGGGCCCTGCTCCTGCCGTGCCGAGCCCCCGGTGCTGTGCTCTCTGGGTGCACGGAGGGAGCGCTTCCTTGGTGCTAAACACATGGAAGTGGGGGCCAGCAAGGAAGGCTGAAGGACACCCCCACGGCTTCCGTCCGGCCAGTGCCCACGGGAGGCCCACGGACCTGGGTGGAGGGCCGGGACCCTCCCGCCTGCCCAGCCCGTGTAGGCAGGACGGCCTGGGATTCTCTCCCTCTCAGGCCGGCAGACAGCCGGGCACCACCCACGCTGGGGAAGTGGCGAGCGGCCACGAGACTGGCCTTTCCTCCCCGTCCCACGGGCGGTGGGTGCCAACTGCTGGCCGAGCCCCACCCGCAGCACAGGTGCTGCCGTCAGCAGAGCGGAGTCGAGAGCTGGCCGCAGGCATCTGACTCAACCCTGCCTGGTCTAGGTGTCCTCATCCTGAGAAAGGGGACGGTGCCCTGGGCTTTAAGGACTACTGACACCACGGACGGGTGCCACTCACACACCACTCAAGAGTACTTGTTAACGGGATGTGAGCTTCCCTCACCGCCCCCGTGCGAGAAACAGGCAGCTACACACAAGACCACGCCCCGCAAGGAGCACCTGGTCTGGAGTCACACAGCCACACAACCGTTTCCAGGAGCCCACAGGGCTGTCAGTCAGTGATGCAGCAAGGAGGAGGAGACATCAAGGAGGACTTCCCGTAGGAGGCACCTCTCCTCTCCCTCCAGCTACCACACAGAAGGCTCCTACCTCCCACCCAAACCAGCCCCTGAGTCCCTGTGCACAGCTAGGGGACAGGACAGACACGTACACGTGCCCACCGTGAGGCCAGCCGCCCAGCACAGCCCCAGGGAGGGCGACAGACAGACAGATGCTGAGGATCCTGGCACCAGAAGACAGGGAGACTCAGGTCCAAGGCCAGTCCTACCACCCCCTTGCCGAGGACCACACCAGAAGACGCTGCGTCCCTGGGCTGCAGTGGTCCCGCCTGGAAACGAGCCAATGCAGCCTGGGACCACGCAAGGCGTCAGCCACACGTGAGCCCGTGCACAGCGGGCTTGCAACCGCCCAGGGCCACTGGCCTGGACTGCGAATCCTGGCACACAGCAGGTGCCCATAACTGAGCGCTCCAGTAGCCGCTGTTCTTCCCAGCACCGCACTCTGGCCAGAGTGAGGCCAAGCGCCACTGTCGGGCACCCACGTCCTCACCACCCCACCACGAACCTCCACCTCACCAGAAAGCCTGGCTCCTGATGCAGCCTTCTCAGCCCCAGCTCTGTGGCCGCCTTGCTGTGTGGTCCAGGCCCAGCCCTCACCCTCTCTGGGCACCTGCTTCCTCATCCAACTCGACTGGCCTCCAGGGCCCCTCCTCTGCTGACGAGCGCCGGGCAGATGCCACAGGCTGGGCCACAAGGCTCCTAGAATCTCAGGTCCCCCCAAAGGGCGTCTGGTGGGGTCTACAACAGCTCCTGGGCTGGGTGGTATGGAGCCCCTCTCCTGCCTCGGGTACCGCCCGTTCACCCAGACGGCCAGATTCCAGACCTCAACCCCTTCTGTGTTCAGGGTAGATCAGAGTGCCCGGGACACCTGCCTGAGGTCACACAGCCCACGGTGGCAGAGTCAGCACTCGCCTCACCGTACCTTCTGCTTCCACATCGGATTGTGACAGAAGCCTGGAAAGAGTGGGGCCTCCACAGCCCAGCAGCTGGACACCAGTTCTCCTGCCCTTTGGCTGTGTTCCCAAGTGGGTCACGGGCCCCTCTGAGCCTCTGTCTCCTCCTCTAAACACTGACTACAAGAACCCCGACCTGGTGCATTGACAGCGAGGACTCCACCAAGTGCCTGGAACACGGTGACAATCGATAGATTCTGCAACCACCCTGCCCACTGTCTGCCCCTCACAGAGTAGTCCAGGCGCCAGGTGTCGCCTCAGACTCCCCACTTCCCGCCATCTCCCACGCTCGAGTCCAGCCCCGGGCAGCAAAGCCCCCTCGCGG
Organism: Lemur catta; assembly: GCF_020740605.2. Lineage (NCBI taxonomy): Eukaryota > Metazoa > Chordata > Mammalia > Primates > Lemuridae > Lemur > Lemur catta. The sequence continues at coordinate 2,887,803 of NC_059137.1, read as the reverse complement.
GGGGGGGGGGTGCCAGTCCTCTGGCCTGCGAGGCTCCCCCTTCCCCTCCCGTGCTGGCTCCTGCCTCTGTGAGCGGCAGAGTCGCAGGCTCGAAGGCCTGGGTTCACATCCCGTCCCTCACGCCTCGCCACACCTCAGTTTCCCCCTCCACAAAATGGATCAGGTGGGCCCAGGCTTATGCCACCCTGCCCGACGTCACGACCTCTGCTGCTGCCCAGGCTGGGCCCGGCCCCTCGTCCTGTGCCAGGCGGGCAGGATGTTGGGAAACACACAGGCACGTATTGCCACATCGCCAGCCGCGTCACAGACAGGTTTCAACACGCGGTGGCGCCCAGGAAGGACGGCCGCCATCTCGGCCCGGCCACCCGCCACATGGGGCAGAGACGGTCCCGACACCCTGCTCACTGCTGCCCTCAGTGCCCCTGACCTGGGTGACAGCCTCATCCTCTGGGACAGGCCGAGGCGAGCGTGGGCCACTTTAGAGGAGCAAAGGCCACCCCCAAAGCCTGTTCTGCACACACAGCCCTGCTCCAAGCCCCTGTGGCCACGGACCGGACCGGGGACAAGAGGTCTCTCCAACCTGCCTGGGTGGGGCTCAGCGGAGATCACATTCTGGAAGAGAAAGTGTCCCCAGAGGCCTGGGCCCCTCATCAGTATTTGGGGAGACGTTTGGGGCCAGCTGGCCCCCTCACGCCAAGGCTGAGCGGCCCCCTGTGCCCACGGCGGCCCCGTGGCGGCCTGCAGCCTCTGCTGAATTCCAAGCGAGACGAACAATGGGTCTGGGGTAGCTGCAACCACTCAAGGTCCCCTGAGCCCTCACAGAAACCCTGCCGGACAGCGACAAGCTGAGGCCCAGGGAGGTCAAGGGATTACTCCAGGGCCACGAGGACCCCACTCGGCCTCATGCCCCAGCGGCCCCACTGGGCCAGCGGAGGGAAGATTGTAACTGGTGTAGGAGTGTGTTCAGGGCAGCGAGGCCAACACGGATGTAACCCCTTGCTGCAGTGTCTCCGTGTGCGTCCCTGGGAGCAGGGGCCACCTGCCTGCCCCCCGGGGCCCCCACTCTGTCTGCAGCTTGGAGGCTGAGGTTCCCAAAACTCAGCCTGAGATCCAGGCCAGCGTGGCCTCTTCCCCAGGGTACCCTGGAATAGAGGAGGGGACACTGTCTCCCACTGACCAGCCAGCTCCCGCGATGACCGCAGTGGCCCCAGCAGCCACCCGCCGGGCCAGCCTCCCCCCCTCGACAGGACCCTCTCCTGGAGCGAGGGCGCCCGGGACCACAAAGCTGCCAACGGGCACCGCCCAAGGTCACGCCCCAGTGGGCAGTGGGGCCAAGGTTCAAACTCAGGTGTGAGGACATCAAGCCCTGTGTTCCCCCATGGCCCACTGTGAATGAATGTCACCCGACACGCCCCCCCAGGCCTCCCAAAGACACCCCCATGGGGACAGATGGTCCTCCTCCCAGCCCTGCATCAGAAGACCCAGTGCCAGACGCCAGCCGCGTCCCAGGGAGTCAGGCACAGGCCACCCCTTCCCACCTGCCCGGGGCCCCCAGCACCCCACTGCGACTTCGGACCCACACAGGTGTGTCTGAGCACACATGTGCGTACACATGTCACCATGTTGACTCACATTCACACGCTCACACATTCACATCCACACACATCCGCACTCACACACTCACATCCACACACTCACATCCACACAATCACACTCACACACATCCACACTCACACACATCCACACTCACACACTCACATCCACACACTCACATACACACACATCCACACTCACACGCATCCACACTCACACGCATCCACATGGCATCTCCACCACCCCACAGGGCAGGGAGGCCCCGTGACCAGGGCCGTCCGGCCCAGGAAGGGAAACCCCAAGCCTGAGCGAGTGGCTGATGAGGGCACAGCCTTGTCAGAGCCCAAAGACAGCCACCGCGGCCATTCTTCCCGGAAGAGGGACTTGAGCCCACCAGGGGCTTCCTCGTGGGGACCTGGTCACACCCGTCAAGGGGCACCAGGCACTGGAGGGCCAGAGCCAGGCTGCCGACCATCCTCAGGGAGCTGGCCGGGCAGGGACACGTACCCAGACCTGTCCTCCCTCGCCTGGCAGGGGCCTCCCCAGGGACGGGGACACGAAGACAGGGACCAGGAAGAGGTCTCCTTTCAACACCCCAGCTCTGCCGTTCATGCGGGAGACCCTGAGTGGGCACGAGGCCACGGCAGCCCCAGAGTGAGGACGAAGTGATCGCAGGAGCTGCGGCTTCCCGGCCCCTCAGAGGGCGGAAGCAGTCAGGGCAGTTGGGGAGGCCCCAGGCACCCAGGGGGACCCAGAAACCAGATACTTTCTGGGCAGGCCTGGCCCAGGGCCCCAGCCATGCGAGCTGGCACCTCCTCGGGGAGAGATGGCTTCACGGTGAGCCAAGCAGAGTCTGCTCAGTGACAAATGACACCAGCTGGTGGGAATGTCTTATCGGCCGAGTGTCCCCAGCAAGGCTGATACCATCAACTGCCATCGGGGAACTCCGGGCACCATTAGCCTCATGAGCAGTTCCCGCGGGGTCAGCGCCACACTGCTGACTGTGCCGGGGCCTGGGAACCAGCTTCGGCTGCCAGAGACAGGCTGGGCGGGTCCCGGGTGTGGGAGAGGAACCGGAGCACGAACAGGCGCTGCAGGACACAGGGCACCCCGCCGCCCTCCCCACCCGAGGGAGGGCCGAAGGTGCTGAGGATGCCCCCACCTCTCCGTGTGTGCCCGTGTCCCAGGCCCCCCTGCACAGGCGGGCAAGGCGAGGCCTGGGTCTGCACACCTCAGAGCCCCTCCACCCTGCAGCCAGGGCCACCGCAGGGCACGAACAGCTTGGCGAGGGGGCCGAGAGCCTGCCTGGGTTCACACCCTGTGTCCGGGCAGCTGCTTCCCTGACCGCCGTGGACCTCAGTTCTCCATCTATAAAATGGGATCACAGCAGTGCAGGGCACAGAGTGGCCCCTGGCACGTCGTAACTGTATGGGACACAGACACAGCACCCTTTCCTTCCCAGAAAGGGCAGAGGGTAGGGCTGCAAGAGGCCAGGGCTAGGTGTCCCGGACACGGCCCCCGCCCCCCGCAGAGACTCAGCCCACCGCCCCATGCAGCACCCAGGCTGCTCCGAGGCCCAAGTTAGACAGCAAATGTGAGACAGGCAGAGCCACAGGGATGCGAGAAGAGGAATGGCTGGCAGGGCCGGGCAGGGCCGGGCAGGGGCTCAGGGCTCGGGGCTCAGGGCTGACCACGGCAGGCATGTGGCTTCTTTCCAGGGCTGGTGGAACGTTCCACGGTGCTAAAGCTGGCTGTGCAAGTCTGCGAATGCGTTGAAAACCACTGAATGTATGCCTCAAAGGTGCACGTTACGGTAATGTGAACTGTATTTCAGCCAACCAACCAAGTAAGCAGCCTGGTGCCAGGCACGGGCTGGGTGACAACAGGGCTTTCCCTCGAGAGGCTCTGGCCCCGACGGGGAGCAGGTCACACCGACCCAGCCCCACCTCCCAGCAGCCCCTACAGGACGGAGGCCTGGGACTGAACCCGCCAGCACCTGTGCACGCGCTCCCGCGGGGAGACCACCCCTCCTGAGTCCCCGTCAGGCTGACTCCTGTCCCCGCGTCTGTAACCATACGGTGCCCTGCGCAGAGTCTGGGGGACCCGCTGGGCCAACACGCAGATGGGACGGAAGTGTCCCGTGGACAGTCTCTGTGGGCCCCTGACCCGACCCTGCCCCGCTACGTTCAGCGTCTGGAAGCACGAAGACCAGGCTGGCCGGGATGGTTTCTCCAGCCCCACCCAGCCCCCAGGAGGAGCGGAAGCCCACTGGCGGAGGGACACTTCCTCCCTGCCCTCCCCCACCGGGCCCTGCCAGGCTGGCCCCAAGCAGCCTAGTCCTGCTCAGGGGGACCTCGCAGCCCAGGGCAGGGGACAGCTGTGGGTGCTGGTGGGGAGGGGGCCTGCCGCCCCCGTGGAAGCCTGCCACAGCCAGGCCACTCTGCCACTGACACCCTGATGTCACGGGTTCCAGATGTGGCAGCGGGGAGACAGGGCAGCCCTGGGCTGCAGAGCAAGCTGGGCACGGCCTGAGGTCACACGCAGTTCCTGAGCCCCTGCCCAGGCCGCTGGACTTGGGGTCGGCTGGCAGGCAGCGGAGGGAGAGGCCGCACCCCTCCTCCCAGGGCATGTGTGGGAGACCACCCAGCGGGCACCCACGGGGACCCTGGCCCCACACACAGCGAGAACCGAGGCTCTGCTGCCTTCAGGCCCTGGCCTCTCTGAGCCTCAGTTTCTCACCTGCAACCGGGAGCCAGCACCTCCCGCAGGGCTGCTGCTGAGCCACAACGGGCTGGCCAGGAAGGTGTGAAAGAAAAGGGAGGGGTGCGGGAGGCCCCCAGCCTATGTCCTACAACCCCTGGGCTCCGGCAAACACACTGCTCCTAGAGGTCGCTTCCGCTGACCTGACCCACCCCGACACAGCCAGGGAGGCCGCGGCTCTGAGGTCAAGCCCCAGCGGTGCCGGGTATCCGTGTGCCTCCCCCCGACAGCCAGCCCCCGGCTCAGGGCCCTCCTCCCCAAGCAGACTGACATGGGGGGCAGCGGTGGGCGAGTGAACAGAGGGGTGTGGAGGGCTCTTTCTGGCTGGTCCTCCCTTCCATTCGGGAACCTGCCAACTGCCAGCCCTGCCCCACCTCGACTCTGCCTTTGGCCAGGGTTTTATGGACACAAGAACAGACCTAAAACTGGTCCCAACTGTCCCTGTCCCAGGCCCACTGAGGGACAGTCTGGGACCCAAGTGCACACACAGGAGCCACTAAGCAGGCAGACAGCCCCACTCCCCAGCCACCCAGGCCCCAGAGCAGCCCCAGCCTCGTCCCGAGACGGCCAAGCCTGGCGGGAAGCGTGGGGTCCTCCGCACGCACCCGGGGCCCTGGTCCACACCGAGGCTGGCGGGTGCAAACCCACAGACAAGCCAAGAACATGGGGGTCTCCCCCTGGGACGGCCGTGCAGCTGCCTTCCTCTCGAGCAGCAGCAGTTGCCGAACACCCGGCCCACCCAGGAGGGCCACGCCCCGCTCAGCCACCCAGGCACCCCCCGCTCCCCACGAGGAAACAGCAACAGGGGCAAGGGTTTCAGCTCAGGCACCTGCAGGCTGGGGCTGCGACCCCAGCCTCTACCTCCCCACCTGTAAGACGAGGGTCCTCAGGACGCGGCTCCCCACCCGTGTCTGTGTCCACATCTCCTGCAAGAAGGGTCCAGGGGTGTGTGGGGCATGGCAGGACTTGCCTGAACCCTGACCTGGCCTGTGTGGGCCTCAGTTTCCACAGCTGTGAACTGCCCGTGCTGTTGGGGGCACCTGAAGGGACGGAGCCCCGTCAGCAGGAGATGCAGGAAGGGGCTGTCATTGTTCCCAAAGGCACCAACCCAGGCCCTTCCTGGAGTCTGTCTCCGAGGGTCCGCGGGGCCATCTGCACCAGGGCAGGGGTCACACAGCTCACAGGGCACGGAGCTCCCTAAAGCTGCCAGCGCCCCACGCCCACCCAGTGGGCCCTGGGGACCTTCCCTGCCCCTCGGCTTCTGCCCCAGGCGCCCCACGCCTGGACTGTGCACCTCTAGCACTCAGCTAAATGGGAAGTGGTCTCAACGCAGCTTGAGATTTAGGGGGAAAACGATCAGTAACATTCCCGCTGTGGAAAAGTCTAGAAAAATGAGCTGGAAGACGGGAGGGGGAGAAGCCAAGCCGAGGTTTGGAGGAGGAGCCCCACCCTCCGGCACCCAGGCACAGCCGCTGTCCCCGGGACCTCAGGCTGGCTCTCCAGTGCTGAGGGCCGCACAGGGCCTCCCGCAAGGGCTATCCCGAGGACAGGGCATGCACGGGCCAGCTCAGGATGTCACCAGCACGGGCTACTCGGGTGGACAGCTGCCACTATCCCGCCAGCCACAGCATAAACGTGAGCTTAGTACTTGGCACAGGGCAGGATCAGTGTGTAGTGGCTGTCCTCAGCTGCCGTCATCGCCCGCCCCACCCACGTGCACCGTTTAGGGCACAGGCCCTCCTCGAGGACAGCACAGGCCGGTCGCAGACACAGGACAGAGGCAGCCCATGAGGGCTGGGCACGTAGACGGGAAATGAATGAAGTATGAAATGAGTCGATTCTCTAAATGGACATGCCCCAGGGGAACGGGGTGGGTGGACAGGGCCATGCCCCTGGGCACACCGCTGGGCTCCCTGGGGGGCACCTGCGAAGCCCCCAACAGCCCTGCCACACACCAGGCTGGGACGGCCAGAGTACAGGTCCCCCACCTACACGCCTCTGGTCACTACTTGGGCTACAGCCATCACTAGATGCAGTGACCCCCACGGGTGCCTGCCCCCCAGGGAGAACAATGCAGACACCAGCACCCAACACCCCCTGGGGAAGGTGAAGCTGGACTCACTTCCGAGCTCTGCCTGGGAGCAGGGTGGGAGGAGGAGTCCAGCTCTGCAACCGTCCACCCCCTCTGATGAGCACCGCGAGGGTGCACCTGCACCAGGGCTCGGAGCCCTGCATGGAGCCCAGGCGGCCACTGACAGTGGCCACTTCCAGCCGGGGGTAGCCACGTGGGAGCAAGGCCAGCACAGGCCCAGGCATGGTGGGGGCAGGCAGGGCCTCGTCCCAGAAGCCCCCTCCTCGTCTGAGCCCCAGCCCAGGTATTCACCAGCCAGGGCCACAGGAGGCCAGGGGAGCAGACAGGGTGGGCCCGAGCTTCTTTCCCTGGGGGACCTCCCTGAACCTCACCTGCTCAGAGACGGCAGCAGGTGTCCACGGACACGTGGGGAGTCCACGACTTAACCAGGCTCCAGGGGTCAGCTCCGTGTCCAGCCCTCACCCAGCTCAGCATAAACACTCAGGACACCTCAGGCCCACCACGCAGAGAGGAGGCGGCCCAGCTGCCCAGAGGAAGCTCTGCTACCCACAGGATACCATGGTTTGCTCGCCCCGCAAATCCCACGGAGGTCTGCACCACGACCACGGGGCCATGGCAGGGACCACGGGGCCACAGCAGGAACCACGGCCAACTCGGCTCCTGCCCTGCTGAAGCTCAGTCGAGGCACGGCTGGGAGAGACACGGCTCGGAAGAGTCAGAGTGGTGGCACGAAGGGAGAAACGTGGGGTGGGAGGGGACCCCATCCAGGCAGGGGGTGTGACAGAGGCCCTGCACCCCAGCGGGAAATGAGACATGTGGGTGAGCAAGAGCCCCTGGGGAGAGGGCCGTGCAGGTGGGGGCTGCCTGAGCAAGCCCTGGCAGGAGCCTGGCAGGACCTGAGCATGGCTACTGCCTGGGGCAGGAATTAGTCTGGGGCAAGGGGGAGCCACCGAAGGCTCTAGGCAGAAGAGTGCCATGAGCAGCAATCCTCTGAGCCCATCCCCTCCCAGCCCACAGAAGGCTGAGGGTAGCTGTCCCACGGGGCCCGGGAGGGCAATGCTGGCCAGAGGGCAAGGTCAGGGCTGGCAGGGTCAACGATATAGCCCCTCCTGCCCTGCGGGCACCCGGCCAAGCCAGGGGCGAGGGTGACAGGAGCCTTGCAGGGCTGTGTGCACATCCCGGCTACCAGGTGCTGCAGGGCACAGGCACACTGCTGTCCCCACTCCACAGACAGGGACACTGAGGAAGGGCAGCAAAACCCTGACCCAGTCAGACCAGAAAGAGGCCCACAGCACTCAGGCCCTGAGCTGCTGTTCTAGAACATTCTGCCTCCACGTGGTCACCTGGGCAGGTGGAGGGCAGCCCTGGAAGCCCCAGGCCTGCTCCCAAACAAGGACCCTCCGGAGTCCCTCCGATTTTAATCAGAGCCATTAGGCACTTGTTCGGCAATTAGGAGACACAAATTACAGTAGAAAAAGCTCATTACCAACACACGGCAGGCGACAACCACTGACAGCGCTGAAGTCCCTGATGAATCGTGGCGCGTTGGAGGCACTTAGTCTCCAGGAGACAACACCCCAGCGCCCACGGCCTCGTTTGTCACCCTCACCTTCCTGCCACCACCGTTCCCGTCCCAGCGGCCAGGCCACCTGCCAGGCTGGACCCACCCCTGCGCCAGTCCAGACTGCCGAGCTGGGGACAGCGGGCACGCATGGAGTCGGGGCACGGTGACAGCCAGGCCGGGCCCCTTAAACAGGCCCCTGCAGGTGATGCCCGGGAGGAGGTGGGGCCTGCACAGTGGGCGCCACAGTTCACCCGTCAGTGGAGTGAGGACATTGACAAGGATCTCCAAGTTCCCTTCTGGGTCTGAGACCCCGTGCTTGACCCAGAGAAAGTTCCAGAATCAGTTAGTTGATGAACGAATTAGCGTTAACCAGATGAGTCAGATGGCAGGGCACGTGGGAAAGCCTAGGCTGACCGCGAAAGGCGGGCTCCCTCCCATCGGATACAATCCCGAGCAGGCCGGGCAGAGGGGCGCTGGCCACAGCAGGGGCTCCCACGGGGACCAGGCGCAAGCCGGGCCCAGCACGGGGCTCTCCGCAGGCGGGAGCACCTCAAAGCTCTCCCCAGCCTCCTGGGTTCCAGAACCCCAGGTCAAGGGAAAGATGGGGTTCACCTGGAGTTCTGAGGGTCCCCGAGACCCACACACACACACCAGGAACACAGTCCCACCCTCCGCAGGCAGCCCTCAGCGGGCTCTGCCTGCCCGAGAGCTCAGCGTTAGCCCCAGGCCCACCCCAGCCTCGGCCGGCGCCCTCGCTCCTGCCCAGGTGGGGCCCCCAAGCCTCGGCCTGTCTGCAGCAGCCCCCACTGAAAGGGCCCCAGGGTTGGAAAGAGGCTACTTCCTCCCAGAGATTCCAGCCAGAACTCCTCTCTCAGCGGTCCCAGATCCCAGATTTATCCCCCACACAGAAGGCCCTGTGGCCAGGCAGAGCAGGCCAGAGGTCTGGACACCTCTGCTTCAAAAGAAACGAATGGTCCGGAGCACAGCAGCAACCTTGGCAGGGCTGTTCAAAACAGGGCACCAGACCGGGCGGCTGGCAGGCTGGTGCTAGCCACCCCACCATCTGCTAATCCCAGTCCTTCAGAGGGAAGGAACAGGCCTTGTCTGCAGCCACACGGCTAGCACGGCAGAGCCGGAATCCAAACCCGGACTCAGGCAAGCCTCTGGGGCCTGACACAGGTCGCTGGCTAAGTGGGACCTAATGGCAACATGACCCCATGTCCAGCAGGGTGGGAGGAACCCTGCCTCCTGCCCACGCTGCCTGCCAGCAGGCCACAAACAAGCCTGCAGCCTGTCACCGGCCCAGCCAGCGCGGCCCGAGGGCCACCAGCACCCCACGCCCAGCCCAGGCCACTGAAGGCAGCTGGCCGCTCCGAGGCCCTGCCCAGGAAGGCCTCCCGTGCCAGGCAGGATGCAGTGGCAGTGGGGGCCCCGAGGGGCTCTCTGAAGCGGTGACAGCACCCACCTCTGCCAGGTGTGACCTGAGACACAAGCTGCGATGACACCTCCACACGTGGATCACCACCCCCTCCCCGCCTGGTCCATGGGCCCCAGCCCCCCCAAGGCTTCCCAGCCCCCCGGGGCTCGGGCGGGGCTGGCTCTGCCCCCGGGGCCATATTTCCCTGCCCTCAACCGGGACTCAAGGCCCAAGTACTGCTGGGTTTTTAATGGTTTAGTCAGCAGAGTAAGTGACAGTCTTTCTTCATCTTTCCTCAGGAGAAATACAAACCAGGCCCGCTAATTTCGGGGGAGGTCAGCCGCCCCCCCGGGGCCTAGGGCTTCTCACCCTGCAGACAACACCACGTGGCCGGAGGATGCAGCGGGCGCGGGCCAGGTGAGGCCGGGTGGGCCCAGGTGCAGGAGCCAGGCAGGAGTGCCGGGGATGAGGAAGGACGGGGAGGAGGAAGGACGGGGAACCGCAGCAGCAAGGGCAAGAGGCAGGGAAGAAGCCCCCACGGGAAGGGCAGGGGGAGGGGCCACAGCCGCACACCTGCAGCCATTAATTATCTCACGACTGCCAGGTAATCACCACGGGGGCCCCAAACCTTCAGGGTAGGCCCATGTGACAGCTGGCACCTGGGGAGCCCAGCAGGCAGAAGCCCCTGCACGGCCTCAGTTTCCCTAGCTGTGTGGTGACATCATGGTTTTTAAGTCCTGCTCTAGGCAATCTCAGGTATGGACAGGGGGCCCCAGCCCCAGCAGGAACACCTCTACCTTCCTCAGTTCTGCACACAGGTGGTCTGGAAGGTTTCCCTGCTGCCACTGCCCACCCCACAGCCCCTCCAGCCCCACTCCCCGGCCGCAGCCTGCGCGGCCTCCCTGGCCTCACTCCAAACTTGTGTTCCCTCCCTCATGTGGCAGCCACCCAGTAGTTGCTCAATAAATGCTCCCTGAGCTCTTTGAGCCTCCCAAAACACGGGCAGGGGTGGGGGTAGGGGTGCGAGGCTTAATGAAAATCCCCCCGCGTGGGGCTGTGTGCCTCTCAGCCAACTCCAGCTCGCCCAAGGGCTCCTCCTGCCCCTCTGCCCCTCTCCACCTCTGCTGGGCTCTGCGGAAACGCTGGGGGGTCCCTGCCCCCAAGCCCACAGCTGCAAACCACAGGGGCTCCTGGCCCTCTGCCCGCAGCCCTCGCACTTTCACAGCACACACAGGCCAGCTGAGACCTGCCACCTCCTCCCCACAGAGTCCCCAGCCCTGGCCCAGGCCTGCCCTGGGGACTGCCTGTCTCTGGCAGGGCTCAGGGGCCCTGCCTGGTCCTGCTGACAGCCGCGGGGCAGGCAAGTGGGGAAGCCCAGGACAGCGCGGTTGTTGGAACAGCACCCAACAGAAGCCCGGAGAGCCGGATCCCAGATCTCTGGAGACATCTCCGGAGCCGGGCCTTGTCAGCCGCTGCGCACGACACCTCCACGCCTCCCCCACACCCACAGGGTCCAGTCCAGGCCAGCCGCCCGCCCCAGCTCCTGACCTCCCCACACAGCACCAGCACGTCTCTCTCCTCTGGGCCTCGGCACATGCTGCACCCTGTATGTGCCCCGGCCAGGGACCTGCAGGTCGCCACCTCCCCCAGGAAGCCTTCCCTCCAGCCCCACCCACCCGGCTAAGGGAGGCCCTCTGCTCCAGACTACCTGCCCACATCCTGCCCCTGACCCACCTACTGCCTGAAAGTGGCAGGGCCAGCCCAGCTGGCTGGAGCCCCGCTCACTGCCCTCAGCCTGGACACACTCCAGGGGAGGGTTTGGGGACCGGGCAGGGCAGACACGGCCGTCTCAGCCTGACCCGGCTCCTTCCTTGGCAGCAGCTGGGCCTGGGCTGGCACACCACGCAGGAGCCCTGGTAGGATCGGCCCGTGGCCTCCCACGGGACGGCCGTGAAGGGGCCAGCCCCTAGGTGGGCACAAGATTAAGGTGTGACATGAAAACACAGCTGCTGCCACACTTCATCCATGACAGCCCCAAGCCCCAAAAGGATGCCCAGCCTCCACCCAGAATCCGCTTCCCACCAGCCCCCAGGTTTTCAAGGGCACTGCAGGTGACTTGGGCGTCCCCAGGCGGGCACAGGGTGGCCCCCGGCCCCAGGCGGGATGTTCTGCCTCCCCACCCCCGCTCTGCTGATGCCCCTGGGTCAGCTGCAAGCTGCCCCCGTGGTCTCGCCCACCGGCGAGCCACCCTCGTGCTCACGGCCTGAGCCCTCCTTGAGGATGCACGGACTGCTTTCAACGTCACACACTCCCCACCCTGCACACGTGAGGAAACTGAGGCCCAGGAAGTGCCTGACCTCACAGAGACAGGAGGGAGCCAAGGCATGACCCCGCTCCCTGCCACCCATTCCCCAGGAACTGGCAAGGAGCCCATGCGAGAGACGCTGCTGCCGGCAGTGAACTCTGGCCAGGCTCCGTTCGGGCTCTGGAGAAGGCTCTCCACCGGGCAGGAGCCAAACCTGTCCGACCGCCCTGGAGCCGCAGTGCCCGGGCGACTATCTGCCCCATCGCATTTCTCAACCCGCACAGGACAGACGATTGCAACAGGCTGCGGAGACAGATAAGGAGGCTGGGGTGCGGGTTGGGTGAGCTTGGGGTGGATTTTTTGTCTTGTTTTTTTGCACCCCACCTGTGCTTCAAGCCTCCCCAGATCTGCTCAGGGCCTCTGAGCTTCCTGGGGGTGCCCTGCACGGGGCCTGGGCACGGGGCTCTGGGCCCTTCGGGGCTGAGGCCAGGAGGGAGGCTGGGTGAGAAGGCCACCAAGAAACGCCCTCTGTCACAGCCATCGAGGGTGGTGACTGAGCAGGCCCCGGGCAGGGTGAGGCTGGGCGGAGCCACCACCTGAGAAAACCACCTTTCCAGTGCTGCAAGGGTGCCACCAGCCAAACCTGTCACCTTTCTTGGCAGGACACTAATGAGAAAGCCCGTCCTTCCCTAAGGACGGCCAAGGACGTCCATCCAAGAGCCACCGACGCTCACCGCAGTGCCCAGCATACAGCAGGCGCCTGCTGAACGTGGCCACAGGTGGGGGACACACCAGGACAAGGCACCGACCCTCCCCGCCCGCAGTGGGCGGCTAAGCCCCACCCTGCAACTCTGCAGCCTCTACACACCCTGCGGCCCCGGAGCCCTTTGCGGGCACTGTGGAAGCACACATGGTGCGGCTCCCTGCTCCCAGCCCAGCTGGCACTCAGACCCCAGCCCAAGGCCACGGCCATGTGGTACGAGTGCCTGGTGTGAGCCAGACAGTGACTCTCCGCCTTACACAAACCCAAGGCAGGGACTCTTCTCCCCATTTTACTAAAGAGAAGACCAAGGCTCTAGTTGGTTAAGGGCTGGTCCAAGGCCCCAGAGCTCTCCCAGTGAGGGCCACCCACGAGAGCCTGACAGTCCCCTCCCCACGGGGCTGGGAAGCCAGGCGAGGGAAGGGCACCTTCCCCAGAAGGCCCCCACCAGGCCTGCTCTGCCCCGCCCAGCAGGGGCAGGAGGGAAAGAAACTTGCCCTTAGCATTCATGCTTTTCCAGGTCGCCAGGGAAAGGAGGCTCGGCCTCAGACAGGCTCCACGGCAGGGCTCCCACGCGGCCACTCTGCAGGAGAGTTGGGGCCTGGTGGTCAGAGTGCAAGCAGCTGTCCCCGCCCCCGAGGCTGCCCTCCCCGGGGCTTGCCTGACACCAGGGAGCAGACCCTGCACCTCAGGCCTCTGCTCCCCTGGGACAGGGCAGCCTCCAGGGCAGAGGCCCAGGAGGAGGAATTCCCCAGCAGGCTGCAGGATGGGCGGGCGGGCCCCTACCTGCCTCCCATGCAGCAGGGACTCGCCATTCCAGTCTCCAGCGCTGGAGGAGGGGTGTGGGGGTGCAGGCAACACCCCAGCCCCTGGGTCCTCAGCCTGGCCACAGAGGGCAGCTTTGTAAACCTCTCGTCTGTGGCCAGCCGCCCCCCGCCCTTCGGGCCCTGCTGCCCTTGTGATTCTGGGCCTGGGCCTCTCCCTCCCACCCAAGGAGTGAAGCCCCAGCAAGAAAAGACCAAAACGACACGGGGCAGTTCCCAGCGCAGGCTGAGTGCCAGGTGAGCACTCTCTGGCTTCATCCCTTTGCACCCTCCCAGCCTGTCAGAGAGAGAGGCAGATCGGGAAACTGAGGCAGGGAGGAGTGACTGGAGCTCAGGCTGGTTTTTATTGTCCACCAATCAGTTGACAGCGCCCCTGGCCTGCAGGGGGCCCAGGGCAGAGATGCCCCCCGACCCTCGCCCACCAGGTTCTGCTCAGAGACCTGGGGCCACAGCACAGACCCGGGACACCTGGGCCTGCATTTCCTACAGGTGAGGAGGGACCTTGGGGGAGGAAGATGGAGACAGAGAAGTCTCAACAACCAACAACCCCCCCCACAGCGTGCCCCCTGCCCTCATGACCTGGGTTGGTGCCCACGACGGAGGGGCAGGGGGAGCCGGGCACACAGGACGACTCGGGGTTGCCAGGCTCCTGCCTGCAGGGATGGGGTGGCCCAGCCTGAGCCCCGCCCTGAACCCCAACAGCCAAGTGGGTGGAGAGACGGGTAACTGGAATCACAGTCACACGGTCTCCCGGGAGCCCCTCTGGCCCAGACACCCCAGAACTCCAGGGCAGGCTCCCTGACTCCCAATAGAGACGCTCCATGGCCTCTGAGTCCCCACGCCAAGCCCACTCAAGCCCAGAAGGCCTGTGGGCACTTGTTCCCGGGACGTCGGTGTGCACGGGTAGGTGGGACTCGCACGGTCATGCCCTGAGGAGTGCAGAGGCCTGAGATGGGGGGAGGTCTGACCCAGACCCGGGACTCTGAGCAACCAAAGAACTTCTCAGGATTTAAATCTCACAGGCAAGGCCAACCCACTACAGCCAACAGTGGAGCTGCAGGGAGAACAGCTTTGGCGGCCCGGCCTGGGAGACCTGAGCCCGCAGGGATCACCCTGGTGGCAAGTGAGAATCGCCCCGAGAGCCGTCAGAAACCCAGTGGCCAGGCACCGCCGACGCTGCAGGCCAGCCCACGGCCGGGCTGGGCCGCGCCTGGTCCCGGGGTGATGCTGACAGGCACGCAGGGCCACTCGAGGCCATCTCCAGCTGCCGGTTCACCCACACTGCCACAAAGCCACACTCGGGCCTGCTCATGCCAAGGCTGTCCAAGGAGGAGCATCCAGGAGAGCCTGCGGCTGGCCCCAAATTCTGTGCAAGTTATGACGAAAACAGGCACAGCCTTGCTCCTTAAGTCTTAGTACATGAGCAGCATTAGATTCACCGCGGGTGGCTGCAGAGCCAGGATGGGGACTCCACGGCAGGCACAGCACGACTGCCCCGCAGCGCTCCCCGCAGACATCACCAATCCACCGCCCACCCTTCCTCGCCAGGCGGTCAGGATGGGCGTGCTCTCAGCCTTCCCACCTGGGGGCTGGTGGACGAGGGCCCCGTCGTGTGTCCACGCCCTCCCAGGAGCCCTGGGCCCCAACAGTCCCCAGTGGACAGACACAGGTGCCCCCAGCTCACGCGCTCCCAGCACCCCAGGAATACCTTCCCCAAATGCAGATAGTTTTTGCGCTCAACACGCACCACCAAGGAGAGGGCAGGAACACACGTCACAGTGGCATCCAAGACGGCCCCCCAGACCTGCTCTCCCGAGGCCCGGCATCCCCGCGCTGAGGGCGCCTCAGCCCTCCTGCCGACAGCCCGGGGGAGGGCCTGGGGTCCGGCTGGACACGCGGGGACGCGCAGGCTGCAGGCTGCACACACGGCCTGGCCACCGCATCCTCCCTCCAGCAGCGATTCCGCCTCCAGGGGCGTTCACGAGCAGGACGCCTGCAGCCCTCCACATCCACTTAAGAAAATAAACAGCCTCCTCCCCAGCTGGGCCCATTCAGTCTGTGTTTGCTCTTGTTTCAAAAGTAAAACTTCGGCCTTTTCCTCATGTGCCAGGACCCCCAGCTACAGGCCTGGCCAGCCCAGCCACGCCAGCGGCTCGAGCCCCTCCTCCCACTGCCAGAGGGGGACCCTGCACCCCAACTCTGCAGGTGCTGAGAGGGCACCGGGGCTGCGCACGCCCACTGCCCGCACCTCCAGAGGCCGCCCAGACGCAGGAGGCGCGAGGGCGTCAACAGGGCTGCAGCCCAGCCAGGCCTGGGCGCCCCTGGGCACCTGGGAGGGAGAAGCCAAGAAAAGACCCGGACGGAGGAGGGTGGGAAAAAGAGCCGATGCCACCAAAGTGCTCCTGCCACTCAGCTCCCATGCGCACCCCAGAGGCAGGGAGCAGGGGCCTCACTGGCCCTGCACTCACTCCACTCATCAGCCCTGGGCGAGCCTGACTCTGTTTCCCTGACTCTGTTTCCCTGCTGCCCCGAGCCCTGCCAGCACTCCAGGAAAGGAAAACAAGGGCCAGTGCCCAAGCAGGACTGCAGCTGGACACCGGGTGGTCCAGACACTTATCTCTGCACGGTTTGCCGCGTTGGCAGGCAGCCACTGCTGCCCGCAGCTGGGCAGGGGCACGACAGGGAGGACAGGCCAGCCCTGCCAGGCCCCACGCCGCCCATGTGAGGGCTAGAGCGGGGCCCCTGCCCCCCAGCAGGGAAGGCGTGGGCCCCTCCTCCGGGTCCCTGGGGCAGCCCATTCCTGCCCTTCAGACCTGGCCAGACACCACCATGTCCCTGGTCCCCGCCCCACCCCATGCACCCTCCCTGGGGTTTTCCACGCATCATCCAAGTCCAGGCTGCCGGGAGTCCGGGGGCAGCATCAGCTTGCCCCTCCCCTGTCTTGCCAGGCACACAGCACAGCCTGGCAGCCCACGGTCCACAGCAGCTCCTGGCCACTGTCCCGCCCTTGCCCTGCGTCCAGAACACCCTCCCCTCACCGCACCCAAGCCCTGCACATCCTTCGGGACCTGCCTCCAGCGGCCTGTGCAACCGGCTCCTCCCATGGGGCCGCCCGGAAGCCGGACCTTAGAGACCCAGGCTCCCCCAACCACCCCCCCCCCGCAACGTCCCAACACGGCACGCACACACGCACACATGCACACACACAGAACAGAGCCTCCCACCCAACCCAACACCCCCCACGCCCAGGCAGGGCTGCAGCCGCCGCGCAGCCTCGAACTCCCCCGAGGCCCCCACACGCCCGCCCCGACAAGCCCCCTTCTCGTCATTCCGCTCTCACTGTGATGGTTAAAAACTCGTTCGTGGCAGCAGATTGGTTATTACATCTCGGCCTTAATTAAAGAGGGCCGCAGAACGGCATTTTAACCAGCAATATCATTTTGTAATTGACACGGCTCCATTATCAAGAAAAATACTCAAACCGGCCTGAAATGGAGCTGGCACCCCTCCTCCACCGCCCAGAGGGGAAGGACAGTTCAGCTTCAATTTTTAATCTGCTGATGAAATATTCAAGGCCAGGGAGGGGATTACGTTTCCCGAGGTGTCGGATCCCTGCCCTCTTGGGGCTCCCTGAGCCGGGCAGACACCGAGCGTGGGTGCCAGGACCAGGCAGTCTGGAGGAACCGAGCCTGTGTGGGCCGGGCTGCGGTGGGCTGCCCACAGCCAGCCCTGCAGGGCCCAGGGTCACTGCTCTTCCCGCCCCTCTGCGGCTGTCCACCCCCGTGGGTGGCCCCAACTGCACCTTCCCTGAGGAGGATGCTTTGGCCCACAGGGCCAGGGCTGGCCCAAGGCCCCCATGCCTTCCCGCCGGCCTCCTGGGCCCAGTCCTACCATGTGTCCACACCCCAGCCCCAAGTCCGACCCAGACAGGAGAACAGGCCTCGCGTGCTGTAATTTCCTGAGCAATGGAGGGCCCAGCCCCCGATGCCAGCGTTTCCTCATGACCAGGTACTCACTCTTCCAGGCCACACCCTGCACGTGGGGTCTGAGCAGGGTGTCCCTATGCACAGGAGGGGACACTGAGGCAGGCAAAGAGGCAGCTCTGCCCACCCTCACCAAAGCACAGGGGCAGGCCCTCGAGGGTGGGTGACACTCAGCCTCGGTGACAGATGCAGCCAGCACTGCCAGGCACCAGCTCACTGCGCCCCCACGCAGCCGAGGCACTGGCGCTGAGGACACAGCAGGAGGGAGGCGCTGGCCCAGGCCAATGCCAGGACCCAGCTCAGGCCCCAGGGCACACACGCCCCCACGCGCCCCGGGACAGCAGCAACAGGAGGGCAGAGCGGAGCCCCGGCCCACCCGCCGCTGCCTCTAAAGAAAGAAATGTCCCACGTGAAACAGCTCCCTGGTGCGGGCGGGTCTCTCGCGCAGCGGGATGGGGGCTGGGCCAGGCGGCCCCACACACAGGTGCCCGATGCCCCACGCACGCCTAGGTGAGCAGGGCACAGGCACACAGCACACGGGGCTGGAATGACCCTTCACGTGGCTTCCGCCGGGTGCCCACTGTGCCCAGGAGAAAGACACTGGCCAGAAACCAGAGCACAGCCTCCCTGGACAGATGAGGAAACTGAGGCTCGGAAGGGCAACGGGCCTCCCAGAGCCGCAGCTGGCAAGGGGTCAGGGAGCAACGCCAATGATGTGTTCAACAGGCCACCCTGCAGTGCCACCCCAAGAGCAGCGCCTGTCCCCTTCCTCCCCTGGTGGCTTCCACGCATCCTGCCCTGGGAGCCTGACACTGACCAGCTGCCCAGCTGGGCCTGGACAGACGGTTTAATCACAGTCACCGCTGGCAGAGCGGCTCCCGGTATCGAGGGGCAGACGCAGCCGCCCGGCCATCTGCAGGGTCCGCTCTTCCTGGGCCTGGGCCGGCAAGTGCCCAAGACAGAGGCGTGAGTCGGGTCCAGGGCTCAGGGAAAGGGACCCAGCGGTGCCTGGGGACCTCCAGGCATGAGCTGCGGCCCCGAGCTGGCCCAGCCAGGAGAAGAGAAAGGTGGGAATGGCAGGACGAGACGGTGCATGCCGTCCACGTGGCTCCCACCGTGGGCAGCCTCCTGGGTGGGGGACGCTGCCCAGGGGCAGCCATGGCGCCGGCGCTCATGTACACAGAGCTGCGCTTCCAGGGGCGCAGGCAGCCAGGTGGGAGTCAAGTCCCCAAATCTCATGAGACAAGCGGGCAGGCCCACAGGTCCCCAACGTCATGTGCACGTGTGGCCACCTGGGGAGGCTCCCTGCCTGGCCCCAGCTCTGAGACACCCCACGCTCTGGCACGCCACGAGCTTCTGGGGCCCAGCGGTTCCCCTCTCCCCTCACTCACTCCACAGCCAGGCTTGTCGGTGCCAGGATGCCAGCCCGTCCCTGTCCCCTCCCCCCTGCTCCTTGAGGACGCCTCTCTGCCACCAAACCCCGCCAAGCCACCCACCCCAGCCAAGGTGCCTGCTGCCCAAGCTGCCCCCAGCAGGGCCACCAACGATGCGGGCACCCAGCGCAAACAGGGCTCCCCACAACCGACATGTGTGAGGCGGGGGCTCTGCGCCTGGCTGGGGCAGGGAGCTGGGGTCTGCAGGCCCAGCCAGACCCCTCTCCTGGGAGAGCCTCCACGCGGGCCCTCGTGGGGCGGGCGGCACTCGAAAGCCCCCTCAGCTCGCAATGAGTCCAGGGCACAGGCCCCTTCCTGGGGCGGCAGCAGCCCCCATGGCAAGGGCCCGCCCTGTGCTGCAGGTGACAGAGCTGGGTCTCCCCGGTGCCTATCCCCCACACTGGCACGACACCACACCTTCCACTCAGGTGGTGCAGAGCTGGAGCCCAAAGAGACCCTGCCACGGTCTGGAGGCCAGTGTGGACCAGTCCCCAAGGCTGCGGAGGCCGGGTGTTTGGGAAGGCATGCCGAGTCTTCCGACCACCGAATCCTGCACCACACGAGGCTGGCCGGCACCCAGTGGGCATCCGATGCCTCTGACAGCAGATGGATGGGCAGGTGCCACCGAGCCCTGGACCCTGAGGACAGGGCATAGGCCAGGATGCACCGGGCAGGAACCAGCCCCCCACCTCAGCCGGACAATGGGTGGCTGTTTGGGCCTGGCTGAACTCGGCCAAGACTGAACCCACGTGTCGGCCACCTGCGTCCCCCGAGATCAGGTCAGCGTCTGCCCACCACCAGCCTCGAATCTGCCACAGACACAAGTGGCCTACCCAGGCCTTCAGGAAGTTCTAGGGCAGCAACGGGCTGCAGGGACCCTCCCAGACACCCGAGCTCGAGTCTCCGCACCTGGCACTTGCTGCCCTGCACTCTGAAGCCCATCACAACAGGACGCTGATGCCCGCCACGCCAGCAAACACTGTTCTGTCCTCACTCGCAAACCCCTACTCCTGCTGCCAAAACGCTGCATCTAGGATGCACCCAGGAGTTCCGCCGCCTGGGAGGCTCCGGGTCTCCCCCAGACCCTGGCATCCACAGCCCTGCTCTGCCAGCCTCCAAGTGGCCTGCACAGCACCACAGCCTAACTGCCCAGCCCAGCACCCTCCACACCCTCCGCGCCTGTGACCCCACCAATGGCCCCACCATGCCGGCCCAAGCACCATGGTCACCCCGAGCCCCCAACCCAGGCCTGGCGGCTGTGGCTTCAACCACCGCCAGACCCACCAGCTCTCCCACCCGCACAGCCACTGCCCCTCCCCACAGGCTCAGACTCCACCCCCGCCCCAGACCTGCCACACTGCACAGCCAGAACCCTCGCTCCCCGCTGCAGCCTCCAAAGGCTGCCCTCGCTGTTAGGACAGGCAGGCCCAGCACCCCAGCAGTGCCCCATCTTGCTCTGCTGCCCAGCAGTCCAACCTCTGTCCCTACCTTGCTGCCAGACTCCAACACCAGCGCTGCAATGCCCCCACAGAGAGAATCTCTGCCACAGGCCCTTTGCACGTGCCACCCCTCAGCCTGGGAGGCCCTGCCTCCACACCAGTGCCCGGCTACGCCTTCTCACCTATGACCTTACCTTCACTGCTGCCCAGGAAGGCTTTCCCTGGCCGCTTGCCAAGGACTCCCCCACGTACCTGCAACCTGACCCTCAGTGCAGGCCCCTGGCCAGCCCAGCCCGGTCCCCATGCTCCCCAGGCGCAGGAGGTGCGGCGGTCAGGGGAGGGCCCCCTGCTCCTCGGCAGATGCCCAGATGCTGCGGCCCCCCCATCCGGCGCGACGTCCGCCCCTTGGTGTCCGGCCTCTGGGGCAGGCGGGCCGCGCTCCGCTGGGGGCACGGAGACAAAGGCAGGCTGACCACGAGCGCCCGCAATTAATCTCGGCCAGCACCACGGCGGGGCAAGTTGGCCACCCAGCGATTTACATTTTTATTAAATCACACAGGAAAATTAGAAACATTATTACTTCCCTCAGCTCTTTAACCCTTTCTCTGCCGGCTCTCCACACGCTGCCCCGGGCCGTCCGAGGCTGAGCGCGGAGGCTCCCACCCCACCGCAGCCACGCCAGGCTCCGGCCAGGACGGGTGGCCGGGGGGCAGCGCCTCCCCAACCCGCCCCCTGCGCGGCCTTGAGTCAGGCGAGGCTGTCCCCGGGCCCTGGCTCTCCCCTCCGTAACGCAGGACCGGTCAGGCGCTGGCGGGTTGCGGCCAGGCCCAGCTGTCACCTCCTTCGCCCCACGCTGTCCCGACTCGGCCTCCCCAGTACCTGGGGCCTCCGGGAGGCCCCTCCCCAAGGGCAGCACCTTCCCCGCCCTGGACTTCAGATGCCACAAGGTTACAAGCAGGAGAAGGCGGTGAGGGCGCAGACCCCCAAAATGAGGGCTCGGCCCCTGGGTGCGTCCACCCATGACGCCCAGACACACGCTTCTTTTGCCCACTTACGCCCAAGCCTGGGCGACGCCAGGATCCGGGGCAGGTCCCACGGCCCCTGGGCACCCACAGTCCCCGAGGCCAGGCCCCAGTCGGGGACGGGCAAGAGCCCACAAGCCGTGGCCTGGAGCAGGACGGGCTGAGTCCTCAGAAGGAACGAGCAGGCTGAGCTGCCCACCCCGCCCGGAGGGGACGAGGCCACCGCAGCCGGGCGGCCCTGGAGCTGACGTCCAAGCAAGGCCTGGGGGCTGCAGCCACGGAAGATCCACGGAAGCGCATTCGGGGGAGGGAGCAGCATGTGCAAAGCCGCGACAGGGAGGCACTGGGAATGTTCTAGCAACGGGAAGCAGATTGACCAGCACAGCTGGTCCCAGTGAGTGGGGGAGGGGCGGGGGCAGGGACAAGTGCCAGGGCCCGGCTGGACTCCTCCCCAGAGACCACGCAGAACCGGAGGGACTGGAGAGGCCTGACCAGGTCGGGGGCTCGAGGACGAGCCAGCACTGTGTGGTCCCGGACATCACATCACTCTGGGCTGTCACCCACACCCTAGAAGCCACTGACGCTGCTGTCCTGACTCCCATGCGGTCCCTACGTGGGTGCTGTGAGACGCACACACACCAGGAAGCTCGGCCATGGGACGGGCCGTCCACTTGGGGAGTCGGGGCGAGCTCCCCGCAGCGGGGGCATCCACACGCAGCACGCAACTGTCCCACCTGGAGCACGCTCCGGGCTCACCTGTGCCGGGAGCTGACCCATGTGGTCACAAGCCAGCAGGGTCAGAGTCAAAACATTACTGCTCACTTGCTCGCCATGCATGACGAACTGACAGTGGGGGCAGTGGCACCGTGGACCCCAGCCCCACCATCCCCTCCTGCCCTGCGCTGCCTGGCACAGCCCAGCTGCTCAGGCCCATGCGGCATAAACGCCCGAGGAGGACCCCGGCAGGCCGCAGGTGGTGGCGGGAGAGGCTGGCCGGACCCACACTGCCAGAGCGACTGGCACTCCCGGCAGACCCCCATCCTGTCCCCGGGCCTGGGGGGGCCACCAAGGCCAGGGACCGAGGCTCCTCCAACCCCAAAGCCCAAACCCCCTCCAGCCGCCTCACGCCAGCCCCAGGGTGGGGCCCGAGCACAGTGAGCCAAGCCGGCAGCCCCCCACCGACTGCCCAAGGGACACCAAGACCCATCACGGCTTTGGCCACAGGTTCGCCCCCTTTCCAGCAGTCCCACTTCACGAGCACCTAGCACCGCGCCCTCCGCAGCGCTGGGCGTGGCCTCGGGCCGCGCCAACATCAGCTCCCACGCCAGGGGGCAGCCCTCATCCCCACGTGCGTGGGGAGGGGACACCGAGGCCCAGCACTGCTGCGCGGCCGGCACCGGCCTCTGGAGCACGCCCACGTCCGCTTCCTCAACCGCCAGGTCCGGCAGAAGAGCCGTCCTGCTCACCGGCCTGGAAATGCGAAACAGCTGGAGCCTTGGGGGGCAGAGGACCCCCCAGCCCACACTGCAGCTCAGGCGCCTCGTGATTCTGACCCCTCAAGGCCCACAGGCCCAAGAGGCAGAGCCTCCCAGGTGGGTGACCTGCCCCTCTCCCCAGCTCGGCATCCACCGCCTAATTGTGCTGGGGCCACACCAGGTACCAAGGCTGTGTCTGTCACTACCACCAGCATGACAGGACAGAAGGCAATGCCCATGGAGGGCGGAGGGGACCTAACCACTGAGAGCTTCCTGGAGGAGGCGGCATACAGGCAGCTATCTGTCGGAGTGGGCAGTTGGCTGGTAAAGGAGCATCGTGGGGACCTGGAATCAGAGCAGGCCTGGCTCAATGACTGAGGGGCACCCAGGGCCAGTGGCAGTGAGGAGCCTGCGGGCACTGGGGAGCCACAGAGGGTTGTGTGCAGGGGAGAAGCACAGTCCCCAGGGGGTGGGGAGGGCCCAGGAGCCCACAGCCTGGGATCCAGCCTGTCCTCGACCTCCTGCTGGGAGCCCCAAGAGGCAGGAACCAAGAGCTCTGCTTCCACCTTCATAAGAGGAATCTGGGCCTTGGGCGGGTGCCCAGCGTTGGGGTTTTTGTGGAGAAACCTCCGGTTTCCCCCACTCTGCGGCTGCTGAGTCAGGAGCACAAGGGCGGGACCCCAATCTCAGCCCCTTCCGCCAGCGAGCAGGAAGCTGAGCCCCGAAAGTCTCTACTGAATGCCAGGCCAGACCCCAAGCTGCTTACTTCGTCCCTGGGTGGGAGCGGGGCTGGCTCACAGCCTGCGGTCTGGCTGGCGCTCACATGTCAGTGCTAGCAGGGGCTGGGGAAACTGAGGCCCAGGACAGCTGGGGGGCCTTGTCCAGCAGGCCAGATCCCTGGGGCCATCTTCAAGGGGAGGAGAAGGGCGGGGGCGGCAAGCACACCAGGCAGAGGGAACAGCGTGCGCAACGGCTCAGAGGTGTGGCTATACCGGGCTGGACACAGCGCCAGGGACCTCAGCACAGCCAGCTTCCCCACGAGGGGGTCGCTACCGCCTGTGGGGGAGGGGGCCGTGCCCACCCCCACCTCAGTGGGGCCATGCTGGCCGGCGACGGGCCCAAGGGGGAGAGGACGCCAGGGGACACCCCATCTGCTGACCAGGCCCCTGCCCCGCCCCACGCGGGGAGGAAGCGCCCTTTCCCACAGTTACGAAAGATCCTCCTTGCCAAAGGACGGCAACGCGGAGTCGCAGCCTCACTTGGCCCAGTGCCACGCTTGGCTGGGGACGCGCAGCTGGTCCCCTGAGGCTGGGGCCCATGACGGAGCCCACCAAGCTGGACACACGTCCCTCCTCTGGCCACTGAGCAAGGTGGTGACACGACAGGGGACTTGACCCCCAAAGTCCACGTCAAGACTGCACCCGGTGACCGGCCTCGCTTCCGGCACTGAGATTTCTGGCCCCCAAGATGGCTCTGGACCTAGCTGCCCCCAAAACCACCCTTCCCAAGGAATCATTCTTCCCAGGAGGCAGAACCCTCCTTGTGTGCCCTGCGGCCCCCACTCCAGACGCCACAGGATGCTGACAGCAACCCTTCACGAGCCCCCCAGGGACCCAGAGGAAGAAACTCAACTCCCCACCCCTCTGACAAAGACACTAAGGTTCAGAGGGGCCCCCAGCCACTGCTCTTCCCTGCTCCTGGGCAAGAGCTGAAGGGCAGGCCCTACTTCAGTGAACGCTCAGGACCGCTTCTGAGCCAGTGCCATCGGCTCACTTCATAGATGAGAAAGTCAGGCTCAGAGAGGGCGACATTCTGCCCCAGGTCACACAGCTTGGAAGGGCTGGGAGGGGACCTGAACTGTGGCCCACAGATGGCTCCCCAGGCTCCAAGGCAGGAACCCCGTCCTGACCTCCCACAGGCCAAATGCCTTCTGCCCAAGACACCTCCCAGAGGCAGGGCTGGTGGAAATCCCATAATCTGCTGGGGCCTCCCTAAGGAGGAGGTGCCCCCCTCCGGCAGCAGGATTCGGTTTCCTGGCCTCTAATCAAAGGATTACCCGACAATCCCGGGCACCTCCACGGCCCCACCGCCCACAGCCCCCGTGCCGGGAGGGAAGGGCCACCGCTGCGCTCGGCAGGCTGAGCCAGCCAGGGCAGGGCCGGCCGCGGGGAGGCTGGGCAGGTTCCTCCACTGTGGGGTCCACTCTGCTGAGCGGCCAGGGCCTTCCCGGCCCACCAGCTGGGCCTGGGCACCGCCGGGCTGCCCACGCCAGCCTCCTCAGCCCTGGGGGCCACACCAGGCGCCCCGCAGCAACCGTAGGGGCCTTCTCCTCCAACCCTGCAGCCCCCCCTGCTCAGGCCCACAGCCCCGCTTCAGGGTCACAGTGCCGGAGCCGAAAGGCGCAGCACTGCAACGTCCCGGGTGTGGGCTCCTGGCCCGGCCACCTGCGGGGCCCCAGCTCTCTACACCTCGGTCTCCTTGCCGGCAAAGCACAGGAGACAGGCACGGGACTGGTCCCCACACTGCCACAGCTGTGCGATCCGCTCAGCCTCTCTGAGCCCGGGCCTTACTCGTGAACGGGGCAACCCCTCCCCAGCACTTGCGGAGGGTAGTGGGCTTGTCACAGGCTGGCACAGGGCCCTCCCTGAACTGTGGCTTGCCACTCCTCGACCCAAACCCTGTCCTGACCCCTGCTCAGGTCTGGGAGCCACGGTGGGCCTGGGGCTTTCTCCAGCCTGGTCTCCTGGGTCAGGACCCCCTACCCACCAGTGGCCCAGCAGAGAGCCCTAAGGGAGACGCCCCCCAGTCTGGGGTCTCCATGTCGCCTGCTGCCAGCAGTGCCCACCCAGGCAGGCCCCAGCTGGCCATGTACTCTGATAACCCCCACCCTGGGGTGGGCTTCACAGACCCCACAGCACAGCGGACCCCTCAGCAGGCAGGACCAGGGCCAGCGGAGGAGGATGTGGCCTGAAAGAGCCCAGCCCCGCCCTCCCTGCACTCTGCCAGCGTCCACGGCCCACCCCACCCAAGGCGTATACCACCCGAACCTCGACCTCCAGCGAGAACCAGAGGAGGGTGTAAGGAGACTGAGGCACACACCAAGGCATGCCTCTGCCACCACCCGCTCCCCATGCTGGTCCCCAAGGATGGGAAGAGGCCCCCCTGCACGATTACGTGACAGGGAGTGAGCTCCCCGTCACCAGGTATATGCCAGCCAAGCTACTGAGCCCCTCAGGTCATGCATGCGCTCGACCCTCCGAGGCCCTAGGCCCCTGCCAGGAAGCCACGTGGAGACTGAAGGGCGGGCCCATCTAACCCAGAGCTGCTAAAAAGAGCCAACGGGGAAGTAAAAATAGGGAATAAAAATAAAATGGCTCCAGCCAGCCTTGGTTGTTTGTGTAGGAAACAAGGCACCTCCCCAGCCAGAAGGCGGGCTCGGCTCCAGGTCCCTCCCACACAGGGAGCGTCCCCACCACCCACAGCTGCCGCCAGGACTTGAACCTCGCACCGGGACCTGGGCTGGAGGAGTTTCAACGAGGAGTCCTGAGAACCTGGGTTCGAATCCCGGCTCTTCCGCTAATGAGCCATGTGACCTCGGGCAAGGAGCAGAGCCCCCACCCGTGCCTCGGCCTCCCCTTCAGCAACAGGGGTGCAGAGCCCACTTCCCCGGGTGTGGAGGGGGGAGGGGGGAGCGTGCAGCACCGTGCCAGCTCGTGGCTCCAGCCACCACCTTTCCTGCCCCCCAGGGCCCTCAGGGTGGGCTGTCGGGGGGTACTAGAGTCAGAGAGAGCCCGGCTCCCGGCGCCCAGCCGTGCGGCGCTGAGACCTCGACTTCCTCCCCTAACAATCAGAGGAAGCCTTCCTTCCTGTCCTTCCTGTCAGTCCTCTCCGGGTCACACCAGCTCGTTCACACTCAAGTGTACATGACTGGCCCTGGCTTTAGGATCGGAGGGGCCATCCTCCCAGAGCACAGAATTCCACTGAAGGCAGGCTCCCGGGGCCGAGACGGCCCAGCCAGAGGGCAAGGGAGGGCCGTGCGGGCCACAGCCCACGCATCCAAGTCGCCTCCCATCCTGGCAGCGTGGGGTCTGTCCACCTGGGTGAGCCATGACTGGCAGAGGCCGCCCGGGGCGCCTGCTGACCAGGAGGCTGAGCACGGCGGGTGGGGAGTCAGTGCCGCCAGCCAGGCCTGGGACGGCAGGACCATCCCAAGTGTGAGCCTCACTGGCCCCCGGTCCCTGTAACCCACCCTACGTGCATGGCCCCCATGCCACCCCAGGGAAGAGAGGCATCACCGGGGTGCCCCAAACCACCCTCCCCACGACAGCCCAGTCTGCTGTCAGCCCTCTATGGCAGCCCGTTCCCGTGTCCTCAGGAGAAAACCCCAGCTCTGCGCACACCTCACAGTCTGGGGACCCTGCCCACTCCGGCCCCCGCTGCTTCCCTAGCGCCATCCGCCCCGACTGCGTGACCTTCCCTCGAACCAGGCATGCCCGCACCCCATGATGTCGCTCGGCCTGGACCCCACCCCTCAGCTAGCCAAGGCCGCCGGGCTGCAGGGCCAGCGGCCAATGTCAAACCTGGGCTTGCGAGTGCTGGTGGCAGCAGATGCGGGACACAGGAGTGCACACAGGAACACACAGGCATGGGGAGACACGCGCTCACACTAGGACACAAGCACACAGGCTCACACGTGCACAGAGAGACACATGCGAATGCGGATGCGCCCAGACACAGGCTCACATGTGGACACAGGGACGTGGACACAGGTTCACACAGGGCATGGATGCTCCCACACACATGCACACACAGGCTCACACAGGCACACACACGCACACACAGGTGCACACATGTAGGCTCACATGCCCGCAGGCACACACATGTGCACACACATGCACACACGGGCTCATGCATGCACATACATGTACATGCATGTGCACACAGGCACACACACATGCACACATGGCTCATACATGCGCACACAGGTGCACATGCTGACACCCACAGGCTCTCAAACACAGGCACACAGATGCACAGGCGCGAACACACGCACAGTCTGGCTGGGAACCTGCCCCAGGGAGGGTCTGGGAAGGACGGTGAGGCCCTGAGGGCCGGGCAGGAGAAAGAAGACAGCCCAGGGCAACACGCCCCCACCCCGGTCCCAGCCTTTCTGCCAAGCGCACTCCTGCCTGCAGGGCCTCTGAGCCGGCCCAAGAGCACCAGGGGGTCCCCACACACCGCAGGGACAAGGCACACACCGCGGGACTCTGAGCCCCGTGGGCCTCCAGGTCCCTGGGCAGGCCCCAGGTGGGAGACTCCGCCAGCCCCATCCAGACACCAGGCATGCAGGCCAGCAGCCCAGGTCCTGCTCTGAGTCCCCAGGTCCCCGCTGGCATGGGCTGCCACACGCCAAGCAAGGAGCCCAGACAGGAGACCAACAACAGCGGTGACAACAATTACTCCCTTGTTCTCAGAAAGGCAGCCAGGGAAACCTGGGGGCAGGGGGAGGGCCAGCCGGGAGGCATGGGGGTGTCAGCAGGGAGGGGGCACTGGGCAGCCGTCTCCAGAGCCCTGGAAGGACCTCTGAGCTCTGCGAGTCCCTGGAGACCCCCAGGCCCTCCCCTCACCCACAGGGCCGGCGGAGCGCGGGGTCTGGCCTCAGCTCGGGCTGGAGGGATGCTGTGGGGGTGGAGGCGCTGGCCGCCCCTCCGATAACAGCTTCACAGCTTATCAGCCACGTCCAGGCCTCGTGGGTGCCAGGGGCCGTCCCCTCCCCACCCCGTCAGCCGAGCACGAGCGGCCCTGCTGTCCAGCGCGGACACACACTAACTGTCCACACGCAGATAAGTCCTGGAAATTCGCTGCGGGCAGAGAAGACGCAACACCCAGACTGCCCGCCGTGGCTGTAGCCGGACACACTCGGGGACACGCCTCTCCCGAGCACTCAGCCAGCAGGGGTGGTGGCGACGGCACCTGTGACCCCTCGTCCTGGGGGATGCCAGCCCAGGCTGGAGGGGCCAGGGTGCCACCTGGGCTGGAAGCCCACCAACGTGGAGCCAGAAGCGGCCACGTCTCCCGCTAGGACGACTCCATCGCGCCTGACACCAGGGGGCCCTTTAAACACTATGGCATCTTTTCTGTATAAACCACACCCGTCCCACGCCAGCCCCGGGAGCCAGGAATAAATCAGCGGGGCTCAAACACCTGGTGGTGGCTGTCCCCCAGGCACTGCCCCCCGTCCAGCCTGAGGGAGGCCGGCGGAGGGGGAAGCTGCGCTGCAGGGACCGTCCTGCAACCCAGGCAGCTGACGGGGGCACTCAGTGCCCTGCTCCCTGGTCCAGTGAGGCGCCCCAAGGGCCCTGACTCCAGGCCAGGGGGCTGCTAGCCGGGGATCTCGGGCACCCACGGCCCTCCCGGTGCCCCCAGCTTCACAAGGCTGCCGCATGCACTCCTCCAACAGGTCCTGAAAGAGCAGAGGCCCTGGGCCTCGGGCCACACCCGCAGCAGAGCCAGAGCCACCTCCCGCCTCCTCGTGGGAGGCCGAGTCTCCGGGCCTGCTGCTGGCTGCTTCGTGGTCCCAGAGCTGTGGCTCTGTGGCCTGGAACCCTCAGGGCGGGGCAAGGACAAGGCAGGGTGGGGAGGGCCACCTCCAAATGCAGCCCTGAGCACTGGGGGCGGGGGGGGGGGGGCTGGCCACCCAGAACCTCCTCTGCCACCTCCTCCAGCCTCGGGGCCAGGCCCCCTCCCAGCCCCAGCGCCACCTGACCTTTCCCCACGGCCTCTCCCACGGGACCTGACACCACTCAGACCCCACACGGCCCACAGCAAAACCCAACTGGCCCCGAAACCCACTCCCTCCATAGGTTCTCCCTTTTAGGTTCCACCTCCCGGGTGCTTAGGCCAAAGCCCCGGGGCCTCAAGGTGACCCTAGATGCCCCTCGCTGCCACCCTGACTTCCAATCCACCAGCCAAGCCCAGGCCACTGCCCCCAGCAGCCCCTCCTCCAGGCAGCAGCAGGGCCTCCACAGGGCGGGCACAGGACCCTGGCACGGCTCTGTGCCCCCGGGGCAGATCCAGAGCCTTCTCCTGCCCTCTGACCCACGCCCGCCCTCCCCCTCGCCCACTGGCTGACACCTACGACACCTTGGGTAGGCGACCGCTGTGGCCGTCGGCGGAGCTCTGGGGGAGCTGCTCCCGGCGCACCTGCACCCCTGCTCTGTGCCACCCCTGGTCCTGCCCGACACCGCCGCCCCCTCTGCAGCCCCAGCCCGCGTTTCCCTCACGCCCTTCCTGAGCCCCAGACATCCTCGGCCACCTGAAGAGCCCCGTGTCCCCACGAGCCTGGCAGCCCCGGGAGGCGAGACCTGCCTGCTGTGCCCTCAGCGCAGCTCTAGACGGGGTGGGGCGCTCCTCACGCGCTGGTGGCACGGTGGCCCCGCGTGTCTCCCTGGCACCTGCAGGGCGGGCACGTGGTGGCGGAGCCAAACAAAACTCGCCCACCTCGTTTCTCTTCTCAGCAAGAGGTCTGCGTTCCACAGCCATGTGAGCTGTGGCCAGGGACAGCTGCCGGGGGCACCGAGCTACAAGGACACCCAGGGCCTCGGAGCCCAGCCCCACGGGGGAAGGCACACTACTGCCCGAGATGGGGAAACTGACTTCCCCGGGCAAACTCCTACACATCCTTCATGACCCAGTTCAGAAGGCCCAACCCGCTGCACACCAGGTCGAGCTAATAATGCTTCATCTGTGTCCCCTCTGCCTCCAGTACACCCTCCCACCACCAAATTCACACGCTCTCCACCCCAGACTGCAGTCAGGGATATCTTACAGATAGGAAAACTAAGGCCCAAAGAGGTTTAAAAACATCTGGTCCAAAGTTACACCCTGTCAAGTGGCAGCACTGGGGTCCATCCCAGGCCGCTTGGCCCCAGGCACCACTCTTACCCCCTCCCCAGTGGCCAGCAGGAGCCAGATGAGTGCGGACAGACAGGTGGACAGCAGGCAGGTCGGGGGTTTGCTCTTACCCTACGGCCGGCCTCAACTCCCCCAGCTAACAAGTCTCAGTGAGGAACTCGGCAGCAGACGAGGGGGCCGGGTCCCCACGCATGCATGCCTCTGGGGCTGGGGGTGCACCCCTGCGTCCAGGAGTCTGTGTCCACCGGAAGCCAGGCCCGGCCAGCAGGGGCAGCTGCACCTCATGCGGGCTGGGCAAGGCTGGGGCACACAGGGGACAACACCCCTGCAGCCTCGGCCTCGGGCTCCCTCCCAGGGCCCCCCGGGGATTCCAGCTGGCCCAAGGATGCCTCACGGACAGGGTCCCGGCCTCCAGTCCCAGACCTGCCATCTTCTCCCAGCACCAGGCTAGACACACAGCAGGACTTCCCCTTCCTGCAGGTGGGACAGGCTCCCAGGAAGAGAACGATTCAAGCAAACGCAATGATTTCAAAAACCAACTTTGCAAGGAACAGGCCCCCCTCCCATGTTTCTGAGCCCAGGGTCCGGGGAGAAGCTGCCGGGAGCACGAATTCATCCAACAAACATGCACGAGGCTGGTGCTGTGCCTGCTGCTGTGGATTCGGGGCAAACAAGACCTGTGAGCCGACTCCCCTCGATGACAGGGGTGCCTAGAGAAGACGCTGAGGGCTCAGGGCCCCATGGGAAGGAGGCTGCGCCCATCAGCGCGGTCTGCCAAGGGTCCCGGGGACAGCAGCGGCACAGCGGCTGTGTCCTTCCCGCCCCAGCTCAGCCAGACCGCCTTCCTTCCATTTACAAACAAGGAAACCGAGAGAAAGAGGAAGGAAGTAACGCGCTCCAAGTCACAAAGTTCATGTGGCAGAAAGGGAATGGAACAGCCGGTGCCCAGAGCGTGCCACCGCCCTCAGTCCAGAGGTCTGGAGGGGTCTGGGGACCATCTCCACGTGGCCTCTCGGGGACCTCTCCCTGGGTCCCAGCCCCAAGGCAAGGGGGGCCACACCAGGATGGGGGGCTGGTGCCCTGACCTCGTGCCCGGGGGATGGAGAAGAGGGAAGCGGAAGCCACAGGCGGTGCTGCCCGCCCAGGCCCACCCGCCACTGCCCGGGCCTGGAGTGGCCAGGCACCCAGTGACAAAGGCCCCGCCTCTCAGCCCTCCTCCTCGACCTTGATCCCGGCAGAAAGTCCATGAGCGGAGCAGGGTGGGGGCGGCCCCACCACCTCCCGAGGTGGACTCTGGTCCTGGTCAGAGCTGTTTTCCTCCCTCCAGGCGGGAGACAGCAAGGCCAGCGGACAGCCCAGCACTCATGCCAGGGCACCGAGGCAGAGCTGCCCACCGGGAGAGGCAGGGACGGACCACTCGGTGTGGGGCAGACAGGCAGGTGGGGACAGGACTCCCATTGCTCCACTCAGAAAGGACTCAGCCACGGCCACTCACCCCGGGAGCCAGAGCCCCGAGCTGGGGTCACCACGCATGTGTGGTGGGCCAGGATGGGTCACACTCCAGACCAGGGCCCAGGAAGGAGAGAGGCAGCAGGCTAGCCAGGGGCTGCCAGGCACAGCGAGGCCCATCCCAGCCCTAGCTTCTCACTGGGTTAATTATTCCCAGACCAGCTGACCACACCCCCCATGCCCACAGCCTGTAACCCAGCCAGCAAGGGGCAGGCTACGAGAGCCTGGCCACACAGCCGGCTCCTCCAGAGACCCCCAGGGAGGACACCCACCCATGCATGGGCATCTCCTCCCCATACCCCTGGCTCAGGCCAGATCTCCCTGGAGAGGCTCCACCCATTCTTTCTTCTCTGATTCCCTTCCCACAACTCACCAAATAAACTCCTACTCATCCCTCAAAACCCAACTACAGTATCACCTCCTCTGTGAAGCTTCGCTGACTCCCCCAAGCAGTTTACAAGTGAGGCAACTGAGGCACAGAGAGGTGAATGTGCCAGCCCAGGGCCACACACCCCATGACTCAGAGGGAGCACTCACTCATCCCATGGGGCAGCCAACCTCACCAACATGTTCAGACATGAGAAAGCTGGGGGCAGAGTGAGAGACGCTTGATGAAGCAGGAGAGGCTACAGGGCTGCTAGGGGCAAGCCAGGCCTCCATGCTGAGGCAATGGGGAGCCATGGAAGGTTCCAAGCAGGGGAGGTCAGAGCCCAGGCAGAGCCCAGGCTGGCCTGTCCTTCAGTGGTAGCTGGCATGGGGACTGACCACACTCATCTATGGCCCCCCCGGCCTCTGCTCTGCTACCCCACCCCCTTTCTTAAAAGCCACTATTTCCCCATTACTCGGTGCCCACCCCAAAAGTGTTTCGCCATAGCACACCCAGCCCAAATCCCAGAGCTAGGCCCCACTAGGGTGACCATACACCCTGCCCCGGCTGACTCAGAGCCCACAGCTTCCTGGCCCCAGGGACCCTGGCCCTACCCCAGCCCAGTGCCTGTCCCTCAGCCACGGGGGCACAGAGCCCTTTCCTGAGGAGCTGGTCTCCAGCTGTGCCCCACAACCAGACAGCCAGCAGCACGTCAGAGCAAAGTCCAGGTGCCAGGAGGGACATGCAGAGGCCTCCAACTGCCATAAGGCCCAAGGGAAACTGAGGCCCAGAGAGGGGAAGGGCCCTGCCCAGGCCAGGCAGCAAGTGGGTCAGAGAGCACCCCCCACCACGTGGAGAGGTGACCCCAGGGACAGCTCAGCACACACGGACACCGCTGCGGCCCACGCCCCCCCCTCCCCCCCACAGCCACTGACAGAGCAGCCCAAAGCCAGCCCTGCTCCCGACAGCACGCGGCCGGCGGCGTGTGGTCCCCGGACGCCAGGCCAGGCTTGCTGAGACCAGGCTGGACGCCGGCCTGTCAGCCCCTCTCCAGGCACGGGGCGTCCCCTGCCCCAGCACAGGTGTTGGCTGGGGCCGCCACGCACGGTCAGACGAGAGGCCTTTCCCATCCCGCTCCTTAAGCAAGGAGCACATCCTGCGGGGGCTGCGGGGGCTGCGGGGCTGCGGGGGCACCGTTTCGGGCCCTGCCCTCAGGAAGCCTCAGAAACAGGAGCAGGCAGAAGGGATGTCCTACCTACTGGCGGATCTTCGCAGCCCAGCCCAGGCATGCGATCGTCCCCTGGCCCTCGAGCATGGGGACACTGAGCAACACAAGGCCAGGAACCAGCCGACCTCACGGCGGGATGTGAATCCAGGCAACCGAACGCCAAGTCCAAAGCTGTGGCCGCGCCCCACACGCCACACGGTGCGCGAGGACGGCCAGGTGGGCTGGCTGGCAGGCAGCTGAGCCCGAGGCGTGGGGACTCCAGGTTGGAGGCAAGGGCAGCCCGGCCCAGGGCCCTGCTGAATGGGGGTTTGTACAGGCAGCCGCGGGAGCCTGTGCACAAAGCGGCTCTGGCCACCTGGGCTGTCACCGCCTGACCTCTGCCCGGGGCCAGTGCGGACACTTAAGCTAAATTAGTCAATTACGGGATACTTAGAGCCCTCCCTGGGCTTCCCAGCCCCACTTGTTCCGGGCGGCAGCACCAGGAAGACTGTTGAATCAGTAACCTCATTACAGCCCCGCGGCCGCACCCGGGGCTGGCTTTGAACTCCATGGTTTCCCCACGGCGGCTGGAGGATTTACACACGGCCTGGCCCGGGCCCAACCCGCTCCCCCCTCCCCTCAGCGCTGGAGGCTCCAGACTTAGGCTGGCGCAGTCACCGCCAGCCCCGTGCCCTGGGCACAGCCAGGGAAACTGAGGCCTGGCTGGAAACTACTGCTGTTAAGATAGTCCAACAGCGGTGCCGGAGGCCAGGGGCAGGCGCTGGGTCACTGCAGAAGCAGAGTCGCGGGCTAAGGGCTCCTCTTGGCTTCCCCAGCCCCAGCAGGCAGAGCCCTGCTGCGGGTGGGAGCTCGGAGCCAACGGCCAATCAGGAACAGCACACAGACTCGGCAGGGAGGCCCCCACAGCAACTCCTCACACTGAGACTCGCAGAGGCTCTGCCGCCCCCCCAATTGGGGATAGAGATCCCCAATGTCCTACTCCCCAGCCCTGAAGTCCAGCCTCCTCTATGGCCCTCGCGGTCCCTGCCCTGACCCCAGAAGGTCTGGCTGCCCTGCCCCCGACAGACAGCCTGTGGCCAACGTCAGGCCTGGGGGGAGCGTGCAAGCTGGTGGGGGCGGGGAGCAGCTCCTCCCTGTCCCCACGCTCAGGGGGCCTCTGGCCAGGAAAGGCAGACCCGCAGGCCAGCCCAGCCTGCCAAACTGTGGGGTCCAGCCAGGGCAAGGGTGGATGGCCACTCATAGGGGCCCCCGGCCCACCTGGGACCATAGCTGGCCAGAGGGAGCCAGACAGGAGGGCCTCCCCTTCCAGCCTCGCCTCACGGCCTCCAACCCACCCCTGCACTGCACTGGACCCAGTTCCGACTATAAAGACCACCACGCCGGGGGACCCACGCAGTCTCCAGGCCCCTGAGCCTTGAACCCAGGCCTGGCCAGCCACCCCGCCCACGTTACCACCTCTCCCTGCCCCAACCACACCACCCCACCCTCCCCCAGCTCACCCCCTCTGGCCGGGCCTTTGAGTCTTTGCTCAGCTGTCCCTGCCTCCGGGCACTCCCCCACCTGTCCAAACCCTCCCTCTCCTTCAAAGCCCACCCTAGGAGGGCTCCCACAGGAACCACCCCTCCTCCGTGGGCCACAGGACCAGGCCGGCACCCGGCAGGTGCTCCCTAAGCCGCACATGGCCCAAGCCCACTGACAAGCCAGAATCCTCCCCAAGAAGGGCTCAGGATTCTGTCAGGTCACGCTGGGCAGGCCGGGGCCACTGCATGCACTGGTGGAGTGGGGCTGTGTGCATGTATGTGTGCGTGCACACGTGTGATGTGCATGTGTTGGGGGCGGGACCACAGAGATAACCAGAGCCCTGCCCTGGGGACCCAGTGTGGCCGTCCTCGCCTGTCCCCTACCCCAGGCTGCCAGACAGCACCGCCCTGGCAGGGTGAGGAGGTGGATGCCAGGCCACAGGGTCCCAGGCTGTGCCTCTGGCTGCTCTCCCAACCTACAGCTTCCCAGTCAGGTGGGGACTTCTCCCAGCCCACCCACCCCAAGGATGACCCTAGGGCAAAGATCAAAGGATCTCTACTTCCCAGGGGACCAGGACATCCCCAGACCCAGAAGACAGGGCTGACACGGTGAGCCCTCACCCTCCACCAGACTAGAAGTAGGGCTCCCAGGGATGCAGGACAGAGTTCAGGCCCAGCCCGGCAGGTGGGCTGCTTCTCAGGATGCTAACTACGGGGAGAGGGACCTGGGGGAGCAGAGCCCCCACCCTGAGGACAGGTTCTGGCCGGGTGGAGCTCAGCGCTGCCCCCCCCAAATCAATCTGCTGAGAAAATGCAGGAAGAACCACACTGAGGTGCGACAGCAGAGTGCAAAGGCCCAGAGCTCAGTTTCCCCATCCACACAGTGCACTTGTCTCTGTGAAGCCCCCCAAGCTCCTGCCAACAAGGCCCTGGTACACAGCAGGCGCCCTCTGTGCAGGGTTGGGTCCTGGACAAGTTGGGAGAGATTCAGAACAGAATGGTGGACCAAACCAGCAGGGACCACCGAGACCCACTCGCAGCCTGAGAGGTCACTCCCAGCACAGCGGGGCACGGGCCAGCTCCCAGCGGAGCGGATGGCAGGGCGGGCAGAGTGCGTGCCTCCGCGAGCGGGCGTGCGAGACAGTGAGCAGACACACACCCGGCCTTGCACGCGAGCGCGGGCCCCTCTCCCCAGCGACAGCCCGGCCAATCTTACTTAGCTGCTTTCTGCCCCATTTCACGCTCGTTCAGCTGCTGAGCAGACAATTGCTTTGTAACTCTAGGGTGCGATTTCCCTGTCTGTGAGGCACTGGGGCACAACTGCTCAGAACATCTCGCACCAGGCTCGGGTGGGTGTGCAAACGCACAGTCCCCAGCCCCACCCGCCTCCTCAGGCCTCCGGGAAGGAAGGGTCCCTGCAGTGGGGCTGGTCCTGGGGGCGGGAGGAAGTGAGGGCTCTGGGGGCAGGCCTACGCCCGGAGGAGGGGCCACTTCAGCGTTCACCCCACCCTCTCTCCCAGAGGCTGCTCCCCACACCTGACAGCACCTGCAATCGTGGCCTGGTTTTGGTCCAACACTGGCCCCACCCTGATCCAAGCAGGAGGCACAGGCAGGACCTGGCCACAGGCCTCGCCTCCGGAAAGGGGGAGATACACCCCACGAATGGAGCTCCTCCAACTCCCCGCCAGCCTGCAACAAACCAGGCTGCCTTTCCCAGTACCTGGAAGAGCCAACAAGTGCATCCATTTGACAGATGGACAACTGAGGCCAGAGAGCAGGCCACACAGGCAGCAAGGCCAGAGGACTTGACCCCAGCCTGACCACCGGCCAGGCAACAGGACACAGCCAGCCGGAGCCTCTTCTGGGAAGGTGCCGATCCTGGGATCCCTCCACCACCACCCCCATCCAGGGACAGCTGGGTCAGCTGGCGGTGGGGGAGCAGTGAGGATGGAACTGCCCCTTGTAAAATGCAAACGCCGCAGGCAGGTGGGCAGGGGGAGGGGGAGGGAGGGGAAGGACAGGCTCTCTGCCCCCTCCACGCTACGGCATTCGGCATTCGGGAAACCCACCTGCCTAATGAGCATCGGGATGGAGGTCGGGAAGGTGACCCCCAAATGGATGCCAGCTCCATCCCTGGCCCAACCAGTGGCCAATTCCCATAGAAATGGACCAGTGAGTGGGATACCTCAAGGCCTTGGCCACCAAAGCCAACTGAAGGCAAACTTCGAGCCCAGTGGAGAAGGGCAGGAGGGCAGGTCTTGGCTTGCGAAGCCCCAGCCCTGAGCCAGCTGGGAGGCCTCTGCCCTGTCTGCTGGGACAGCAGCGCTGGGCCCAGGAGCCGTCTCCTCCAGAGGACCAGGCCTTGCCCTCCACTCACGGCCCCGGCCCTGAAACATTCGAGCCATGGCAAGACTGGACAACACCCAAGAAATGAAACTCCCCGGGCAGCCTCAGCTGGCTCTAGGTGGACATTTAAGACTTCCACCCCACCCCCACACCACCTTCCACGCAGCTGACGTCTGTGCCACCCTCTCCTAATGCCAGAGTCCCCCAGCATGCACAGCCAGCAACCAGGGACAGATGTCCCTGGGTGCACCCCATCTTTGCCTGCACAGTAATTGCCCAGCAAACTCTCCAGATACCCTTTGCCAGGAGAGAAAATGCAAACCACCAACGACAACCTCCCCCAGAGCCAAAGAGGAGACAGGGCAGAGGCCACGGTAGAGCAGTCAGAGGGGCTCCCGGAGGAGGTGAGACCCCACAGGCTCTGAAGGACAGGCACAGCTGGAAGAGCCACCAGGCACTGCTGGAGCTGGGAGTCAGCCCACAGCAGCCACCCCTGTGTGATCAGGGCTACTGGCTCAACTTGGCACCCCCACATGCCCCAGGGCGCTCAGAGCAGCCACCTCTCCTGGGGGCCCAGCTCGTCCCGCCCACAACTGGGCAGAGGAGTCGGAGCTGCATGCTCCGGCCCAGGCACCGCAGCCAGCCCCAAGCAAGGATGCCGGCCAGCAAGGCCACGGCCACGGTCTGACCAGGCCGTTTTTCTCACCCTGACACTTCCCCAGTCAACAAACAGAGCCCCCTCCGGAGTTTACCAAAACAAACACCCCAAAGTCGGCAGTGCCCGGGCTGAGACGTGAACTGCCTCGTCAGGCCCAAGCCGGACTCCAAGCCCAGCCTCCTGGGAGTCACGTGACCCTGTTATTTCGGGAGGCCCCGGAATGTGCTCTATTTTGGGTCTCCAGGGCTCTGATGTTACCAGAAGCCCCTCGCCCAGGCTCCAGGCTCACCCAGGTCCCCGAGGATGGTCAGTGTGCCTACAGCTTTGCTGCTGGCCACCTGGTCCCCTCAGGCAAATGGGCCACCAGCAGCAGAGAGGGTCTCGTATGGTCTGAGACCCTTGGACTTTGCAGGCTCAGCCTCACAGTCCCCCCATTCAGGAGGAGGCCAGCTGGGCAGGGGGCACAGCCACCCCTCAGCACCCTGCCCTCACTGAGTGGCTCGGGGGGCAGTGACCGGGAGCCTCCCTAGGCCCACCAAGCCCAGCAGCAGCGAATGCAGGGAGGAGGAAGCCCTCTCTGCCCCAGACCCCGAAAGTGGCCGGGCAGCTCAAAGGGGCAGCTGCCTTCCCAGCAGCTCCAGGTCTGACCCGGGCAGCCAGCCGCCAGGCTCTCCGACACTCACCCCCCAGGAGGGATTAGGCTGTGTTGACAAAAGGGCTTAGGCAAGTAGCCGCTTAAATGGACCTTCAACTGCACTGGACTTCACAGCAGGTCACAAGCTTAGAAAAAAATAAAATGTAATCAGAGCCCAGGACTCTCCGCTCAGCCCTGGGGCGTGGGCTGCCTGGGAGGCCATCGGTCAGTCCAGAGAGCTGCTGCTCTGAGAACAGAAGACTCCCAGCTTCCTTGTGGTGGGGGAGCACCCATCGGGGTCCCTGGGGCAGTGGGGGGAAGACACAACCTCTCCTCTGCATGGCGACTCCAAGACAGCCACCCTGTGGCCTGGGCACCCTTGTTCCCCAGCCCTACATGTGCTAACTCCTAGGACCAGCCCCGTCCGTCCTTCCAGGGCCATTAGGGACAAAGACTTGTTGCATTCCCAGCACCCAGCCCAAGTGCGGCCAGCCAGGCCCCTGCCACGTCCAGGGACCAGAGACGGTGCTGGGCATTCTTGTTCTAGAAGGGATCGCCGGGAGAGCCCAGCTGTGTGTCCGCAGGCATGTGTGGCAAAGCTCTAGCGGGGAAAAGAGACGCCACCCTCCCACACAGGCGCCTCAGCCAGCCCCACGGCAGGCCTTGCCGTAGTAAGTCACAGACAACCCAGCTTCCTTCTCTGCTCCACTCACACAGCACCCACAGCTGCAGGTCCAAATTCCAAATCCACCCCTTGGCAGCCTGGGAGCTCAGCCTCTCCCAGCCAGTTTTCTCATCTGCAAAATGGGGACACATGCCCTCCCTCATCCAAAGAGAGCACTCCACTCCAGCCCGCAAGGCCTCCAGCACAAGAGTCAGGGACTGAGTCTTCTTAGGTTGAACAAACTTGGAGCCCCCACACCCACCCCAGTCACCCTCACATGGGGGGGGCGCTAACTCTGTGTGGACCTCCTGCTCTCACCAAACGCCCTGCACCCACACTGGGCTCTGAGCACCTCCCAGCGTGGCTGAACTGCACCCCAGGCTGCAGGGGCGTGGGCAGGCAGGAGGGGCTGTGGACACGGCTTCATTCACAATCAGCTGTTTTAACTTCCATTCGGCACAAATCCTTCTCTGGCCTGACAGCCTGGCTGCCGTCCCGCCACCAAATTAATATCCTTCCTGGAGCCCATTTATAAAGTCTCCCCCTCCCTGCCTGCCTCTCACTGGCTTCCACACCCTGGGGAGGGCAATGGGTGGGTGCCCCCGGCCGTGCCCACTCCTCCTCCCAGGGAGTCCGGGCCTGGAGTTGTTGGGCAGCTGGGGCTAGGACGCTGCTGGGCGGGATGGCAGCGGGAGGAGAGGAAACTGACCCTCGTGCCTCTGGGCTGTCCTCCCCGCAGACGCAGGGCCAGCCCTGAGAACAGCAAAGCTGCTAAAGTGAGGGGCCCAATTCTGGGATGGCACCTTCCGAGGTTTGAGGGTCCCGTTCATGCGGCCCCTGGCGACCTGCCCACCGGGCTCGGCCGCCTGGGGGAAGAGAGGTCCAGCCTGCTGCCTGGGCAGACACACGCCAGGAGCCAGCGGCCTGCTGAAGGCGGCAGCGCAGAGGCCACTCGGGCCCAGCGCGCTGTCCGTCCCGGGGCCAGGGAGGCCGGACCCTTAGAGCGAGCGCAGAAGTTGCTCCTCCCGCTCCAGCCCGGTTCCTGCGCGGCCCGGCTGGAGCTGGGCGCCAGGGCGGCCCGGGGCGCACGGGGCCGGCGGGGGACCCCTCGTCCCGGGCGAACCCACCGCCCCAGCCCGCCGCCCCCTCTCGCGCCCCGGCCAGTGGGCCCGCGCCCGCGCCCCTCCCCGCCAGCCCGGCCCAGGGAAAAGTTACCCCGCGCCGACCCCTCCGGGCGCGGCGCCCGGACCCGCGCGAAGGCGGCGGGGGCGCGAGGTCCGAGGGGGCCGGGCCGAGGGCCCCAGCGCGCGCCGCGAACGCGCCCCCCGGCCCGGCCCGGCTCCCCGGTCCCCGGCCCGGCCCGCGAGCACTCACCGAGCGGCAGGAAGTGCTTGGTGTCCATGGCCGCCGACCCACTCATGCCCCGCGCGGCGGCGAGCGCGGCCCCCGGCGGCCGGCCCGGGCCCGGGCGGCGGGGAGCCGGCGGCGGCGGCGGCGGCGGCGGCGGCGGCGGCGCGCGGAGGCCGCGGCGCGGCGAGTTGTTGCAAAAGTCGCCCAACAATGTAAACTACTTGTGCCTGCGCGCCGCCGCCGCGCGCGCCCGGCCCGCGCCCCCGCCGCCGCGCGCCCGCGCCCCGCTCCGACCGCGGCTCTGCGGCGCCGGCGGGGGGGCGGCGGGGGGCCCGCGACGGGCGCGGACTCTGCGCAGCGCCGCCGCCCCGCCCGCCCGCGCCCGCGCCCCGCCCGCCGCGAGTTGGGAGCGCCGCGCAAACTTGCAAGTTTGCCTCCGCCAGGGGTTCCCGGGAGCCGCGCGGGGGCGGCGCGGGAGGCGGCCGCGGCGGGCGCGGGGCGGGGGCGGGCGCAGAACTCCCTCCCCGGCCTGCCAAAAAGACACGCGCGCACACGCGCGCGCGCGGCCGGCGGGGGAGGAGGAGAGCGGGCCGGGAGCCCGGCGGCCGGGCCATTGTCTGTGGCGGCCACACAAAGCGGCCGGGCGGTGGCCGCGCGGGGACCCCGGCCCGGTTGGGCCGGCGTGGAGCGCGGCAGGACGGCCCCAGCACCCACACCTCGCCCATTCCCGCGACGTGTGGGGAAACTGAGGCCCGGGAGTGGCGGCGAGCCCCAACGCCTCAGAGCAGGGGCCCCTCTGTTGGGGGAACGTCTACTCTTTCGGACGCCCCCCAGTCCGCCTCCCCAGCTCACGCCGGAGACCCCCAGCCCTCCCCCCACAGCCGGCCCCCCACGGACAGACCCACGGGCCAGCGCGAGGGGGAGGGGCTCACGCTTGCACACAGCGCGGACTTCTCAGACCCCTCCTCCCAGGCACCGGGCTGCAAGAGTGGGGCAGGACTTTGTGGCTGGTGGCTATTTTTATATCTTGGGTAGTTCTCTGCCCTGACTTCCAAATTCATGATTTGTTTGTTTAAAAACGAAAGGAAGCACTCCTGCCCCGGGACAGCTTGGGCCTCTTCCGCCATCCTGGGCGGCTGGAATTCGGGTTTGGGTGTGAGCTACCTGCACGGAGCCAGGCCGACCTTCCCTGGCAGGCACAGCCCTGGCCGCCCCCTGCGCCGGGCTGGCCAGGCACCCGGCCTCCCTCCTCGCCACACCCCTCGCGCACCTCCAGGTTAGACCCAGGGTCCCGGGGTGCAGGCTCGGGCTCTGCCAGGCAGAGAGGCTTGCCAGAGTCTCACAGGCTGCACGCGGTTCCCGGGTCAGGGGCTGTGCACAGAGAGGGCAGTGATGACCAGGTGCAGAAGGCCACCACACTGCCCAGAGACAGCCACAGCCCATGACTGGAGAGGGTGTCCTGCTGCCTGGGTGTACCACTGTCACCGATGTGACCACCCTCTGGGCTTCACTTTCCTCCTCTGTGAAATGGGGCAGAAGCAGGACCCTCCTAAAGCCAACCACCAACGGCCAGATCCCAGGAGGCCCTCACTCCACCTGGGGCAGGGGCACCCCTGGGGGACTGTGAGGGTGAGCCCTGGTTGGGCAGCCCACCCCCAGCACAGCCACAGGCCTATGTGGGCAGCTCTCTCCACCCTTCCCCTATCAGCTGGCTCCTGGGCCCCCAGCAGAGGTCCCCCCACCCATATACACCCCCCTGACCAGCAGGCAGCCTGCACCCCCTCCCAGCAGCAGCCGGTTTACCTGGGCCTCTCACCCACTTGCATCACAACCACAACAAACCTACTGCCCCACCCCCGTGCACACCAGCCCCACCTGATGACCTCCTGCCAGGGCAGGGGGTTTGGAGGGGTGGGGGGACACAGGACAAGCCCTAAGAAGGAGGCCCCATGAGCACCAACATATACTGGGCATATGCTGAGTGCCAGGCCCAGCTCCTGGGCCTGCCTCTAGTGCCCCAGACTGTGGCACACAATCCATGGCCCTTTTGGGCCCCGTCTTCCTGGCCTGCATCCACCCTCACAGGCCATGCAGCACAAGTGGCCAGGAAGAGAAGCCCACGGGACGTGGTGCCCACTCCCTCCTTTGACACAGAGTCACTATGAGATGCTCCAGCAGCCATGGGCAGTGGGCACTACTAACCCACCTGACCTGTGGGGACAGATAACAGGATGGAGCACTTCTCACAGCAGGGTAAAGCCGGCATTTGAACCCAGGGCCTGTCCTTGGGACCGCTGGGCCACCAAGGGTGTCAGCCTGTGCTGGCTTCCTGCCAGGGCTGTCAGCTCTGTGAGCTGTGGACAGCCTGTCCAGGCCGGTCTCAGGACAGAAAGGACGGGAATACGGGGAGGGCAATGGAAGGAAAATGTGAATGACCCGTTTACCAACATTGTGGACCATTTGGTCAGTCACCAAACGCCTGCGGAGCCCTCGCCGAGGGCCAGACCGCCGGCACTCTGGTGGAGGTGTGGGCCCAGATGGACAAGGCACGAGCCAGGTCCCAGTGCTGCCTCTCACCAGCCATGTGGCCTGGCCAGGTTACTTCCCTACTTGTTCCTCAGTTTCCTCATTTGTGAATGGAAACAGCCACACCCTCCTCCCTGAGTCACTGCGATGACTAAATGAGATAATGCGGGGAGAGGCTGGCTCCGAGGAACGGCTCAGTAAGTGATAGTTATTGTTACTATTATGAAATAAGTTAGGCAGGTCACCTGCCCTCCTGGAGCCACAGCCCAGAGGGGAGATAAGACACACCTGCAAGTTTGAGGATGGTCCTGAGTGCAGTGTTGAAGGTTTTCCACAGGGCGCGGTGGCTCACACCTATAATCCAGCACTCTGGGAGGCTGAGGCAGAAGGATCGCTTGAGCTCAGGAGTTCGAGACCAGCCTGAGCAAGAGCAGGACCCCGTCTCTACTAAAAGTAGGAAAAATTAGCCAGGCATGGGGGCGAGTGCAGAAGGATCACTTGAGTCCTGGAGTTGAAGGTCGCTGTGAGCTGTGATGATGCTATGGCAGAGTGCCAGGGCAACAGACAGAGAGACTGTCTCAAAAAAAAAAAAAAAAATGATGGAGGTTTTCGTCAGGCAAAGGGCTGGCGTGAGCTGTGGTCAAAACACACCGAGCAGTGGTGTGACAGCTGGTCCTGGGGGCCTCAAAGGCCAAGCTGAAGCTCCTGAGGTCACCTCCTTGGTGGGCGGCCTGGCTCCCCACTGCGCCCTCCCCTCCAGCCTCAGCCTTTGCACACCTGGAGGCAGAGAGGTGCACACATGGCAAATTTCAACACGGTCCCTCTGGCCCCCGGGAAGGCCAAGGC
The DNA here is from genome assembly GCF_020740605.2 of Lemur catta. Taxonomy (NCBI): domain Eukaryota; kingdom Metazoa; phylum Chordata; class Mammalia; order Primates; family Lemuridae; genus Lemur; species Lemur catta. Next base: position 2,843,574 of record NC_059137.1, on the reverse strand, counting down.
CTCTTCCAAAGAAACACCAAAAGGCGTCACCCAGCCGTGCCTCTCCCCAGCACTCCTAGGGATGCTGGGGACAGTGGAGAGCATCGGGGGTCCAGACCCCGCAGATGAGCCCCGGTGCCCGCAGGTGGGGAGTGGCTCTCAGCCTGGCCTTCCCTGAGCAGGGGGTCAGGGCTGGTGCCGGGGAGCCGGAGGCGCGGCCAAGGAGGGAGGCCCCTCCAGAAACACTCCCCTCCCTGATGGAAAGTGACGGTGCCGCTTGTTATTTCTGCGGCCACTGTTTTTCAGTCTCCCTCAATTTGGGGCTCTTTGGTGCAAACGATCCCACACGAAACCGCCCGGAACGGTGGTGGCCCCATTCGGAGTGCCAGGCCCGAGCAAACCATGGAAAAAACCACCCCAGCCTTCCTGCCAGGTGCTTCTCCAGCCAAAAGTATTTTTATAGTAATATCCATCTATTTACAACCTGGGATCTGAGAGCCTTTTGTTTTTTGTTTTTTGTTTGGAGCTTTTTTTAAAAATTTCCCTGAAGGATGCTTTTTAAGGTACTTTGGCCTATTTCATGCGCCCGACTCAGCTCAGTCTCGTAAACAGTCTCGGAATCGCTGGGTGAATAACATTCTTAAAGCCGGTGTCTGTGCTGGCTGGGCCGGCGGGCGTCTGGGTGGACGGCTCCAGGCAGCTCCCGGGGCGCTAAGGGGGTGCTGGGCTGCCTCCTGTCCTGTCCCCCACAGGAGAGAGGGCTCACGTGACTCTGAGCTAAAGGAACCTCACAGAGGCTTGGGGCGCTCAGCCCCCAGCAAGGCAGGCCAGGGGCGTAGGCACTGCAAGCCTGTTCTCCTGGACAAGGTGGCCTGTCCAGCATGCTTCTGTCCCCAAGCACTCCAGCGCAAAGGGGCCCTTTCTCACCTCCACTGTGGCTCCTTGGGGCTAAGACTTTCTGTCTGTGGTGACAGGTGACTCAGGCTGGGAGGGGGGTAACACTTAGGGAGGCAGGGGCTCCCCAGAAATCACCCAGCAGGGCCAGATGGAGCTGGAACTAGGACCCAGGGGTCCCCTCCCTCCACCCCGTCATATCTCCTCTCTTCATCCGTCTAGGGGGAAACAGCGCCAGTCTGCTCTGCGTAGTGGGGAGGAGGGGAAGGGAAGGGGAGAGGGGAGAAGAGAAGAGGATGCCTCTGCTGGCTCTGCTCGGCTGGGCAAACGTTTGCCATCCGTGGGACGACACTCTGCCCTCTCTGCACACCCAAAGCAGTGCAGGGCTGGGGGTGGGGGGCTGGAGGGTCTTTGGAAGGCAGACAGCCTACCTCCGTCACTGTCACTGTGTGGGCTCCTATGTCCCGAACCCCAGGGAGCTGCACTGGGGCTCGAGCCAACCAGTTCAGGTGAGCGAGGCTCAAGGAGATGGGGCTGGCTCCTGGGGAAGGACCAGGATTTCCGGGCCGCTCCCACAGAGCTGGTGGGTCCACCCCAGGGGCCTCCCAACAGCCAAATACATGCTCCTGCCAAAACCCAAGGCCAGCTGCAAGGAGTCACAGATCCCCTGGGGGGTGGACCTGTTCAGAGAGTCGGGAGAGGAGGACAGGGAAGTTTCCGGCACCGTCTCCTCTAACCCCACCCCACAGTCCAAGGCTCCTGTTTCCCCATTTCGCAGGCGGAAACGCTGAGGCTGAGAGCAGCAGTGACTGACTCCAGATCATGCAGTGGCTCCAGCACCCTGGTCACCAGACCCAGGGCTGAGGTCAGTGGTCAGAACCCCCGGGAGGGCCTCTCTGGTGAGCCGCTCCCCCTTCCTGCTGTCACGGTGAGGGGCCGGCCAGCCAGAGCACAGGTACCAGGTACAACTAGAGTCCGGATGGAAGGGCCAGGTTCTAGACTTGGAAAACAGGGTGCTGGGGCAGGTACCAGGAGTAAGAGGCTGTAGCCTGGCTCTACCACTGACTCTCACGTGGCCTTTGAACAAGGGCCCCTCTGAGCCTCAGTCTCTTCTTTTATAAAATGGGAGAAAAGAACCAGCTAATCGCGGAGGTCTTTTAACAAGGAGAGAGAGTATGACCACAGGGAAACGGATGTTAACATGTCACAGGAGTTGAGAAGGGCAAAGGCCGAGACTCCCAGCCTGGGTGCCCGTCCCAACCCCGTCTGGCTCTGAACATGGCACACGCCCCTCCCCCGCACCCCTCTCCAGACGCCGCCCCTCAAGCGGGGAGGTAATGTGTTTGATCTGGGCACGTACTATCAACAATTGCCACATAAATCTCCCTGCGTCCGCGCGCATATCCATACGCGCTGGAGAGACGCGGGGAGGTCTGTGCCCAATCCCCCGCCTCGGCCGTCTTGCCCCCATAAAGATAACGGGAAATGATTCATAATATTTATTTGACAGACGTGATATGAACCATAATAGTCTGTTGGGATTAAAAATATCCCTCCGTCTCTGCCATCCACCAGTGTGGTTTAAATGTTATATATGTGGCCTCCGCGCGGCGGGGAGATGGGAGTGGTTATGAATGGGGCCGTGAAGAGAAGTCCTTTGCGCTGAAGACTGGGACAGTGACCCAGGAGTGTGCCCAGCGCCCCTTGGTGCTTGCGTGGAAAGAACGGTACTGAAAATTGCTGCTCGCTGCCCCCCACCCCACCCCCGCCAACACATGGGGGTGCCGGCTAGGGGAGGGCCCGGCTCAGCCTAGGCTGCCTTTCGGGCACTGGCACGAAGCTGCCACCTCAGAGGCGGCCCAGGCCAGCCCCAGGCCTCAGGACGGAGGCCACGACATGTGGAAGGTCTCTGAAGCCCAGGCCGCACCCTCCCCGGGCCAGGCCTGCGCCAGCCTCTCCCAGCACAGAGCAGGCAGCACCCCTGCCCCCACCCTGGCACTCCCAGCTTAAACACCCTTTCTTGCTCCTCCTTGCCCCAGGGATAAAGTCCAAACTCCTGAGCAAAGCTCCCCAGGCGCTCCCCCTGCTCCCTCCGTGAGTCATCCCCTCCTGCCCGCCCAGCCCCGCCCACTAGCCACCCCCTCCCCAGCTGGCCAGGGCTGGGCTGCCGTTCCCACCCAGCCACAGCCCACACAGCCTTCTCTGCACCCCGCAGGCCACAGACACCTGCACGTCCCTCTGTCCCTCAGCTGGTCATGTCTATTGCCTCTGGCCTGTGAAGACACTCAGGGCAGGTGCCCCACTCTCCCCATGGGGCACTGTCACCGGAGCTCAGTGTTCACTGAGGGGGGCGGGAGGCTGTTCTTAAGGGGTCTGGCTCCTGCCTCCAAGCCCTCAGGGTGGGCACTCAGGACTCCGGGTCACATCTCAGTCCTTCTATACTTAGAAAAAACTCCTTTGATTCCCAAGGCCTCAGTTTACCTGTAAGTACAATGAGCCTGCAGCCCCAGGGATGGAGGCCCCCTGAAGACCAGAGGGCAGTTCCCCACGAGGAAGCTGTTTAGGGTGTGCTTTGGAAAGCACCAAAGAAGTGACACTGAGAAAATCTCAGGGGGCCGGGGGGACTTTTAACCCTACCTCTACCACCACCCCTTCAGGCCCCAACAGACAGACACACAGGGAGCGGGGGCTCGGGCTGACGGATTACCAGCTCATGGTGACAACTGGCCTTTGTTTCTCCCACTAACGAGGGTCCCCAAAAGAAGCTTCTTAGCTAAGACACAGGGAGGGGAAGGCTGTCCTGGAAACAAGGCCACCCGGGTCTGCAGCCCTGGCCTCAGCACCCCTCCTTGGGGCAGGCTGCTCCCCTTTGGGGGAGACCCCGTCCTCCTGGGACCCCTGCCCACTGACGGGCCCAGCTCCTGCTTCCTAGGCAGTGCTGGTCTCCAAGGCACCCACGTGTGGGGCTCTTGCCAGGCCCCTTCACCAGTAAGCCCCCAGACTGCAGGGTCCCCCCGTCCCCCATTAGGGCCTCCCTTGAGCAGCAAGCAGCCCCTGGGCCTCCTCCTCCTCCTCCTGCTTCCATGAGCCTGCCAGAGCCCTGCGTGCAGTGGTCACACTCACAGAGGGTCCGCTGGCCGTACCTCCTTCCTCACCTGCCTGGGTGATGCAGACCCGGGAAGGGCACAGGGACAGCGGTCCAGGAGGCCCCATGCCCTGGACAGCCTCCGGGACTGGTGGGCATCAGAGGGGCTTAGTGAGCCGGCCCTCACCTCAAATGCCCCCCATGTGGAAGGGGGTTTTCACATGGGCAGCCACACCCTGGCTGAAGCCACTGGGGGCCTCAGAGCCTGCCCACGGGGCCCCCAGAGCAACAGAGCACCCAATTCTGGAAGGATGATCCCAGTGTCCCAGGCTGGGCCTCTTGCCCCGTGGTGTCAGACCCGAGGCTTTCAGAACAACTCAGGCAGGCTGGGGGCATCCAGGAAAGGGAGCCAAAGGCCCCCCATCAGCCCCTGCCCTGCCGGCACCGAGGGAAAGACCAGAAATCCTTTTGACATCCGCGTGCCAGGAGCCAGCTGTCTGTGCCGTGCATGGCGGTGCGGCTGCTGCAGGTTTGCTGTGGCCGTCGGGCCGTGGCTGTTGGGGGTGTTCGCGTGTTTCCTGTTTGATGTTCCCAGGCTGATCACACCTGTGTAGCTGTGATCAGTCCGGGCCGGGGCGGGGGCAGGGAACCTGGCTGTGAGGGGCCCGGGGGTCAGACCCATCTAAGCTGCCTCTGCCAATGGCCTCAGTTTCCCCCTCTGACAGGCTGGCCAGGTGGCACCCTCCTGTAAATCGAATGAGATAATGTCCATAAAGCCACCGGCCCAGGCCTGCCCTGAGTGAGTGCCTGGTACACAGTCCTGTCCACGGGACTGTCAGCGGATGGTGGCGAAGCTCTCCACGGCGGGTCCCGTTGGGGAGCGTCTCTGCCCCGCCGCCCACGGGCGTGCCGCTCGGACAGCCCCGCAGTTTGTGAAAGGAAACCTGCCCATGGCCAGACCCAGCGTTGCCCACTTTAAGCCATGTGGCCAGCAATTTCCAGATCATCCTGGTGTTGATAGACTCGTCCCTGATATTCCAGGGCACTTGGATTCTCGGAGGGGGCAGGTCCGTTTCCGCTGAGGCCAGCCACAGAGGGGACGGTGGGTGGGTCGCTGCTGTCCTCGAGAACTGAGCTGTGTTCAGGGTTCTCCCCCAGGAGCTGTACCTGGCTGGGACTCGGCTCTGAAGAGCTTTCCCACCCGGACAGGCAGCAGGGCAGCAGGTGTCTGTCGCCCAGTGGGCCCCCAGGGCCAGACAGAGCCGGCGGTTCGTGGGGTCACAGGGTGGCCACGTGGACTCAGTGGAGAGGTGAGCTCTTGCCTTGCCACCCACTGCATGTCACAACTCAGGAGAGAGAATGAGCTGAGAGCCACAGGCAGAGGGGCTGTCCCTGCACGAGATGGTCTGCTCCCACGAGCTCCCAGCACACGCCACCCAGCACGGGTGCTCTCTGCTCGCCCAGTGCAGAGAGATGTGAGCTGTCTGGGCGCGCTGTCCCCTGCCGTCCTGGGCTTCGGAGCCAGTGGGGTGCCCAGCTCTGTCCAGCCTGTCTGCATCAGGCTGTCCTCGCCCCCAGCCCCAGTGTCCCCCGCCCCGTGCACTCGAAATAATATCCTGCTAAGTGAAAACGAAAGGCAGTTTAAAATTACAACAGAAGGAACCCAATTATAAATGTACACACAGAAATCTGGAGAGATTAGTTAGTGGTGGTGAATTCGAGTGCTGGAGCTACGGGGGGTCTCGTGTCCTCTTTTGCACTTTCTTGTTTGCTACAAGAATCTTTTATTACTTTTATAATCAGAAGAAACCGGGGTGAACGACAGAGTGCCATCTGGAACCCGGTGCCTCGAGCCTGCAGCCAACTCCGGCTGGCCACCGCCAAGGCCCCCGCCCCACCCTGTCACCCCCAGGGGCCGCCTGGACCTGGCTGCGTCTCTGGAACCTTCTCCTCTCCTCTCTCAGCAACCCTTGTGCTCTACGCCCTCCTCATCAAGTGGGGCTCCCAGCCCCCCACCATTCGGCCATGCCTCCCCCAGGGCAGGCTCCACCCCGCAGTGTCATTCCAGAAACATCCATGTCTACTTTGTACCGATAAGAACACGCTCACCCTTCCCTCCTCCCGCCGCCAGCGTATCGACCTGATCGGCCCACCTGTCACCGGGCCGGCGAGACTAACAATACACCTGATTTCACAAGCACACAAGGTTACATCTAAGCGGCCAAAATATTTGGACCAACAAGACAAATGAGCTCATTTCAGTGGTTATAAAAGCTGACGCAGAAGCGACTTGGCGCTTGTTCACGGCTCTCTCTCGCCAACACGGCTGAGCGGCTGGGCTCGTCCCGGACAGCGCCGGGGACCCCGGCACCCGGCACCGGCACCGCCTGCGAGCGAGGAGGGAGCACAGTGCACGGGCCAGGCAGCCGCCCCGTCCCAGGCGACACACCCGTGTCGGACACAGGCTCCTCGCGGGGCATGGGGCGGCGGGCACTTTGGGCACTCAGTGAGGGGCGAGGACCCTGCCTCCGAAGGTGGGATTTCCCAGGTCTGAAGGGCCTTGGTCACCAGGCTGAGGGGCACTTGGGTGACAAATGTCAGGGCTACCACCCGAGCCCTCCCACCCGAGCCCTCCCTCCCAGGTGCTCCGTTCTGAGGCCAGAGACTCATGAGACTATTGGCCCCGTTTTGCCGAGGGGGAAGCGAGGCTCGGCAGTGGGGAGTGCCTTGCTCCACGCTGCAGCGCTACCAGGCCTGCCTGGGAAGCCGCCAAGGCTGGCTCCCAGGGGACCTAGCTGGCCTGACCTCCTTGGTGGGGAGTCTGGCAGGGCCCCCGGCCAGCTCTGCCGCTGGGCCCATGCCGCCTGCACCCAAGGAGAGCCAGCGGCCTCAGCCTGCCCAGCCTGCCCAGCCTGCCTCGCAGAGGACTGCAGAGCAACGCTGAGCCCCCCACCCCTGGCAAGATGCAAGATGCCCCACGACACCACAAGGCCTCCCTTTCCCCCACCACACGCAGCCCTCCAGTTTTACACTGGGGAGGGGGGACTCTTAGGCCCGGAGGCAGGGGCCCCACAGGCCTCCTGAGCCTCAGAAGCTTCCAGCAGACTCAAGTCTATGGAGGCTGCACCCCGCCTTGATTCCCCTTTGTCGAGGGGGATTAGTGCCTGTGGGGCTCTGCCTGGAGGATGCCTCAGCGTCCCCGAAGCCCTCCAGCATTTTGTCTGGGAGCCTCTCACCGTGAGCACTGGGGGCCGCTGAGCAAAGGCCTAACAGGATTTCTGGGCCCTGCCACTCCTGGGATCACCCCCTTTGGAGTCAGGAGAGGAGTTACCATCGGCTGTTCCCCCTGGGCCGGACCACCCGCCCCAGCTGCTCCGAATGGACTTTCCTTTTGCAGTGAAGCCTCCGTCATCGCTAAGCTGGACTTCGGGCCAGCCGGCCCAGGTGCCGGGACAGACGGCCAGCTCTCCGGGAGCCAGGCAGCCTCCGCGCTGCTGCTGGGGGCCCAGGCCGGTGGCGGCGCAGAAAGAGCTGGGTCTTCTGAGCGCCCGGTGCCCAAGCCCAGCTCCCAGCATGCCTTGAGGCTGGAGGCAAGCACGTGGCTGCTCAGACACCCCCTGCCTCCGCTCTGCAGGGGTCTGCTGGCGGCAGAGCAGCGTGGGCGGGTGTGAGGTCAGCAGGTGTGCAGTACCGCTGAGCGCTGTCGCTGGGACAGGCAGGTGATGCCGGCAAACGATGCTGCTGGCTCTAACCCAGCCTGGAACCTCTTTCAGGTGGCCCCTCTGATGGACGACACTGGGCTTGCTGGGTCCCGTGTGAGGCGCCCACAAGCACTGTAACTGCCCCCGGGTGTCCACAGGCCTTTGCTCGGGGCTGCGAGACGTCCTCCAGGGGGTGTGGCTGGCCCCAGGGGGCCCAGGATAACTTTTGGCTTCTTTCCCCCAAAACAGAGCCCAAAGGGCAAGACCTCTATGCCTCGGTGACCCACATTCCCCAGAGCCTGCCAGGACAGGTTGGAGCCCCCTGTGGCTGAGGGATTTGTGTCTTGGCCTGGGGGCTGGCAGACCTGGGCTCCGCCACAGGGCTGTGTGTCCCATGACACATCACTGCTCTGAGCCTCTGTTTCCTCACCTGTAAAATGGGCACCACCCCTTAGGGTGGGGGTAGGGCCAAAGAGCTTGGCACAGCATACATCCAGAGCAAACACTACATGTTTGCTTAAAAAAGAAAATAGAATTTGACTGCAGGAGGAAGAAAAGGGAATTCCCAGAGACTCCCCAAATTTTATCTCTGTGGCCAAGGAAGGAGGCCGATTCTTTTCCTACAAGCAGTGTGCCCGGACTTTGGAGCTGGCCTCCCGCCTGCTGTCTTTGCCATGGTCTCTTCAGGAGGAGGTGCCGCTCTAGCCACCATGGGCCTGACCCCGCCCCTGGCCAGCACCTCCGGCCAGAGCAAGAGGACACCAATGCTGCGTCCACGTCAGCCTCAAGCCAGTTTACCAAGAGCTGCCCAGCCCACGGGAAGGCCACAGCTTTTGGCGGCAGTGAGACCCGTGTGGGACTTTCCACTCCGGGCCTGGGAACACTCCAAGCACCTCACACCTGCTTTCCTATCTGCAAATGGGGTAGTAATGTCTCTGCAAGGCTCAGCGTGAAGAGGCGAGTTACTGTAACTGTCAGGCATCAGCCTGGACGAGGAGACAAAGATCCCCAGGGGAGAGAAGGGCAGGACACGTGCCAGCCACGGAGACCGGGGCTGTTACTGTGGGCACGAAGAAGTGGAGGTCCAGAGATGGGACCTCCCAGAGTCCCAGACCGGTGGCCGGGAGCAATGACATCAGAGGCACAGCAGGGCGGTGCTGGCTGGTCCTGCCAGCAACCACAGAGAGTGAGTGGACAGAGGGCACGGGCCGCAGGCAGGACAGGACGGCTTCCGAGAGGAGTGGGTGGAGCGGATGGAGCCCGGGAAACTGGGGCGTGTGGCAATCTGCGGGGTTCCTCACCCTTTCCACAGCAGGCCAGCGCTGCACAAACTCACCCAGGTATGGCCCTGCGTCTGCCCTGGGGCCTGGAAATGAAATCCCACATGATGTCTCCAAAAGTGGGGAATAAAGACGCGATCTAAAACTGGCCCTGCGTGTCAACATTTGTGGGATGCGGTGCCACAGCAGTGCTTACAGGAAATGTACAGCTTTCAGTGCTTATATTGGAAAAGAAAACAAATCTAAAATAATGACCTAAGGTTTCACCTGAGATAATTAAAAAGATAAAAAGAACAAACTAAATCCAGAGTAAGTAGAAGGAAGGAAATAATAAAGATAAGAGTAAAACCTGAGGAAATGGAAACATCACCACCATCACCATCACCACCACCATCACCACCACCACCACCACCATCACCACCACCATCACCACCACCACCGTCATCACCATCACCATCATCACTACCACTGTCGCCATCATCACCACCACCATCATCACCACCATCACCACCATCACCACCATCACTATCATCACTACCACCATCACCACCACCACCTCCACCACCACCTCCACCACCACCATCATCACCACCATCATCACCATCACCACCACCATCATCACCACCATCACCATCACCACCACCGTCATCACCACCATCACCACCACCATCATCACCACCATCACCATCACCACCACCGTCATCACCATCACCATCATCACCATCACCACCACCACCACCACCACCACCATCACCACCATCACCATCATCACCACGACCATCATGATCCTCCTCATCACCACCATCCTCATCACCATGGCAACCACCCTCAGTGTGGAGCACCAGCCCTGAGCTTGTGCCCCTTTGACGCCAGTGCTCTTAGAGTACCCATGGAACCAATGAAGAAACCAAGGCACAAAGTGACTTGTCCACACTGACCCTGAGAGAAGCATCAGCCCCTGGCTATAACGTGGTCTACACCACACCACTTTCCCAAGTGGTCTCTCCTGAAGCACCTGCTCCCGTGGTCTCCACGTGGCTGTCACAGCCCCTCAGTCCTCCCCACAGACTTGGAGGGGAGGCCTTATTATCCCCAAACTAGAGTCAGGGGACCAGGGTTACAGCGAGGGACAGCCTGGGTGTGACAGGGCCCCAGTCTCTTGCTTTCAACATTCCCCCCGTTCCTGAGAAGCTGACGCATGGAGAGCAGACAGCAAGGGGCTGTGCAGAGCAGGTGATGGCGGTGCTGTCTACACTAATCAAATTAACTGGATAATTGCCACTTCATGGGGGTTGGTATTGACACAACCTTGCACTTGGCTTTTTCACAGAGGCTTTTATCTGGACCTGTCTGGGAGGCTCCTCTGGCTGGTAAACAGAGCCCCCTGCTCTCCCAGCTGTGGCACCAGGGTTCCCTTTTCTAGCGGAGGGCGGGGGGGTATGGCAGGGGAGCAAGGCCAATTGACCATCCAAGGTTACGGAGCGACCCTTGGGTGAGGCGGGAGAAGCCCCGCACCTGCCCACGGCCTCTGGCTCTGATGACTAAATCACCCCAAAGAGACGTGTGTGATTTCATTTCTATTTCATCTGCAGGAGGGGGAAAAATCAATGTTTGCTAAATGAAAAGGAAAAAGATCGGCAGGAGGAAAATGTATTTTCAACTTTTAATAGGGTATCATCGACAATGACGAGCCAAAGTGAAACAGCCAGCCCGCCGGCCATGGAGCTGGGCTGGGCTAGGGGGCAGAGATCTCAGTGGCCTGGTTCTGGGGCCAGTGGGGGACGGTGCAGGGGCACAGACTGAGGCCAACAGACACTCCTCTGCTGAGCCAGGGTGGCCGGCAGCCTGGGTGAGCCCCCAGCTGGAGGCCCCCGGGTGGGCAGAGGGGGCAGCTGGGAGACCAGGGAGGGGACCCCGTGGGCAGATGGGAAGCGACAGCCAGAGCGCGGCCTTCCCGCAGAGCCCGCGCACTGCTCAGGCCGGGAGCTCGGGCAGCGGAGGGCAGGAGAGCCGGGGTGGGGGCCTGCAGCAGGGCACCTCCACCCAGGTCTCCCGGGGGCTCTTTGGGGAGGGTCTGGTTTTCCTCATTCCTTTACTCTGGTTTCCGTTTAGAAAGAGCCTTGGCGAGCATCCGCCTGGCACCGTGCCTGACTCTGGGACGCAGCAGTGGCCGAGCGACTGCCCCTGCCCGGGGGAAGGTGGTTCAGCGATGACAGTGATAGATGACAAGCGTTGTGGGGGTGGCGATGGGGGGGTGTTAAGCAGGCTGGGGATCGGAGGAGGCTTCCCGAGGAAGGGACGTGGCACAAGTCTCACGTTGGTGGAGCAGAAAGAAGGGAAGCGCGTTTCCAACTGGAGGAGCCACAGGATTGAAGGCCGGAGCCAGGAGAGGGTCGAGGAAGGAAGAGGAAGGGCTGAGCCTGGGGGTCCCGCTGCAGGAGAGGGGGCCACGCCCAGGACCTGCCTCCCCAAAGCCAGGGACCCTGCACCGGGAGCTTGGGCACATTTGTGTCAAGACACGTCTGGGTTTGGGGAGGCAGGAAGCGCACGCAGTTTGCAGGCCTCTTTAAGAAAACCAGAGCAAACATAGGAATAGGAAATTAGGTGTCAGGCCTTAGAGGAAGGCCCCGCAAGTGAGGGACAAGATGGCCAGGCTTCGTTAGCGTCACACAAGCCCACATCCATTCACACGCCTCCGTGCCCGCCATTGCTCTTAAAAGCCCTTTTTCTGACATCCATGCCCGTGACCCCTGGACCAGAATCAGCAGAGTTACCTGACCAGAGCTGACCCTGCGAGGCCCGTCCCCCTCTGTGGCCCAGGCTTCGTTCCTTAGTTTTGCTTCAGCTCGTGGTCACTTTCACCAGCGTCCCTGCAGCCCCTGCTGGGGTCTTTCCCGATGACCATGCAGGACAAGCTGCTCATAAACTGTAGAGTGCGGTGCACAGGTGGCGTGCGTGAAAGGTGTCTTTGGTACACAATCTGCCCGAGATGGCCCTTTATATATATTTTGTCCTCCGAGGCACAAACTTTTAAGTCATTTCCTCTTTAAACAAAAAATGTAACTCATTTGAGAAAGTCTGGAAAATGAAGGAAGATGAAGGATAAGAGACAAAAGAAAAATACCAACATCCTCACTGTGAAGAAATAACCTTTTCATTTCATTTTATTTATTTATTTATTGAGACAGGGTCCCACTCTGTCACCTGGGCTGGAGTGCAGTGGCACAGTCACAGCTCACTGCAACCTCGAACACCTGGCCTCAAGCGATCCCCCTGCCTGGGCCTCCCAAAGTGCTGGGATTACAGGTGTGGGCACCGCTCCCGGCCAAAATAACCATTAGTGATAATTTATTTCATAGCCTTCATAGCCTTTCACCATGAGCAAACAAACATGTATGTTTTTACATAATTGGGATCTATGTTTCCCACTTTGTACCCCATTTTCAATACAATTATTCATTGAAATTAATTACTTAATTATTTATTATAAATGTAGCTTTTCAATTACATTATTAAGTTAATAAACTATTTTAAATTAATTTTCAGTTATGCACATTTTCCTGTCTCATTTAGTACTGAGAGGCACTTACTCCGGGCCTCAGTCTCCCCTGAGGGGTGGGGTCACATGACACCAGCGCAGGCTCCAAGAGGCCAGGGCCCAGGGGGGCCACTTGCCAGGACCAGGCTTCTCTCGGCCTCCCTGTCTGCCCCCGCCCCCGCACGCCAAAGGCCCACGGCCTGCAGGCTGAGGTGCGGGGAGAGCTTGTTGCACCCCCGGTGCTGCCCGCGGGGCAGGCTGCGGGGCTGTGAGCAAGCAGATGGGCTGGGATGCTGGCTTGGCCTTTCTCTGGCCGTGGGCCCTGTCCTCAGTTTCCTTATCTGTGAAATGGGGCTAAGCCTTCGACGTCCTAGGACTGGTGACGCCAAGGAGATGGGGCGCAGGGCACGAGCACCAGGGGACCATCTGTTTTTAACACAGATGAGCATAGACAGGGTCACTGGGGCAGACCGCTGGGTCCGTGGCCCCGAGACGAGGGATCAGACACTCGAAGGATGCACTGCGTGTGTGGCGGCCACACGTGGGCCGGGCACAGGACCACGTATGGCCTTGCTGACCGTGGGCCAGCTGGGGCAGGCAGGGCAGGGGCAGAAGCAGTTTGGAATCAGGGCCCAGTGCCCCAGGAGGTCGCAGGCCGGGTGCTCGGCTGACCCCAGGAACGTAGCAGGGCACCAGGGCGAGGAAGGCGCCCGCCCCCAGCCTTGGTGCGCCTCCTCCCGCGGCTTTGTCCGCCCTGGCTCCGGCCGCAGAGTGCCAGTGCGGGCTAGCGGGCGGCGGGGGACAGGCGCCGCCCCATCCCAGGGCCGGGGCCATCCATCTTGGTCCAACCCTATTAAAATACATGATAAAAGGAAGAAAAGGGTGGGCCAGAGGCTGAAGGGGGAGAAAAATGATGCGGCCACAGGCTTTTGTCTGTCCCTTTTCCCGAGCCCTGGCTTTTGTCTGTCCCTTTTCCCGAGCCCTGGCGCAGGAGAGATAAAAGGGACCTGGGGCTGTTGTTCCCAGCTGGGGAGGGCGGAGCTCAGTGGGGTGACACTGTGGGAAGAAGATGCCCCAGTGCGACACACCGCATCTGTCTCGGGCCCTGCCAGCGGCCTTTGCACCTGCAACGCCACAGCTGCCTTGGCACCTGGGCAGGGCTGGATGTGGCCTGCCCCCACAGACCCGGGCAGGGCTTCGGCTCTGGCTGCGTCTGGGCTGGGGAGGGCGCAGGGGACCTCACCCTGCTGCACTTGCAAAGCTGGCGCCTCGGCTCGTTCCTGCCCCTGAAGCTGGTCCCCAGCTCCTGCAGGGGGGCCAATGGGTGACACCCACCCCCCAGCATGTCCTGTTCCCAAGGTGGGACCCTGAGCAGCTGACCAGGAGTGGCCTGTGGGCAGCCAGGCCTCTGTCCTAGTGTGGGGAGAGGGAAAAGCTACCTGGAGGCAGAGGCTCCCCCCGGACACACCTGGTGCCCACCCCCTAGGAGACGAAGCCCGCCAAGAGGCCGAACCCCACAGTGGCTGTCCCAGTTCCTTCCTCCTGTCCCGTCTCAGAGGCAGTGGGGATCTATCTGCCATCTCTGGGCAGAGGCCACGGGTCTAAGCACCGGGAGGCCCAGCCGTGCTCAGAGGAGAGGGCAGCGCGGGTTTCACTGTTTGAGCCAGAGCCAGGGGGCTTCCTGCCCAGCTCTGTTTGTCTTCCCCAGACGCTCAAAGGTGCTGCCCGTGACGGCCGGCCAGCAAGCTGCGCATGGACCCGCCCTGGGGGACGTGGTTGGAAACCAAGGCCTGCGCGAGGGAGAAGCCAGTGTCAGCTTTGCTCATTCAACGAGTCTGACATGGCCCCTCCCCCGGGGCTGCAGCTGCGCCTGTTCACTCGTCCCACCCCTGTGATGTGCCTCCCCTGTGGTGCACGGTCCACAGAGCAGGCCGGCCCTTGCGGAGCTCGCACTCCGGGGCCAGGGACGTAGGGGTCTCCCCCGATGTGTCAGGGGCAGTAGAAGCTCAGGGCCCGGGTGGTCAGGGAAGGCTTCTCAGAGGAGGCAAGAGCCAGGAGGGTGAGTGGTGCCAGTCAGGAGAGCAGAGGAAACGCCCCTGCAAGGGCCTGGGGGATGCCACCCACTGCCACCCACTGTGAGCAGCAGGTGGTTTTATCTGGCTGCTGGGTAGAGTTGGGGGTGGGCACAGGAGGGGCATGGTTGGGTCCCATGGGGTCTGTTCAGTCACATTGTTGAGTCTGGGTTTTGTCTGAGGGCACTGGGGAGCCACAGCAGGGCTTAGAGGAAGGTCATGGTCTGGTGCAGAGACGCTCTGGAGGCCAGGTGGAGATGTAGGAGGATGCAGAGGGGGACCTGCAAGGAGGCAGGTGGAGTCACAGGGAGGGCAGCCGGACCAGGCCACGCGGGGCACGGGGAGAGGAACACTTCCCGTGTCTCTACAGGGCTCTGCCCTTACCAGGAACCAGCCTCCTCCCTCCCCTGGCAGGTGGGCCGCGTCCTTGCTGGCCCGTCGTGGGGATTTGGGATTTCTGTCCAACACATCCCAGCTGGCGGCCTGGGGTGCGCCGTGAGTTTGTGTCCCAAAGGGTGCGGGGCCAGGGCCTGCGAGTGTCACAAGAGTGGGCACAGGAGGAGGCGTGTGAAGCCCCTGCAGCCGTATTCCTGTGATCGTTCGGGGCCGTGGGGGAGAGCGGCCGTGGGGGGAGAGGGTTTCTTTCCCAGGCAGGTGCACCGTGAGGGGTGTGACACTTAATTTTAGGAGTCACCTTGACTGGGCCACACGGTACCCAGATATTTGGTCAAACCTTATCCTGTGCTTCTTGGAGGTGTTTTTGGATGAGACGGAGCCTTTCGTGGGTAACACAGATGGCCCCCAGCGTGGGGTCCAGCCCGAGGGTGAGGCCTGCCCTCCCCACCAGGCACCTGCCTCCACCGGAGGGTCAGGTCCCCAGGGATCCGGCGTCCGTGAAAGCTACCCCCCAAGAATCACCCACAAACTCCACTCCAGCCAGGGTTAGGGTTCCGGAGCTGCCCCCAAGCTTGTTACGCACACAACGTGTCACAGAAACCTTTCTCCCACCGGCCCGGGACACAAAGGGACAGAGGCAGCCCCGGCCTGCAGGGAGCTTACGTGGGAGGGACAGCGCTGTGCCGCCCTGCACACCGTGACAGCGTCGCTGGGCTGCGACCGGGCCGGGAAGGAGTGGCTGTGGGCAGGCAGGTGTCTGTCTGAGGACTCAAACCCCAGCCCTGCACCCGGCCCGAGAGCTCTCTCTGGCCCGCAGTGGACGAGGGGCACCTGGCGGCCCCAGAAGGCTGAGGCAGCCCCCTCAGCCCAGGTGAGACCTGAGGTGCCTGACAGCATCCGTGCGGCCTCATGGCCGTGGAACTGGCTCGGGTGCCGCCTCCCAGCCTGGTTACTGCAGAGGGTCCTCGGGAAGGGGCTCGCCTGCGTTTTCAGGGGCCCACCAGACCCCGAGCCAGCTCGCTGCCGGGAGCAAAGCTGTGACTCTGCCAGACCCCAGCCGGCAACCAGCTTCCCCCAAGCCGGCAAACTGCCCCAGCTTGAGTGACACAGAGATTTTCCCTCTCCCTGTACTTATTGGCACTTGTATTTTTCTCCCCAGAAACGGGGATTGGGACGTGAAGGCGCTGTGGGTGGCCTCACCCCATCTACCGAGGGCTGAAGACCAGAAAGGCAGAGGAGGAGTGAGTTCTGTCTCTGCCAACTGGAGCTGGGACCTCAGTCTTCCAACCGGGACTGAGACGCGTGCCACCAGCTCTCCTGGGTCTCCACCCTGCACATGGCAGATCGTGGGACTTGACAGCCTCCATCAGCCCGTGAGCCAGTTCCTTACAGAAATCTCTTCGTATGTGCGTCCTGTGGCTTCTGCTTCTCTGGCGAGCCCTCCGTGACCCACCACCCAACACACGCCGCTCAGCACAGCCGGCAGTCACATCAGCTCCGTGCAGTGTGGGTCCCCACGTTAGGGCTCCACCCTGTCCCAGTCAGTGCCCACGGCAGGCGCGTAACCTCAGCTCTGCCGTCCCCAAGGTCTTAGGGCCTGGCCAGTGGTGGATGGCAGGTCTGAGGCTCCCTGTCCAGCCCGGTCATGCCCCAAATATCCTAGAGGGTACGGTCCACGTGCAAATCCTCAAACGTACGTGTCTCCACAGCCCACAGATACCCCAGACACACCGAGGCACACCGCACACGCATGCCTGGGACTCCAGGGGCACCCATGGGCCTGTGCACCCTCCGTGCTCATGCAGGCCCGTGTGTACCCGCAGACCCACATGCACACCCTACATGCACTCATGCGGGATCAGAGTCACATATCGTCCCCCCACCCCCCACAACTGTCCAACCCCTGCTGGGAACTGGGTGGAAGTCAGAGGCCCACCCTGCCCCCTCCCTGTCCCTAAAGCAATGACATCGTCCTTGTTCCTGCCCTTAGCAGCTGGGCTGATGGATGGCCCCGTGCGCTGACTCAGCAGCCCCCACCCATTCGTGGGGGGCTCGTTCTGCCAGGGCCGCCCAGCGCCTGTCAGAAGACAAACCCACAGCCCCCACGGCAGCCTTTGGAGGAGTGTGAAGGGCGCCACACCCAAACCCACGGCCAGGCCGGGAGGTGGGAGGGAGAGAGCCTAGACAGCCCCAGCCCCACATTTGCTAAGGGGGCAAAGGAGCCCCCAGAGCAGCCCCACCCCAAGAGACAGCCCACAGAGGATCAGGAGGTCCTCGGGCCACAGTCACCCTGGAGTCACCAACCCGCACCCTGAGCCTGGTGTGGGAACCATATTCTCCAGCCCCAATATGCGCCCCTCTCAACACGCACCCCCTGTCCCGCTGGCACAGCAAACGGGGACACCCACCACCGTATGGGTGACAATTCCAACAATGTCTATGTCTGGGCACCTGCATTAGCCAGACACCGACCGAGGGCAAGAGGGCCGCCCTCAGGAGCAGATATGGGGCAGGAACCCTGGCTCTGCCTGCCAGCAGCGGTGTGGCCTTGGGCCGGTGACCTCCCCAGCCTGTGCCCTCGTTGGGGCCAGTCACAGGCCCCTCCCAGGGTCCTCCCGGGGATTCAGCGAGTTCCTACTGCAAAGCAGCTGGGCCTGTGTCCAGCCGGGGCGAGGGCTCCCCGTGGCTCATCGTATAACCGAAGACGCCGTCTGACGCGCCTCCCGCCCGCCCGGGAGCTCCAGTCTCCACCCGCCCCCCCGAGAGGACCCAAGTCCAGGGAGGCCCATCCCGGTCTGTGCCCTCACTGGGGTCCAGGCCAGGTGCCCTATGAAGCCCCTGTGGTTGGGACTTACGTTCCAGGGACGACCTCCCCGGCTGGACTCAGTGGCCTGGGGTGCGATGGGCTCTCCAGAATGTTAGAATTAATTGGTTCCTTAGGACAAAATTTCTAAAATCAAAGCCATTTGAAACAAATCCACAGATATCAAAAGGAGGTGGTTATTAGTGGGATTTTGCTCTCTGATAGGGCTTGATCCTTGTCTGTGGTGTTCCCAGGAGGCCCAGCTGCAGCTGCCCCCTCACCAGAGCCAGTTCCCACTTCCCTGCCCTGCCCCCTCTGGACACAAAGCCACCTGGGTCCACCTCCCCCCAAAGGCCACACCGAGAGGCAGTCCGTGTTCCCCACCCTGGCCTAGACGTCGCACCATCTACCCAAGGCTGCTCCTAGGTCACGGGTGGACCACAGACTCGCATGGTGATGGGGCTGCTCAGGGGTGGCCTCTGTCACCCAGGCCTGGGGGGACTCGGGCAGACCTGGGCAGGCTCACCCAGCCATCCTGTCCGCCCAGCCATCTCTGCCAAGTCCCGGTGAGTCCCCTCCTCCTGCAGGGACAGCCCCCCTGGTGGCCCCCCACCCAGCACAAGGGGAGGGTTGCAGCTCCCGGCTTCTGGGACAGGGGAGGGCTCAGCTTCATTAATCCCCTGGGGCTGACGCCCCCCCACCCTGCCCCAGCCTGGCCCCAGCTCCAGCAGCCAGGGCCTCGAGCCCAGGTGCGTGACTGTCACCAAGATAAAAGAGCCGTAATTAAATTCCAATCAGCTGAGTGATTTGTTATCATAATGTAATATTTCCCTCCAGCCCCTAATCCCACAGATCCGTCTCCGTCAGCCTGCCCGGGTGGGGGTCCCTGCCTGCCTGGGCTCCAGGCCTTCCTACCACCCCGGGCCCAGCTGCAGGAGGAGTGACGGGAGGGGACGTCCACCCCGCCTGCCCCCTCTCGGCCACACGCAGCCCACCCCAGCACCAAGCCGCTGAAGGTGATAATGAAGTCATTTTTCTAAAGAATGTTCACCTGGAAGACAGCCTTGTCTGGGAAGGCAGGCCCAGGGGAGACGTGCAGGGCGGAGGGTGGGGCGAGGCGGGCGGGCCTGCTGCCGTGGGGGTGATTTACGTGGGAGCTCCTCGGAGCCGAGACCCTGCCGCTACCCCGCCAGCTGCAGTCAGATGCGGTTGCCACCGCCGCAGTGGGGAGAAGCCCGGAGCCTGGCCTTGGGTGGGTGAGGGCACAGTGAGGCTACGTGAGACGTGGGAGCCCTCGCCGTGGGCACGCTGGGCCAGGGCGGGCGGCTGTGCAACCATCCAGGTGCGGATGCAGCCCCGGTTCCCAGGCTGTCCTGAGGACAGAGGCCCCAGCGCAGCCCTGGCCCAGAGGAAGGGCTCGATGCTCTCATCACGACTGTGTGTAGAAAAGAAGGAACGATCCAGAAGGTGGCAGAGCTGGAGGGGCGTCTGGGCAGTTTGTTTACACCTCTCTGTTTTTCTGTGGCTTCCACATTTGCTAAAACGGGTGTGTTGACTTTGGGGGGAGGCGCGGGCTGCGTGTGGCCGGCCTGGCGGCAGGGCTGGCTGCAGACAGCCACCGTGGGCGGGCGGGGGCCGACCTGGGAGGCAGCTCCTGGCATGGAGCGCCAGGGGCAGGTCTGCCTCCAGGCTCCGCACCGCTGCCCGCTGTCCTCCCGCCAGGCGACGGGCACCCCGCTAAGGGCAGCTCCCGCACTGCCCGAGTGGGCGCTAGTTACGTCTCAGACTCAGACTGGGGGTGTGGCTGTCCCACGTGGTGAGGTGCAAGGCATCATCATGCACCTCCCTCCCGACCCTCCTCCCACCCGATTCTCCCAGCAACCCCCGGGGCAGGCGCCACGATACCTGCATCCACAGGGAAAGGGCACGGGACCCAGAGACGTTGAGTTGCTGCCTAAAGTCACACAGCTCCAAGGGGCAGAGCTGGGACTCAGACCCAAGTGCACTGACCCCAGAGCCAGTCCCTCCACCTCCCGCGGGGCTGCAAGTGCCTCGGGGGCCACCTGTCCCGCAGGGCTGAGCCCCAGGCAGGAGCTTCGCTGATGGAGCTATTGGGTGGGGGAGGGGAGGGGCGGGGCCCACATGGAGCTGGTGAGCGCGTAGTGAGAAAACCGTGTGCTCAGGGCGTGGGATCACACATTCGATCTTCTCAGAATTCCTTTACCAATATGGCATTTTTAAAACAATAAATAAACGGTGTAAAATGAAAACAACAAGGGAGTTGAGTCATCCGTGGTTCTTCACTGGAGGAGACGTCAGAATTCACAGATGCTGACACCTGGCTCTGCCTCGGGAGGGCTCTGAGATGCCCCTGTCTCCTACCTAAAGGCGCACACGAGCCACAGGAGCCCACACTGGGGCCACGGGGGGCTGCAGCCTGGTCAGGCGGGACTGGGCCCAGGGCATGTCGGGAAGGTGGGATCACCCAGAGGGACAGGACAGGGGTCCGGCCATGGCTGTAGGTTCCTTCCCCAGGAACACACCATGAGAGACACTGGGGGGCAGGGAGTCAGTCTTTACAGGATTCTGAGGCTGGTGAGGCTTAAGCTGTGACTGCTATAATGGGACACCCCCACCCCAGGCGCAGGGGGTGGGGGTCTGGGGACACCCAGGGGTTGGGGGAGGAGAGCTTTCCAGGCTGCGAGTCCGAGGCCAGCTCACTTCCCCAGGCGTCGGTACCTCCAACGGGGGGACAGCAGCACCCAGCCAGCCACACCGACCGGACCTCTGAGGACTGAGCCCTTGTGGGGGTGGTCCCCGGAGCCCCTGCACCTGCTTGTGACAAATGCAGGTTTCCAAGCCCCACCGAGACCCACTGGACAGAGCCGTGGGGATGTGAGCACCTCTGCAGGTGCGTGGCATCTCCCACGTGGTGCCCACCCGGCTCCTGGGGGCAGGTAAAACAGGTCTGAGCCCCTCCCCTCCAGGGCCTGTCACCTCACCGCAGGCTGTCAGCCGAGTGTCAGCCAGTCAGCCGCGGGCTCTCGACAACCACTTAGCGCTGGGCCGGGAGACCGGCTCCCGTGCCGCAGGCAGCCAACTGGTCCTGGCCGTGCCGGGGGCTGCAGGCCGGGCCCAGCCCCAGAGGAGCCCGGGTTGCGGAGTCATGTCTGCCACGGGTGCAGGAGAGGGCCTGCCTGCAGGGGAGGGTGACATTCCAGCCCTGAGAAGCCCTCCAGCATGCCGGGACGTGGGGTCCAGGTGGGCCCTCCCCACCTGTCCGAGGCTGCCTCCCATCCCCCTCTCAGGGCATCTGTTGCGCTTTCTGAGGCTCCCGCGACGTGTCCTGCCAGCCCTCAGCACCCGCCCATGGGCCCACTCGTTCATCCGTCTGCCTGTGGGGCAAAGGTGACAGTGGCAGAGCCGTGGCTTCCAGATGTGGCTGCCTCCGGGGAGCACCAGGCACCCAGTCCCCTCCCACACAGACCACCCTGGGGCTGGCGAGGTGGCAGGACTCGGAGGTGCCCAGGCGGCGCAGTCCGGGTGTGGCTCCAGGAGGGCCCTCGAGCCCCGTGAGGGAGTCTGGGACAGCAGTGGGGAGGGGCTGGGGCTGGCGAGGTTCCTGGGCCTCCTAGGGACATGCCGTCCAGGACAGGGAAGCAGGGGACTGGAGTGGGCACGAGGACGCGGTGTGTGCAGAGGGGTTCCGAGGACAGTTCCTAGACAGAGCCCTGGCCTCCAGTGAGACTGACCTGGTGGGAGCTGGCTCTCTCCCCGCTACCTGTGTGTGCTGACCCCTGAGCCTTCCTTACCTGTGAAGGTGACTGTCACCTCACCGAAGCAGTGTGCGCACAGTGACGGGCACAGGGCTGGACACCTGTGCTCAGGGAGGAGGGAGCCCCTTGCCCCAGGACAGACTCGTCCCCACCCAGCGGCCAGGGCCCCGCGGCAGCCGCCAACTTCTCTCGGGAGATGTCCCGCCAGCTCCTGGCTGGGTGAGAGAGCGGACGTGTCGGGGACAGCGCCAAACCCTTGCGAGGGAAAGAACGTGATCGGGAGGGGAAAGAAGCAGCTTGTGCCAAGATGGTTATAACAACGCTATTCACACAGCAAAGAACTGGAACCCTCCCAGGTGCCCAACAATGGGCCTGGGGAAGCCAGCGTCTGGGGAGGCAGCTGCAGGCACCCTGTCGGCACCCAGCGCCTGGCAGAGCTGGCAGAGCTGGCAGCAGCGGCAGGGAGTGGGTGTGACGGCACCGTGGGCACGCTGGCCACTGCACCACCGCTACCCGGGCTGGAGCAGGGGGTGGGGAGCACACATGGGGACAGTGGCCTGGGGTCTTCCGTGGCCCAGTGCCCTGGCTCTGCAGGAAGCCCCCTGCCTTGCTGCCGCCTTACAGCGCAGGGGACGGCTCTGGAGTCAGATGGTGGGGGCTGACCCAGACCGGGCATGCCAATGGTGCCATTGCAGGCCAGAGCCTCTGCCTCGCTCGGCCTCAGTTTCCCCGCCTCTGAATGGAATGGCCATAGTTCTGTTAAGCAGAGAATGGGGGGTCTGGCCCTCACCCGGCAGGGGTGCTCAGGAGGGGGCAGCTGCTGCCTTGTCAGACAGCGGGGTTGCCGGCAGCGGGGGCTCTGAGGGCCCTAGAGACGCAGACTGCCTCCCACCACCTGCCCTTCCGCAGACCGGGGCCCCCGCACCCTCCCCACCCCACCCCTGTGTGCAGCCGCCCTCGCTGGGAGCTGAGCGCCAAGCGAGTTGGGCAACCGCTACCCGCAGACCTCTGGCACACTCTGCCGCAGCGCCCAGAGGAGCGGGGGAGGCCGGGAGAGGGGAGGAGGAGCCCAAGACTCCCCCTTGGGCCAGGGCTCAGGCTGTGGGTGGCAGGGGGCCTGGCCAGCCAACCCTCCGCCCCCCAGGGGGACTCTGTGGCAGGGCACAGCCCGAGGGGAGAGTCAGGAGCCGGTGGGGTAGAGAGGGCACTGGAGCCGCCGCGGAGTCGCGGGCCCGTGTGGGAGCGGGAGGGATGGCCGCTCACTCGTCGGGGTCCCTGGAGTCCTGTGGGGGCTGCTCAGGAGTCTGAGCACTGAGGGGAGCAGGAGCCTTAGCCGGGGTGAGGGCAGAACCTCCCGGCCCAACATGGCCGTGAGCAGTCAGGAGGTGCCCACGAGCGCCCGGGCAGTGCCAGGCAGGCGGGAGTTTCGCACTAGGAGAGAAGCTTAGCCAGGCCTCAGCTCTGCACGGGACGGTCCCAGGGGCTTGGAGGTGTGTCCCACCACATCCCCAAGGCCAAGCTCTTTACAAAGCCCTTCTCTGTCATCGTTGCATTCGGTTCACAGCCCTCACTGTTGTTTTACAAATTTTACAACTAGGGAAACTGAGTCTTGGCTGGTTCTGGCAGACAACAGTGGCAGAACCAGAATTCAAACTCAGGCCTTGAGTGGGCCCTTGTTTTCTTTCTAGTGAACCACGTGCCGCAAGGGCCCACAACTACAGAGTCCAAGGAGAGAGGCGGCACCTGCCGGCGGCCCCCGTCCCTGGGCCCAGCCCCTCGCTGCCGGCACCTGGGTGGGGCATCGTGCCCACCTGCCCTGTCCCCGGCTCTTCCCTCCCGCTGCCACGTGGACAGCACTGGGCCCGGCCCTGCCAGACCTGGGGGTGGCTCCCCCGGAACCCGCGGGAAGAGCTGAGCACGTACAAGCCATTTTCTCGACGAGTTATAATGTTCCCTCATTTCCCCTTCAACACACACTAATTAACGGACATTGTGGAGACCGATGATTGAAATGCAAAACAGCATCCTCTTTCCAAAGAACAGCCCATCCCTGTGCAGGCAACTATGTGCGTTGTGTCAGCTGGGCACGGATGCACACATGAGCACACACGTGCGCACACGGCACAAACATGTGCGCTCACATGCACACACGACCACACACACCCAGGAGCCCAGTGAAGACACCCAGCCTCACCTGCATGCTGAGTCTGTGTTTGGCGCTGGGACCGTGTGGGTGACTTTCCCTATCCCCAATGTTTGCTGCAGTCACCAGGGTGCCGGGTACCCAGGACGTCCGGGCGCTGTCTGGAGGAGTCCGGCAGAGACTGGCATCCTGCCTCACAGGGCACCGTCCCAGGTCCCCTCCCCGGCCAGGCTCCTGCCGGGCAGCCCCCTTCGGTGCTTTCATCTCTGCCCCTCGCCTCCCCCCACAGGGGTTTCTGGACCTGCCTGGGGAGGGGGTGCAGGTAGCCTTGAGGAGCTGGCCAGACCCCGCCCCCGTCTGGGGCGACAGGCGAGGAAGGCAGAGGAGGGGCCCTGCCTGGAGCCCAGACCCGGGGAGGGAGCTGGGACTGCCCTGGGGGCACCGCTCTCCTTGTTAAACGTAACCCTTTAGTTTTTTTAAATCAAGGTATAACAAACACACAGCCAAGGGCACGGATAATGCACCAATTGTCCCAAAGCAATGGTCTGTGCAGCCACCACTTGGGCAAAACACAGACATTACTAGCCCCTGAAATGGCCCCAAAGTCCCCATGTCACCCCCAGGCCTGAGGGTAACCTCCTGCTTCTTATTCTGAGTCTGGCTTTGACTCTGCTCTCCGCGTGAGCTCCCGCTCGTCGTGGCGCCCGTGGGCACGGGTCTCTGTTGGGCAGGCCCTGGCAGTGGAATTGCCGGGTGGCTGCATGTGCGAATCTCACTACCGCCATGGACAGAAACCCCAGAGGTGACCTTAATGGGGGGTTCCAGGTGCATTTGCAGGTTGGCGTCTCCTGCCTCCTGAGTCCTGCCCCAACTCCCGACACAATGCAGCCCCACCCTGGATCCACTCTCCTGCCCGACACCAGAGCTGTGCTTTCTAGGAGGGAGGTCTGAGACTGGCCACCCCAACACCTGGGGTTGAATAATGGCCCCAGCACTGCCAACATGCCACCACAGCAAAGCCCAGCCTCATTGAGCACACCGGGGGGCACAACGTGCCCGGCAGACACTGTGGCAGCACCTCTGTGCCTGCCCGCCCCACACCCACCGGGTCAGGAAGTCCCGGGGCAGGAAGCGAAGGTGGTGCTCACAGCACTTGCAGAAGGCAGGGATTTGGAGGGACCCCACTCAACACACAGGTGTCCCCAAGTCCCCTCAGGACTCAGCCATCCTGCGGCAGGGCGCCCGGCTGCTACCTGTCCAGTTACTCCCCTGTCCCCTGCACCGGGGCCTGCCTGGGGCACTCCGCCTGCCTCCCCAGCTGTGCAGGTGGAGAAGCCCCAAACCGAGTACTTGACCCCGGAGCCCAAGCTTCGAGGGAACTCACGTGGCCCACCCCTGGGGCTCCCGAAAACGCCCACCCCACCCTCTGCCAGGGCCAGGGCCCTGGACGCATGCGGTGGGCCAGGGGCCCCCATGGGGAGGAACAGGGTCTGTGGGCTTCTAAGGCAGGTCTAGAAAATGTCCCAGGGGAAGAGGGGGCTCCGAGCCATGCACCCTGCAACCCCAGAGGCCACGGGGATGGCAGAGGCCCCTCCCGGCACAGCCACCCCAGAAAGGGTAACAGGACTGTCTGGCGGGACACCCTGTGAGCACGTGAACAGGGTGAGCAGTAGCGTGCATGGAGACGTGCGTAGGTGGGAGCACGCATGTGAGTTTTGTGCCTGTGAGTGTGAGAGTGTGTGTGTGGCTGTGAGTGTGTGAGTGTGAGAGAGGTCTCATGCAAATCTCAGGTCAACAGAGCCTTGCAGGCCACCATAAGGTGACGAGGGGTCAGGACTCAATCCCGAGGGTACTGGGGAGCCACAGAATGTGGCATGGTCAGGTTGATGATTTAGGCCAGTCCCTCAGGTTCTGGGTGGAGGCCGACCCGGGAGCGGGCAGTGGCAGAGGTACCGGCCGGGGCCATCACAGCACCGCAGGGCAGAGGGGGCTGTCCTGGCCAGGGCCGAGGCGGGTGCCCAGTGCAGAGGCATTTGGCAAATAAACGTGTCTGGTCTTGGCATCTGGGCAGAAGCCTCCAAATCCAGAGCCAGGACAGGGGAGGCGGCTGCACCACCCACAGCCCAAGTATCCTCAGACCCAGGCCCCAAGCCCACGGTCCTCCCAGCTGCACGGCATCCTCGCTGGCCCAAGCCTGTTCACACCAAGCCTGGCGGCCACTCTACTCAACAAGCAGCGCTGCCAGTTGGGCCATGGCTAAGAGGCCGGACTGCCTGGGCTCCACTCTCAGTGCTCCGCTGGCAAGCTGGGTGGCCTTGGGGGAGTGCCTTGGCCTCTCTGAGCCTCTGTTTCTTCATCGGGAGCACTGGATGGTAGCAGTAGTATGTACTGTTCCGTGTTTGCTGTGTGACGACCCAGCCCAAGCCTCAGTGACTTACAGCAGCAAACGGCGGTTCCCTGTCTGTGGGCCGGCGGCACTGGCTCAGCTGGTGACTGGCCCCAGGCCTCAGGCGGGGGTCAGGTCAGCCCCCCACATTTCCTCCCTCTGCCTGCACCAGGGGTTCCCGGGCACACCCCCTCGGTGACAGCTCGCTGCAGGCGAGAGAACGAGCTGCCCGGGGCACGCAGGGGCCTGTCTTGCCTCACGTCCACGCGCGCCCGGGGCCCAGGCCAGAGCCAAGGCCAAGCACCACACAGATGGACAGCCGGACGGATGGACGGACAGACGAACAGGGTAGGGAAGTTGCCCCACCCCAGCGGTAGGCCCTGGAGTGGCCTCAGAGCTCAGGAGGACCGGGGCACCGTCTCCAAGGCCCGCCTCTGTCACAGGCGTTGGCGGGAGCGATGAGGGGGCCGTGCAGTGCCCAGCACCGTGTTCAGGACACACGAGCTGTCACCACGCGGCCATGGGCAGACGGAGGCCCCTGCCCCCACCTGGCCCACCCTCACCTCCGCCTGGCTCCGCGAAGCACAGACTTGAACGCAGCCAGCCCTGGGAAGGGGGTGGCCCTCGCCTTGCCACCCTGCGTCTGCCCAACAACTGCAGTCACCAGAGCCCCGGGTGCTCCAGGCCCGACCGGCAGGTGCCTTAGCCCACCTTGGGGCCAGGCTGGGGAGACAGCCAGGAGGCGACAGGTGTGGAAATGCTGGGCGGGCTGACGACAGCTCCACTGCTCTGAGGAGCAAACAGGGAGGCAGGCGGGGCCCGGCCTTCGAAGCGGCCAACCGGAGGCTCTGAGAGTTGGGGCGAACCCCAGTAAGTCTGGGTCAGCCTCACCTTGATGCAGACCCCACCTTGCCCCCACTCCCTGCCGGAGGTTGTCTGGCCTTGCTTACATGCCTCCAGACACAGGCGTCTCACTCCCACTGAGGCAGCCGTTGGAAAGTTCTTTCTTATTTGACCAGGGTGCTGCCCAGGGTCCCACTTCTGCCCCCACTGGGCAGATCTTCAGCCAGCCGAGGCACAACCAGAGTGTGCATGTGTTGAGCACCTGCTGAATGCAGCATCCTGCTGGTGGCACCCCCGCAGCATGGACACCACTCCCTGGTCCTGGGAAGCTCCGAGGAGCTCAGACACTGCAGGGCCACCAGCTGAGGTCAGAGCCCCGCCCTGTGGCATGCCAGGACTGCCACCTCCCTGCCACCCTCCACCCCGTCCCTGCAGCCGAAACCAACAGCACCGGGAGCAAAAATCACCCAGCTTTCCCCACCTGCCCTGCCCCCCAGGTCCCCTGAGCTGAGCAGGGGTGTCCTGCAGGCTGCTCCAGGGGGCGGTTGGGAGGGGAGGGTGGGAGGGAGAGGAAGAGAGGGAGGGGTGCAGGGAGAGAGACAGGGACAGAAAGAGGGAGGGAGGGAGGGAGCCTGGCTGCCACCAAGGCATGTCGCCCTTCTTAGCACCACTTAGCCCAACTGTTAGAAAGATTCCGAGCGATTAGGCTCAGGGGAAGCCATAAATCTCAATAACCATCAGCCCAAGTTTTCTTCCCTCCTTGAGACAACAGATATAATTTCATTGGTTGCGGCCCAGACTCCCGGGGGCTTTCTGATAAAAAGCCACTTCTTCAAAACATCAAACCCAAGTTCCTCTCTTCTCTCCAGCAGCCCCAGGGTCAGGTTTCCCGAGCCGGGCAGGCGGCAGGGGCGTCCAGGCAGGGCTCACGCGCCCCTGGGCAGGGCCCCGCAGGGCCTTGAGGTCAACGCGGAGGCTGGGGGTTCCAAGGTCACTTTGAGGTGGCCTTGAATCCAACATGACACCTCTGCGGGATGGCCCCCGAATCTCTGCTTGGTTACCAATGGTGGCGGGGTGCTCACTCCCTCCCAAAGCCAGCTGGTCCATCCCGGGATGGCTCTCCTGAAGGGACACTCTTCCAAATCTGTCTCCCGAAATACCCTCAAGGGTCCTGGCGCTGTCCGCAGAGACACTGGGCGCAAGCATCACGCCCTGGAAGCGAGGACCTGCCGCACCAAGCTCCACGTGGCACGTGGCACGTGGCAGGAGGCCCTGGGAGAACAGTCGAGGGACACCTGGCCTTGGGGACCCTCCTGACCCTGTTCCAGAAGTGCTGTCTCAGCACCGCAGGTGCAGACTGCCAGACCTTCATGGTGGGCACCAGATGCGCCCGCCGACCTCGTGCCGACCGCGACAAGGTTTGGTGAGGCAGCGGGGAGGCCCCTCTGCACACTCGGTCACGCGTGACCGCCTCGCCCTCCTCTGTGGGCCCTTGGGAGACGCCAGGTCCCTCTGGGTACTTCTTCCCCTCCTGGCTCTCAGGCCCCACGGCGCCCAGGCAGCCCCTTGAGGGAAGCTCGTGTGGCCTCCTGGGCAGCTCCAAGCTGGACACCGTCGCAGTGAGGGTGGGGACTTCGCTCATTCCCTCCTTCATTCATTTATTCCTTGAGTATTTGAGGCAGGGCTGCGCTGGGCCCCAGGGAGGCGGCAGGGAAGGTGGGTGGGTCCTGGTCCCCGAAGACTTTGGTCCATCACAGCTTTGACGTTGTGTGGCAGGACCTTGGCTGGGCCCAGCTCAGAGTGCACATGTCGGGGGCACAATGCAGACTGGGGGGATCAGGGAGGGCTGCCTGGAAGAAGGTGCATCCAGGGGCAGACATAAAGGATGGGCGGAGCTATCCAGGTGACAAGGAGGAGGAGGGACTCAGTGCCTGCTGGGGGCCAGAGCACAGGATGGTCGAGGAGCAGCCAGGGTGGAATCTGGGCTCCGTCCAAGGGTGGGGTCCCCTCTGTGCCAGGCCTGGAACTGTGATCTGGAGACGCCTGCTGCCCCCACAGCCCACGGTGGGGCCCGGGGCCAGGTGAGTAAACGAGGGAATGGGATGGAATGAAGTCCCCAGTCAGGGTGGGACTCGGGCCAGACCACCCTGGGAGCAGGACGTGGCCAGCGCTGGCAAAGTCGCCAGGTGTCAGGAGACTGTGGCATTTTCAGGCCCTGGTGGCCCGGCCAGAATGAGCAGGGACCCTGGCCAGCAGGGCTGTGGTGAGGAAGCTGAGGTAGCTGCATCCAAGAGCCCCGGGGAGTCAGGGCCAGGTGCTCCTGGCGAGGGCACAGCTGGACCACACCGAAGCCGAGGCTTCCGGAGGCCCAGCGGGGGGTCTGCTGGGCTACACAAAGGACCCGGGGACACGGCTTCTCCCTCCTGGGCTGGAGGCCCCCAGCAGGCAGCGGCTCAGGCTCGTGCTTGCGGAGCTCAGAAAACACTTGCTAGATGACCCAGCCTCCCGGACCGTTTGTCCTGTCACCTGCTCCAGGCAGGGCCGGGGCCTGGCCAGGACTAGCAGCCTCCGGGCATCTGGCCAGCTCTCCCCTGCAGGGCCTGGGGGAATGCGCCCTCCAGAGACGGCACAGGGCTTGGGGCAGGGCCGGGGCGTGTTGTGGAGGAGGGGGAGCAGGCCCCCTGCAGGGAGTGGGAGGGTCAGGGAACAGAGTCCCCACGGCGGGTGCTCAGGGTCGGGGGAGTCAGGCCCATCTCCCACAGTGGCCTCCCAGGGCCTGTCCTGCAGGGCTGGGCAACATTTGACACAGGGACCTAAAGTGGCCCTGGGGTGCTGGCAGGAACGCCCTGATATAGGCTCTGCCTCCAAAATGGGAGGGGCTGTTGGGCACCTGTCCCCATTTAGGGGAAGGGTCCGGGAGGCTGGGGTCCTTGGTTCTCAGATGGATTCAGATTTGACCCCAAATTCACCACTGAGCAGCTGTGTGACCTTGGGACCTTGGGACAGAGAGTAAGGGGGCAAATGGGAAGGTGCCGGCACCTCTCGCCCACGTTGCTGCACCCGCCAGCCCCACCAGGAAGAGCCCTCCCTGTGTGCCCCTGTGCTCCCCCCACCGCTACCTGGGGGCTCTGCTCCCGCCTGTCCTCCCGGCCTGTGTCCCCCAGGCCCGCACAGCGCTCCGCCTGGCGTGGGTTGGCGCAGCCGCCCGGACTGGGGGGAGTGGTATCCGCAGGGGAGTGCGGGCGTGGAGCGGGCATGGCACCCACGCAGTTCCCATCCACAATCAGGGCTTAAAAATGATCAGCGGGTGCCCGTGTGCATAAATTAATTCCAATAATGGGTTAATCGGTGCCGCTGCGTGACGGGCAAAACTCTCTGGGGCAGGAGCGGTGACCTCGCTGTGCCGTGTGCAGACGTGCATCCCACGCACACGGTGGCGGGGGGCCCACGGTGCTCCTTCCACTCTGCTGTCTACTGAACACCCATTCGTGACCTCACAGTTTCGCTAGGTCGGGAGCCCAAGCGCGGCTTAGCCGTGTCCTCCTCCCACAGTGTCACGTGGCTGTTAGAAGGGTGGGCCGTGCTCACAGTCAAAGACTCCCGTAGGCCCGTGTCCCTCCCCACGTTCCCTCCCGGGGTGCGCAGGACGCGTGGCCTGTGGCCGCAGGACTCGGGAAGCTTCCCCGCAGCCGGGCTGGAGGACGGAGGGAATCTGCCCCTCAAATCTCTGCCCTCCGGACTCGCTTGAAGGAGCTCCCCGATTAGGCCAGGCCCCCCACCTCCCTTTTGATTGATTACGTTCAGCAGATTAGAAGTCCCCACATCCTACTGAAGGTGCACCGCAGGACCCACGGCCTAGCCTGCCCGGCCCCGGGTTTGCATCGCGGAGATGCTGAGATTCCAATTCGTCAGGGGACCACCTCCGCAGGAGGGAGGCGGCTCCTGGAGCCCAGACTGGGGCCTTCCAAAACACCCGGGGGCCTTGGCCAGTGTGTTCCCAGGGAGGGCGGGTGACAAGTTGGGGACAGTGAATAAGCAAATGGGACTGGGTGGGGTGAAGCCTTCACCCTTGTTCCACCAGCAGGGCCTTATCTCCCTCCCTCGGGCCTGTCCTCAGCCTGTTTGCCCGCGTCAAGCAGAGGGACAGCTGGGTAAACACAGCCTCAGCGGCACCCGCCGAGGGGCAGCAGGGGTTGGCCGAGGAGGGGTGGGGGCCAGCGGCAGCCCGGGCCAGGGTGGGTGCCAGGTCTCGAGGGAAAGGCCCTCCCTAGGGCTGTCCCCACAGAGGGGACACCAGGCCCAGGGACAAGCTGGTACCAAAGCAGGGCCAAGGCTGACCCCAGGCCTCCTGCCCGCTGGGTCCCCCCGTGTGTAGATGGGGGTGCCCTGCTCTCCTCTGCAGCCCCAGCCCCATCCCACCCACCGCTCAGAGCCCAGGCTGGAGCCCAAACAACTTTGAAGAGAGAATTGGTTCAATTCTGCAGCATTTTTGCTGCAAACTTCCTCTCCGCCAGGCACTGGCCCTCCAGGCCCTGCAGAGGAGACCAGGCCCCAGGTGCACTGGCCCTCCACGGCCCCCATCCCTCCCCCAGACTCAGGGCTGCAGCCAAACGTCTTCTCCTGCACCCACGGCCTCCAAGCCTGCGGCCTCCTGAGTGGCGGAATATTCTGCCCTGACTTGGTTAACGAGGGGCCAGTGGAGGCCAGGCCCCTCCTCCGCGGGCGCCCACTCCCAGCCAGCCCTGCTCCGGCGAGTGTCCCCGGAGCCCCGCGCATCTGACGGTACCTGCACGGGTCGGGTGGGAACAGCACCGCCGGGGCCCTTCCAGAGTAATCAAATGGGTCTTTAAATAATTATTACCTCCACCCTCCGTACATGCTACATTGGGTAAAATGACTTTAAACATTGTTTTAGCCTATTACCAGCCTATAAATTAATCGCTCACGGTGCACAGAGCTGTCGTAAGGGGCTGACTGGGAGAGAACGGGGAGCGATTATGCCAGGGCGCGAAACTCCCACACAAGAGGCATATTTTACACTTAAATTATAATTAAACGTAGAGAAATCTCTTCCACCCAGTGCACAGGCGTAATTTGTGTCAGCCTCCCCGTGCGCTGTGACTCCAATCAACTCGTTTATTGCTGTGGAAGGCGCCAGGCCGGTAGCCCGCGGCTGTCTGTGCCTCAGTGGCAGACGCGGGGCAGGACCCGGGACGGCCTCTGCAGCAGCTCCTCGCACCCGGATTCATGGTTATTAAACCCCAAAATCCAGAACCTATCCAGCGACCCGCAGGCAATTGAGGCACAACCAGCCTCGGGGGCCCAGAGTCAGGGAGCCAAGAGCCGGACTCCGGGGGCTCATGGCGTCAGGACCAGTGGGCGGGAGAGGCAGGCGACCCGGTGGTCGGGCACCGGCAATGGGGCTGAGAGTCCCCGGGGCAGGCAGGACTCCAGTCTAGGAGGGTCTGGAGACAGTTCCCAACGAATTAGGAGGCAGAACTTCCTGCCAGGGGGAGCACTCCGTCTTGCCCCAGGAGATGGAATCTTCCTGGCTTTTGAAGCTCAGCCACATTGAAAAGTAAGAATGTCACAAACGCCCTCTTTCAGAAACAGGGAGGGCAGGATGGGTCTGCCCTGTGCCTTGAACGCTCCACAGGACAATTTTTCTCACCCCCAGTTTGGGCAAACCCCACGACTGCCTTCCTACCGTTCAGTGCAGAAGACGGTAACACCCTGGCCCTCGTGGTAAGGGATGATCGCCCAGCCCCAGGGCCTGCCTCTACTCATGGTTCCCTGGGGGGCTCGGACCTTGGCATAGACTGGGTGGTCATCAGATGGATGTCACCGAATGGTCCCCTTGCATCCAGAGCTCCCCAGGGGCAAATGGTCTCTTTGCATCCTCAGCAGAAGGCGCTGTAAGCGTGTTGGCCCAGGTGACAGCAGGGAACGCTGATGCTCCGAGGAGGCGTGGAAGGGCCAAGATTCAAGCCCACCACCCTCGGACTCCCAGGCCACACGTGCACCCCCCAGTCTCTGGGTGCAGGCTTGAACCTGGGTGAGGCAGCCCTTTCAGCAGAGGGAAGGCCTGGAGAACTCAGCAGTGAGTTATCCACAGGTGGTGCTCCCGGCCGCTGGGAAATGGGTCCTGCAGTCTGGAGGTGCATATGTGGTGTATATACACACTATACATCATGGCATCCACTACAAATTCTTAGATAATCGATCTTCTGCCTTTTTTCTTTTCTTATATATGTATCTAAGGTTATAAATTTGCCTGTAAGCACAGCTTTAGCCACATCCTGTAAGTTTTGATACAGCATTTTTATCATATAGTTCTTAATATTTTCTAATTTAGTTGTCATTTCTTCTTTGACACATGGATATTTTGAAGTGTATTGCTTAATTTTCAAATATTTGGGTATTTTCTAATTTTATTTATTTTTGTTGTTGTGGTTATGAGTTTCTAACTTCAATGTCTTAAGGTAAGAAAACTTATTCTGGGCCGGGCGCGGTGGCTCATGCCTGTAATCCTAGCACTCTGGGAGGCCGAGGCGGGTGAATTGCTCAAGGTCAGGAGTTCGAGACCAGCCTGAGCAAGAGTGAGACCCCATCTCTACTAAAAATAGAAATGATTTGTACAGCTAAAAATCTGTATAGAAAAAATTAGCCAGGCATGGTGGTGCATGCCTGTAGTCCCAGCTACTCGGGAGACTGAGGCAGGAGGATGGCTTGAGCCCAGGAGTTTGAGGTTGCTGTGAGCTAGGCTGATGCCACGGCACTCACTCTAGCCCAGGCAACAAAGCGAGACTCTGTCTCAAAAAAAAAAAAAAAGAAAAAGAAAAAAAGAAAACTTATTCTGAATGATTTCAGTCATTTGAAACTTGTTGATAGCTGTTTGTGGCCCAGCTTTGGTCAGTTTTGGTAAATGTTTTATGCACACTTAAATTAACGTGTACTCTGCTATTGGGTAGTGTGTTCTGCATTTGACAATGAGTTCAAGTCTGTTAATCATGTTCAGATCTTCTTTATTCATAGTGACTTTTTTGTCTGCTTAGTCTTTTGGTTACATGAAAAAGTAGGATTATGGATATGTCTATTTTTCCTTTTATTTTAGTGAGTTTTTCCTTTACATATGTTGAAGCTGTATAATCAAGGAATAGGAATAAACGGGGACACTTTGTAATAACAGAAGCGTTGCACCACCATAAGGCTAGGAAGGAGCTTTTACTCACTCGGGCCGTCAGTGCACTGGACGAGGCCCAACCGTGCTGGGGAGGGCAGCCACCCTCCTCAGTCCACCATTCAAATGCCAATGTCACCCAGAAACATTCTCAGAGACTTGCCCAGAAATTGTGTTCAACCAAATATGTGGGCACCCCGTGGCCCATTCACGTTGACACATAAAATCAATCCCCACATAGTCACTAAGTGCCAAGCCTGGGTTTGAAGCTCTGAGCCTCAGCCTTGCGCCCCACCCACACCCTCAGCTCCATGGCTCACCACCCGCCTCGTTCCCACCATACACGCACCTGCTGGGTGCACTGGGGCAGACCCTGCAAGGCACTGTCCGGGCAGGTGGGATGGGAAACCGTGGGTTGAGTTAAACTGGGGCTTCACCACACGATCTCTCGAGCCCCGAGCTGTGCTACAGTCTGCAAAGACACAGGGCTGGCGGCAGCCTCCAGTGTGCTTGGTCCTGGGACCCCTTTTTGGGTGATAAACTGTATTTGTTTAGAAGAGTCTGAGTCACAGCACGATTGAGAAGATGGTGCAGAGCTCCGACCTCGTGCAGACTCCACCCGCTGTGCACAGCTGGTGTGAGCCTGGCGCGGCTGACGGCCGCCAACCAGCATCCACACAGCATCTGAACTCAACCCACGCTGCTGCCGACTTCCCTGGCTTCCCCTCGTGTCCCTTTTCTGTCCCAGGACCCCATCCAGGGCAGCACAGGACATTTAGTCCTCACATCTCCTTGGGCTCCTCTTGGCCGGGACGGTTTCTCAGACTTCGTGACTTTGATGACTGTGGCAGGCTGGGCAGTGCCGGTCAGATGTCTGGAATGTCCCTCGGGAGCTCTGTCTGCCACCTCGCTCGTGGTCAGACTGCGGTGCTGGCTCAGGAGGAAGAGCCAGAGGTGACTGACGTGCCTCGCCGTGTTGTGCCAGGGCACACGCTGTACCACGGGCTGCCGGCCGGGCCCACTGCAGAGCTGCTCCCCACCCGCCCCTCGGCAGGCCTGGGCCCCCCCTCCGGCGGGGCCCTCACGGAACAGTGCTCTTTGGCAGCGCTGTGCCAGTTCAAGCCTAGCGCACAGTAGGTGCCTAATTAACCCTCTCCGAGTTGAATGGAGTGTGGGAAATCAAACCCACACCGTTGGCCTCATCAGGAAGGGAGTTTTCCCTTGACTGAATCCCTCTCGGCCGTGGTCTAATTAGGCTCTGCTGCTCCCTGGGGCCGGCGGCTCGTGTGGCCTCAGCCCCGCGGAGTCCCCACCCACCGCTGTCCCATTCTGCCCACCCAGGAGGGGCCTGCTGGGGAGCTGAGGCCCCCCCGAGGGCCCCCCAGCCAGAGTGGCATCCGGCTCCCTGACAGAATGCCATTTCCAGCCACCACGTAAACATGAAGACACACCACACGGCAAGTCACACGATGCCGAGTGGCAGAGGTGCTGGCCGTCCTCTCGTCCTGACGCCACACCGGGCATCGCCATGGAGACCTTTCCCCAAGGCCCTGAGCCCTCCAGGAGTGCGGACACCCCTGCGCCCCTCGGACCTGGGGAGGGAGCTGCTTGAGGCTGGGAGGCCCAGGAATGAGGCCGCGGGGGCAGGACACGGAGCCCCGGCCCCCAGCCCCGAGGGGCCTCAGGGAAATCCGTGCCCTGGCGCCCAGCGGGCTCCCGGGTGGGATGGGCTGGGGGACCAGTTGTCCCTCACAGCCCTGCCCCAGACTGGCTGCCAAGGCCAGAGTCGCCCTGAGGGACGACAGCCGTCCCCACGCAGGCCCCAAGCGCCACACCCAGGCAGAGGGAGGACATTTCCCAGGCTGCACAGCCAGGTAGGGGTGGGTGGGCTTCCGGCGGGCGGCCGCTCCAGAGGCCTGGCACCCCGGGCCCCTCCCCGGAGCTCTGCCTTGGGTGGTCTCCAGAGCCAGAAGCCCAGGTGGGTGTTGCTTTTCCTACCTGGGCTGGCCTGTCAGCCTCGGGGG
This sequence comes from Lemur catta, assembly GCF_020740605.2. NCBI lineage: Eukaryota > Metazoa > Chordata > Mammalia > Primates > Lemuridae > Lemur > Lemur catta. The sequence goes on along the minus strand of NC_059137.1, from coordinate 2,807,474 downwards.
AGGGACAATCCCCCACCCCCCACACTGACCCCGCCCTCAGGGCCCGCAGCTGAGTGGCCGCCACCCTGCCACTCTCCAGCCATCTCTGCACGCTGGCCGTGAGCTGGCCCTGATGGTGTGAGAGAGACCCGTGGGGCTGTGGGGAGCGGGGGTCTTGGCCAGGCCCAGCCCCCTGCAGAGCAGCCCCTGGGTGTCCGGTGCCCTTGCAGTCCGTTGGCTATTCCTGACTCTCACTGTTGTCCCAAGGCCCATGCGCTCCCCCCTCGCTCCCCCCGTCTGGCAGCGAGAAAGCTGAAGTTCCTGTGTGACCTGCCACCCAGCCGGAAACGGCGGGTCCAGCCGGAGCCCAGCACCCCCAGGTTCCAGACACCACGCGGAGCCCATTCCGCCAGAGCAGCCCCAGCAGCGGTCGCAAAGCCTGGTCCCCCACCCAAGCCTGGGGTAGGGAGAGGCCTGGACTCCCATCTGGAGGCCACTCGAACCCGGAGGTCAGCTCCAGGGAGATGGTCGGAGGCCAATCCCTTAATTTTCTTATGGCAAAATTCGCAGCTTCCTGTGTCTCGGATAAAAGATTTGGGAGGCCCATCGAGCCCGGGGCAAAGCTGCTCAGAGTTTTGTGCAAGCAAATGAGAAACAGGCGAGGAAGCCCCCGCAGCCTCCGCGGGTGTGAGAACCCAGGGCACTGCGCCGGGGACACAGACGGCTCCGGTTCCCACGCAGAGCCCCCGGAACCGAGGCCCCAAGTGTGTTCAGGACACACAGCAGCTCCGGGGCCGAGCCCAGCCGAGGGCAATGAATCACCCCAGGAGGCAGCCCCACAGCCCCAGATGCCCCTCTCCCCGGAGTCCGCCCTGCCGGACCCTTCCTGGCCTCGGTTTCCCCACCTGTCTAGAGGGCACAACTGCCTCACGGGGACGGCGCGTCTGCTCTGCAAGGAAGGTCGCGGTCATGTGTCCTCACCAGCAGGCTCGTCACCCACAGTCTCTGACCCCATCAGCTCGTCACAAACTGTTTTCCTCCATCACAGTGACTTGGTGACTTGGAAACCAAAGAAACGTGAAGCTGCCCCTGCTGGCACTGCCACCCTCCGGGCCCCGCCCTCACCCCTCCACCACGCCAGCCACGCAGCGCCAAGGCCGGCTAGAAAGCACATCGCCTCCTCTGCCCGGCCCGGACGGCCACCCTGCTGTCAGGGCGGGGGCCAGGCACAGACTGGGGGGGCACAGGGGCTTCCAGAGCATGGGGGTGGGGGAGAGAGGGAGGTGGAGGGGGCAGTGGGGGTTAACTGGCCAGTGGGGAGATGGGGAAAGACCAGGCTGCAGCTCCAGGGTGCTGTGTAGCCCGGGAAAGGGGGCCAGGGAAGACCCCAGCATGGCCAGGCAGACCCAGAATCCAAGCGACCCATCCCTCAGGGCCGGCGGGCAGCCCCAGACCCCAGCCCAGGCTCAGGCCCCATGGAGGGCGGGGGACAGTGGGAGGGAGGCTCAGAGAGGAAATTTACAGCCTGGGAGTGAGGGGCCGGCTGTCCTGGGACGTCCCAGCCGGGGCAGCACCATAGGAACTGAAACAAACAGACGCTGGCGGCAGGGGACATGAAAAGGCCATTGGGATGAGCCATGAGTAATCCCCAGACCCTGGGACGATGGACGCCCACCCTGGCCACACTCGGCCAGCAGCGCCAGGCGCAAGAGAGACCGTCCCTGCAGGCCCCAGGAGACACGGCTCGTGGGGACAGCAATAAGAATCCACGCGCCTCCACCACCACCCGCTTCCAGGGCAGGGGACGCGTGAGCTGGGCGTGGAGGAGCTGGGGGTGCTGGGGGTGAGCAGGGGAGGGGACACCCACAGACAGGTGCATAGGTGTGGGCGGCGGTCAAGGGCCAGCAGCGGCTGAGCCTGGCGTGTTCCGCAGGAAGAGGGGCGAGGAGGGGACGTCAGCGTGGGTGGGGTCCCCTGGGGCCTCCACAGTGTCTGCAGGGCAATGGGCAGGCACAGAGGGCTGCACAGCCCCGGAGGACATGATCAGATTTGTGTTCTAGAAAGATCCTTTCAGCTGCCGTGTGAAGGGCTAGAGGAGGGGAAGCCAGAGGCGAATGACCGCCAGGAGCTGACCTGCCATCCGGGGATAACGGAGGGGGTGGGGAGGAGCCTGAGGTCTCAGGAGGTGCCAGCCCTTCCTCCCAGCACGGGGATGATCCAGCACTTTATGGGCAGCCAGGCTGGGGGACAGCCCTGCTCTGGGGGGAGCCCGCGGTCCCGTCCTCAAGAAGCACAGGGCGGGAGTGGCGGGAGTGGCGGGGGCTCCTGCTTGTCCGATTTCTCCAGGCCTCAGAGGAGTCCCCCTGGGGCCATGAGTCCAGGAGAAGGCGTATGGGGGGGACACAGCGCAGTTTAGGAGCGAGCCCTGCGTGTGGGCGGCCTGCATGGCTGGCACAGCTCACTGGGGCCTCCTCTGCCCAGGGACGGAGCCTGTGGGGCAGCCACTGTCCTCCCAGGCTGGCCCTGGAGCCCAGAGACCCTGCACCCGGGATGGGCTTTGCTTTCCCATGTCCCTCTTCCTGCCCTGGAGGGAGACGGACCGGCACACACCCCTCGGCCCCCCAAGGTCCACGGAGCCCTGCTGTGAGCGTTACCCATCACCCTGCGAGCCGTGAGGAAAGCCAGGCACAGGGAGGCAGTCACCTGCCCAGGCCTGCACAGGCCGCCGACGCACAGCCTTTGGGCCGGACCCAGCCGGCGCCGCGCTGCCTCCCACGCCCCCGCCCCAGCCCAGGAGGCAGCCCCCAGCACGGGGAGCTCGGCCTGTGCATGCCACCACGGCTGTGTCCGGTCTCTGCCCCCAACAGACCTCTGCCCGCTTTGTCCCCTCAGCCCTTACGCTGACATTCTGCCTTCAAGTGTCAACACTGAAGCCCGCGTGGTCGGGCCCTGGAGCAGGCAGGGCAGTCCCCGCCCTCGGGACAGGGGAGCCAGGTGGGACCACTGGGCAGGGGAGGAGGAGGAAGGGAGGAGCCCAGAGGGCCGAGGCTTTGTCAGCAGACGTGGGCTGGGTCCAGAGTGGCCTCTGTCCCAGGGGTCCCACGGGCCCCAAGGTCAGGCCAGACCAGAGCCTGATGTAGCCCCGCTGCGGCTGGGGACCCAGGGAGCTCGGCCCAGCCCAGACCCTGGCCCAGACCTGGGGGCCAAGAGGGGGCTGAGGTGTCCTGGGACCATCTCATACCTGCCTGGTACACGTGGCAGTGGCACCTTTGCACACGTGAAGCCAGGGGGTTCCCATGGGAGCAAACGTGCTCGGGGGTCAAGAGGAAAGCCCTGGGCCAGCTGGGCAGGCAGATGAGACGGGACCTTCTGAGACCATTAAGGCTGGACCCGCAGCTCTCCCCTCGGGGCATGTCCAGGGGCCCTGCTGAGGAGGGTGCATGGGGTGGGGCGCAGAGGTGAGCGAGAAGCTAGGGCAGCCCCTTCTGGCAGCGCCCTGTGGGGTGGGGGCAGGGGGCCTGGGCCCTCCCTGCGACCAAGTTCGACCTCCCTGCGACCGGTTCAGCCCCGTCTGGAAGCTGCAGTGCCCAGCGCCAGGATGGTTTGCTTTCCACTCCCTCCAGCCCGGGGCGGAGCGCCAGGCGTGGGGAGGCGGCGGTGGGCGAGGGGGAGCAGGCCGTCGGCAGCCGGTGCCCGGCGTCCCCAGGCCGAAGCTGGCAGAATGAGAAGGACCCGGGCAGGCGTGGATCCATCGCCCTCCTGGTTTTACAGAGTGGGTCAGGGGTAAGAGACAGAGGCCCAGAGGGGCTGGGACCGACCAGGCTCACAGCGGCTGGTGTCCAGGGTGGGGCCGGAAGCCAGGTGCCCGCCACCCGCCTGGCTCACGGCTCCGGGGACTCTGCTCTCTCAGACCCCACTCGCTGCTGTCAGCAAGAGCCGGGAGCAATCTGGGCTGGCCCTGGGGACAGCGGGGTGCCTGGCCCTTGCCAATCGGGCTCTCAGTCCCCAGGGCAGCAGCTGGGGACTCTGTTCGGGGCCCCTCACAGCCCAGGCCTTAACCAGAAGGGAAGAGAGTCTCTCCGGGCCCGCTACTCCAGCCCTGTTTCCGGGAGCGGCGGAGCGGGGTGCCCGGGCAGGGCTGTCTTGCCAAATCTAGGTACAAGGTAATAATGATAATGGGGGCCATTCTCGCAACAGTCCCCTAAACAGCCTGCGGAGGCGGGAGGTGGCTCTGAGTCACCTCTGTGCTGGCTCCCGGTCCCCAGCCCCTAATGCATCATTTCGTCAGAGACCCAGAGTCGGACCCAGCAGCCCGGGGTGGGCGAGGGGCCGGCCTGCTGGCCTCTGTCCAAGCCCCACTGTCCCACTTCAGGTGAGCCCAGCTGGCCCTTTAAGAAGCCAGGGGCTATTGCTGGCCCGGGCAGGAGCCGGGCACGTTCCGGATCCTTCTGGAAGGCTGAGCTGGAGACGAGACAAAATGTTCTCGCACAGCTCGGTAAACAAGCCTAAAGTGTTTTGAAAGCTTCTGCCGATATAAAGGCCTGTACGATAAATGCAAGAATTGCAAAATGAGGCTCCCAGCTGCCAGGGAGGGGGTGGCAGGCCGGCGGGGCACGCGGCTGCCCACTGCCCGGCTCTGGGCGGAACTGCAGCGGTGTGCACGCTCATGAGCTGTGCATGGACAGACTGCGTGTGCGTGTGTGTGCACACGTGCACCATGGGAGTGCCCCAGGCCTGCTTGTGTGACCACAGCGGGTGTCTGGGCAGACATAGGGCTCCCACGTGTGGACACAGCAGCCCCCTCCTCACCAGCTCTTCCCGGAGGGCTGCCAGGCTCCCCCGGGTGGGGAGGGGGCCGGAGCCGGCTCCCCAGAGGGAGGATTAAGGGTCAGCGGAGCGTGGGGACCTCTCTGCAGAGCCAGGGAGCGGTGGGTGCCAGGTGAGCGCACATTTCAGGGCAGAACCTTGTCACAGGGCTGGCCTCTTATCGCACCCAGGACAGTGTTAAACCAACACAGATGCCCTGGTGACGGAGGCCACACCCCGCTCTGTCGACCCCGGGCACATCATTAAACCCTCTGAGGCTGTTTCATCATCTGCAAGGTGGGCAGAACACATGTCCCTCCCAGAGGCCCTGTGGCCGGGCAGCGTGGGCCATCGCTGAGGAGCCTGGCTGGGTCTGGGGCATGTTCGCAACCTCGTGGGGGGCGATCAGTACGCCCCACCAAGGAGGCCGGGAGCTGCGGGAGGCGGCTGTCATTGCCTCTGAGTCCCCTGGCCCCCGCCCCAGCACGTGAGCACCCAGTGCAGTGACCTGGAGGGGCAAATGCCACACAGACCCAGCCCTGGCCCAGGACCTGCCTGGGCAGTCAGGCAGGGCTGAACTGAGAGGACCACAGCAGGCCACTAGGCCCGCCCCAGGGGTGGGGAGGACAGGACAGATCCCAGAGAGAGAGGCGGGAAGGTGGGGAAGGCTGGCCGACCAGAACTGGGACTGGAGCCACACCAGGCACACAGGGGGTGCTCAATTAATGCTCACCGGCTGCCTGAGTGAACCCTGTGAGAAGGAGAAGACTGAACCCAGAAGAGGTGTCCCCAAGGGCACGGGTGGGAAGCGGCAGGGCAGGGTGTCCCATGTTGCCCGACCCCAGCTAGGCCTCTGCCCCATGCCTGGGCCGGATGCGAATCTGGCAGGGCAGGGCCCTGTCCCCCGACAGCCTGCTGCCGCCCACGTGCTACAGACATGTCCCCGGAGTCCCGAGCTCATAACCAATGTCGATTGTGTCCTCGGAGTTGGTGGGAAGCCAGGCAGCATGGAACGGCCAATTCCCTGGATCCCAGCCCGCACCGTCAGGGACGGCCCCAGGAGGCCACGGAGCATCCCGCTGGCTGGCCACAGCGGGAGGCAGCCCGGCCAGGCGCCCGCTTGGGAAGTGGGTGTCGGGAGCTCGCCGCAGGGCCAGCCAATGCCAGGGCTGCCAGGCCATCCACCCCTCAGGCTCCCAGGCCCGGGGGGAGGACGGGGGGCTCCCGGTAGGGCGGAGCCTCTGGCTACCTGTGAGCCAGAACCACTCGGACACCACAGGCCAGACGGGTCCACCTTCCAAAGCGCCGGTGAGAGGGACACATGGCCGCTGGGGCGCCGGCAGCCCCACCCACACGGAGCAGCAGAAGTCCTGGGGCGGGGGTGGGGGTACGTGCCCTGCGCTGCCCACGTCCCAGCCCTGGGCCGACTGCGAGTGACAAGAATGCAGCCAGAATGCCGTGTCATGGGTCCGACGCTGGTCCTGGCCCGAGGGGTCTGCTAACACCGGGTCCCAACTTTGCCAGGAAAGCAACAAAGGCCCCAAAGCACCATCCCAGCCAGAGGTCAGGTGCAGGCACAGGGTGAAGGGAGTGACCTGGCCGTGCCACCACGACAGCGGTGGGGCCCAGTCTCCCCACAGCCAGGGCGTGGTCCCCTCCCCAGGCCACAGTGCCCACACAGCGCCTTGGACCTACTGTCGCTGTTCTGGGTGCCACAGGCCTCAGGCCAGGCATGTACTGCCCACTTCCCTGTAACCTGGGGGCTGGCCCACGACCCCGGGTGAGGTCACCTAGAAGTGTCCAAGGTCACGCGGTTCATGGAGGGACAGGGCTTTGAACGCAGGGTCTGCTCCTGTACCCAAGAGCTAAATCTCAGGGTCACAAAGACTCAGCCACTAACCTCCCCCTCCCAAAAAGGCAAGAAAGGAGGAAGGGGCACAGAGCCCCAGCAGGGAGCGGCAGGGGGGACAAAGGGGAGGCCATAGGAGCCTGGGGGAGGCTGTGGCTGAGGGAAGGCAGAGAGAGCCACGGGCCGGCCCGCAGGAGGGCGTGGGGTGGGACAGTGCAGGCTGCAGCTCCGTCCTGGCTGGGTGACCCCTGCCCCTCCCTTCCCACACCCCTGAAAGGAGGAGCCCAGGCGGGAACAGGCTCAGGCCCGGCTGCCGGGGTGTCCGGGGCGGAGCTGGGGTGACCCGTTTCAGAGCAGAGGGAGCTGGGCCTGCACCTGCACCCGGCAGTGACAATGACGGCAGATATGGAAGGAACCTCTGCGGCTGGTATCCCTCTGCCCCCACCTCACGACCACACAGTCACCCTGCAGAGGGGGGGCAGGAGCACCTGCGGGTGGGGCCGCCTTCCAAGCCAGGGGCTCCACGGGGTCAGAGCCCCGGGTGCAGACTCCAGTGACCCCTGCACTGCCCTAAAACCCAGCAGAGCCCTTGCCCGGCGCTGTGTGGGGCTGCGGGGGCAGGGAGGGCTCAGACGCCAGGGCCTGTGGAAATGAAAGCTGAGGGGCTCATGGGCCCCCGAGGAAATCTCGCTGAGCAAAGACCCCCAGGGGGCTACTGAAGGAAAAGAGAGGGAAATGAGATTGCTGAGCTGGGAGGGGTGGGAAGGGGACAACTGAACGGCCCTCTGGGGACCTGGCCGCATCCCAAAGACAGAGCAGCCAGTGGGCGGGGGGAGCACCAAGGCAGGAGAGGAAACAGGAGGGGAGGGAGCAGCAGGGGTGGGGCAGAAGGGCTTGGTCCACCCCGCTCCAGCCCACCCAGGAACCAGGCCTGGGAGGGGCTCCAGTCACCTGGAGGAGAGGCAGGGCTGCCTTGGGTGGGGGCCACAGCCCTGTGCCTCAGTGTCCCGCTCTGTAAAATGGGCGCACTTGTAGCACTGATCCCGCAGGGCTGCCGTGAGGATCAGCGAGGACAGCAGCACCGGCCCAGCCTCGCGCCCTCCCGACACGGCTCAAGCCCCGCAGCTGGAGGCAGGCGCAGGTCAGCGCCACCCAAAGGGGGTCTCCGCAGGGCCCTGCCCAACTGGGGTCCCAGGGTCACGTACGCTTGAGGACCGAGTGTGCTCAGCAGGCCTGGTGGGGGGCCGGGCTGGGTAAAGGCTCAAGAAGCCCCTCAGCGAAGCCACGGAGTGGCCAGAGCCAGGGTTCCTGAGACCGCTCTGACCTGGGCTGGTGTTCCCGGAGCCGGCTATGGGAGCCCTGGGGCCACCAAGTGTCCCCCGCTCCAGAGCCGAGCGTCAGGGTGCCACCGGGCCTTGAGGCTGGTGAGGTTCCATGCGGCAGGGCCACATCACCGTCACGTTGTCATCTCAGCTAAGGGACCGAAGGTTCAGCAGCAGGGGACACAGCTCCCTGGAGGCCACAGAAAAGGCCATGTCCCCACCCCACCCGCCTCTGCTGGGCCTTTTCCACGGGGTTCAGTGGGCGTTTCAGGGCTCAGGGTTGCCCTGTCTCCCCCACCCCCAGCCTGTCACACATTCCCTGAGGGTGCTGGCATCGCCCCCCACAGCCCCCAGGCTCTCGTGGTGGGGGGAGCAGTTCTCAGCCACCATCCGCCGGCTTCGTCACCTGCTGCCGACCTCCCTTTCCCAACTCAGCTCCCAAAACTGAGGTCGCACCTCCTCTTCCCAGCCTCTCCCAGGACCCCCAGGACGTCCAGCTTCACCACAAGGCGCCTCTCAGTCTGCCCCCCAATCGGATGACTCACCCGGTCCTAGCCCCCCAGTTCTGTGTCCAGGGTGGTCTTGGTGAGTCCCTGGACACACGTCACTGTTTTCCTGGGGCCCCCCCCGGTCACCCTGTAGCCAAGAAGGGCCCCTGGACTTGGGAGCAGCCGGGGCTAACCTCCTGGCCCAACTCACTGTGTGACCTCCACACTCCCTCATCTCTCGCCCTGCTCAGGACCAAGGCCCGCGGGGACAGTGACCCGGCCAGGCCCTCAGCCAGCTGCTGGCAGGGCTGGGTTGAAATCTCAGGGTCTGGACTTCAGGCGGAGAGTGGGGGGCCCCCGGAAGCATTCTGGGGTGGGGGACTCCAGTTGTCTGGCAAGGGCAGAGAGGGGCCTGGGAGTGGATCCCACGGCCCTGTCACCAGGCAAGCAGGAGGTCACGGCCCCGCATACCAGGCTAATTGGGGTCTGGCAGAGCACACTCCCAGACAGCAGGCCCGGCTTTCCCACCCTGTGCACTGACCCCACCCCAACACACCCCCCAAATCCACGCTGACCCAGCCCCGTCCCACCTGGGCTATCCCAGGAGGCCTCACACCGGGCCCTCGCCCAGCCCAGAGGCAGCGGGGCGGCTCGGAGCTGCAGGCCTGGGCACGTCCCCCCCCACCACCACTGCAGCCAGGGCACAGCAGGGAAGCAGCCAGCAGACGCGCACGCTCTGGGGGCCTGGGAGGGATGAGGACGGTCACATAAACAGCAGCAGGGACTGCGTCTGCAACGATCCAAACACTGGATGTGGAAACCAAGCTCCCAGCACACAGCGCCTCCCCGCAGGAATTGCCCAACGGGTCTGTTGCAACGGTTTTGAATTCCGGCGCCAGACTCCAGATGCTGCCGGGGCCAGGCGCCCCCACTCCCGGCCACCCTGGAGCTCCCAGGGCTTGGGGAGTGATGGCCGCAGAGCAGGGGCTGGGAGGCCAGGCCTCTCTGGGCTACGGGGCAAATGGAGCCTCAGATGCAGGACTGGCTCAGGCTAGACCATTCCCCACTCCAAGAACGGTCCCCAGGTATCATCGCTTGCCCCCAGGAAGCAGGGAGACCCCCGCCCGTGCCGGCGCTGGAAGGCTCCCCCACCCTCCTCGCGTACTGGCGGCCCCGGGGGAGCGAGTCAGTCTCAAACCTGCCCCCACAGATGCAGCCTCAGCCTCTGGGGTGCCCTGAGCCCGTGCTGCCGGCCCGGCTTCGGGTGTCCGGGCCTCTCCCCCGTCACACCCCACCCCAACCTTCTCTGGGGCAAAAGGCAGAACCAGCCCGATGCCTGTCACTGCCATTCACCAGACCTCTCCTTTCGTCTACAGAATCTGACTTTTTTCATTTTTTGGTTGAGCCACAATTTTACTTTACGCAGTGCCAGTGGGATACGACCTCCTCTCCCCTCCTGGTCCCCCTGAAGCAAGTGTCACCACCCCGTTTTCCAGGTGAGGAAACTGAGGCTCAGGGAGCTGACAGGACCACACCCCCAGGTGCGGGTTCACTCCTTTCAGCATCCGTCCTCCCTGGCCTGAGCCAGAGCCCCGCCCTGCCCCACCCGCAGCCCTGGCCGGGCACAGGCAGACTGGCCCCCGGGCATGGCCAGACGGCCAGACGGAGCCCCTGCAGCCTGAGCCTGCCTGGGCCCCTGCGGGAGGGGGGCGTTTCGAGGAGACGGTTCTGCAAGGACCCAGGAGAGCTGTGTGTGCAGCGACGCCTCCCTCCCCACAGTCCTTCAGCTGGCGGGCAACCTCAGAGGAGCGCCCCACCCCTCCTAAGGGGCCCCCAGGCCTCCACTCACTCCCCTGGTGAGGGGAACACCCCCCAGGCTGTCCCCCAGGCCTTACCCCTCAGAACCGAGCCCCCGCCTCACACGGGGTGGGGGGGGGGCAGAAACGCCCGGGCTGCTCTCCAGGAAGGGGTCAGCTGCCCTGGAGGGAGGGTCCCCTCGGCGCCCTGGCTGTAGACAGGCCGGGCAGCCGCTCCGCACCCGGATCTCCCCGGCCCTGCACCCTCAGATGAGCAGCCCACCTCTTCCACCCACACGCGCCCCTCCCAGGAGGGTTCGGGTCCTCACGTGTGGCTGACCTGCGCCCTAGCGTGTGCTGGGTGGGCAGTGCTGGTCTCTGGGCCCACCCCCCACTCAGTCCTCCTATTGTGGAAACCCAACCCAGAGCCAGAGCCGGCAGGAAGGCTCGGAGGCGAACCCACCTGAGAGCCCTGCGTCGGCTCCAGCCAAGCTCGGGGGCCTGCCTGAGGCACCGATGGCCCGTCCACGCCGGACCCAGACTGCACGGAGCAACGTGGCTAGTTAAAAGTTTTATTGATTGAACACAATTGAGTGTAAGTAGTAAAAGTTCTCCTGATGTAACCTACTTTTTCTTAATGGGTAATCTCAGACACTCAAGTTTGTATGTTAAAGGAGGTTTAGGACAATTTAATAGCTCATAAAATTTTATAGTCCCAGTTGAAATCAGAGTGATAACTCAGGCCTGCACAGCTATACTTTGCTAAATGTCTCTCATCTATTTTTTCTCCTGTTTATTGGAAAGTTAACATCTGCTCCGCTATTGGGGGGTGGGGGGCAGGAAGAAAATGCTCTATTTTTCCAGAGGAGAGGTAAGAGGTTCGGGCTCCCCTGGCAGCATCCTCTTCTCCAAACACACGACTTTCCTTGACGTCGGAAGGAGGCTCAGCACGCCGGGGCTGACCCGCGGTTCACCGCAGCCCACGCAGGCACCGCGCCCCACGGCGGCTGCCGAAAGAGGAGCATCTGCCCAGGCCAGGCCCTGTCTTGGGATCGGCTCAAATCAGTCAGAGCTCGCAACCAGGAAATTTATAAAGCTCCTACTGCGTGCATGGTCGGGGCAGGGGGGACAAAGAACAAGGACACAAGTTCTCACCTTCAGAAGCTAAAATTATGCCCGAGCTCCGCACCCAGGCACACGGGTCAGAGGGCGCTGGGAAGAGCGGCCTTTTCCAAGGCTCCCAGGAGGGAGGAAGTCGGGTCGGGGCTCCAGGGATGGGCGAGCTGTAGAGTCGGTGGAAGGGACAGAGAGCCCCGTGTCCTGGCTGCACCAGTGACCAGCGTGCCACCCGCCTCAGGGAGCCTCCGTGTCCCAGTCTTTCCAATGGGAATCACGTCAGCCCCGACATCTCAGGGTCAGCGTACGGGTGAAGTGCGGAAAGGCGGCTGGTAGCTGGTGCTCGAGACGTGTTACCAAAGAGCGACATGGAGGAAAAGGGTGTGGTGGTTTCTGAGAAAGTTAGACATAGAATGTCCTTGTCACCCAGCACTGCCAGCCCTAAGGATATGGTGTGCCCAGAAAGACTGGAAACTAGCACCCAACTCCACGCACACGTGGCCCGCGGCAGCCCCGTCCGCAGTGATCGAAAGGTGGAAACAGCCCAAAGCTCCGTCAATCAGAACACGGATGAGCAGCACGCGGCCCGCCGTGCGCTGGGTGTCACTCGGCCACAGAAAGGATGAGGCGCTGACACATGCTACGACGCAGTGAACCTCGGAAATGCCATGCTCAGTGACAGAAGCCAGGCACAAAAGACCACGTCATGGGATTCCACTTACGTGAAATTACCGGAATAGGCAAGCACTTAGAAACAGAGAGCAGACTGGGGGTTTCCAGGGGCTGGAGAGGGGACGGAGGAGTGGCTGCTCACAGGGACAGGGTCTCCTTCTGGGGAGATGACAGTGGTTTGGAACTCGACAGAGGTCGTGCTTGCACAACACTGGGAGTGCACTACATGCCACTGAATTGTACACTTTAAAATGGATCATTTTATGCTGCGTGAATTTAACTTAAATAAAAACAATTTTTTAACGAAGGAAATTCACACAGACAAGCGTGATGCGTGAACTCCCCCGCGGGACCAGGCCCCCAACGCTGCACAGCGCAAGCTGCCGGCTCTCCCCCGACACTGGCAGCTTGTGCCCAGCAGACGTGGCCGGAGGGACGGTGGCAGCAGGTTGGCACACCCATGAAGTGCGACAGAGAGGCCTGGCTCCTGGGGCCAAAGAAGGGCTAAAGTAAGTTGGAGACCACTGATGGACGGGGTGTCACAAACAGCTAAGGGCAGCTGCAAGGACGAGCCCTCGGGCACACTGGCTGTGGGTGCCAGAGAGTGCCTGCCACGTGCTCCAACCCACGGGAGAGAGTAGCAACCCTACCTGCCCAGCCCCCCAGGGGGCCCGGTCCTCACCCTGCCTCCCTCAGCTGCGCCCCCTCTCCTGACATCCCGGTCCTAATTCCTGCCCCAGTCGCTGAGTTGGTGACGCATGGTGCGTGGCTACCTGCCCAGGAACACACCCGCCACCGCCCAGCTACACGTGGCCGCCAGTGAGGTGGATCCTGGGCTCCTTCCTCCCGGCCCCTCGTGCCCCCAGAGTCCCCACGGACCAGCCCCTCCCCAGCCTGCCTCCTGGGCTTTTGGCCACCACAGGAAAGGGACACAAAGAGGCCATGAGGACCTTTGTGTCTTGCTATGAGGAGTGTCCGTGCATGGTGAGGTGACACTGTCACCAGACTCCAGGGGCCCAGGCACAAGCGGCAGGAAGCCCACGCAGGCACCACTGCCACAGGGCTGCCGGGACCTTGTGGGATTCCAGGCTCGGGAACCATGACACGATGGGCTCACCTGCCACGCCTGTCTCGGCCCAGGCTGGCAGAAGCCCGCAGGACTGGGAACCTCACCTGGATGAGGTGAGAGAAATCCGCAAATCTTCAGATTCCCCTCGGGGTGCAGCTAGCCCTGAAAGGCAGAGAAGTAGCGTTTCAGAAAAGTTCATGCGATCCCTTCCTACTCGTGAGGATTCCTACGAACAGAGCAAGGGCAGTTTCCAGCGTGCCTGCCTTTCCTTGGGGCGGGCCGGCGCTTCTCCAAGGGGCAGATTTGGGGGAGGTGTTTTTTGTGGGATTTTAAATTGTTTTAAAAACATTATTTTTCATAGAGCTGTTTCAGGTTCACAGCAGAATTAGGAGGAAGACGCAGAGATGTCCCACACGGCACAAGCGGCAGGTTCTCTCGGGTTCCTGAGGCCCTGAGCAGGACCTGGCGCTGAGGGACAGGGACGGTGCGGTGGCCAGCAGCTGGCCTCCGGTACCCTGCACTCACGTGTAGCTTGAACAAAGGACAAACTCCCCCATCACAAGCCTGTGTTGTTGGGCCGCAGCAGGGCTCTGCCTGCCCCACCCCCAGGCCCCTGCCCCTCCTCCGTGCAGAGAGCTCCCCCATCAGACGCCCCCCACCCCTGTGGTTCCCCCCAAAGCCTAGTGGCATCTATACCCTGTTGTTTGACGTGCTCCGTTGATTCCTGCCTCTCCCGTCACAGCATGGCCCCTGTGGCCTGGCTTCCTGCTGCCACTGCCCCCACCCCGTGCACAGAGCCCCGGACCCCCGTGCGTAGGTGCGGGATGCTCCCGAGTGTCGGGACAGAAGACGCCCTTTCATCCCTCACCTGAGTGTGAGTCCTGGCCCTGCCCCTGGGCTGTTTTGTGACCTTGTGCCAGTCCCTCGACCCCCGACGGTGACGGCCACGCCGGCATTCGCAGTCGAGTGCTGCCACCACCCGCCTGCCACGGAGCCCAGGGAGGAAACCGCTTCGTAGGGGGTCTCATGTCGTAGAGGGTCTCGACACTCACCCCGCCCCCAGAGAGGGGGGCTGCAGGTACTGCTGTTATTTCGGTCCCGGGGGCCCTCGGGAGAGGCGGGGTGCGTGGACACAGGTGCATTGTGGGAGCCGAAATAATCGGATTGCAGGCAAGCGCGAGGGGAGCCGGCGGGTGATCCAGTGTCAGAGAGGAAGCCGGTCTCAAGTCAGCCGTTTTGCGCTTCTCTCTCCTGTTCGTGTTTTCTAAGAGATCCCCGAAATAAAAGAGCTCTATTATTTTATGACTCATAGGTATCCCTTACGGTTATAACGTGTTACAGCCACGGGAATGACACGCAGGGAGTGGCCACCACACGCCGCACAACCCTCCTCCTCGCTCTGAGCGCTGGGCTCAGCCACGCCATGCCGGCCACGGGGCCGGGGGCCAGCTGAGTCCACGGGCCACCCCTGCTCTGCTCCCCTGCCTTTCGAAAGCCCTTTCCGAGCTGTGGGCGTTCGCACGCAACGCTCTTCCATCACGGCCGGGCACCGCACACTCCTCATCTCCAAGCCTGTTACTACAGATGCAAAATGAAAAATGAGCCAATAACCCAGAAAATCCAAGCGACTCGGCACAAAATGCAATAACCGTGGTGAGGGGCCAGGCGGCGGTTCCAGCCAGACAGATTAAGCGGTGTCACCGACTCTGGGTGATGACAAAAGGGCACAGAAAGGTCTTGCCCTGCAGGGGAAAGAGGGTCACAGCCCAAGTCCTGCCAGGAGCTCGGGCAGGAGACGTCACCCCTCTGTTCCTTGGCTTCCAGGCCTGTCAAATGGGGCCACAGGGGCACTGACCACCCGGGGCTGCCCTGAGGCTCTGTGAGAACATGCCTGGAAAGTTCTGGAACAAGGTGAAGAGTCTAAGAATGTTAGTGCCGCCCTGTCCATGAGACAGGCGTAATCCTGGGACTCTCGAATGCCGGTCTTTGCAGAGGGAACAGCACAGGTGTGAAGACAGGTGGGAAGGAGCACATTCATCAGGTGACAATTCCTCCCGCATACTGAAGCACCTCGGGCCACTACAGACGCAGGGTCCGCAGGCCCCGTGAGGGCACAGGGCTCTGGTCCCGGCTGAACAGTGGAGTCCCCTGGGGAGATTCTAAGACAGTCCTGCCTGGGCCCCACCCCAGAGACCTGGATTTTACTGGGGGCTGTGGCCTGGGCAGGGGACAGTTAGAACCGACTTGGTGAGTACAGCAGGGCTGACAGCTCCAGCCGGGACTGCCCGACACCTATGCCCCTCAGGCCACCCGCAAGCTGGCTCCCACCTCTGTGCGTTGGACGGGGCTGAGGCCACAGACCACCTGGTGGGCCAGAGACACCAGCGCAGCACAGCCGCCTCTCGGGTTCCGCCGGAGCCGTGTGGCCGCCTGTGCGGAGATGTCGACCACCCAGACGTGACCGCGTAGCTGCACGTGAGACCAAGATCACACCACGCGGAGCAGAGGAAGCCTCTGCCACGGAGACAGCCCTCGGAGCTGAGTGCCCGGCGGGGCCCTGCCCAGCCCCGTGGAGCCCAGGGCAGAAGGCAAAGTTGGGAGCACTGACAATCTCCGTGTAAAACTTGGGGATTTCCGTCACCATGGATGTCTTACATTGATTTTGCATTAGCTTCGATTCTTAAAAACACTGTGTCAAAAACATAATTTTTCTTGACTTCAGAGTTTTTTGGAGCCTTGGACAAGTGCCCCTTCTCCTCGCCCTAGGCCAGGCCCCGTCCGCCCCATCAGAGGTGCTGCCCACCCTCCTTCCGCCGGCCCTCCAGACACACTGACGGCCACAAGTGTCACATAAGGTGACCCGCCAGCCCCCAGAGGTGGTCCTCCCTGCAGCAGCTCCTCACGCCATCGAAATGGCTGAATGCCAGGTGGCTCCACCCCTGGGGCATTTCAGAAATTCAGGAAGGGCTGCTTTGGGCTGTCACAGTGACATGCGGTAACCGTGTGGGCCAGCGGAGACAGCACAGTCTATCCCCCGTCCCACCAGACGCTCAGGTAAGTGACAAGACCATTTATAATTATCCAAGTGGACGCTCACAAGCCCAGAGGATCTTTTGTGCGTGTTTAATATCCACTGAATTTTCCGGGACAGCGCCTACGGCGTGAGCTGAGGGGAGAAAGTCACATCACCACACCCCGCAGGTGCTGCCCCGAGCTCCGCGCCGGCAGCGGGGCCGGTACGGGGACTGCCGGAGCCGGGCAAGCCTCGGAGGGACGGGGCCGGGCATTTACCTGTTCAAACATGTATTGTTTCGTTGTATAATTTCCCTTTAATTCCTCCTTCGTATTACTATCAGGACTTTATATTGATTTTTTTTTTTTTTTGCAAAATTACGTGTGAGGCAAGTTATAGCACCTGTGATTTTTATTTCAGACGGTAAAGGGAGTGCCCCGGCCTGGGCAGGTGAGAGCAAGGGCTCAACCCTGGGCCCGGGCTGCCCACGAAATCTCCTGGAGTGTTTCAAAATGCTGGTGCCCAGGCGCCCCCAGAGCCTGATGCGCCTGGTCTGGGAGCTGCCTGGGTGGGGCAGGGGCCGTTCTCCTGCCAGCGGCCCCAAGCTGGATGCTTTGGCCCTGCCTTGGGTGGGTGACCTGGGCTCAGTGGACCGAGAATGAGATTCCAGACATGCCCAGAGCCGCTCCCAGACACTGGGAAGCGGCGGCTTTCACTGTGCCTCAAATTCCCCTGCCCGCCATCCGGGGGAGTCCCTGTTCACCCAGGGACGTCACACAGTTACAGGTGGTCGGTCTCACTTGGTCACGGGATAATCCACTCTGAAGACTCAGGACCCAGCGTACGCAGCTGCGTGTTCTTAGGGCCACAGCAAGGCCGAGGTTCCCAGGGAGGGGCCCACTCACAGAAGCTGTTTCCACCCGCTCACCGCTCACCGCTCACCCCCCACCGCAGCGTCAGGGGTCGGGGAGCTGGGAGAGGCAGCCGCGTGCGCTGGAGGGGAGCCGGGCCAGCAGGCGGGAAGGGAGGGACCGGCCCTAGGGGAGCCTCCCCAGAGCCTCCCCCGCTGTGCAGGAGGGAAGGGAGTCCCGCTGCTTGCTCAGCCGACTCTCTGGGAAGGGAGCCAGCAGCTCCTCGCCCTCCGGCCCCTCCCCGGTGGTTCAGTCTTTCTGGTGCTCGTGTGCTTGGTGCGGCCCCCAGTTGTGACAGCGAGAGGAAGGCGCATCTCTGCCTGTGAAAGGGGACAGAGCCAGGCATTCACAGCCCTTCCTGGGGTCCAGGCCCAGCGGGGGACACTTGGCGTGTGGCCCCTTCCTGGCTCCTGGTGAGCATGGAGCTGCCTCTGGGCCCCACGGTGTGCCCATGTGGCTGGGCCTGAACCAGCTGCCGGAGGGTGTAAGGGAAGAAGCTTTTCCCATTTTTATTTACACACAGGAAAACTGACAGCCTGCTGGGCGCGGGATCCGACTGCAGCCTTTGGAGTCGGCACAGGCGCAGGCGTCCGGCCGCGGCACTGGGTGTCTTTCTGTCACCGATGATGCTCCGCGGCAGGGACTGGCGGCACAGCTTGTTTATCCGTCCCCGCTTAGGGGACACTGGGTTGTTTCCTGTTTTTGCTCAGTCAAGTTCTAAAATACGGTTTCTCATTGCAAAGCCACCAGCTGGGGAACAAAGCACCCTACGAGCGCCACATGTCCTGACACCCAGAGATCACAGAAATCCCTGGGGGTGACGATGCCCCAGGACCCAGTCACCAGCTCGTTCTCCAGTTCCTGCCTCGACTGGCCAAGTGGGCTGCCATGAGGCTCCGCCACAGCCGGACCTCCAGGTCATGGAGCTTTTAATTAATAAATGGGGCAATGGAGGCCTGGGGCCCTGAGGATGCCCCAGGGGGCTGCTGTGTCCCCCGCCCCCTTACTCCCCACCTCCCCGTGGGGGTGACATGCAGGCGCCACCGCCACCCTGGCCCCAGCCCCTCCTAGGGAAGAGAACAGAATGGCCTGTTCCCAGCCAGCCGCGGACTGTGCCCGACCTCGGCTCAGGGCAAAGGTGGGACTGGGGCTGACGGCCCAGGGCAGCCGTCTCAGCCCTGCCAGCCGCAGTGGCGCAAGCCTTTCTTCTGAGGGGGGATGGCCGGATGCGGGCGGCTGTGTGGGTGGGCGGGGCCTGGCCCGCTCGCTGCCCTCGCAGCTCCGCAGTCCGCCAGCAAGGAGATCACTCAGGCCCCGATACGATCGCCGCGGGACAGGCGGAAATTGGAGTGTCCCGGGTGCTTGATCGCGGCAGCTCGCGAGCTGCGGCCGCAGGGACATTAGAGGCCGGCATAATGGCCTCATTCAGCTCCCGCGCAGCCCCCGTGACCTCGGAGAGCTCAGGAGCCGTTGCCGTTTTAATGAAAAATCAGGTGTTAGGGAAACAACTGTGGCTGGGCAGGGGCAGGGGCAGGGGCAGGGCTGGCGAGGGCAGGGCCAAGCGTGCTGCCATCCATCCACCCATCCCCCCGGCTGCCTGTGCCCTGTGCCGCCATCCAGGGGGACCCCGATGAGACAAAGAAATCACCCCCAGGGGACCTTGGGTCCAACCTGCCGTGCGAGGCCTCAACAGCACACGGGAAGAAACACACGACAATCTGTGGGGCGGGGAGGGCCCCTCACGGGCCGGGACAAAGACCTGGGGCTCCCGCTGAGTGCCAGGACAGGCCACGGGGCTCCCTGAGCCCCAGCCAGCTCTGCCACCACTGGTGGGCCTCAGTTTCCTCATCTCCGGTAGCTCAACCCTTCCACCCCCCAGTAAGAGCTGAGGGTGACAGGCCTACATGTGACCCCACTGTCCTCACAGGCACCCCTGCTGGGCTGCCACTCAGCCCATTTTCAGATGAGGAAACTGAAGTGACTCACCCAAGGTCACACGGCAAAGGGAGTGGCAGCCCCCACCCCACCCCCAGCCCTCACCCTGCTGTTTCCTCCCAGGCCCGGGCTTCTCTCCCCAACCCCCACGTCCAGTGTCCAGAGACCTCGTCCCCCCCAGACCCTTGCTCGGCTCGTCTGGGCTGACACGTCTGGGCCGGCACCTGCCCCTGCAGGACCCCCGAGGCTGGCCCTCCCCTCAGCGGTCCACAGCCGCCCCCAAACCACTGGACCATCCGCTCCAGGGAACAGCGCCCGGCGTAGCATTCAGATGCCAAAGCTGGGGAGGTTCCCAGCCACCTTCCCCCGGGCGGTCTGGCAGGAAGGACGGCCAGGCAGCCCCTCGCACACACACAAGGACACAGCAGCCTCAGGCTGGCCCGGCCGTGCCCCAGAGCAGGTGGCTGCGGGGGCTGCAGTGGGCCTGCGCCCCGGGCTCAGGCAGGGCCTTCCTGTACCCACCTCCCCAGGCCTCCCCAGAGGTGCGCAGCGGCACCCGGCAGAGCCAGGGAGAGGCATTCAGTCAGGATGTCCCCGTCGTCCCTTCACCCCAGGCCTGGGACTCTGCCCTGAAGTGAGGCTCTCCCAGGCTGAACCCCGACTTTGGGGCTCCTCCCTCCCCACAGCCCAGGCATGGGATATGAACCCAGACGGTAAGTTCCAGAACTCACGGCCTCACTTGTTGCACCAGCTGTGAGCACAAACACCTCCCACCCTCCACTTCCTCATTTCTCCACTACTTTCTGCTCCTTTTTAGAAAGTGATAACATTTTTTTAAAGTCCCTTTTCCTGATGGAAATACTGAGGCCCAAAGGGTTAACACACTGACTGCCACACAAAACCCAGAAACTTTTCCTTGGGGCCACAGCGTTTTATTAGAAAAATAGAATAAAAACCTCGAATGTAATATGAAGGTAAATAAATAGAACAATGAAATTTATTGACTTCTATTCATTTAATTCACGTTTTTAGAATTGTCAGTATTAATTATAACAATAAGAACATCAACAAATAAGATTTTATACATGCTTTAGGCGGCCCCAGGGTCAAAACTAGTGTGAGTTAAACACAACTCTCATGGCAGTTAACGTGTTAAACCGGCCGCCCGTCCCGTCCAGGGAGCCTCCACCCACGTCCCTCCTCGTCCCTCCGGGGCCCTCGCCTGGCACCACATGTACTCACTCTCACTGCAACAAGAGGGCTTGGACGGTTCAACCCTGCCCTTGTCTTTGTGTCCTCTTTGTTCTTGCTCCTAGCACAATGCACAGCACACTGCATGCAGTAGGCACTCAAAAACGCTGACCTGGCAGGGCACGGTGGCTCACCTGTAATTCTAGCACTTGGGAGGCTGAGGCAGGAGAATCGCTTGAGCCCAGGAGTTGGAGGCTGCAGTGAGCTATGGTGACACCACTGCACTCTAGCCAGGGTGACAGAGTAAGACTGTCTCAAATACATAACCTAAACTTTTGTACCCCCATAATATGCTGAAATAAAAAAACAAATAAATAAAGAGAACAGTGAGGGAAAAAAAAAAATGCTGACCTACCAGGTCACTGGAGTTGCAGAGAGACTGCCCTGCCGTGGAGCTGGAGACCGGTCGCCCGTGGCGTGCTCCACGGGCCCAGGGAGGAAGGCAGAGGAACCGCAGTCTCCGTGTGCTGCCTGGGGCCCCACCTCCCCTCACAACCCTCACCTGTGAGCCAGGTGGGCCCCCGGGCACAGATTAGGAAAATGAGGCTGTGACAGGTGTGGTTACTTGGGCGAGGCTACAGTTTGGAGCCGGCTCTCCTCGCCACCCCACACCAGCCCCCCAACACACAGCAGAGGACAGGAAGCCCCTGCAGACTGTTCCTGCGGCAGATGCCACCAGGCCAGCACGAGGGCACGTCCTCAGCCAGCCTGCAAGGACACCCGCGCCCTCGCCCTGCGCACACGCAGCGGTGCAAAGCCCTGTGGGGTTTTTAATCATCCCTCACGCGCAGCACAGGCGTGATTTATAAAGTGGATCTTAAACGCGGCTGCCTCCACTCAGCAGATTAACGCAGGGTTTTGGCAGCCTGCGCTGGGCCGTGTGTTTGGTCCAGAATGAATCGCCCTTGATGGGCCAGGCCTCGGTGCCAGCGGCAGCTAATAGAGACGTGTCGTCCCCTTTGCCGGGGGCGGGGGGGTTGTACCCTGGCCGGGCTGGCCTGTGCCATCTCAGAAGGGGCTGTCCCTCCGGGGGTGCTGGGAGGGGTGTCGTCCTGGGCCATTTGTCCCCTGCACCGCCTGGCCAGGCAGACTCGGGGTCTGCAGCTCATGGTGGGGAGGGAAGGAGCAAATCCCCAGGGGAGGGGGTGGGGGGACTCAGCACCCTCCTTGTTCTGAACCAAACCCTGTTTCCCGCTCCAGGGCCGGCCCTGGCAGCCCATCTCCCAGCCCTGAGTCACCCCCACCCTCTCGCTAGGGCCTCTCTCAGGCCACCTCCTGCTTTCTGTCTCCACAGTGGCTAAGGGACAGGGACAAAGAGTCAGACCCTAGAGGCCAGACTCTGCTAATGGCCAGCTCGTAAGTGATGTCACCTCTGAGCCTCAGTTTCCTCATCTGTAAAATGGGTGCCTACACCACGGGTCCTGCTGTGTTTTCTGTGAGGCAGCAACACAGAGCCGTCGTCCTCCACCCCACCTTAGTTCTCGCTGTCTTCCCTGCCTCCTCGCACGCTCAGGCCCTACCCCCAGCTCTCCCCCGAGTCACCCACAGCCCCCGGCCTCCCCACCTCTCAGCACAAGTCCCAAGTTCTCTTCCTGGCGCGGCGGGAGAGCACCTCGCCCCTGTGCCCTGAACACCCAGGACTTCTCCCCCCACCAAACCGAGTCTCAGCTCCTCCCCTTTGTGGCCACGAAGAACCAGCTCTGGCTCGCTGCCACCCATCCACGGGGCCCCTGTGGACGTGGCCCTGGCAAGTCCAGGCAGCCCCCGGCCTGCAGCCGCCAGCAAGGGAGGCCTCCCCGGAGCTGTGGCCTAGTTGGCCACACGCAGTCCACGTGGGCGGGTTGGTCTGTGGCAGAAAGAACTCAGGCAGGAACTGGAAATCTCCAGTGAGCAGGACGATTTGACCCACACGTGGCACGGAGAGTGCCCTGGGGTCGCTCCTGGCAGGCAGGGCCCCCCCGCTCCCCGACACGCTGGAGCCGCGCGAGGCGGAGGCCCAGGTCCCGGGGAACAGGTCCCGGGATCCCCACACGGCTCACGAACCAGCACGCGCGAAGCTTTTGCTAAACAGTTTCCCACGCAGGTTTTAGGAGGGAGTTGGCAGAGCACGTTCGAGCCGCGTCTGAGGAGACAACGGGAAGTGGAGCGTCAGCGCGTGCTGGGCTGGCTTTGCCGCCTCTAGAGCACTTTGGCCCTGTGTGTGACACTGTAATGTTTGTGGGTGACGGACGAAGAAGTTGGGGAGGGCACTGAGGCGCGGTTTCCAGCTGCCAGAGAGGGGACGGCAGAGACAGGACGGCACGCGCCGTGGGGGCCTCGGGCCACAGGCCTGGCACCACCCCCCGAGACAAGTCCCCTGCCCAGGCCTCCAAGCTGGCACCCCCAGGCCGGGCTCTGGTGGTGACAAGTCTCCTCTGACTGGTGCCCAACAAGAAAACCAAGTGGCCGGGCTGCGGTCCACTCTGAGCTCACACTGCTGCGCCCTGGGCCCTCGCTGCAGGAAATCACAGCCACGGGGGTGGCTGCTGAGACGTGCAGTTTGTCTGAGTGTCTTTAAGGAGCAGCAGCTCTGTGTCGGTCCCGGATGGCTCTCTGCACGGCTGAGCGGGCTGGACGGTGTCAGGTCCAGGGAGCAGAGGACTGAGGCCCTGGTGAGTTGTCCGTGGTCACTGGAACCTGCTTACTCACAGGAGAGACTCGGAAGCGTCTCAAGAGGCAAGTGACACGCCTTCTGCACCACTGGTGGCTCGAGGGCATCACGGGACCTGGTAACCTTCAATCATGTCAACTGTGCCCACCCGACAGCACACCCCTCCCTGCACACACCCGGGCCGGGGGTCTCCCTGGCCCCCTTGCCCTGGCCCCACCTCCCTGGGGACTACTCAAGCCCCTTGGTCTCAGCAGGCTCTTGCTGAGCCTTTGCAGGGTGACCCTATGCTGGGACTCAGGGAGACCACTCCGCCTTGGGCCCCTGACCCCATAAGCCAGCCCCGCTGCTTCCCCTCCAGGCAGCGCGTACGGGGCAGGCTGGTCTCCTGGCACCGTGGACAACGGCGTTTCCCTGGAGGGTATCTCCCCAGCCAGATCCCATAGGGCCAAGACCCACATTCAGCCCCTCATGGCACCGTCCTGCACACTCCAGTCCAGAAAGTTCCCTCCCAAGCAAACACCAGCCCATCTCTGAGCCCTCCCCTGGCACCGAGCTTCCCTCCAGACAGGGCACAAGCTCCCAGGTCGCGGAGGCCGTTCCTCATGCTCCGGGCACTGTACCCCCCAGGCCTGGTGTGGGCTGCTGTGCCTGCGACAGTCCCACCCTGACCAACCCACTCTCAGGTAAGCCACTAGTCACTCAGGGTCTTGGACCACCTGTGCAAGGCTGGGGACAAAGGGTCTTTGTCCTGCTATGACTGGAGGACACGGTGGGGCCCGACATGCCCACCCCCCACATCTGGAAGCTGTTCTGGGTGGCTCACCTGTCCCCACAACCAGCTCCAATTTGTGTTGCTCGTTCAACGACTCACATTGAACCTAGACATGAACAAGATGGAAATTTCCAGTGGTTTAGTGGAACTTCCATCCCAGGAAAGGAAACCAACAAGACGTAAGTGAAAACAGAGTATAGTTTCTGACGAATGTGACGGACGTTACACAGCAACTGGAGCAGGTCAGGGGTGGCGAGTGGTGGGGGCAGGGGGGGGGAGGGGAGGGCAAGACCCTGAGGGTGGGACACTTGAGCTGAGGGCAGAACCGAGCGAGGGAGTGAGCCACGAGGACATCAGGGGAACAGGTGCAAAGGCCCTGGGGTAGGAGTGAGCTGCTTGGCTGGACAGAGGACCCAGCAGAGGACAGCGTCACAGGGTGTCCAAGGTGGTGTCACAGGGTCTGTGAGGCCCGATGGAGATTGACAGGGCCACTTACGGGACCAGCAGACACGGGAAGATCAGGTTTCTGGCTCGGACACGCTGTGCGTGGGCTGCTGAGCGATCGTGCTGTGCACTGGACGCGGCTGGATGCCGAGGTAGCCGGAGGCACAGACGTCTGGGTCTCAGGCTGGCGGTCAGGGCTGGGTCAACGCACGCAGATGGCACTGAAAGGGACCGGGCCGGGAGGGCACAGGGGAGAAGACGTAGAGGGGCCAAGGCCCAGGCACCCCCCGGTGGGGACGAGGTGAAGGACCGAGCAGGTGTGTGACGACGTGGGGAGGATGGGGGCTCCCAGCAGGCAGGGCAGAGCCCAGTGGAGAGCACAGACAGGGCTGTGGCAGCGCAGGGCCCTCAGCCCTTCTGACACCCGAGGGACTCCAGGGAGTGAGGAAGAGCAGCCCAAAAAGAGAAATGGCTGGGAAGGGGGTTGAGGGGTCGGTGGGGCAGGCTTGGAGGGAAAATGCAGGTTCCCTACCATGTACCAGAAAGCCCGTGCCAGCCTGGGGTGCTCAGCACAACTGCTACAAAGTAGACTCGGCAGGGGCAAGCTTACTACCGGGCCCAGGAAAAGTGTCCCCCGCTCTCCTGCCCTGGCTCGGCTGGTCCAGACCAGCCCATTGCTCTAGAGCCGCCTTGGCTGTCCTATAGCGCCCTTGGCCACTCAGCACCAAAATCCCGCCTGGCGGAGAATTGCAGCATCATTAACGTAACACTGTTGCAGGACGGCTGTGATGACGCTGCTGCACCTGCCAGATTTGTTTCACTGTGGGCGAGCGAAGATACAATGAAAAACTTCGCGTTACTGGTTGGAAGGGATTTAGGACAACACCAGGAGGGGCGGATGCGGATCTTGCATGCAAGAGGGTCCCCTGGAGGAAATTCCTGTGCCACCCAGGAGCAAGCCCCTCGCAATGACCCAATAACTCACCTACCTCGCCACGCTGGTCTCGTTGAGCCATTCCTCGGTCTCTCGGTTCCCCCTCAGTGTGAGGGGTGGTTTTTCTCTCCTGCCCCGGGGTTTGCACGGAGCAGCTTGCCAGAGGCTGCTGGACTGGTGCACGGAGGGAGGCGACACTGCAGACGAGAGCTGCTCTGCAGCTGTCCTCACCCCACACTCGGGGAACGTGGGCTGCATCTGGGCTCTCACCCCACCCCGAATCACCCCTCCCGCTGCAGCCTGAGGAAGCCGAGTCTCAGGGAAGACTGAGCTGCTGCCGCCTCTGCTGAATCCCTTGTGACTCCCCAGCGAAGTCCAAATGTCCCCTGGCCTTGCCCTCCTAAGCCTCCCTCCCCACGGGCTGCCTCAGCCCCAGGAACAGGGCAGGTCTCCTCCTTGCTCCAAGACAGGCCTCATCCCTCGCCGTCCTCGAGCCCCCAGAGGCTTTGGCTGCGTGGCTCAGACACGACCACCAATCCCTAACCGTCACCCTTCTACCTCCACCCCTCCCCTTCCTCTCTGGTCGTCCCTCTTCCCCTTGAATGCCTCCCGTGACGGCATGCTCAGCACCACTCAGCAGCAGTGCCCCTGCCTTGGTTGTTTGCCCCTGGTGTCAGTTCTGGGAGAGAGCAGGGAGCCAGGGCTGTCGTGGTGCAGGGGTGGGGGGCTCTCCCCCGCCTCCCGCGGGGCCTGGGCACACGTGCAGCTGCCGTTCACAGGCAGGAAGACGACAGCCCCCCGCTGAGCAAGCTCTCAGGACACTCATCGGCTGTGACACACACCTTTTCATTAGGTCCTATTTGCGTAACCTGGTGGAAATAAGGCATCTATCACGCCCTGTGAAAGTGCCACACAGGTATTCCCGAACTCCCTCTCTGCACAGCCGTGGGAGGCCCGCCGGCCGTTCGTAGCCATCCATCACCTGGGAGAAAAATAATGCCGTTTCCATAATGCACACCCTCTCCACAGAGGCGCCATAAATATGTAGCGATGACATCGCTGCAGCTTGGCTTGTGTGAGTGATGTCATCTGGGGGGGTTGCCTAGCAACCCCGACAACTTTGGGGAGGCTCTAATCCTTGAGTAGGATAAAGTCACATTTATGCAGTTCAGTTAATCAGCTTCCTGGCAACTCCGCCAACATGATCTCATCTTATTCATGATTATTTTATGTGAGACGCACTTTTAGCTCTAAGAGAACACAAAGATTTAATTCAAAACCCACTATTGCTTTATGTTTCCAGGGTGTCGTTAACACGGCGTCCATGCAAATAACCATGGTAACACGCGGGTAATTAGTATATATGGCACGCGGTCTTAATACGGAGCCGGGGCCGGCTCCCAATCAGCGTCGATTACCGCGTGTTATTACTGGAGTAATTACCTGCAGTAACACACAAATTGAACTAAATGGTCAATTGAAGTAAAGTGAATGGCTTTTTATTCTAGTCCCTAAATAATGTGTCTGCGTGGCTGAGTAGTCCAAGGTAAATAAAACTCTTAAATTGATGGCTCCCCCCACTCCCCGGTGAGAATTGGGCTTCCTTGGCCCCCTTGGGCTGGGGACTCGGCCGTCACCGCGGAGGCGTCCGCCCCTCCACCGGCCTCCCAACTGGCAGCGGGCTCCCCAGCCCCGGCCCTGCAGAGCTCTGGCCCTTATTAAAAAAATCCCCCAGGCCCGCGCGGCTGTCTTAGTCATTCCCCCCGATCCCCCGGGAAGAGGGCACAGAACTTTCCAGATCAAGGATGGAGGGCCAAAGGCAATGGCCTTCCTCCCGGGGATGTTTTCTTGCCCCTCTGCTAGGTGGGGCAGGCTTCCTGTCACAGGATGGAGGGGGAGGGGAGGTCAAAGGTCACTTCTGCCTTTATTAACAGAGAGTTTCTAAAATTCCATAAACTTAGAAGATCTTCAAACAGGAAGTCACGCTGGACCTCTCAAAGAGACCATGCACATTCCAAATTCGAGCTGCTTCACCCCCTTCGGAGGGGGACAGAGGGAAGGCAAGGCAGGAGGCCATGTCAGAACGGGCGTGGCGGAGACTCCCGGCCAGATTCCCAGCGATGGGAGAGGGGGGTTCAATCAGTCTCATTCCAGTCCTTTCCCTGTGCTGGAAGCAGCGTGGGATGATGGCAAGGAGGCCTGCATTGGCTCCCCGGGGGGCCTGCCCCCAAGGGCCGGCCTGCAGGAAGCCGGGTGCTCACAGGGACAGCCAGCACCGGGAAGGCAGGGCCAGGGAGCACAGGCTGAAGCCCGGGCGGTGGGGGAGGGCGCTGGGGAAGGAGGGCAGGGAGGGGGAAGGTCTCGGTCAGGGAAGGGCAGCAACAGGGCCCGTGGCTGACAGGCAGAAGGCTGCCCCTCTGCACACTGCCTTGCCGTGCCACGCGTGCAGAGACACGCACATACAGAAATCTGTGCCGCTTAAAACCCACAGCCACGGCAGCGCTCCAGGGTGGTGGGGGCAGAGTTGGCCTTGGGAGACGCGGACAGGCCTTTCCTTCCCCGGGGGGAGGCCACGCCTGCTCCGGGCTGGGGAAGCTGAGACAGACACGGGCACAGAGGGGACTTCCAATCCAAGTGCTCGTACACCTTCTCACACCCACTGCTCCAGCGCAGGCGGGGACAAATGCAGTGTGCAGGAGGTGACGGAAAACATATGGCCGGGCCAAACACAAGGCACCCTCCAGAAATCAGAAACAGGAGGTGGAGGGTAGTGGGCACCGCGGCCTGCAGACCCCAGGACACCCGGCACTTCCTGTGGGCAACGGGGACTTGAGTCGGGGCCGGCCAGGATGCAGGCAGCCCTGGCACCGAGGTCGCAGTTTAGGGACACTGTAGCCTGTGGAGGTGGGGGGCGGGGGAGGTCTGATGCCCCCACCTCAAAATGAGAAGCCTGGACCAGCTGCCTTCTACCTCCAGGACAGGCTGCTCCAAGCCCAGTGCCCAGAGCCACAGAGGCACTGCCTTAGGGCTGGCTCTGGACTAGTCAGGGCTGGCTGGGGAGGGACAGCAGTGAAAGACACAGAAACCAGGTGCAGCGAACCCCAGATGCTTCCGATCAACACGAGCAAACGAGCATTCGAAACACAAGAAATGGTAGAAAGAAGAAATTAATTTTGTGTAGCAATCTGACAAAGACTTCCAAATAATACTGTTTTTGTTCCACAAAGACATAAGTAAAAGCTTAACATCTACTAAAAATGAATAAGATATCAATACATCTAAAAATATGGAAATTAGATAAAATGGGCAAATTCTTAAGAATAAAACACATAAAATAACTCATTGAAACAAACTCAAGAAGAAATAGAAAACTAAGTAGTCCTATAACTGTTACATAAATTTAATTAGTAATTTAAAAAGAAGAAAAAACTTCCCCCATAGAGACCCCCAGGTCCAGATGACTTCACCTGCATAGTCTGCCAAATGCTTAAGAATTACAGTAACGCCAATCTTGTGTAAACTTACCCGAAAATAAAGAGGATATGCCCACAGTTGATTTTCTAAGGAGAGCATAAATTTAAAATCAAACCCCAACAAAAACCTATGAGAAAGTTGCGGCCAGCGGGCGAGGGGCTGAGGACCCAAAATCTAAGGACGCCGCAGACTCAGGCTGAGAACGGCTGCGGCCTCCCCTTCACCCCAACCTGGAGAAAGGAGAATACCCTTCGTGTGCACAGACGCAAACATACAAAGCAAAAGACTAGCAAAGCGAATTCAGCAATGAGAAGGACAGTGCACTGTTAAAGAGTTGTATTCGTGTCAGAAATTCTGATTCAGCTATAGATAGAAAAGCAATCCATGTTGGCCAGATTAGAATCTTACTACATGCAGCAAACATGTTTGAAAAAATTTAATATCTAATAATTAAAACTAAAATAACTCTTAGCAAACCAAAAATAAAAGGGAACTTCCCTGATCTGTGTACGAATATCTGTGGAGTCTGCGGCGATCGTCATGCTTCACGGTGAGACGGCGCGAGCTTTCCCTGCGGAACTGGAGCAGAGCGGGGGTCTCGCTCCCGCACTGCTGTCAGCACCACGTCAGCAGCCTCGGTAGGAAAAAGAAAGAAAACCTGGAAAGACTGGAAAGGAAGAGACAAAACTGTTCTTTTTCACAGAGTGATTGTGCACATGGATCTAAAGTAACCAAGAGTTTCACAAGGTTGTTGCATATAAAATCGACATATAAAATCAGATTTATCTCCATATAACGGGAGTAAATAAATAGAAAATAATGTTTAAACAACACCACTTAACAATAATATAAACAGACATCAGACACCTAGAAATAAATCTAGTAGAATATGCACGAACCTCTGGAGAAAAAAATTATGTAACTTCATTAATAGATGTTAATGAAGACCTAAATGTTATTTTATTTATTTTTTTGAGACAGAGTCTCGCTCTGTTGTCCGGGCTAGAGTGCCGTGGAGTCAGCCTCGCTCACAGCAACCTCAAACTCCTGGGCTCACGGGATCCTCCTGCCTCAGCCTCCCAAGTAGCTGGGACTACAGGCGTGTGCTACCACACCTGGCTGATTTTTTCTATTTTTAGTAGAGACAGGGTCTCGCTGTTGCTCAGGCTGGTCTCAAACTCCTGAGCTCAAGTGATCCTCCCACCTCGGCCTCCCAGAGTACTAGTATTGCAGGCGTGAGCCACCGCGCCCAGCCTGAAGACCTAAATAAACATGGGACATGATCATGTTCATGGTTCGGAAAACTCAACATTATGAAGATGTTAATTCTCCCAAACTGATTGTTTTAAGGCCGGGTTTAGTGAGATACAATTGTCTACAGTAAAATTCACCCTTTTTTAGCATATAGTTCTGTTTGTTTTGACAAACTGAAAGTCATGTGACCACCACCCCAATCAAGGCATATTAACAGAAGCACCTCCACTGCTTCCCCAAATTCCCCAGGCCCCTTTGTGGTGAATTCATTCCCCCTCACCCAGTACCTGGCAACCGCTGATCTACTGCTTGTCACTATAGCTTTGTCTCTTCCAGAATGTAATTTAAATGGAATCATATAGTATGCAGACTTTTGAGTCTGGTTTCTTTTATTTAGCATAATTCATTTGAAATTCATGTGTGTTCTTGTTTTATCAATACATCATTCATTCATTCATTTTTATTGCTGAGTAGTATTTTGTTATACGGATGTACCATAGTTTAAAAAATATTTAAGTTGTTTCTGGTTTAGGACAATTAAAAGTCAATCTGCTATAAACACTCACACACAGATTTTCACAGGATTTATCTTGAGTAGACACCTAGGAGTGAGACTGCCGGGTCATTATCATACGTGTGTGTTTACCCTTATGAGAAACCGTCAAACCGTGTCCCAGAGTGGCTCTGCCAATTCGTGTTCCCATCTATAGGGTCTGTAGTGATGTCCCCTCTCTCCTTCCTAATGTTGGTAGTTTGTGTCTCTTTTATTCTTGGTCAGTCTGATCAGAGACTTGTCAATTATATTAACCTTTTCACAGAAGCAACTTTGGTTTCCTTGATTAATTTTTGCTATTGCTTTTCTGTTTTCTGTTTCATGGATTTCTGCCATTATCTTTAATGTTTCCTTCCATCTGTGTGCTTTGAATTCAATTTGTTTCTTTTTTATTTTTTTTTTTAGTTCCTTAAGATAGAGGCATAGATCACTGATTTCCTTTTTTAATATAAGCAGTTAATGCTATAAATATTCCCTTCAACATTGTTTTAGTCGTATCACACAAAGTCCATATGTTGTGTTTTAATTTTCATTCAATTCAACATACTTTATAAGTTCTCTTGCTCTTAGCCGTTCCCCTGCGGTAGCTGTGCTGCCTGGAAATATGTGATGAGCGTGGGTTGTGGGCAGCACATCAGAGGGGACCACCACCTAGGGCTCTGGGATTCCACGTTCAGGACCAGGCCAATCCCAAAGAGCAGTTTGAAGGAGAGAAGATGAGTCGGGATTCATCAGGCCACCCTGAATGTCCCTGTCCTTCTTGGCCCATCCTGCCTGGTGTGGCATTAGGGCCCAGATCTCCTGATGCGAACGCACCTCTTGGCACCCCAGGGCGCTTAACTAACTGCGCTCCGGGAGGAAGGACTGCTCACCTCTGTGGCTGTGTCCACGGGCCCAAGCAAATGATGACAATGGCCATGAAGCCCTCAGTGTTCTCCAGGGACAGTGGGTCAGCACCTCCCAATCATTATCTCCCCTGAGCACACAGTCCCTCCAAAGTGGAGAGCATTAGATCCCTTCCCCATCCTCACCGCCTGGCCAGGAGGCTCCGTGTCAGACAGGGGTACAGGGCAGGATCCTCCCAGTTCCGTGTGCAGAGGTGTGTCCGGAGCTCAGGGCACGCTTGCTGCAGGAGGAAATGAGACGGGGAGCTAGGGCCTCGCTTCCTCCTCCATGAGACTGGATTTGGGGTGAACCAGACCTCTCTACTCCCACTGAGGCCCCTGCCAGGACATGCCCCCACAGCGGAGAGCCGCCCGCCAGACTGAGCCGTGGCTGCTTCTCCAGGCGCTCTGCTGAGACGGTACTGTCACCCCCCAGAGAGCGCCCGGTGTCACGGATGGACAGGGAGGGGGCCGACTGGCAGGGGCAGAGCCAATGAGGGACGGAAGTCTGAGAAGGCAGGTTGGAGGGGCTTTGAGATGAGATCTGCTCGAGTTCGGGTCCCCACCCCACCACTCTCGGCTGTGTGACTTTAGGCAAGTCTCTGACCCTCTCTGAGCCTTGGTTTCCTCATCCATAACATGGGGCTACACATCGCTACATCCTGAGGTGTTGAAAGAGAAGCAAAGGACGCGGCACTGTGCTTGCGAACCACGCAGTCTGCGGGCGCTCGTGCAGCACCGCACGGAAGAACGGCTGAGTGAGTGGACGCAGGCCGGCTGGCGGCGTGCTCCGAGCTCCATGCAATGGGCTGGCGGCCTTGGCATCTCAGGAAGCTCCTTGGGGAAGGGACCCCAGACAGCAGGCAGCCATGCAGAGAGCACTGGATTGAGAGTCTAGAGACCCAGCCTCCTCCACCTGCGACGGCTGCCTCTGTCAGCCTCTGTTTCCTCACCTGCTGGCCCCAGACAGCCGCCCAGGTGACAAAAAGCTGGGTTCCCTGCCAAGGGGTCCCGGTCTGTGGCATCATGTCCTCGCTACCTACCACAGCAGTGATGATTCGTGTAAACCTTCAAAATCTGTGTTTTGTTAAATTTAAAAGTTATTCATAAAAATTATGTAAAATCTCACATAGCTGTGTACTTAGGATTTGCACACTTTGCCCTGTGTGAGCTAAAGCTCAATTTAAAAATCCCAGGAAGCCCCCAGAAGCCCCCCAGCGGAGAGCAGACCTGCATCGACCACCAGTCCTGGGCTGTGCCCCCCAGACCGTGATAGACACGAGAACAGGACCGCAGGAGTCGGGGGCCTCGGGAAGGGGGAGGTGAGCAGACCCGCCCCTCCCTTCCACCAGGAGCAGGGGGCAGCCTCTGCCAAGGCACAGGTGAGGCCGGGCGGGCACCTCCCCGAGGGTGGGGTGGAGGGGCTTCA
The DNA here is from genome assembly GCF_020740605.2 of Lemur catta. Lineage (NCBI taxonomy): Eukaryota > Metazoa > Chordata > Mammalia > Primates > Lemuridae > Lemur > Lemur catta. The sequence goes on along the minus strand of NC_059137.1, from coordinate 2,774,873 downwards.
GCTTGACTCTGGGGGCACTGGGGGGACATGGAGGGCTTGAGGCAGGGAAGGCCGGCGGACAGACGGCTTCTGCAACCCAGCCCCACCCTTTCCCCCTGCCCCCAGCACAGAGGGCAGGTGGGAGGCTCTTGTCCTTTAGACCGCGGCCACGTCCAGCTGGACTGACAGGTGGCACCAGGGCCAGCAGTGGCCCTGGTTGCAACCACTCTTAGGACTGGCAAGACCAGGCCACGTTCACAACCCACCTGTTTTCCCCACACTTAGGCCGCCCACCATGAGCCGGGCAAGCGACCTCAGCTTCTGCCGGAGAGCTGAGCCGCCGCCGCCAGTGGAACAACGACCCCAAATACCCGGCCGCCCGGCCCCGCTGCCCCTCCCGCAGAGGCTCGGGGCCTCCACAGCTGGGAGCAGGGAGAAAGGGGACCGCAGTTGAATTCTGGCCTCAAACGTACGGTTCCTTCTCCACCACGAGCCTCCCGTGCTGGGCGCTGTGCTGGCCCCTCATCTGTGAAGAGGGGACCCCGCAGCCGCCAACAGGTCTGTGGCCAGGAACAAACAGGGCGTCCCCACGTGGAGGCCTCGGCGTTTACCTCGGGGACGGAACTGCGGGAAACGGGGCCCAGAGCCACGCCACCCACTGCAGGGCCACTGGCCACTGCTCACGTGCAAGGGGGGGCTGACCCCCACGGAGATGCCACGAGTGTGACGCGCAGCCGGATCCCAAAGACTTAGCGTAAAAACACTTGCGGGAATCACCGCTTTGTACTGGTTTCCTGGGGCGATGAGCGTATTTGGGGTGTGCTGAGTTAAGTCTGTTATTGAAACTAGTTCCACCTGTTTCTTTTTAGTCTTAGGTGGCTGTTAGAGAACTCGAACTTTCCTTCGCAGCTCACGCACTCTCCGGGCACTGGCCTGAGCCCCGGCGCTCCCAGGTGCAGAAGCAGCGCAGCCAGAAGGAGAGGAACAGGCTGGGGGCGCCCTGGGAGGCACGGAACCAGGGGTGCGGCTGTGCGGGAGCCCCAGCCCCTCCCTGCTCCCGGGCCCTGCCTTGACCCGGGCTTCCCGTCTCCCGGCAAGGCCTTTGGGTCCCGCACCCACCAGGCGTCCATCTGAGCTGGCTCCAGCCCCAGCTTTGCGCTGGCGGAAGGAAGGAGGGAGCGTCGGGCCCATCCCTCCCTGGCAGGGCCACCTCGGCCACCCTGCAGCTCCTCAAGGCCAGCAGTGCCCAGCCCTGCTGCCCCACCCTCTCCAGACAGCCGGAGAAAATGAGTGGCCGATTAGCGATTAGCGCTGCCCTCCCGCGATCCCGCCATCCCACCGCCTTCCACCTGCACACACGCCCCCCTCCCCCTCCGCTTTCCACTCCAGGCTCGTGTGTGCGTGTGTGTCCCTCCCCTCTCCCCACCCTCCCGCTAATAGTACGCGTGGAGAGGGAAGCCGAGTGCCGTGTTCACAGTAACAAATCTTCCGTCTTATTCCCTCTCCTTTATTTACACCAGGCACACAGTAGCAATTCAATCTGAAAAAGTGCAGTGTTTTCGGAGTCGTGCAGCCCGAGAAATTGATGTTTGTGTTAATCAATCTTGTAAGGGCCTGCGGGGCTCGGAGAGCTGTGACACGAGAGATTTCTTCTATTGATTGATTGAGTTCCGGGCGGGGAGGGATAGGAGAACATCCCACCCCATGAGCGCCCAGAAGCTCTGCAGATGGGGCGGGGCCCCGCCATGACCCTGCCGGCACGAGGTGCACAGGGGTGGGGGGGCCTGGGCCCTCACAGCTTCCTCCACACCCAGCGTCAAGCCTGCTGGGCTCAGGCTTCTGGTTCCACGGCCGGGTCATCCCTCGCTGTCTGGGAGGTCTGGGGACTGCCCTCCCGCTGCCCACCCAGGGGCGTCTGAGGCCTCCAGGGCCCCCGGGCCCCTGTCCTGAGAGGACCCTGTGCAGCCCTGCAGCGGCGTGTCTGAGGCTGGGCCCTGGGCGTGAGCAGCAGCATGTAGCCCCTGCCTGACGCCTCCGCCGTGGAAGGTGTCCGGGGCTGGCCCAGGGCTGCCTGTGCGCTGGCCAGGCTGGGGGAACGAGGCGGGCACGGGGCGTGGGGCCGGCCGCGCCACCCCAGATGCCGTCGTAGGCGCCGAGGGCTCTCGCCTGGCGTCAGTGATCCAAGGCCTAGACCCCCCCACCAACCGATGGGTCAGGACCTGGGAGGCCGGGAGGGCACACCCACAGGAGGGACAGAACAGCACCTGGGGTCAAGACACGCTGCATTCGTGGGACGCTTGAAGGGTCACCACAGAAACCGACACTGTCCAGTGGTTCTGGGCAGTGTCCATCAGACCCAACCGCAGAGGAGAACACTGAGGCTCTGCCAGTGACCACCTCGCTGGTGAGAGAGTCAGGACTCGAAGCCGGGCCTCAGGACCCTCGTGCCAGTCCTCTGTTCCAAAGGCCTGGTGCCTGGACACAATCCTTGTCACCAGGGAGGTTGTTGGGGACACGCAAGGTGGGTGACTCAGGCATCCCTGGGAGCATCACCTGACCACGTTCCAGACAGCTGAAGGTTTGCACGTTTGGGAGGAGCCTACTTTCTTTTTCCTTTTTTTGAGACAGGGTCTCACTCTGTCGCCCTGGATAGAGTGCAGTGGCATCGTCATAGCTCACTGCGGCCTCCAGCTCCTAGGCTCAAGCGATCCTCCCGCCTCAGCCTCCCAGTGCGCTAGGATCGCAGGCCGACTTTCAACAGGCCCATCGTATCAAACTACTCCTCCCCCACCCACCCCCGCACAGTGCCGCAGAGCCTCCTTCCCAGAATCAGCAACGCCAAAACAATCAGCATACAAAAAAAGGTCCCTTTTCTATCCTGTCCTTGTCATTGACTAAGCACCTCCGTGTGCCAGCGACTGTGTCAACAGCTACCGTAAACCTTGCAGTCAAGACCTAGCCTGGGAGCCTCCTCCCCTCCCACAGAGAGACACTGGGAACAGACTGCCGCACCCCAACAGCGAGAAGTGGGGTCGATGGGCGAGGCCTGCCCAGTCAGAGCTTGGTGGCCCCCGGCCCCTCTCCCGAGAGGCCGGGAAGACGGCAGGGCTGGCCTCTCCCTGCCTCTCCGCAGTGCTGTGACATCGGGGCAGAAGCGCCCAGGCAGGAGCGGGAGAAAGGGACTCCCACCCTAGCTGGGACTCTCGCTCCTTCACGTGCCCTGGGCTTTGAGCACTAGGCCCACAGTGTCCCCTCCCATGAAAGGGGTCTGCAGAGAGACACCAGCGGGGCCACCACCCGGGCGTGGTGCTGGAAAGCCGGTTTGGCACCATCAGCAGTGGCCTTGTCTGGTGGAGCAGGCACGACCTCCACCCACCTAGATGGAATGCCCCGGAAACAGCCCCAGGACCCCCGTCCTCGCCTGCTTTGGGGGCCCCGGGTTGGGGAGGCACAGGCATGGGTGAGCCAGGGTCCTGTCCACCTTGGACACTCATGCTCGCTTCGTCGTCCCCTCTGGAACGACGCTCTCAGGACACCAGAGAGCTGAGCGCCGGGCACCCAGGCCCGAGCACTCGAAAGGACGTGGATTTTTAAGGAGAGTCCAAAGGCTTTTTCCAAACCGCTAATTGGATGACTCCTGCCCCATTTCCTCACATAGTCACACACGCACTCGAAAATCTTGTTGATTTTCCAACAAACAAAACATAATCTCTGTTACTGCAACAGAATGTCCTGTTTAGGTTGACAAGAGCCAGCAGGGATGACCCTGAACCGTCCCACCACGAAATGCACTTCCAGGAAGAGTTCACTGGGCCGACACGCAACCCCAGCCAGGAAGCCCCGATAACGAAGGGACGCGACCCGCCCAGCCACGCAGCCACCCGCCACGGTCGGGGCAAGAGCCACCTCGCGGCATGTGCTGTAAATGAATGTTTAAATGCAAAAGAAAGTAGACAAAGACAAAGAGAAAAAGACAAACTGGGAAAAACATATGCAACACATGGGGCTGAAAAGATTTTATGTTATTAATATGTAAAGAGCCCCTGCAAATGCGTAACAGCAAGCGCTGTCCCGTTAGAGGGAAGCCGGGCCCCGGACGTGGGCACCAGCTCCCACATGAGTAAGTGTGTCAAAACTCCAAATTTAAAAACTAAAAAGCCAAAGACGTCTCTTTTACCCCTACCAAACTGGCAATGATGTTTATGTTAATCCTTGAAATTAATGACGAGGGAAAAGGCACTCGGTTCCCCCAACCATTGTTCTAGAAGGAAAGGTGGCCATTTCCGCCCACACACGAAGTCTGATACGTGGGCAGCCCCTTCGACCCGGTCGTTCCCTTCTTGCGTGCTCAATCAGAGCAGTGGGCACGGCACTGGCAGATTTGCTTTACACTGTGGAACACTCACACTTGTTCAAGTCGTGCGTGGGGGTCTCAGGAAAGACCACCCGAAAAAGTGAGATGAAGACAGAAGTGAGGTGTGAGCCCTCGTGGCCGAAATACACACACACCCTGCAAAGACATGCACGCACGAGCCACACACACGCCACACACTCAGACCACACACGTGCACACAGCACACACATACACACGTCACACACATGCAAACCACACGCATACTCATGCCACACACACAGCACACACACACACACACACACACACACACACACAGAAACAGCAGCAAAAGTGCACCCGGTGTGGACACAGGTGGGCGGTGGTTGGTAGAACCGACCGCCTTTCCTACTCCCCTGCTCCCCTACGTTTTGAGTAATGAATCTGGTTTACTTTTCTCGTGACGACGGAAGGCAGGCGTGACTGCTTCCCCACACCTCCTCACAGAGCCTGGGGAGCGCTGACCCCCGCGGCCCTGGGCCTCGCTCTCACCTGCACGGGGTGACACCTGACCCCCCGCGGCCTCCCGGGTGAAACTGGAGCCAGGCCGCGACCTGGCCCAAGGGCCAGCGCCCCGTCACCGTCCCCGGCTCAGTTACAGGCAGCGGCCGCGAGGTCACCAGGAGACCCGGTCTCACCCTGGGAACTAGGCAGCCTCCAAGGCCTGGCACGGGAATCACGCGGCCGCTACCCCAGGAGCAGGCCCCGCAGCAGGCCCGGCACCTCTGGAGACCCCGGGACACCCCAGGTGCCCAGTGACCCCCAAACAACAGCTCTGGGAGTCCTGGAGACAGGCCGCTGTCCCAGCTGAGCCCCTCCTCCTGCAGGGGACACTGTCCTCCCGAGGTCCCGGCGGAGACAGAGCCAGGCTGGCTGGTCAGGGGTCTTCCCGCCTCCTCCTCCCGTCCACTTCCGTTCCCCCCGCGCCCTGCCGTGGGCCCGGGACACGCAGTGGACAGACGGGCCCGCGAGGGCAGCCGCAGTGAGGAACAGGGCCGTGGGCTCAGTGTGGGGCGGGCAGCCCGGGAAGGGCCTCAGGTGCGGAAAAGGCGGGGAGCTGGGTGGGCGGCGATTCCCGGGAGGGTGGTCTGTGGTCCGGGCTGAGGAGTGGCAGCCACCAGGTGCCCAGGGGAGCCAGCCCGGCCATCGGGGAGGAGGCCTGGGGACAGCAGACGCCACCCTGCAGGGCCACAGAGGCCGGGCGGGGAACGGGGTTTGCTGAGCAAAGTGAGGGGCTGCCGGCAAGTCTGGGCAGAGACGCTGCACACTCTGGCCCGGCTGCCGGGCGGACGGGACACCGGGAAGGAGAGCCGGGGCTGGGACGTAGCAGAAGGACCGGGTGCAGGACCTGGAAGGAGGAGCCGGCGGGGTTTCCTCATGGATGGGGCAGACGGCAGCCCCAGGGCGACCCAGCAGGGGCCGGGAGGAGCGGGCGGGCAAGGGGGCCGAGGGACACGCTGAGGTGAAGGTGCCCAGCAGAGTGGGGGCTGCCGTGGGGAGAGATGGGCCATCGCCCAGTGCCCCTAAGGAGTGGGGACAGCCGGGAAGAGCCTGCGGCCATCAGGGCCAAGGAAGGAGTGGGCAGCCACAGGGGACGGAAGGGTTGGGGGAGGCAGAGGGCGGGGCAGACGCGGGCAGGCAGCGCGGCCACACCAAGGCCACGGGCCCTGTGGGGAGGGGAGCAGAGCTGGAGTGCAGGGGACACGTGGGCGGACTCGTGGCAGGATACTGGGGAGGGGGGCAGGCTTCGAGGGGACAGCGGCTCTCAAGGGGTTCCCTGTGGAGGGGGCGGGGAAATGGCGTGACGGCCGGAGAGCAGGGCCTGGGCTTCTGGGTCTGGGTGGGACTTCGGCTTCACAAGGACGTGCGAGAGACGTGCCCTCACGGGGGACAGTCACAGAGGGACACTGCAGGCCAGTGTCACCCAGCCGTGGGGCCCACAGCGGGCGGCTCCCAGCGTGAGGGTGTGGAGGAGATGGGAGTTGGGGGCACAAGGACTTGGGGCCATGGTGGCTGGCAGACGCCAGGCGCTGGCGCGTGTGGCCTTCGTGCTGGGTGGCTTGCTTGGTGTTGGGAGGAGCGAGGGCCGCAGGCAGCAGTGGCAAGGCCAGGTCCACGAGGGGTCAGTGGCTGAGACGGGCAGAGGTCAAGGTCAGGGGTATGGGCCACCAGGGAGGGAAGGAGCACTCTCGAGGATGTCAGAATCACCAAGACCGACGGGAGTGACGGGGCCACCTCCTCAAGGCCGGGGCGGGGGGAGCTGTCTGCCCGAGGAGGCCCCTCTGGGCTCCTCACACCCCTCCAGCCTCTCCATGTTCCTGGACTCATCCACCGGCTAGTTCCCACCCCAGGGCCTTTGCACGCACTGGCCCCAGGGTCTGGAACGCCCTTTCTCCGGGTCCTTGTGTGGCCAGCTCCCACTGGTCCTTCAGAGCAAAGCCGCACCGTCACCCCCTGTCCCAACCGAAACCGGCCCCCAGCTGCTTCCTGTCCTGTTTTCCTGATCTGCTCCCGGGCTCAGCGTCAGCCTCCTCAATGTCACCGATGCCAGGCGTCCACTCACCTCCTCCGCCATGAGACAGTCCTGGCGGCCCCGCCTGGGGCTTGCACACTTCCCTGGAACCCCGAAATGCGTGCTCTGCTCACACATGCCTGCAGCATCATCGCCCCTGACCTAGCACCCGCACCTCACACCCTCCTCCCGTCTTCTTGTGAAGCTACCATGTGTGCTGGTGTCACCCGGACTGTGACACGGGGCCTTGCCCACGCCTGGCCCGGCAATCGAGATAGGAGGGGTCACCCCATTTTACGGAGGAGACATGAGGTGGGAGAGACCTGGGCTGGACTCAGCAGCGCCAGGCCAGGGTGTTCAGTCCACGCTTACAGCCCGCACGAGTCGGCCGCAGGGCTGGATGGACGGGTCCCTCGGGCCCACCCTGGCCACTGGCCTGGAAAGAAAGAAGAACACACAGACCAGAATCCCAAGGTCACAGGGCCAAGCACGGAGGACGTTGGCTCCCAGCTGAGCAAAGGCAGCAGCAGGGGTTACTCCAGGCTAAATAAATAAGAGAATTGGGCAGGAAGAAAGGGGCAAATGCCGCGTTATCAGCCAGCCCATGCCCTGCAGGGAGCCTGGGCAGCGCCATGGGCCTGTTTGCTGAAGAGAGGGGCCCAGACACCCTGGGAGGCTGTGACCCGGTGGCAGCCCCCGCCTCCCCGTGCTTGCCCTGGCCCCACGCAGGCAGGGAGGGCCAGGCTGGGGTCCACAGCCAGCATGAGACCCTGCGGGGGGTTGGCACAGTGGCAGTCCCCACATGGTTACAGGCATCCAGCATGAGCCTCCAAATTCCCAACATCCCCATACTTCTTGTCCCCCAAAGCAGCATCTCCCACTTCGGGGGACCAGTGGAATCCCGCAGGGCAGGAGCTCAGCTATGGGGAGAGCCAGCTGCCTCCCGGGCAAGGCCCAGACAGACCCGCAGCCCCCCAGCCCTGCAGGTGGGCACGTTTCTATCTGCACCTTGCAGCTGAGGAAAGAGGGACAGAGAGGGGAAGGGGCTTGCCCAGGACCAGAGGCTCCTTCAGGGCAGAGCCAGGCATTCAGGCCACCACCTGGCCTCACAGCCGCCAGCGCAACACCCGTCCCCCAAGGCCACCCGGTCCCTGCCCAGGATGGAGCACGTGGCAGGAAAGAGACAGGAGTGCACCTCGCACTCCCAGGACCCACGTCCTGCCTACTCGTCCTCCAAAGAGCAGCGATTTTCAAAGTGCACGTCTGCGTCCGCAGGGGGCTGTCCCCGCAGGTCCCTGGGGGCTGTCAGCAGGGCCCCAGGATGGTGGAAGTCCAGAAGCACTGGGTGAGCAAGGGGAGTGAGGGCTTCTTCCATGCAGGACTTCTCAGAGCCTTTAGCCACTCTGCACGCTGGCCCTGGGGTAGACCTGTGAGCAGAATTTCTGAAACATCTGTGGCCACAGGGGCTATGGGGGTCACAGGACCCCTGCGTATGAGAGGAGCTGTGGCCTCCAGCAGACATCGGTCCCCAACCTCGGTCCCCTGCTAGAGAGCAAGGGCTGGCCTGGGCTTTGCGGTCCCCTTGAGCTGTCTTCACTTTCCTTCCCTCTTCCCTCCTAGCTGGGGTCCTCCCTGAACTTGGGCCTTCTCAGTCACGAGGAGGGAGCAGTGCCCAGCTCCCAGGGCCGACACACCGTGCGTGAGTAGCGGGTTCCAGCCTGCACGCAGCGGGCACCAGGCAGGGGCGACCTCGACCGGCCGCAGGCCTGAGAGGGGCAGAGCCCGTTGACCACCCACTGCCTCCCGGGCCGCCCCTGATCCGTCTGGCAGCGTTTTCTAAACAACTAACTCCTCCCTGCCCCGTCTCCGAGGGCGAGCACTGGCGTCCCACGGAAAGGACCGGTACCCGCCTCGGCCTTTCGCCGCTGCCCGCGCCCCAGCGTGTGGCTGGACGGACCCGTGCGCAGGCTGCCGGGCAGGAGCCGGAGAATGACGGTGGTTAGTGGTGCGACGGTTATTCACACCAGGCGTTTGGTCTTTTCTGTGGTTCTTCCTCCAGCAGGAGGGAGCAGAGCCCACCCCGGTGAAACCCCGCAGCCAGGGGAGCAGCGTGGGGTGGGGGGCACGGCGGGCACACACCGGGATGCGGCCCAGGCTCTCTGCTGGGCATTCTACCCCCGGAGAACCACGGCCCCTCCACGCTCCGGGGCCCTGCCGAGCCGCCGAGCGGGCCTCCACTCTGAGCAACACGGTGTCACCTGGAGGGACAGCACAGTTGGCGACACTTCAACGCTGCATCAGGTCTTTGGGGCCAGTCCCAAGAAGGTCCCCCTTCTCCAGCCCCAGCCTCTAGAGCCCCCGTCGCCTGCCAGGCCTCACCTCTGCTCGGGCTGTGTCCCTCCTCGTGCCCCGTCTGGGCAGGCCCTGGCCTTTGTCCCTCACGGGGCTGCTCCCCCAAGGCCCTGCCCCGCTCTGGGACCAGGGAAGCCCTTCCTGGTCGGGCCACCAGCCCTGAAGCCTGGGCCTCCGTTTCTGCCCGAAACCTTGCACTGGAGGTTGCAGCAACGTGCCCAATGGCAGGGCCTGCTGCAGCCTCGTGGCTTGCCCGGTGCCTCCCGCACTCGTGCGTGGGCTTGGGCAGTCTGCCCTGGGTTCCTGCCTGCCAGTCGTGGGCAGCAGCAGTGCCCACCTCTTGGCAGCCCCCTCGCCCTCACGACGGCGTGTTCGATCGTCTATCTCCCCCTCCTGGAGCCTGAGGACCTCAGCCCAAGAGAACCACACGTGGACAGACACACGGCCTGGGTCACGTCCCTCCTGCCTCTGCAGCCGCAGGCGGGGCTTCTGGGTGGTCAGAGAAGTTGTCCCCTTGTCTGTCCCCAGGCCAGTCCACAAACACCCGCTGAAACGACCGAATGAGAGAGAACTACAGCAAGACCCCTCTTCTGGCTGCCTCTGGGGGCTACAAACACAGCCAGACAGTAGGGCAGCCTGAGAAGGTTCCAGAACAGCTGAGAACCAGCTCCTGGAGGGTGGATGACCTGTGTCAGAGTCCCGCCTGATCCCGCAGGCCCGAGGCGCTGTCGTCCCTCCCTGGGCCTCAGGCGCTCGCAGGGAGCTGGTCCTGGGACATTCATGTCCCTGAGGAAGGGCAGCCCTGGCACTTGGTCCGCACAGGGCTTCCGGCCACAGGGTCGTGGGGGCCGGGACAGCGCCAGGGCGCTCTGGAGGCCGGCGGGTCAGGCAAGCAAGGTCTCCGCCAAACGCCAGCCCTGGGAACGCTCCGTCCCTCCTCCCTCCCGCACATCCGCGGTCAGTGGTCACGGTATTAATAGAGGCCCCTGAGCCCTGAGAAGAGGCCACGCACCCTGGGGGCCGTCGCCCCCCGGCAGAAGCGGAGAATGGTGGCTCCTTATGCAAGCTTGGCCGAGAGGCTCCAGGCACCCTGGGGCCCTGGGGTGCCGGGTCCCCACTCTGCCGGCTCTGCAGAGCAGGACAAAGGCAGGTTCCAAGGATCCCATGTTGTCCTCCCTGACACCTTCGGCCTCCGGACAGCCTCAGTGTCAGGGCAGTGCTTGCGGGGCCGAAGGAACTGCGCCAAGTGTCCACGCTGGGCACAGCGCCGGTCCTCGGAACGCTGGGCTGTGAGCGGGAAAGTGTCTGCACACAAGGAAATGTCCTATTTTAAACCATCTGGGCCCTTTAGTACACAGAAAAGTCTGGAAAGTTATTCACCACCACGGCTCCCTCCCTCCGTCCTCCTTCCCTGCAGTCAGTCCTAGGCGGGGCAGGGGCGCCCGCTGCCGGGAGGAAGGGAGGAAACCTGGCCGCACGGAGCGGCTCCCGACTCCTCCCTCCGGCCCCAGGCCGCCCGCCGGGACAGACAGCCGGGACAGACAGCCGCAGGTGGGGCCGCACCTGCAGGGCCGTAGCTCCTGCCGGAACCCGCAGCGGCGCGGGCTCTGCGCACGTGCGGGGCGGCCCAGCCACGTGGCGGGGTCGGCTCCGCTCGTGTCCGTTTTCCTCTTTCTCTGCGCGACGGTAGACGCTGGGCAGGCGGGCGCCACGTGCGTGAAGACGGACCCCCGAGGACACCGACGCCAGACGCGTCCGGGCGGCGCCTGCCCAGGACCCCCCGTCTGACGCCCGGCACCGCCCGCCGCTCCCGGGCGCCCCGCGTCGCGCCCCGGTCTCTGTCTGGAAGATGGGACGGTAGCGGCGACCTGGACGGAGCCCTCCCCAGCCCGAGGCGTGCACTCTGCGGCTCTGCGGCCAGTCCCTGCAGGGGGAGGAAACCGAGGCACAGAACCTTCCCGCAGCTTCCCAGGCCCACCGAGAAGCCAGACTGCGCGACGGCGGCCAGCCCCGCCCCGCCGCCCGGGGCCCCCGCCCGGCTACCGCGACCCTGAGCGGTGCCGCCGCGCCCCCTGGTGGACGCCGCTGGCATCGCCAGCAAGGCGCCCAAGAGAGGGTCCCCCATGTCCCCTGCCTATTGGATGTGTGGGGACACCCAAGCCTTGGGGCCCAGCAGCCTGGCACTGGAACCCCAGCCCCCCCACCCGCCTCTTCCGAAAGAGATCCAAGCAGACTCGGGGGTGGGAACCCACCACCCGGGTCAGCCCACCGCCCACTCCAGGGCCAGCAGGACAGGGACTGGCAGGCAGGGGCACCCACAGGCCGCGGCCACCGTTCCAAAGGCTGCTGGTCAGTGTGGTGGCTGTTAGCAGTGGCCTTGAAGCTGACCCTCTGGGCCCCAGCGCTCACTCTAGAAGACTCGTGACGGCCCCAGGAGGGTCCCGGGTCACCAAGGCTTTCCGGTCCAGGAGGCAGTGAGTCCTTGGGGCCCTTTGCAGTTCCTGGGAATGTCGCCCTCACTCCGCTGCTTTCCTGGGCTCCCAGCTGAGAGCCTCCCAGGAACCTCCCAGGACCCGGGCTGGCGGATGTCCGGGGGTGAAAGGTGGGCAGGGCGGGGCCGGCCCCCCACTCCCGCCCCACCCCACCCCACCCAGGCAGCCCACAGACGCCGTCAGCAAGCTGCGACTCCAGGAGAAATTCTCCTGTAAAGACTGAGTTCTAATCCCACCACCAAATCCCTAATTGTGCAGGATGACGTTGTCGGGTGGGAGAGAGCATTTCCCCTGTGCTCCCACCCTGGATCTGCGGGTGCCAAGAGCTTTGGATTGCAAGACAGCAGGCACCCCCGGGCCGTCCGCATGGGCTGGTTTCTGGGGGGGATGACCACCTCCAGGGGCCCACACTGGCCCGAGACCTTCCAGCTGTCTCGGATTCCCCGACAGTTCCCCGGGGCCTAGAACAGCAGCTTCTTCAGAGATCTGGGAAATCCAGGCTCCCCAAAGCCACGTGAGCCCAGAAATGAGAGCACAGCAGCCCTTATCTGAGGCTCTGCTCTCCGCGTCAGTCACCTGCGGTGAATGTCACCTGCAGTGAATGTCACCTGCAGTGAACAGCGGCTTGCAAACAGGCGCGTGCAGCACAAGATGCTTGAGAGACCCACATTCTCGGAACTTCTATTGCAGTGTGTTGTTATCATGTTTCTATTTCATTGTTATTGTTAGTCTCATACTGTGCCTAATTTATGGATTAAACTTTATCATATGCATGTGTGTGTCGGTAAAAACACAGCACTGGTTATATAGGGTTTGGTACCAGCCCTGGTTTCAGGCATCCGCTGGGCGTCTTGGAACCGGCCCCTCAGGGTAAGGCGGGCTGCTGTGTTGTAATCGGGGCGAAGCAGCTTTCTGCTGTGAATAATCTGTCACTGACAGAAGTCATCCACTCAGAGCAGGTTTGTTGAGCGCTCTCTGGGGGCCTCCAGGTGTGGACAGGGCTAGGGCTGGAGGTGCAGAGACGGTGGCCGCCCCCAGGGGTGCCCGGCATGAACACAGGTCTGGGCTGGGCCAAGGGAGGGCTAACTCCACCCAGCCTCCCTCCGCCCTGCCTTTCGTTGTAGCCCAGAGATCCCATCCGCCAAGACAGGTGGCCACAGGACACTCGCCACCCCTCCGACCTCCTTTCCACAGCCCCGCAGCCGCCAACAGGCTTTTCTTAAAAAAGAAAAAGGAATTCTGCAATTTCATTTAACACAGAATTTCCTAGCTTTCTTCCCTTCTCCCAGGGGGCATTTCAAGGGACACCTGCTCACTGGAGCAATTTGTGGCAGTGCTGCTCCGCGGCAATCGTTGGAAGCCCCCGCTTACGAGGGTAGCTGAGTTTAGCAAATGAAAATGCAGGACACTGGGTTAAATTTTAGTCTCAGATAAGCAATAAATAAGTTTTAGTATAAGTGTGTCCTGCGAAATATTTGGGACATCCTTACACTAAGACATTATTTGCTGTTTGCCCAGGATTCCAATTTAACAGGTGTCCCATATTTTGTCTAGCAACCCTCCTGTGACACTCGAGGGGAAAGGCGCACACTGGCCGGGGCTTCGCTGGGGCTGACAAGGAACCCTCTTGCCACCATCTGGGAGTGGGGTGCCCTTGGGCTCAGTTTCTGTGTGCTCAAAATGGGCAGGCCGGGGAGGCGATGGCACCTTTTCTTACTTTCGGAGCTTTCTCTGGGTGTTAGCCCCGATTTCCTACAGGAGCCTTAAGGACGGCCTTGAGCAAAGAGACCTGCCATCCAGTGAGTTGCACTCCTGGTGACGCGGGGGGAGGGCCAGTGAATTCCCCCGAGGGTGACCACCCTGATGCCTGTCCACCTCCCGGCACTCCAACTAGCAACCTGCTGGCCCCAGGGCCTTGGGATGGAGGTGAGAATGTGCCGGAATTGGGGCTGAAGGCACGGGTCTCAGAGCGATGGTGCCCATACTGACCACGCATTCATTCAGCAGCCACTTTGGGAGGCCCAGTGTGCAGCCGGGCTTGGCCCCGGGGGTGCAGGGTCAGCAGGACAGGAGGCGCTTGTCGGGGGGGGCTTCACCCTGAAGGTGCCCGCGGACACTGGGAAAGGCAGCCTCAGTAAACAGCTCACGCTGCCGCCCACCAGGCCTGCACCCACGCTGGGGAGGGAGCTGCAGCCTCCAGGTCCTTCCAACCGGGTCCTCCCCACAGTGCGAAGACCTCTGGCCGTCTTCCCTCACTCTGTATCACTATCCCTAAGTCGCCTGGATGACCTCCACCCGCCACCCAAAGCAACGAATACAGATTCCTGGGCCTGACTGCAGACCCTAGATTCTGACAGGGCTTGGGGGGAGGCAGGAATCTGCATTTTCACAAACCCAGGTAGCTCTGATTCACCTTAAAGCCAGAGAGGCCTGGGCTGGAATTCCTGAGGAGCCAGCAATCACTGTATTCCAAGCCCATGAACTTGCAGACCCAAGGGCAGGGCAAGGCCCCATGTGGCCTGGGCGGGGCCTGGGCAGAATAGCCCGAGGCAGGACCCCGGGCTGCCTCTGACTGAGCCTCTCGTGCACCCAGACCTGGGCCCAGGAAACCGGAGGGCAGGGGTTCCTGTGCACAAGCCACCGGCTGTGGAGCACCCGGACTGGAGAAAGAGCACAGACTCCCAGCCCCACCGGCTGCTTCCAGCCCAGTTTTTGCCCCAGAGTGGTGTGATCTTGCGCACAACCCCCTTGGCCTCTGTCTTCAGACATAAAATGGGGTGCTGATGGCATCTTCCTGGGGAAGTTGGGTTTTAGATGAGAGAGTGCGTGTGCAGGGCCACCTGGGCCTTGGCGCTCAGTCCGTGCTCGGGGCTGTGCCAGGGTCGCTCCACAGCCTCTCCCTGCCTCCAACACATCCCGAGCCACACGGGGCCAGGCAGGCATGAAGGGATTTCTCTGAACCTCAGGAGGCCACTGTGATCCCAAAAATGAGGTCAAGTTTTGGCACTTTGCAGAGTTCTGGGCCCAGAACAGAAAATGCTAAGGCCAGGGGTGTTTGACCAGGACTGACAGGCCCCACCTCGGGAGGGTGCAGGCTGGTGGATGGCACAGGCAACGCCGGCAGGGCAGATGCTCAGGACACCAGTCCTTCCTGACTGTCCCGGCTCCAGGCTGCACCAGCCGCCTGCTACCCAAGGACACGGGGCACGCAACTCCCACCCTCGGGTCCTCGCTGACTCCCCAGGGTCCTGGCTCCCCCAGCTGCTCCGACCCTTTGCAGGCTGGTGGTGGCTCATTCTTCCCTCCTCCGAGCTTAGTTTTCTATCTGTGACTACCCGCTTGCCCTGAAACTGCTCAGACGACTTGGCTCAGGGTGGAGCTGGCCTTACCGGGCTGTGGCCACCCCAGCTTGCTCCAGCTGTGCCCAGCTGGACCCACCGGCCGCCCCTTCCTCCACTCCCCTCAGGGCCACAGCACCTCTCGGGGTAGAAACTGCCCTAACCAACAAATTAAGTTTTGCTTTTTGTAATTAGCAGACACAGTTGGGAACACACACATCCAAAATAGCTCAGAGAAATAAACATGCTCCTTCACAGTCCTTACTGCTTGGCCACCCTGACTGGGCCACTGTGCATCTTAATGCACCCTTGTGTCTGTGCACGCACCAAGGTATGTACTGACATGTGTGCACGTGCACACACGTGTGTACACGTGTTTATGTGCACGCACACACATACGTGTGCACCTACCTGAGCGACCATGTGTATGGACATGTGCATGTTTGCACACATGTACACACTAGTGCATGTGCACACCTACATGTATGCATCCTTACTGGGCATGTATGTATCAGTACATGTAAAAATGTGCGTGCAGGCCGGGCGCGGTGGCTCACGCCTGTAATCCTGGCTCTCTGGGAGGCCGAGGCAGGTGGATCGTTTCAGCTCAGGAGTTCAAGACCAGGCTGAGCAAGAGTGAGATCCCGGTCTCTACTAAAAATAGAAAGAAATTAGGTGGACAACTAAAAATATATAGAAAAAATTAGCCGGGCATGGTGGCGCATGCCTGTAGTCCCAGCTACTCGGGAGGCTGAGGCAGGAGGATCGCTTGAACCCGGGAGTTTGAGGTTGCTGTGAGCCAGGCTGACGCCACGGCACTCACTCTAGCCCGGGCAACAGAGTGAGGCTCTGTCTCAAAAAAAAAAAAAAGTGTGTGCGTGTGCGGACACATGCAATGTGCGTGCACGCACACGTGCATATATGCATACCTGTCCACTGCGTGCTTGTATAGACGCGCATGTGCACATACGTGTGATACGTGTGCGGGCATGTGCGGGCGCGCGCCCGGGAGGACATGGAGAAACGCGCACGCGCGTGCGCACACAAGCGCCAACGCCGCGGGCTGCTGGGACAGGCCTCCGTGGGTTCCGCCCCGCGAGCGCAGGGAGCCGGCCCGCCGTCCCCCAACGCGCGGCGGCCCGAGGCGCCAGCAGGGGCGCTGTGACCTGGAGCCCGAGGCGTGCGGCAGGGACGCGGCCGCGCCGGGCTCGAACCCGAGTCCCAGGCCGCATGGAGCATGCGCAGGCCATGGCGGCGCGCCCCAGCACCCACAGTTCCGAGCGCAGGGCCGCGTCCGGAAGGCCGTGGAGCGGATCTTCCGGTCTTCGCCCTCTGATTCGTTACTAGCCACTTCCGCTTCCTCAGACAGTCCTGCTCCTCTTCCCGCCATCCGCAAGACGTGTCGCCAAAGGAAGTGCGTGTCCGCCAGGTTTTGTTTCCGGAGGAATCTGCCTCTCCGAGGGAAGCTCGGGACTTTAGGTTGTTTCCCTCAGTCTCTGATTGGCTGGTTTTATGAATACATTATAGGTGAAAAAGATAGGTTTTTTTTTTCTTATCTTTCAAATTAACAAATATGATCGAATGTGAACAGCTGTGATGTCCTAGTGGATTCAGGTGCTTCCACGAGTGTGCTTCTGGATGGCCGGCAGGAAATCACCGTCACCGAAAGGCGAACCAAATATCGGCTCATAAAAGATGTGCGGGAGGCAGCTGAGGCGTGTTGTATGAAAGGAGAGAAGGTTAGCACTCCCCTTGACAAGGATGGAAGAGGCTCTCGGGCCTGTACAACACGCATACGGTTAAGGCATTGCCACCTACTTCGTGGCATCTAACCATCGTTTTTTTTTTTTTTTTTTTTTTCTCCCCTGCTGCACTGCGTGCACGTGCACTGCGCGGACACAGGTGTGTGTGTGTGTGTACAGGTGCCCGTGCATCGTGCGGATGCGTTGCGTGCACAGGGTGTGCGCACAGGTGCGCCAGCTCATGGTTGTGAGGGGTTTTTCACGAAGTCTGCGCTTGCCACCTCCCCTTCTTGGCACTGCACCGTGCACTTGCACCCCAGCACCTGGACAGGTGGAGCCCTGCCAGCAGCGATGGCTGCCTCTCATCAGCCACAGCCCGGGCCCCGGGGACGGGCCCGCGCCCTTCACACGCCGAGCAAGCACACACAGGCCCCTTCCCTCGGGGTCATCCCATGTTCTGGTTATCTCCACTCCAAAAGGCCTTATTTGAACCCTCCCTTTTCCTGCACGCGAACCTTTTGACAGAAGAGTCCATCAGGAGAAATCGGGAGACCTTGAAATATGAAAACAAAAATCCCTGGTCATCGGTCTAAGGCACCATTCCATCTCCTCTCCACCCTGGCTTGCTTGCTATTTTACGTGTCAATTGTATGAAACCGATGGTGCCTGATGTATTTTGACCATTTTTGCCAGTTGAGGATCTATTTGCAATTTGTATAAAGTGTGGTACTTGAAACTGGCGGTAACATACACCTTGCAGGTTCCCTCACTGAGTTTATACATGAAGTCTTTGCTGAGCACTCATATTCGTGTGAGTCAAAATCTCACCTCTATCTACTACAATAGAGTCTGCCAGGCTAGGCAGTGAGAACTCAGGGCTGCCCTGGGTTCGGGGGTGGGTGTCGCTCTGTTCAGGCTTCAGTATCCACTGTCCCTTCCTCTGGGTGGCAGTGCCTGACTCTCCTCCCCCCCTGAATCTCTGTTCTCCTTGGCGGCTCAGCAGAGAGCCCTTCCTGTTTACTGGAACCTTCCCTTGACCCTAAGGTACTCCTGCCGTGGACGGTGAGTCCAGCCACACTTCCTGCGCAGGCTGAAGAGTAGGACATGCCCAGATGGAGCACACAAGCCTGCTTCCTAAATTACATACATGCACCCTGCCCTGGGCATGTTTCCTGTACACGCAGGGCTCAGCTAAGGACCTCGAAAGATGTTTATCAAATTAAATAAAACCAATCTGGTCAATGACTCCACTGTTTGAACACGCACACACGACCACCTGCTGAGTGTTCTGAGTCATACGTGGAGCCTCAGTCTGGTGGCCACCAGCTTTCACTGCCCAGTTACAGGGGACACAGGAGACAGCCCCCCAGAGACACTCAGCAAAATCCAGACCAGGGAGTCTACAGGATCAATCACTGTTTCAACAGATAAATGCTAGGGAAAAAAAATGGAGAAACTGGAGACTTTAAAAGGCTGGAGACAAACCAACCAGGTGTGGGTGAAGACCTTGTCTGGATCTTAAACTAACCGTGTACATAGGCATGCACACATGTACATGCAAGCACACATGTTCACATGCATGTGTACATGCCTTGCATGTGTAGTGTATGTTGCACATAGGTATGCATGTACTCATGCACTTGTGTACATGTGAATGTGTGACATGAGCACACATAGACGCATTTCATACGTATGTATCCTGTATGTATGTGTACACACACATTTTAAAAAGATACTAGGACAGCTGGGAATATCGGATATTTAAAGAACTTGGGTATGAAACAGTATTGTGGCCATCAAAATTTTGGAGACTTTCCCTCAGAGATACCATGAATCCACTGCTTACACGACAAAATGTCTGGGATTTGTGCTAAAATCATGGCAGAGCACTGGAAACAGCATGTCACAGTCCCTGCAGTGGGGACAGGGACCCATGGGTGTGTTGGAAAGCTTCCGTCAGCTTGTCTCTAACGAGCACAGTAAAAGACGTTCCCTGAGACACCGGTGGCAGGAGGAAGTATTTTGGCCGCCTGCTTCACGTTGTCGGTGCTTAGCAAGAATGTAGAACTTTACAAAAAGTTTACTGTGAATAAGTTCAGGACTTTCTCACAAAGCACCACGGCACTGGTGACACTGCCCGCCCCACCCCTAGGATAAAGCCCCATGCAATCACCCTCCCTCCCCAAAGTGACAGCTACGTTTTGGGAATGTTAAGCAATTCTTAGGAAACAAAATTAGAAGACATGAAAATCTTTATTTTCAAAAAGAGAATGTATTTTTACATAAATCTACAACAGAGAATTCATATGTAGAAAAAATAAACTATATTCAGGGATACAGCCCTCAGCAGCACGCCCCTTCCCCTCCTGGGAGTCAGCTGACACGAGAGCAAACCAAGCTGGAAGAACCTCAAGGTCCCCTAGGAAGTCCCGGAGCTGGGTGACGGAGACTGACTCGGGGACCTTCCCGTGTCTGTTGGGACAGGCTGCAAACGCAAGGGCCCAGACCCTGAGTGCGAAGGACAAAACCCAACCCATGCTGCTGTAGCAATTCATTTCTCAGTTAACTCATTTACACACCTACTTCCAAAAGGCGGGTCTGGGGAAACTGCCAGCAGCTTATTTCCACAGGACTTCGATGGGCTTCCTAACCCTGTGCCACCAGAGGATCCCCAGGAGGCCTGGCCAGGGCCCCACTCGCTCCGTCCCACTGAAGGCCGACGGGGTTGCCCAGAACCCGACCGTGGACTCCAGGCCCTGACGAGGCGGAGCTGCTGGCTGAGGCCGGTGCCATCTGCAGACCCGGAACTGACTGCCTTCCAGGTGCCAGTGGCCCACCCAGCGGTGCCAGCGGGACAGAGCCACCCTCCTGGCTGCGCACAGCAGCCTCCACTGCAAAGTCTCTGTGAGCAGAGTCGGGCTCGGGCCACACCCCCGCGGGTGGGCGGCAGCTGCAACCCCGCTGTGCAGTGAGCAGGGCCACCACCACCGCCCAGCCCTGAGCACCAAGAAGCACGACGCAGAGGAGGCCCCAGCAGGAGCAGAGGGCGGGTGGGGGCAGGCAGGGCAGGCTGTGAAGAACACCCAACCCCCACAGGGGCCGCCCAGAGATAGCACTGGACCCGGGCCAGCAGGAGTCAGACCTGGACGTGGGGACCCGGGAGCCTCCTGCACTGGGGCTGCCTCCAAGGCTCCCGAGGGGGACTGAGCAGCCTCGCTCCTTGGGACACCCCCTGCTCCTGCCACCCCACTACCTATCCACCGTGACCCCGCAGGGAAAGGCCTCCTGAGAGTGAGGGTGAGTGCACCAGCCAGGGCATCCGCCTTTTGAGAAATCCTTCCAGCCTCCTGCCCCTTGTGAGACGTTCTCTAAAAAGGCCAAGTGCGGACACGCTTCGCATGAGGACGCAGGTGCCACACCGTTCACAAAATCCCTCCTTTTATTACAGCTTGTGGTGCTGCCCGTGGTATGAACATCGGTGAGACAAACAGGGGACACTGCAAGCTCCACGCTGTCAGCGCACGAACTACGCACTCCCAGGACACACAAGGCTCTACACAAATAATCTTACAACGCTGTGTTTCCAGAAAGACTTGAAAATACGCCGGGAACCACTACAGGCGGGAGCCGCGTCTCAGAGCACCTACCGGACAGACAGGGCCAGGCCACGGAGACAGGGCGGCAGAGGCCGGCAGGCCAGAGCCGGGTGGTGGAGACGGGTCACAGCGGGCGCACTGGGGCGGAGAATATCAAAGATACAGAACATTTACTGGAAAAAACACAACTCATCATAAATTGAACTTCACCTTCTTGTAATAAAAAATTAAAAATTTTTCTTGACTCTTGTGTGAACACGATACAGAGTAGGAACACCTCCCTAGACAGTGTTAGCGAATTGGCAAGAAATGTCACCAGCAACTTTTAGAACTTTCTGGTCATCCACACTTTCCCTGCGGCCAAATCATCTTCAAGGAGGCGGCGGCTCACGTCAGGCCCCGCCCAGATCCCCGGGCCAGACCCGGGGGCCCCTTGACACCCACTTTTCTTGCCAATCCAAGTCAACTTCCTGACAGTCTGTCGTGTGGCGCCAAGGACTCAGCAGTCGCTCTTCCACAGCTTAATTGTTTTGTCGTTTTCTAGTGCAGCCGAGGCGATGATGTTCTCTGTCGGGTGACAAGCTGTGGAGATCACAACATCTGAAAAGAAGGAGACCGTCAAGAGTGCTCCCCTCGCCTTGGGGGGCGCCACCCAACTGCCCCCCAGGAGGACGAGGCCTCACCCAGCCCTGACCACCCTGCACCACGAGGTGGTTTCCGGGCAGCAATGAGCATCGCCGCCCACCTCCTGCTCCGCTCAGGCAGCCTGGAGGGCGGGGCAGGAACCAGGCCCAAGTGTGGGACAGCTGGGCGGCAAGGCCGCAAGGCAGCACCAGCCACGGTGCCCACAGGGAGGCGCTCTGCAGCACCACCGGCTCAGAACCCCACCCCATGGGGGCAACAGACCCACTACGGTCCTCAGTTCTTTGTGGACAATGCCCCTCTCTTAGCTAGACCCAGGGCCACCCACTCCCACCGCCTCCCACCACTGCTAGCCCCCAAAGCACCCTGCGGGGCTGCGTCTGTCCCTCAAAGGCACGTCCACCCCCTCAGCAGGGACATCCTATCTAACAGGCTGGCACGTGAGGTCAGCCAGCTTTTCCATAAACTGCAGCGCTGTCTCCTGCAAGAGTGAAGGAGGTGGCAGCAGCCCAGGCCCAACATGGAGGGTGCCCAGTGGCCCCAGGATGTCAGTCCCCTCCCAGCCTGGGTGGAGCTGCTCATCTCAGGCAAGGAGAGCAGCACTGCCCTAGAATCCCACAGGGCTGCAGCGCCCCTGCCCTCACCGACCCCAGGGAAGGGCCAGTTCAGGGAGAGGCAGTGAGGAGGCAGCAGCGGCCTTCGAGGGCAGCCAGGACCGGGGATCGGCAGGCGCCCACCCAGCCTCGTGAAGCCAGGACCTGCCTGGGGATGGGAACCAGCGGCCCTGAAAGAGCCCGAGGCTCCAGGACAGGGCGCGGGTGGCCTCCCTGTCCCTGGCGGAGGAAACAGCTAGGCATGACCTCGCCCACCTGGGCAGGCGCAGAGCACTTTCCGGACCAGGACACCTGGCAGGACCCGTAAAGGAGGGGGAAGCCAGGAGCCAGGCTGAGTCAGGACCTGCCCGGTGACCCTGGGCAAGGGCACTTGGCAGCAGGCTCCAGAATGGGCAGTGCCCCTCCAGGGCCACCAGAGGGCTGAGGAGGAAGAGGGAGCAGGTGGCACACCAACAACTTTCTTCATGAGCCACCACAAAACCAGCGAGTGGCATGTGGCTCCTACGACGCAGGCGCTCACCTGTGTGGCCTTGTAATTTCTGTACAATCTCTTTTGTCTGAAGGTTCCAAATGTAAACCAGGTTATCCTCCGAGCCAGACACGATCCACTGGGCCACGGCAGGGAGGATGGGACGAGAAAAGCCAGGTCAGAGTCCACACGTGTAGAGGGGCCAGAACCCCAAGACAGTCCTCACCCCGCTCTGTGAACCCAAACAAAAGCCCCACTCGGCTCCAGCCCAGCCTGAAGCTCCCTTCTCCCCACGCCTGGCCACACTCAGATGGCCAAGACCCACCTGCCACCAGAAAAGCAGCCAGGCCAGAGGATGTTTTCCCAAATTACCATTTTCTGACTTTGTCACTCATATCTCAGCCAAGTGTCACCCCTACTCTTAGTCAATCCCCTCGATTGAGGATAAAAGTGAGAGAAGAGCACTGAGACCAAGCGGTGGGCAGGAAAATGCACTCCCCCCACCGACCACCCCGGGGCAGGAAGGGGCTGGGAGGGGAGGCGGGCAGCAGCCTCAGAGCCAGCGCGTCACTCCCGACTGGCAAGGAATGTGCCAGCCACCCCACTCTAGCACAGCCTGACGGCAGAATCTCGTCTCCATTGCAGACAGTGAGGCAGATCGAGGGAGAAGGTGTCCCCGACACACGCAGCCGAAGCAGCGCCAATACTTGGCACGGTGTGACTTCAGTTTGGTTAAAACAGAAAACGACTGTTTTGTGGGCACAGAAAGGCCTCTCTGCGAGTATAAAGCAACAACCCCCATCGGGTGTGACCGCTCACGAGTTGGGAAGGTGTGAGAAGCTTCTCGGGTGGGGGAAACTCACCTTCCCACCAGTGACGGAGAAATTGGCAAATATGCAGTACTTCTCATTCTTGTGGCCAGTGTAGGTCTTCAGGCACTGCAACGGCAGGGGACAGGCGAGTCACAGGTCACTATTGCCCTGCGTGCTGGATAATTCTACGTTCTAAGTTCGGGCACTTTACCACTAACTGGTTCTGAAAATTACTCTAAATGTACACGGCTACAAAGCCCACACAGTCAACGCTTTGACTTGCAGACTGGCAATGTGCAAGAGCCCAGGCCTTTCAGAAATCTGCACCAAACCAACTCAGTGGGGGCGGCTTTCCCAGCTCCCTCCTGCGGGGCTGCCGGGAGTCTGCTCTGCTACTGCCACGGCTGTGACGCGACACAGGCCCAGGCCTCCATGACGATCGCGCCTTCGTGGGAGCTCACCTTCCCCTTGCTGTAGTCCCAGAGCTTCAGGGTGCTGGAAGACAGAGAGAGGGGGTGAGCAGTCGCTTCCGGGGGCATCCCTCACCACTGCACCCCACTCTGCTGCCCCCACATCGCAGCAACCCCCAGCGTCAGGTGCAAGGCCAGTGGGGCTGGAACCTCCTTCCCCATCAAAGTGAGGGTCCCCAGCACAGCAGGTCGGGCCCCCCAGGTCCACAAAGTCCAGTGACTTGATGACATCCAAGAACATGACATAAGAACCCCAAATATTTGTAGTTCAACGACAGACTTTTTTTTTAGTAAGAGAAAAATTATAAAATTTATTTTAACATCCCTACACAGAAGCCCCCAGAAAATGAAGATTCTGAAGATTCAACTCCCCGCAGCGTTCAGAAGCTTATACAACTTTTGGATGAAATGAGTAATGGGAAGGAAAGAGGAATCCTGCTGAGGGGCAGTAAAAGAATACTAGGGAGGACAAATGGGTGGGGAACAGGGGGGAATAGTCCCCCCTGTGGGACTATTTAAACGCGTCTGAGAGATGGGACATTATCTTCTTAAAGAGTCTGCTCAGGTGTGGTCACATTCCTGGTGTCACGGGGAGGGGAGAAAAGAACAACTTCTGTCCCGGTGGGTCTGGATCTCAGGCAGGTAAGGCAGCAGCCACGTGGGGAGAGGTGACGGTGTGGGGAGATCAGAGACCTCGCGGCTCCTTTAGTCAGTCCAGCATGTCAAAATGCCATATTCTGGGGTGAGTTTTAATTTCTTTCAGTCTACACTTTGAAACTAAAGAGTTTCACATATTAAACGACAAGCAAAGATAGACTTTTAAAAAGGAAGCAGCTGGGTGTTGTGGTTCTAAATCAGTCCATGGTCAGCCTCACAAGGACATGGAAGTCGTCCTGATTCCAGAAACATGCAGAATAGACGTCTCCAACACTCTACTCATCCTAGGGGCAGGAACTTGCCCCGACCTCCAGGGGCTGGCCAGGGACAAGGCCGACCACGCGGCCCTCAGAGAAGCTGCAGCACGGTGGCCTCACAGGGCCCCCAAGGGGAGAGGCCAGGGCTTGAATGGCCACCCGGGAGGGTGACAGTTTACACAACCAAAACTCTGTCCCATAGTTTTGTCACAGGTAAAACTGAGGTGCTCAGAGGTCAGAATCAGAAAGGACCTCCAGGATACCCGTCCTACCCGGTCCTCCACGCAGGAAGGCTGTGCCCACCCCTGGTCATCCCAGATCCTCTTCAGACCACAAATCCAGCCACCAGCGGTCGGACGGGGGCCTTCCTTCCAGCCTACCAGCCCACATCCCTGCAGCCTGGGCTCCAGCAGGAGTCCGGATCTGGTACCAAGAGCAGCGCCCTCTCCAAGGTCTCCTGCTGGGAAGGGACAGGCGTCCCTAGCAGGGAGGCCACCTTACTTGCACTTACTTGTCCAGCGTGGCAGCCAGGATGTATTTGCCGTTCGGAGAGAACTTCACGAAAGACACTGGGGGGTTATCGTCATCTGCATCGAAAACAGACAGGCTGACACTGGGTCGGTGCCGGCGGCTCTGCCGGGAGGAGAGACAGGACCCGCTCCCCGTCACCCGTGTGGGCGTCTGAGTGAGGGCAGTGCCACCAGTGCCAACACCACCACGGAGCCACCCACACCTTCGCCTGCCACTGGCACCGGAGGGTTCTCGATGCCTCAAGCCCATGGCCCCGAGGGCACCTCTGACAAGGGACTTTAGGAACACAGCCCACGGCAAGCCACACGCAGGTCACCAGCCCTTCTCAGCACAGGACATGAGAGGACGCGGGACACTGACTGCCTGACGGAAGGTGGTTTGCAAATACCCAGCTGGACTGAGGACTCCCCCACCGCCACTAGGAGCAAAGTCACCTGGGTAACCATCCCAGACGCCCTCCTGTTGCTTAGTTACGACAGCAGGAGACTCTCACGTCCCTCCATCCAACCTTTATGACGCTGCCCCCACATCTTTGCCTCTAACACTCTAGGCAAAAAGCTTAACCCCGGGGTCCTGGGGATGCAGGGACAGCTGCCCTTCCTCACACAGTTGAGAAGGAGTCAACGCACCCAGAAATTGCCAACAAAGGCCAGAATTCCAGGACGTGATAATCCTATTTAATCCTCAGGGTGGGAGGAAGGCGTACTCCCCTCGCCTGGGTGCAGAAGAGGGAGTTCAAGGAGGTGCACCCTGAGTGGGTCTGTCTAGCCAACCGGGGCCCCCTGAGCATGCACATGCGCTGGTGTGTCCCAAGCACCAGAAAGGACGCAGCACACGGCATTACCACGAGGGGGACGCCGGGCCCCACCAGGCCCCCGGGGCTTCCACTCCCACGGGCCGGTCAAACACACTGAAAAGGCACAGGAGTCGGTGTGAAGCTCTCGGGCCCTCGCCCGGGGTCACACTGCATCAGGCAGCCTGGCCGAGGGCCCACTTGATTCAGTGGTGCGAAACAGTGCCCACTACGTCCAACCAAGCTACTGTGGCAAAGCGTGACTGGAAACTTACCAGCTGACCTGTCTCAGTGAAGACCGAAGGAGAAATGAGATGGAAAACTACCCTCGACCCCTCTTCCCCGACCCTGTGCCCTGCACTCAGCGGGCGTGCAAACCACCTGGTGCCTGGGCTGGCCCCGGCCACGGCACGCCCTTGCCGTGTAGCTCTGGGCTGGGCAAGCGGCCTCTCTGTAAGGTGGGGATATACCCCTACCTGCAGGAGTTACCATGACAGCAAGCAGCAACACGAGGCACACCAGGCGGCAGCTTGAGGGGGCCACGATCCTGCCGGGCAGGGCCACCCACACCAGGCCTCTGCACAAGACACTGACTGACACAGGGTGACTTCGCTGTCACAACGAGGACATACAGCAGAGGAGGGCCTCAGAGAGCAAGAAAACCTCAAAGGCCCCTGTTAGCAGTGACCTGTGCCCCCCAAACTCATGTTCAAGCCCTAAGCCCCAGAACTTCAGAAGGTATTTGGAGACTGAACCTTCAAAGACATGATTACGTGAAAATGAGGCCCTTAGGGTGGGCCCCTGTCCAATCTTACTGGTGTCCTTCTAAGAGGAGGAAATTTGGACACGTGGAGACATCGGGGCACAGCCAGGTGAGGACGCAGGGAGGAGGCGGCTGTCTGTAAGCCAAGGAGAGAGGTCTCAGGAGGAACCAACCCCAGACACCTGGTCTCTGACTTCCAGCCTCCATGACCATGAGAAAATAAATCCCTGCTGTTTAAGCTGCCCACTCTGCGATAGTTTATCACAGCAGGCCAGGCAGACTGAGGTGGACACGTGTTCCCACGACAGCCTAGGGAGGGAAGAGGAGCTCAGGAGGCAGCACCTCCCCAGGTGGGCCCATCCCCCTGCCTCACCACCCAGCTCCCTCCTCAAGGCATGGACCTGGCAGATGCCCCAGGAGACCACACCCCACCCTATGCTTCTAACCTGGAACTCTGACCTCCGGTGGCCCAAGCTCATCAACCTTCACAAATGCTAACACTGCCCCGATGAGAACCCTTCCCAGCTCCCTCCTAAAGGCCCATCGCTGGTCCTCCAGCCACACACCCGCCATGGCCGGCTGCCCAGGCCACACGGGTCTTTCCTTCCCCTCCTCATCCCCAAACGCAGACCTCAGGCCCATCCCTGCTCCCAGGGCACCTCCGCCCACCTGGGCAGCAGCCCTGGCAGAAAGGGACGCTCTAGGGCAGGGGCTCAGCTGTGTCTCCCAAGGAACCACCCTGGCAGCGAACACAGCAGCAGGGGCTCCAGAGCTGCCGGCACAGAGGGCTCAAGGGGGTCACTGCCGCAGTCCCCAGCAAGGCTGGATGGTCCAGGCCTGCGTGGGCGCTAACACAGCCCCAGACTTAGCCGTCAGGAGAGAACTGGCAGGAGCAGTCAGAAAAGGAGGAAGATTCCTCCCAAAGGGAGCAGACCCAGGACAGAGGACAAAAGATTAGCTCATGGAAAAGGTTGGCTTCCAGGAAAACCTCCAAGAACAAGGGCAGGAGAGATCACAGCAGTCCCCCTGGCAGGTCTGCGGACAGAGGAGACCCCCGGCCGGGAAGCGAGAGCCCAGCACTCACCGATGAGCGTCTTCAGGCACTGGCCAGAGGCGGTGTCCCAAATGCGACTTCAAAGCAAAAAGAACAAAACAGTTTGAGGAAGCAAGTTACACAAGGAGGCTTGTGCGCGCTACTATGAGCCAGAGACAAGTTTTAGGACTGAGACGCTTTCCCTCGATCGCATTTAATAATTACTCTCTTCTCTTCCAAGGACTAGACTGTACACAGTCCACACACGCTCCGTGCACCCAGACCACGGTGTCTCGCCCACGAGCACTGCCCACCGGCCCTCCAGGCCGACGGGGGCACCCACAGCCTTCCTCGCAGGCCTCTCCGCGCACACTCCAGCACGCAGTCATGAGGCAGAGGGCTTCTTTCAAATATAAAAATTAGAGTATGGTATGCAATTTTCCAGACATCCCTTTAGTTAAGTAGCAACAGAACATAGTCGAAGACCACTATTCCCTGAATGGAGGAGCCAGGCCCTTCCATCCTTCCAGTTTCAGGGTTTCTGTGATTTTTGCCGAAACAGACGCATTTTGGAAGCAGAGCCCGCGTGTGTGAGCACCTACACTTCTGCAGCCCCCAGCAGTGGCGCTAGCTCGGAACAGACGACTTGCCAAGCATCATGTCCCCGTCCCGCGGTCTGCCAGTGTCCATGCGCCCTCCCCTGGGCACTGACTCTGTCTCAGGGCAATGACCTCTTCCCCGTCACTCCTGCCACTGCAGATGCTCCGGGAACAAGACCACACTGTGCTGCAGCCACCGCAGCTCAGGTTTTAAAACGTAAAAGTGGCAGCTCTCCCCCTTACTCCGTTTTCTCAATTCTGTCAGCAAACAGCTCCATTATGCTTCTCTATAGATCCTAAATTCACTTTATCCAGTTCCACAGATGCCCTGGAGGGATTCTAAACGCAACTGTGCGACAGCAGATGCGCTCAGGACAGCAAGTGCTCAGCCACCACCGAGGATGTGGACGTGTGACTTGTCTCCCGAGCCTTAACTCTTCGGCGTGTCCTTTCAGTTAGACTTTCTCACTTCCTCTATGGGTCCGTCCTGCTTTCTTATTAAACATGTTCCTAAAACTCTCAGCATCTCCGTCCCTGTTACGCTAGCTGAATGTTTTCCCCAACTGTACAGAGAAAAATAGTCACTTTTCAAGCATTGGCCTTGCCAGACACACGATCACATTTTGTAGCCAGCACAGCCTGGCGGTTCTAAGCCCAGAGTTCAGAGCTACCACCTGGTCTGTCAGCAGCTGAGGGACAAGTGGCAAGTGTTGTCGCTGCTGAAAAGTAGGGATGGGATGGGATGGCCATAGCCAAGTACCCACATCGTAAGTTAAACAAGTGAATATTTGAAAAGCACAATGGTGGTGGCTTTTAAATTTTTTAAAACACACAAACATACCATCTACAAAGAGATAAATCTCTATCCAATTTTCATACAATTATTTTCATTTTCTTATCACATTAACTAGAAACTCCCAACAACGCTGAGTAACAGGAAACGGGCATGCCTGTTTTGCCCAACTTTAGCAGAAATAGTCTTAGCATGTCACCATCTGCTAAGAAAGTTATTAGTTCTCAGTAAACAGCAAACAACATCGGCTTATCTCGCTTAAGGGTTATCAGGAGTGGCTGCTGGGATCAGGTGTCTTTCCAGCCTCTCCCGATAAAGTATATGGATATTTGCCTTTAATTTGTTGATACAATTAGATTATAAATTTCCTGATGTTCCTGTTACTATAATTCTTTCATTAGTCGATACACTTGCTCACTCATCGAATATTACTTTCTGATACACTGCTGGATTCAGTTTGCTAGTATTTTCTTTGGAATCTGGCACAATATTCCCGAGTGAGGTCCCCTGTTTTGGATAGCAGGGTCATGCCAGATCCCTGAAATGAATAAGGGAGCCTCGGCGTTTCCTATGGTCTGCAATAGTTTACACGACCTTACGAGTTTCTGTCACTTAACTGGATTCAGGTATAAATCCCAGGGATTGATAGTATTTTCAGGACTCCAATGCCATTTTCCAGTCTCTTCAGTGGTGACTGGCCTGTCGAGGTCCTGCCTCATGCTGAGCTGCCTCCCTAGAGCCCAGGGCTGTCAGGGACAGACGCACTCACTCTTCTTGACTCCTCCCTGACCTGCAGTTTTCCCACCCACTTCCTATTTCCAATCTTACTTATGTTTGCTTTTTCCATAATTGCGCTTATGATAGTTTTAACTGTTGGCCTTATCAAAAAATACACCTTATTTTAATTTTACAAATTCCCTCCCAGTTTCTTTGGCATATTTTTTCTCATTTCTTTAGAAAGTTTTGAGAGCCAAGTCCACAAGTGATTCTGAGACTGCTCTGTGCTCTTAAGAAAGGGTTGGGGAACACACAGGTGCCGAGAGACTGTGCCCCGAGAGTCCCGGCAGCTCTCGCACCTCGCACGCCACGGCCCGCCCTGTGCACCTCTTCCATCTGGCTGTGTCTGAGTTGTGTCCGTTATAACAAACTGGTAAGTGGTCAAGTGTGGATTATGCCTTTAATCTCAGCCAGCGCAGGGCCCCAGATGACCTCGTTTGTGCCGCCACACATGCTGGTGACCTTGGCCCCAAACACCGTCACAGTGCTGGACCCGGAGCTCAAACCCTGCAGGTGAGGGCCTGGACCTGTGCGCCACGGAGCCTGTGGACAGGCTGGTGACCAGGCGTCCCAGGTGTAACTGACCTGCAGTCACCTCCCTCCAGACCCATCTAGCCAAGACGCACGATGGGACCTGCATGCTGACCACAGACCATGACCCTCTGGGGCTTGTGGCGCCAACACTCCTCGGAGAGTCAGACTGGAAACTCAGTGAGAGGTGCACGTCCAGGGCCCCAGTGCACACCCTCACCTGCACAGCTGGAAAGGAAGCTTTAAAGGTGCTTCCCATTTTTATTTTGGAAGAATTATGTTACCTTATTGCTAAATACAATTTTTACTAAAAAAAAAAAAAAATCTACTTTGTGCTCGTAGGATACACTATACTCTATATGCAGTGAAGAAATAGCTATTGGTATCACCCAGATTCGCTAAGTCCCAAGTCCTCTTCGGTCAAAGTCTAAAAGAAATATATTAAAAACACTCAAACAATTTTAAATCAAGTTCTCCTTATATTTCTAGTTTCTATCTTTTACCTTTTGGCTACTATGCTACCTAGTGTACAGAGGTCTCTAATTCTTTTCTACAAATTCCACCTGCTTTATCACACGTCCCTCTGCCCTGGCCGGAGCATGTTTTCACCTGAGGGTTCCCGGCAGCCCAACCAGGAAGTCCTACTAAGGTCTTCAACTCGGCCAGGGGCTGCCACGGTCCCGTCTTCCCTAGTGACACCTGAACATGCTAGGACGCTAAGCCCTCCACACCCAAAATACAACCCAAATGCTCTCACTCCCCACACCTGCCCCCATCATGAATGCTGCTGAGCTCAGTTTAAACATTTTCTTCCTCGTTCTCCCCCGTGTCTCCTGCAGACCCTGGACACACAGTACAGACGCCCAGTTCCACAAGCATCATCCACTCAGCCCCAAGTGGGGATTCTGCAGGAAACCACGTCCCTCTGCCTCCCGCCTTTCCCTGTGCCGGGATCTGTTCCGATTCACCTGTCCAGGACTCTGACATTTCCTCAATGGGGCAAGATGATACACTCTCAAGATCCTCCCGTAGCTGCACCTCTTTCACCTCCAGGGGTCCAACCGCCCCTTCTCCAGGAGCTCGTGAAGAGCTCGTGTGCACGCCTACCTGCAGCCGGAGGCTCCCAGCCACACCGACCCCTCAGAGCCCCCGGAATCATATCTGCACAGGTCTGTGGCCCCGCTAGAGTGTAAGCTTCTGGGACGTTAAGCACTTGCGTCTCTTTTTTTCACTGCTGTACCCCCAGAGGCTGGAAAAGTGCAAGAATAGGCTGTTAGTATTTGATGATTAAATGAAGTAAAGGTTTTCTACTTACCAAAGACCATCGTAGCTACTTGAAACTATCAAGGATCCATCACGATTAAAGTGAACCTGAGAATTAATGAGTGGGAGGGAAAAAAGAAACTTACTTTCGAGCCATCAACAGACCGCTGCTCACCTGAATGGGCCTGCTCTTCAGGAACACACAGGACAGCAGGAAATGCACGTCCCAACGCACACTGGAGCCACAGACCCGGCTCCAGCTTTCGCTCCGCAGGTATCCTGAACACGCTCAGACACAGGTGCAAACGCACACAACCACCATTCTCCCCTGGCGTCTGAAACAGTTTGGTTTATGACGGACACCGTAAAAAGAAAGATCAACCTCAAAATATGGCTCGAGTATTTAAATCACGTAAAAGCTACGAAATGTGCTGCTGAAAAGAACTAGCACCACCAACCAAGCCCCACCCGGCTCCGTGAAAAGAGGGGCAGCTTCTAAGTCTGTCCGTCTACACTGGCACGAACACAGCCCGACAAGGTCGATGTGGCTCAGAATAGCTTTCCCTGAGCCAGCAGTAACAAAGAAATGATAAAAACCAGGAGCGAAACACCCCCTGATCAGGCACCATCATAGGAAGGGAAGCCCAGAGCTTCCCACTCGTGCATCACCCGCCCACTGACAGCTACCAGGAAGCCCGAGGCCCAGACACTCTGAGTCCAGGGACACTGGCTGGTGGAGGCTCAGCTCCTCCTTTTCCAAAGAGACAGAAATGAGATCCAGGCTGCTCCAACCCTTCCGTCTCAGAATAGGCAAGGCTCCGACTGCTGGGTCCCTGCACGCTGACCTACGGTGTTTCTAGATCACTGGTTTTATCTGTGTGCCTAATATACAAAGAAACTGCAACCAGACAATGGTCCTTCTCTTACAACCAATTTATTTGGTTTTTCTTATTATTTTTTCCAGTTGAGTCTTACTGGGAATAAATGTAATCACGACATCAGGAGCTAAGGATCATAACCAATTTCTATCATTTTTATTTGAGTCCTAGGCAGATGGGACCCAGAATAAGCCTTTTTACAAACAAGTCACACCTTTTTGAAACTGTCTGGTTTCACGCTATGAGTGAAACATTTTCTATGTGAAATTAAGCTGCACAAGGAAGCCCTGGCTTAGCTATTCAGGGATGGGGCTGAGGCCGTCTGTTTGCTTCTACTGTCCAGACCAGAGTTTCTGGCTCTCGGCACCATACGTTTTAGGCCAGACTCTTCTGTGCCGTGGGGAGCTGTCCTGCGTAACAGCAACCTTGTCCTTTCTTCACCAGATGCCAGGAGCATCTAGTTGTGACAACCCAAACTGTCTCCAGACATTGCCACGTGTCCCCAGACGCCAATCTGCACGCACCAGAAGCACCTGCAAGCTGTGAAGGCTCGGACTCCTGGGCCCCACCCCAGAGCTTCTGACTGGGGTGCGGTCCAGAACGTGCATTTCACACTCGCTCCCAGGGGATGCTGCCGTTGCCGGTCTGGGGAACACACCTAGAAAAGCGCTAGGCTGGACTCGACAAGAGCACACTGCCAGCTGTGGGTATAATTTTAAGCTTTCTAGTAGATGCATTAGAGAAGTAAAAAATCCAGGAGAAATTAGTTTAATAGAGTTTAACCCAATGTATCTGAAACATTATTACTATTTCAACACATAATATGAAAAATTATGACAAGATACCTTACATTCCACTCTGCTGCCCTAGGTTTCTGAAGCCTCAAGGTGTACAGCAGCTCACATGTGCAGTGCTGGGCTGCCACATGTGGCTGGTGGCCGCCATGCTGGACAGTGTGGCTCTCAAAGATGTTCTCCAGGAGACACTGGAGAGCTTATTAGCAATTGTTTGCACCCTATTTCCACCAGCTCTACAGACAGGCTGCTCTGGCAGCAACAGCTCCTGTGACCATCTCAACTGTGACCATCTCAAAAGTACTCTCCTAACTCACAGCGATCACCTAACCACATTCATCCCTATCTTAAATTTGTAAAATAGGCTCATAGCAAGGCCACTGTGCTAGATGGCAACGAGGGGACATGGGCCCCCAAAATTCACACCACCAATCCCGTGCTGTGCTTGGCTCCAGCTTCCTAACCATGTCCAAATACCACCCACTGGCAAACATGGCCTGGCTTTTCCATTCAAACAAAGTTCAGGTGTGAGAAGCCACACGGCCTGTACCGTACATTCTAGAAGACAGCCAAAAAGTAAGCGCTGCAAAGAAATAAACAAAGCAACAGGAAAGAACCCAACAGGGGACGGCAAGTCGCCTCAGATAAACAGTCCAAAGGGCGCTCTGGGCGCCCTGGAGCAGACGAGCAGTGCAGAGGCTCTGGAGAAGGGGGCGGCCCACTGCTCAGTGTGGGGTGAGGCTGCAGATGCCTGGCCCGAGGGGCCTTCAGCTGAGGAGCAAAAGGGGACGGGGCCTGCACCAAAGCAGTAGACAGCGACGGAAGGAAGGCAGCAGAGTGGCCCCCTGCCTTGAAGTCTCTAAAGCTGCAAAATACACCTGTTAAAAACTAAATGTTCATAATGACACGGAGTTTCCCCTTCCAAAAGTCATCCTGCAGAAACCACCACACAAGCACGCAAAGCCGTGCAAACAAGATGTTCAATTCACTCCTTTTTGTAAAAGTGAATGTTACACACAAGCACTCGAGGGGTGACTGGCAAATGTTACCTCCCCACACAGCAGCCCGCACCAGCAGCCCACGGGCAGGGGCAGGTACCGACATCAAAGACACCCCAGACACCCCTCTGCGGCAGAGACGGCTGCGGAACAGCGGCTGTGCTGCAGCACCACTGTTACTACAGAGCGAAGAGGAATGAGCTGGACTGGAAAACACAGCTTCAAAACCACAAAGCAGAAGACCCAGAGGAACAAACCAACCACTCGGCCGCTGACACAGGGTGGGAGCTGGGGAGATTCTGAGTTTCTCCTTTCTATGTTTGCTCACCTGTTTTTGGATACAGGGTCTTGCTCTGTCACCTGAGCTAGAATGCAGTGGCGTCATCGTAGCTCACTGCAACACTAAACTCCTCGGCTAAAGTGATCCTCCTGTTGCCTGGGCTAGAGTGCCGTGGCGTCAGCCTAGCTCACAGCAACCTCAAACTCCTGGGCTCAAGCAATCCTCTTGCCTCAGCCTCCCAAGTAGCTGGGACTACGGGCACGTGCCACCATGCCTGGCTAATTTTTCCTATATATTTTTAGTTATCCAGCTAATTTCTTTCTATTTTTAGTAGAGACAGGGTCTCGTTCTTGCTCAGGCTGGTTTTGAACTCCTGACCTCGAGCAATCCTCCCGCCTCAGCCTCCCAGAGTGCTAGGATTTACAGGCGTGAGCCACCATGCCCAGCCTGGCTAATTTTTTTGTATTTAGTAGAGATGGGGTTTTGCTCTTGCTCAGGCTGGTCTCGAACTCCTGGCCTCAGGCAATCCTCCTGCCTCTGCCTCCCAAAGTGCTAGGATTACAGGCATGAGGCACCATGCCCGGCCTGAATTTTTTTAAAATGAGCAAATGTCACTTTTGTAGGACACCAAGACATTTACAATCCTACCTATTATCTGGGAGTCCTACCTGCAGCCACCCTGGACCACTAGGATGCTCACAGAACACTTTCTTTCAACTCAGGGGCCATCAATAAAAACAATTTTTCTGGCGTCTTCATGGGTATTCGTTTGCCACCCCTAGTCTGAAAGTCAGTTCTGCTCTGTGACTCCACGTGCCCTAGAGGGCAGGGGGACTGGTAGCAAGGGCCAGGCCTGTACGGCATCACCTCCACAGTGAACAGCCTTTACGACAGCGTTGACTCTGGGCCCGCAGGGGCCGTGTGCAGGTCCCAGACTCCACAGCCCCACCTCAGCCCAGATACACTATGTGTCCTGTACATACCAGGGCTTTGTCTGGTGTCTCAGCTCGGCAAAAGCCTTCCAAGGGTAAAAGTGCTTAAAATCACGCACCACCGGGACGTTAGAACACAAAAGCACATCTGCTGGCCAATAGTGAACAAACCATACGCATGATTCCTTCTACTTCTTGAAAAAGGCAAGCTTGGCTAAGAAATCACCTCAAGCTCTTTGTTAACAAAGGAAACTTTTGGCCATTTTTTCAAAAGGAGCAATTTGTGATACTGTGTGTAGTTTAACTCTCATCCACTTGCTTTGCAGATGGCGTCTGCAAAACGGCAGGACACGTCCACACACAGAGCTTGTTCTCCAGAGGGCTCTGAGAGCTCCCACCCACGACTCGGTCAGCCCCACCACCCGGTCCACCAACACCAACCATGCTCAGAACTCCCACTTCCCCTGTGCTCACGCATCCCAACACACAGCTCCCTCTGCCCCAAACGCCCTTCCAGGCTGCCTTTCCTGTAAGTGTCAGTTCCCGAACACCTGTGGCCACCTGCCTCCCGGCCCACACAAAGGGCCTCTCCACAGGGCACCCCGCTGGCACCTAACCTGTCCCCCCACTGCACATAGGGCCAACACACCTCTCGGGTCCCCAGCCCCCAACCTCTGATCCTCACTCTAGACTGCTGTGCAACAGGAGTCGGCTGGACACGGGCCATGTCCGGTATCAGAGGGACTTACAGCAGAGACTGGATCTGAGTGAGCTGGCAGAGTCTTGAGGCACTTCCCTGTTTTCACGTCCCATATCCTCACACTTTCATCAAACTGAAGACGAAAGAAGAGATTAAAGTGATTCTACAGGAAGAAGGAGAGAAGACGAGATTCCCCAGAACTAAGACCTGCCACCACCTCATCTTCCCCAGGAATGGCACAGAAAGGACTTGAAGCCCACCCACCCTGCCCGTGGTGCTGTGCAGTGAGACACAACCACCTCCCACACCCAACATCGCCTCCCACAGAGAAGACACAACAGCCGCACTTACCGAGCCTGAGACGATGAGGTTGGACTGGGGGTTGAAGTTACAGCAAAAGACATAATTACTGTGCCCCTTCAGGGTTTTCAGACACTTTCCCTAAAACACAGTAGTATTAGATTACGTTATTCCCACTGGTTATTTCCCCAAATATCAGCGTCCGGCCACACTCATCAACAGCTTCAAGGCACACCTGACACCCCGCTGGTGACTGGCTGTTCCCCAAATCAGCCCCAGCCCTTTGCCCCCCGCAGCCAGCCTTCCCTGGGAGAAGAGCACCAAGTGCTGCTCACCGAGCTCACGTCCCATATCTTCAAGGTTTTATCATCTGAAGCAGAAACAAGGAGGTTGGAATCTGACGACCAGGCTACATCAGATATTCCCTTGGGAGAAAAAACGTGGTCACCATCTTGGCAGGACAAGACACGCCCAGCCAGCAAAGGTCAAAATCCCAAACTCCCACCACCCCCTCAGAAGTTCCCCGGCTAGTGTGAACCACACGGAGGACACACAGCACAGCCCCAGAGGAACAAGCAGACTCTGTGGCTCTGCCAAGCCTCACAGACAGCAGAAACTCGTCTGTGGACGTCGAAAGCATTTGCATTAAAAACACAAGGGGGCTGGGCGCAGTGGCTCATGCCTGTAGTCCCAGCTCTTTGGGAGGCTGAGGCAGGAGGACTGCTTGAGCCCAGAAGTTCCAGGCTGCAGTGAGCCATGATGATGCCACTGCACTCCAGCCTGAGTGACAGAGCGAGACCCTGTCTCAAAATAAAAAAGAAAAAAAAGCCAACCCACAAGAGGCAAGTAAGTACAACAAAGCACAGGGGAAAACTTACATCTGAACACTTGGCCCTCAACACAGGCCTGACCCTACTAGACGAAAGGGGCTACCCTGTTAACAGTCCACTTCACCCCACATGGTTGGGACCTACCAGTTTGTGACCAGATATGGTTTTCTCAAATTTTCCATCATATGCTCCCCAAATTTTAATGAGTTTATCAGCAGCTGAAAGAAATAAAAAGGGGCTGAGACTCAGTGCGGGACATGGGTGTCCAGCCATCCAGAATCAAGCCTGGGCTTCCCCCACGTGAGCCCCTGGTCATCAGCATGAGGTGAACCACACAGGAACCCACTCAGCATGGCCGAGCGCAGGAAAGGGCCAGTCCCCTCCCCGCTCCCCAAGGCCCCCCTTCACTCTGGAGGGGCAACGGGCACAATTTCAACAGGCACTGACTGACTTCTCCACAGTTCCTGCAAAGGGACACGCTGCTTGCTATGACGACTCAGTGGCAGTCCTAAAAGCAAGCCACCCCCACAGCCCCTTTCCTGGTTTCCTGATTGCAGGTCAGACCAGCTGCCCCCGGCAGCTGAAGTGCTCTGCTACGTACATGAACTTGCCAGCCACTCTCCATTCGGGCTGAATTTCACGGAGGACACTGCTTTGGTGTGGCCCGCAAGGGTGAACTTTAGAGCATAGTTTGGTTTGACAGGTGTGGGCTGTTGGAGAGACAGCATAACTTAATCAGCAAACAGTAACCACCACTGTCCAGTTCAACAGATTTGACTCTTAAAGTTTAAGTTCAGATATTTGGCACTCCAAATCCACATGCCAAGTGCCTAACAGAAGTCTTCATCTGGATGTCACTTTTTAATACATTGACTGCCATGTGAGTTGTATTTAACTCAGGCCAGTTTTGAGCCCGGGGCCGCATGAAGAAAAACCCTGCAGTTGGTTGATGAAAATCTTACTTATTGATGTTCTCATTACTACAATATCTACAATTTAATTCTAAAAACATGAATTGCATTGTATATAACTCAAGCACAGAAAATGATTAAAAAATAACAAACTAGAAAGGATCATTTGTTTTAGTAAAACACCACGGCCCCAGGGAAAAAAGATTTTTTTCTAGTGTAGCACACACTCGTTCACTGTGTTAACCTGAACATGTGTAAATCTGAGCCCATTATTTCCCCCTCAGAAACCCCCCGCTTCTCCTCTAGTTCCCACCTCAGTTTCCACCATCGAGCTAGAAATGTTCAAGGCCCTCGAGGCACCACCCCACCCGAACCCCACCTCCGACCCTGCCCCATCACAGGGGTCCCCACCAGCTCCAGCCTAGCCCTCCTCCCACCCAAACTCTGGCCTCCCCAAAGCACCCCTGAAGGCACTGCTCCCTTTGTCAGAGCTCCACGGAGGGGCCTGCAGGCCTGCCTGCGTCAGCGTCGTGGGACAGGGTGGAGGTGCTTCTGAGGAGATGGTTTCTCAGTGCCACACAGACTCTTACAATCAGGACCAAGAGTCTGTACCTGGTAAAGCCTCCTCTAAACTGGGTGACAGGTTTGGGCATCCCTGACACAGCATGCAACAAGCATTTATTAGGTGTGTGACCAATGAATAAAAATTGGCAGAGATGTTTAACTTAGTAGGGGAGACCACTTATGGGCTTAATGTTTCCAAGAGTCCCTTAGCATATTTGCCCCTGGGAGGTGCCCCAGGAACCCTTAGGCAAGCACCTTGCTCTGAGTGGCAGAGGAGGAAGGGGTCGGCTGAGCCCTGGCAGCCTCGGTCTCAGGCTTCTTCTCCTCTGTCGCCATGGCTCTGAAGCCCACCGTGCAGGGGACGTGGCTGGAGTCACAGTGGAAAGAGGCGTTCTGCTAACCAGGACCTAGAGTGGGGGCCTAGGCCAATAAACATATCGTGTTTTTAAAAATTGATTTCCAGGAAAAAGGATAAACAAGAAAACATTTGATCACCATATGAGCCCTGTAGCAAATCCACTGTTCCAAACTGGGGAATCTATCACCCTAACTCCATGCTAATACTTTTCAGCTGCTCCGCTAAGATACCCCTGCTCTCCCCGTTTCCTGATCATAATGAAAGACCTCAAGGGTGCTTCCTATTTTGTCATCCAGATGTTTGTAGGGATGCGGCACAGTTTGTGCAAACAGCATGCAATTTTCTTCAAAGAGCCCTTGTCATATTGAAAAACCAAAAGGTTTCTTGACAGAAAACTAACATGCCAAATGACAAGACTAAGCTTCAGGGTGTAGAAGTTTGGGAACATGTCCAAATCCTAACAGGCTCCCCAAGTGAGGCAATCATGTTAATGACCATGTTTGAAAACAGGAGCTAGTGCATCCCGGGGGCTCCGCTGTCGCTATGCACAGGCTGCAGAGGCGAGGTGCCTTCCAGAATGGTAACAGTTCACAGGGCTCTCATCCCTAGTCAGGTACCACAGGACAGCAACAAGAGGAAACCAGAGCTAGCTCTACCAGCTGGAGTTTCCACATCCTGCCTTCTGGAAACAGCCTGGAGTCCAGCAGTGCCACTGCACGCAAGACCCATGCTGCAGAGGAGGGAAAAAAGACTGCAGCTCAGTTTCAGCTTAACGACAGGGAACCATCCAAATCGTGCAGTGACTAGTTTCCTCTACCACAGGGACAGATCCCGTTACTTGAATACATCTCATAAAGCCACCAGATTATTCAGAAACGAGGGACAGCATTGCTAAAAAGGAGAGCCAATGAGACATGCTTGCAAATATCAGTGGCCATACAAACCCCAGAAGCTGGCACTGCCGTTAATCTAACGACTTTACACACTGCCAATTCTAGCTTGGGGCTGAAAACTGAAGTCTTGCACAGGCTCCTTATAAGGCGAAATGGAAGCCATCAAAAAAGAGCATGTCTCAAAGTCTTCATCCCAGAGGAAGGAAGAGAAATTACAACACCCAGGGGACAGAGAACAGGTGTGGCCACAGCTCCATTTCACCTGCAGCAAAGATTACCAGCCCAAGGATGGACCACGCTGCACGAAAGGCCAAATACCATGGGGGGTGGGGGGCAGGAGGTCCTGTAGAGCTACCCAGGGGACAAGGTGCTGGCAGGAAGCTGGTGCTCAGTCAACACCAGCTACTCGGTGCTTATCTTCAGTGCAACTGGCCATGCCAATTTTACCCAACTGTTGCCCACTCCTCTGCAGGACGTACAAGCAGAGGGGAGAGGGGAGCTAACGAAACCCAAGCAAAGAAAGGAGCTGGCAAGTCTGTTTCAAAGGCCCTACTGTGAGGAAGCCAGACCAGGGCAAGAGCTGAGCGAAGTGTGCTGGCGCCCCACCCATGACAAACACCAGAGGGAACAGAAGAGGCTGCGGTGGCGGCTGGTCTCTACACTCTCAGGGATGCAAGAGGCAGCTCAGGGGACCTAAACTAGCATAAGGTGAGGCTCACCTGGAGGTGAGTGGTGACTACTGCAAACACCTGGGTGCCATCAGGTGAGGAACAGATAGGTGGTCTTACAGAAATGGTGCCCAACCAGCCCAACTCTTTGGGCTCAAAAAACATTAACATGTCTAAAAAAAAGTCAGCCTGACTTTTAAGAATGTGATTTCTTGATCCAACAGACCAAGTTTCTTGGGTGGAGCCCAGGGCTTGGCACTTTCCACACTCAGGTGTTTCTGTGGCACAGCTCTTTTGAGGCCAAAGGGAAGCAGGTTAGGGACTTGATCTCATGAAGGAGAGGCATGAGATGAGGTGGTTGCATGCAAGGCAGTTGGCCTCCACAGCAGGTGCTGCCCCTCTTAGCGGCCACAGCTTTTCGTCCAGGTGAGCCTGTCCAGGTACGCCTGACCACCTGAGGTCGAGCAACCAAACATCAGCATGCTCTCCTGGACTACGTGTCAAATGCAGATCCCTGGGCTCCAGCCCAGATACTGGAGTCCACAGGTGTGCAAAAACAGGAAGTGATCTGCATTTTAAACAGGCACCCAGGTGACTCGCAATCGGCCAGCAACAGAGTTGGGACCATCACTCTCCCCACCTTGGTTGTTGGACGCACCCGTCCTACGCGTACCTTGCCACAGCTGGCTGTCTGCTCACCTACCTGCCTTCCCTATGGGGCTGGGACAGCACCCGCCAGACTCAAAGCTTACAAAAGCCTTTGGGGAGAGAGGTAAACGGGCCGGGGGTAGAAAGTTGCACGAGGAGGACAGTAAAGAGTGTCTGGTAACAGCACGCAAAATGGCTCTGCAGACGCGACCAGGAGTGGCCTGAGGCCTGCACAAGGGGGGCTCTCCCCGGTGACAGAGGACCCCACCCCAGACCCTCCGCGGCAAAGGATGCCGCCTGCAGCCAGGCCGCGCAGCGGGGTCGGCCTGGGGGCACTGCCGCAGGCGGGGAAGCGCGCCCGGTCCAGGAACTGCGTGCGCTCGGGGGTCCGGGGCTTTCCATGGGGCGCGCAGAACGGGGACATTTGAGGGAGGACACGTCGGCCGCGGGAAAAGGAAGTTCCGACGCCCCAAACCCGGGCTCAGGTCCTGTCAGCGCGCCGGCGGGGCACGGGCGGCGAACGCGAGCCGGGCCACCCGCGGGCGGGGCGCCAGGGAGGGGCCGGGGCGGGAGCGCGGGGCCCGGCAAGGCAAGGGGCGTCTCCAGGGAGGGCCCGTCCCGCGCAGGGCGCAGTCCGGGCGCCCGGGGACCGCCGCGGCGGGACAGCGCCCGGGCTGGGCCGGGCCCGAGGCCCGGCAGGGAACACGTGCGGCGGCCGGGGGCGGTGTGGGGGCCCCCGGCGTCGCCCCGCCGCCCGCCTCGTGCCCGCCGGGCCGGGCGGCCGCTCGCTTACCTGCCGGGCCGCGGCGGCGGCGGGGCCGGGCGCTCAGGGCGTCGCGTCAGCCGCCGCCTGGGCGGGAGCGCGGACCGAGCTTGACGAGGCGGCGCTCGAGCGGGCGCCAGGCAGCGTGGGGAGCGGCAA
Source organism: Lemur catta (assembly GCF_020740605.2). Taxonomy (NCBI): domain Eukaryota; kingdom Metazoa; phylum Chordata; class Mammalia; order Primates; family Lemuridae; genus Lemur; species Lemur catta. The sequence goes on along the minus strand of NC_059137.1, from coordinate 2,732,792 downwards.
TGCGCGTGCGCGAGGGGAGGGGCGTTGTCCATGGGCGGGGCGAGTGCACAAAGCCGGCCTCTCGGAGGGGCGCTACGGGCAGCGGCAAGGGCCGGAACACTTCGGGCACCTCAACGCCTTAAAGGGGCAGCGTGCGGCGCGCACTTCTGCTTCAAAGCATTGAACCCAAAATTGGGCCGGTGCAGACCCTTCCTCTCCTTCACTCTCTAAAGATGGAGGCATGCTAACGCCCACAGGAAAGTGCCAGCGTGCCCCTTGCACTTGCAGGAAGGGAGCACGCCCGCACACCGCGCGTCCGGGCCGGCGCGCACCTGGACGGCACCTGCCCGAGCCGGTCCCAGGCGACACCCCCACGCTCGGGAGAGGCACCGACGCTGCCCACCCCTTAGACCGGGAACCCGGCTCTCAAAGGCCCAGACTCGCCGAGGGTCCCTCCCGCGGGCCTCCTGGCGCGAGGGGCCCACGGCGGCCACACCTGCTTCCGCCCGGGCCTGGGGACTAGGGCGCCGCACGGACAGCCGGTCGCGGGCACCCGCGGGCTCCCGGGCGGGCGGCGCCACCTCCCTCCTCAGGGCAGCGGGCCGCGTGCCCCGACTCCCGCGCGTCCCCCGTCGCCGCCCGCAGGGCTCTGGGGTCCCCCGGCCCGGCGCAGGCCCGCGGGCGGGGTAACGGGACGCGTCCTGGTTCCCACTAAAAATGGGAACGCGGAGTGCTGTGCGAACAAAGAGGCAGAGCACTTGGAATGGAAACGCCCGGGGAACTGAGGTGTGCGGTTGTCATGGATACAGGAGCCAGCCGGAAGGGGCCGTTGGTCCGGAGTCCCCCTCGCAGGAAGGACGCAGAGAGGGTCCCTGTCTGGTCCGCTGGCTCTGCGTGCCCACGAGGCCTGGGGGCCGGGCGACTGCAGCCTGAGGCGGTGACAATCGCAGGTCTGCACAGCCAGCTGGGGTGAAGTAAGGCCGCCTTTACCTCCTCCCACTGGCTGCTGGGACGAATCTCCGCATCAGCTCTCAGCTCCGACCCCTTCTCTCCGGCCCTGCCCCGCCTCCCACCTGGCCCTTTCCGAGCCTCTGCTGCCAGACCCAGCTCTGACCTGTCACTCCCCAGTATGAGACCCTTCCATTGCCCTCCGGTCCAAATCCAAACTCTGCTGACAAGTTTGCCAGACCCCGTCTCCTGCAGCCCAGGTTCTGGCCCCAAAGCTAAAGTCCCTCCAGGCCTTCGACCTCCCAGGCAGAGCAGGACAGGGGTCCCTCCCAGATCCTCAGAACTCAAACCAAGTCCCCAACATCCACTCCCAGGTGAATTGGTCTGGCCTTCCTCCCCCGGGAGATGAAGCCTTCTAGTGAAAATGAGAAAATCCTCTAATTCTGTTGAGTGTTTTTGCAATCCCCATCCTTGCAGTCACAGCTAAAATTCCGAAACCAAATGACACGGAGTGAAGACCAGTTTAACAAAAGCAAGTAATTTGCTTTATTGCCTAAGTTTTAAATCCTTTTATATCCCTCCCAAAATGCTGTCAGGCTCAGAAAAACATCACAGGTGCAAATGGAAAAGAGAATAAGAACCACAGAAGAAGGAAAAACATGTTGGAGATTTGCTTTTCAGAACAATTAACTGTGCCTTGGCCACCAGGAGCAAATTGGTAAATGAAACCATTTCTGTGCACAATTTTTATAAATGTGACATTTCTGGAAAAAGGGGGAAGGTTCCTCCCCACCCCCACTCAAAGCTCTCTGATCCCCACAGTCTAGGCCTGCCTGGGCATCTTCCCACTGGCCCAGGTCCCCCCACCAGGCTCTCCTTCCCTGGGAACCCTGGCAGCCAGTGTCCACTTGGGCTTCCTTCCCAGTCCTTGGACCCGGGGAGTCTTCCAGCTGTATCTTCATGGCCCCAGCTCCTCCTCAGTGGAAACAAGCTTCATCGTAATGCCTGGGTCAGTGTTCCCCGGGCCTGGCTGAGCTGGGGCCTCCAGTTGGCACAGGAGGGTGGGAGTGAGGGAGTGACATCTAGCATTGATTGAGCACTTGTGTGCTGGATTCTGTGTTCACTTTGTTGCATTTCTCCTTGCATCCTCACAACAAGCTTACAACATGGGTGCCTGTATTAACCCCATTTTACAATGAGGAAAGTTAGGCTCAGAGAGGTTGAGAGGCGCCCCAGGACCCACAGCCAGTGGGCACACCGTCAGAACCTGAACTGTGGGAGCAGGAGCAGGCGGGAGGGTCTGTGGCTACGGCAGAGCTGAAATTAAGAACATCGCCTTCTCATCAGACTTGATGCTTCTGAAAAACCCTATGTTGTCACCTAGAGATGAGTGGACTGCCAAACCCAGAGAGGGCAGCCAGGCAGGCACTGGCAGAGGAACGGCCGTTTGGGGAATGCCACGGTGCCCCTGCAGCAGGCAGCTGGGGGAGCGCTGGCCCTTTAATGCCAGCCCAGAGCATTGAGGGGTAGCGGGTTCCAAGGGCAGTTGATGAGGGAGGGCGGTGGAAGCTGAGAGACATGGGAGATGCCCAGGACCCAGGGTTTCCAGGGGCTGCTGGCTGGATTTCCAGACCGGCCGGCCACCTCCGCTCAGCCACTGTTCCAGGAGCTGCTGATGCCGCCCAGAGACCCCGCAGCTCCCTGCCAGCCCAGGTCAGTGGGATCGCGTGCAAAATTCCTTTTCCCCTGGTCACTATGCCAGGACAGCCAGTTGGGGACATTCATGTCCCCAGGGCCTCCGTGGTGTCCCATTAGGGGCCTTCAGCCGACAGCTTCATCCTGGGTCAGGTTGGCCGCTCTCAACACAGGTGTCCAGAAAGCTTCCCAGTCTTCAGTGTGCCACCATCTTTCTCTTCCTCCTCTGGCCTCAGTTTCCCCAGCACAGGAAGAGCCGGTTTGACGGGAAGAACCCATCTTGCTCTTGACACACAGATTGTGGGGTTTCTTCCTCAGAGCAGATTCTCTCCTTCCCACCAGCTAGGAAGCCCCTCCCCTTGCCGCCTCTAAGGGTGACCCCTCTGGGGTGACCAACAATCCGTTTTATCTGGCACTGTGCTAGTTTCAGGATGTAAAGTCCCCGTCCCTGGCAGCCCCTCAGTCCCCAGTAAACCTGGACGGTCGGTCACCTGGGCTGTCCCTTCCTCAAGGCCCCTAAGTCCCTGCTGGCATCCTGGGATAAATGAATCGTGGAATGTTCACTTTTGCTTCCTGTGGGATTCAAACCTAAGCTAAACTTGCTTCGAAGTCCCCAGGACTGAGCCCACCCGCCCTCACCTTCCACCTGACTCCAGGCCTGGCTGTCTCCCTGGGTGGCTGCCTCTGCCTCCAGGTGGAGCGGGGAGCTCAGCCACCCCCGGAAGCGAAGCGGGGGGCAGCAGTCTAGCCGGCGGCTGGGCGGGTCTCCTTGCAGGAATCCCAGGAATGCGGCCCTGGCCTCCACAGCCCGGCGCACCTGGAGCGGTCTGCACATCCGCTCCCACCTCGGTCCTGGGGTAAGTCGCCGCCTCGGTTAGGGAGCGTCCCGACAAAGACCCGCGAGGAAGGCGCGGCGCCATGACAGGCCAGATAGAACTCAGAGGCCCAGAGCACCAAGGGATTTTTCAAATGGTTTAGGGTTTTATTTGGATAGTGCAACAGTGGTTACGAGGTCATTTTTAAGGACTGTAAATCTGGCTGCTAGTGTCCCAGCTGTGCTTCCCGGTCATGCCAAACTATTTCCATTCGTCCGAGTCATTAAAATCCACCACAGCTGTTCTTCCCGCCACTGTGTGCCTTCCACACGCCTGGGGACTGTAGGTTCAGTCTCGTTCACCCCAAACCGGGGAGCTAGTCTCACTTTCACAGATGAGGAAAGGGGGGCTTCGAGAGCCTCTGTGACTCACTCAAGGTCACTCAGCAAGCAAGTGACAGTGGCCTGCGCATGCCTGTCAGTCGCTCCGGCCCGTCTCCGTGTGAGGACGTGGTCTCAGCATGACTGTCCCCACAGCAGCTTTGTGGTCTGCCCCTCCCACCACGTCTGCTCCAGCTTCCCGCCCTCTCCCTGGGCTGCAGTCAGCCCTGCGCTGCAGGTCCACGTTGTGTCCGGGACTTCGGGGGCTGAATTGTCTCTGGGATAAGATCCAGGAGCGCCCTGACTGGGTAGAGCAGCAGGAACGATGGCAGAGGGGTGGGTAGCCAAGGAAATGGCGTGAGCCTGCCAGCTTGGAGTGTGCCCCTCACCTGGGGCACTGAAGGGGCAGCCCGGGGCTGAGGAGGAGAGCGCAGGAGCTGAGACGGGGTGGCCTTTCTGGGTTTCCCACAGGCTCTCAGAGAATCCTCTGTGGGAGGAGGAGCAGCCAGGCTGAAGCAGAGAAGCTGACGCAGGAGCACACAGGGCCGACGTCCAGGCCGTTGCCCAGGCTCAGCTGCGGGCTGCAGCCAGCTCCCCCCAGCCCTGGCTCCCTCGGGAGCCTCAGCGGCCCCTCGGCCTGCCCGCCCTCCCTCATCCTCCAGGGTCTTTAACTCACCCGGGAAACAGCTAAGGCCTGAGCATTTGCAGGTATGTGGAGGGCAAGGCTCTCCAGGCTGGCTGTGCCTGGGCTCCCTCCCAGCTGTCTTCCTGGGCCGCCCGACCTTGGGGGCGGCCAGGCCACCACACCCAGCCTGGTAGCCAGAGCCTCAAAGGCACGTGGCCAGGCACTGTCCACTGTGGGCTGCTGCGAGAAGGGCAGGCTGGAGATTGGGGCAGAGGAGGTACGGTCCACGTGGCTGGTTCTGGATAGTTCTGACCCCACACGTTAACTTGCTCATCTCAGGGTCTCAGGCTAAGGCTGTTGGAGACCAGAGAGTTACTTAAACACCTGCAGAGCGGTTGGAGGTTGCCCCCAGATGTGCACAGCAGCATGACTTGCAATGGTGAAATCACTGGGGACAGCTGGAATGTCCCTCTGTGGGGGAGCAGGTGAAAAAGCCCTGGAAAAACGTGTGCAGAATGATCCCATTTGGTGAAACAAGGCTGTGTGGGGAGAACGAGGAGAGAGCCTGCGGCAGAGGCTCTGAGACCCGAGAACCTGCTCACGGGGGTGGAGTGGGAGGGTTGAGTGAGGGGCTTTCAATCCTCCCTTGGCACCGCCAGCTGCCCACCGGTGTTCTGCTCTTAATTAAAGACAGGAATAATGGGCCTGCCTCGTTGTCCACAGCAGGAGAAGGGCACACAGAGCAGGCAACAAAGCCATAGTAATGTTTCCCTGTCCCCGCCTTCACCAGCGTCCCGGGAAGGGTCTCTCTGCTGAGTGCTGCCAGGCGCTGTGGACAGGAAGTGGGCCCATGTGGCCCCTGCCGTCAGGGAGTGCTCCATCCAGGGAGCTGGACCCACAGGCTGACTGTCCCAGAACATGGCCCCGGGTCCTAGAATGGGCTCTGCATGCCCAGGAAGCCAGGCCAGTGGGTTGGTGGAGAGTCAAGGGGCCAAAGGGCAGTGGCACATGGGCTAGGCCACGAGGACCTTGGTTCCAGACTCTCACTTGGGCTAACTGCCCCTCAAACTTCAGGATGCTACGGAATCATGTGAGGAGCTAGGGAAATGCAGGCCCCCTGGTCCCCGGAGGGCCTGGGGTGGAGCCCTGGGATCTGCAGTTCTAGCCAGCTGCCTGGAGGCTCCTGGCCACACTTGAAGAAACTCTGTGTCCAGCCCGCTGTGACCTGGACACAAGTCCACCCTCCCCAGGGCAGCCCTCTGCTCTCCCCCCGGCTGACAGCTCGGCCAGGCCTGGAGTTTTCCCTTCCTTCCCAGCCTCTGTCCCTCTGGCGCTGGGCCCTTCCTTCGGACACAGCTCGTCCCTCTAAGGGCCTTAGTCTCCCCACAGCCGCCTGGTCCCCTTCCTGGTGGAGAATCTTGCCACGGCAGATCCCACATGGGCCATCAGAGGCCTGGGTGAGGCCGCCCTCCATCAGCTGGGGGAGAGGCAGTGTCCTGGCTCAGGGCTGCCCCTGCAGCCGGGACTGTGGTGGCTGGGGGAGCCCAGAGCAGCTGTGAAGTGACCGGCTGCTTCAGCCTGCCTGGCACAGCGCCCAGACGGTCCCGGCCATCCTGGGATGACCCTTCAGCAGCACACCCAGAGCCTGCTTGTCGGTCCATCCAGGCAATTCTAATTTGGCCATCTTGCCACCTTCTGTCCCTCGGTCCCTGTCCCTCTCCCGTTGGATGGTGTGTCCTGTATCAAAGCCCAGACCTGCCCCTGATGCAGCCAGGGGCAGGGCCCCACACTCTGTGATGGGGTCCTCACGCAGGAATCATGATACGAACATGGAACTTGACTTTTACTAGGCTCTGAACCAGGCAGTGGTTAAAAGCATGAGGTTTTTTGTTTTTTTCTTTTTAATTTTTTCCGAGATGAGTTTTCGCTATGTTGCCAGGCTGAACTCGAATGCCTGGGCTCAAGCGATCCTCCCAGCTCAGCCTTCCAAGTAACCGGGAATACAGGCGTGCCATGGAGCCAAGCTGAAGGCAGGAGTTTTATTTGGAGGCAAACACACCCAAGCACCTTCCTACACCTCAGTTTTCTCATCTGTAAAATGGGAATGGTCAGACCAACCCATGGGGCATTTTAAGAATTCTTATGCAATGGTGATTTTAGACCTCAGCCAGCACTTAAAAAGTACAGTTCTTTTTTTTTTTTTTTTTTTTTTTTTTCTTTTTTCCCCTGGAGACAGGTCTTGCTCTGTCACTGGGCTAGAGGCAGTGGTGTCATCATAGCTCACTGCAGCTTTGAACTCCTGGGCTCAAGCAATCCTCCTGTCTCAGCCTCCCAAGTAGCTGGGACTACAGGTATGCACCACCACGCCCAGCTAATTTTTATGCTTCTTTTTTTTTTTTTTTTTTTTATTGCGACAGAGTGTCGCTTTGTTGCCCGGGCTAGAGTGAGTGCCGTGGCGTCAGCCTAGCTCACAGCAACCTCAAACTCCTGGGCTTAAGCGATCCTACTGCCTCAGCCTCCCGAGTAGCTGGGACTACAGGCATGCGCCACCATGCCCGGCTAATTTTTTTTTAATATATATTTTAGTTGGCCAGATAATTTCTTTCTATTTTTAGTAGAGACAGGGTCTCGCTCTTGCTCAGGCTGGTCTCGAACTCCTGACCTCGAGCGATCCACCCACCTCGGCCTTCCAGAGTGCTAGGATTACAGGCATGAGCCACCGCGCCCGGCCTTATGCTTCTTTATAAAACATTTTTTTCTTTTTTCTTCTTAAATCAATAAATTTTAAAATTGAATGGGGGCTATAGAGTTCTGTGAGCTTTACGTATGTGTAGATTTGTACACCACGTCCCCCACTGGCCCTTGGCGATCACTGACCCACTCCACTTCCCAACAGTGTTGTCTTTTCCAGAATGACACACACCTGGACTTGTACAGCGTGTAAGCGCTTGAGGCTGGCTTCTGTCGTTCAGCAGGATGCCTTTGAGATGCTCCGTGCTGCTGCCTGTTCCAGAGTTGGCATGTGTATTGCGTGTAGCGGTGCATCGCGTGGATGTGGTGCAGTTTGCTCAGCCACTTGCTCATTGAAGGACTTGGGTTGTGTCCAGTTTTGGTGATTGTGACCAGAGCTGCCATGAACGCGGGTGTAGAGATTTTTGCGTGAACATGAATTTTCCTTTCTCTCGAGTCAATACGTAAGAACGGGATTGCTGGGTCTTTTGGTAAGTATATGTTTAACTTTGTAAGAAACTGCAAAACTGTTTTCAAGAGTGGCTCAGCCATTTTTCATTCCTACTGGCAGCTTATGAGAGTTCCAGCTTTTCTGCATCCTCCCTGGCACTTGCTACAGTCGGATTTTCAGGGTTTTCCCCCATTCTCATAGGTACTTTATGTAAGTGGAACTGCATAATATTTGTTCTTTTGTGTCTGATTTGTTTCACTTAAGATATCTTCAGGGTTCATCCATGTATCAGAATTGTAGCGTATTCAGAACTACATTCCTTTTTAAAAAGAATTTTTTTTAAATGAGGTCTTGCTATGTTACCCAGGCTGGTCTTGAACCCCTGCACTCAAGGGATCCTGCCACCTCCACCTTCTGAGTAGCTGGGACTACAGGCACATACTACTGTGCTCAGCTGAAGTTCATTCCTTTTTATGGCTGAATAATATTGCATTGTATGTATATACCACTTTATTTTTTATTTTTGGTGTTTTAGAGACTAGGTCTCACTATGTTGCCCAGGCTGGAGTGCAATGGCTATTCACAGGCACGATTATACGCAATACAGCCTCGATGTCCTGGCCTCAGATGATCCTCCCGCCTCTGCCTCCTGAGTAGCTGGGATTACAGGCGTGCACCACTGGGCCTGGCCTTACCGCTTTATTTTTAAGCCATTCATCCACTGATGGGTAATTCAGCTGTTTCCACCTTTGGCTATGGTGAATCATGTAGCTAACATGTTGAAATGTGACCCCCGGTGTTAGAGGGGGACCTAATGGGAGGAGCTTGGATCACCTAGACTGGTGCCCTCCCTCCATGAGCGAGTGCCTGCGCTGTTCGCTCCCAGGAGAGCTGGCTGTCAAAAGAGCCAGGCACTTTGCTTCCGCTCTTGCCCTGTGGCCTCTGTGCACGCCAGCGCCCTTGTCTCCCACCAGGAGAGGAGGCAGCCACCCCCTCAAGATGCAGGTGCCCAATCTTCAACTTTCCAGCCATCAGAATCATGAGCCAAATAAACCTTTTTTCTTTAAAAATTACCCAGTCTCAGGTGTGTTATAGCCACAGAAAGCAGAGACTAAGGCAATAGACGCCATCAGTATCTGTGTGAGTCCTGCTTCGAGCTCTTCTGAGCGTCTCACTGAGATTTTGATTCGCATTTCTCTACTGACTAATGATGTGCTTATTCCATCTCTTTATCTTCTTTGATGAAGCATCTGTTTAAATCTTTTGCTTATTTTTTAATTGGGTTTTCTTGTTGTTGAGTAGTAAAAGTTATTTATATATTATGGATACAAGCCCTTTGAAGGATATGTAATTTACAGATATTTTCTCCCAGTTGGTATCTTGTCTTTTCATCCTCTCTCTCTTTTTTTTAAAGACAGAGACTTGCTCTGTCACCCAGACTAGAGTGCAGTAGCATCAGCCTAGCTCACTGCAACCTCAAACTCCTGGGCTCAAGGGATCCTCCTGCCTCAACCTCCCGAGTAGCTGGGAGTGTAGCGTTCACCACAACACCTGGCTAATTTTTCTATTTTTAGTAGAGATGGGGTCTTGCTCTTGCTCAGGCTGGTCTTGAACTCCTGAGCTCAACTGATCCTTCTGCCTCAGCCTCCCAGAGTGTTAGGATTACAGGCATTGAGCCACTGTGCTGGCCTCTTTTCTTTCTATTTTATTTTTTATACATTCTGCACAGATCATTCTCTTAACAGTGTCTTTTATGAAACGAAAGTTTTTAATTTTGACAAAAACTTCTCTTATAGATTGTGTTTTTGGTATCACATCTAAGAACTCTGCCTAATCTATGACCACAAAGATTTTCTTCTATGTTTTCTTCTAAAAATGTTACTGTTTTACGCTTTACATTTAGATCTATGATCCAGTTTGAGTTAAATTTTGTATGAGGTATAGGTTAAGGTAAATTTTTTGTGTGATGAGCATATAATTGTTACAATGTGTTGCAACACTGCCTGTTGAAAAGACTATCCTCTATTGAATTGCCCCTGCACTTTTGTCAAAAATCAATCGGAAGTGATTCACTTTCAATCTAAGCACACATGTAGATTGAAAATGAAAGAATGACAAAGATACTTCATACAAATAGTAACCAATAAGAGAAGAGGTGGCTACACTAATATCAGACAAAATAAACTTTAAGTCAAAAACTGTTACGCGCTTGAAGCTCTGACTGGGGGCAGGGCAAGGGCAATATACGTAACCTAAACTTTCGTACCCCCATAATATGCTGAAATAATAAAAAAACCATTACAAGAGACAAAGAAGGACATTACATATTGATAAAAGGGTCAATTCATCAAAGAGATGTAACAATTATAAACTTACAGGCACTATACCCCAGAGCTCCAGGATAGAGAAAGCAAACACTGACAGCATTAAAGGGAGAAATGTCTCTACAATAACAATTGGAGACCTCAATACCCCACTTTCAATAACCAGTGGAGAAACCAGACAGCAGATCCATAAGGAAATGAGAAATTGAACAACACCAGAAGCCAGCTGGACCTAACAGACACACATAGAATACTTCACCCAACAATGGCAGAACATACACTTTTCTCAAGTTATGGGACATTCTCCAGGAGAGACCATGTGTTAGGCCACAAAAAAAAATTTTAAAAAGATTGAAATCACACAAAGTATCTTTCCCAATCATAATGGAATGAAACTAGAACTCAACAGCAGAAGGAAAATGGAAAATTTCACAAATGCGTGGAACTTAAACAGAGCACAGTTAAGCAGCCAGCTGGTCGGAGAAGAAATCACAGGGGAAATTAGAAAAAGCCTTGAGACAAATGGAAGCAAAAACACAACAAACAGAATTTACATGTGCAGAAAAAGCAGCACTAAGAGGGAAGTTTATATAGCTGTGATCACTTACATTAAAAGAAAAAAGACCTCAAATCAGCAATCCAACTTTAGACCTTCAGGAACCAGAAAAAGAAGAACAAATTAAACCCAGAGCTAGCAGAAGGAAGAAAATAATAAACACTAGAGTGGAGATAAAAAAATAGAGAACAGGAAATAATAGAGAAAAATTGATGAAACCAAAAGTTAGTTCTTTAAAAAGATCTTATTTCTTTCTTTCTATTTTCCTTATTGCCAGACTTCCAGTGCCATGCTGAGAAGTGAGAGTAGAGTCCTTTTCCTCATTCCTGATCCTAGGAGGAAGCATCCAGGCTTTGACCACTGAGTATGAAGTTGGCAATAGGTTTTTTGTAGGTGCCCTTAATTACATTAAGGAAACTTCTTTATATTCCCAGTTTTCAAAGGTTTTGTCACTAGTGAGTGTTGCATTTTGTCAAATGCTTTTTCCGTATCAATTGATGTGACTATATAGTTTTCATACTACATTAATTGGTTTTCAAATGTTAAACCAGCCTTGAATTCCCAGGAAAAACCCCACTTGTTTGTGATATGTTAATCTTTTTTTTACTATTGCTGGAATTAATTTGCTAATATTATATATATTGAGAATTTTTACATGTGCTCATAGGAATATGGGACTATAGTTTTCTTGCATTGTCTTTGTCAACTTTTATATCAGGTTAAACCTGATACCTTTTGTAAACCTTACAATGAGTTGGGATTTCCTCCTCTTCTGTTTTCTGGAAGAGATTATGTAGTACTGGTGCCAGCTCTTATGTAAATGTTGAGTATGATTTCCAATGCAACTGTCTGGGCCTACAGTTTTCTTTTTCATAAAATTTAAACTGGAATTCTAATTTATTTAGTAGATATGGGATTGTTCAGGTTATCTATTTCTTCTTGGGTGAGTTTGGGCAAAGTTATGTGCTTTTCAAGGAATTGATCCATTTCATTGAAATTGTTAAATTTATGTGCATAGAGTTGTGTGTAGTATCCTCTTATTATCCTCCTAATGTCTGTGGGGTCTGTAGTGATATGTACTTTTTCATTCCTGATATTTGTCATTTACGTTCACTCTCAGAGAGAGAGAGAGAGAGAGAGAGAGACTGGCTAGAGTCTTATTAATTTTATTGATCTTTTCAAAGAACCAGCTTTCAGTTTCCTTGATTTTCTGTTTTTTTTTTTTCAGCTTTATTAATTTCTGCTCTTTATTATCTCCTTCCTTCTGCTTGCATTGGTTTTATCTTACCCTTCCTTTTCTAGCTCCTTAAAAAGGAAGCTCATATTATTTATCTGAGACCATTCTTCTGCTATGAAATTTCCCTCTAAACCATGCTTTAGCTGCACCTCACAAATTTTGATATGTTATATTAATATTTTCATTTTTGATACATTTAAAATATGTTCTGATTTCCTTTGAGACTTCTTATTTAATTCATGGGTTATTTACAAGTATATTATTTAATTTTAAAGCATTTGAGGATTTTTCTTTTTTGTTATTTATTTCTAATATAATACTGCTATGGTCAGAGAACATGCTTTGTATGATTTCAAGGTTTGGTTTATGACCCAGAGTAAAACCTATATTAGTGAATGTTCTATGGGCACTTGAGAAGAACCTGTATTCAGTTCTAGGTGGATAAAGTGTTCTATAAATGCCAACTGGGTCAGTTTGATTTCTCAATTCACCTATTTCCTTTTTTATTTTCTGTGTATTTGTTTATCAGTTGCTGAGAGAGGAATGTTCAAGAGATCAAGTATAATCCTGGTTTTGTATATTTTTCCTTTGAGTTATATCAATGTTTGTGTCATGTTTTTTCAAGCTCTGTTATTAAGTGCAAAGACATTTAAGATTATTATATCTTCTTGCTAAATTTACACTTTAATCATTTTGTAATGTACTTCTTTATCCCTGGTAATTTAATTTACCTTGCTCTGGACTCTACTTTGTCTGATATTAATTTAGCTACTTGAGCTTTCTTTTGATTTGTATTTATATAGCATATCACTTTCCATATAAATTTCTATATATATTAACCTTCTTATATCATATTTGGAATAAGTTTATTAGACAGGTTATCGTTAGGTCATGGATTTTAATCCATTTTGACAATTTATCTTTTTATTGGTGTGTTTAAGCCATTTATATTTAATGTAATTATTGTATGTTTAGACTTCAGTCTACCATTTTATTTATTTTCTATTTGTCTCTTCCTTTTTTCCTCTGTTTCCCTTTTCATACCTTTTTTTGGATTATTTCATTTTTTTGTGTTCCATTTTAATTTATCTATTTTTTTTTACTATGTCTTTGTGTGTATCTTTTTCAGTGGATTACCTAGGGATTAAAATAGGTAGATTTCTAAATTGATTTCACAATCTACATCAAAAATATTTACCACTTCAAGTGGAATGTAGAAACCTCACCACCATATTTGTCTCTTTACCCTCTTGCCTATATGTTGTAGTTGTCATATTATTAGATCTAGATACATTGAAAATCTCACTAGACAATGTAATACTATTTTTGTTTCAAACATCACATATACTTTAAAGAACTTAAAAGAGAGAGATTGTCTATTTACCAGATACTTACATTTCTCTTCTTCCTTTATATTTTCTGAAGAATATTTTTGCTGGATTGACAGTTCTTTTTTTTTCACCACTTTAAAAATGTTGTCCCACTCCCTTCTGGCCTCCATGGTTTCTGATGAGAAATCTGCTGTCATTCAAATTTTTTCAAATTTTTTGATGAGGGTTATTTCTTTGATTTTAAGATTTCTTTTTCTTTGTCTTTAGCTTTTGGTAGTTTTGCTATGATGTATGTTGGCATGGGTCTCCTTAATTTATTTGAGTTTACTCAGTTGCTTGCATCTGTAGGTAGCTTTCTGTCTTTTGCCAAATTTGGGGAGTTTTCAGCCGTGACTTCTTTGAGTACATCTTAGGCCTGCCTTCTCTCTCTCCTCTCCTTACAGCCGACAGTGCCATGAATGTCAGATCTTTTGTTATGGTCCCACAGGTTCCTGAGGCTCTGTTAGTTTTTTCTCCCTGTTGTTCAAATTGGGTGATTTCTACTGTTCTACCTTCTAGTTCATTATTCTTTCCTCTGTCCCCTCCATTCTGCTGTTGAATGTGAGTCCGTCCACTGAGTTTTAAATTTCAGTTATTGTATTTTCAGTCCTAAAATTTCCATTTGGTTCTTCTTTATGTATTTTCTTTCTTTGCTAAAACTTTCTAATTTTTTTTCATTTGTTTCAAGTGTGTTGACAATTGATTGTTAAAGTCTTTTTGTGGTGGCTGCTTTAAAATCTTTGTAAAATGATGTAAAATCTCTGTCATGTCAATGTTGGCTTCTATTCATTGATGGTCTTTTTTCTTTCACTTGAGATCTTCCTGTCTCTTGGCATGATGAGTGATTTTCAATTGAAACTTGGACATTTTGGGTATTATGTTATGAGACTATGGATCTTATTTAAAACAGTTTTGTCTGGCTTTTTATGATACTACTCTGGCAGGGAATGGGATGGGGAACCAGCTCATTGCTGCCAAGTGGAGGTAGAATTCCAGCCCTACCTGAGCCCTCCCTGATACTTACTGCTGGCCAGGGTAGGAGCTCTGGCTCCCTGGCTGACTTCCACTGAGCCCTCCCTCATGGGAGGGCAGTAGGGGTGCCTCAATACTGCTCCCACGTGGCCTCGAATGATGCTGCAGTGGGAGGGCAGGCTTATTACTGCCCTGCAGGGACCAAAGTCCGGACTCCCTAATTGTCCTTCTCTGACACCATTCCCATGGTGCTTGGGGTGGGAGGGTGAGGTGACCCTCTCCTTGGTAAGAGTGGCAGTCTCAGCTTTCTACTTGGCTTTTGCTGGCCTGGGTGGTGGAGCCACTGTTTATTCTGTGATGTTTGGCTGCAGAGGAGTGATTATTGTCTAGAAGTTTTCTGTCTTGCTTGGCTGCCATTTTTATGGTCCTTTGGCTAGAGAGAACAGGCTTTTTTGAGAGCTGTAGCGTCTGTGCCCATGTTCGTTGCTGGGTTGCTGGCTTTTTCATACAAGACAGCAGGCTGAAACCAAACCCAGGGGACTCACCACTGTGGTGCTCCTTGTGTCCCAAGGTCCCTAGCTGTCCTCTTCTCTCTGTCATTCAGAGTCTTCCCGTGTTTGTTTAACATACAAAGTTCAGGCCGGGCACAGTGGCTCACGCCTATAATCCTAGCACTCTGGGAGGCCGAGGCGGGAGGATCGCTTGAGCTCAGGAGTTTGAGGTTGCTGTGAACTAGGTTGACACCATGGCACTCTAGCCCAGGTGACAGAGCAAGACTCTGTCTTAAAAAAAAAAGAGACTGATTCCAGATTCAATGATGGCTATAACACAAATAACAGCTATTCAGCTCTTCTGATTTGCAGTCGCCATAGTAACATTTTACCCACATTACCTAGTTTAATCCTCCAACAAGGTATCATCACCATTTGAAAGAGGAGGAGCCTGAGGGGTAGAGAGATACAGTACCGAGCTGGGATCCAAGCCGAGAGCCCCTGGTGTGGACCCAAGATGTCTCTACTGCACTCTCCTGCTCAGCTGCCCAGCAGGGCTGGCAGAAGCTATGAGAAGGAGATGACTAAAGTGAGAACATCCCACTGACGGTCAGGCGTTTTCCTGTCCCAGAGGATGGTCAGTTCTAGCACATTCCAGAATCTTCTCCCCAAGATGGAGATCCAGGCTGTGGTACATTCATGCATCCAACAAGTGTTGAGTGCTTGCTTTGAGCTGAGCCCTGTGCCAGGTGCCAGGGAGAGACAATGAGCAGTAGGTCAGGCACAGTCCTTGCCCTCACACAGGAACAGCCGCACGGATGTCAGAGGGCCTGAGATCACTCTCTCCCTAACCTGGGCTCCCCTGTCAAGGGTGAAAGGGGCAGAGCCAGTGACTGTCACTCACTGGGTGCTCAGCCCCATGCCCAGCCCTTTGGTGCTATAGACTGTAAGTAGCAACAGACACCAGAGGTGGGCAACTGGGGGGGAGAGAAAGCTGGGGGGAGGCCCCAGGCTCCCAGGGACGTCAGCTCTGGCTGCAGTTGCCCCTCAGGAGGGAGAGACTGCACCCTCTACAACTCAGCCGGCCTGCGTGTGCGTTTGCGGGGTATACTCATGCTGTCTGCAAACTCAGCTGCCCACCAAGCCAGACGGTCGGGCTTCCTGTGGGTCCTGAGGCCCCCTCTGCCTCAGTGTCCCCAGCTACCAATAAACAAGTGCATGCATTCCTCCCTTTTCCTCGCCTTCCCCCATCCTCCCTGGCTGGGGAGGTGCGGCAGCACTCCTCCTAATGCCCAAGGGACCGGTCTTGCATTCATTTCCAGCTGTCAGCATCCTAGCCCACGCTAACCCCAGACTCCCCAGGTGCGCTGACACCCGGGGGGCTAGGGCCTGGCTGCCCGCCCCACACAGATCGCCAACCTCCCTGTGCGTGGCTTTGCTGAGCAGTCCCGCTGGAGGCTGGTTGCCATGGTTACACGGGTCTGCCAGATTTGCCATCCCACACCTGGGCCATTCACTGTGACAGACTGGTGTGCAGGTTCTCCCCACCTCAGTGTCCAAGGCGCATCACCAGGCCAGAGAGCGCCTACTGTGTGCCAGAGCCCGGGATGCCCCCAGGCTGGGCCCACGTCTCAGTCTTCAAGTCTGCTGACTGACCCCTTTACACACAAGGAAGCGAGGCCCGGAGAGGCTGGCCGACTTGTCAGTGGTGGACCCAACTTTGGGATGAGGTGTCTGGCGGCACAGACGACCCTTGCTCTGACCCCCCAGTCAGCGCCATTCCCTACACCCCAGATGTGGTCCTCTCCCATTTCCTGTCTGGAAGGCGGGACCCAGCCAGCGGAGAGGGTCTGAGAAGAGGGCTGAGGGCTCTGGGTTCCTGAACGCAGCCTGTTTCCCCTCCCATGTGATGTAGGGATGGACGCCCTGCTCCCACCCTGGCCCCTGTGGAATGGGAGAAGGTTCTAGAAAGGTCTCTGCACACTGTCAAGTGCCACACAGTCACTGAGAGGATGGCAACAGTGGCTCGCTTCAAAGATTCAGGGTAGAGCTGAGAATCACCATCTCCGTCTACCACGAAGGGCCCCAAACTTCCCCCAACTTCCTCCATGGTAGGCCTCGCGGGGGTCCCCATGCAAGTTCCATGAGGGGCCCACGTCTGCCATGTCCTCTGGGATCCCAGAGCCTAGTGCAACCTGGGGGCAGAGCAGGGCCTTGTTACAGTAGCAGGTGCTTGATAGAGACTTGCTGCAAGATTAAATGAACCATCTGGGAGCTTCGTGTACTGCCTGAAGACAGGGAAGTGCTCAAGAAACAACAGGACGGGGCACGTCACAGGGACACACCGGAAAGAGCGCCCAGTGACCACAGCTGGAGCAAGTTGAGCAAAAAGTAAATAAATAATGTAGTATTGGTTAATGACCCAAAGTATAAGATAAAAATACACGACTCCAGACTGAAAAAAATAAGTGATTGGAGAGATGGCGGAGAAGAGACAAACCTTCCTTACAGAAGACTAGAAGAATCCCAAATATTGTGATATATGCAGTTACCGTCCCCTCCAGGAGGTGGAGCTTAAACCTTCACTGCTGAGAGTGGCCTGTGCCTAGTGCTTCCCTTCCGAAGAAATATGGAAAAGGAAAACAGTCACTTCCCCGTGTAGACCCCTGGCGGCAGGACCCCAGGCTGTGAGGTCCCCTGATGTGACATTTATGGCCAGAGGGCACCTCACCTGGTGGTCTTCCTTCCAAAACCCATAACCCCAGACTCATCAGGGAGAAATTTCAGACAGCCACAGGCTGGGGGACATTCCGCAGAATGCCTCGCCAGCACTCATCAAAACCAGCGCAGTCACGAACAGCAAGAACAGACGGATAAACTGTCATAGACAGAGGGACTGGCACCCAGGGCTGAGCGGAGCCCGGGCCGGATCCTGAACGGAAAGAGGCCTTAGCAGACAAGCCGGGGAAATGCAAACGCAGTCTGAGTGCAGTTAATAGCAATGTGCCAGCGTCAGTTTCTTCTTTTTCATTGTTAAATGTATACTGTTTAATATATACTTAAACGCACACTGTTTAAGGTGCTCAACATGATGGTTTGATATACGTCGTAAAATGTCACGTATCTATCATTTCACGTAGTTACCATTTTCCTGCGCAGTAAGAGCACCTAAAATCTGCCGTCCCAGCAGATTTGCAGAGCATGATCAATATTACTGACTATACTCCTGATGCCGCACAGCCGACCTCTAGGCTTAGCCGTCCTACGTGACTGTGACTTTGCAACCATGGAGTATTTTTCTAGGGTCTGGCTCATTTCACTTAGCATAACGTCCCCCGTGTCCATCCACCGTGTCACAAAAGGCTGGATTTCCTTATTTTGTAAGGCCACATAATATTCCATGGTATGTACAGGCCAGTTTCTTTGGCTGGTCACCTGCAGTGGACACTCGGCCGATTCCAGATCCTGGCTGTTGTGGACCTGCCACCGTGGACATGAGCGTGCAGGTATCTCTGCAAGGTGCCGATTTCGTTTCCTGCGGCTACACACCCAGAAAAGAGATTGCTGGATCACATGGTAGCTCTACTTTTAATTTGTGAGGGGACCTCCATGCTGTTTTCCATACCGGCTGTACCAATTTGCACACCTGCCATCAGTGTACGAGGGTCCCCCTTTCTCCACACCTTTGCCGACACTGGCCATCTCTTGCGTCTAGGCAATAGCTGTCCTCAGTGGTGTAGACTGCGGCATTCGTGTCTCCCTCAAGGTCAGTGAGGGAAACTGATGCTGAGCACCTTTGCGTACACCTGTTGGCCGTTTTCACGTCGTCTTTGGAAAAATGTCTATTCAGCTCCTTTGCCTGTTTTTTCATCAGGTTATTTGTGGGTTTTCTGTTACTGAGTTGTGTGAGTTCCTTGTATATTTTGGATATTAGCCCCTTGTCAGACACAGGTGGTTTGCAAATACTTTCTCGCAGTCCACTGGCTGCCTCTTCATTTTGTTGATTGTCTCCTTTGCTGTGCGGAAGCTTTTTAACTTGGTTTAGTTCCAACTGCTGATTTTTTATTTCGTTGCCTGAGTTTTTAGTGTGATATCTAAAAAATCATTGCCAAGGCCAATGTCAAGGAACTTTTGGCCAAGTGTGGTGGCTCACACCTATAATCCCAGCACTCTGGGAGGACAAGGCAGAAGGATCACTTGAAGCCAAGAGTTTGAGACCAGCCTGGGCAACATAGCAGACCCTGTCTCTACAAAATAAAAATAAAAAAATTGGCTGGGCATAGTGGCGTGGGCCTGTAGTCCCAGCTACTCAGAAGGCTGAGGCAGGAGGATCACTTGAGCTCAGGAATCCAAGGCTACGATGAACTATGACTGAGCCACTGCACTCCAGCCTGGGTGAGATCCTGCCTCTAAAAAATATATATATACACATAGAAGCTTTTCCCCTATTTTCTTTTAAGAGTTTTATGGTTTTAGGTCTTATCTTTAGGTCTTGAATCCATTTTGAGTTGATTTTTGTATATCGTGTAAGATGAGGGTCCAATTTCATTCTTTCACATGTGGTTGTCCAGTTTTCCAAATACCATTTATGGAACAGGCTATACTTTCCCCATTGTGTCCTCCTGGTGGCCTTGTCAACAATGAGTCGACTGTATCTGCTTGGGTTTATTTCTGGGCTCACTATTGTGTTCCATTGGTCTATGTGTCTCTTCTTATGCAAGTATCACACTGTTTTGACTACTGTAGTTTTATAATATAATTTGAAACCAGGTTATATATCATGACCAAGTGGGATTTATCCCTGGGATGCAAGTTTGGTTCAACATATGCAGATCAATCAATGTGATACACCATATTAGCAAAATGAAAGATAAAAACTACATGATCAGCAGGGTGGTGGTGGCTCATGCCTATAATCCCAGTGCTTTGGGAAGCCAAGGCAGGAGGCTCACTGGAGCCCAGGAGTTTGAGGTTACAGTGAGCTAGGACTTTACCACGGCACTCCAGCCTGGGGGGCAACAGAGCAAGACCTGGTCTCTAAAAACAAGCAAACAAAAAGACCAACTACGTGATCATCTCAATAGATGCAAAAAAAAAAAAAAAAGAAAGAAAAGAAAATAAGCATTTGAAAAAGTTGTTCAACATCCTTTCTTGATAAAAACTTTCAACAATTTAGGTATAGAAAGAAACTCCCTTAATAGAATAAAGGCCATTTATGAGAGGGCAACAGCTAACTATCAACTAAACTAAGAGCTTTTCCTCTAAAATCAGGACCAAGACAAGACGCTGATTCTTGTCCCTTCTATCCACCATGGTACTGGAGGTATTATACTAGCCAGGGCAATCAGATACGAGAAAAAATAAAAGGCATCCAAATCAGAAAGGAAGAAGCAAAACAATCTGTTTGCATATGACGTGACCACAAATAATATGTCAGAACTAATAAATGAATTCAGCAAATTTGCGGGATACAACATACAAAAATCAGTTGCATTTCTTTACATCAATAATGGATACCCAGGCTGGGCACAGTGGCTCCCGCCTGTCATCCTAGCACTCTGGGAGGCCGAAGCAGGGGGATGGCTTGAGCTCAGGAGTTCAGACCAACCTGAGCAAGAGTGAGACCCCATCTCCACAGAAAATAGAAAAAATTAGCCAGGCGTGGTGGTGCGCACCTGTAGTCCCAGCTACTCGGGAGGCTGAGGCAGGAGGATTGCTTGAGCCCATGAGTTGGAGGTTGCTGTGAGCTAGGCTGATGCCATGGCACTCTAGCCTGGGCAATAGAGTGAGACTGTCTCATAAATAAATAAATAAATAAATAAACAAACAAATAAAAAATGGACATCCAAAAGAGAAATCAAGAAAACAATCGCAGTTACCATAGCATCAAAAACAATAAAATACTTAGGAATGAATTTAACCGGGATGGATAGAGTTTGGATGTTTGTCCTCTCCAAACCTCATGTTGAAATTTGATCCCCAGTGTTGGCGGTGGGGCCTGGTGGGCGGTGTTTCTGTCATGGGCACAGATCCCTCATGAATGGCTTTGTGCCCTCCCCGTGGGAATGGTGAGTTCTTGCTCTGTCAGTTCACACAAGAGCTGGCTGTTTAAAGAGCAAGACACCTGCCCCCTCTCTCTCATTCCTTTTCTCACCCTGTGACAGGCCTGCCCCCTTGCCTTCTACCTTGACTGGAAGCCCCCCCACACCCCTCGCCAGAAGCAGATGCTGGCACCATGCTTCTTGCACAACTGGGAGCCAAACACACCTCTTTTCTTTATAAATTACCCAGCCTCAGCTATTTCCTTTACAGCAATACAAACAGACTAAGACAGAGATGAAAGACCTGTATGCTGAAAACTATAAAACATTGATGAAATTGAAGACACAAATAAACAGAAAGATATCCTACATTCATGGATTAGAAGAATTAATATTGTTAAAATGCCATACTAACTAGAGTGACCTACAGATTCACCACAATCCCTGTCAAAATTCCAATGACATTTTTCACAGAAGTGGGAAAAATAATTCTAAAATTCATATGGAACCACAAAAGACTGAACAGCCAAAACAATCTTAGGAAAAAAGAACAAAGTTGGAGGCACCACACTTCCTGATTCCAGCACTGGTTTCCTAGTTATGACCAGAGTGTCTTGGTGATATAAGATGTTACAATGGGGGAAACTGGGTAGGGGCTCTGCAGGGACTTTCTGTGCTTTGTAACTTTTCCGTAAACATAAAACCATTTCAAAATAAAAGATTTTTTTTTTTTAAATGAATAGGGGCATGACCTTGTCTGGCCAGGAAAGCATCTTCTGGGGCCTTGGCTCATTGCAGCAAGGTGGCAATCTAAGGGGAGGCAGGTGCCCATCCTCCGTTCTTTGTCTGCTACAGCAGGTATCACTGCCCTGGGCAGCCGTGGGCACAGGTGGGGCCCTGGAGGCCAGGCACCCGGGAAGACCAGCAGGGCTGCAACTCCTTCTGGAACATTGCCCCAGCCCTGCAAAGCTCTGGAGTCACCATGATTATGTAGTCTCTGCTCTACTACCAGTTTCTCAACCTGGCCCTGCACCTCCATGGCCTCTGTGGATGCCCTGGTGTCGTGACACAACTTTGTGCATAAGGCCACAAGGCAGGGGAGCCTAGTGGTCATGCCCACGGGCGTTGGTGCCAGCCTGTGTGACAATGACCAACGCGTGTCTCCTCCTAGCCCTGGTTTCCTCGTGTGCAAGGCGGGACAGTAACAGCACCCACCACGTAGGATGTGGTTATCCAGGGGGGCCCAGGGCCGGAGCGTGGACGTGCTGCCTGGGTGGTGGGCTCTGGTCCTGCCTGTGTCTCTGGGTTCCCTGGGCATCGTTCCTGCTCCTTCTGGGCTCCATGTCTTTTCACTGGAGCGTGGATCTCAGCGGTCCTGTGTGTCCCGGGGTCTGTGTGTGCCAAGGGCTCTCACAGTGGTCCGGGCAAGCCTTCATCTTGCCCTCCTCGTGACCACTCCAGGCGGACAGTTACTGCTCTCGGTCCGTTCCTGCTGCAGACAGCCCCGCTGTGTCCCACGGCCATTCCTTGGTGGGTCACTTGTTCTTTTCCGCCGGTTGTTCTCACTGCAGAGGGTGATATAGCACCTCTTCTCTGTTTCTTCACCGACTTTTCCAACTTCTGTTCTAGCTTCATTTTGATTGATTTCCTCAGACCTTTCAGGGAACTAATTCTTCAGCTTTGTCTAAGTTGCTATTTAACCCTTCCCTTAAGGGTTTTATTTATTTATTTATTTTTATTATTTTGTAGAGACAAGGGTGTAGCTACATTGCTTAGGCTGGTCTGGAACTCCTGGCCTCAAGTGATCCTCCCACCTTGGCCTCCCAAAATGTTGGGATTATAGGTGTGACCCCTCATGCCTGGCCTCCCCTAAGTTTTAAATTTTGATGTAGCACACACACACACACACACACACACACGTTACTATTGTTATTATTTTTTAGTACATCAAGAAAGAAAACTCTTTTGTTTTGGAGACAGGGTCTCACTTCGCCTAGACATGAGGGCAGTGGCATGATCATAGCTCACTGCCACCTCACACTCCTGGGCTCAAGCGATCCTCCTGGCTCAGCCTCCCAAGTAGCTGGGACTACAGGCATGAGCCACCATGCCCAGCTAATTTTTCAATTTTTTTGTAGAGACAGGGTCTCGATATGTTGCTCTGGCTGGTCTTGAACTCCTGACCTGAAGCAATCCTCCTGACTCGGCCTCCCAAAGTGCTGGGATTACAGGCGTGAGCCACCGTACCTGGCCCAATGTAGCCTATCTTTTTTATCTCTACAAGTCGTAGGATTTTTTTTCAAAACTTCCAAAAATTTTGTTAGTCTTTTCGAAAAAAATTATTTTTTTTATGTTTCCAATCATTTTAAACACACTTATAGTCTTGGGGCTCCTTCTCTGTGCTTGGGGCTATGGGGAGGGAACACACACAGAGCCATGGTGTCACTGGACATCAATGCAGGACCCTTTCCTGTGGATGGCAAAGCCAAGGCAGGCTGGCACCACCATGTCTGAAACCACCAGAGCTGCGGGAATGCCAAAGGCAGCTAGAATGTGAGCAAGGACCCAGGAGAGCCCCAGAACCAGAGCACGTCCCAGGCCAGCCCTGTCTCCACTGTATGGCAATGCTTGCTTCCCAAAAACACCCCCAATTTTCATTACGTAGTAGCACTTGTTTGCCACAGAAAAATGGAAAATACCAGTGATCAATCAGAAAAATAAATTAAAATTGCCCACAGTACCATGACCCACATGTAGCTGCTGTGACCACCGACCCAGCTCCCTGGCTCCCTCCCACACCTGATTTTTCGCCAGAGCACTGAACACCATCAGGCACACTGTATATTTTAGTCATTTGTGATCATCTCTCTGTCTCCAGGAGTGCGTCAGCTCCATGACAGCTGAGGCTCTGTCTTATTCCCTGTCAGATCTGCAGTGTCGGCCGGTGAGAACGTACACACTCCACCAACACCTCTGAAGGGAACAAATGAATGAATGCACCAGCCGAGAGTGAATACTTCCACCGCCTTTGTCCTCAGAGCAGTCCTGCCAGGTGTGAGGTAGGCATTCATATACCCATCTTATAGATGTGTAGGGGCTGGGGGACCTGTCTTCCTGCCCCGCCTCCTTTTGACCATCTGCAATGCAACTGCTGCACAACCCACTCTCCACCCACCTGATCTCCCAGGTCACACCCAAGACCTTTCCACGTTATGCTTTTAAAGACTTTACTATTGCTTTTGTGCAAATGATCTTCTATTTTGGGGACAGGAAGAACAGAAAAGTGACACGGCTCATCTCCAGGCGCCCTCCCTTCCACGGGGCTCCCTACTCTTTTCAAAGAGAACTGATTAACGAACTCAGATTTGGGCATTTGCTTCCTCGAGTGGCACCTCATCTTCCCCTGCCAAAATGCGGGCTCCTGAAATGTATTTTGCAGATGAAATGGGAACCCACATTTGAGTTCAAATCACGGCTCAAACTAGTAATTTAATCTCACTGTGTCTCCACTTTCACTTGTAAGGTAGGCATAATATTCCTACCTCATAGAATTATTCCGGGATTCAGTAACATGATGTACATAAAGCTCTTAACACAGTACCTGGCACACAGTAGGCAGTCAATAAATTATTGTATGATTAGAAACCTCCACTCCCCACCCCCAGTTCTCTGTAGCCTGGCTTTTGCTTGGTGGATACAGAAACTCCCTTTTTTTTTTTTTAAAGTTGTGCTGAGAGCTGATCACTTTCTTAGGGAAAGACTCGTGATAACTAAACTTTCAAGAAACTGATGTATAAATTTTTAATGCCATAATGTAAATGCTCTGTGTCTTGAGGAGCATGGAGGGTGAAGGAGGAGGAGGCAGCTGAGGCCCTGGGTCCTGTACTGGTCAGAGCATGGCTCTAACGTCTCCTTCAGTGCCCCTGGGGGGTGAGCAGGGTGGCTGCTTAGCCCCGGGAGCTCCGGTACTTCACAGGATTGCTGTGAGGCTGCACTGAAGTTTGCAGATGGAAGCTGGAGGGCAGGACAGGGGTGCGTGCGGAAGAGAACATTTATTCATTCAACAACTATTTATTGAGCACTCACTAGGTGCTAGACACCGTCAAGGCCCTAGGGATATTGCAGTGGGTACAGAGCAGAGTCCCTCGTGGGCTGCCACGCTGGACAGTCAACAGCCACCAAGGTAAAGAGGTGACTAAGGACCGGGGAGGGGAAGGCAGAGGCTTGCTGCTGGCCACGAGCCCAGCTTCACACACGCCCCTGTCCCTTTCCAGAGCTGGAGGATCAGGAGCTATTTTTATCCTCCTTTGGCAGAGGAGGAAACCCTGGTTGGGGAGATTAAGCAGCTTCACTTGGGGCACTCAGCTGTGTGGAGGCAACCTCAGTGGTGGTGACCTCCACGAAGCTGGGGTGGGAGAGGGGAGAGGGTGGTGGGCTCCTAAGTGGGAGGCAGTCAGGCCCCCCCCCGCCCCGATTCCCTCCCATGGCAGCCCAGCTGGCTCCCGGCTGTTTGTTAGTGTGGCTCCAGTGAGTGGCCCCCGCACCAGCCCTCAGGGGTAGTCAGCACAGGGACTGAGGTGCTCAAATGAGAGTTTCTGTCCCCTTCCCCGTACAGGTTTTGCTTCCCAGAGACTTCCCCAGCCTCAGGAAAGGTCGTTGCCCCGAGCCATCTGGGCCACGCATGAGTAGGCAGGCAGGGGACAGGAGAGGAAGGGACTTGGGTGCTCTCACCAAAGTGAGGCACCTAGGGAGGGCCCAGGTTCCTGTCGTACTCCTGGGGGTCTTCTCAGGTCAGCGGGAGGTCCAAGTTGGGCAGCAGGGTTGTGGGCAGCCTGGCTGGTCAGAGCAGCCTGCTGCCTGCACTTCATCCAAGCTCTTCTTGGTCAAGGCCAGGTGGAGAAGCTTTTGGTTTTGGCCTTAGGAGGAGTGTGGGAGGGTCTTTTTAAATGGCACGGTGGCCCATCCTGGGATGTCTAAGGAGATGAGATCTGGACAGCAGGAATGGGCTATGTCCTCTGAGGAGCTAAAACAGAAATCTGTAGACCAGGTACTGCCCCCGGCTTCGGGGTGGACAGAGGCATACGGGGTGATGGTCTAAGGAACCTGCCTGTAGGTCCTCACCTTCCACACTCCCCTCTCCTGGCCCTCCGCGCCGGACAACTGCCCTTCGTCCACTGCACACTAGAAAGGCGAGGTCTTTCCCAGCCAGAACCTGGCCCTGGAGCCTTGCCTGGAGGCGTGAGAAGCTCCTGGCTCCCAGCAGACAGTGGAGAAGGGGTGGGAAAGGTTTTGCCTCTCCTGCAAACTGTTTCCAAGGACTGGAGGTTTTGGGGTCTCCACTCTCCCACATATTGGCTCTGTGACCTAGGGCAAGCCCCTTTACCTCCATGGGCCTGTTTCCATACCTGTAAGCCTGGGACAGACCACCTGCTCCGGGGTGCACGTGGGGAAGAATTGGCTCAGCGGCGCTGGCACCCACTCTGTGGGTGTTGTAAAGACCTGCGCACTTCGGGCTGCGGAGCTCCTGCTCACCCTGAAATAAACCCGGCGACCCCAGGGGCTTGGAATGGGTCCAGCCTGCAGTTGGCAGGTTCAATGGGCACCGAGGAAAAACTTGTTTTGACGTTGATATTGGGGTCTAACGTGCACAGCGTGCACCCGCCGAAAGTTACAGCTGGATAAAAACTCACTTCTGTGTAAACCTAAGCAATCGTCCCCCCCCCAAAAAAAAGAGACAAAACGTGTTCTCGAGCTGAGCCTTTCAAAACGCAGAGAAAGGGCCAGAGGTCTTTGTTTTCACCTTCGTGGCCCTGTCCCGGAATCTCAGGCTGGGAACCTGTTACCCCGTTTCTGTCCCTCACTGGGCAGAGGGGGAAACTGAGGCTTCGGGGCGAGGTCTCTCGACAGCTGGGAACACCTCTTGCTCCTCCCCAGCTCTGGGGACTTGGAGCCCACTCCAACCGCAGCAAACTTTGGCGCTCCCTCCCCAGCGCGCCAGGCTTGGCTAGGGGAATGGGGCGTGGGGGGCGCGGCCGAGCCAGGCCCCTCCCCGGGCGGGGCCGCCCTGCGCGCGCGCCGACGCCCCGCCCCCCCCCGGCCTCCTGCGCGCGCCCCCGCCAGCTTAATTAGGCGCGCGGTTTGTTTACAAACACGGGCTCCCGGCAGGTGCGCGCCGCCCCGCCTGTGAGTGGCCGGGGTTCGAGGGCGGACCCTGCGGGCCCCGGGGTGCCCAGGCGGAGGCCAGAGGTGCTGGCTGCGCGCCTGCCTTTTCCGCACCTCCCTGGGGCACCGGGAAATTCGCCGCCAGGCGCGCGTCGCCTGCGCAGGGAGGGGAGGGCCGCGCGGGCCCGGGCGCGGGGCGGCCTCCCGGGGTCCCCGTGTCGCCGCGGGGTTGAGATGGGCGGGCGCCGAGCCCCGCCCCCGCGCGCCCCCCGGGCCGAGCCCGCTCGCGGCCGGGTCGGCGGGGCGGGCGGGGGCGCGCGGGGCGGGGCGCGGCGCCGGCGGGGCCGGGACATGTAGTCCGCGCGCCGCGGCCTCCCCTGGGCGGCCCCGGCGCGGGCCCGGCCGCGGACTACGACTCCCGCCAGGCGCCGCGGCGCAGCGCATGAGCCCTGCTCGGCTCCGGCGCGTCTATTATGCTGCCGGGGCCGGCGAGCCAAAGAGGAGCCGGCCGCGCGGGCCGGGAGGGGACGGCCGCCGGAGCCGCCGAGGCCAAGTACGCCTTTCTCTTGCTTCCTTGCGCGCGCGGGGCGGCGGGCGGCGCGGCGGCGGCGGCTGGCCGGGCCGGGCCGGGGAGCGCGGCCCCGAGCGCCCCGCACAGGCCGCCGGCGCGTCCGGGGGAGCCTGGCGCCCCGGGCCGCCGCTGCCGCCGCCTTTGTGCGCGGCCACGATGCAACAAAGCGCGGTGGCCGCCCGGGGTCGCGGCGGCGGCGCGGGCTCCGCGCCCCTCCGCCCTCCGCCCGCTCCCTCCCGACCGCCTCCGTGCCGGGCTCGGGGGCGTCGCCGCGGCCGGGGCGCGCAGCCCGGAGTTGGCACGGCCCGCGCGCCCCGCTCCAGCCCGGCCCCCGCGCGCCCTCCCTCGCGGGAGGGATTTTTTCCCCCTTTCCTCTGCCCGCCATCTTTTCAAGGGGGGGACCAGGGAGGACGCGGACGGGGAAGGCGCGCGGTGTCCCCGGGCCGCGGCCGTGCGCTCGGGCGCCACTTTCCCCGCGCCCACCCGGCCCGCCTCGCCCCGGGCCCCGGGCCTGGGGACGGTCGCGGCGCGCTGGGCGGGGGGCAAGGCCGGGCCGGGCCTGAGCTGAGCGCAGCCGCCCGAGGAGCGGCGGCGTGGCCTGGGGGGCGGCCTCTCCCAGAGTTAGGGGCCCGGAGCCGACTCTGAGCCCCGTTGAGTTGCCGTATTATTGCAGTCAGGCCAGGGGAGACCCAGTTCCCGTTTTGAAATCAGCCTGAAAAGCAGTTAATCCAAGCGAGGTCGAGTTGGAGCGGGGCGTAGGGGTGCTTCCCTCCTTCCGACTCGGGGTGGGCACCGGCGTAACTTCGTGGTACCAGCCCCTTCTGGGGGACAGGCACACCCCGAACCTACACACGGCCCTGTGAGCTCCCCGTGAATAAAGCTAGGGCTTGGGGGAGCCCTCCTCTCCACCGGTTGCTCTTACGGGGCAGGGCCGGATGGAGGCCTGGAGCGCCTGCTTTCCCCCGGGCGGAGACCCCCGGACGGGCCTGGCAGTCCCCTGTGCGAGCTCCCTCGGTCGGACCCCGTCCTCGAGTGCGTGCGGTCCGCAGTTGCGGTTGAAAGCGTTCTGCTCCGAAGTGCACATTTCTGGCGTTTCTCCCACTTACGCGAAACTTGGTTATTGTCTGCAAAGTTCCTGGGGACTGGGAGGTACTGTGCCTCCGTGGGCAGAGGAGCCGGGCCGGACGCAAGAGGAAATTCGAGTGACAGTCCCGACTCTTCAGTGTCCTCCCTGCTCCGCCAGTGAGGACGAAGAAGAAAGCGGTTTTCTCTCCCCTGCTGTTTGTAAACTTTTTCCCTTAATCTTTCCTTTAAGATGTAGATTCTTGACCTGGGTCTCTGGAGTGGCCCTGGGGAGATTCTGAAAACTATGCAAAGTTGTTCGTGGTGTTTTTCTGGGGAAAGTAGTTTCTTACTGGCTTCCAGTGGGGTCTAGGAAAGGTCCCTTGGAGGGACTGGCCCCAGAAATTAGGAACCTCCCCCCCCCCCCCCCGAAGGTCCTTCCTTGGCAGCCCTGAATGCAGCCTCTCACTTGCAAATAAAGGTCTGTGTTTGCCCTTGTTGTCTTGAGGCCTGATGTGTGCTGGTGGTTAGGGATCGGAGAGGGGGAAGACACACTGTCTTGAGGCCGCGGTGAGGGGCATTTCTGACCTTCCTGGTAACCCCAGGGGCACCAGGCCTCTGGGGAGGCTGTCACAGGAGCTCCCTGTGGCCACTCCAGTCCTGGCCCCGCCACTGGGACTTGCAGGGAGGAGGGATTTTAAAACTTTTCTCCTGGCAGACAGCACTGTTTTGGTTTTCACTTTGTTTTTAGAAAGTAATTACCGTCCTTCCACAACAGCTCACGCCTCGGAAGTGAGCTTTCAGTAAAGCGGGGGACCTGCAAATGCCACTGCCTCATGTAGACTCAGACAGCAGTCGTCTGCAGAAAGTGAAAGTGGGGGTGTTAAAAGTGAAACCCGGCCAGCTGCCTGCGCCCTCTTCCTCCATCCAGGCTACCCAGGTGCCAGCCATGGGAGCCCCGCGCCCAGGCCGGCGGCAACTGCCTTGTCTACTTCCTGGTTCGTGGTGGCAGAGCGTTCCCTGGGAGTGGGGGCCTGGGTCTCCTAAGTGCGGTCAGTGGTCCCCGACTGACGCTGTGCTGGGTCTGCCTACACTTTTGTCTAACCACCAGTGGTCCCGTGCTCGTTGGGAAGAGCCACGTTCCCTACGGACTCACAGGGTGCTGGGGCCGCTCCCACCAACGCAGCTGCAGGGA
This sequence comes from Lemur catta, assembly GCF_020740605.2. Classification (NCBI taxonomy): domain Eukaryota; kingdom Metazoa; phylum Chordata; class Mammalia; order Primates; family Lemuridae; genus Lemur; species Lemur catta. The sequence continues at coordinate 2,703,188 of NC_059137.1, read as the reverse complement.
AGGGGGTCACTTGGCTGTGGAAGCAGTTAAAGTGGGTGGTTAGCAGCCAGTCCCCTTGCCTCCTCGACTGGTCAGGGTATCACTGACCTGAGGGGATTTAGGTCCCACACGCAGGCGTCAGGGTGGAAGCAGTTACCCTCAAAGGGTAGCTTGGGTGGATTGTGGCAGAACGCAGTGTTCTTTTCCGTGGGAAAGTTTCGGAACTTGGTCTGCTTGGTGCTTTCCCGCCCCGCTAGGCTGTGCCCTCTCCTGTGAGCCGAAGTCTGGAGGTGGCAAAGCACCTAGTGTGTTTGGGTCAGGTGTTGCCGAGACCAGCCGTGCCCCTCCCCGAGCCCAGTGTGCTTGTTGGTCACCAGCCCTGCGACTTTGCTCCAGCACCTGTGCTCCAACGTCTGAGATGCTGGGGGGCTCTTTTAAAGGGAAAAGGGCATATTTTGGGTCATTCGTAAGTTGATGGTTTAAATTTCATGTCTTCTGGTCACTCTTGGTGGAGCTCAGGGTGGAGACGTCGACCCTGCATGTGGCCAGAGCCTCTCGGCTGTGTCGTGACCGTGCTGCTGGCTGTTCCTCCGCCAGCTTTTGACTCTTCTGTAAGAGAACCAGTTCTCAGTCTGCCTCCTCTTCAGCGCCCTTGTAACCTCGAGTTGGAAAAATGCAGTTTGGAGAACGCCCCCTCCTCCCTCCTTGCCCTGGCCCCCAAAGTGCCACAGAGTTGGTCAGAAGTTAACCGCAGCTGCTGCTGTCACGGCGGTCACTGCCCAGCTGGAACCTTGTGATGTGTGGTGGGAGGAAGAAAGGTGGCCTGTGGCAGCCTAGAGGATGCCCTCCCTGTGCCGTATGGCCACCAGCCCTGCTGCCCGCTGCCTGTGCACAACGCCCAGCACAGCCCTGGGAGTGCTGACAGGGCCCTCGCTGGGGCCGGCCCGGGGACGAGGCAGGTTCCAGAGAGGTGGCTCTGCAGGCTGTGGACTCAGACTGGCCGCACACCCTCCGTGTGCTCTGTGTCCTCAGCTCTGCCTCCGGTCTGTCCGGCTGGGCCTGGCGGGGGAGGTCCTGCAACCCTGGGGCATCTGTGGTTGGGGGTGGGGAGAGAACATGAGTGAAATCACACAAGTGACCACGCCATGATAGGACCCCACCCGTGTGGAGGGTGGATTAGAAGATGTCTTCAGGGCTGGCGAGCAGGTGCATGGTGGATGGACGCATCGGGTCTGCCGTGCAGGACCCTGGTCTTGCTGGGGCCCGGCCCGGCCATACTGGACCAGCGGCTTGTCCCAGCCCTCCCTGGGCTGGACCTCTGGGAGGCGAGGCCCGCAGCTGCAGGGGCCTGGTGTTTGGTGCTGAGAGCTTGGTTCTGGCCAGGCCAGCCAAGAGGAGAGGGGCTCCCGTGTGGTTGAGCAGACCAGGTGCTGAGTGGGCCCCGCTGCAGCTTGGTTCTAGAAAGTGCTGGACTCGGTGGAGCGTCAGGCATGCTGAGCCGTGGTGCTCATGGAGCCCTTGCCGGTGTGGCCGTGCAGCCGGCCGGCCCCAGGCCTCCCCCTGAGTGTGCAGCTGCCACCCACAGTGGACGGTGCCCCTTCTCTCTCCAGGGCAAAGCGTATTCCTCCCTCACTGCCCCTCTGCAGTGTCCCCTGCCTGAGTCAGGGCACTCGTACCGCCTTCCACCCCCTGGAGGGAGGGCCTTATCAGAGCAGGGTGGCCTGGGCAGTGTGCACGTGGTCGGAGGTCACCCTGTCCTGCTGCGTGGGAGTGTGACCCCAGCAGCCCCGTGGGCAGGGTGCACACTCCTCAGAGGAGCTGCTGGAGTACAGTGTCTTTCTGTGATCTCTCCTTGCTCATCTTGGGGGGTCGAGAGATAGGCGGGGCCAGGCCGGGGTGCTGGCTGTGGTGGGGTGTCTCCGGTCTGGGGGGGAACGACATCCCTGCAAGAGAGGGAACCTTCCGAGAGTCTGGCTTCCCCTGGGGAGCTGAGGGTCGTGCAGAACCTGGGATCAGAACGTGGGAAAAGCAAGGGGGTCGTGGGGTCCTGTGGGCACCGGTGGGTGCGGAGCTGAGGGGACGTTGGAGGAGAGGTGGTGGCAGCAGCTGCTGCCTTAGGACAGCCCCATGGGTCCGTGGAGAGGCCCCGCAGGGTGGGACTGGGCCTGCCTGGTGGGGCCCTGGGGTGGAGCCGGGCAGCTGCTGGAGAGCAGGTGTGGCCGGACCGGGCCCTCTCAGGGCACTGGCCAGACGCACCCGCAGAGCAGCGCCCAACGGGCGGTGCCCCAGCTGCCCAGCTGCCCTCCCCAGGGCTCCTCTCGGGCCACTGGAGGCCCCCAAGTCCCAGTTCTTCCCCTGGCTCCACCGAAGGAAGCAGTTGGCTCCGTCTGTCACCGAAGGCAGCCCTGCCCTCATGGATCCAGTTTCCCGAGTCTTGGAGGGTAGCCCCAGAGTGGTCGCTGGTCACCATGTGGGCCAAGGAGGCCCCCTCGGGCCGCCTGGGGACAGGTGCTGGGTCGGCCCCAGCTTAGACTGGTCTCCAGGGGTGGCAGGCAGGTCCCTTCTCAGGACACGCAGCTCCCGGTGCCATGGCTGACTGCTGCTGCACCTTCAGCACCGTTCCGAGAGTTTTTCGGGGTGAGGGGGTGAGTCTGGTGTGGGAGGACAGCCAGGTTCCCTGGCTCTGGCTTTGCCTATGCGACCCTTCACCTCCCCTTACCCCCGCCCAGAGGCAGAGCTGATGCGATGCTCACCAATGCCGTGCCAGGACTGAGTGTGGTGGGTGTGCCACCCAGGGCTGCAGGGACCCCCAGGGACCCAGGATAAGGAGAGGCCCAGACTACAGAGACCCCAGTGATTCGGAGTGAGCCCCTCCACCTGCCCCAGGGGACAGCCTTATTGCAGGTGCCGACAGTGGCCCTGCGCAGGGCAGGTGGGGAGGCCGAGGCCAGCCGGGGCCCACCCCCACCCCCGCCCCGACTGAGATCCAGGGACTCCACGCCTGACTCTTCCTCCCTGTGGCTGCCCTGTGTGGCCTGCATTAAGGATGCTAAGGGTCCTGTGATGCCCCCCAACCGTGTTGGTGCCCCCACGGGCCTGCTTCTCCTCCCTGGGTGTGTCTTGGGACCCCTCGGATCCTCAAATGCCCCCTGCCCTCCAGCCCTCCACGAGTCCCTGCAGAACTGTGTGGCTGTGTCCTGCCTCCCCCACCCCGTAGCCGGAGTGGCCTTTCCTCACAGTCCTCCCTATCCTGTCTTTCTCCTGAACACTGGTGCTCCTTCCTCCCTGGACCCCGAGTAAAGGCTCCCTGCTCTGGGGCCAGGCCAGCCTGCAAACGCCCCCACGGTCACCCACTGCCCCGTGGCTGGTTTGCCTCGGGGCTCGGCGTGGGGCAGCCCTGCACCGTCCTTGGGTGAGTGAGCATCTGCCTCCCCTCCGTGGGACGCCCACGAACACCTGGCTCCCTTCTGGGGGAAGGAAGGAGTCGCTGAGCTGGTGGCTTGTGCTTCGTGGGTGGCAGGAGGGGCCTCTGAGGCTGCTGCGGATTTTGCGGGGTGTTTCCCATAGTGGCGACTGGGCGGGCCGCACGCCTGCCTGTTGTCCACAGCTCTGAAGAGACTCTGGGCTGGGCAGGATCCAAGGGGCCGGCCTCCTGCTTTTATTCAGGTCCTGTGGCCTCCCATGGAGCGGGAGGCAGAGTCCAGGGGTCTGGGGAGCGGGCAGGGGAGCTGCCCACAGCTTCGAGGCCACACGGCTCATGGGAGGGTGGCAGGATTCAGGCCACCTCACCTCTGTCCATTCGTGTGGGAGGCGGCCAGGCATGCCCAGGGCCCCTGTGCAGCCAGTCCTGGCAGGGCAGGGCCCACCTGTTGCCTGGCCTGCTGGCTGCAGACTCAGAAACCTCCCCCGTGGCATTCCAGGTCTTTCCTGAGGCCCTGTTGGAACCCACTGAAGTCTGTTGGGTGTTCGAGGACTTTTGTGGTTTGAGAGTTTCTGCTCTGGACAGTTTTGGATCCTCTTATGTCAAAGGCAGGCTGCCTATCCACTCCGCCTTTCCCCCTGGTTTGCACGGCAGCTCCCTGCCCGCACCAGGCCCAGCCGGCCGCACCTGTGCGTCCCCCAGGGCTCTGGGCAGCTGAGCAGGGGATGGGGGAGGTGGGCCCCAGGGGCCGTCTCCGAGCCTCTGCTTTCCCCTGGTTGAAACAGGGCCCCGTCTCTGCCCTGCTGTGCTCAGCACATAGTGGGCACCTGCCAAGTGGCAGTGGCACATCTAGCTTCCCGGCCTGTCCCCAAAGGGACCGCCCCTCCCGGGGTAGTCTCTCCGTGTCTCATACTGCTGCCCAGCAGGGGTGTTGTCTGCGCAGAGAGTTTTCCAGACTGTGCGGGACTGCGTGGTGAGCCCGTCAGTGCTGGGGTTGGGTGCTGAGGGGAGAAGGTGGCTGCGGCCGCGCTGTCCAGCCTGGGGCCCTGGCATGGACACGGTGGATCCAACAGGGCAGGTGTTTATCCCCAGGAGACCAGACTCCCCTCCACTGCCCACCCTGGGGGTGTCCCCGCCGCTCCCCTCTGTGCATCGTTCCACCCAGCCCTGTCCTGGCTTCTCCCTGGGGTCCTCTCGTCCCGTCCCTGGCAGGTGAAGGTGGAGGGTGGGCAGCACAGGACGCCAAGCAGGGCCAAGGCCCGCAGTGCGGGGTGAGGGGGGCGCGTGCCTCTCCTCCTGTAGGCAGAAGCGGGGTGTGGCACGGCCGGTGCTCCGCGTCCCCCACGGCCCGCTCACTGCCACCTCCATGATCGCGATGTGAACTCCAGACATATCTCATTCGTAGGACTTTCAGTACAAAGCTCTAAAAGACAAGGACTTCTTCAAAATTATCACCCTCACGCTGTTAACACCGGTTCTGAAATTGCTGGGTCAGTGTTGAAGCCAGCGCCTTCCGTCACCTTCCGGCGGGCGTTGTGAGTGAATTGGCCAAGCACGGGCTCCAGCACCCACCTTGGCTTCAGACCAGGACGCTGCCCCCAGCCCCAGCATGGCCCCGGCCCCCTCGCTGGGCTATACGATGGAGCCTGCGCCAGCCCCCTCCCTCCCAGCAGCACGGAGGACTAACCCGGTGGCGGTGGCCGCCCTCCTTGTCACAGGGCCCCATCCGTCACTCCACCCCTCCAACAAGCTCTGGAAATGAAGCCTTTTCATAATTTTTTGCAGCAAAACCTTGGCCCTTTGCGGCTGATAAAAGGCTGTCCTTGGTGTGAACCTCTGTGTTTCTCTGCAGGATTTCTGCTTGATCGGGGATGTCATCTCAGACCCTGGGGCTAGGGGTGGTGCAGGAGAGGTACCCTGACGCGGGAACGCTCCCTGGTTCCACTCTCTGAAACCCACAGAGTTTACAGTCGCCAATCATGGCCTTGAGGAGACGCGGGCCATGCGGAGGGGTCCGGCTCTGGCCTGGGGACAAGGGGCGTGAGCGAGGGCTGGTCCCTGTCTGCACACATGATGCTGTCTCTCTCTCCGGAAGCTGGGAGAAGTGGAAGGCATGCTGGTTTGGAGCAGACACGTACTGACCGTCTCCGTGTGCCAGATTCACCCCCAAATGTGATTGCCCACGTGGTGCCCCCAGGGGACTTGGGGTCCATATCCCTCTGCTGCAGCCCCCAGGGGACTTAGGGATGGAGGGGGCACCTCCTTTTTCCCCAGCCTGTAAAATGTCCTTGTGAGTGTGAAATCTTGGCACAGGGGACCCGGGACACCCATCAGCACCGAGTGTCTCCTAATTTTACAGCGGGATCTGGCCTGAGCCCTGGCACGGCAGGACCTCTGTCTGGGTGCTCTTCTTCCTGGTCCCCTGGCCGGTGTGCTGTTCCCGCAACCTGCACCCTCGGAATCTCCATCAGACTTGGGCTCTGGGAGGGGCACGGTGGCCAGCAGCCCCTTCCTGGGCCAGTTCCTGGTGCTGGCAGCCCTGTGTCCTTGCTGGCTGGTGGGGGAGGTAGGAGGCCTGGGGTCCTCTCATGCTGTGCTCGCCTGTCATTTGAGCCTGGGATGGGACAGGGCCCCGCCACACACTGTGAGTGCTCTATGTCCCTGAGCACAGGAGGAAAGGGCCTCAGTCTTGTCACCTGCATGGTGGGCGTGGTCCTTCTGACCTTGTGGGTGTCCTGAGGACCATGTGGGGTCTTCAGTGAGGTGGAGAGCTTGTGATCCCAGCTGACCACCCACCTGCACGGTGCTCCGGGGGCTGGTGTTGGGTCCCGCTGTCCTCCCCCGTTCTGTTTGGAGCCCCCACATCAATTTGTGCCTTTGTCACTGGTTTTCGGTGGCCGGCTGGCAGTCTGTTTCTATTGTCATTTCTTCCTGGAAGCCTCCGTTGCCTTCCGGTCTGGGGCCTGCGACCTCGTTTCTGCTGCCCCAGGGGAGGTTTTTCAGTGCAGTTTGTGGGTCTCCCTCGTCCTTGCCAGTGTGCACGTTAGGGCTCCCCTGCACAGACGTCCCCTGGGTATTCAGCTGTGCTGTAGGTGGCAGGTGGCAGCACGTGGAGGGGCGGGGCGGAGCCAGGCTCCACTGTGGCTCTCACTGTCTCAGGACGCACCTGTCCCACCACCCTTTGGGGGCAAGACCAGCTCTGGCCCAGATGGGCTGGCACGGTGAACTCTCACCCAACTGTCACCTACTGGTCTCCTCCCTGCCTAGGGAAGGGGGGGGGGGCTTCCCAGGACGTGGGTCCCGGCACCCTGAGTGGCAGTGGCAGGGGATCGAGGTGGGCCCCGACGCTTTGCTCTGTGGATACTCTTCCCTGCCCCGCCCCGCTGGCGCCAGGCTGCCTGGTGGCCCCCCTTCTCGAGGAGGGCTTCCTGGGGGCAGCATAGGCAGCCCACCACGCCCCGTGGGTCGTCCTGAAGTTGGTGCAGGGATCTGAGTGCGTCCCAGTGGTGACGTTGGGGGCAGCATTTACGTTCTCAGGCGAGGGGAGGCTGGACCGCGACGCCCAGCCCCAGGCCTGTGGGGCACCCAGCTGCCCGTGTGCCAGGGCTTTTGCACAGGCTCCTCAGCCCCACAGGTCTTGCTGGGGTCAGTGGCGTTTCACTGGGTGACGGAGCTGGAGGTGGGATGTGTCCTCAGGCCACCGTGGCCTCTAGTGACCCCTGGCATTCGGGGAGCATGTGGGCACCTGGTGCAGCACTCGGAGCTTTGGTCACGTCATCTGGGTCCCCCAGCAGCACCAAGAGGGCTCTGGGCCGGGCATCCATGGGCTGGTTCCGGCGAGCCCAGGGCGCTCCTCCATCCATTGCTGAGCTAGGCTGCCCACGCCCAGCGCAGGGCGGGCACTCCCGGCCTTCGTGGCTGCAGCTGCCGTCTGTACTAGGCCTTGTGTCCCAACACAGCGTAAGCAGATCCCTACGTTGCACTGTGACCACCTGTCCTCATGCTTGGAGGAGGCTGGCCTGCAGCCTGAGACCCCTCCCCATGCCACGGTGCCCCCCAGCTCCGTCTCTGCCCCGTTTCCCGGCTCCCAGGGCCTGGGCAGCAGCAGCGTTAGGTGCTGGGCATCCACCCTCACATCCCCGGACCGACGCCTGAGAGCCGAGCCCTAGGGTGACCTCCAGGCCCCAGAAGGTGGCAGGAGCGAGCTGGGGCCAACACTGCATGACGGTGGGGCTGTGTGGTGCTGGGTGTCTGGCGTTGGCCTGGGCGCCCTGTGTGCCTCCTGCAGCCTCAGAGAGCTGCGTGGGGAAATGAGGGGACCAGGCCGCGTGGCCAGTGAGTGGCAGGGACCTGGGCACTGGCCTGGCACCAGCTCTGCAGCCCTGTCTGCTGGGGTCCCTGAGGGAAGGGGGTTCCGGGGGTTCCAGGAGGGCAGGAGCCTCCCGCTGTCCAGGCTTCGGCCCCGTCGGCTCTCACGCTGGGTCGGAGGGAGACCCCCGGGGGTTTCGGGCAGTGACTGACTCAGTCCAGCTTCGCTTTCTCGTGGTGCTGCTGCAGTGTGGGCCACGCCCACCCGGGGAGGGCAGGGCAGGGAGACCGGCAGGGGTGGCGGTGAGGGTGGAAGCCGCCGGGCTCTGGTGTTAGGATGACTCCAGTGGGCCTTCTGCCCGGTGGTGAAGGGGCAGGCGTGGGCATCGCCACCCTCCCTGCCGGGCTCCTGGCCAGGGCTCTGGCACCAGGTGGGCTCTCCAGGACGATGGGTGGGCACAGGCGGGAGCCCCTGGTGTCCAGGATGCTCAAGAGGGCATGAGAAAGGAGCCTGCGGAGGGCAGGCGCTGGTGAACGCTAACAGTCTGCGCGTGGGCGTTTGCCGATCTCTGGTGGGAGTGTGCCCACCTGGCAGATCCAGGGCCCGGCGGCACATCGACAGGTTCACGCACGTCTGCCCCGCGAGGCTGGCAGGTGGCTCATTGCTGCGGCTGCAGCTGCCTGTGCTGCATGGGGAGCCCCCAGCCCTGGCCCATCTGAGTGTCCTGCAGGTGGGCGGGATGACCCAAATGGTAGCGAAGTACTGGGATGGAGGGGACTTCCTGGCCGCCCATAGTTAAGGCCACCAGAGCCTGTCCCGCACCTGTCCAGGCAGAGATGGGCTGCGTGGCGTGCACACGCTGTCCTGGCTTCCTCCTCGGAAGACAGCTCAGGGGTCTGCGTGCCGGGGGAAGGTCTGTGCATTCTTCTACCACGCAGTGTTCCTGGGGGCACTCGGGACTGTCCCAGCTCTGCCGGTGAGACTCGGGGCTGTGGGGGCCTCCCGCCAGTATTGCACGTGGCCAGGGAAGCCACGCTGGGGCTGGACGAGGTGTAGGTCAGCAGGGTCAGAGCCACGCTCGCCCTCCTGATTGGCCAAGGCCAGGCCGGGTCACAGCCGTGCCACCATCACAAACCCAAGCTCAGTCTCCTGGTTACGGCAGAACCTCATCCGCGGCCTCCGGCTCCCGCGCTGTGTGAGGGTCTGCGAACGTCCGGGCTGCGGCGGCCCTGCTGCCCTGGACGTTGCGTCCGTGTTGGAGCTCTCTGGGCGTGGATTGTTCTTCACACGGCCAAGAATAGGGGACGGTCCAGTGGAAGCCAGTCTCCCCCCACAAGTGGTGGTTGGTGGCCAGGGAGCCGAGGGTGGCCAAGGCCCCGGCACACTCGCCTCCACCCGGGAGCAGGTGCCTGAGTTACGTCCCTCTGCCCACCTCTTCCTCCCAGGTGGAGAGAGCAGTGGTCGGAGAGTCCTCCCAAGCCAGGTGACCGTTGGCTTGAGCAGCACTTTGGACAGCTATACCTCTGGGTGGCGGGAGGCATCCAGACGGGTGCCCTAGGGAACCCGCTGAGGCCAGAGGGGTGGTGGGGGTCCCAGAAGTGACAGCCTCTCTCCCCCAACCACGCAGGCGTTGCCTGGTCGGGCCCAGAAATGGCACGTCGCGCCTGGTCAGGGAGCACAGAAGACGGAGGGCCTCTCTGAGCCGTTGCCGTGACAGGAAGTGAGTGAGCTGCCAGAGGATGTCCACCACCACGACCGTCGTCCCCGCGGGGATCCCGGCGGCCCCGGGCCCTGTGAACCCGCCCCCCCCAGAGGTCTCCAATCCCAGCAAGCCTGGCCGCAAGACCAACCAGCTGCAGTACATGCAGAACGTGGTGGTGAAGACGCTCTGGAAACACCAGTTCGCCTGGCCCTTCTACCAGCCTGTGGACGCAATCAAGCTGAACCTGCCGGTGAGCAGCCCCTGCCGTCCTCCACGGCCGCCCGCTGCCCCTGGCCCTGGCCCAGGTGGTGCCTGGTGGGCAGGGGCTGGTAACGGGGCTACTTGGGCATGGGAGGGTAGAAATGGGGAGACCCTGTGTGCCTCCAGGGCAGGGGCAGACAGTGGTGGAGCCTCTGGGGCAGAGGGCCCCCGTTTTCATTCTGTCCTGCTGTGGTCTGACTGTGGTCGTGCACCCTCCTGCAGAATGACCCATTTGCCAGCCTGTCCGCCTGCTCGAAGCCAAGCACGAGTGTACCTTAAGGCCCACTTTCCCTGGGGGTTACAGGAAAGCCCCGGCCAGCACTTGGTGGCCTGGTTGTGGGCCCTGCTTGGTGCCTGGCCACCTGCAGGTTCAGAATCCCCGGATCTCTGGCACGTAGACCAGCCCCAGGGTCTATCCGCAGTCCACAGTTCTCCCCTTCACACGGGCCGGGGGCAGGACAGAGGTTGGGCAGGAGTTTGCAGTGCGCCGAGGGCTTGCCCCAGCCTGCAGCCCCGGTCCCCGGCTCACTTGGGAAGACCGTGCTGTGTCTTGGGAATTGTGACAATAATTGTGTAATGCCTTTGAAAATCTCTTTCCTAGGATTATCATAAAATAATAAAAAACCCAATGGATATGGGGACAATTAAGAAGAGATTAGAAAACAATTATTATTGGAGTGCGAGTGAATGTATGCAGGACTTCAACACCATGTTTACAAACTGTTACATTTATAACAAGGTAAGATGCGCACAGTGAGGACCCGGGCTCTGTGCCTGAGGGTCCCCGGGCAGTCTTGGCCGGTGCCAGGTGGGCCTGAGCGCTTGGCCCAGCTCTCAGTCAGCCCAGAGCCGGTCACACCCTCAGCGTGGTGTCCTCTGGTCGTGGTCCACGGTCCCCACGTGCCGCCCAGATCCCGCTGCGGGGAGTGGAGACTGTGAGGCCTTTCAGAGGCGGAGGATCCACACCAAACGCTCTGACACGCCCTCACCCTCAGACCGAGGGATGCTCCCCTCGGCGGTTCTAAAGAACACGGTGCGGGTTTGTGGGTGTGGGAGAGTAGAGCCCCTGCACGCGCATCAGCAGGAGATTGGCCACGTAAATTGCGGTTTCCATGTGCATCTGCCCAAAGTGCCGCAGACGCCCTGTGACAAGGGCCGCCCTCTGCGGAACGGTGTTCAGGGAGAGGAACGGATTTGGGAAGTTGCGTGACTTGTGGGGTTCTGCTCTGGCAGCGGTGACACGAATAAAGCAGAGATCACAGGCATGCCGAGCTGTCGAGGCTCTTTCTCTCCATCTGATGGGACAGAGGCTGAGCTTTATCTTTCATGCTTTTGTGCATTCTAAGATTTTCCACATGGAAATTTATTTACACGGCCCCTCCTGCTCCACCAAATCTGTCTTTTTTTTTTTGAGACACAGTTTCGTTCTGGCGAGTTGCCTGGCTAGAGTGCTGTGGGGTCAGCCTGGCTCACAGCAACCTCAAACTCCTGGGCTCAGGTGATCCTCCTGTCTCAGCCTCCCGAGTAGCTGGGACTACAGGCATGCGCCACCATGCCCAGCTAATTTTTTCTATATATATTTTCAGTTGTCCAGCTAATTTCTTTCTAATTTTAGTAGAGACGGGGTCTCACTCTTGCCCAGGCTGGTCTCAAACTCCTGAGCTCAAACGATCCACCCGTCTCGGCCTCCCAGAGTGCTGGGATTACAGGCATGAGCCACCGCACCCGGCCTCCACCAAATCTCTTAACAAATTTAAAATAAGTGTCTTGTCAAGCCACAACCCACTGCATCTTTTGCATGTGCTCAGCCCCCTCCCGCCAGTGACCGGGCTCTCTCTGTCTTCAGCCCACAGATGACATAGTGCTAATGGCCCAAGCCTTAGAGAAAATTTTTCTGCAGAAGGTGGCCCAGATGCCCCAGGAAGAAGTTGAATTATTACCCCCTGCTCCTAAGGGCAAAGGCCGGAAACCAGCTGCAGGAACCCAGAGTGCAGGTAAAGGCAGGCGCTGGTTGGAGGATGCGGGCCTCTGCCCCTCGCATGGCAGGCGGGCAGGTGAGCCGGCCCGTGGCAGTCTTGGCCGTGTGGCCTTGGGTGGTGTCGGGGAGCTGGCCTGGGTTCAGGAGGACCCGCTCTCGAGAGGAGCTTGTGGTCTGGGAAGACCCCATATTCCTGTTCTCCACCTCCCACGTCCTGCTCCCTTTCCAGCCCCAGCTCTGAGGCCACCTCTCTGTGCAGCCTGTGGCCTTTGTCCCCTACATCTCTGCCTCCTCGGGGGCCTGCCCTGACCCCAGGTCTGGTATGCCAGCATCTCCCCATCGGGGAGCGCGGTGGCAGTGGTCAGTATTGTGAGGCCTGGAACTGAGTTGGAGACACGTCCAGTGCATGGGCCGTCCAGTGTTGCTGTTGGGAGCAGCTGGGTGGTTAAGGAGGGTCTGTCCTCAGTCACTCAGTGAGTTTAATGGAATCTGAGTTCAGTCCCAAGTTTCTCGGACCCCAGGGCTGGCTCCTGACTGCCAGGCTAGGGGGCTTGTGCTGGTTCCCTCGTTCTCGTCTGCTGGTCTGTGGTCCTCTGATTCACGCAGCAAACACTTGCCCAAGATGCGTTAGACTGTCCCTTACCCCCAAGGTGCAGGGCCAGGGGTCTCAGGACCTGGGAGTTTTCTGGCCAGGGGTCTGGCCCATCTCAGCTGGCCCCTGGTATGCTTGGCTACAGGGTGTGGTTCTGGAAGCTTCTGGAAATATTAGCAGAGCCCACCATGCTGAAGCCCCTTTCCTTGTCTCGAAGGTACGCAGCAAGTAGCGGCCGTGTCCTCTGTCTCCCCGGCGACCCCCTTTCAGAATGTGCCCCCTACCGTCTCCCAGACGCCTGTCATTGCTGCCACCCCCGTTCCAACCATCACTGCAAATGTCACGTCGGTGCCCGTCCCCCCAGCAGCCGCCCCACCTCCACCCGCGACACCCATCGTCCCTGTGGTCCCTCCCACGCCACCCGTCGTCAAGGTGAGCGCCCCAGGCCGGAGGGGCTGATGGGCAAGGTTGGCTGGGGGGCCGAGCCTGGCCGGGGTTCCTGAGTTTGGGGCAGGCGGGGGCGGGCAGCGAGCTCAGCCACCCTTCTCGGAGTGCCAGCCGTTCCAGGGGGCTCTCCCTGCGCCCTGGAGGTCCGGCCGCTGCTCCTGGCGGGGCGCTGAAGGTCGCACAGCTGGTGAGGGCTGGGCTGGACTCGAACCCCCTTCTCTGGCCTTTGCAGCCTGCGGGGAAGGCGGGGAAGGCGGGAAGAGGAGCGAACGCAGGAGGGGCCCTGTCCTCCCTGCTCACCCGGGAGCGGGGTGCCCAGCTGTGCCCCGGCAGTGCGTCTTGAGGCGCCGGCTCCCCGCTTGGCTGGGGGCTTCTGGCAGCGGGTGCTCTCTGCGGGGCCTGCCGGTCTCAGCGTGGGCAGGGCCCACGCCTGGCACTCACGTGTGTTATCTTCTTCGATTTGATCCTCACAGCGGCCCTCTGGGGCAGGCAGTATTTCCCCCATCTTACAGATGAGGAAGCGGGCGCCCAGAGGGGTTAAATGGCTCGCCCAAGGTAAAATGCCGCTCCCCTGCTCCCCTCCCCGTGGCCTCCACCGCCTGCACCTCCGGGCGCCACCTGGCCAAGCGCCTCCCGCAGCGCAGGGCTGTGCGTGGAGCATGTCCCATTTGCCACGGCCCGACGAGCCCACCCCTGCCCTCCGCGGCACGCGCTTGGCGCTTGGCATCCCGTGGGTGCCCGTTAAGTGTTTGTGGGTAGCCAGCGCCTGTCCCTGGCAGTCTGAGGGCAGCGGCTCAGCTGGGGCCAGGGCCGTGAGTGGCTCTAGACGGCAGGTCCCGTGGGCGGGGAGTGTGCAGCGCCTGCTGGCTCCTCTGCCTGCCGAGCCGAGACCAGGAAAAGCGGCCGAGTTGGGCTCAGGGAGGGTCCAGCCGTGGCCCTGGGGCCCTGTGGGTTTCCTAGAGAGCCCGCACACCCTCGGGATGCCCGGGCACCAAACACGTTCTCCCTCACTTGGCGCACGCCGTGCGTATCTGCCTGGTGCCCAGCTCTGCCCCCAGGACACACCCACGGAAGGCTCTGGGGTCGTCTCACCGCTCCCCCTGCTTGGAATAGCCCCCTGCGGCTCCCTGTTCCGTCGGGGTCGAGTCCAGACTCGCCCACTCACTCGTGGTCCTCGGAGGCCCTTGGTCCCAAACCTGCTGTGTGTGCTTCATGTCTCCTGGCGGGCTGCCCCCGCCCCGGAATGCTCTCCTGCCTCCCCCCGTCCTGCGCAACTTGTGTTTGTCCTCGGAGCCCCAGCTCTGAGGCCCTCACCCGGGATTCCCGCTGGCCTGTAAAAGCAGGGAATTCCCCCCAGGTCTCTGCGGCCCCTGTGTCCCGGTCGTGGCCGGGGGGACTGGTTAGGTGTCGGGTGAGTTGCATGCGGCACCTCCGTGGTTCTGGGTGTGATGTGCGAGCCCACCCAGGACCGCCCAGCCCTCGGGGCCAAGGGAGAGAGGTGCCACCCCCACGCTCAGGCGAGGGTGGGTCTCAGAGTCCCTGTCTCACCACTGCCAGCTGTGTGACCTTGGGCCAGTGCCTCGGCCTGTGAGCCTTGTGTCCTCTGCTGTGGGGGCAGCTGGGAGGATGAAGGAGGCCTTGCATGGGGTCGCTCGGTCCGTGCCCGGCCGGGAGTCGCGCTGCAGAGGCGCAGCTGTGGCGACGCCCCTTCCCACGGCCGGCCCGGCTGCCGGTGCTCACCGCCTGTCTCCCGTTGCAGAAAAAGGGCGTGAAGCGGAAAGCAGACACCACCACTCCCACGACCTCCGCCATCACCGCGAGCCGGAGCGAGTCGCCCCCGCCTCTGTCCGACCCCAAGCAGGCCAAGGTGGTGGCCCGGCGGGAGAGTGGGGGCCGCCCCATCAAGCCCCCCAAGAAGGACTTGGAGGACAGCGAGGTGCCCCAGCACGCGGGCAAGAAGGGCAAGCTGTCGGAGCAGCTGCGGCACTGCGACAGCATCCTCAGGGAGATGCTGTCCAAGAAGCACGCCGCCTACGCCTGGCCCTTCTACAAGCCGGTGGACGCCGAGGCCCTGGAGCTGCACGACTACCATGACATCATCAAACACCCCATGGACCTCAGCACCGTCAAAGTACGTGGCCGGGCAGCGGGCCGTGGGCAGTGAGCTGGCCGGGCCCTCCCTGCCCTGTCCGGGTGGCCGCGGTGCTTGGCGTAGCCGGCTCTGCTGATGTCCTGCGTGTCTGTGCCGACCAAGTGGGGCGACTGGGGAGCGAGGCCTGTGCACTGGCCAGACGCACCCTAGAGCTGGCCCGCGTGCCGCAGCCACCGTCTGGGGGGTCAGTGAGGAAGGTGTGCTCTCCCTGCCGGTCACCGGATTTGCAGCTTCATGGTCATTTGTTCCAGCTGAGCCTTGCGTGGTGGTTTCATTTATTTCCTTCCCACTGTCCCTCCGCATTGTCAGGCAAGGAGGCCCCGAGAGGTGACGCACTCCGGGGTTGGCACAAGCTGTAAGGCTGCACGTTGTTTCCCTCCAGCCCCAGATGTAGGCGCCGTACAGCAGAGATGAGGGTGGGGTGGCCGGTAGGGACTGGCCTGGCTTCTACCCCATGGCTGCCTTCGGGCCCCACCCAGACAGAAGTGGGCCCTGAGTGGGGCGGCAGAGCTGAGACCCAGAGACCCGGCGGCCCTGGCCCCATGCCGGGGCCTTCCTGGGCAACGGCCCCTGTCTGGGGTCTCCTGTGTTTGACACCGGGTTAGAGTGCGTCTGGTTCAAGCAGAGAGTGGGCTTGAGCTGGCCGTGACCGGGCCTGCTGCGTGGCCCTGGGCAGACGCACACACGCAGGGGGCCTGTACGTTTTTATGCTCAGGGTCTGCTGCGGCAAAGGCAGGTCTCGGGCACTCTGCCTCATTTTCCTGTGTCGCCAAGCTGAGGCAGAATCTCCCGGTCAAAGCCTTTTCTCCCCCCGGGTTGATTGTGGATTCAGGGATTTGGGGGGCAGGACAGACCCGGTCATCCAAGGCCACGGTGCTGCTGGGCCGCCCTGGGGTGGGAAGCTGAGGGCCGGAGCCGCATAGCCCAGAAGCTGCCAGAAGCCTGAGGTCTGACTGCCACACAGAAACAGGAATTCCTGGAGTTTCCAGTGATCGAGCTAGGCTAACAGTCAGCTCAGTTGCGTTTTGGTCAAAGGGTTTGATTTGCCCTTGAAACCATAATAAAAAAGCTTTAGAAAATCAGTTCACTTTAAAGTCATGATTTGTTTTGCTCGGAGTTTCCCGTCGCCATCATCGTCATGGCTTGGGGAAGAGCGCGGTGCACACACAGGGCAGCTGCTCCCCGCCGGGCCCAGCCACGGGTGGGTAGCCGCTGCTGCCTCCGCTCGCGGGCAGACCTTAGGGAAAAGAGCGTGAGGCGGTCTCGGTTTTTAAGTGAGTAGTGCACACGATAGGAGGAGAAATGCTCTCGGTATGGTGTAGATTTTAGAGATTAAGGTTTTGGAGAAATTTTGTCCTGGCACACATGGAAACAGAAGATAAGATTTTCTCCCAACATCAGAAACCGTTCTGGTCCCCGCTCCCCAGCCCCCAGCTCTCTCTGCCAGCCCCCCTGGAGAGCACCCTGGGGCTGGGGTCGCTGGCTGCCGAGGCAGGACGCCTGTGGTCGAGCCTGGCTGTCGTCTCATTTGCACCGAGTCCAGCAGAACCCTGGGCTCCAGAGAAGGGTTGGGGCGTCATACCCCTGTCCACATGCCCCCTCAAGGTCCCTGGCTACTGGTTTCTCCTCGAAGCTGTCCCAGGACAGGGGGCTCACTCCCTCATAGGCAGTGTGTCCTCCACTTGTCCCCACTGTGGGCTTGTTCTCAGAGGCCACCTTGAGTTGTCCTCCGTGTGTGGGGTGTGCCAGGCCCCCAGGTCTGGGGCTCCCTGTGTGCCCACCCTGAGTGGCACTGCCTGCCTGGTCTTAGTCCCTGCTTGCCAAAGCCAGATGGGATCTGCACTGGGTTTTGACACAGGAACCCAGTGGTGGCCCCGCATGCCCCTGTGAGCTCCACCCTGCAGGGGTCAGGAGCTACTGCTGGGCACAGCATGGTGTCCCTTAAGTCCAGCTGGGGTTCCCGGGACGGTCCGGCGTTTCTATAAGAAGCAGGCTGGTTCACAGCTACTGGATTCCTCAGGAAAAAAATTAAATGTTTCATTTTTCATCGAGTACCTTTTTCTTCCATCCCGGGAATCTGTCCCTGGAGTCCCAGCCTCTCCCTGCCAAGCCCCTGAGTCACCCTCTTGTCCCCTCACTTTGGGCTCCCGCGTCTGCGGTCCAGAGGGCAGTGGGTGCCACCCTTGGCTGGCGGTGCACGGCTGAGGGGCAGGGGTCATTCTGGCAGGGTCTGGCCGCGAGCGCTGGGGCGCCGGCTGCGCTCACGCGCCCTGTCGCTGTGTGTTACAGAGGAAGATGGACAGCCGCGAGTACCCAGACGCACAGGGCTTCGCTGCCGACATCCGGTTAATGTTCTCGAACTGTTACAAGTACAACCCTCCAGACCACGAGGTGGTGGCCATGGCCAGGAAGCTGCAGGTAACAGGCCGGGCATAGGTGGGGCTCGCGGCTCAGGTAGGCTCTCAGGGCAGCCAGGAGAGGCGTGAGCGTCTCGGGGAACGTCCGTCCAGTCGGGGAGGGTGCCGGGGAGCCTCGTTCTTGCAACACATTTTTCCTGGGTGGCAGCTGAGCCCTGCCAGGCTTGCAGCTGGTTCCTGGGAGGCTGCAGGGTGAGTGGCTGGGGAGGGAGGGGCCGGCAAGCGGAGCAGGAGCAGCGCACCACCCCCCCAACCCCCAGCCTGGGCTCTGCGGTGTCACACAGGCGGCCTGTGCCTCCAGGGCCGGCTCCCGTGGGTCGGTGGATGTCCATCCTCTTGTGGCTTTGCCAATTGAAGGTTCCAGCATGTCTGTCTATGGCAAGGGAAGGCTTTGTCACAAACCTGCCAGCGAGGCTTGTGGATGTTGACTTAAGTGACAGTTCTTTTGTAGCCTTTTGCTTTTCTGACCACAAAAGTAAAGGGTGTACGTGTTACAGAAAATGTGGTGACCAGAGGGATGGCTCAAGGGACGACAAGGGGGTATCTCGGTCTTGCGTTTGGCACAGGGGCCTCGTGAACACGGGCTGTGATCTCTCCCATGTTGATGCTTGCGTGTGTCTGCGTGTGCGTGCCTGTCTGCCGGAGTCCAGGTGCTGCACACGTGTTTCCGTGGGTCAATGTGTCAGAATCTAGTCTTACCTTGCATAGCCGATCGTGTAGGGAGTTTGCTTTTATAAAGAACAGTGCCAATGTTTTAAATGTTATCTGTTCAAAAGACTTTCCTTTTGGAGGAGAAAGTCAAAGTTAGGGACATCTTTTCTCCTCTAGGGCTTTTACTCTTTCTTGCGGAATGTCGTGTGAGACGTTCTCTGTCCCCTGCTCAGAACCGTTTTGGAACCTTGAGCAGTTCACGGTGTCATCCTGGGTTACGCAGGCTGAGGGCCGAGGGACAGGTTTCCTTCTGTGCTGTGGGGTCCTGCTCACGCTTCCGACCCTCCTGCGTGTGGCCTGCCCGAGGCCCCTTCTGCGGCTGCCACCCGCTCTGCACGGCCCCGCTGGGGAGCACAGTGCGGTGGTGCTGGAGGTCCCCGTACACCCTCAGGAAGCCACCAGGAGCCCCAGTTTTATCCTGAGACTTTGCTTCCTGCATCTTGAACCCAAAGGGTTGTAAGACACGTTCCCTGGAGCCTGGTAAACACACTGACTGCCACACTAGAAAAAAATTTTTTCCCATGGGGCCACAGTGTTTTATTACGAAAATAGAATAAAAGCTTCGAAAACAGGCCGGGCATGGTGGCTCACGCCTGTAATCCTAGCACTCTGGGAGGCTGAGATAGGAGGATCGCTCGAGGTCAGGAGTTCGAGACCAGCCTGAGCAAGAGCAAGACCCCCGTCTCTACTAAAAATTGAAAGAAATTATATGGACAGCTAAAAATATATACAGAAAAAATTAGCTGGGCATGGTGGCGCATGCCTGTAGTCCCAGCTACTTGGGAGCTGAGGCAGGAGGATTGCTTGAGCCAGGAGTTTGAGGTTGCTGTGAGCTAGGCTGATGCCAAGGCACTCTAGCCTGGGCAACAGAATGAGACTCCATCTCAAAAAGAAAAAAAAAAAGCTTCGAAAACAAAATGATCCTTTCTAATTTAATGAAAAATTTGTTATTTTTTGTTTTTTTCTGTGTGTGACTTCTATGGAACTGGACAGTTCGGGCGGCTCAAGGTGGAGAGACGTGTGAGTTACGGGTGCTTCACAAGGCCCCGGGCTCAGCGCTAGCGTGAGTTGAGTTAAACACAACTCACAAGGCAGTTGATGTGCTAATTCCTGGCTGAGCCTGACGAGGAAGCCAAGCGGGGTGGGCAGCTCTGCGTGGGCACACAGAGCGTGGAGGCCCACCGCTCTAACTGTTCCTGCAGAACGTGGGCAGCAGCGTGGGCTCGGGCTGGCGAACCTTCCTTGCTGGAGACTAGCTAGCAGTTGCCACCATCAATTTTGCAAACTGAGCCCAACAGCAAAACGACCTGACCTGACCAGGCTTCCAGGCGGTCGGCCAAGAGCATGCTGAGTGGCGGTGCTTAGATTGGGGCTCTCGGGGCGGGCGTGCCTCTGGGGAAGTGTCCCCAGACTGGGAGGCTAAGACCCGGAGTGGGCTCTTCTGGAAGCTGCACTCCAGGCTGACCAGTGGAGTTGCACTGCGTGTGTGTAGACGAGCGTGGGTCTACAGTGTGAGCTCGGCAGAGCGAGATCTCCCCTCGTGGCTGCTCGTCCCTGTCTGAAATGCCCCCGGGGCTGCCCCAAGGATGGGCCCTTCCCCGAGAGGGGTTTCCAAGGTGCAAGGCCTGGTGTGACATTTGTCTGTGGAGCCGGCGTTTAGAGTTAACCCTGCATGAGATGTGACGCTGCAGGGTACGGGGTCGGGGGATGGAAACTGGCTCGCAGACGCCTGTGGCCCTGTCAGAGCCCAAAGGAGGGCTCTCTTCCTGCTCCAGCACGGGCAGCCCTGCAGAGCGCCAGCCGGGGTCCCTGGGACACTTGTCTCCCGGAGGAGGCCTGCACAGTTAGCCCAGGATGTGGGGTCCCCAGGCCTGCCCTCAGGAATTGAGGGGGCGGGGAGGGCGGGAGAGCAAGTCCAGGAGCGGCCACAGCCCTCCAGTCGGTGGGGGGCCCAGTGTCCTCGCAGGGCCGACCTTCCTGCAGGGCCGACCTTCCTGCAGGGACGCTGGGGGCCGCGCCGAGGGGTGCCGCCTGGGCATCCGGGTCCTCAGGGCGGCCCTGCTCTCCCGCAGGACGTGTTTGAGATGAGGTTTGCCAAGATGCCAGATGAGCCGGTGGAGGCACCTGCACTGCCGGCCCCCGCGGCCCCCCGCGGTGAGCAAGGGCGCCGAGAGCAGCCGCAGCAGCGAGGAGAGCTCGTCGGACTCGGGCAGCTCGGACTCGGAGGAGGAGCGGGCCACCAGGCTGGCGGAGCTGCAGGAGCAGGTAGGGCCGGTGGCGGGCTCTGGGGTGCAGGCCAGGTGGGGGCTGCGGTGGGACAGGCAGCCGCCCGGCGGCCCAAGGTCTGCTCCTTTCCCGGCCTTCCGCGCACGGCGTGCGTGGGGCACTGTGAAGGTGCTCAGAGCACCCTGCCCAGCCCTGGGGCGGCGGGAGCCTGACCCACAGGCATGCGTGGGCGGCTGTGTGGACACGTGCCCTGGGGTGGGGTGAGGGCACAGTGGTCACTTGCGCCTTATGCTGCTCCAGAAAGGTCTGGAAGGCACTTGCAGAGGCTGTGGCTCTGCCGTCTGAGCTGTTGCCTGTCGGGGGACGGGCACAGGCATTGCGGTGTTGTGGGGACTCGGCCGCCCACCTCCGCCTCTGACCAGCCCCGTCTGCGCTTCCTCCCCTTCTCTGCCTCGGTTTCTTCGTTTGCAACTTGGGGCGTTATGACCTCTTTGAGTTGTTTTGAGGATGAGTTGAGGGAAATGCAAACTGTTTGTCCCAAGCATCTGGGAGCCGGCGGGCACGGCCTCCGGGACCGCAGGCAGGAGCAGGTGGGGCAGGGCTGCCGGGTCAGGAAGGGGCACTCGGGGCCCTGAGCACAGGGACGGCCCTGCAGTCACCAGTGTTGCTTTGGGCTGGACGTTGGCTGGCGAGGACACACTGCAGGGATTATGGCCGTGAGGCCTGGCCGTGGGGCCAGTGGCTTCTCCACCTGGAGGCTGGGACGGCCTCCCGCAGCCGCACGGTGCGGTTCACGGTCCTGTAGACCTGCTGTGGTGGCAGAGGCTTCCCGAGGAAGCCGTGGGAACGCTCCTTGCTCAGACATTTAGCCTCTGGAGTCTTCCTCCTCTGAAAACTAAAAACAACAAAAATGTTAGCCGCCCTCATGGAGTCCGTGTCGCGCCACCTGCCCGTGCTGAGCTGGGCCCAGGCACCTCGTCCCTCTGGGAGGTTCTGGGCTCACCAGCAGTCACGCGGGGGCGAGGGCAGAGTGGCGCCTCGGAGGGGTCCGCCCAGATCCGTCTGGCCCCAGGGCAGAGGGGCACGGGGGCTCCGGCCCATTCCTCACCCAACCAAGGCAGCTCTGCGGGCCCCTCGGGGTGCGGCCCCGCTCAGCTGCCCGTTTTCTTACAGCTGAAGGCCGTGCACGAGCAGCTGGCCGCCCTGTCTCAGGCCCCGGTGAACAAACCAAAGAAGAAGAAGGAGAAGAAGGAGAAGGAGAAGAAGAAGAAAGACAAGGATAAGGAGAAGGAGAAGCACAAGGCCAAGTCCGAGGAGGAGAAGAAGGCCAAGGTGGCCCCGCCCACCAAGCAGGCCCAGCAGAAGAAGGCTCCCGCCAAGAAGGCCAGCAGCACGACCGCGGCCAGCAGGTGGGCTCCAGCCCTGCCCGGGCCCCCGAGGCCCAGCACCTGGCACGTCGTGGTTCTCATGCAGCAGCAGTGCGGGATGGGGCTTTGTGCCTTAGCCATGTGGAAACCGGGGTGGGGTTGCGGGGAGACATGAGGCCCCAGGGACACCCCTGCTGGGAGAGGTAGGGCTCCGGGGTGCCGCTCAGCCGTCTGCAGGGCTGGCCTTGATTCTGGGCATCAAAGCACTCGTGCTGCCTGGTCTGCACATCTTGAAGCTTTTGGGAGGTTTTCCTGACCTGGGCCAAGGATATTTATTGGGGTAGCGCTTCATTCCTGGTTCACCCAGGAGGCAGGGGCCAGGGTGGTGAAATCGTGCCCCAGCAGAGATTCAGCGCCTGGTCTATGCAGCTTTATTCGGCCCCTGCCACGGCTGGGCACCACCCTGAGGAAGGCCACCGTGGACACACGGAACGGGAAAGCAAGTTGTGGTGGTGGGGCTCTCCCTTCCCACGGAGGAGGTGACAGCTGTGCAGGTGCAGGTTTAGCAGCAGGGTCAGGGGTTCCAAGGGGTTCCAGGAACAGGAATGGCAGACACGGGGCCATGCAGGCCCGCAGAGCATGTTGCTCCAGAAGTTAGGCCAGGGTTGGCACCTCTGCAGAAGAACCAGGTGGGGAAAGAGGTGAGCCGTGGCTGCTGAGGTTGCATTTTATTCTTGAGCCAATGGAGGGGAGTGAGAGAGGATCTAAGCTGGAAGTGGTCAGATCCTGGCCGGCGTGGAGCAGAGCTTGGTGGGAACTGGGAATGGGAGAGGGGACGCCCCTCGGAGGCATTGTGGTCATCCAGGCAGAGGAAATGGGGTTGGTTTGAGGGCTGTTGGGGGCCAGCGGGGCAGGCCTGGTGCTTGGCATGGGAGGCGAGGAGCGAGTGGAGTCCCGGTGGGCGGCAGCCGGGCAGGCCGCTGACAGAGACGGAGCAGAGCGGGGGGGGGGTGGGGGGGGGCTCCTTCCTTCCTTCCTTCCTCCCTTCCCTTTCCTCTCCCCTCACACTGTCTTCTTTTTGGAGGGGGATGCAAAAGCCAGTTTTCCTTACACAGGTAGAGCACCCCTTATCCGAAATGCTTGGGACCAGAAGTCTTTTAGATTTTGGGTTTTTTCAGATTTTGGAATATTCGCATTATAGTATACTTACCGTCGAGCATCCCAAATTTGAAAAATCTGAAATCCGAAATGCTCCAGTGGGCATTTCCTTTGAGCATCATGTCAGCACTCAGAAAGTCTTGGATTTTGGAGCATTTCGGATTTGGGATGTTCAGCCTGTGCTGTCTTGGTTTTGGTATGAGTGTAACGCTGACCTCAATAATGAATTGGGTGGAATATGATACTCTAGAGTGACAAGGGCCGATAAAAAAATGAGTTCAGAAGTGTGCCCCCTCTTCTGTTTTCTGGGGTAGATTTATAGAACTGGTGTTAATTCTTAAATGTTTGGTACAATTCACCAGCAAAACCATTTGGTCCTGGAGTTGTGACCATGAATTTGATTATTTTAATAGATACAGGACTATTAGGTTATCAGTTTCTTTCTGAGTGGGTTTCGGTGGTTTCTGCCTTTCGAGGGACTGCCCCCATTCACCCGGGCTGTCCCGTGTGTGGACCCAGGTGTGTGCAGGGTGCCTTGTCACCACTTCCTGTCCACGGAGCCTGCGGTGAGGTCTTCTCTTTCATTCCCGATGTCGGCAATTTGTGTCTTTTTTCCTTGGTGAATCTGGATAGAGATTTATCAATTTTATTGATCTGTTAAAGAATCGTCATCGGATTTCATTGATTTTTCTGTGTTTTCACTTTTATTCATTTCCGGTCTTCGCTGGTTCCTTGTGTCTGTTTCAGACTTGGCTCTTCCTCAGTTTCGTAGGCAGAAGCTTAGATTTCCGACGTGAGACCTTTTCTACCAGGAGGTTTGATGCTGTAAATTCCCACCTGAACGCGGCCTTAGCTGCGACCCACAAACTTTTGTATGTTGTGACCTTATTTTCATTTTGCTCAAAATAATTTCTGGTTTTTCTTCAGACTTCCTCTTTGACCAGTTAGTTATCTGGAATTATGTTGTTTGACTTCCCAGTGCTTGGGGACTTTTCCAGATGTTTTGACGATTGACTTCTAGTTTAATTCCTTTAAGGTCAGAGAACATACTTTGGATGACTTGAGTATTTTTAGCTTTGTGAAGGGTCTTTCACGGCCTAGAACGCGGTCTGTCGCGGTGGGAAGAGGGGCCCCAGACCGACACGCTGAGAGTGCTGTCCAGGTCTGCTCTCACTTTTGCTGGTTTCCTTACTTTGTTAAGTAGCAGGAGAGAATTGCTGGAATCTCCAACTCTGGACTTTTTCGTAGTCCCTTTTGTTCCAGTTCTGTCAGGTTTTGCTTTCTGTTTCTCAAAGCTTGGGTTTCTGCTGCGCGCGCTTTCGGGCCGTGAGGTCTGCTTGCTCAGTTGACCCCTTTGTCATTACGCGGTGTCCTTCTGTCCTCCTGATGATCGTCCTTTTCTGAAGTCTGCTTTGTCTGCAATCAGTGGAGACACTCCGGCTTTCTTTCCATTAGTGTCTGCATTGGTTTTTTTTTTCATTTTTTCCCTTTTAACTTACCTATAACGTGATATTAAAGTGGGGTTTGTGTGCATTGCATGTAATTGGGTCTTGTTATTTATTCAACCTGACCATCCCTTTGTTTTAGTTGGTGTGTTTAGATCATTTATATTTAATGTGATTATTGATGTCATTGGATTTGGTGTACTGTTTCATTGTTTTCTGTTTGTCCTCTCTGGTTTTTGTCCCTCTGTTGCCCCTCGCCTGCCTTCTTCGATGACCTGCACGTGGGGGTGGGTGTGTGGGGCCTGTGTGTGTTGACAGGAGTAGACTCTGCGCTGGTTCCTGGCCGCCCTGGCTGGCAGCAGCTGTTCTGGCCTCTGAAGCAGGGCTGTCCCGGGCAGCCTCGGTTTCTGCTGCACTTTTCCACCTCAGGGCACCACTTTGGGTGTGTGTCTCAAGAGGAGAGCCTGGTCCCCGAAACAGTCTGCTGCCTGGAGGAGGCAGCCAGGCAGGGCAGGTGGGGGCGCAGAGGGGGGCGCAGTGGGCTGGAGGGCCGACAGACGGGGACCTGCCGCCACGTTGCTCTCTGTCCCCTGCCTCAGACAGCTGAAGAAAGGCGGCAGGCAGGCGTCTGCGTCCTACGACTCAGAGGAGGAGGAGGAGGGCCTGCCCATGAGCTACGACGAGAAGCGCCAGCTCAGCCTGGACATCAACCGGCTGCCCGGGGAGAAGCTGGGCCGCGTGGTGCACATCATCCAGTCGCGGGAGCCCTCGCTCAGGGACTCCAATCCCGATGAGATTGAGATTGACTTTGAGACTCTGAAACCCACCACCTTGCGGGAACTGGAGAGATATGTCAAGTCTTGTTTACAGAAAAAGCAAAGGAAACCGTTCTGTAAGTTGTCCAGGCGGAGCGTGGTGCTCGAAGCCCCTCTCCCCCAGCCCGTCCTCACGGCCCCCTCAGAGTCAGTGTGGGGCGCAGGGCTGCCGCGCCCCCCGGGCCCTTTCTTCCCCCTCATTCCTGGGAGATGTCTGTCTGTGCTCGGCCAGGGCCAGGGGTGCCGGGACTGAGCCCTGGCCTGAGCCCCACCCAGCCACAGCCCTCTCCCCTGCTGTCGGGAGGTGGGCAGCACGCGTGTGCTTTGGCCTGAACCTTGTCCGGGCGAGGCAGGACCCGGGGCCGGCCCCTCGCCCCCATCCATGCAGGGTCCGTGTAGGGTCCTCGCCACACACCTTCCTGAGGCTCCGTCTGGGGCCTTGGCTACAGTGACCTCTCCAGTGGTCCCTTGCCAGAGCAGACCAGCTTCCCTTGTGACACGAGGACACTCTCCCTTTGGGGTCATGTGTCCGGAGGCCTCACAGGATGCACTCCGGCACTGGCCCGGGCTTGCCCTGGAAGTCGATGCCTTCTGGACAGGAGCGTGTCACCGCTGGGTCTGCGGGTGCTGGAGCTTGGGTCGGGGCAGCCCTCCTGGTGACCCCAACAGCCCATGCAGGGCACGGCGAGGCTCACTTGAGCCTGTGTGTGGCCGCAGGGTGGGCTCGGTCCCCCCTCACTCCGAAAGGGGGAGCCTGTTTTACCTGGATCGAGTGTCTGTGTGACCCTGTGTGGTCGTGGCACACTTGACCTGCGGTGAGTCATCACCTTGGAGGTGGCGACTCAGGAGTGTTGGCGGTGGAGGCCGGGCTCCAGAAGGGGCAGCCCCAGGGAGGGAGGGCTAAGCTGGAGGCTCTGCCCCTCCCATGGGGTGTGCTGGCCAACAATGTCCCCTCTGCGCACCTGTCGGTGGAGCGGGAGTGGCCTCTCCCACCTATGGTGAGAGCTCAGTAGAATGGGGCTGGGGAGGGTCCAGCTCAGCCCCGCCATTTCTGCCGCCCGGGGGCTCAGGTGGCCGCTCTGCAGTGGTCTGTGCACAGGCCTGGGAAGTGCGGGCAGGGGTGCAATGCTGCATGCAGGGATGGGGCCCCCTAGGTGCAGCCCCGGCTCCTGGAGTGGCTGAGGGAGTGAGGCAGTGGCCCCAAGAGATGCAGGGAGGCTGCCTGCCCACTCTCCGCCGCGTCTGCACCCTCTGTCCCCACAGCAGCAAGCGGGAAGAAGCAGGCGGCCAAGTCCAAGGAGGAACTTGCGCAGGAGAAGAAGAAGGAGCTGGAGAAGCGTCTGCAGGACGTCAGCGGGCAGCTGAGCAGCAGCAAGAAGCCTGCGCGGAAAGGTACCCCCAGGGCCACGGCCTGCCACCTCCGGTGTCCAGAGGGTCCGGGCACCGGCAGGCCAAGCGTGCGTGTGGGGGCCCACGCGTGACGGGCTCTGCGTTCTCAGATGAGGCTGTCGACCTCCTGAAAGCTCCCTGTCCTTACCTGTTCCTTGGGGGCCACACCCTGACCTGGCAGGGAGGTCATGCAGACGTGAGGTGTGTGAACGCACACATTCCAGACCCTGTGGACAGACGGAGCCGGCTCATGGGGGGCCGGGCCTGTGGCTGGAGGTGACAGGGTCCTGCCCTGGCTCTGTGGCCAGCCCCGGCCCCTGGCATCGAGCTTCCTGACCACCCCCAGGGCACATGAGAGCAAGGGTGGGGGGCCCCAGGCCCTGTGCGTGTGCTACTGGGGCATCTTTCTCTGGAGCTCATGGGAAAGAGCAAATACCTTTCTCCCCGGCCTCAGGAACAGGCCCCTGAGACACGCGTACAGGGACATCAGGGTCTGGGTGGTGGTCAGAGGCTTGTGGGCTTTGTGGTCAGAGTCGGGGACCCTTCTGGACTGGAGCTGGGGCCGTGACCTTGCTGGGCCTTGTCTGCCCAGGGTCGTTGACACAGGGCCTGTGACCCTGCCTGCTTCCTCGGAAGGCGAGAGCGGTCTCCCCCCATCATCCCTGGGGTGGCCTGGACAGAGTAAGCGCTCCAGAAATGCCACCTGCTGGCACCTGTGTGGTCACTGCTCGTGGGCACGTGACAGGGTGGATAGCTCTTCACGGGGGACCTTCCCCTGCGTCCTGTGACTCTCCTAGTAGGCTGTGTTTACCTCTTTCCATCTGGGGCATATTTAAGTAGCCTTGTTGACCTCATTACTTCATTTCAACAAACATTTATTAGGCGGCTGGGTGGTTTAATTAAACAAATATTTACTGAATGAAATGGGATGGTGGCGTGAGGCCCGCGCGGGCTGGTGGCACTGAGCGCCCTCCCTGCGTGTCTCCCGCAGAGAAAGGCGGCTCCGCGCCCGCGGGGGGCCCGTCCAGGCTCAGCAGCAGCAGCTCCTCCGAGTCGGGCAGTAGCAGCTCCAGCGGGTCCAGTTCCGACAGCAGCGACTCGGAGTAGACGCTGGACCAGAACAGAACAAACGATGTCGCACACGCCGAAACTCTGCAGTGTCCCCTCCTATGGTTAATATACTACTTTTGTTCCATGGTGTGCAGGTCTTCTTTTTAACTCAGTGTTACGATATCTCCCAGTTCTGCTTTCGTAGGTCAGAGATCTGTCCCGTGTGTGCGTTAGGCGTGATGAGAAGGTGTGAACTCTGCGTAAAGTCCCTTTGTCATAACCGAATCCGAGCGCTCGGAGACAACTTCAGATGTGAGCCCGGTGGCCATAGAAAGCCGCGAGAGAGATGATCTGAATGGCCTTGCGAGAATCCCTTTTGTGTGCCCAGCCTGGTCAGTGGCTCCAGAAGGAATGTCACGGAAGTTTCTCTGCAGTGGGTACCATATTGAAGGCTGTTACCTTTGCAAACAGGTGTTGTCTTTCTCATCTGGGCCTCAGGCTCCGGCCCTCGTGTCTGACGCGGCTGCCTCTTCCTGCAGGGGCTGAGGACATCAGTGCCTGCTCATGGGAACCGGGCTGGGCCCAAGTGAAGGGTCATCGTGGCCCAGCCCAGAGCACGGAGCTCGTGGGGCGGGAACGGCGGGGGGGCCTGTGCAGGGAGGGATGTTGCGTCCTCTGAGCGTGGTGACGTCAGGCCCTCCCGGGAGGGGACACGGCTGCTGCGTGTGCACCGTGCAGGTTTCCATACACTGAAGCTTTTACCTCAACT